>NW_026947487.1:11342500-13742500 GCF_034190915.1 Cavia porcellus | reverse complement strand
GGTTTACAATAGTTCTTGACCTGGTAAGGGAGCCCTACCCTGTGGGTCAGTTTCATCTCTAAAGGAGGAAAGAGAGTGAGAAAAGTGCTACTTCTGTAAACTGCTTGCTATTTTCTGTCTGCCCTGTCATGGACTTTTTTTCTGTCATGTCCCTCTGCCATGCTACCCTATCTTAAAGACAACTAAGTATGGGCTGAATTTCAATCATCTGTAAGCAACAATAAACCTTTTCTTCTTTACATTGTGGGTGTCAGGTACTTTTTCCTATCAATGATAAAGTAACCAAGGAAGACATTCATTATATTTAATTTAGGGCTATATTTTAAAACTATGTGTTGCCCTTGCCTGATGACATTTTCTCTCCAGATACTTTAATTATAGATTATTTTAAGATTAATTGTTTAACACTTAGAATATTGTCTGGTTTGCTCTGTACTGTAGCTGAATATGCAGCTATTTACTGTTTAATTCTGAAAGAAGATATGTACTTATAAATTTTATTATTAATATATATTACTATATATGTTCTATTTACTTGTCATTATTTAGCTTACTATATATATTCTATTTACTTGTCATTATTTAGTTCATCTTCTAGTTCATGATTCCTGGATTCACATTTCTTGTGGGTCAGTGTCAATGAAATTATTCTAATTTTCATCCTTGCTATTATTAGCAGAAGAGAAATGTCATCCCATAATTGGAATCATATATCTTGACTTCAGTTATTTTCCTTAATTGAATGTCATAAACTCACTCAATTTGTGTTGTAGTTTAGATGTAAAACTTCCTCTTTTTTTTTTATTTAAGAGGAAAAAGAGAAAAACACAAAACAAAACAAAGCAGTGTAAGGTTACACATAATACAGAACTACAAAAAAAAAACATAACAGTAAGAAATCACCTGTTAATAGATTACATATTATCATCTTGGAAATAGTTGCTCAAATATTGGAAAAAACCCAAGTGTCCATCAACTGAGGAATGGATAAAAAAGTTGTGGTATTTCTATACAATGGAGTATTATTCAGCTATAAAGAAGGATCGCATTGAGACATTTATCAATAAATGGGCGCAGCTTGAGACCATACTCATAAGTGAAATAAATCAGTCTCGCATGTATGAATACCGAATAGTTTCCCTAATGTAAGTAATGATTCAAATATATAAAAATATGTGATAATCATGATTCCCCATTATGTGGCCTTGAAGCCTTATAAAATTTTCACTTATTAATTAGAAAGGCTTTATTCTGGGCTTTTTGATACGGAAATATTTGAAGCTATAGTATATGAAGTTTTATCCAAATATTTTAAGGAAAAAGACAGACACTATGGTAACTACTATTCTTTTAAAACTTCCTCTTAAAGTCTTATGTGCTCAGAGATGTGGCTTTTAGAAGGGATTTTGTCATGGGAGTTCTATAATCATCTGTTGCTAAATCCACTGATGAGATTAAAATTGAGTATACTGTAAGGAGGCTAGGACTGGTTGGAAGGGTTGAATCACTCAAAGACCAGTTTGAGAGGAAATATTTATTGGCTTCAACCTTTTCTCTCCGCTTCCTAGTTGCCCTAGAGTGAGCAGCTGTCCTTTATGCCTTTGAGAAAGACAAGAATGGATTACGTTCATGAGACCATAAGGCAAATAAACCACTCCGCCTAAGATACAGTGTTCACACACTAGACTTATGCTATCTAATAAAGGAACTGAGCAATAAATGTGGCTTATGTGATACACATAAGTTTTTGAATCTAATTTATTTAAATTATCATATTGAAGCACAATAAATTTTCTTAAATTCTATTAAATAGAATTTATGTATTTTGTTATAATTGTATTGCAGTTTAATCATCACTTTGCAGTAAGAGATTATTGTTTTCTAGCAGTGGTTTCCCAAACCACCTTAGTCCCTTTCTTATTGCTGAACAGCAATACCCAATAGCCACCCAAGGAGGAAGGGTTTACTTTGGCTCACAATTTGGGGCCATTTCATTCCATAGTGGGATGGATTAAAGGCAGGATGGCATAGCACAAGACAATGGTACACCATTCCCTTGGAATGGAAATAGCTGCCCCATAGAATGGCAACCAGGAAACAGAGTCAAAGAAGGAGCCCATGAAGGAGATATACCCTTCCTGCCCATGTTCTGCTGACCCACCTCTTCTAATAAGACCCTCAACCCTTAAGAGTAAATCAGCTAAAACTCTGCATAGTCCAATCACCTTCCATAAGCCTCCCATGTTCATATGCGATTTCAAAGAGACATCCAAATATAAATCATAACACCATGTATCATCTACAATTACACATAAGCATATTACAGTATATTTTGTATAATTCAATTTATTTGAGTGAGCTTCAGATATGCAAAATATTATTTGCTTTTTTTCACATTTTTATGCAACAAGTATAAGGTGTTGCTTAAATCATGGCAATTACAATTAAAAATCAGATATTTGTAGATTTTGCTATATGTACATATATATTATAGTAAAAAAGCAGTTTTTTACTTTAAAATATTTAGAAAACCCTTTTTATTTTAGTACTTAATTTTGCTATATACATTGTACAGTTTTATTTCTTTAAAAGTGTTTTTATAGATTCGTATGATTCTTTTTGTATTTTCTCAAGTATGTAAGGTTACATTTTTACATTCATTTTCTTCATTTTTAAAAGTTTTGTTAATAAATAAATACATTATTGAACCAGTTTTAAGTGAACATCACAGATCACAATTGTGTTGAGTTTACTGTTAGTTTGAAAAAGATCACCAAAACATTTTCATGTTTCAAATCTGAAACTAACATATCAAAAGAAAGCTATTTTTTGCAACCAAATCTTAGTAACTACCTATGCTTTGTTCTTGTGATCTTGACTTTTTAGGGTAGATAATTTGCCATTGTATTCTCCAATAGTATAGCTTACCTTTTAGCCCTTTTCATTGTCCTTTGATGTGTAGAGATTGTTACTTCAATGCAATTCTTTTTGTTTTTGTTGCCTGTTCTTATGGTGGCATATTCAAGACATTGCTGCCAAATTAAATGTTATAGAACTTGTTTTCTTTCAGGAATTTTATAATTTTAGAAATTATATTTAGGTTTTCATTACTTTTTATTTAGAGTGCAATATAAGAATGCAATTTCCTAACTTTTCACATGGAATACTAGTTACACAAAACCATACCTTAAAGAAAATTTTTCCCTACTGAGTGGCTTAGACATTTAATATACATTTTTAAAGTTTAAAAGTAAAGCATGTTAATAATGTAGAAATTAGCAGAGATGCAGAAGCTAGTACTTTTATTACAATACTAAAGTTAAAAGTTTCAGAGAAGTTTTATTTTGCCGTTTTGTAACATTTATTTTTCTATTAAGACATTACCTTGACATACTCACTGTGATATGTTTATGTACATAATTTTAAAATTTCATAACATATAATTGCCATATGATTAAGAATTAGAAATATTCCCTTTTATATGAAATATTGTTAACCATGCATTGCAGTGCATGACCATAATCCCAACACTTGGGAGGTTAAGACAAAAGGATTATTGCAAATTCAGGACCAGCCTGGGTTATAAAGTAAGCTCAAAGCCAATTTGAACTGCACCGTGAGACCTTGTTTCAAAAAGGAAAAAACAAAACTACACACACACACACACACACACACACACACACACATACACACACACACACACACACACACACACACACACACACACACACACACATACTTACAGATAGATGGGTAGATAGATAGATAGATAGATAGATAGATAATCTGATTTGACATATTCTTTTAAATGTAAAATCCTTTTTATACAGTGTCAAAAAATAATCTAGATGACAATTTCAGTCTCCCAAAATTATCTACAAATTTCATTAGCTTTTCTACAAGATGAAAACTTTGCAGAGTTTGCTTTTTTCATGTTTACCAAAAATCCTTTGTTATCAATTGCAGTTGATAAATTTTTACATTGAGACTCATATAAAACAAACCTTCATAAAACTGGATCTCATTCATATTATTAATACAAAATTTTAGTTTTGTTTCAGTTCACATTGAAAGATACATGCTTCCTGTTTGGCTTTGGGCTCATCTACTCTCTCCTTTCAAGACTATCACTCCTTTAGTTATGATTTTATTTTGATATGTCACAAAATGCCAGCCCAAACACGAGATATCACTATAGTTATAATACTTGTTACAACTTATCTATAGTTTAGCCATCATCATATTGAAAATTTCTTTCATTAACATATATCTGAAATTATACATTACTATGCTATTATTGCCCTTCCTGTCATATATTCATAGAAAAACCTGGACATCTTATGTAGCACTCTTCTCTCCCTTGGTCCCTTAATATCACAGCTCATTGTTCCTCCTATTTCTCACACCAATCTGTATTTTCTATCTTATTTCTTTTATCCATTGTACAATTCTTATAATGAGTTCCTATGTTTTATTTTGATCTTTCTTTCTTATTGCTTTTTGTGTCTCTTTTTTAAATGAAAAAAGACTAAAATCAATGGTACAGAATCTTAAAGCAAAATAATAAGAGATTAACACTGCTTAATACATTACATATTGCTTTCTTCCACGTAGTTGTTCAGATTACAAGATCCAACAGGAAAAAAGATCAAACATTCAGATCCTTCTTTATTGTTGTACTCCTGCATTGGCATTATTATTTGTACTGAGCTTTAAGTCATTTCATTACGGAAGTTTCAATTTAAGAGATCAAGCATCTGAGTTTGAATTGGTACTTTCAATTATTTTTTGACATACATTCTTGGATATCTTATAACCCTCTCTGAATTAAAATCACCATAAGGAAATCTGAATTTCCCGATGTTTGTATGCGTATGTATGTTCAATGCTTGAATTCAATGCTTCTAAAACCATATATATATATATATATATATATATATATATATATATATATATTACACATATATGCAGAAAAAGCATATTTCTAAACATTGAAGTTCAAATAACTAGTGATCAACACTAAATACAAAATCCAGCAGCCTAAATTAGTGATCTTTTATACAAAATGTTACTCAAATCTGCCCCATTACTTAAAAATTAATGATGTAAATATTAACATAAACTTCTATCTCTTGACTACATTTTTAATTCATTAATTAAGATATTTAAATTCTCATTTGTATGTAATCTACATAATTTTCAAATCAAAATCCAGATGGTTAATTTTTAAAAATGATAATCACAACAAATCACTTATTCATGCAAATAAAAAGCAAATAAAAGAAAAAATAAGCAAGCAAGAAAGACTTTCTTTCCTAAAAGGAGAAAAATGGCTAACTGTTCCCACATGATTATCACTTAGACATATAGTTCTTCTCAGTGCACTCAACTATTCTTGTATTTTCAGATTTAATTTTACCTTTCTTCTTCAGTATGTTAGAAGTATTAGAACATTGATTAAGTCAAATGCTTACATAGCATGTGAAAATAAGAAACATAATATTGAAATTTGTTTCTAAAAATTCTCACCAAAAAATGGTATAATGAATCATTGTGATTTGTGGAACTTCATCACTGAAACAGGAAAACCAACATATTTTCAAGGATGCTTAGTGCCAACGCTCATATATTGCTCCAAATTGAAATATTTAGGTTTCCAAAAGAGGATAAAATATAGAAATTACTTAGCATCAAAACTTGTTTAAAATTAAAAACCAATAAGCATATTTAAATAGAGGTAAACTGGTTTATTCTGTAGTTATGTGGTTATAAACCACCACAAATTCATCATTCAGTATTATGTGAGGCAGTATTAACTGAATGTTAGCAATCATATGTTGAGTGTCATTTCACAAAGAATCTACTTTAACATATTTTCTTCTTGTAAAAATATACTCAGATAAATTTAGCACAGTTTATTCTGTGAACTGCCTCCAGTAGGGATAAAGCAAACCAGTAAATAACAACTTAGTCTCAGAATGTAGTTATGAGGTACTCAGTAGATAGTTCTTCAATGAAAGACTAATGATCTATGATGTGTTCTAGTTTCCATAAAAAGTATATATCGATGATGCTTATTAGTTGTACAATGTTATAACCTGTCTTGCAAATAATTTAAATGCAATTCTGCTGCTTTGTTATACAAACTAGAAATATTTTTTGGATTTTCAAAGCACCTTTTTTAGTACTTATATCTTTTTTAAAAAATTTATTTATTTTTTTAAAGAAAAAGGAAACAAAATAGTAAAAGGGTACAAGTAATACAGAATTTCAAAAAATAAACAGTAATAAATCACTAGTTAATACACTACATATTGTCATCTTCGAAATACTGGATCAAGTTACAAATCTAAGCATACAAAGTGGACATTCAAACAATGAGACTGCAAACAGTTGTGTTCAATGATCCAACCAAAACTTAGTAATATGGTCATCTATCTTACACACCTAAACACACTTGCAGCTGTATCCTTTAGAACATTTTCTTTTCCTCTCTTTTTTTTACAATAACATTTACACATTTTGGGTTTTATTATTCCCACAATTCTTATTACTTTTTTTTGGAAGAGAATAAAACCAAATGTGACAAAACAGAGCAGTCAGTGAAAACAAAGAATGGACATAGTACATGATGTAAAAACAGAATACGAGGTAATCAACAATGGTTACCAACATGCTCCTTGCTACCTTAAAAACAATTGCCTATATCATCACGTATAATAAAATTGAACTAAACAGTACAAAACAAAACCAATAAAATCTAAACATTGGAGATATTACTGAACTTCAATAGAAGACAATAGTCAAACCAGAATGGGCATCATAGTGAACCTTATTGCCTTCAAAGTAGTTGCCTATACCTTCACAATTGATAATATCAAATAGAACAGAATACAGTAAAATCAGTTGAAACATGATGATGAGAGCAAAAATGGGCTTCAAAAAGAGTTAATAGGAAATCAAAAAAGTTACTATAATATATCCTGCTACTTTTTAAAAAAATCCCCTTAATTAAAAATAAAAATAAATAAATAAATAAATTTTAATAAAGAGGGAGACTGAGATAAAAGAAGACACAAAAACATAACAATACAAATCAGAACAGAACAATTTAAGCAACATACTGTTTCACCACAAATAACCCAACTTCATAGTAGTTACCATAGTGTCTCTTTCCTTGAAATATTTAAGTATAACTTCGTATATTATAGCATCAAACATATCAAGACAGTGTAAAACCATTCAAGAGGATGAAAGTAATACAAGGTATTTAGAACCAGCTAAAAGAAAATGAACAATGGTTTCTATATTATCTCTTTGTCTATAAAAAGTTTTGTTTATACTATAACATATAATAAAATCCAATAAGATACAACATGATAAAAGCAATGGAGACAGAAGAACAACAATGTGATGGGACTTCAAAACAGATGATATTAAAACAGCAGTAGCTATTATGATGTCTTGTTTTCTTCAAAACAGCTGTTCATATCATCACAGACAATAATATCAAACAGCCCAGAATAAAACCATTCCAATTAATGAGTGAAAGCTTTAAAAGGCTTCAAAACTATATACTGGAGAATCATGATTACCACATACTGTTATGTAATTGTATCATTTCTTAAGCTAGGGAAAGTATTTGATATTCATACATGTGAGTTTGATTTATTTCACTCATGAGTATGGTCTCAAGCTGCACCCATTTATTTGTAAATATCTCAATGTGATCTTACTTTAAAGCTGAGTAGTACTCCATTGTATAAAAATACCACAACTTTCTTATCCATTGCTCAATTGATGCACACTTAGATTGTTTCCAAGATCTGGCTATTACAAACTGTGCTGCTATAAACATGGGTGTACATCTATCACTGGAGTATGATGTTTTCAGTTCTTCTGGGAATATGCCGAGAAGTGGAATAGCTGGAACAAATGGTACTTCCAATCCCAGCTTTTTGAGAAATATCCAGACGGATCACCACAATGGTTGCACCAGTCTACACTCTCACCAACAGTGCAGGAGAGTTCCTTTTTACCCACAGCCTTGATAGCTATCATTTGTTGTTGGTGGCGGTTTTCTTGATCCTGGCCATTCTTTCAGGAGTGAGGAGGAATTTCAGTGTAGTTTTACTTTGCATTAATCTAATGAGTAATGATGATGAACATTCTTTCACATATTTATCTGCCATTTGTATTTCTGCATCTGAGAATTGTGTATTCATCTCAGATGCCCATTTTTTGATTTGATCTTTGAATTTTGGGGTCTGATTTAAAAAAAAATTATATGTTTTAGACAGAAGTCCTTTGTCTGATGGACAGTTCACTAACATTTTGTTTTAGTTTGTGGGTTTTCTTTTCACTATGCTGGAGATTTCTTCTGATGTTCAGAAACTTTTTAATAACAGATGATAATAGTTATTGATTTGGGGAAGCATTACCCATGTGGTTTGAGTCCTGTTCATGAATTCTCTAACTACCGCTATGTCTGCAAGGTGTTAACCCAATTTGTCTTTCAATAGATTTAGTGTTTCTGTTTAAATATTCAGAACTTTGATCCATGTAGATTTTAATTTAGTACATGGTGATAGGCAAGGATCTCATTTTAGTTTTGGCATATGGAGAGCCAGTTTTTCAAACCCCATTTGTTAAAGAAACTGTCGTTCTTCCAGTGAACATGTTTGGCCCCTTTGTCAAAGATAAGGTAGTTAAGTGTGTTTCCAGTTGTGGTTGTATATGCTAATCTATTCCATTGATCTTCAGATCTGATTTGATTCCAGTACCATGTTGATTTTACTACAGTTGCTTTGTAGTAAAACTTCAAGTCAAGGATTGTGATGACTCCTGCCTTGCCTTTGCTGCTTAAAACTGTCTTTCCTATTGTAGGTCTCTTCTGGTTCCTTATGAATTTGAGGAGTGATTTTTCTAGATCTATGACGTATGTTGATGGTATTTTTATTGGAATTGCATTGAATCTGTATGACATTTTGGGAGAATGGCCATTTTCACAATATTTATTCTTCCTATCCATTAGCAGGGGGATTCTTTCCATTTTCAGAGATTGTCTTCAATTTCTTTTTTCAGTGTATTATCATTTCCCCTGTATAGGTCTTTCACTTCTTTAGTGATAGTAATTCCTAAATATTTCCTTTTTCTGGTTGCTAGTGTGAACTGTGTGGCTTCTCTTATTTCTCTTTCAGTGATTTTGTTGTTAGTGTATAGAAATGTTATTGATTTTTTAGTATTGATTTTGTATCCAGCTACATTAATGAATTTATTTATTATATCTAAGCATTTTTAAATGGAGTTAGGAGTCTTCTATGTAGAGTATCATGTCATCTACAAACAATGATAATTTAACTTCTTCTTTTCCTATCTTTATTCCTTTTGTTTCTCTCTCTTGTCTAATTGCTCTAGCTGGTATTTCCAGTGCTATATTAAATAGAAGCGGTGATAAGAGACATCCTTGCCTTGTACCTGATTTTAAAATAAAGGCTTTGAATTTTGGGCCATTTAGTATGAGACTGGATGATGATTTGTCATAAATGGCCTTTATTATAATGAGGTAAAAACCATCTATTACAATTTTCTGTAAAGTTCTTATCATAAATGATTGTTAGACCTTATCAAAGGCTTTTCCTGCATCTATAGAAATGATCATGTGATTCTTACTCTTGGCGTTGTTGATATGGTGGATTACACTTATTGATTTACTTATGTTGAACCATTCTTGTATTCCTGGGATGAATCCCACTTGGTCACGGTGTATAATCTTCTTGATGATTTGCTGCATCCTATTTGCCAATATTTTATTGAGAATTTTTGCATCTGTGTTCATTAGCGAGATTGATCTATAGTTCTCAATTTTAGTTGGGTATTTCTCAGGTTTTGGTACTAGAGTAATATTTGCTTCCAGGAATGACTTAGGAAGGATTGCTTCCATTTCAATTTCATTGAAGAGATTGAAGAATGTCGGCATTAAGTCTTCCTTGTATTTCTTGTAGAATTCTGCAGTGAATCCATCTGGGCCTGGGCTCTTTTTTGTAGATAAGGACTTAATTACATTTTCAATTTCATTAATAGAGATTGGGTTATTCAAGCAGTTTTACATCTTCTTGACCTAGCTTTGTTACTTAATATGTTTCTATGAATCTGTCTATTTCTTCTGAATAATTAAACCTTTGAGAGTAGAGGTTTTCAAAATAGGTTTTGATGATCTTCAGTATTTCTGCAGAGTCTGTAGTGATTTCATCTTTTTATTCCTTATTGCATGAATTTGAGCTTTTTCTTCCCTTTTTACAATATGGTTGGGTAGAGGCTTATCAATTTTATTAAAATAACCAACTCTTTGATTCATTGATTCGTTGGATTATTTTCTTAGTCTCTATTGCATTGATTTCTGCTCTGATTTTTAAATTTTCCTCTCTTCTTTTGTCTTTGGGCTTGACTGGCTCATATTTTTCTATGTTTCAGGTGTAACATCAGGTTATTTATTTGTATTCATTCTGTTTTCCTGATTTGGAAACTCAGTGCTATAAATTTTCCTCTGGACGGCTTTCTTTGCATCACACAGATTCTGATAAGTTGTATTTGCATTTTCATTTGCTTGTAGGTATTGTTTAATTTCTTCTTTAATTTCCCCTCTGATCCTCTGATTACTAAATTGTGTGGTAATCATTTCCATGTTTTTATGGGATATTTGCATTACCTGTTATCATTAATTACTAATTTCATAGCACTTTGATCTGATAACATGCAAGGGATAATTTCAATTCTTTTGCATTTATTTAAATATGTTCTGTTCATTTATATATAAATGGACACAGCTTGAGACCATGCTCATAAGTGAAATAAGTCAAACTCACGTGTATAAATACCGTATAGTTTCCCTAGTGTAAGAAATGATAAGAATACATAAAAGTGTGTGGCAATCATGATTCCCATTCATATTCGTTTGAAGCCATATAATGTTTTCACTCATTAATTGCAATGGTTTTAACCTGGGTTGTTCAATTTTAGTAACTGCGATAGTACAAGTAGCTATTTTGAAGAAAACAACACAACATAAAAGCTAGTGCTGATTTAATGTCATCTTTGTTTTGAAGTTCCATCAAGCTGTGGTACATCTGTTTCCACTGGTTTTAACATGTTGTATCTTACTATATTTCACTATATGTGAAAAATTTTTATAGGCCAATAGATAATATAGAAACCGTTGTTCGTTTTCTATTACTTGGTTCTAAATACCCTGTAATTCTTTCATTCTCTTGAATGGCTTCACACTGTCTTGATATGCTTGATGCTATAGCATACGAAGTTACACTCAAATAATTCAAGGAAAGAGGCACTATGGCGACTACTATTATGTTAGATTTTCTGGTGGTGAAAAACAGTGATGCTTAAATTGTTCGGTTCTGACCTGCATTGTTCTGTTACAATGTACTCTTTTATCTCAATCTCATCCCTTTTTAAAAATTAATCTATTTTCTCTCATTTTTTAATTAAGGGAAAACTAAATTAAAAAATAGTGGTATATATTATAGTAACTTTTTTTGTTTTCCTATTAACCTAACATGAACCCCAGTATTGCTTTCCCCATCTTGTTCTGTCTGATTATTCTATATTCTATTTTGTTTGACAGTGCCAAGTTTGAGGGTATAGACAACCACTTTGAAGGCAATAAGATATACTATGATGCCCATTATGGTTTCACTATTATCTTTTTTTGAAGTCCTGTAAGGTCTCCAGTGTAGGTTTTATTGGTCTTGTTCTGTACTGTTTTGATCAATTCTATTAAACCTGATGATATAGGGAACTCAATTTAAAAATAGCTAGAGGCACAGTGGTAACCACTTTTCATCACTTGGTGTTCTATTTTTGCATCATGTACTATGCCCACTCTTCTGTTCTAACTGACTCTGTTTTGCTTAGTCATGTTTAGTTTTATTCTCTTCAAAAAAAAAAAAAAGTAATAAGAACTGGTGGGAGTAATAAAACCCAAAAAGTGTAATTGTTATTGTAAAAAAGAGAGGAAAGGAAGGTGGACTAAGGGATACAACCACAGGTACGTTTGACTGTGTAGGATGGAAAATCATATTACTGAGCTTTTGTTGGATCATTGAACAGAACTGTCTCCAGTATCACTGTATTAATGTCCACTTTGTATTCTTTAATTTTATAATTTGGACAACTGTTTCTAGGAAGACAATATGTAACCTATTAACTAGTGGTTTCTTACTGTATATTTTTTTCTTGAAATTCTATATTACCTGTACCATTTTACAGCTTTGCTTTTTTATGTCCTTTCTTTTATTCTTTAATTAAAATAAAAGATTAAAACATGATTTGAATTAAAAAATATGTTCTGTGAGCTAAAATATGGTCTATTTTAGAGAATGACCCATGTACTGCTGAGAAGAATTTGCATTCTGATGTTGTTGGATGGAACACTGTATATGTCTATCAAGTCCATTTGTTCACAGATATGATTCATTTCTGTTATATCTTTGCTGATTTCTGTCTGGTTCATATGTCTCTTGGTGTGAATGATGTGTTAAGGTCTCCTGTTACAATTGTGTTACTGAGAATCTAGTTTTTCACTTCTGTTAATACTTGTTTTATATAACTGGGTGCTGTGGAATTTGGTGCATATATATCTAAGATAGTTATCTCTTCCTCTTGAAGTTTTCCCCTAACCCCTATGTAGTGATGTTCTTTATATCTTCTGATCATTATTAGTTTAAAATTCACATTGTCTCCAAACAGAATGACTACTCCCACTTTTTGGGGTTCCTGTTGCATGAAGTATTGTTTCCATCCTTTGACTTTCAGTCTGTGAATATACTTATGGGTTAGATGTGATTCTTGTAGACAGCGTATGGTTGGATGTTGTTTCTTGATCCATTCTGCCAGTCTGTTTCTTTTAACTGGTTCATTGAGACCATTTACATTAATGGTTATAACTGTTATATGTTGGTTTATTGTTGACATGTTGTCTTTCTGCTGTTGCATCTTTATCTTTCTGTTCTGTTTAATTGTCTGCTTTGCTTAGTGGTTTTTTCCTAAGTGTGTCTTAACTGTCTTTGAATATTCTTTGCAAGGTTGGCTTGGTGATCATGAAGTTCTTCAGCTGTTCTTTGTCATGGAAGTATCTTATTTCTCCATCGATTTTCAACCACAGTTTTTCAGGGAACATCAGTGTAGGTTGGAAATCATTTTTCTTTAGGATCTGGAATACTTCACTCCATGCTCTTCTTGACTTCATTGTTTGTGCTGAGAAGTCTGCAGTGATTCTGATAGGTTTTCTTTTATAAGTGATCTGTCTTTTCTCTCAGACAGCTTTTAATAATCTATCCTTATGTTGAATTTCTGGAATCACGATTATTATATGTCTGGGTGTAGTTTTATTTTAGTTATTGCTATTTTGAGTTCTATATGCTTCACTGATCCTGATGTCAGTTTCCGATCTCATGTTTGGGAAATTTTCAGCTATTACTTCTCTAAATACCCTTTTGACATCCTTTATGTTTTCCTCTTCTTTTTCATTAATCCCTATCAATTGTATGTTGTTTTTCTTTGTGTCATCTTGCAGTTGTTGAATTGTTATTTCCTGATTCCTTGTTATTTTTAAAGGATCTTTCCTTTCCTGGTCCCTAGCAGTAATCTTGTCTTTGAGGTCTGAAATTCTATCTTAACTTTCTTTGAGGTGCTTTTTACAGCTTTCAATGGAAGTTTTGATTTCCTGCATATCTCTTTACATGTGCTTTATGTATTCTGTTTGTTTCTTATATTGCTCTTCCAGTGATTCTTTTAGTTTAGTTCCTCCAATTTTTTAACTTTGTCTTATTTAGATGTGTTCATCATCTTCTTGATTTCTTTTATCATTTCTTCTTTTAGCTGAGAGATTATTTCTCATTTGAATTCCTTTAAAGCTTACTGGAGTTGCTTATTTATTTAAGTTGCTATTATGTCTGATATTTCAGGTATGTATTTCATATATTTTATTCTATGTACATTGCTCCTAAGGTTTCTTTGGATCGGCTGGAGGTTAGAGATTGTAATTTGGTCTTTCATTTGGTCACTTTCCTATATTTCTGTATCAAGTGTTTCAAGTGTTTTTCCAAGGCTTCCCCAGGGTCCGTTGGAGATTCTCTTCTATGCCCTCAGCTTTTGGGACTCCCTGGATTGAGAGAGGGTCTCTGAGGGTGGACAGGCTGGCCCAAGCCAAGTCCCTGGAAATGATGGCGCCTTGTCACCCAGAACTCCAGAGACCTCCACTCACAGCTGGGAATAGGGAGGCCACCCTAGGCCTGTCCAGGACCTGCTGTGCTGGTCCAGTGCACTGCAAAGCCACAAAGTTCCCTCTTGGGGATGAGTGAGGGTCCCAAACTAGTTGGACTCAGGGAAAAGTGCATGGGGCACCCATTCCAGTCCAGCAAGCCTCCAGAACCGATGGTGCCTGTGTGCCTGCTCAGAACTCCAGAGTCCACCAAGCACTATTCATAGTATCTTTAAGAACTATTTTGTTACTTTATAATGGAGTTGGGTTAATTTTATTATTCATTTTGGAAAAGTAACTTTGCCAGGTACGGTGGTATGTCTGTAATTCCAGCACTTGAGGAACTGAGGCAGAAGGATCTCTGTGAGTTCAGGGTCAGCCTGAATTCTATAGTGGGTTCAAGACTAACCTAAAATGCATAAATGAGACCCTGTCTCAAATAAATCAATAAAATAAAGGAGGACTTTTGCAGGACACTATAATTAAGGACACTATATTTTGCTCTAAGAAATAAAGGGGATAAGATAAATAGAAAATGATCTCCTTTGGAGTTGGTAAACTGCCTAAACTGCAGTAATAATTAAAGCAAAAATTATTAATTCCATTAATAAGAAACAATTATTGACAAAATAGCATGAAAATAATTGTGCTTATAAATTTTTAACTGTTTACTACTTAAAGTAATACTGTATTTTTATGCCTACATGTAACAATCAGTAATCATAACATTACTGAGCAGTAACATCAGAAAATACTGGATGCTGAGAAAAATCAATTAGCTTATGTTTAATATAAAAGTTGTAGAGCAGAACAATAGATTGTTAATATTTCTGAAATAAATTTTATTTTGAAGAGTTAAAGCTCAAAGTTTTATGAAAGACACAGATTTTTATTCAGTAACAAAATCATTCAAATGGGAATTTGATATAGAAGAAAGTAAAATATTTTCAGACTACACAGTTTTGTTTCTCCATACTTTCTGTTTAAACAATTACTAAGGGATATGTAAAGTAACACAAATAAAAATTAAACAAACTGAGAGTTCTGTCATGTTTCTCACAGCACTACCTTAAATTTTAAATGTACATTAAATTGTAGAAATGTTTTAAACATATTCAATGAAATCATGACAGCATATCTTTGCCCTTAATTATAATTTAATATTTTGATAAACTATTTTATGACATGACTCTAACATACTCCTTCTTCAGGCAGTTATGACAGTTAAATTTAAAAATCCAAGTAAATTCTCTGCTCTCACTGAACCTACAATAAAATGAACTTTACCTGGCTGCGCTGGCAGTGCTGATGCAACTCACAGCACCATGTTCTCTTTATCCATTACTTCCTTTTTCTTCTGTTCTCTTCGGTTTACATCTCGTTTGTAAGACTAAAAATATTAGTATATTGTCACATTATAGTCAGGGAATATCTTCTAGGACTCCATATAGTATAATAGTACTTCCAAGTTTATTCATTTCTTGACAATTGACTGATATGATTCACATAAAATGAAAACAGATTAAAGCTACTTAATGATGAAAACAGTCAAGAAATAATTTGTATAAAAAGATATAATTTTTTAAAAGGAGGTAATTACAAGTGTCACAATCTTTCTTTATGACAGGACAATTCTTTTTGGAACCATTGGAAATTCTATTCGTCTTATCACCAGTGTAGAGAAATCTTACTGTCATCTGTCTACTTTACTATTCTACTTTTTATGTCATTTCTTTGCCTGAATAATAAATTTTGTCTCATAGTGCACTGGTAAAAGTTTCAAAAATTTAATTTGCTCATTCAAATATTGGTTTTTGGTACATACCAGTGGCTGTTGCAAAAAAAATTAAAGTTCAAGCCAAGATTCATTTTTAATAACAGTTTAAAGATAAAGATGTAAAATCTTCTGGACTTTTCAAAAAAGTTAATAAATGAAAAGAGAAGGAATTTGAACATTTTGAGTCCTAGTTGTGTAAGTGTGTGTGTGTGTGTGTGTGTGTGTGTGTGTGTGTGTGTGAGTGTGTATACGAGTGTGTTGTTCTGGGAATTTTATCCATGACTTTGCATGGCAATTCCCCCATCCCAGTTCATATTTCCTGTTTTTGAGCGTAGCTTTCACTGTTACAAAGTTACCCAGTCTGGTCTGAAACTTGTGATCTTCCTGCATCAGTCTTCCAGTGTGCTTAGATTAAAGGTATGGACAAACGTGTCTAGAAATTATCTCATTTTTAAAGTGATGTGCTAATTAGTCCTGTGTTATAGCAGATAAAGGTCATTTAAAAATGAAAAAATACGATTTACTGTGAAATACAAAATATTCTCAAAATGAGAGTGAAAGGCAATTAATATTTAAAATTGTTTTATAATTTTAACTGAATAAAACATCTTTTATTGATTTTATTAAAACAAAATGCACAAGCAATTGCAAATCGCATGTCCTTCACAAATGTTACCATAAGAAATACACTGGAGTGAGTTTTTTCAACATGTAAAATTCATTACAGATACTATAAATAAATATTTAAATAAGATTGTGCTGTAAAGTCTATAAATCAAATTGACATATAAATTTAAATTTGTATCCTGGAGCAAATACATGTAGAAAGGTAAGAACATTAATATTTTTACCTAATATACACTGTCAAATTTGAATGACATTCTTAAACAAACTGAGAACAAAATTGGAAGACTGGGAGGCTAAAATCCTTTTTTTTTTTTTTTTTTTTGGTCTTTTTCTTTTTTATCAGTACCGGGGATCAAACTCATGAGTACCTGCTTGCAAGGCAGGGGCTTATGTCGCTGAGCTAAATCCCCAGCCCAGAGAGGTTAAAATCTTCAGAAAGACGAAAGAGAAACAAAATCTAGAGTAGTTTAACAATACTGAATATTCACTTTTTTAATGGAGAAAAACTAAAAATGTAAACTTGATATGAATACATGTATTAAAAAAACAAATACATTCAAGTTCTGGAGGTTATCTTTTTAAGAACCTAGACAAAAAAAGTCAATAATGTGTTATTGGAAATGTTCTAGCACATGGGGAAAGTGATTAAGATTAAAATATTTTATACATTGTAATTTTGTTTCAAATATTTTGACATTTACTTCAAAGAACCTTATTTTTCCAAATAATTAAATAACAAAAATGTATCCTTTGGCTTTATGATAGAAAAAAAATCTAATTTTTTTGAGGCAGCATCTTGCTATGTAGTTCAGGCTGTCCTTCAATTCACTAGGTAGTCCAGGCAACTTAAACTCATGATTCTCCTGTGCAACCTCCCAAATTCTGGGATTACAGGCATGTGCCACCATACCAAGTTTGCATTTTAATTATTCAGGGAAATCCTTCAATAGTGTGCCCTTAATGTGTCTTTAATGTGAAGGATTAGCCCCTCAACAATTCAAAATGGCATCCAGAGAAAACTCATTATTTTTAAGGTATGAGAGGTAACGTCAGCAGGAGATTTACCACAACCCTATAATAAACTAAAGGGACAATGTATAAAATTGTTATGCATAACTATAGACTCACATGTTTTACTTTAACTTGCTAATTAATGACTTATTTCTTTTCTTTTGTATGAGTTATCTTAGTTCATATTTGTGAATGTATATGCCACTATGATTTTATAAAGTCATAAAAATTTATAATAATTTGAAGTACTCTATGCAGTCTTTTAAGATGTCTTCTGTAAAAATCTTTATATCTTGAAGATATACTGTTAAATTGTTCTTTAGCATGAAAGATTCATTTATAACAGCAAGTACATGGTGAAACGGAAATACAAATTGACAAATGATAAAGACAACAGAGTAAATAATAGTGCTGCTTGGAAAAATTAAAAGCTAAATATAAAATATAGCATAAAACAGTGATACATCAGTAAACCTAACATTAGTAGAAACAATTATATATACCTGTTTTTTAAAAAACCATTAATTATTTACACTAGAGAAACTATATGATATATACGATAAATAACCATACTATTAATCTTAGCTCATCAAAAAAATAATTTCTGTTTTCATTGTCTTATTGACCATTTTCACATCTAAATCTTGTAATCTGAACAGCTTTCAAGATGCATGCAATATAATAACTAGTGTTAATTTCCTATTTTTTGAAATTCTGTATTATTTTTTGCTTTTTTAAATAAAAAAGGCATTAACTGCAATTTCATTTGTTTTATGTTTGTAATGAGTTTGATAATATGATATAATCATATGGTTGAATGAGAACTACAAGGCCATTGATTTTTTTTTTTATTTTGCAATAACATATTACAACTGTAATTGATATTAACAATAGACCTCATTTTTTTTTTCAATTTATAACTGGTCTCTTGTTAGACTGTGACTGAACTAATTCTTAGCAATACTGCTTTAACAGCAAAGCTGAATCTAGGCCTATGATGTTTTAAACTTTAAAAAATGGTAAAGGACTAAAATGCATCAGTTTTTTCAAGTTTTATTTTTATTTTTGTATGTTCATTTACACTGACAGCTTTTGAAGGAAAGTAATTGGAATGTAATTAGAATTTGAGATATAAAGTATTCACACTCTATTGACAAGTATATTGTATAAATATAAACCTTATTGAGAAGTGTAAACTTTTCCTCAACAAAATCATTTATTATGGTCATGTAGTGATTAATCAAATAATATAGAAGTATATTACACACACAGTGTGTATATATATTTGTCCTACTCATCGCTGTATCCGCTCATTCCTCTTCTCTTACAAATGCTACTTGTCCTGCTGTCAATAGACATTTCCATCCACCTTCAAGGGATATTCTCACCAAGTAATCCAGATTTGTATCTGGTGACATTCTTTCTACAGCATTAGGTGTAAGAGATTGAAATTTGGACTGCAAAATTTTAAGAATCTATAGAAAAAGATGAACACTTTCTGCTGGACTAAACTAATTGTGAATAGAAAAAATAGATGTGACTGTTAATTATGATTATCAATTCACCCGCATTAAGAAATACCTAGCAGATTAATAAAGAAAAGATCCGTGGTGATGTTTCCAAGTATGGCTGGTACATAGGCCAGTAAACTAAAAGGGAAGACCTACCTGATTCTGAATGGTACTATGCAATAGGCTTGCAGACAGAGCAGAATGAAGGGAAAAGGAGGTCAGTCTGCATTTGAAAAGCTCCATTGTGTTTGAGCACACGAGATTTTTGCTATTACGGTCACTTGTGGACATCAGATTCCAGCTTCCTCCACATATCAATAAGAGTCAAACAGCTACTCAGAAGGGACATTCCAGGACTGAGACCACTGTTGCAATTTGCATTGCTTCTGATGTGATGGTATAGTTACTTGGACTGAAAAGCTACTGGATCTTCTGGTTCTCCATCATGCATATGATCATTGTGGAACATACTCTGATTCTATAAGCCATTTGTATGTGTGTGTAAATATATAAAAATATATGGAATATATATGAAAAATGTACAGAATATTACATATAACATTAAATATTCCTATTATTTGCATTCTTCTAGGGAAGGCTAAAGATACAATAGATTAATTTGGAAATTAAGACACTATGATTACTCTGAGATTCATTATCTTCTACAAAAGTTAAATTCCTAAGGACATAGAATTTAATAAATAATTTTACAGTACCCTAAGGATTCAGAAAGAAAATTGCTAAACATCAGAGAGACGTGACGTTAGCCATGAGAATCTAAATCTAAAGTCATCTAAAGTGAAAACAATAAATAAAACAATGATAGTTGATTAAAATAAAATTAAAGAGGGATCTAGTAGTGGCTATTCCATGGACAATTCTCTTTATAATTTGAAAAATATACACTTAATTTGAAAGATAATATACTGTAAAACCCTGATGACTTAAATGTAAGAGAAATATATTTGGCAGACAAGATACAAATAATGGGAAGTAGAATCTAAAGGAATTTTGGTCTCTGACGTTACTATGGTCATAATGATTGTATTCTTTTGCTCAAAAGTTACTGGATTCTGGACTACCTCAGAATATTTCTTTTTTTTTTAATTTTATTTAAAATAAAAAAGAGAAAAAACAAACAAAACAAAGCAGTGTAAGGGTACAAGTAATACAGAACTACAAAAAAAAAAAAAGTAAGAAATCACCAGTTAATAGATTACACATTATCATCTTAGAGATAGTTGCTCAAGTCACAGTATCAAAGCATACAAAGTGAACATTCAAACAGAGAGACTGCAAAAGGATGTGTTCAATGATCCAACCAAAAACATTAATATGGTCAGCTACTTAACACCCCTAAACAACTTGCAGTTCTATCCTTTAGAGCACTTTTATTCCCCTCCCTTTTTTACAATAAAATTTACACATTTTGGATTTTATTACTCCTTAGTTCTTCTTACTTTTTTTTGGAAGAGAATAAAGTCAAATATGGCAAAACAAAGCTGTCAAGGATAGACATAGTACATAATGTAAAAACAGAGTACAGGGTTATCAACAGTGGTTACCATAATGCCTCTTGCTTCCTTAAAAAGAATTGTCTATCTCATTAGGTATTATAAAGTTGAATAAAACAGTAGAGAACAAGACCAATAAAACCTAAACATTGTAAACATTACAGCACTTCCAAAGGAGATAATAGTCAAACCAGAATGGGCACCTTAGTGAATCTTATTGCCTTCAAAGTAGTTGCCTATACCCTCAAACTTGATACTGTCAAACAGAATGAAACAGATTCTAATCAGTCAAAACAAGATAGTGGGAATATCACAGGACTTAACAAATTAATAGGAAATCAAAAAAGTTACTATAATATATCCTGTTAATTTTTAAAATTTTCCCCTTAATAAAACAAACCATAAAAAATAACTAAATAATTTTTTTAATGAATAAGGGAGAGATTGAGATAAAAGAGGACATAACAACATAACAATATAGGCCAAAGCATGACTGTTTCAGCAACCTAGTGCTTCACAACCAAATAGCCCAACTTAATAGTAGTTACCATAGGATCTGTCTTTTTCCTTGAAATATTTGAATATAACTTCGTATATTATAACTTCAAATATTTCCATATCAAGAAGCCCAGAATAAAGCCTTTCCAATAAGTGAAATCTTTATAAGGCTTCAAGGCCACATAATGGGGAATCATGATTACCACACACTTTTATATATTTGAATCATTACTTACATTAGAGAAACTATTCGATATTCACACATGCGATATTGATTTATTTCACTTATGAGTATGGTCTCAAGCTGCGCCCATTTATTGATAAATATCTCAATGTGATCATTCTTTATAGCTGAGTAATACTCCATTGTATAGAAATACCATAAATTTTTTATCCATTTCTCAGTTGATGGACACTTGGGTTGTTTCCAAGATCTGACGATTACAAATTGTGCTGCTATAAACATAGGTGCACATATATAACTGTGGTATGATGCTTTCAGTTCTTCTGGGAACATGCCTAGAAGTGGAATAGCTGGAATAAATGGGAATTCCAATCCCAGCTTTTTGAGAAATCTCCAGACTGACCTCCACAAAGGTTGTACCAGTCTACACTGCCACCAACAGTGCAGGAGAGTTCCTTTTTCCCCACAGCCTCTCCAGCATTTGTTGTTGTTGGTTTTCTTGATCCTGGCCATTCTTTCAGGAGTGAGATGGTATCTCAGTGTGGTTTTAATTTGCATTTCTCTAATGACCAATGATGATGAACATTTTTTCATGTATTTATTTGCCATTTGTATTTCTTCATCTGAGAAGTGCATATTCATCTCAGGTGCCCATTTTTGGATTGGATCTTTGAATTTTGGGGGTCTCAGTTTTTTTAATTCTTTATATGTTTTAGAGAAGAATCCCTTGTCTGAGAGAGAGCTCACTAAAATCTTTTCCCAGTTTGTGGGTTTTCTTTTCACTATGCTGGATATTTCTTTTGACATGCAGAAACTTTTTAATAAGAAGTGGTCTCAGTTATTGTTTCTGGGAAGTATTTCCCATGCAGTTTGAGTCCTGTTCATGAATTCTCTACCTACCCCTATGTCTTCAAGGTTTCTACCCAATTTGTCTTCCAATAGATTTAGTGTTTCTGTTTTAATATTCAGATCTTTGACCCATTTAGATTTTAATTTAGTACATGGTGATAGGCATGGTTCTAGCTTTAGTTTTCAGCAAATGGAGAGCCAGTTTTTCCAACACCATTTATGAAAGAGACTGTTGTTCTTTCAGTGAACCTGCTTGGCTCCTTTGTCAAAGATAAGATGGTTGAGTGTGTTTGTAGTTGTGGTTGTATTTTCTAATCTATTCCATTGATCTTCGGCTCTGTTTTGATTCCAGTACCATGCAGATTTTACTACTGTTGCTTTGTAGTATAACTTCATGTCAGGGATTGTGATGCCTCCTGCCTTGCCTTTGCTGCTTAGAATTGTTTTTGCTATTCTAGGTCTCTTCTGGTTCCAGATGAATTTTAGGAGTGACTTCTCTAGATTTATAAGTTATGTCAATGGTATTTTTATTGGGATTGCATTGAATCTGTATAACAGTTTTGGGAGAATGGCCATTTTCACAATTTTTGTTCCTCATATCCATGAGCAAGTGATGTCTTTCCATTTTCTGAGTTCATCTTCAGTTTCTTTTTTCAGTGTATTATAATTTTCCCTGTGTAGGTCTTTCACTTCTTTCGTAAGAGTAATTCCTAAATATTTCATTTTTTTTTGCTTGCTAGTGTGAATAGTGTGGTTTCTCTTATGTCCCTCTCTGTGATTTTTTTGTTATTGTATAGGAATGCTATTTATTTCTGAGTACTGATTTTGCATCCAGCTATGTTATTGAATTTTATTATATCTAAGAGTCTTTCAATGGAGTTTAGGGGGGTCTTCTGTGTAGAATATCATGTCATCTGCAAACAATGATAATTTAAATTCTTCTTTTCCTATCTTTAACCCTTTTATTTCTCTCTCTTGTCTAATTGCTCTGGCTAGTACTTCCAGTTACTATATTAAATAGGAGTGGTGATAAAGGACATCCTTGTCTTGTGCCTGATTTTAAAGTAAAGGCTTTTAATTTTTGGCCATTTAGTGTGATGCTGGCTGTTGGTTTGTCATAAATGGCCTTTATTATATTGAGGTAAAGACCATATACTCCAATTTTCTGTAAAGTTCTTATCATGAATGAATGTTGGACCTTATCGAAGGCTTTTTCTGCATCTATAGAAATGATCATGTGATTCTTGTTTTAGGCTTTACTTATATGGTGGATTAAATTTATTGATTTATGTATGTTGAACCATCCTTGTATTTCTGGGATGAATACCACTTGGCCACGGTGTATAATCTTCTTGATGATTTGCTGCACCCTATTTGCCAATATTTATTGAGGATTTTTGCATCTGTGTTCATTAGGGAGATCGGTCTATAGTTCTCTTTTTTAGTTGGGTCTTTCTCAGGTTTTGGTACTAGAGTAATATTTGCTTCCAGGAATGACTTAGGAAGGTTTGCTTCCCTTTCAATTTCATTGAATAGTTTGAGGAGTGTCGGCATTAGGTCTTCTGTGTATTTTTTTTTAGAATTCTGCAGTGAAGCCATCTGGGCCTGGGCTCTTCTTTGTAGGTAAGGACTTAATTACATTTTCAATTTCATTAACAGAAATTGGGTTATTCAGCAGTTTTACATCCTCTTGACCTAGCTTTGGTACTTCATATGTTTCTAAGAATCTATCTATTTCTTCTGTGTTATCAATCCTTTGAGAGTAGAGGTTTTCGAAATAGGTGTTGATGATCTTCTTGATTTCTGTTGAGTCTGTAGTGACTTCACCTTTTTCATTTCTTAATGCATGAATTTGAGGTTTTTCTTCCGTTTTTTAAATAAGGTTGCCTTGGAGCTTATCAATTTCATTTATTCTTTCAAAGAATCAAGTCTTTGATTCATTGATTCTTTGGATTGTTTCCTTAGTCTCTATTGCATTGATTTCTGCTCTGATTTTTATGATTTCCTCTCTTCTTTTGGTTTTGGGCTTGACTTGCTCTTCTATGTCTAGCTGTTTGAGGTGTAGCATCAGGTTATTTATTTGTATTCGTTCTGTTTTCCTTATGTGGGAACTCAGTGCAATAAATTTTCCTCTGAGGACGGCTTTCATTGTATCCCATAGATTCCAGTAAGTTGTATCTGCCTTTTCATTTTGTTGTAGGTATTGTTTAATTTCTTCTGTTACCCACTGATTACTCAAGAGTGTGTTATTCAGTTTCCATGTGTTTGTGGGATTTTTGCGGTATCTTTTATCTTTAATTCCTAATTTCAGAGCGCTATGATCCGATAACATGCAAGGGATGATTTCAACTCTTTTGCATTTGTTTAAATATGTTCTGTGAGCTAATATATGGTCTACTTTAGAGCATGATCCATGTACTGCTGAGAAGAATCTATATTCTGATGTTATTGGATGGAACATTCTGTATATGTCTATCAAATCCATTTGTTCGCAGGTGTGATTCAGTTCTGTTATTTCTTTGCTCATTTTCTGTCTGGTTGATCTGTCGCTTTGTGTCAATGGCGTATTAAGGTCTCCTTTTACAATTGTGTTACTGATAATTTGAGTTTCAATTTCTGTTAATAGTTGTTTTATATAACTGGGTGCTCTGGAGTTTGGTGCATATATATTTAAGATAGTTATCTCTTCTTCTTGGAGTTTTCCCCTGACGAGTACTGTAGTGACCTTCTTTGCCCTTTAAGGTCATTGTTGGTTTAAAGTTCACATTGTCTGCAAACAGAATTACTACTCCTGCTTTTTTTTTTTTTTTGGATTCCTGCTGCATGAAGTATTGTTTTTCATCCTTTGACTTTCAGTCTGTGAGTATCCTTCTGGGTTAAATGGGTTTCCTGTAAACAGCATATGGTTGGATTTTGTTTCTTAATCCATTCTGCTAGTCTGCTTCTTTTGATTGGTGCATTGAGACCATTTACATTAATGGTTAAAACTGTTAAATGCTGGTTTATTGTTGACATGTTATCTCTCTCCTGTTGCATCTTTATCTTTCTGTTCTGTTTAATTATCTGCTTTGCTTATTGGTTTTTTCCTTTGTGTATCTAAAATGTCTTTCAATATTATTGCAGGGTCAGCTTGGTGTCCATTAAGTTCTTCATCAGTTCTTTGTCATGGAAGTATCATATTCCACCATCAATTTTGAATGATAGTTTTTCAGGGAACATCAGTGTAGGTTGGAAATCATTTTCCTTAGGATCTGGAATACTTCACTCCATACTCTTCTTGACTTTATTGTTTATGCTGAGAAGTCTGCTGTGATTCTGATAGGTTTTCCTTTATAAGTGATCTGTCTTTTCTCTCTGACAGCTTTTAATAATCTATTCTTGTGTTAGATTTCTGGGATGGTGATCATTATATGTCTGGGTGTAATTTTATTTTGGTTATGACTATTTGGAGTTCTATATGCTTCACTGATCCTGATGTCAGTTTCTGATCTCATGCTTGGGAAATTTTCAGCTATTACTTCTCTAAATATCCTCTTGACATCCTTTATGTTGTCTCCCTCTTTTTCATTAATCCCTATCAATCTTATGTTATTTTTCTTTGCATCATCTTGCAGTTGTTGAATTGTTATTTCCTGATTCCTTGTTATTTTTAAAAGATCTTTCCTTTCCTGTTCACTAGCTGCAATCCTGTCTTGAAGGTCTGAAATTCTATCTTCACTTTCATTGAGGTGGTTTTTACAACTTTCAGTGGAGTTTTTTATTTCTTGTATATCTCTGTGCATCTGCATTATGTATTCTGTTTGTTTCTTATATTGTTCATCTAGGGATTCTATTTTTTTCTTTAGTTCCTCCACATTTTTAACTGCTTTTTCTTTAGATATATTCAGAATGTCTTTCATTTCTTTTATGATTTCTTCTTTTACCTGGGAGATTATTTCGAGTTTGAATTCCTTTAAAGCTTTTTGGAGTTGCTTGTTAATTTCAGTAGCTATTGTGTCCAATATTTGAGGTGAATGGTATATATTTTCTTCTATATACATTGCTCTTAGGGTTTCTAGAGATGGGCTGGAGGTTTGAGGTTGTAATTTGGTCTTTCGTTTTGTCATTTTCTTATATTTTTGTGTTTCAAGTGTTATTTGAAAGCTTCCTCAGGGTCTGTTGGAAACCCACTTCTATGTTCGCACTTCTGGGATTTTGACACCCACTTCCCCCAAGCCACTGGGCCTGTAGAACCGGTGGCCCTCTTCTGCCTGTTTAGAACTCCATAGTTCCAGATAAGCTGGCCTCCAGGGAAACTGTGCACCCACCTGTTTGCTGGAAGCTCCACAGTTCTCCAAGTGCAGCTAGAATGGGGAGGTGGATGCAATGCCTCAAACCCACTTATGCACTTCACTGCACCCAGAAGCCTGGAGGGTCCCGAACAGTTTGGGCTTGGCACAGAGTGCACTGAGCACTTACCAAAGGCCACAGGGCCTCTGGAACCTGCGATGCTCGCCTGCTTGCTGAGATATCCACAGTCCTCCAGACACATGGGGAGGCAGATGCAGGCGCCCCAGATCCACCCAGCCCTTCCTCTGCACACATTTGGTGCGGTGCAGGAGTCCCAAATAGGCTGGGCTCTGGGGATATTGTGTGCCCACCTGCTTTCTGGAAACTCCACAGTTCTCCAAGCACAACCAGAATGGGGAGGTGGATGTAGAATGCCCCAAACCCACTTATCCACTTCACTGCACCCGGAAGCCTGGAGGGTTCTGAACAGTTTGGGCTTTGGGCAGACTGCACCAAGCACTTACTGCAGGCTGCAGAGCCTCTGGAACCTGTGATGCTCACCTGCTTGCTGAGATATCCACAGTCCTCCAGAAACATGGGGAGGCAGATGCAGGCGCCCCAGATCCACCCAGCCCTCCTCTGCACCCAGATGGTGCAGGGCAGGAGTCCCAAATAGGCTGGGCTCTGGAGATAGTGTGCGCCCACCCAGAATATTTCTTAATAAAAAAATGAATATTTGTGACAGTCCTTGGTTGAAAATTTCAACAAATTGAATAACTCAGTATACCAAGATATATGTTTTAAGATTCTGAGATTTGGACCTAGTGCATTTACAATGAATTACATCACCAGCTTTTTTATTTTAATTTTGAGGCAAGTTCCACCACATTGTACTTCAGTATTAAAAAAACAAATTTTAATGACTCAGAATCAGTGACATGCTTGAAAAAATGCCCTTACAATTAAATATAAATATGAATATATATATATATATATATATGTGTGTGTGTGTGTGTGTGTGTGTGTGTGTGTGTGTTACTATAGTTTTAGATATAAAAGAAATTATGGCAGTGGATATAGCTCAGTGGTACAAGTGCCTTCTTGGCAAGCACAAAGTCCTGAGTTAGATTCCTGGTACTAAAAAAAGAAAAATTTTGCACACAATTTCAACTTGTAGTGAAATGTATGAAAATTTTATTGTAAATTTTACTTAAATGGTTGCTTTTCAAAGAAGTATTTTATTACCTTTCAGCAAATGTTTGCAACCATCACCAAATTGTGAATTTATTTTTCAATGACCATAGTTCCAAAAGAAGAATTTGATAAATTTCTGTACACTGACAGAAGCAAATCAATAAAGACACACATTAGAACTACACTTCTGCAACTTATTTCTCTTTTCAATCATTTAATATTTTTTAAATTCTGGAAAGATGTTTTCTTAACTTTTGTGCTACTCACTCTGTAGCAGCTACATATAAATATAAAATCAATTTAATTGAGAGAAGATCTCCAAATGATTTTTTTTTCTCCATTGTTTATGGTCAACATAAAATGCTTTCTCATTTTTTTCTTAGCATTTAGAAGTAATTTAGCAACCATCAACTTTGTTTTCGCAATCCTACATTTATTTATTTATTATTATTTATCTTTATTTTTGGGTACACTTGAAATTTAAGTCAGATCTCTCACAAAGCTGCATCCTAGGCACATTTTTTATTTTTTATTTTCATTTTAAAACAGGGTCTCTCTAAATTGCTAAATTGCCCAAACTGGGTCCAAACTCAGTTCTGCCTGCTTCAGTAACCCAAAGCACTGTGTTATTTCTGTGATATATCATGTCTGACATTTTAGCATTGCTCATGACTATAAAGTCTTGCACTGACAAACATAAATGATTAACATACAATACATGTTTTCTCATTAATCTAATTACTTCACAGGTTATTTTTACTTTATATACCTAATCACTTAAAATTCCATTTTTGTTACAAATGATACTAATATATTGATATACATGACATATTTTGAATACAACATTTATTAATATTATTGCTTGTTTTGGTATTAATGGTAGATTTTCTTGTATGTTTAACAATTTTGTCATGCAGTATTTAAGTACTGAAAAAGTTATGTGCAATATGCGACCAATGTATTAATTTTGATGACAGTATCCTTTGAATAGAAATTCTAATTTTATTTAAGGTCAAAATATATTGAGAACTATCTTCTCATAAATTTTGCCTTCAGTTGTATTTGTAAATATTATTTTCATATACAACTTACTAATGTATATGTATTTTCCTCATAGTTTGGATTATAATGGACTCTAGCACACTTTTGTAATTGCCATAAACCAGGCATGATGCTTACATTCTTTAAGCTCTATTTGTTAAATTACGGGTATATTTTCTCCAGAGACATAATACTATAATCTTACTTCTGAGTTTTTTTGTTTAGTCAAATTGCTTGATTATATGACACTGAATGAGATGTTTTTCTTAAATATGATTTTGGAACATTATTCAAATTCATGAGGATGAGGCCCAGATTATATTTCTTAATCAAAATTCTGAAATTTTGTTGGAAATTCTACAACTATGTTAGCTCTTTTTAACACAACCATTGTATTTAATTTTAAGAATCAAGTATAAATTTAATTAGAATTGCCATACAATCATTATCAATATTAATAAATATGATTATATAATACCATATGTGTAGTCAGGGGTTGCAAAGACAACAGTTACATACAGGACTCAGATTTTATAATACTATTATGATGGGCACTCAGAGTTAAATACAAGAAAGTGCAGAAAATTTGTCCACAACACTAAAAACCCAAAATATTCAGTCAAGGTTCTGGATCCCATAGCAATATCCTGCATGAGTCCAGCTTGAGACCTAGAGCCCATGACAACAACTCCCACAAATCCAACTGGAAGTCTAGAGTACAAGCACTCATGCCAGCCTGTTTTATGGATCTGCACTGGAAAGAACCAAACATCAGTGGTGGAAGCTAGAAAGTCTATGCCAGTGGGATGAAGGAGCTGAGCCAGTAGGTTGAGGATTCTCATTGAAACTGAGAAGTTATGCTCCCAATAAGGACCAGGGCTTCCCTGAAAAGTGCTACAGACATCCTCAGCAACAGTGAGGTCCCAAGCTCCCCCAATGATAGGAACTCTTGAGTAAATGTCAGAAAGCCAGCATAACAGGGTTACATTGGGGATTAAACAGCACACATCTTCCCCTGCAGAGCCAGGAAGCAATGCTCAGTGTAAGGATCAAAGCTTCCCCAAAGTGTACCACAGCCACTCTCAGCAGCAAACTCCTGAGCTCCTCCAGTGATAATGGCTGAATTCATATCGGCTAACCAACCACAATAAGCTCCTCCCAGAGAACAAAAAGCTCAAAACAGCAACACTTAAGAGAATCCACAATGCTGCACTCTTCTTCTCTGTATCTCTATGCTGGCAACTTAACTCAGGTGGGCCATCTACACTCAGAACCATACTGATTTAACTCAGTTGGTTTTAAGTTGACTACTAGATTTTAATCCATTGTATTGATACATGTAAGTATGAAATATTTTTATTCAATCATGGAAGAAACTTTATCATATTTATATATTCCATTTTTACTCTGTCATATTTTAAGTTTAATTTCTAAATTTTGTAAGTCTTCTTTAAAAGTTTAGTGTTTGTCTAGTTAAATATTTATATTGAGTTCTAAATATTGTTATTATTTTCCATTAGTAAAATTTGCACTCAATACTATTCCATCAATGCCTACTCACTTCAATAATTTATCATTTGACTTTTATCTTATTATTTTGATTTTTGAATTTCTAAATTCATATTATTCTATAGTCTATCTACTTGCTTTTTTCTGAATATGGGCACATTTTCATAGCTTTTTTATGTAATTATTTGAGAATTATTGTCCTCTACACATATCCTATATAGCAGTTGTGTTTATTAGTAGCATCTTAAATTTATACTATACACATTTAAATTAATGAACCAATATCAACATTTTAATCAGTACCCATGTTTTATATAATTCCTTAGGGTTTACTGTTTATTTTTTCTGCCTGCATCACCTATAGTCTTTGACATGTTTCTTTTTTATTTTATATCATCAGATATAGTATAATTGAATACATCAGTACATAACAGTGTTAATAGAAATAAAACTTTGTAGATAGTGTAGAACTACAAAAACAGGTAGTACCCAGAATGGTTATTGTAGTGAATCATTGCCAATTTCAGTATACTTGTGTATACTCTCAGACTTGATACTGTCAACCTTAAGAGTTTTGAATAAAATCTGTCAATAACAAACAGCAATCAAACAAATCAGATGTAACTAACATCTATCATGATATAATAGTGTAAGTTATATAGGGATCCAGATTAAGTTAATAGGAAATTAAAGATGATTACTGTGGTATAATCCTGATGTTTTGGGGATAGCTGCCTGTGCCCTCAGACCTAGTGTGTATAGAAAAACTGAGATGGAATAAGTTCTATCTAAGCAGAGTGGTGCAAGTAATATGGGTTTTAATTCCTGCTACACTATTAGCAATATCTTCTGCAGTCTTTTTTAAGACTACTCCAATCCTTTCACTCCCCCAGGGTATACTGTACATTTTTGGTTCTTCCCAACACCCTTGACTTTATATTGGGGGGGGGGCAATCTGCTATTTATCTAAGCGGTTCTGAACCTTCTCACTCCTGAACTTGATCTCTAGTTGTATTCTTTACCTATTAAAGCCTGTCTTATCCAGAAATACTGGTCCAGTTTCCCCTATTACTCTATAGTTCCCTATCACATAGAGTACTGCTTCCTCGTATTTGATTTTTGGACCATATACCCTTTTTCAGGTTAATTATATTTCCTATAAACAACATCTCAGTGGACCCTCCTTCTTGATTAGCTCTGCCTATGATCCTCTCTTTTTTTCCTTAAGTTAATCTAGGCCATCTACATTTGAATTACATCCAACCTTCTCTGCCTCATTTCTGTTGTGCCCTTTTTCCATCATTAGTTTTCTATTTGTCTTCATTTCACTTTCTGCTTTATTGATTGAGGCCTCTCTGCCATTGTTCCTGAAATCCTGGAAATTTTCTGTCTCTTTAGAATGTTCTGCAGTATTCTCTGTAGAGTTGGATTTGTAGTTATGAATTCCCTCAGTTCCTCTTAATCTTGGAAGAATCTTGTTTCTCCATTAATTTCTAGAGACAATTTTTTCAGGGTACATCAGTCTGCGCTGGAGGTTATTTTCTTTCATGGCTTGGAAGACTTTGCTCCACACTCTTCTTGATTTGATGGTTTGTACTGAGAAGTCTGCCATAATTCTGAAGGGCTTTCCCTTGTAAGTAATCTGTTTCTTGTCTTTGACAGCTTTTAATATTCTGTTCTTATATTGAATATCTGGGATCCTGATTATTATATGCCTGGGTATAGCTCTGTTTTGGTTATAGGAGGCTGTAGTTCTGTATGCCCAATACATCTGAATATCATTTTCTTTTCCTATGTTTGGAAAGATTTCCTTAATTATTTCTGCGAATAGCCTTTGTAGTTCCTTTGTTTGTACCCCTGCTTCTTCATTCACATTCTTTATTCTTAAGTTATAGACCCTCTTGTCATCCCTCCTTTGTATTGCTACTGCTTGTTTACTTGTTATTTTTAAGAAAAATTTCCTTTCATGATCCCATATTGCAATCCAGTCCTTCAGTTTGGATAATCTATCTTTAGTTTGTTTCAAGAGTTTCGCAAGCTTTCAATGGAGTTTTTAATTTCCTGATAATCTCTTTGAACCTGCTTCATATATTCTATATTTCCTTTATATTCTTCATCTCTTTTTTGTTTTCCTCCATCTGTGTCTTCTTGAGAGCTGCTTAGCATTTCTTTTATTAATCTATTTATATCTTGCTTTACTTGGTTAAATATTTCACATTTGAACTCATCTATGAGGTACCGAAGATATCGCTTTATGTCCACTGGTGCCATGTCTGATGCTGCATGTTTGCCATCCTCAATCTCCTTTGCATTTACCTTTCCTGGATCAATGATCTCAGGGTTGGAGGCTGGGGACACTTTCTTGTTGTTTCCTCTTCTCATATTTTTTGTTCCTTTCCTGTAGGTGTATACAGGAGGCCCCGGTTTTTTTCTTTGTTGGTTACAGTTCATCTGAAGCACATTGACTAGGTGCTTCTACCCACTGCAGTGTACTAAGGAGGTACAAACAAGGGCAGCATATGCTGGGCCCTCCTCTCCAGGTCAGTCAATCTGCTGAGGGCTTCACTGCATTAGGGTGCACTGCCAGGCGTAAGGACATAGCGTAGGCTAACCTGTTTGTCTCAACCCAGGCATGACCCAGGCCTAGCACACCCCACCAGTCCCACTTGAGAAAGGAGCAGTTGACTAAAGTCATCACTGCTCCTTTTTTCACCAGTCCTGCCCAGTGCCAGAATGTTGCCTGTTGGTACCTATTTTTCTATGAAGGGTTTTATTCCCATCATTCACTGCAGGTCGATGCAGGTTACCCTCCAGCTCAGCTCTGCATTCGGCTCACTGACCCCAATCTCTGTGTAAGTGTATCTCCAGTGAGTTGAAGTGGTGGGCTTCTGGGTAGCTCAGTAAGTCTCAGCTGCGTGAGTTCTAGCACTGCAGCAGGAGCACCGAGCCTTTAGCTGTTCCTATAGTAGTCCCAGGACTATATGTTTAATTGATTTCTCACAGCTTGGTTTGTTCTGGGGTGAGAATGATCCATCTCCCTCTGTTTGGGACTTCTCATGCTGTATTATTTTTGAAATCTAAGTTGACTCTCTGAGGAAGCCTTTTTAGCCTGCTGTTATCTATCCACCACCTTTACTGGAACTCTTTGACATGCTTCTTACTTCATTAACTGTAATACATTAAACATTAAACTGTAATACATTAAAACATTCCTTGGTTTAATAACTTTTAAAGACTTTGAGGTTATTGAACTAGGATTGTGTCAAATGCCACACAATTTATATTTGTTTGACATTTATGTACTGGTTGTGCTGTATGAGTTTGGGGAAGGATAACCACAAATGTGAATTTTAATTTTAATTTCTTCATGTAATATGTGAGCATTTTCAACAATATGTGAACAGTATTTTCACAATATTTTCCATATGTGAACATTGTCCATATTGACTTTAGTTACCTGTCAAAAGATTACCCCATGTTTTCCCACTTAAAGTTGTTACTATATTTGCTTTCCCTCTGTTCATATTGGAGTATTTAGAAAGAATTCATGTTTCATGGTTCACATTTTAATAAATGGTCTATGAAAGTTTTGTCCTTGACTTTGGAATCACTTCACTAATAATTTTGAATTTTTCTAAAGATTATAATCAGTATCTCTTTCCACTTATTAAAATATTCATTCAGTCACTTTATTATGCTTACACAACTTCTGAAACATTTTACATTTTTGGTTTCTATATAGCAGAAATATTTAATTTATTGCGAAGTTATTCTAGTTTTCATTTGACTTTTGTATCCCTTTGACCAAATCCTTCAATTATTCTGTGTATGTGTGTGAGGCATGGGAGCTGAGAGACAGAGAGAAAGAGAGAGAAAAATAGACAAAGAGACAGAGATAGAGACAAAGGAAGAGTACATTTTTACTTTTTGCTCCATTTATACTATAGGCTAATCTTATAAATTTTCTGTCCCAATCCTAGATTCAATTACTCTTATTTTATTATTGAAAATATTGTTAAATACTAAAATCAGGCTAGTATATATGTATGTTGCTACTAAGACTGTCATTGCTTTCCATCCTATGACCTAACAGAGTAAAAATATGTGTACATATATTAATGCTTTTGCACACATAACTATAAAGTTTCCATTGTTAGACTCTTGCCAAATTCTACATACTGTACTACACACTTTCTAAATGAGTTTATTTATTTGCTTTTTTGGTTGTAAAGTCACGTTGATTTTTGACAAATACATAGACCCATCTATCCAATACTGTCGTACACTGAAAAATGACTTAATTTTAAGAGTTAATGAATTTCTCATTTATATTCAACTTTTACAATCAATTAATTTTCCTTTTGTTTAAAAATCTTATTTTGGTGGAGAATTATATTTTGTTACCAATTTCTACATGCAACAATGATCCTGCATTTTGCTGTTATAGGTTACTGTTTTTAACCCAGGTATTCAGTATCTAGTCCTTACCAGACTCTTTCAGACATAGCAACTATACAACACTGGTAGCTATATCATCTGTAACATTTAGTAGTACACTTAGGTTTGTAGTGAGGAAGAACAAAAAATAAATGCATAGAAATATTACACAATATCATATAATGACACAATTATTGAGAAAAGAAAGCAGAGTAAGAAAAGTAGAAAATAATATTAGATTCTGGGTAAATATATCTTTGAGTAGGTAATATTTGAGAGAATGATTCTTCATGATATTAACATTATTCTTAAGGAGAATAATCAAGAATAGACATTCTCAGGCAAAATCATGTTGAGCATGTTTAAGAAATCATAAGGACAGTTTTGTTGAAGCAGAATTAAACAGAATATGAAACAAGGTAAAATTAGTAAGTCCTTTTAGAGTCAGAGTTTTCTCTTTTGTGATATTTTCATCTTCCTTGAGTAGCATTTTTTAATTTTGTTGTCTGTCTGTCCTTTTGAAGTCTAGTGAGCTTCCTTTAACAATTGTTTTAATTCCTTTGTCAGGAAATTTTTAGATCACCATTTTTTAATATTAGTTGCTAGAAAATTACTATTTACTTTTGGTAGTGTCAGGTTTCCTTTAGCTTTCATATCTTTTGAAATCTTACATAGAAGTTTTTGCTTTAAATAACAGCCTTCTCTTCTAGTTCTTAGCTAATGGCTGTAGGACAGAAATAATTCATTAGTCAGTCAACCTAGGAATTGTACAACTTTCCAATATTTTCTATGGAAGTATGAGCTCCACATCTATTTCTCTTCAGAGGGGTGGGTTGTTCAGAAAATATGCCTCCACTGGATGCTGCAAAGCTAGGCTAGTGCTGAGAACCTCTCTGTATTTCTCTAGGACATTGCTCAGAAATGCATCAAGCTTTGTGCCTTCTTCAAAACCTGTAGAGTTAGTCTGTGTCTGCCTGTGTGCATCTGAGCCATTAGTAAAATCTTGTGCTGTGTCTATAGGGGCAAATGCAGAGAATAGTTACTGGAAGTAGATAAACATGAATCACAGCCCACTAGGAGTGCCCAAAGACTATTTGAGATTTGGCATCTACTTCTTTTTCTCCTGCCTTTTCTTCATCAGTGTGCTTACTGAGTCATAAAATATTTTGGCTTTAGTATAATCTTGTATGATCCCCACTGTTTTTGTGGTATATCTCTTTCTTAAAAAACAAGCAGCACCTGACTGTACACACAACAAGAAGCTACTTAATAAAATGCTTTTCATTCAGTGATCTGATAACTTGTTTGCCAATATTGAATTTTTAAGGGAATAAATGTTATTTTTTTGTTTTCAATGTGCTCATTATACGCACTGTGAAACAGCTTCGATAAGATAAAATGTGTCGTTAAGTGTAACTTGATTCTACATTATTCAATGGATTTTAATCTAATTCAAGTCAATTATGCTGGCTATGTACTGTAAAATAATGCTAAATGTTTTCCAATTATGTATTATATGACTTGTATGGGATGTACACATATTATCTATCAGGGATGAATATTATTGGTTGGTATCTAGCAAAGTTCTTTTATTCAAATAAAAGAATAAAGTAATTTCCTGGAATTATGTTTTAATATCAATAACTTTTAAAAATAATTTACTTTTGAAAAACAAAAAATTAAAAATCTATCCTAAATAAGGGAAATTGATTGTTAATGTCATGCATTTCCTCCAAGTGTTAGCAGGTTGACAGGGATAGGTAGGCATGTGGCCACATGCCCAATGCACCATGTATTTCCACTTAGGCTATACATCAGGCAGACTCAGAAGGAGTGAGTAAAATGCTTACACTGGGATTCCAAATCACTGTGGCAATTAATAATTAATCAATGTTGACAAAATAGTGTCATAAAAACAAAAGTAAAAACACAACAATTTTTTTTGTTCAAATCCCAGTCTATTTAAATCTTTCAGACAGAGCTTCCTTGTGGAAAATTTATAAATCCCGCATTACCTTTTAAAACAGTAGATCTCCCTTATATGAGTCATAATTCTTGCATAATTAGGTGTTGCAGGACTGTTTCCAAATTTTCTCCAACAAGCACAGTTTTTCAAAAACACATCTGCCTTAGGTTCCAACAAAAATCCTGGAACAATTAATCAAGAGAATTTAATCATTTTGTTTACACAACAATATTATTAATGACAGAATCCATGACATGAAATATGTATGAATAGGTGAGAGGAGGGAGGTAAGAAGTATATCACTTTGCACTTTTATTAAATTTTGATAATGAAGAACATGTGATAATTTTATATCTTTCTCATTTATTTATGTAAATATATTCATGATGGTAACAAAAATTCTACATGTAAACTTTGTAAAGCAAAAATTTATAGCTCTTGATATAAATAATATAATAGCTCATTAAAATTCAGCTATAATTAGAATTATACTGTGAAGTACAAGCAGGTTTATGAAAACAGCACACACTTCAAGGCTACCGCATCATATGCTGGTTAGTTTCATGCCTGCATCACTTTTAGATTGTTTTAACCATTGTTTGTGAGTTTGTGTCTTTCCAAATATATAATTTCAGAAAATAACACCTTTCTCCAAGGTGAAATACATCTTTCTCCAAGTTTTTGTTTTGCAATTAATATATTCACCAAATCCAAGTATATTATAGAATATTATAAATTACTTAGTTCACCATTCATTGAAATGTATGTATTACATTTCATTTGTTATATTTTTTGGAATAATCTTAAGAATCGATTAACTTTGAACTTAGAAAAAGAATCTGTGAAACTAATGTTTATAAATAAAAACCATAAAAATCTAAGATGGATGCTGTGGACATGAGTGCCTTGAAGAAAGCCCCAGATCTAAGGTATTTAAGGAAGCTTCACTTGAGATGTAAACCTAAGATACAGAACAAAATATAAAGAGAAAAATGAGAAACATGAGGATATTCTTGCAAGATGCTAATATAATGATGCAGGAGAGAAACTGGAATTGAAGCACAATAGAGAGGAACAAATACATAATGGTGTAAAAATACAAAAAAGGAAAACATTTGCCATGCTTATGTAAAATATATTGTCCTTTACTCAAAGACAATGACGTCTAGTATTTTACATAAGAATATATGTTTTTTAACTTTTAACAATGTTAAATGTAGAATATATGTTTTTTTAACTTTTAACAATCATTTTGCTAAGTAGGCTAATATGGTTTATAAAGGGGTCAAAACTAACAGAGAAAGCAATTGTTGGAACAGAAAAAAAAACGTTAAAGAGAAAAATAAGTTATCAAACAGGGTAAGAGAGAAAAATGTTGACTCATAGGAATAGGAATATTGCAATTGCTTGCATGGCAGTATGTCAAAATGATTAACAAAAGGGCAAGTGAAAGGAATTTAAGACAAATTGAAAAATGATGATTGGTCGAAAATTGTGCTACACACCTGTAATATCGGTACTAGGGAGGCTGAGACAGAAAGATCACTTTGTGTTCAAGACCTGCCTGGACTCCATAGTGAGTCTAAAGCCAGCTTAAACTACATGGAGACACTCTGGGTCAAAAAGAAAAAAAAAAAATGAGAAAACAAACAAAAGTGATGTTAAACTAAAATACACTATCTGGACACTTATCTATTGAGACACTTATTTATTGAATTTCTAGAAAATTTAATATGTATCCTATCCAAATGGAAACATAAACCATTAAATTACCCTTAAAGAATGACCCTTGCCTGATTTTTTGGAGGGCCAGAGCCTGTAATACAAGTGTTAGCTGACACACATTGGACACAATATTAGGATATTCTGTTAATTGTAGCTACGAAAAAGATCTGAGGGATTAAGAAAAGTCATGAATAAAAATTTCAACAATAAAGAGGAACTTAACATTTCAGATTGAGTGAAATAATTGAAATAGTATGGCTAGAGTGTAGTTAACCCCTTCACATAATACACATACCAAAAAAGGACCAATCATATGTACATCTAGTGCTCAAAAAGGTAAGATCAGGACACAAGAAGAAAAGATAATATTTCCAATGGAAGCTGGCTTCCATACATAATGTTTATTTGTTTTCTGATACACTAGTTGTGTGTAAAGATAGACAAAATAAACTCCAGTTCAGGTCAAATATTTAATCATGAAAGTTACCTGCGGTTATTTATGATCTCCCTTAAGAAGCAATAATTTCAACTCTTTCTAAACTTAATATGTTCTTTCTAGGTAGGAAAAGTTACATTTCACTGGAATCCCCATCTTCAAAGCAGAACTGACCCATTTCTCTGTTTATACTTCTCAGGTTTAAGTCTTCCATAAGGAGGCAACTTTTTATAAAGGCCTAAATCTTCAGTTAATGTAGTACTATCAATTGGATGTCAGCTAACAATAACAACTGTATGGATACATTTATACACTTTGTGTGAGTATCAATTAGTTGAAAAAATAAAAGAACAAAGCTGAATAAGAAGAAAATCAACAGTGTCATAAAAATAATTGAAAAACACTTTGCTTTCAGTATCCTGTGAAGCTAGGCTTAATCAAGATGCCAATTCAATGTAAAATGATATAGAAATTTTATTCTCTTCATTGATTTTTTCACTTTTATTATTATGCTTAAACAAAAATTATTTTGTATGCTTTGCTTTAGCTAGTCAATACACATTCAAGGGCAATTGAATTAGGCAATTATATTTTAGTCAATAAATTATAAATGTTGTCTAAATATCTAACACATGCCATTTAATTTACTACTTGGGATACAGGCAGATTTTATAAATCTATGTATGTATCTAGAGTAGAAACTGGTTTTAGGACAGAAATCTAGTGTTTTTATAACATCTGATACCTTAATATAAAAAATGCTTCACAAGCCATGAGCAAAAAAATGATTACTTTTAATTAGTCACAAAGCACAAATGACCATGACAAAAGGAAATGGACAGGATAATTTTTACCCTGTATATCACTAGTTTCATCACAAAGGTAAACATTACCTTTAAAACAAATATTTCAAATTGGTACCTGTGTAAATTTATGAGAATATGTGTTTAATTCCAGGACAGTTTTCTATGTTATTGTTTATGACAATGCTTAAATTCCAAGACTTTAGGCAATATGAGAAATATCAAGATAGTCTTTAAAGTCTTCTATCAAAACAAGTATGAGTTGGATGTAATTTGCATTACAGTATTTAGAGCCAGATATTAACTTCAATGATTACACTATCAGCATCAGTTGATGCTGATCAAACTTTAAAATGTCAGAGGATTTAAAGAAAAGAAAACAACAAAGAAACAGTCAAAAGAAACAGATAAGAAAATTTAATAGATAAATTTCAACAGTCAAAAGCAAAATGAAAGAAATAGTAATATTTAAGAAAAAGAATAAAAGCAAATTATAAAATGTAAGCTTTTTGCCCAAGCTGTAGATTTCATGCCAAAAGTCTTCAGAAAAATTTACTCACACCTAATATGAAATCTAAGTCTGTGAATTACTGGAATAGCTTTATTTTAATAGCATTTCTTATAGTCAGCATTTGCAAAGGAACACATGTAATGCAGAACTCATAATTTATAAGATTATTTCATAATATCCACCAAGAGTCAAATGCAGAAGAGTACAGGAGATGTGTTTATGCACTAGAGACCAAAGTATCCAGTGAGGGCCTGGATGCCATGACAATTTGCTACCAAAGTCCAGCTGCAGATGTACAGCCCATGGCACTGTCTCAGAAAGTCTGTATCAAGGATCTGCACTGGAAAAGCCCAAAGTCCAGAGGTGGAATTTAGAAAGTCTACACTGGTGAAATGAAGGATCTGTACCAGCAGACTGAGAAATCTGAAAGGGAGCTAGAAAGTGACACTTGAAGTAAAGACCAGACCTCCCCAGAAGAGAACCACAGCCATCTTCAGTGACAGTAAGCAAGCATGCTCCTGTAAATATGAAAGTAGCAGAATCCATATCATGAACATGACAAACTTCTCCCAAAGCAGCAACAGCACACCATCTTCCCCTCTAGCTGTAATATTATGGTGTTGGCTACAAGCCTCAGGTAGGTCTTCCACACCTAAAGTCATGCTGATTGAGTTCAGCTCAGTGTTACAAGTTGATCATCAATTAATCCACCACAGTTGTACATATATTTATTTATGTATGCATACACATTATTGAATTCATTTCATCAAATGTCTGTGTTGGCAATACCAGACTTCAGTAATATGTTTTAAAGGTTTGAAATATCAAAGAATTTATATTCTGTAGATTTAGATTATAACAGTTTTGAATTTTTCTCTAGATAAGATGCATCATAATAAAACTCTTGAATGAATGCCAGTATTTTAGCTTTATATATATATATATATATATATATATATATATATATATATACACACATACATACACACACACATATATATATACACATATACATATACACACACATACATACATACATACACACACACTTTAGTGTTAATAATGGAAATTTACTGTAATAATGAAATATTTCTAGAAACCATTTTTATTTTACTTTTTGTAAGTTTTAATAGAATTTAAAGGTGTTAAAAACATTATTTGTTCATAAAAATACCCCAAAATTAGCAAAATTAATACTGTGTAAGCCATTCCATATATTTGCAAAATATATATTGTAATCATTTTGTTTTAATTATAGCCAAATATTATATCAGAATTGCTTAAAGAATCACTGCAAAATGCATACCAGTAATAGGAGCTACTCAAGAGGCTGAGGCAAGAAGATGACAATTAAGAGGTTAGCCTGGATAATATAGCCACATTCTGTCTCAGCCTTTAAACACAGCAGAGCAAAAAAAAATGTACATGGATAGAGCTCAGTGTTCCCTGAGTTCAGTTTTTTAAAAACAGTGGAACTTTAGACAGTGACCATAGTTTACATAGCTAATTAAAAGGTAACTGAGTGTGTGTGATAATGCATGCCTTTATATAGATTTCTGAAAGACTGATGCAGGAAGATCACATTTGATATTAGACCAAGCAATTTAGTGATATCCTGTCTCAAAACAAAATAAAAACAGTTTGTAGATATAGTTCAGTGGTGGAGCACATACTTAGATACAATTCTCAGTATGAACTTACCAGAAAGTTTAAGTAGCTGAAATTGTGTTGGAGTGGCATTTATAGTTCTCTGTGAAGATGGCCATACTTACTTAATGGAAATGTTTCTTTTTTCCAACGAGTACTTTTCTATGAGTATAAGTAGTTTTATAAAGATTTTTCTTCTTAGAAGGACAATATGAAGAAATTTAAAATTGACAAACTTCTAGTAAATTTCAATAATTTTGATCAGCACATGAACAGAAGACTATCTCTAGATATAAGGTAAAAATCTTCCAAGACAATGTTGACTTGCTCTAGGGTGCAAAGGAGATTTTCAAGGCTGAGCTCAAAAGGTTAAACAAACAAGTGCAAAACATCAGCAACAATGGCAGGCAGCATGGAACAGAGAGGAGCACAAAAGGGCCACTTGCATCTTTATTGTACAATCTGATACAGGTTTTGATTTCATACAAACAGTCTTACATAATGTTGTAACCAGCGCATGTATGTTTACCTGTGTTGTCATGGTCACAAAAAGGTGTCCCACCAGACAAGTGGGGTCACATCCTCGTGTGTTTTTAGATGTCCTTGAGCTTTGAAGCAGCCTGAGTGATCCCCCACATCTAACCACCACAAAAGTCAGGGGTATATAAATGTAGCATTTTATAATTATCAGGGCACAAGCATCTCTGGTTAAAAAATCAAGAACAATGTAGTTTTGCAAAAACTTTTTTTTTTTCATTTGAACAGTTTCACCCAAAAGCAACATCAAAGCCTGGCATAAAACATTCAAGGCTTGGGCCAAACTTCAACTTGGAGGTCAAAGTCTAAGGTCCTGCCTCTGGTCAGACTTGATTCTTAGCAGCATCCCATACACAGCAATAAATTGTTTCTGTCAGATGCTAGCTGCCAAACTTTGCAATGTCTGGTCAAGTCTTATTTTAAATCATTTCCCAGGAAAAACAAGGACTTGTTTCCTAAACCATGATATCCTATATGATCAACTTTTGGGTCACATGCTCATACATCTCACCATATGATGGCACCCCGTAGGCACAGTTCCCTATCATTCAATTTTGAGCTGCCCAAGCCAACAGCCAGGGTCAATCCCCTAAAGATGGCCCAAGTGTCTGTGTAGGGAGCCTTCTTCGGTATCACAAGGAATCACATCATCAGCAAGTACTTCTTTATGAACATAACACACATGACCTGTGGGAAAGTCAGCAGTGAATGATGTGGATGGTTTTGCACCATTGTTTTTACCATGCAAATTGACCATTGAAATTCTTCCTGCATGGTGTTCATGGGAGCAACAGTTGGTATGTCAACCCCCGATATATATTCAGCAACTGTATAACTGTATAAATATTATACAGGCATGGGAGTAAGCACCTGATACCCAAAGTCATCTGAGCCTTCAGGACTGTGACCCCGTGTCCTTCTGTACATGCAGCAGTTCCTGGAAAACAGTCTAGTTTTCCATGTATTAATGTTGTCTGAGCTCTAGTATCCCATCAGTTCTAGTACACAGTGCACATTCTTTGTGAACCTGTAAATAATCAATTCCCTATGTGGCTTGGGTTTCTCAAGACTCTCAAGACCCAGGCAACTCAGTCTGCCTCCTAAGAAGTAAAAGCAGGTCAATGTCACTTTTTCTGCTTTAATGGGACTGTTTTGGCCTTCTAACCCTGGCCCATAGGCTGATATTGTTGTTCAAGGCCTAGTTGACTCCATAGAGTTAGTCACACATCCAAAGATTGCTCTTCTAGCTTATCTGCAGCTAGGCCTACTGCTGGTGGGTCCATCTAGATCTGGTGCCAACAGCCTGTCCTTGGCAGGACAGCTCTGTGGTCCAGGACCTGGCTACTTTTTCTCCTTTGCTAATACAGTCTTTATGGATCTCACCTTACTTTGGCACTTTCTTCCACATCTCTCAGCCTGGACAAGGCATCTATAGCATCATGGATATAGGGGGTTAGAAGGGCTGCCATTACCCAAAGGTGCCAGCCAGCTTGCTTGTCAGAATTATGCCCTCCATGCATGTGGCATCAGTTCCTCATTGGAGCTAAGCAAGGTGCTCCACTGTGAACATCATTTGCTGCATGTCTGTTTCACGGAGCACAGTTATGAAGTCTAGATAGTGATATGCTCTGGCAAGTCATCTGGATTCTTCCAAACTAGGTGAACTGCTGCCATCAAGCTATTTACACAGTCTGGTTATCTACTTATGGGGCCAAACTCTGCACATCCTGCAGAACCAGTCTCATAGAAGGGGTGCTGGCTATGTTAGCTATTTAGGACATATCCTGTGGGTTTACCTGAGTGTTATGAGCGTCATATCCTACAGCCATAGCAGGCACTCAGACACTGTTTCACCCACCTGCTGTTTTGTTTTTCCAGCTCCTGCTGTTTTATGACTATGTAGGTCATGTACATTGTGTTCTGAGTAAAGTTAAGTGACCTTCCCAATCGTCTTTATTGGGCTAGGGGTTTATTATAGATTAAAAACTGGTGGTCAACTTAAACACCACAGTGCTGAGCATAGATGTTCCACCTGAGGAAGTTACCAGCATAAATAAAGATGTTGAGGAGAAGCTGTTGCGTTGATGTGTTGAGGCATTGTGGGTTCTCCTATGAGTTGCTGTTTGAGCCACTGGTTCTCCTAGAAAAGCTCTGGTCCTCACATCAAGCATTGTTTCCTGGTTCCAGCGAGGAAGACGTGTGTCACTCTGTCTTCAGGATAAACTCGTCATGCTGGCTTCCTGGCACATACTTGACTGCTTGTCATCAGAGGAGCTCAGGGGCTCTGTGTCACTTGGGGCCTCTGTGGATGGCTGTGGTGCCTCTCAGGACAGCCCTGGTCTTTGCTGTGAGTGTTACTTCTCGGCTCCAGCGTAGAACTCTCAACCTACCAGAACAGCTCCTTCACCCCACTGGCATAGACTTTCTAGCTTCCACCACTGACCTTTGGGCCTTTAGGGCATGAATCCATAAAAAAAGACTACATGAGTCCTTCTTATGGGCTCTAGACCTCCAGTTTGACTTGTGGAAGGCATTGTCATGAGCTCTTGGTTTTCATCTGGAGTCAGTTAGGACATTGCTGTGGGATTCAGGCACTTGGCTAAATTTTCTATGTCTTTAGTGCTGTGGATAGATTTCCTGCATTTTCTTGAATTAACTCTGGGTGACCATCATAAAAGAATATTTTAAACTCCATGTCCTGATTCTAATTGTTCTCTTCATAACCCCTGACTACAACAGGTTTCATCTACCTATACATTTTTGTCATAGCTGTCCTAATATGCAAAATATTCTTGGAGATTTTCTCAGACATGAGGACTTACACTTCTAGATAAATTTCTGGAGGAGACAGTGCTTCACATGCCTCACAGCCTGAGCCCTGCAGCAAGCCATTTCTCAAGATCCTCCTATATCTGCTGCTCTGTATGCTGGACAAGGATATGTGCCACTTGACTTATGCCTCAGAAGAGAGTGAAAATAGCCAAGCCATCCACCTAGTTCTTTCATGGTGAGTGGGAGAAAATTTCTATCACTTCCAAGATTTCCTGGGCTACAAACAGACTGTTTCTCTGTACTCTTGAGCCTTCCAAGCTGCCAGGTGACTACAGGTAGTCATGATGAGATCAGGGTCACTTATTAGCCATTCCCACTGCTCTTTTCACCTTTCACACTGTTTTCATAGCCACCAAGGGATCACTTATCTCAATATCCCATCAAGTATGCCAGTTGTCGGCCTGCTCCATGGGCCCAAAAGAGATTTTCAAAGGCGATAACTCAAGGTTGAGGAGTGAACATTGGCAAAATATCAGTAACAACAGCAGGCAGCATGGAGCAAAGCACAGGTCAAGAGCACAAGAACCACCTACATATTCATTGTATAATTCTTATATAGGTCGTTATCTCATATTTCCATTCTCACAAAGTGCCATAACCAGCTCATGCATGTTTAACAGTACAAAGTCATTGACCACACAACTATATCCACTAGACAAGAGTGGTCACATCCTCAGGTGTCCTCAGATGCCTTTAAGCTCTAAAGCACTCTGAGTGGTTCCCCACAGACAGGCAAGAACATAATTATAGGTTCTGTGTTCTTGAGTAATCAGTATTTGAATGTGACTTTCTCTCGTAAAAGTAAAGATAACCAAATAATTTTATATTATCTAGTTGTCTTAGTCTCTTTGTATTGCTTTATTCAAATGCTGATGAGTAAGTAATAATTGAATAACAAAATTTCTCACCCTTCTCAAGGATGAAAAATCTCAAGATCAAAGTGGAGGTAAATTTAGTGTCTGGTGTGTAGTGCTCTATCTCCTTTCCAAATGACACCACTCACTAGAGAAAAATGTGTCTTTTTGTGGGAGAGGGTAGAAAGTCAAAAAAAAAAAAAAGCATACATTAGTTTCCTCTAGTCCTTTCCATAATGGTTTCTCATTATGCCCCACCCTTTAAAAATCCACCATAGAGAGTAAGTCCCCTCACATCAATTTGAGAAGTCCTTGTCTTATAAAAAGCCATGGTTTAAAAAAAAAAAAAAAAAAAGAAGATTGAATTTTACTCGCAGAAGAAAGGACTACAAGTCAATTATTCCAAGAGTCCCTGTAGTGTTTGATGTCAGAAATGCATGGAGAGGGCCAGGGATATAGCTCATTGGCACAGTGTTTGCCTCACAAACGTGAGGTTGTGAGTGCCTTTCACAGTGCCAGAAATAAACTAATAAATAAGTAAATAGAGATGATTGGAGAATATCTAACTTCTTTAGGATTTGTTGTAGAATAAAGAGAGAAAATTTTGGATTTCTTCTAGAATGAAGAGAGATCACCAAATTTGTAAACAACAACAACAACAACAACAAAAAAAAAACCTAATACCATTTTCTGAAGAAAAGTGTTAAGAAATACTGTAGAAATATACATTCTCACATGAAAAATATGAATATAAAATTCAAAACTAAGAAATAGTTTGAAGTTTACAAATATAATTTTAAGAAAGAATGTTTAAAGTAAAATACATAGCAATTAAAAATATTCTTGTTGATAATATAGCATTAGTCTTATCTTCAAAAATAAGAAAATAAATCTTATGAGAAAATAAATGTTACTTTATGAGAAATATAATAAATGTTTCATGTGATATATTTACCTGCAGCCTAATATTTTATTTCCATTCACAATTTGAAATGAAAATGTCAGAACACATAAGATTTTCTGCAAATGAAAACATTCACTGACATATTGTAAGCATAACAGAAAGCACTAAGTGTGGTCTAGAAGCACATTATTATGCTGCATTTTGTTACTTCATATATACATTTTCTGAAATTACTTTTAACATTGTATGTAAATATTAGCAAGTAAAATCATGGAAACATTTATTTGTTATAGTTTTTACAAGATAGTTGAGAATGGGGGCTGGGGATTTAGCTCAGTGGCATAAGCACCTGCCTTGCAAGCCGGCACTCGTGAGTTTAATCCCCAGTACTGATAAAAAAACGAAAAAGAGAACAAAACAAAAAAATGAAAAAGACAAAAGATAGTTGAGAATGATTGACTATATAGTTAATAGGGGTATAGTATTTATGCTAAAATATACGATTTTAACCAGCATACTATATAATAAAAAACACAAACAGGCTTGAATGTAGTACATTAGAAAAATTGTGAGGTATTTGTAAATATTTTTCTGTACCAATTATTTTAAATTTTCCAGAAATGCTTAGAAGTACAGAAGCTTTTAAGCACTTTTAAAAAATATTTGCATGCCTGATTTGAACTTTTTCACTTCTCATTTTGTAACTTAGCAACCAAGAGCAATTAATGTGTGGTCACATATATGTGTGTTTGTGAATATATCTATTCATTAAGCATATATATTTAAATAAATATATTTTCCTTTGAGTTAGTGTTTCAGCAAAGTCTTGAAATTTGTTAAAGTCTTTACTTTCTTAAAAACATGCTGTTAGATGCCCTTCCAGGGGGAGAACCAGCAGCAGCTCCTGAGATCCATGCCATGTTGGAACTTAGGACACTTTGAAGGCAAGCAAATACCTCCCCTCCCTGGTAAGCCGTGGCAATGTGGCAAATTGCGACTCTTCCAGGGGGAGAACCAGCAGCAGCTCCCAAGATCTGCACCATGTTGGAACTTAGGATGCTGTGAAACCAAACAACCAGACTGCCTCCATGCTAAGCAACAGTGAACCTACCTATGCATGGCCTAGAGTCAAACATCCCACTTACCCTAACCCTCTTTTCCTGCTCTCCCCCTTTAGCAAATGGGAACCAGAAATCTGAGCGTCTCCTTGGAGGTTACCATAGCAAATAAGGGGGACTTTCTTCTACCATCTCTCTGAAGGCAAATATTTTTATTACTGTTTTGCTCTATTCTGATTAATGGTACTGCTCTATTCAATATCCTGTTTTAATAAGTTCTATAATGTTCTATATTTCATCTCATTTTGATATATGTGATTGAAAGAACAACTATTATAAAGAAATGAAATATACTTTGATACCTATTACTGTTATTCTGGTAACCTGCTGTGAAGTTCTATATCAGTTTCACTGTACAATCTTAGTTGGCTTTATTCTGCTTGTTCTGTTGTATTTTACCACTTTCAAAATAAAATTAAAAAAACATGCTGTTAATTTTTTTTCTTATGGAAATACTACAACATATATATATATATATATATATATATATATATATATAATGCGCTATATATATATGTAATCTTATTTAGAAACCATTTAGTACAAAAGTTATTTTAAATTTAGCATACAATTATAAGTAGATGAAGAACCACAAAAAGTATTTCGTACTCAAAATGAAAAAAAATCAAAGCTCTTAATCATGGGCTATTGCAACTATTGTTTCAGTATGTGCTGTTGTCTATATTATTTAGCAAATCACACTGTTATGATAATCAATAACTGAAAAGTTGGTAAGATTATATTGCTGTGAGATATTTTTTTCTTTTCTTTATTAGGACTAATTGAATGCAATTGTGTCCACCCTCCTCCCATTTTTTTTTCCAAAGAGAAGAGGAAGGGGGAAAATACATGTTTTGAACTCTTCTAACTTTCTGAGATGTCAAATGTTTCCTGTTTGAAATAATATATTATTTCAATCCACTAAGATATCTATAATCAAAACAAAAATAATATGATGGCTTGACATAGATGTATAGAAACTGGACACATTATATAGTACTTGGAAACATGAAATAGGACAAATAGTTTGGGAAATAGTTTGACAGTTTCACAGTTGGTTAAACATAGTTGCCACACTACTCTGAAATTCTACTTGTAAATATATACTCAATGGTGATAAATAAATATGTCTGTGAGGGTGCTTATAACAATAATATTCATAGTATCATTATATGCAATAGCACAAAGATTGGGAAAATAAAAACATGTATTCATCAATTGGTGAATGCATGAGTAAAATGTATTTCAAGAAATGAAATATATTTCAGTATAGTTAAATGCTAAACATGGATGTAAGTTGTAAAAACATCATTCTCAGTGAAAGAAGGCTGATAAAACAGACTAGCTATCTTATAATTCTATAATGTAAAAAATGGACATATATATTGCATCAGAAAGTGAATGTTTGCTAAAGATGGAAAGACTTGAAAAATGGAGGACAGGACTAAAGGCTGTGGAGGGCTCTTTTAGAGGTAATTAAAACTATATTAAATGTAATTGTCACGGTAAATATACATATCTGCAAATATACTAAAAGTCATTTACCTATAAAAGGTTAAATTGCATGCTATAGCAATTATATCCTAGTAAAGTTTCTCTGAAAAGTATGTCAAAACCAATCCCTTTAACTATATCTGTCTTCTCATCCAATAGCTATTTAAGTTCATTTGCAACATTTTTACAAAAGTAAATTTTTCTTGCTTTCAAAATGTAGAATATTAATGTCAATTTTTTACAAAATGTCTCCCTTTTGATAGAAAATATATTTAATTAGAAATTTCTGTAATATGCACATTTGACAAAATTTTACAAGCAAGTAATTTCCAAAAGGATTGTATCATTTATCAAGAGAATTTTATCATCTCTCAAGATAGCATCTCAGGAAATTAAGTAAACAAATTCCCTAAGCCCTAAATTGATGATTCCTAAGGAAAAGAAAGAAAGAAAGAAAGAAAGAAAGAAAGAAAGAAAGAAAGAAAAAAAGAAAGAAACAAAAGTCAAAAACAAGCAAAAAAAAACTTGACCATTATTGTGTAATCTGGAAATCCTGTAATGGGTAGCAATTTAATTTCAGAAATTCTCAAGATGAAAATAAAAACCATAGTGACAAAAATATTAAAAAGAAAACATTTCTAGTTAATTGATCTAATGCAAATAACATTCCCTTTTCAGAGTTTTAAAATCAGTTTAATAACTTCACTGCCACCAATGAAATAGTATGGAACAGATGTGCAAAAATTTATTATAGACCAAATCAAATTTACCATATAAAAGTCATAAGGCTTTACTGCCTCAAAGAGAGGCTCAATAGCAGGCCCATCAGACTTCTGAGGCATAATGGGAAGTATACACTCAACCTGCTTGCTTTTGTGACTCTAATAAAAAGATGTGAGAGAACTCTGACATCTTTCACAGTGGCTTCCTGAGAATTGCACATATAAATTGCACCTTAGAACTCATTTTCTGTTGGCAATAACATGATAGTGCAAACTTGGCAAAGTAGAAAGTACAGGTTGTACTGATCCACCACTGTGAAGGTGTAAGGTCTACATCAGCACCAAATGATGGATTTCTTGATAGCAAATGACAAAGTGGTACAAGGGATCACATGGAAGATACAAAGAGCATGTGTCTATATATTTCTGTCCAGACATCATTCTTCTTAAAAACCACCAATAATTTAATCATGAGGACAACATAATGACATGATTTAATTCAGTCGCTTCCTCCAAAGCCTGTCTCTAAATAAATACTTCCAGCTTCTTGCTCTATTAATACCTGGCAATAAAGGTTAAATCCCAATATGTTAATTCTTAGGAAACACTCAGTCTATACACTAACCAACATATTAGGTAAGACTGAATGTCAGATTTACGTGATTTTAATCACTTCAGATTTGCACTGAACAGAAGGAGAAGGTAAGGAATGGAAACAAATGGCTGTAGACCACTGATTTTTAGTTTAAAGGGTACTATGAATATCCAGTTTCTAAAAAAATAGTGATTCCGGGTGTTTGAGTACTTATAAGAAGCATTTTTCAGAAATGACTGCCAATGCTCTTCTAGCTTCTCTGTATTAGGTAAACTAGGCTAGACATGACTCTGGTTATCCTCTAGTTATACAAACAAATTTACTGATCTTAATTTACAAGCTTCCAACTAACAAGTTCAAGGTTGGTTATGCTCAAAAATATTGAAGTTAATTGCACAGTAATATATGGAGTACAAATTTGCCTCAAAATGTTTTGCTTGATAAGAATTAATATTAATTTTTACTAAAATGTATTGATTCTTCTTTCTCAATATTAAATCAACAAATTCTCTCTTTGTTGTAATTCTGTACAACAAATTTATCAAGATTATGCATGCCAAATATGGTTCAAAAGTGTACTGAAAAATATGCAAACCATCTTACATCATAATCTTTTAGGCTTCATAAATCTTTCTTAGTTACAAGTTACATCCTAGAACTGTAAGTTTTCTTACAGATTTGAATATGAAAAATAGGGTTGATTTAACCAAACATTTCTGGAAGGACCAACTTCCAATATTATTCCATCTACTCAAGGATATGAAAGGATAAAATAATTTTGTTTTAGTAAAGTTGGGGTCTCTATTACAGAATCACATTCACAAAAAAAAAAAAAAAAAAAAAAAAAAAAAAAAAAAACCAGCATCTTTGCAATATCCCAACATTATTTACCATTAACATCTGAGATTTATGAGATTATCATTGTTTACAATTTTATAGAATTGATAGAAATTGTGAAAATAATCATCATTCTCATCTGGATCATAATTTATAACCCAAAACATTATTTTCTCAGCAGTGGAGTAGTGAGATTTTATCAGAATCAAAATACAAAATATATATTTTTATATTCAAATATAAAACCTGAATGGCAATTGTTATTGTGTGTACTTTTGCAATTAAATTAATAATTTAAAATGTAATCAACTAAAATGTAACATCATTTTAATCTGTTTACAAAACTTGTGGTTGCTGAAGGAACTTGCAAATAAAATCAAAATGCCTACCTGCAATAAAGACATTTATGCAGCCAATTGCCAACTGTCAAAGTTTATTCTTTTAACATTTTCTGAATTATATCATTATAAGACAATTAGTATGTAGTAAATTTGCACATTGTAAAAAAGTGCCACATCGCCTTTGAGTATAATTTACATGCATGTAAAATGGACATTTGAAAATGATCAAAGTAATGTTGTCAGGTAGATTTTTTTTTTCTTTTTTTTTTATCGGTACCAGGGATCAAACTCACGACTGCCTGCTTGCAAGGTAGGCACTTATGCCGCCGAGCTAAATCCCCAGCCCGGTAGATTTATTTTTTAAAATATTAATTTTGCTTTGTCAAAATGAGCATATTTATATCCTACAACTATAATCACATTCTGAACTGCATATATCAAGCTATTACAAAATTCAATATAATATTTTTAATTCTCTTTTATTTACTATTAGATATAATAATGACTACTCAGTAAATAAATGATATTAGAAATTTTTCTAAAAACATGTTCTCTCCAGTTTTCTCATTTTAACATGGAAAAAACTTTTTTTTTTTACATTTCTAAATTTGCATTGAAACTTGAATTTCTGAGAAAGACTGAAAAATTTGATTAAGGGTAATGTCTCATTAGCCCAATGTTCTGTCACTGCAAAAAGTTATCAGAGCCAATCAATGTACCAAGAAAAAAGATTACTTTTGGCCCACATTTGTGGAGGTGACAATCCAAGATCAAGTGTATTCACTTCTCTGAGCCTCTGATTAGGACAGCACAACATAAAGGGAGCAAGTAGTTTAAACAGATTCTCACCTTGTGCATCCAGAAGCCAAAGTTCAAAAGAAGACGACACAGGAATGCTACAGAGAAAAACCTCAATATAGTGAAGCTGTGAGTATGAACAACTCAGCTTCTCCAGGAAAAAGTGGCTAACGTCAGGAAAATAATAGCTCGGAAAGGAATCACTGTGAGGAATCGCTGTGAACCAAGTGGAAATTGATAAAGGAGAAGAAAATAAAGTGAAGAGATACAGAAGACACAGGTTAGATTGCAGAGGAGATATTCTGCACTGCTGCTGATACTGCCTGGAGAGTCAGCAGCTGTGAGGCAAAGTGAAGCTAACAATTTTCTACATATGGAGACCTAGACAGCTGCATTGGGACTCAAAGTGTCACTTGCATTGGGAGCCATCAAGGAAATGTGAGACACTCCTTCTAGTGTGGGCTTCCACAATAAAAGCAGTTGGTCAGTGACCTCAGTGCAGGTGCCTGCAGCTCGAACTGTGGAGCAGGAACTGGCAGGGAGGACATTGTAGTAGAGGGCTCACTGATTTACCTGGGTCCCAGAGCAGCACCTTGGTTGCTTCATACTGAAAAATTCCGAAATGCATATGAGAAAGACAACCATGGGAGGTGCTCACAGTGGGAGAGCAGGCTGGGAAGAGTCTCAGTGAGGTACAGTATCTGATGAACACAGAGCAGGGTCCTGAAGTCATAGGCCTGGCTTGCTTTATGTTACAAAGTGCTAGAAGCTCACATTGGTGCCATGGTCTCACTGTAAACAGAGCTCTACACCCTGCACTATCCTAGGGATGTACTGCCACAGACTTCCAGAGTGAATAGTGGCTCATCCTGACTTGAGCTCTGTTTCCTAACTCTAGGCTGTGGAAAAGAACCATGCATCCACCACAATAGATAACTTTCTGTTTTATTCTTTATTTGACTGTATTACATTTTAGTTTTTATTGTACTTTTTTATTCTTTGTTTCTCTTCTTCTGTACATTTTCCCCAAACTTTTATCCCATTGTTTTACCTTTTTTTGTGTCTGTTGTATGTGTGTGTATTTTTCTCTTCCTCTTTCCTTGTTTTTCTAATATAGTTTATAGAAGATAAGGGAAGACTCCCTTGTCTTTTTTATTCCTACCTTTTTACTTGACTTCTTTCTCCTGTGTCTTATTCTCTCAATGTTTCTTTTCTTTCTTCTCCCCCTTTTCACATTTCTCTCATTAACTTTTCCCTAATACTTATCAGTCACAAAATTTTTCCCATCCCCATTTTTCACTACAAATTTTGTTTCTAATTTTCCCTTTTATCCCCTTCTGAAATATAATATAGCCTTACTATCATTAATATGTTTGACTCTCTCCTAGTTCCAGCTTCCTGTATTAGGGAGTAAAATACTTACAGATTAATATATATTTTTTATCTCTTGTCCTCCCTACTCTGGCATTCCCCAGTCACTAACCCCATAGTCTTTAGGTAACTGATTCTATAAAATTACTGTCAAATGCAGTTTTCACCATTAGAATAGACTTAAATTTTGTATTTTCTTGATTTAATCAGTAAAGAAATTTATTCAGTGGGAATATGTTATGTCCTTTTATGATTCTTTTGTCTTTATTAGGTTGTTACATTGTGCATTTGTTCTTCATTGGTTCATTGTTACATTTGTGCATTTGTCTCTCTTGTCTCTGCTTCCTATCTAAATTTTTTGGCCTCAAATTCCAATGAAAATATTATTTGTATATTTCTTTATGCTTCTTCCAAACATGTAAACTCCTACTTCCAGGTATTTAAATTCCCCACACTTAAGTCCCTCACAGTCACTCCTGTCTTCTCTAGTATTATTCCTTCATCACTCTTACCCTGTGCCTTAAGCTCTTCCACATCTCATGAGACCTATTTATCTCCCCATTGCCAACTTATGGCAACTTTGTAACTTTCCTCAGTCACAAAGTGAACCCTATTTCTTGCATATCACACCCTGACCTCCTGTCAGTATTAACCCTTCAACTCAACTGAAATTACTCCAATAAAGTTAGAAGTCACTTCAAACTTTTCTTCTCATCTACCATTATTGCCCCCTTCAAACATCCTCTTCATTATCTAACACTCCTCATCTAACCACCTCTAGTTGTCCCCACCTTCCCTCACATACATCATTGCAGATCAACAGCAAATAATACACTGTCTTGCTATAGTTTGTGTCTGAATGTCTCCAAAATCCTCACGTAGTCATGGAGGTTGTGGGTTTTCTGTAAGCATCTGAATCAAGGTTCTTTATTGGTTCATTGTCTAGTCATGGAATTGAAGGTGTGAGTGCTACACCTGCATTATGGTGGGTGGCCTACATACAATATAAAGGACAAAAACAGGCTTAATTCTCCTTTTCATTCTTGTTGCTTTTGCCATTTTCCACTGCCATGAACTGTTGAGGTAATAGCACACCACCCTGCCTTAGAGCTAGTTGATTATGGACTGAAACCTCTACAGACTGTGAATTGAACAAACTTTTTCTTTTTTAACTTTGGATTTGGGGTATTTTTCCCACCAATGAAAAAAGTAACTAAAACTGTCGTAGTGTGCACAGAAAATAGACAAAGGGAAAATTGTAACTGCAAAGATTATCCTAGAAGGATTGAAATATTACATCTGTGAATACTGTTGTTAATGGAAAAAATTTTTCCAGAAAAACATAGGGATAGACAAGAAATTATATAAAATAAATAATAGAAGCTAAATACAAGTTGAAAATTATTCACAGAGGGGCAACATCCTACTAAAAATCTCCATACAAGCCACAAAATTTCCTCATTTCTCTAGTGCCCACCTTGCAAAAAACTCTCTAAAACAGAAGAGAAAATATATTCAAACAAACACAGACAGTCATACAAGAAGAAAGAAGCAAAGAAGCAGATCTCCAATCTCTTTCTCCAACTCTCACAAGGTAGAACAAGAGGCCAAAAAGGGAGATGAAAAACAAATACCTCAGGTATCTACAAAAAGAATGGGTGAGATAAAGAAAGATGAGATAAAGAAAATAGATGAGTTAAAAGAGGAAATCAATCAAAGTTTTACATAGTATTTTCACCCAGTGTACCCACAGTGATTGAGTTTTGGGGAAATAGGTAGAAAACTAGTTTTGGGGAAATAGGTAGAAAATTATATGAACTAATCAGTTGTAAAAATTATTCTGTTTTAAAAATGTATTAAATTCATATATTTCATCAATGACAAATGTGAAGATATAATTTCTGATATTGAGGACACAATAGTGAATCATGATAAAATATATAAGAAAATCAGATAGACAATAGAGAATAAACAAAGATTATTCAGCAGCAATTAGATGACAACACAAAGATCAATGTAAGTCTAATTGGAGCTAGAGAAAAGCAGAAGTTAGCACAAATGAATTCATGGGTGTTTGTATAGAAATCATGGACTAAAAGTCTCCCAAGCTGAAAGGGCTAAAAATGCAAGTAAGTGATACTATAGTGTACAGAACAATGTGATAAATAAATAAGTTCACCAAGCCCTAGAAATAAATAACTTCCAACCCAGATTAACTTTCTTAGTAAAGCTGTCCTTGAAAATAAATGAAGAAATGAGGTATTCCCTTAAAAGTATCAGCTCAGAAGATATATGATTGCTAAACCAATTCTAAAGAAAATATTCCAGAACATTCTTAATAGAAACAACAAATCAGACATACCTAAAACCTCATGGGAAGCTAGTGAGGTCAATGGAGAAACTGCAAAAACAAAATAAACATCAAGAAAAAAAAAAGATATAGAACAGAAAAAGAAGGCAACAATAGTAAAAATCAGATCATCTCATATTTTTCAGTATTAACTCCCTCAATTTTTCAATCAAAAGACACAGATTGGAAGACTGGACAAAAATAAATAAAATCAGTATCCAGCAGTCTGTGGCAATCAACCTGTTTGATTACATGAGTGCTGGATTAAATCACTCGTGTTATCCAAAAAGCTTGCTATGTAAATATAAAAGAATAGAAACTATCCTATGCATACTATCAGACCATTTTGCAATGGTATTGAAATAAACAACACAAGAAATTTCAGAAAAGACATAAGCTATTGAAAAATTAACAATATTCTCCTAAACAACCAATAAGCAACAGAAGAAATCAAAAAGGAAATTTATAAGGTTCTGGATATGAAAGTGATGGTACAACTCATCAAAATATCTGAGACACTATGAAAGTGGTACTAAAGTAAAAATTCTTCAAAATCAATTTTCCTATTAGAAAAAAAGAGCAAGGTCAAATAGATAACCTTATGAGAAATCTTAATATACTTAAGAAACAACAACAAACCATCCCCAAACAGGAATTGAGGAGGGAAAGTATAAACATGAGAGCAAAAACCAATGAAATTGAGACTAAAAACACAGGGGGAAAAATATCAAAGAGCTCATCCTTTAAAAGAACACATAAAATAGGCTCCTAGTCAGAGTTACCAAGAGAAAGAGAAAAACTCACATCTATGCAATGAGAAATGAAAAAAAAAAAATGAAATGACAACAGACTCTATAGAATCCAAAAGATAGTATCTACTATGAAAAATTATATGCCAAAAATTGAGAAATTTTGAGGAAACAGACAGACACATATATACATACAAACTAACGAAACTAACCTAAGAACACATGAACATGCTTAACAACATAATAAGGAAAGAAACTGACAGTGTAATAAATAAGCTATGAACTAAAAAAGCCCAGGACCTGATCGATTTATTGCTGAATTCAACAAAATGATTAAGGACGTTATGTCACCAATACTCCTCAAACTCTTCAAAGAAATTTAAAGTCATGGATTGCTCTGCAACTCATTTATACAAAGTATTATCACCCTGATACTAAAAATGAAGAGGATCAAACTAAAATAGAAAACTATAGGCCACTGTCTTTAACAATATAGATGCAAAATCCTCAACACAATACAAACAAATGAAATGCAATGAGTTAGTTATAAAAAGATCATACATCTTGATCAAGTCAGTTTTATCTCAGCGATTCAAGTATGGTTCAATATATGTAAATCAAAAAATATAATACATTATATAAACAGAAGCACTTCAAAAAATGTATCAATGTATGCTAAAATGCAAAATAGGCTTCCGAAAGAATGCTTCAAGAAAACAGGTATAGAAAAACCATACCTAAATATGATAAAAGTTATGCCAGACCAATAATCAGCATCTCTGTAAATGAGGGAAAACTAAAAACATTGCCTCTAAAATCACGTATAAGACAAGGATCTCCAATATCACTTTTCTATTCAAGCTACTACATGAAATGCTAATCAAGGAAATCAGGGAAGAAAAAGAAATGAAGGGACATGGACAGAAAAGGAAAAATTCAATGACATTATATTTGACATGGAAGATACAAAGAACTCTACCAAAATGCTTTTAGAATTAATAAGCAATTTAGGAATGGAGTAGGATACAATAACAACACAAGAAATTTATTACTATTTGTGTGCAACAGCAATGAACAGGATGAAGAGGAAATTATGAAAATACCAGTTATACCTTCAAGAAAAGTTAAATACCTGAGAATTAACCTAACCAAGAATATGAAAGACATCTACCAAAAAAGAGAGAAAAAAAAAGAAAGATAAAGAAAAGACTATAGTATTATGAAAAAAGAGATTAAAGAATACATCAAAAAAGTCCAAAGATTTTTCCTGCTCCAAGATAGGCAGAATCAATATTGTCACAATGGCCACACTTCCAAAACTGTTACAGAGACTCAATGCAGTTCCAATCAAAATACCAACAGCATACTTTACAGATCTGAGAAATCAATCCTAAAATTTACATGGAACCAGCAGACTCAGAATAGTGAAACAGATTTGGAGAAATAAGAGCAAAAAGTCATAATAATATCTGATTCCAGCTATACATAGCAATAGTGATACAAGCTACATAGTACTATAACAAAAACAGATGTGTGGAAATAGAAAATTCCCCAAAAACATTATTCACATAATGACTTCATTATATTTCTCTTTATAGGGAGTTTTATACATTAGGTACACCAGATATACTGTTAGATATGCATTTATCTAATTTATATGCCCACTTATCTTTTTTCTTATTCATATATCAATACTAAAATCTATAGAAATATTAGCAAATGATTAACAATTTAAATATTTTTGAATTAATCATTGAATAATAATATACATTGTTATCCATAAATATTTTGAATGCTCATTGTGTAAAAATAAGTCAGTCTTTGAGAAGATTTTAAATTTTAACTCATTCTTTTAGTTTCAAAGTCATAATTCCTTCAACTAATCAGATAACTTAAAATTAAATAATATTCCAACATATACAAAATAAATAAATAAATAAATATACACTGGTCTTTCTGCATTGTTTCTGTGAGATACTCAGCTTGATCTTTAAAATTCTTCAATAATTTAATGTGAATAATCAGTCTTTTACAGAATCCATGGCAAGGTACAATAGAACAAGAAACAAAATTAGTAACCCTACTCCTAGAAGCACCCATCATTTCATGGCAGCTTATGACAAGAAAGATTGTGCCATGTATTTACAATTTCATCAACTCAAATATGCCTGCTAAAATGCAAAAATACAACATGAGCATTTTGGAATAATCATCTAGTTGTAAATGCACTTTGCATTAGTTTTAAATATTAATAGTGTCATGATTGTAATTTCACTATTTTAGACTTAATTAATAATATAGATCAGTGTATCCAGCATACAGATCTGCATGATCGTTATATACTTTCTGAAAATACCTCTGTTCATATACATTTATATTGTATCTCGATATTTTGGAATATTTTGCCTAGTGTCTGTGTGAAATTTTTCCTTCCCTCATAAGTCTCCTCTCTTGTACCTCAAGCTTCTATTACATTTTCCTTAACATATTTCCATCTTTGTCCAATAATTTTTCTTCATTTGCTGTTGTTTCTTCCTTCTTTATATTTTCTTGGCACATCTCTGATAACAGTATCATATCTATATCATAATCACGATGGATTACAAAACTCAGAGGCAAAAATAAAGCATGAATGAAATAATCCATTTGCTATATAATTTCATTAGCCAGACAGTTAATTGGACCATGTTGAATAGACTGAGTGTTTCTTACTTGGTCTTTTTCATACCAGGAGGAAGGCTAACTGCTCCACTCTGAGCTTCAGCTAGACCTTCCTCCTTTTTTTTAATATGTTTTAACTTATTTTATTTGGCACATGTCCCTCACACTGCAGCAAGTTTACCCAAGAATGTAATTTTGATGATTTCAGCTGTATGAAAATTCAAGAAACACATAAATACTAGGGTTTTGCTCTGGCTTAAGCAAGTCATAGTTTTGGGAAGCATCTCAGAGGCAATGATCCATAAAGTTATGTTATAAAGGACAGGGATACAGAGAAGGACAAGCACTTGGAAGAGTAAAGCAAGCTAACAAAGAAAATGCTAAAGCTCTAAAAATTATATATAGTACATCAAAAAATTTGTCATTCTTCAAAATGGTGAAGTTTTTCCACATAAAGGAAAATATCATTTATTCAAATTTCAAACTCCAGATAGAAACTGATTGAATATAGATGAAAGTGCATTCATTTTATATATTGACTCATATCATATTATTGATTTTTATATTCCAATCAAGACTATTAGTTGAAGTATATAGATTCCTTCAATTAATTTCCTTTTCATATTTTATAACATTCCTCAAAAATACAATAATTGTTTCCACCATTGTTGCAATTAAATTGCACAATTTCTACCATTAAATGTTTATTTTAATATTTTATTTAAACTTCTTTGTTTAATTGTGTAAATCACTATTAAAGTTTAGAAATACTATTTCTTAAGTTTGAAATTAAGAAATTTCAAAAGCAGAGCAGTTAGCCTTCCTCCTGATATGAAAAAGACCAAGAAAGAAGTACCCAGTCTATTCAACATGGTTCAATTAACTGTCTGGCTAATGAAATTATGTAGCAAATGGGTTATTTCATTCATGCATTATTATTGCCTCTGAGTTTTATAATCCATCGTGATTATGATATAGATATGATACTGACTTGGGGTGGTCTATTAAACAAGCTGTGACTAGGTAGGAGGTCTGGATGATCATAATGGTTAAACTGTCATGTGACTGAATTAGCAGACTTATGGAAAGTTAACTGGTGATTGAGGTCTTATATTCATCAGTCCACTGATTATTATAAATGAATATGTTGACAGGAGGTGTGACTCGGCTTGAGATGAGTCCCTGTTGTCATACCCGTGGAGATTATGTCTCTGGATCATGTGATTTCACCATGCTCTGTTACCTGACCACTGTAAAGTTAACAGACAAGCCCCATCATACTTTTCTGCCATTTTGTTCCTGCCTTGGATCCAGCTGATCATGGATTTTAAATCATGTGTCAGACAATCCATTTCTCCTTTAAATTCTGTGTCAGAAGTTTTTTTCTCAGCAATGGGTAGCTGACCAATACAGTGATAGATTAGAAAGATCAATACCCCTTGCTTCTTTGTATTACAAAATAAACATTGGCTTGATTAAAATCAACTTTCATAGATGAGGAAATCTATATTGCCATGGATCATCAGAGAAAACAAAGTATATCTAAAATCCAAAACTTGTCATACTACGGAATACAATAGAATCTCTGACAGATATTTCAAAAGGAACCAAAATTAACACATAGAACCTATTTGACCTGTATTAAAAGTGGTCTTACATATATCTATAAATATTTAATTATCATAATATTCCCATGAACTGCTATTAGTATACTGACTTTCCAAATGAGGAATCCATAGGCCAGAAAATTTTAAAGCCTTATACTTATACAAAATCATACTTTATTAAATCCTTAATACTTTATTAAATGTCCTTAAATCTAGAAAAATGTGCTTTCTAATTCCCTATGAGAAATAATCTTTTTCAGAAGACTGTCAAAGAAATGACTATATATTCTTGTGATCAACAAAACTAAGTGATGATAGAGCAAATGTGTTTCACTCTGAGGTTTTCTCACATGGATAACCAATTGAAATTATAGTGCTTTCTATATCCATGACAGGGAGAGACTGGTTTCTGGTATTCTACATTAAATATTTTTCCCCTTAATAAAGAGAATGGTTTTATTTGGCTAAAGTAAGATTTTTTAAGTATATGTGTTGCTCACCAAATCATAAAAACTGCATACAAAAACAAATGAAAACTTTTACATAGAAAAGTACTATAGTGTTCTGGGTATTATAGTGTTCTGGTGTGTGTGTGTGTGTGTGTGTGTGTGTGTGTGTGTGTGCATGTGCATGTACATGTGTGAGACATGTTCTATCAATACTATCCTGAAAGAGATATTTTAAAAGTAATTACTTTATACGTGTTTTTCTAACATCAGGCATATCTTGCACACTTTTTCCCATTCAAACCTTCTTCAAACAACTCCTCCTCATTGAAATTTTGATTTAACCAAGGGAAATAGAGGTTAACTACAATTGTACAATTTAAACATACTTTATCTTACCACAGTATATTGTCAACTTGTTTTAGAAAATTATCCTGTCCAAAATTTTCTTCTTTTCAAAATCCCATGTCAATAGCATAAAGTACAAATTCCTTCACCTCAGATTCATCAAAAGGTTTAAATTGCCAGACGTGGTCGCTCATGCTTGGCCCTAGAGCCAGCAGCTAGGAATCTGAAGCAGCAGCATTGCTGCAAGTTTGAGGTCACTTTTTGATACAAACTGAGTTCAAGCCTCACCTGAAGTGCATAGTGAAGCCTCAAATCAGAAAAAAAAAAAATATTTTTAAATTTAAAACAATAAAATATTTAAATATCTATCTCTGGTAGTAAGAATGGTTTCTGATATAAAACATTAATAAATACAGAGTCAAGGTAAACTGAAGATGTTACTCTTGTAAAGAAAAAGTTTAGGAAATTTCGAAATAAGATTAAATGACATAAATTGTCACTATAAGAATATTGCATTCTATATTAATATAGTTTATTTTATTAACTACAAAATGTCAGAAATTAACTACAAAATGAAGAATTGTTTTAATAAATTAGAATATATTTTGCATTCTGTCTTATTTATAATTTAGTGAAAAATTAGTGACATATAAATTATAATTTAATGTAGAAAAAGCTATCCTAACATAGCTGCCTTATTGACTAGGAGTTTGTTATTCTAAAGAATCATATTCACATTTGGTATTGTAAGAAATTAAAGAAATATGTTCAGGCATTAATGCATCTTAACCAGATAAGATCTTATTTTCTTTTGATTTCTTCAGTAGGTTTACCAAATATCAAATTCTGAACAACTCTTTTATGTTTAATATTTCTCAAGTAATTAATTTCTGAATATGTGAATAATAAATTTTTCAAACTTTGTCAGTTACTTTCAAACATGTTTTCTCCAACATCAAACAAATGAGCTGGACATTCAACTTACACATTTAGGTAGGCACAGGCATTTGCAGAAACAGATGTTCATGGAAATATATTAGAATGCAGGCATTGATGTTATGTGTATCTCATAGTACTGGTTTAGAGTCTTAGTTTATCAGTACTTAAATCAACACTACAGAATATTTCAGTGATTTATACAGTCCTTCATTTCAGTGAACTGGAAAACTGTTCTCAAATGCAGTCAGCCATATGACAAAGCTTGAGGTAAAGAAAAAACTATCAATGGATTTTGCTAAAGAAGCAGATGCTGTCGTTGGAAGAAAATTCCCCAGTTTAGCAATAGGAGCTCATAGTGGCATCCAAGTGACTCCTTCACACTTAGAAAGATAATATTTTCAAATAAACTAAGCACACAGAAACTTACATGACCAGTACTACAGGTAAGGCATGATTAGTGTTTGGGACATAAATAACGGTCTACAGGATGAATCACTGTGTATTGCTTAAAAATTCAGATTAGAAAAATGACAAGTTTTTATATGTTATTATTTAAATGAAAACATGACAGGAATGTGTACTTACAAGAATTGTTTAGATGTCCGCAATAAACTTAAAAGTACAGATGAATAGCTGTATATTTTCCACTAGTTTGCAAAAAAATCATGAAAACATTCAATTTTAAATATATGGATATTAATTGGTGTAGCATTGAAATTTGACTAAACTGAACACATTCTAATAAAAATGGCCCAATGTTTCTACATTTATACCTCTATAAATATACATACATTTTTTACTGAAAAAGAATTTAGATTTTCAGTATGTATTAATATGTTCCTATATTAAAATCTGATGAAATGATTTAACTTGGTTTGAGATTTGTTGAAAATTTTGGAATGTATCTCTTTTATTTCCAAAGGTAACACCTATTATTTATCATAGCAATGACAATAAGCTCCTTAATAAACTAATTGCATGACATTCAATTAATCAGTTGAATTATAAATTATTTTCCCATTAATTATTAAAATGCTATTTTTAATCATACATTTCTGGAGCAATTTGAGAATCATCCAAAGATGCAGAGCTGTTAAATGACAATCACAGGGATGGTGCTTTTTAGGCTGTATATAAAATCCTGATGATTTTTATTCTGGGTCTTTTCCATAAAATGGTGGCATGGATTTATGTCACTCCGAAGAACAAAAGTGATGCATTTCCTGAAAAAGTTTTAATTTATTTGGTCAGCATCTGCTGTCCTGGGAAGTTCACTGGAGCCTGTCACACAAGAACAGGCAGCAGCGCTGTTAGTGAAGGCAGCGGCAGGCCCACCAGCCCCATTCAGGCATCAGACTACGAAAGCAGCCAAGAGCTTTTCGCAGACACAGATGTTAAAGTTAAAATTTTTATCAAAGACCATAGCATCTGTGCTTTTTGTGTCAAATATGAGCTTCATATGGATTGGTTGTGGTTCTCTAGAGGAGAGTAAAGAAGGAGTGTGGAAAAAGAATATTAGTCACATTAATTCTTTTCCCTGAAATATCAAAATTTCATAATTTGTGTTTTTTTAAATAATGGACAGAGATGAGAGAAATTTCATAACACATCTGTATGAACCAAGGATTTTGGAATTGAAGGAAAAAATACTGATTTTTACATAATGCATATGAATAGATAACTTAAAATATATACATTTACGGGAAACATTATCATAGTTATACTCCGTTTCTCACAGAGTAGGAGAAAAAAACCTTTTCAATTCTCATTTAAAAATGAAATATAGATGTTAGAGAAAGCTTATAGGCAGTATCATCAAATATATATACATATGATATATATATATATATATATCATATGTATATATATGATATATATCATATATATATATAATTTTGAAGAAGCAGTATAATTATATCATGAACAACTTTAATATAACACAGACAAGATATTTTTGATTAATATCATTTCTGACTTGGTATCCAATTATTTTTAGGTACTCTTTGATTGCCAGGGCTATCATGGCTGTCTTCTCTCCAGTCAACTGACAGCGAATACAATAGTCTCATTTTATCAGTGCTTCCACTTCCCACAGTTACTTCAGGTTCCATAACCTTGGCTAACTATAGCCTGAAAATATTAAATTGAAAATTTCAGATATAATTTATAAATGTTAAGATTTTCATTACTGTATGTTATTGTTTTCTACTTTATAGTCAATTTCTTATTATGCCTAATTTATAAATTAACATTTACCATAAATACATGATCATAGGAAAAAGTGGAGTACATGTATGTTTTGGTACTGTCCAAAGTTTCAGGCAATCATTGTTGATGTTCAAATGTAGTAATGTGTACTTGAATATAAGAAACATTTACTGTAAACAGTTGGATTAAACCAGGGGAATACAAACCTTCATGGTAAACACAAGTCAAAATTGCATAGGGATAATTCCTTCCTAATTGTTAAAAGTTGAAATTATAGGCTTATATATAGACAAGAATTGCTCACAAAAACCAAAAGGAACTGTGTTTATTGAGTTTCCTCTTAAACAAGTGTATTAGCACAGTTATGGCTAAGAGATAAGATGACAACTCAATAGTCTATATAAATATAAACTGTCCAATTCTTTTGTTGTATGTATCTACTTCCTCAATCATCTTCAATGTTCCTATGCATTACCATAACAGAAAAACAAAACATAAAAGTAAACAAATCAACCAGACTGAATGCTGGAAGACAGAGGCAATGTTAAGATTAAGTTAATTAAGTTTTAGTTTTGGTTGTGTATTTTTATTTGTTTTTGTTTTTGTTTTTTGGTATTGGGGATCAAACTCACAGCAATCTCAAACAATACAACCAACACTCCATTGAAAGACTCCTAGATATAATAAATAAATTAAGCAATGTGGCTGGATACAAAATCATTTATCAAAAATGAATATCATTTCTATATCCTGACAACAAAATCACAGAAAGAGAAAGAATGGAAGCCACATCCTTCACACTAGCAACCAAAAAAATGAAATATTTAGGAATTATTGTTAAGAAAGAACTGAAAGCATATATAGGGAAAATTATAATACACTGAGAAAAGAGATTGAAGAGGATCTCAGAAAATGGAAAGGCATCCTTGCTCATGGATAAGTAAAATAAATATTGTGAAAATGGCCATTCTCCCAAAACTGCTATACAGATTCAATGCAATCCCAATAAAAATACCATCAACATACCTCATAGATCTAGAGAAATCACTCCTCAAGTTCATCTGGAACCAGAAGAGACCTAGAATAGCAAAGACAGTTTTAAGCAACAAAGGCAAGGCAGGAGGCAATCACAATCCCTAATTCGAAGTTATACTACAAAGCAACTATAGTAAAATCAATATGGTACTGGAATCAAATCACATCTGAAGATCAATGGAATAGATTAGAAGATACAACCACAACTACAAACACACTAAACCAACTTATCTTTGATAAAGGGGCCAAACATGTTCACTGGAAGAACGACAGTTTCTTTAATAAATGGTGTTAGAAAAACTGGCTCTCCATATGCCGAAAACTAGAATGAGACCCATGCCTATCACCATGTACTAAATTATAATCTAAATTGATCAAAGATCTGAATATTAAAACAGAAACACTAAATCTATTGGAAGACAAATTGGCTAAAAACCTTGGAGACAAAGGAGTAGGTAGAGAATTCATGAACAGGACTCAAACCACAAGGGTAATACTTCCCAGAATCAAAAACTAGCATTGTCTCTTATTAAAAATTTCTGCACGTGAAAAGAAATCTTGAGCATAGTGAAAAGAGAGCCCACAAATTGAGGAAAAAAATCTTAGTGAACTGTCCCTCAGACAAAGGACTTCTGTCTAAAATATATAAAGTATTTTTAAAAAATCAGCTCCCCAAAATTCAAAGATCCAATCCAAAAATGAGCATCTGAGATTAATACACAATTCTCAGATGAAGAAATACAAAAGGACAGTAAATACATGAAAAAATGTTCATCATCATTACTCATTAGAGAAATGCAAATCAAAGCCACACTGAGATTCCACCTCACTCCTGAAAGAATGGCCAGGATCAAGAAAACTACCAACAACAAATGCTGGTGAGGCTTGAGTAGAAAGGAATTCTCCTGCACTGTTGGTGGGAGTGTAGACTGGTGCGGCCATTGTGGAGGTCAGTCTGGAGATTTCTCAAAAGGTGGGATTGGAAGTACCATTTTTTCCAGCTATTACACTTCTAGGCATCTTCCCAGAAGAACTGAAAGCCTCATACCACAGTGATATATGTGCACCCATGTTTATAGCAGCATGATTTGTCATAACCATATCTGGGAAACAACCTAATTGTCCATAATCTGAGGAATGAATAAAAAAGTTGTGGTAATTTTATACAATGGAGTATTCCTCAGCTAAAAAAAAATGATCACATTGAGATATATATAAATAATTGGGTACATCTTGAGACCATACTCATTAGTGAAATAAATCATACTCACTTGTATAAATACTGAATAGTTTCCCTGGTGTAAGAAATGGTAAGAATACATAAAGTATGTGGTAAACATGATTCCCCATTACACTGCTTTGAAGCCTTACAATCTTTTCATTCTTTAATTGGAATTGTTTTATTCTGGGTTGTTTGATTTTATTGTCTGTGATGGTATGAAAAGTTATTTTGAAGAAAACAAGACAATATAATAGCTAGTGTTGATTTAAAATCATCTTACGTTGAAGTTCCATGAAGCTTTTGTTCTTCTGTCTCCATTGGTTTATCATGTTGCATCCTTTTGGATTTTATTATATGTGATAATATAAACAAAACTTTTTATAGACAAAGAGATAATATAGAAACCATTGTTCATTTTCTATTAGCTGGTTCTAAATACCTTGTAATACTTTTGTCCTCTTGAATGGTTTCACAATGTCTTGAGATGTTTGATGCTATGTTATACAAAGTTATACTCGTATATTTCTGGGAAAGAGACACTATGGTAGCTACTGTTATGGCGGGTTATCTTGTGGTGAAACACTATGTTGCTTAAATTGTTCTGTTCTGACCTGTGTTATTATGTTGTTATGTCTTCCTTTATCTTAATATCCTTTTTTCTTTTAATTCTTTTTAATAAAAATAAAGAAGTTACAATTCCCAGATGGGTGCTTAATGTTACTGCACTATATCCCTGGTTTCTAATTCTCTTTTTGGTTGTGGTTCTTTTCTGTTCTTTTTATGTCTTCCTTCTTTGTTTCCTAAAGTTTTCTGAGTTTCCCAAATTTAGCATGATTTCCATTTGTCTGCCTACATTACTTCAGAAATCTTCCTCTTATTCTGCTTCTCTATTTTCTCTTTAACTCATTTTAAATTTTAACCTCTAAGGACAAAATTGACATATTAAGCACTTGTGTACTTCATATGATTTTCTGCTTCCTTTTGATTTTGTTATATAAACACAAATCTTGTTCTTATAAAAAAGACAAAAGTAAATAACAAAAAATGTAATTTTTAAAAGATTCTAATGAATCAACATGCTAAATTATTATTATTATCATTATTATTTTGTCTTTTTGAGACAGGGTTTCACTATGCAGTTCAAACTGGCTTTGAACTCACTCTTTAGGGAAGGCTGGCCTTGAATTCACAGTAATTCTTCTGCCTCAGTGTCCCAACTGCTGGGATTATAAGAATGCACCATTACACCCAGGTAGAATTATTTTTTTCTTTTAAATTTTCTGACAACATTTACTCAACATTAAATGTCTTACCCTATTCATTTAACTGAGATTTCAGGCAAAAGTAAAATGCGATTTGTTCTTATTTTATAACACTAGACTTTAGAACATGTCAAACAGTTTATAACATTCTTCACTTGTCAAGTGTTATAATTTTAATATGACCCTCAAAATTCAAGAATTTGAATTTCATTATTGATATGTATACTATTTAAAATTTTGGATGGTAGAGTGACAGAATTTCTCTTGAACCATCACGAATTTAATCTCTCCTGCCATGAGAGTTTTAGTTTATAGGAAAATGTTTAGATCATGAAGGAAGAGTATACCCATGTAAATTAATGTCACTGTTTGAAAAAGTTGGTATGCATTTTCTATTCTGCTCTTCTGTGGTGGTACAGTGGCTTTTTTTTTCTTTGTTTCTTTGTTTCTTTTTATTTTTGCCATTCTCCTTTCAGTAAGGATTCAAGCAAGAATCCAACAACAACAACAAAAATCTTTCACAAGATGCAAGTGACTTGACCTTGAGTTTTATGAAATATCCTGTTTGTTGCTTTCTATTAAAGCAGCACAAGGCAACAGTTATTCATTTCATGTGTAACATTTCAAATAAGTATTAAACCAATAAAACCCTAAGACTATAAGGATTTTTGCATATTAAAAAGGAAGAATTTTGAGGGGTCACTGAGTCATAAATAAATATGAGATTTAATTGACTATAAATTGCAATTACATAATAAATGCAATAATTTGTAAGTAGGTGTACATGAATTAACTATTTTAACTGGACTTGAGATGGAAAAGATTTTTGACAAAATTATGACTTTAAATTTTGCATATGTGATACATATTTCAAAATAAATTCTTTTTTGGTACTGGGAATCAAACTCGTTTTATCTTTAATATTTTATGTCTATATAGTCTCTATCATAGTCAGATTTTATTCTTTAATATTATATGTCTATATAGTCTCTATCATATGCCTGAAGTAATTTTGTTTTAAGTGTATATATGTGATCTTCCAAAAAGTTCTTGTACCTGAAAACCCACGTTTAAAATTGAAATCTTATAGTGTGCAATACCTGAGTATGTGGTATTATAATCTCTTTAGGGTCTTCTATTGAATAGTTAAATCATTTGATCTGTGTCCTATTAAAGTCTACTTAATGATTCTTTCACTTTATTGATATAAAAAAGTTGTATTAACAAATTTACACATATAATTTGTAGCAAGTTTATTCAGAAAATGAATGTCTAGACCAAAAATGCTTAAGCATTTAAACTTTAATACAAGTTAACTATTTATTTACCAAAGGATTGCATCAGACCTGTCATTCATATTCTAGCAGTATGGTATAGATAATCCTTCCAGGAACATTTACAATTATCGGTGAAATGCAAAATTGTATTTGGAAGTATGTAAAAGTTTCTGAGAAATTCTCAAAATCAAGGAGAGCATTAGATATGAGAACTAAATGTTGTGTGACATCAGAAATCTAACATTGTGATATAAAATGACACTAAATAAAATTAAAAAGTAAATGAAAGGCATTTAAAAATAAGTACAAAATAGTAAAGTTTATTAATTGCACAAATATACTATATTAATGTAAAGTGTTAATCAGAGTATAGAGCATATGGAAACTAATTATAACTTTTACATAAACTTTAAATAATTATAAATTAAAAAGAAAATTTAAAAATTTCCAGAAAATATTTGTAAATGATGCTGATACAATTAGATTTAGAATGATAAATCTTAGGGAAAATATGACATGCCATACCTAATCAAATAATCTGCTATGAATATTTTCCCTCCCTTTGGAAAAACCACTGATTACATGCCAGGGACAAAGATATGAAGGTAGTGTTAGAAAAGTTCTTCAAGATTACACAGAAACAAAGCAGCTGTTGGAGCTCTCACAGAGTTGATGCTAAAGAAAGACAAATAATTAAATAAATAGATACAAAAGTAAAATATATTAATCACCTGAATTCCAAATCCTGGCTAAAACAAATCCAGAAACAAAGAAGAACATAATGAAGCAATACTAAGGAATCCTCCACATGGACATTTTCAAGAATCTGAAGCTATTTTCAGAATAGCAGACTAAAAGTTAGACATAGAGATTCTGCCATAGTTTACTACTATAAATGGAGCCTTAAAGAAAAAGTCTCACCAAGATCTCAGTTGTAGACTGCTGCTAAGTGCAGAACTGTCAAAACATTCTCAATCAGATTCATTGGATTAAGGTGTTGTCTACCACTCATAGCCAGCTGAAATGGTGAGAATTATGACTATATGAAAGGCCTCTTTTATGTTTTACATTCATTATTTATTTTTAAAGTGTGAAGATATTTAACTTTAATTTTATAGTTAAAATTATATTGAATTCAAACATGTTTAAAATTCCTGAAAGCAAATTATCTACCAGCAGAGTTCACATAATATCAATCACATGATTCAGAAAGTAGGATTAAAAGGCAAAAATAATAATTAAAAAACAGTGTGACACTCAATCTTGATTGTGTCAACATGATTGGTTTGAGTGCTACTCAAAGGGCGGAGCAGAGTTCTTGTTGGATCATGGAAGCATGAACTTGGTTACTATTTGTGATTTCTGTCCCTTTCCTTTCTTCCTGTTTCCTTATATGTTTCTCAGTTGTTGTTTGTTCTACCACAGCTTTCCACCATGAAGTTCTTGCCCTGGAACAAGAACAGAAACTTATCAAATAATGAGTCACATATACTCCTTTAAACTGTGTGTGTCAGTTATTGCATCTTCTCTCCAGTAAAAGTAACTAAAATAGGCAGAAATTTAATACAGAGAACATAATATGATTTTAAGGAGAAAAAGATAGATATAAAAGAAGACAAGGAGAGTGGGAAGAAGAGAAATATAGGTAGATCAGAAGACAAAACAGAACGAGTGAGAGAGAAAGAGAGAGAGAGACAGAGCGAGAGAGAGAGAGAGAAACAAAAAGAAATTGTATCTATATGTAGTACAGTAGAACTTCTCTTACAGAAGTCAACAAAATCAACAGCTTATAATCAGAAAAGAAAACTAGAATTGGTGAAAAAAAGACAGTACATCACTTGCATACTTATCATTCTTGCCACTTTCTGAAGCAGTTATGGAAGTCTTTCATGTCATTTGTCCTGAATCCACCTCAAATAATTAACTTTCTTTCTCCTCCTAAATGCTTCAATAGTCATTTTCATTTTTTGAAGCACCAGAAGTTGCAAGATTTCTGTTCTGGTGAATAAGGTCAACAAAGATGCAATGTATGATTTCACAAGCCTGTTTTTACTTTTGATTCTTATTTTTTGGTGGAGTAAAATTCATCATACCTTATTTATCACACATTTTTGTAAAGGCAATCATAAAATAGAATTTCCAGAACTACATTAGAAAGTGGCAGTAATTATTTTTCCTATGATATTAATATAAAGGGGAAATGATATATTCATATCGTGTATATTTTAGTGATTTTTGAACTTTTATTAGTACATATTTTCAGTATGGAATGATTGCACTCACTGCAGGGGATTGGTACATTGACACAACATACTCCATTTTTCTCCTTCCCATCATTCCCTTTTCATTTTGCTGGTATCAGGTACATTTATTTACTTTTAAGAATTTATAAAATTAATTATTATACATACCAATTGAAAATCAGAAGAAGAGATTGTCTTAGTTACTTTTTAATGGTCCCTGAGACAAAATACCTGAAGCCCAATGTTGAGAAAGGAAAAATTTATTGCTTACAGTTTTTGGAGGTTTCAGTTCATACTCAGTTGACTTCAAGGCAGGTGGCAGGGCAGGATTGCAGTTCACTGGAGCCAAGGCAGAAACCAGCAAAAAGAGCAATACGTGCCTTGTTCCTGCCATTACATCATACCTTGGCTCCACCCCTATGACTGACACCATCAATCCAAGCACTATACAATGAACCAATCACAGATGCAAAATGTAAACACATATGGCCTGGGGGCCACCAACATAAACCATGACAGAGTCCAAACACACATATTACAAATGTAAGACAATTATGCTGTCAAGATTTACTTTTAAATGCATTGTTCATGCTGACATATTATCTTTTTTCCTCTGATATTACTTTTATTTTGTATGTATATATTCATAGGTGCATATATATGTTTATGTTCAATTTTCACATAAGAGAAATTCTGAAAATTTCAAGACTGCATGTTTGAGTTACTCCGCTTAACATTATGGTTTCAAGATGCATTAATTTTTTACAAATGAGTCAAGTTTATGTTTTATGGGTCAGTAGTACTCCACTGCATGTAATTATCACATTTTGTATCCATTACTTTTTCTGAAATATCATTTCTAAAGCAAAATAATGGTCCTTTCAAATATAGGAGAATGTTTTACTCAAATGTGAAATTCTTTTATTCTTCTATTACAAAAATATTAATTACAAAGTAGCTGTATTTAGACTACAGTCTTTAGAAATAATTCCAAGAGTTTGAAATATTAGTATTCTCTTTAAGTTTATACTGTGAGATTTTATCATGCAATATTTCAAATCTTTAGAAAACAACAGGACAAAGATAATTTACAAACAGTGCCATCATTAAATGATGGCACTTTAATCATATAAAAATTAAGTAAATGAAAAAAATCAAGTAATGAGTTATGTACACATTCCCACCATGGTTTAAGAGACATGCTTACCCAGTCATGGTCTTTATTTGACTTTATATATTTCTGTGGGAATGAAGCTAATGATTATCATACTAGTATTTATCTTTTCATTTATACAATTATCATTACTCTAATTATTATACTTAGTCATACATAAAGTTTTGTGCACTCTAATCCTTAACAAACTTATTACTTACTAGAAGGGACAGAGAGATTTCACCAAGTGGAGAAGTGACAAGTGCATGAGAGCCACAAATGTTCTCTCAAATGAGAGAGGCTCACAACTATCTAACATTCAGTAAGAGTAAATTGAAATGTAGTGAAAAAGTAGTAACACCATATTATTCAGATAACATATATATGGTATAAATTCATCACTGTTAAAGATCTTGAATAATATTTATTTAAAATTTTTAGATTTCCAGTAATTCACTTGCATTGAAAGAAAATATATTTGAGGTAGCACATTCTTTATAGTCAAAGAAAACAAAAGATTAATATTAACATAAATATTTTTAAAATATTGATGGCACTTATTTTAACATAAAAATGATGTATGATGTAGAAGTCTTTTATTTACTCTGTTCAATTGATTCTAAGGTATTTCTTTTGTTTTTATGCTATTGTGAAAGTGTTGTTACCTTAATAGCTCTCTCATTGAGTTTGCTATTCCTGTGCAGAAAAGCTATTGATTTTTGAATGTAGACTATATCCAGACATACTACCAAATTTCGTTATTATATGTAGAAGTCTCTTGGTTAAATTTTTGGGACCTCTATCTAGAATATCCACAAATATTGATAGTTTAACTTCTTCTTTTTCTCTCATTACTGTTTTATTTCTTTGTCCTGTCTAATTGTTCAGGCTAAAGTTTCAGAATTATACTGAATAAGAGTGATCATATTGGATATTTTTATCTTGTTCCTGATTTTAGAGAGAAAGCTTTAATCTCGTCCATTCATTATGATACTGGATGTTGATTTGTCATAAATGGCTTCCATTGGATTGAGAACAATGATGATCTATTCCAATTTTATGCAGAGTTTCTATCATCTTCCCCTCAAGGCCAAGAAGCAATGCTCGATGTAAGGACCAGAGCTCTCCCAAAATGAACCACAGCCACTGTTGACAACAAGATCCTGAACTCCTCTGATGATAATGGCTGAATTTGTATCAGGGGAGCCAGCATGACAAGCTCCTCCAGGAGAATCAATGGTTCCAAATAGCAACACTTAGAAGAATGCACAGTACCCCACTAGTCCTTTCCATGTCTCCCTTTATGATGGAAAATTTCCTTAAATGAGCCATCTACTCTCAGCACCATGCTGATTTAATTCAGCTGGCATTAAGTTTTTAATCTATAACAGTGACCTTATCTTTAACAATGGTGCCAAACATATTCAATAGAATGAAAATAGCCTCCTTAACAAATGGTGCTGGGGAAAGCTGGCTTTCTACATGCTGAAGATTAAAATTAGGCTTATATCTTTCACCACATAATAAATCAAATATTAAAACAGAAATGTTAAATCTTCTGGAAGACAGAATAGATAGAAGTCTTGAAGGCATTAGTGTAGGAAGAGTCTTTATAAATAAAACCCTGATCATATAAGAAATATTGCAAAGAATCAGTAACTGGGATCTCATTTTATTAAAAATCTTTTGCATAGTAATACAAACCACCAATAGAGTGAAGAGGCAACCCACAATGTAGGAAAAAAATTTTTGAGCTGTTCCTCAAACTAAAGATTACCATATGGAATATAGTAAGAACTCAGAACATTAGACTCCCCAAATTTAAAGACTCAATTCAAAAATGGACATCTGAAATGAAAATGATACTTTTCTGATGAAACACAAATGGCAAATACATGAAAAAATGTTGAAAGTTATTGTTCATTCACAAAATGGAAATTAAAACAATGCTGGGATTTCATCTTGCTCCAAAAAGAATTGCTACTTACAAGAAGAATACCAAATTCTGGTGAGGCTATGGGAAAAAAAAGAATCTTTCTCCACTTTTGGTGGGAGCATAGACTGGTGAAACCACTATGGAAATTAGCATGGAAATTTCTCAAAATCTAGGACTGGAGGTTTCATTCAACTCAGCTATTCTTGGTGTCTTCCCTAAAGAATTAAAAGCATAATACCACAGCAGTGTATATGCCCATGTGCATGGGAACACAGATTCCAACAGCAAACTGTTGAATCAACTGATGAATGGATAAAGAAGATATAGGTGTTTTGGTTGCTTATATATATAATTAAGTACTACCTTGTCATAAAGAAAGATATGCTGCAAACATTTCTATGTAAATAGAAGAGAGATGAGACAGTAATCTTAAGTGAAATAAATCAGACACACATGTAAATACTGAATTGTTTCTCTGGTGTGAGAAAATGAGAGAGTAAATAAGGACCAAAATGTATAACAAGTATTGTGGAATGGGAAGAAAATATTTGAATGCAAAGGGGACCAAGGGAGAGGTAGATATAAGGGAAATGTTTTTAAAAATGAAAAAAAAAAAGGCAAAGCTTTTTTGTGTAAATGGGGAGCTGAGGGGTGAAATACAGGATGAAAAATGGGAAAACATTAATAAGTTAAATCATATACAAATTCTCTATGATAAATGTGATCATTACATACACCTAAAAGTACCAATGCAATCTGATCATAAAAATTAAAAAAATATAAAATTGTATAAAGATATATCGATATTCAACTATAAAAGGATTTCTTTCCTTGACTGACAATCCATGTCTGTGCCCAAAACCAAATACTGTTCATAGTTTAAAGTCCCTTTTCAAATACTGTGTGATGTTAGTGGAACATGAACATACAATTAGACAAAATTATACTGAATAATATACATTATTTTCTTTTTTATTTAAAATAACATTATACAGTCTTAAGAGTTGTAAAGGCTCAAAGATCAAAATCAGCCCCACTGGATTTAAATAAATCTGTAATCCTGAGTGCTTCTTAGTGGAATCTCTAGGGGAGATCTGGCTGCCTTGCTTTTCAAACTGTTAGAGGCTGCCAGAATGTGCTGGTTCCCAGTCCACTCACAAAGGCTGTGGCTTCCCCTAAACATGCCTTCTTCTCTGACTCTGATCCTTTCATCTCCTCCTTATGAAAACTAACTACCAAGGTTGTCTGTATAGTATCTTTTACAATATGAAGTAGAGCAAAATGAAATCAGGTCTAGTAAGGATAAGCTTATTGTCACACATTATGTATCAGATCCTAGAGATCTTGAACTGAAAAACATTAGAAGTTTATAGATACATTGCTACAAAAGTAATTTAGAAAACAAAATGAAAAATGTAGCTTTTACAATGATTAGTTCCTGAAATGGGTCTTGCCCAGATGCAAAATATATTTTCTAAAGTGAGTATTGTATAACATTTCTGAAGCAAGATAAAACTTTATTCATTATTATAAAAATCATTTTTATAAAAAATAATGTAAATGTAGTTTTCCTTAAAAAATCAAATTTCTTTAAATTTTATTATGTGACATGATTGGTTAGCTACTCACAGGGAACTTCTCAGGCCTGTTCTCCATTTTGTTTGTCATTAATGTTGAACTGATAACTGACATACCTGCTGATTTGTAGAAAGATAGCATACAGAATGAACATGTTAAGGAAAGGAATAATTCACATCTTGGGAAGGACAGAGTTGGATGACACAGGATTTCACTATGCCACTCATAATGGTACCCATTTTAAAACCTTTATTTGGAACTTTCCATTTAATATTTGTACCACTGTTGCTCAAGTGAAAACCTGGAAAGCAAAATTATGGTTAAGGTCTATCAGTGCACTAGGTTCAGGTTATTTATTTTTTCTCTCTATTTTGATATAGGTAGATGATATAGTTACATATAAAGATACATAGATATAGATATAGATATAGATATTGATATGGTAACAGAATCTCAGTGATATATCTGTATTTAACTTCATACGGTCAACTGAAGAGAGAGTTTAAATTTAAATCCAAATGAAAAGTTTATTATTTTTAGTGAGTGAGTCTTCATTATCTCTAAATAAAAAGTGATATAATGAAAACTGTTGTAAAAATTTTAAAAGAATATAGAATTCTTAAAGAATAAATTTATCATACATATAAATGTAAATTTATTTACTGTTATATAGAATATATTGCTTAAAAATGGAATCTCAAAAGCATGATGTTAGTAAAATGCTTTACTAAGTCATTGCTTTTGAACTTTATTTAGATAACATCTATAAATGTTCTATTTTGACATCTGGATAAGAGTAAACATCTATGTAAATTATAGTCTAAACATTATTTATTTGTTAATAAGTTAAGCTACCAAATACCTCCAATGCTATGAAATTATTATAAATGCTATAGAGCATAATAATAAGAAAAGCACATATGAGTAACAGTAACACAATAAATATATAATCAAAATAAAACTATTCCTTATCAGAAATTACAAATGCTCATGGAAAAATGATGCAATAGGTGACGTTAAGTTTTTACTTGGCAACCATTCTCATTAAATAAATAGCTTTTATGATTTATTAAAAATATGATAAATATAAATATTCATTATCTTTCTTGTTTTTGCACTGTCACTTTTCATTTCTACTTTTCTCTATTCCTTTTATTCCTTTCTCTTTCATTGTGTATTTCTCTATCTACAAGGGTTATGATCCATTAGATAGATAGATAGACAGATAGATAGATAGACACATAGGCAGAAAGTTAGAGAAAATATCTTTATGGCCAATGAGTAATATAAACAGAACTCACTTATAAACTTGATTTTCCCATACTTTAAATACTTTCCATATAAAATAAAAATAAATGCTGTTGGAAACTAATGTAATAAGAATGGAGAATAAAAAGAGAATACGGGCCTTTAGTGGCAAACTCAGAAACTCATTGTGATGAGTTTCCATTTCATGAAAATATTTTCCTTGTCTTCTGCTTAAGCCTCAGATAATTAAGTTTATTTTTAATTAGATATCAAATGCTTTCCTAAGTTATAAACATTGTTTGCAAGCATTTACCTGATGTGATAGAATTTGAGTTGACACCTTCAATAGTGTCAGAGTCAGGTATGAAAATGTCTCAGGAAGATCTAGCTGCTCCTCTCTCAGGCATATTGTACCATCTCTTCTTGTCTTTGTGGGTTGCTCTTTTAAATCTTCCTGTGAATAGACTGAATATTTTAGACTGTTTACAGCTTCGTGTCAACCTCTTCTTTTTTTCAAACAGAATAATTTTTGTTAATATGCTTTGGATGTACATAATGATTACATTTGTCATAGAGAATTTGCATGTGTATGTTATGTAACCTGACTTTTTTTTCCATTCTATCATCTTTCCTTCAATGTCTCTCCACCATATACCAAACCTTTGATTCCCTTATCTCCTTCTTTTATCATTTTTCCTTTTCCTTTCTTTACTTTTCTTTTCCCTTCCTCCTTCCATTTCCCTTCCATTTGAATATTTTTTCATAGCTTTTATGCTTTTTAATCCTTGTTTATTCTTTTAGATTTGCACACAAAAGAATGAAGTATTTACAGTGTGGATTTATTTTACTTAAGAACATGGTCTCAAGGTGCAATGGAAAAATGTTTAAAGCAACCTAAATGTTTACTGGTAGAAAACATATATAAATAATTTGGGCCTAGGAACTCTTGTTACTGCCAAAGTGTGAAGAGAGTTCCATGAATCTGTCTAAACAGCACAAATAAAGCCCATAATCAGGGGTGAAGAAGAAAAGAGAAAAGGTGGAGGAGAGAATTGAGAGCCCAGGCACAGCAACCATGTGCAGAGCTGATGAGCTAGATCATACCTGAATTATATAATGAGTGGGAAGTGACCCATTGAAAGTATTTAAATTTAGAGAAAAAGATCACCCATCTGATTATATGGGAATAGGATCTTTTGAAGCAGAGAGTAGGGGTAGGATTCCCATTCAAAAATCAGTTGCAGCAGAGCTTTGAGTCAGACATACCTTTGACTACCAGCACAAAAAGGTCAAATCTAACCCCACCATGGTGGTGCACACATGTAATCCCAACACTGATGATGCCAAGGCAGGTGGAACAACACAAGTTCAAGACAATCCTGGAATTACAGAGAGACTCTGCCTCAAAAAAACAACCAACACACAGGATAGACAAATGTAAAGGGTGCACAAAGTGTTGTGATTGCAGAGGCAACAGGTGTCACTAATATATTCAATGTAGGAGGGAGCAGGGAAAGTGGATTAGAATGAAGGCCCAGATATAGGAAGCTGTTGTGGCCTGAGAGAGAAAGCTTATGGGAGAGTGAGGTAGTTTTAAAATTGTACTTGATAGCCAGACTAGGGATGCTGGAGGATTCTGTGTTCTGATGGTTTGACTTTGAACCTCCATATATTCTTCTGGAAAAAATCTAGGAACTGGCACTTGCTGGATCAACTTTTCTAAGTCTGTACAAGAGTTAGCTACCATTTCTGTAGAATGGCATTAAAATATTCCAAGCAAACTCATAATGGTAGATGGTAGCAATAAACTTAGTGTGAAAAAACTCTTACTTAATCCTCAAAGGAAATATGTAGAAGTGAAGATAAAGTTACTGTCTAGTTACAGTAGTACTATCCTATTACTGGCTTGAAATGAATTTTCATGTTGTATAGTTCAGAGAGTTTTGGAGCTAAATTTTCCTTGGTTTATGTGTATTTTAATAAACATTGGTGGTTGGAGCTTCGTTTTCTTTATTTGACAGTACATTTTTTCCTCACACATGCTTCCATCTATTATTGGACCTTGTGGGCTCTGCTTTCTTCCTTGAATTGTTTTTACATGATCTCATCACGCCTGAAAATTATTTTTATTTTTAAAAGAAAACCAGGAAATCAAAAAATTCTTGAACAGAAAATAGAGAAATGGAAATAAATTTTCTGGGAAAACATGCAGATTTATCAATTATATAGAATTAACCTGCATTTAAAATCCAGTCCTTTTCCACTGTCAGAGAGAAACTGAGTGTTGGAATATTTCTAACTTGTTCAATGATACTTTTATGAAATTTCCATTTTCCAGTTCACTGCTTCAAATTCTTGAAGGACAGATGAATTACTCAATAGCCAAACCTACTGCAGTATGAGTTCCACTAAATGCTCTACCTTTTAGCAAATTGCTATAAAGTCTCGGTAAATCTTATTGCATAGTAAACAACACATGCTTTGTGGTCAGCATCAATAATAAAAACATAAAAAGAAAACAGCCAAGAAAAGGGAAACTGAAAACTTTCATTCAGCAATGAAGGTCTAAGTGTTTTAGATTTAGAAGCAATTCGAAGAATTTGAGGACTTTGGGGAGAAAATAGCAAGAAGTCAACAAGAAGCAAGCCCTTCCTGCAAGCCAGCACTATGTGCAGTCCACTGGGGAGAGATATCCAGATGCCATCCTTTTCCAGTGAGTTGGTGCCATTTACAGATTTCAGAGAATGAAAACAAGAAGTCAACAAGGAGTAAGCTCTCCCTGTAAGTAGACATTACGTCCAGGCCATCCTGGGGAGAACAAGTCCCTATGCTCCTTCTGGCATAGGGACTGGGAAATGAGATGACCCAACACCTTCACAGACACCCTGCCCCATCATAAGCAGCCAGCTGATCTGGAGAATCATAGGCTGTGATAGCTATTGTGGTAAAATATAACTAAATACTTGTAGTGTTTAGTGTTCTACTGATTTTGCAGGCCTACAGCCAGTAGTCTGATCAACTATTCAGAGTATACCAACATACAATGTAATATTTATTAAGGATCTCCTTCTGAATATGATAGCCACTGTTAATTCCCTAGTTTCTTGTTTTGAATTCCTGTACGACTTAAGTTGTTTGTGTGGGGTGGGCTTTACTCCACCATGTCTTGTTCTATTTTGTTATATCCAATGGCATGGGAAGCTGTTTTAAAAATAACAAGCTATGTTATGTAACCATTTTGTATTTACTATTGTCTTGTTTTGAAGTCTTTTATCCCATTCACTCTTTTGTTTATATTGGTTCTATTCTGATCTGTTTTGTTTGATTTTTACTATGCCTGAAGTTATTATGAAGACAAGAGGCATTGTAGGAACCATTGTTGATTTCCAACTCTCTTGTTTTGAAGTCCAGTATCATGTACACTGTTTTATTTTGATTGGCTTTATTCTGTTTTAATTTCCTTGGTTTTGTTGTCTTTAAAATAAAAATTACACTGAGACTCCTGAGCTGCCCATATTCTGCCTGGTAAGATGAAAGTATGCAAAGAGCTCTCCAGCCCATGACCAAGCTTTGGCACCTTGCTGTGAGACTGGGAAGACCTTGCCCGACTTCCCACATCACCAGAGGATACACAAGGAGGTCCCTCTGGGCCTATGCAGCCCCTGCTTAGTGAGTTCCCAGTTACCCACATTCTGCCTTGAAGCCCAAAAGTGCACACAGTGCTCTCCAGCCCAAGGAAGTTTGGTGCTCCACTGGAAGACTGGCAGGACCCCCTACAGCCTCCCACAGTGTCAAAGAATACAACAGGAGGTCCCCATCCAGACCTTGACCAGTGACTTCTGAGCTGCCTGCATTCCACCTGGCAAGCCAAAAGTGAACAGTGTTCTCCAGCCCATGGGAAAGACTTGATGCTTCACTAGGAGAATGGTAATACCCTGCCTGGCATCACTAAGTGGCTGGAAGCCACATGGTAAGGTCTAAGGACCTCCCCTCAACAGGGGAAATTCCCTGAAAGAGGAATAGATATTCTCAACCCAAGAAACAACTGAGAACTTGCATTCAGCTTCCCTAAGGGAAAATAGAAAAATGACAAAATGAAAGAGCAAAATGTAGTCTTAAACCTATCCCATGCAAGCCAAGGAGACATGGACATAGAACAAAATGTAAGTCATACACCTAAAAACCCTGAAATAATAGCAATTGAAGTAAAGAAACTATGCTATAGTTTATACTTATAGCTATAAAAGAATCAAATCAGAAATAATCTTACAGGTAAATGAAGAAATGATAAATGTAATGAAAGAAATGCTGAGCACATCTAAAGAAGACATAGTTAAAAACCTAGGAAAACAGCACACATAGATGGAAACCTTGAACAAACAATATAAAAAAGAAACAATGCATGAAACAGATTCAAAGAGATATACAGGAAATCAAAATTTCCATTGAAAGCTGGCAAAAATGCCTCAACAAAAGTGAAGATAAACTTTCAGACCTCAAAGACAAGATTGCAGCTAGTGAACAGGAAAGGAAAGATCTTTTAAAAATAACAAGGAATCAGGAAATAACAAGTCAACAGCTGCAAGATGATGCAAAGAAAAACCACATAAGATTGAAAGGTATAAATGAAAAAGAAAGTGACAACACAAATGATATCAAGAGGCCATTTACAGAAGTAATATCTGAAAATTTCCCAAACATAATAATGAAGACAGGAATACAGATAAGTGAAGCATATAGAACTCCAAATAGTCATAACCAAAATAAAGCTACAACCAGATAGATAATAAATATCCCAGAAATGCAACATAAAAGACAATATTAAAAGTTGCTAGAGAGATGAGACAGATCACCAATAAAGGAAAGCATATCAGAATCACAGAAGACTTCTCAACACAAATGATGAAGTCCAGAAGAGCATGGAGTGAAGTATTTCAGATCCTAAATGAAAATGTCTTCCAATTCAGACTGATGTACTCTGCAAAACTGTCCTTCAAAATCGATAGATAAATAAAATACTTTCATGACAAAGAACAACTGAAAAACATCATGACCACCATATCAACCCTTCAAGGAATAATGAAGGGCATTTTAGATAGATATAGGGGTAACAAACCAATAAAAAAGACAAACAAACAGTAGAAAGGTAAAAAATCAACAGCAGAAAGAAAACATGTCAAAAACAAACCAATATATTTGTTATAACCATTAATGTAAATGGTCTCAATTCACCAATTTAAAGAAACATACTGGTAGAATGGATCAAGAAACAGCATCCAAACATTTGCTGAATGCAAGAAACCCATTTAACCTGAAATGAAACTCATAAACTGAAAGTCAAAGGATGCAAATCAATACTCCATGCAACAGGAATTCCCCCCACCCAAAAAAAGCAGGTGTATCTATTTTGTTTGCAAACAATGTAAACTTCAAATCAAGAATGGTCAGAAGAGATAAAGCAGTTCACTACATACTAGTTAGGGCAAAACTTCAAGAGAAAGAGACAACAATCTTAAATATATATGTACCAAATTTAGGAGCACCCAGCTATACAAAACAAATATTAAAAGAAATGAAAAATCAAATAAGCAATAACACAATTATAATGGAAGACCTTAAGACCCCATTGATAGTAAGAGACAGATCAACTAGAGAGAAAATCATCAAAGAAATAACTGAACTGAATCACACAGTTGAACAAAAGATCTTGGTGGATCTATACAGAATGCTCCACCAAACAGCATCAGACTATACCTTCTTCTCAGCAGCACATGAGACATTCTCTAAAATAGACCATATACTAGCCCACCGAACATCTTTAGTAAATGCAAAGGAGCTGAAATTATCCCATGCAGGTTATTTGATCATAATGCCATGAAAATAGAAATTAATGACAGAAGAAACTGCAAAACCCCATGAACATGTAAATTGAATAATACACTCCTGAGCAATCAGTGGGTCACAAAGGAAAGTGAAGCATAAATTAAACAATATCTACAAGGAATTGAAAATATAAATATAACTTACCGGTACCTGTAGGATGCAATGAAAGCAATCCTTAGAGAAAAAATTTATTGTGGTGAATTATCACATCAGGAAAACAAAATTAATACAAATAAACAATCTCATGCTATACCTCAAATATCTAGAAAAAGAAGAGCAAGTCAGCCCAAAGCCAAAAAGAAGTGAGGGAATTATAAAGATCAGAGCAGTAATCAATGCAATAGAGACTAGGAAAAAAAAATACAAAAAATCAATTAATGAAAGAGTTTGTTCTTTGAAAGAATAAATAAAATTGATAAGCCCAAGACAAACTTATTTTAAAAAGGAAAGAAAAATCTCAAATTCGTGCAATAAGAAATGAAAAATCACTACTGATGCTGCAAAAATTCAAAAGATCTTCAATACCTATTTTGAAAACCTCTACTCTCATAGGCTTGATAACACAGAAGAAATGGACAGATTCCTAGAAATATATGAATTATCAAAGCTGGATCAAGAAGATGTAAATTGTTTTTTGTTTTATTTTTTATTTAGTTTTGCAGTACTGGGCACTGAACTCGATACAAACTATTGAATAACCAAATAATGAAATTGAAAATGTAATCAAAACCTTAACAACAAAGTAAAACCTAGATCCAGACGGATTCATTGTAGAATTTTACAAGAAATTCAAAGAAGACTTAATGCCAACACGCCTCAAACTCTTCAGTGAAATTGAAAGGGAAGCAATTCTCCCTAATTCATGTTGGAAGCGAGTATTACTTTAATTGCAAAGCCAGAGAAAGATCCAACCCAAAAAGAACAACAAGCTCATCTCCCTAATAAATATAGATGCAAAAATTCTCAATAAAATTTTGGTAAACAGAATGTATCAAATCATCACGTAAATTGTATACCATGACCAAGTGGGATTCAACCCCACAGTACGGGGTAGTTAAACATATGCAAATAAATAAATGTAATTCAGTATATCAATAGAACCAAAAATAAGAATCACATGATCATTTCTATGAATGCAGAAAAAGCTTTTGATAAGATCCAACACTTATTCATGGTAAGAACCTTAAAATAAGTTGGAAAAGATGTTCCTTACCTCAATACGATAAAAGCCATCTATGACAAACCAATAGTCAGCATCATATTAAATGGCCAAAAACTGAAAGATTTTCCTCTAAAATCAGGAACAAGCCAAGGATGTCCATTATCACCACTCCTATTCAACATAGTGTTGGAAATAATAATGAGACCAATTAGACAATAGAGAGAAATAAAAGGTGTAAGTATAGCAAAAGAAGAAGTTAAAGTATCATTATCTGCAAATGACATAATACTCTACATAGAAGACTCTCAAAGCTCCATTGAAAGACTCCTCGGTGTAATAAAAAAAATTCAGTAATGTAGCAAACAAAGCACTCAAAAATCAGTAGCAAACAACAAACTCGCTGTGGGATATAAGAGAGGCCACACGCTTGACACTAACATCCAAAAAAAAAAAAAAAAATCTGAGGAAATAATTTAACAAAAGAAGTAAAAGACCATTCTGGAAAAATTATAATACCCTGAAAAGTAAACTGCAGATCTCAGAAAATGGAAAGACATTCTCTGTTCATTGATAGGAAAAACAGATATTGTGAAAATGACCATTCTTCTAAAATTGTTATACAGATTTAATGTAATCCTAATCAAAATACCACTAATATAGCTCACAAGCCTAGAGAAACCATTCTTAAAATTCATCTTGACCTAGAAAAGCAAAGACAATTCTGAGCAACAAGGCAAGGCAGAAGCCATAACAATTCCTGACTTGAATTTATACTACAAAGCTACTGTAAAAAATCATCATGGTACTGGAATAAAAACATACCTAAAAAATAATGGAATAGATTAGAAGTTATAACTACAGCTACAAACACTCAGCCAACTTATCTTTTTTTTTAAATTGTATTTAAAGAAAGACTAAACAAAACAGAAAATGGGTAGAAATAATACATAAGTTCAGAGAAAAAATAAACAGTAAGAAATCACCAGTTGATCATTACATACTATCCTCTTACAAGTAGTTGTTCAAGATACAAAAGTGGAACATATAAAGTGGAAATTGAAACAGTGAGACTAAAAAAAGTTCTGTTCAACTATCCAACAAAAGCTTAGTAATATGATTATCAATCCTATACACTTAAACATACATGCAGTTTTCCATATCTTCATTATGTTGAGATTAAGCAAACTAAAGCAAGCTAAAATCATTCTGAACTCAGAGTAATAGTATTGCTGGAAAAGATGTTCCTTACCTCAATACGACATCATGACACTCCAGGATCAGCACTGGGTATTGTAGTGTCTTTTTTAAAATTTTATTTAAAGAAAGACTAAACAAAATAGAAAATGGGTAGAAATAATATGCACTTTCAAAGAAAAAATAAGCACTAAGAAATCACCAGTAGATAATTACAGATTGTCCTCTTACAAGTAGTTACTGAAGATACTAAAGTGGAGCATGTAAAGTGGGGATTCAAACAGTGAGACTGCAACCAATTCTGTTCAATTATCCAACAACAACTTAGAAATATGGTTATCAATCCTATACACTTAAACATACATGCAGTTATCCATATCTTCAATTGTGTTGAGATTGAGCAAACCCATACAGGTTAATATCACTCTGAACAAAGAATAATACTATTCTGGGTGTCACATTATGATGCTCCAGGATCAGCAATGGGTACTTTAGTGTCACTTTTTCTTCAAAGTATTTTTCATTTCATCATGTGTCATGAGATCAGTTCTCATAAAGTGTTTATAGGTTCTACACATGCATGAGTCTTAACATGTATTTCTATCATTTCTATATTAGAGGGAGAAACAAAACAAAGCAAAACAAAATAAACATATTCCTATAAACACATGGAATGAAGAAGACATATAAGACCATTGTACAAGGTGTTCTACCATAGTTCCTGTGTTGTCCCTTGTTATCGTCAAGAGAACTGGCTATATCATCAGACATAGTATAATTGAATATATCAGCACATACCAGTATTAATAAAAGCATAATTCTGTATATAGTATAAAACTTCAAAGACAGGCAGTAATCAAACCAAAATGTGTATCATAGTGAGTCTTGTCATCTTCACTGTAGTTGCCTATACTCTCAGACTTGATACTATCAATCATACCAACTTTGAATAAAATCTGTTGATACCAAACAGCAGTCAGACAAACCAGATTTAACAAAGACCAGCCATTATAAAACAGTATAAATCATACAGGGCTCCAAATTAAGTTAATAGGAAATTAAAGATGATTACTGTGCTATATCCTGATGTTTCTGGAATATCTGTCTGTGCCCTCTAATCTAATGCAAGTAGACTAACTGGGAAAGAATAGACTCTATCTAAGCAGAGTGGTGCAAGTAATGTGGGTTTTAAATCATGATACACTATTAACAATATCTTTTGCCATCTCTTTTAAGATTTTCCCTCCCCTTTCATTTCCCCAGGGCATATTGGGCATTGCTGGGTCTCACCAAGACACTTGGTTTTAAATTGGGGTGGAGGGACAACCTGCTATTTACCTAAGTGGTTCTGAACCTTCTCTTTCCTGGACTTGATCTCTAATTGTATTCCTTTACCTATTAAAGCCTCTCTTTCCAATGTATCCATAAATACTGCTCTAGTTGCCCCTATTACTCTCTGGTTCTCTGTCACATAGAGCATTGTTTTCTCATATTTGATTTTCAGTCCATGTACTCTTTTTCATGTTAATTACATTTCCTAAATATAGCATCTCAGTGGACCGTACTCCTGCTCTACTCTGTGTGGGTTTTTTTTTTTGTTTGTTTGCTTGTTAAATTTAGTGTATCGCAGCCATCTATGTTACAGTTTATAACCAACCTTCTCTGCCTCATTTCTGTTGTCTTCTTTTTTGCCATCAGTTATCTGCTTGTCTTCTTCATTCTGTTTTCTTCTCTACTCATTGAGGCCTCTCTCCCACTCTTCCTATAATCCTATTACTTTTCTCTCTCTCTCTAGAATGTCCTGTAGTATTCTCTGTAGAGTTGGATTGGTGTTTCTGAATTTCCCAAGTTCTTCTTTGTCTTGGAAGCATCTTGTTTCTCCATTAATTTCTAGAGACAGATTTTCAGGTTACATCAATCTGGGCTGAAGGATATTTTCTTTCAGGGCTTGGAATATTTCACTCCAGGCTCTTCTTGACTTGATGGCTCTTGTTGAGAAGTCTGCCATTATTCTGATAGGCCTTCCTTTATAGATGACCTGTTGCTCCTCTCTAAACACTTTTAATTTTCTATTCTTATATTGAATTTCTGGGATCTTGATTATTGTATGTCTGGGTGTGGCTCTGTTTTGATTGTAGATGGCTGGAGATCTGTATGCCTCATACATCTGTGTATCATTTCCTTTTCCTATATTTGGGAAGTTTTCCTTAATTATTTCTGTGAATAGCCTTTTAGTTCCTTTGTTTGTACCGCTACTTCTTCATTCACATTCTTTATTCTCATGTTATAGATCTTCCTGTCATCTTCTAGCCTTTGTATTGTCACTGCTTGTTTCCTTGTTATTTAAAAACAATGTTTTCTTTCATAATCCCACATTGCAAATCTGTCCTTCAGTTTGCATTATCTATCCTAAGTTTCTTTTAAGGAGTTTTTCCATCTTTCCATAGAGTTTCAAATTTGCTAGTAGTCTCTTTGAATCTGCTTCATGTATTCTATATTTTCTTTATATTTTTTATCAGTTGGTTCTCTCCTTTGTTAGAGTTCCTCCCTTCTTCCATCTGTGTCTTCTTGAGGGGTGCTTAACATCTCTTTTATTAATCTTCTTACATCTTGCTTTACTTGGCTAAATATTTCCCTTTTGAATTCATCTGTGAGGCCCCAAAGATCTCTTTATGTTGACTGGTTCTGTGTCTGATATTCCATGTTTGCTTTTTTCATTCACCTTTGTATTTACCTGTCCTGGGTCAATGTTTTCTGGTTTGGGACCTAGGGACTTTTCTTGTTGCTTCCTCTTCCTATCATTTTTGTTTCTTCCAGGAGGCCTGTTTGTTTCTTTGTTAATTATAATTCTTCTAAGGCATGCTGGCTAGGTGATCCTTCCCACTGCAGTATAATAGTGAGTTGCAAATAGGGGCAGCATATATTGGCCTCTTCCCTCTGGTCAGTCAACCTGCCGAGGCCTTCACTGCATTATGTGTGATGCCACTGTAGGGAATTGATTTCAGATAACATATTGGGTCTCTGCCAGGCATGTGATGCAGGCCAAGCTCACTCCACCAATCCTGTTCAGGAAAGGAACAACTGACTGAATTCACTGCTTCCCCTTGTTCCTTCCAGCCCTGCCTGGTCCCAGAATGTTGTCTGTTGGAGCCCCCTTCTCTGTGGAATGGTTTTATTTCTGTCACTCACCACAGGTTGATGCAGGTTCCCTGCTAGCTCAGCTCTCTGTTCAGCTTGCCAACCCCTGACCTCAGTGTGACTGTGTTTCCAGTGAGTTGAAGCAGGGGGATTTTGGATGACTTAGTCAGTCACTGCCTCACAGGTTTCGGCACTGCAGTGGGAGCACTGAACCTTTAGCTGTTCCAATAGTAGCACCAGTACTGTATGTTTTTTGGTTCTTCTCACCTTAGTTTTTTTCTCGGGATGAGAGAATTCATCTTTCTTTGTTTGGGATTTCCACACTGTATTATGTTGAATTCTAAGTTCACTGTCTCAGGGAGCCTCTGTAGTCTACTGTTATCTATCTGCCATCTTTGCTCTTCCCCCACCTTACCTTTGATAAAGGGATGAAACACATCCACTGGAAGAAAGGTAGTTTCTTCAATAAATGTTGCTGGAAAAGTTGGTTTTCCATATGCCGAAAACTAGAACTAGACCCATGTCTATCACCATGTACTAAACTAAAGTCTAAATGGATCAAAGATCTAAATATTAAAACAGAAAACACTAAATTTGTTGGAAGACAAAGTAGGTAGAAATCTTGAAGTCATAGGGGTATGTAGAGAATTCATAAACAAGAATCAAACCACATGCAAAATACTTTATAGAATCAATGACAGGGATTGTGACTTCTTAAAGAGATTTTGCATGTTGAAAGAAATCGCCAGCATAGCCAAAAGAAAATCCACAAATTGGAAAAAAATCTTAGGGATTAAGGACTTCTGTCTAGAATATATAAATAATTAAAAAAACCATAAACCTAAAATTCAAAGCCTCATTCCAAAAGTGGACATCTAAGATGAATACACAGTTATCAGATGAAGAAATAAAAATTGCAAATAAATACATGAAAAAAATGTTCAGCATCATTTGTCATTAGAGAAATGCAAGTTAAAGCAACACTGAGGTTCCATTTCACTCCTCAAAGAATGGCCAGGATAAAGAAACCTACCAACAACAAATGTTGTAGAGGCTGAGGGGAAAAAAAGAACTCCCTTGCACTGTTGGTGGGTCTGTAAACTAGTGGAACCACTATGAGTTCAGTCTGGAGATTCCACAAAAAGATGGGATTGGATGTCCCATTTGAGCTAAGTATACTTCTGGGTATATTCCCAGAATAACTGAAACATCATACCACACAGATATATGTGTACCTATGTTTATAGCAGCACAATTTGTAATAATAGCCAGACCTTGGAAACAACCTAAATGCTCATCAACTAAGGCATGGATAAAAAAAGATGTGGTACTTTTATACAATGAAATACTACTCTGCTATAAAGAATATTCACATTGAGATATTTATAAGTAAATAAATGCAACTTGAGTTCGTCATATTAAGTGAAATAAATCAAACTCATACGTGGAAATACTGTGTAGTCTCCCTAGTGTAAGAAATGGTAAAAGTACATAAGATACAAAAACCTCAATAAACACAGTGAAAGGATAAGAATACACTTCAATGGAAAAAATAATGTCTCAAGGAAAACGAGGAAAAATAAAAAAGAAGGGAAAAGAAAAATATCTAACATTATATAAACACACTTAGGATAGCTAAGATGGATTGTGGTATAATCTCTACAAGTTCCTGGCACAAAATACTTAACATTCAGAGGATTTGACAAATTTTGCACATTGTTGTATAGTGATCTGAGAAACTCTTGAAGATCATTATGTAAAGTAACAACCCTAGTTATGCTCATACCAGCTTATTTTGAAGGTCTATATTATCAGTGTTCTGGGATGTTTGCTATTGTTATTTATATGTCTTTTATTTTTGCATTTTACAGCATTTTATTTTGTTTTGTCTTGGTTTGTATTTTTGTGCCTCTAATAGAGAAAAGATAAGTATACATGTAGAGACTCATGCATGCATAGAACTTCTAAAAAGTTTATGAGAATCAATAATATAATTCATGCTGAAATGCACAGCTACTCTGAAGAAAAAGAGATACTAAGTTACCCAGTGCTGATTTCATAGTGTCATTATGTGAAATCCAGCAATAGTATTATTCTTTGTTCTGAATTATTTTAGTCTGTTTTGTTTTATTTAATTTCAACATACATAAAGGAATGGACAGCTATTTTGAAGAGAATGAGAGTATAGCAGCCATTGTTGACTTTCATATTATAAGGTCTTGAAGACCTAAAAATGCCTTCATCATCCTGTTGTTATCAGTTCTACACTACTTTGTTTTGTATGAACTCATTGTATGTGAAGATATGGACAATTATTTGGAAGAAAAGAAGAGACAATATGATAGACAGTGAAGATCTCCAGTTGTGTTTCTTTGAAATCTGTGTTTCTTACATTGTTATCTTATGATCTGTTTTGTTATGTTTAATTTTACCCTCTTAAAAAATAAAAAGAAAATTTTTAAAAATTTGAAAAAGACAAAAGGGAAGAGGAGCAACGTGGGAGTCATAACTGAACTGAATGGTCTTCTGACAAGGATGTATTAGTCAAGAGTCAGATCCAGTAGCTATATCTGTGAGGTGGAATTGCTTGATCAGAGAAAAAATTGATCAGATTTTCATTTTCAATTATATTTGATGTTCTCTGATGAAAGTATTGTGAGGTACATAGAAATAGGAAGCAGAAGGTTGTTTTATAATATTTTCAGGAATCTCCAAATAATCATGCCCTAGCCTGGAAAACCATAGTATCAATGAGAAACTAACTTCAGAATATCTTCTCCATGTTATTTTTATTGGGATAAAATGATGAATTGGAATAAATGAATTAAGTAAGGTGGGCAGCATTAATCTCCAGAATATTTCCAAACATATATATAAATGATTAAAAAAATAAAAATGGAGAAGTGCATTTGAAGAATCATGATGAGATGAGACAACTTGAGGCTACAATTTGGTGCATTTATTTGACATTTGTCTTGTTTGTTTGGTTGGCTGGTTTTGTTGCAGCAACAGAGTGCCTGAGATTGCATAATGTCTAAAGAATAAGTTTATTTAGCTAACATATCTTGAATCCAAAAGCATGGTACTGTATCTCTTCAGCTTTCACAGATGGCCTTACAAGAGAAGGCATGTGAGTAAGTACAAAGAGGGGAGGTCATATGCTTCAGAGTAATCTACACTTGAAATAACTAACCTAAATTTGGCAGAACTATATTAATCATTTTCCTGAAAATCATGTATAGATGACTTAAACATCTTTCAGAGTTTCATAGTATCCCAATACCACTACATTAGCAGTTAATTTTCAATATGTTTTGGCAGTAACAATTCATGTCAAAGCCATAGCAAGGTAAAAAAAAAAACCACAATAGTCTGCCTGGGATGCAGAAGGAAATGTATTTAAAATCATAGGATTTAACTGTATCTCATGATGGAGTTAAGTAAAGAACAGAAGCAAATAGAACACAGGACATTGTCATCATTACTGGGACAGAAAGGAGCAAGGATTAAGAGAGAAGATTTTTATACAAAGAATGAGATAAAGCAATCATATCTGCAGGCAAAAGCATGTATTCTATAAAAAGCACAAAAAAAGACATAAATAAAATTTGTGGATATGTAGATAAAACAAATGAGTTTCTTTAATTATTGGTAACCCACAGGAACATATTCCAACTATTTAATTGCTTAACCTGCAGGCAGTGAATGAAATTAGTGCCTTTTAAAGCTATTTAGCATCAGATCAGCTAATATTAGAGTTAGGGCATTTGAAAAAAATATTTTCTTTCTCAGATTTAAATAAATTGAGCATTAATAAAGAAAGACACCATCACCAAGAGTCAAATATATTTGGAAGTTAGAGAGTTATATAAGAGGAAACTATTAAAGATATTCAAAAGAAGCTTGTGGATGTCTGAAGTATGTATAGAAGTTTGACAATCTCTAAATTATAAAATAATGAGTAATGTTACATAATTCCAAAATATCTTTGAAAATTTTAATTTACTGAGTTTCAAAATAACAATTAAAATTGAACAAGTTTAATGATAACATTTTTTTATTTCAAAGAAAATATTAGTTAATCAAATGTCTAATTTGATCCTGGGCATGTCTTCAAATAATAGAAGTACTTTCAGTCAAAATGTTGGTTAGCAGTTCTATCCTTGAATTTGGATGTATTAAGTAATGATAAAAACACACATAACTAAAATAAGCAAATATAATTATTTATCAACAGGCTATTTAGAGTGAATCGAATCTACATTTAAAAAATAAAACCCTGAATGTATGGCAAATGTTATGGGGAAAATAATCAGGGAAGCTTGTTAGTAACTACTATTATAAAGCACCAGCCCTGCAATTGTTTCAGCTAAGTATCACTTACACCATTTCCAGAGCAATTTCCAAATGTTTCATAAATCAAATATTTGTCTCCTTGCAGACTATACAAGTACAAGGAGAGGAATAATCATGTCCCTGTATTTCTGAGGTGGAAAAACCTCTCTTCCTATGAACACCGTTCCATTTTAAAAGGATGAAGCTTGGGGTAGAAAGGGCTTTTTCTTTTGATTCTTTAGATAATCAAAAGTGACATGTCACATACAACCACATAGCAGAAGGAAAAAAAAAAAACTAGATTCTTCTGTGTCAGTTATAGAGGTTTTATATATCATGGAATAATGACAGCAGCAAAGACTTATATCTTTAAGCAAAATGTAATGTTTATTTATTACATACACTATAGTTGTCCTTGCAGAACTACAGGGCTTATTGTGTGCTCACCATCTGCAATATCACCAATCGTGCTAGAAAGCAATAAAGTGACTATAAAGATTGATAGTAGCAGAAATATATTTTATTTTGGAAATACATGAAGACAAGAAATATTGTGAACACTCTTTTCTTCCACTAATGTCATCAAAAAGTAATTGTAGGGAATTAAATTCAGCATTACAAAGGAAGTGAATAATATTATATAATTTTATTTTTCTATGATGATTTTCTCAAATGCAAGGTTTCAAGATAAATCAGGTTTGGAATAACATATGTATATAGAAAATGAGAAATGTCTAGTAACTACTAAAATCATCATGGTGGTCACATTTCTCATTATGTCACTTGCACAACTACAGACTTTTGCTATCTTAAATATTCATGCTTATAAGCACAAATCTAAAACAAAATTGTTATCTTTTAAGAGTCTGCATTAAAAAAAATTCATCCATGTGATCAAACTTACCACCTCCAGCCAGACAGGGAAGGTGCTTATGCCACTAAGCTCAACTCTGGGCCTGATTTTTAAGATGATTATAATTGAGAAACCCCTTTAGTGGCTTGTTTAGTTAAATAATTGGTTCTAGGAGTAGTGAAATAATTGTACTTGCCAAATTTCAGTAAATGAAGAAAGTATATGTGATCCTATACCATCATGGTTTTATGATCAACAGATTACATGTGGAAGCAAGGGATGACATCCATTTGGGATGTTTGGATATTGAATTATTAAATTTCTGCTGTCCAACAAGAGTCAAAATGTAATTTTTAGGAGTCAAAATCAATAGATACAATAACAGATAAAAATTTAGTCCTCATACTTACTTATTAGCCTAAAAATTATTTAATATTATTAAAATCTGACATTTTGATATGCAGAATGAGAAAATATTTTTATATTTTACAGTTCAAGAATTTCCATAATATCTCATCTTAATAACATTTCTGTTTACCATTATTATTTATCAAATTTAGTAGCACAGTAAATAAACATTATTTTTCTCTATATTAAGGGTTTCTGTGTTTGAGTAGAGGGTTACAGTGGGTAAATATGATAGTTTAAGCCAAAATGAACATATTAGTTCACAAATTTATAATTTGTTCTTCAATTCTACTTTTTCTGCTGCTGTCATGTTATTTAACTCTTTAAATTTGAATTTCCAGAAGATCAGACTTCTAGCTCTTGACTAATTTATTTCTCCATAAATTTGAAAATTTTTCTACTGAAATTATTTTTCACACAGCTATGTAATACATTTTACAAATTGCATAACTTTACAAGGATTATCATTGTATTACCAGTTATACTGTCTTGCTCATAAGTTTTATATAATTATTAAAAGTAACTAACTGCATGTTCAATGAGAAGGTAAAAAGCTCTTGACCATACTGTTAGAGCCTAGTTCTAACCATTGCACCTCATTTCTGTTTTGTATGTGCCGCTCAGCCCCTCCTTCCCTTCCTATCTTTCTAGATTAAGTTTCAATTTCCTGAGAAAGCCGTAAAAGCCTTAGGTATCAGTTTCCTGTAACCCTCTCCCCTACCCCTTATCTGGCTATCTATAATAAAATGTGCTGTTCTTTAAGAAATGCTTAACCTCAAGGAAATTACAGGAAGTTCTGTAAGGCCCAGATGCTATCTAACTGTGTCAGTGGTTACAACATTCCTGTGGTTTTTAGCTTTAAAAGCTTAATCCCTCAGCTGTGAGGCATGCAGTCTCCAAATTGGCTCCCAGGGATTGCATCGCCAAGGCCTGGCCTAAAATAAAGACTTTGCTCCCCAAATTTTAATTTCTTGCTTCCTTGGGTTTTATTCTGGGGTCTAAGCTATCACACATACAAGTTTGTCACTTTTTAATGGTCTTTCACTTAAAGTGAACAGTAACATTACAACTTGTAGACAATTTTTAATCTTTTAATAGAAATAAATTTTAGAGTCATTTTATTAAACTTTTTGTTCAGAAAAAAATGAAAAAAAATATTCTCATAAGAAAATTGTTTTTACTGAATGTGATAGCTTGGCATAACTGATGCCATCTTGAGGCCTGCATGTAAATTGTGGCCTTTATTTGCCTCAGGAGAAGAGTACAATCCCATGAGAAAAGCAAAATGAGCTATACCCACAAGAGAAAAATTAACTTACCCAAAAAAAGAAGCAAGACACATGTCAACCAAAAATCAATGTAAGATTCTACCTAAATTGTTTCAAACAGGATGTCTTTTTGTGGCTATTTTTTTTTTAAATTTTATTTAAAAGGAAAAAGAGAAATAACAAAACAAAACAAAGCGGTGTAAGGGTACAAGTAATACACAACTGAAAAAAAAAAAAGAAAAAAAAAAAAAAACAGTAAGAAATCACCAGTTAATAGCTTGCACATTATCATCTTCCAGATAGTTGCTCAATATCAAAGCATACAAAGTGAATATTCAAACAGAGAGGCTGCAAACAGTTTTGTTCAATGATGCAACCAAAAACCTTAATATGGTCAGCTATTTAACACCTCTAAACACACTTGCAGCTGTATCCTTTAGAGCACTTTTTTCCCTCTCTTTTTTGCAACAGAATTTACACATTTTGGGTTTTATTATTCCTTAGTTCTTATTACTTTATTTTTGGAAGAGAATAAAATCAAATGTGGCAAAGCTGTCAGTCAAAACCAAGGATAGACATAGTACATGATGTAAAAACAGAGTACAAGGTTATCAACAATGGTTACCATAATGCCTCTTGCTTACTTAAAAAGAATTGTCTATCTCATTAGGTATTATAAAGTTGAACAAAACAGTAGAGAAAAAAGACCAATAAAACTTAAACATTGCAAACATTACAGGACTTCCAAAGGAGATAATAGTCAAACCAGAATGGGCATCTTAGTAAATCTTATTGCCTTTAAAGTAGTTGCCTATAACCTCAAACTTGATACTATCAGAAAGAAAAGAACAGAGTTAAATCAGTCAAAACAAGATAGTGGGAGTATTACAGGACTTTGTGGCTATTTTAAAATCTCTGTAACTTTCCCTGTTTGGGGCCACTTGTTTTGCCTCTGAAACAGGGGAGTCTGTGTAAGAGTGGTCCTGAGCTCAGCTAATTAAATTCCAAACGTATTAGTTTGACTGCTCAGATTCCTATTTTGTTGTTCTTTTGTACACTAACAAAAAGAGCTTCATCATCTTGTATTATGTTTGCCAGTGTCCAAGATATATGACCAAATTACCTGTTAATTCTCTTTGCAAACACAATTATTTTCTACAACCGGATGCCCTAGGGCACCAATCACATTGTTATAAAATAGCTGTAGCATTGTCATACTGTTCTGTATATGCCATCTTCCTGGGTGACCTGATTGACATGTTAACCATTGCTCCCCTCTGCAAAGGGACTGCAAATTGCTGGGAATCTGACCTAATTGGTAAGTTAACCATCATTCTTCTCTGCCAAGGGCAACAAATGTCTTCCTCATTCCTTAGCTGACCAAGGATTTCCTCATTTCCAGATCCACACCCATAAACCATTCACTTTATAAATTGTTCTTTCTACAAAAGTTTGTCAAAATTTTAAGCTAGTTACACAGCCTTGCAATCTCCAACTGCACTGTGTTCCTGTTGCCAGAATAAATAAACAGCTGTCCTTTTTCTTTAAAGAACATATCTTGCCTCATTTTTGGACACCATTTTGGGGGCTCGTTTTTGGGATACAACAGTTCATGAATCCTTCTCACTGAAAAACATATAGTCATTGAGAATATGATATATTTAAATAGCTGCCCAATTCTCTTTCAATTATCTGGTTAAAACAATTACTATTGAGAGAATCGACTCCCCGTTTGTAATGTAACCCCCCCGAGCTATAGAACAGAGCTGTAAGGAATGTTTCACTCCCTAATTCCTCCTTGAGATATCAAAGCAGGACAGGAAGGAATACATCTGCTAGTCATTAACCACAAGACGTTCTGTCCTCTGTAAAGATAAAGATAAGTAAAGGAATGTGCTGTTCAAACGAGACCGAGTTGTACCTGGCACTCTGAGATCAGACCAGGACCCTCAGTCTCCATGGTTACTCAGCCCCAGACCGCTCGAATCAGCATCTGCCAAGTCCTGTGCCGTTCAAAATTAACCAATGCGATTTGCTTCTGTAAACCTGCTTGCTTACCGCTTGTGCCCTTAAAAACCCTGCACAGATTCCCCTCGGGGCCCTCCGCACTCGTTTGCCTGGAGGACCCCATGCGCATGGAAATAAACTTTTTTCCCTCACCAAGAGTTGAGTCCTTGGGGTCTCTTTCCCTGCAGCGTCGGCCCTAACACTATGAGCCTGTCATAATAAATAATTTTGATATGATTAGCATTTTAAGTAGTCCATTTTAAAGGCTATGCAAAATCTACCTCACATCTGTATACTGGTGCCATGTTGTGTACTACACAGTGAAACATGATGGACCTCTGTACTTCCAATGGCATTTTAAAGTGTATGTTGACAATTATGTGCAACCACAAAACAAGTATAGCAAACAGTGACAAAGAGCTTATCATTCCTAACAAGACAGATTTTATGGCAACAAGCTCCTTAGAAACAAGGAGAAAAGAAGTGTCAAACGTATATATTGCTCAATAATGAAATATTCTTTTGCAATCACTTTATATGAAAGAAGTTCTAAGAAAAGCAACAATTTAAAGAGGAATCTATGTTATAAAGAAGTTAAAGTGCTTCATTTCAGTTATATGTGGCATTTTGGAAGATTTAACTGCAACTGAGATGTGTGAGCCTTATAGACCAAATCCTTTCATAGAGTGTAACCAAAATTCTTACTAGATTAAGCCATAATAATACATATACATCTACAGGCAATATTCCTTGTAAATCATCACAGTGATATATTTTTATCTTGAAAACTTTTTGTTTTTTTAAACATATTGTTTTTAAAACTAAACTTAAATGTTTCACTTTTGATCAGTTGTTAACTTCTCCAGAGTTGAGTTGTTAGCCATTCTATTGTTCAGAACTGAATTTGCACCTCAATGAGGGCTCACACATGGTTAGATAGTCAGTCCAGGTTAAATAGATTTACCCCAGGGAAGAGAAGGCAATTGTTACCCTTTTAAAGGAGTTTCCACTGTTTGAATCTGAATCTGAATCAGGGAACCGATAAGATTACTGGGAGTTTATGAGAAATAATTTACTTAGATCTTTTTGCTGTGCAGTCTTATGTTGGAACATAAAATAAGCATCATAATTTTTATCATTATACTTTCTTCAGTTAAAGTATGCTATGGAGAAGTTATTTTTTCTTTCCTGCTTTATATAAATATTTACCTAAGATGATGAGTGACATTTTAATGGGTAAAAGCTTCACTGTAACTAATTTAAAAATATAAATTTCCCAGTAAGCATTTTCTGCTTGTATCATGTACAATGAAAATGAATTTAGACCTAAGTAAGGTGATAGTTAAGCAAAATGAAATTTTGAAAAATGAAGATAGGAACTGGGGTTGTTCAGCTCAGTGACAGTGTTATAGGCAACTGAGTTAGAAATAATATAAGCAGTCAGACAGGGCTAGGTTCAAAAGAAACCAGTTCAGAAGCCCTGATACCTTGCAACTGTGGGAGGGGGATGACAGACACCTCCTGCTGTAGGCCAGAACTCAAGACAAAAGATCAAACAAATGCACCTACATCTTAAAGACTGATATTCTAAATAGTTCTCTATTACCATAAGTCAGCCAGAAGTCACCATCCCAACCCCCTAAGGGAATAGTCACTGTTCTTTAAGTATGCTACTTGCTACTTGACTTGCTTCCTATTTGTCCCCAATTTAATCAACTTTATCTGAGTGTTTGGTTATTAATCATATTTATTTAGCATAGTCATTAACCATAGTTCTGTCCCAACTTAGGCCTACCTTCTGAGTTACCAGGTTTTCCTCACCTTGGACTCATCTCACCTAGTGGTTTTTTTCCTCTATAAAAGCACTAAGAAAAGACCAAATGTATGGTAACCTGCATGGGACCCATTCTGTTTCTTTCCCAGACAGAAGATTTATTTTGCTCAATGTATTCTGTTCTTAACCTTCATTGTTCCTAAAATTTGTTCTTCAATTTTAGAGAACACAAACTTGTACTGGTATCAGGTTCTGTTCTAGATCCCTGATCTACCAAATGAGTGTATGGTGGAGGTTAAATTAAAAGAGACAAACTGTATGACTTTTAGGGATCTAGGAGGGTCAAAACCCTTTAATTAAGATCAAGGCTTCAACGGTAAAGACAAAGGCTTCTCTGGATCAGTCCACATATATTAGGACTGAGGACAAAGTGTGGAGAGACTGAAAAAAGTGCAGACAATGAGCAAGACCTTGGGATTCACTTCAAGGATGTCTCCAAGTCATGAATCAAGTCAATTCAGTAGCACTGTCTTATCATGAAGACATAGTAGAAGTGAGACTGCAGGAGTAACCTTTGCAACTTCAGTCTCTACCTTGTTAATTGGGGTTGGACCTAGAGTGTCCACAGCAGTGGCCTTACCTTGTCCTTTGAGGTATATCTGTCCTCATAGGCCAGTACAGGCGTCAGCCAGGACCCATGATTCATAGAAGTTCACAAATATGAAACATCTCCCGTTGCCAGGCAAGGGGGCCTAGGCCTAGGATAGACTCACAGATAAACATAAAAAACCAATTGGTAAAATTTAAATCCTGCTCAGAGCTGCTTCATAGTGGCCTGCAGCATACAGGTAGATCTAATAGATTGGGAATTACATTAACCTATATAAATAGAAGAATTATCTATCATATATGAAACCTTGAACCAACATCATGGACAACAAAAACAACAACAAAATATAAATTAAAAAGCATAGCAAAAGCAAACTAGTTTACTAGACTATTCTAACCATGGAAAGAAGACTATTGCAAGAGTATTTTTTAATAAAAAAAATCAGAATTATCTCAAATACCAGATTTTTAAAAAAAGACCTTTCTTTAAAAGGAAGATTAAACAAACTTGAAAATAATAAATATTAGACAATTATTCATCAGAGTTCTTTCTTTGTTTCAACCTGGAACAGGAGATTACAGAGTGGCAAAAATGACTGGGGAAGTAGGTGTGATAAAATCTCAGGTCACATGTGCATAATAGTTCCCAAAACCCTGCAGTGTGTTCTTCCTATGAGATTTGAAGAGGTTTTTGTTAAGATTACCTAGACCTGACATCAGCCTGAGGAGTGAATGACACAAAAAGGAGAGTGTACATTGAATTTTTGTCACAACTTCATACTATAGGGTACATTTCTTTTCCTATTTGTACTTGGTCCAAACTCACTCAGAATGTATTTCTTTTCCTGCCTCTAACAAAACTTTACTATGACTTGTGCTTGTCTTCTGCATTTCTTTAAACAGAAAGAACTTAGTTACCTCCTTCAGGAGACCTCAGTATCCAAACCCCAGGTAACAAACCTATTCTAGGAAGAGTCCATTAAGAGGTGCTTTTATGGTGCCTGCTAGCATAGAATGAGCATGGGTAAAAATTCAGGGGATTAAGGTGAAGAAGTCTTGTCAAAAGTTTGTTCAAGTCATTTATCAAAGCTGCATAATTTTTCTGATTGTTCAAGATAGTCAACAGTGTTTTTAATCATTTATTTGGCAAAAGAATAGTGATTTAATTGGTCTGCATAACTACATAACTACGTCAAGTTCCTTGACGATTCTACTTATACTCTGAGCCCCTTGAAGGGTCAAGCATATTTTGAGTCTCTTGATAACTTAACAAGAATGGAACCAATTGGGAAAATTACTCTGATAGTAAAAATTCTAAAAATAGGGTTGACTCTGATTTCATATCCTCCCAGTCTCTTTAACGAAATTTTACATGCTATGTATTTGTTGTGCTCAGATGATCAGGCAAAGGTTTTTAAATACCTGCCAAGAAAAACCCAGTCAGGATGCTATAATCCCTGACAGGGTTTATGACATGGAAGAGGCAGATCTACCAAAACTGGCTTTAGCTGACCCTTCTGAATATTGCCCCAGCAAAAGTCTTGGACATTTCCTTTTAAAGTGCACAAATTTTCTCTTCAGCTTAGAGTAGACCTATGGTGCCAGCTAAAATAACTGATAAAGAAAAGTTTCCTTTCTCTTGTTCTCCAAACTCAAAGGCTTGGATCATAAAATTAGTTAGAGGTCTTGGTGGTTTCATTATCCACCTGTTTCAGTTCTGTGAGTAGCCACATGTCTTTTGAAGACAGATTAACATATTGTTGTACAAGATTCAGTGTTCTTGATGTTGTTAGGTGGAGTCTGTTTCCACAAAAGTAATTAATAAATATATAAGCTAGTGATTACAAGGAACAGAGTTAACTATTCTTATGGTTAATTGTTGGTAGAGGTGAACACATGATATTGTTTAAGACACACGTGGTTAGATGTCTGGGAGACTTTTATGTCCACATGTGTGTGTAGCTCACATGTTAGAAAGTTAATGTTCTACCATGCACTCATCACTCAGTCATACTGTGGTCTTAAAGAAACAATTGTAAAATAGCAATGATTCCTCACAGGTTTTAGAAGCTCCAAAGCCAGATCAAGTATAAAATGCATATTTTCTATTATGCTAAAATACCACACTTCACAAGGGCAAAAGTCATACTTAATATTTTACAAAGGTAAGCTTATATTTTTATACAATTTAAAGGATCTGAAGCAAACTTTGAACTGAATTGTATTCACTCTTCTAGCAAATGGCCCTGCTCCAGCTTTCCAGTCCTTTGCTTGTCATCACCTGTTATTTATTCTGCAACAGTCAAACAATCCACACATTCAACTTTTGAAAAGTCAAGTCATTTGCCTCAAAATTATTTCTTCTCTATGTTAAATTCTTGTACTTTTAATAAAAGTCAGTTTTAGATTCATCTTATTTGGAAAATACCTTTTTCAGAATTCAGTAATATTTAGAGACACCTTATCTTCTTTCTTGTAATCCACAAATGATCCCCCAAACTCAAGTTCAAAAAAATGAAGCAAAATCATATTTTAAAAAGTGGCACTGATTTATTTTATCCTGGGCCCAGGGACACAGTTTAGTTGGAGATTGCAAAAGCTGTGTGTCACTCCCCCATACTTGCAGCCTTTATATACATATCACTGTTTAAAAAGTGAGAGGTTATGGATGTGGATCAGGAAATCTGCTAATGAGGGAGATCTTTGTTTTCCTCAGTAGAGAACGGAGGAGTCTAGCAGTAATTTGTTATCTTATTGTCTAGCAGTCTAGCAGTAATTTGTTATCTTACCTTTTGATATCTTATTTTAGAGGGCAGCAATGGTTAACATATCAATTAGGTTAGGACCCCAGGGATTTACAATTCTTCACAGAGGAGAGAGTTGATTAACAGATCAGTTAGGTCACCCAGAGAGAGAAGGGAGAGTAAAAATGCATACAGAACAGTTAGGGCCATGTTACAGGTATTTTGGTATAATACAAATAAAATGAAGCTCTTTTTGCTAGTGTACAGCATTCTTCTATAGCATTTTTAGATACAATAGCCCCAAATCATAAGTGCTTTAATTACAGAAGCTCTGTTTCTTTATTCTCATACCTTAGCGAATTGTCAATACATAACAGAAACTCAATTAATATTTACTTTAATGACAGAAAGCTATTAACCTATTTTTAAATGGCATAAACATAAAGATGTCAAGAAAAAAGTTTATGGTGAACATCATAATTTCTCAAAATGTAATACTTTATAGAGTGTAGAAACCAAAATAACAAATGCTCTGTGTTGTTTCCAACCAAGTTATTTCCTTCTTTAATTTTTTTCTGTATACCTAGAAATGGAGATTGACTGCAGAAAATGATCATTTTTACCAAAAGAACATATTGTAAACCCAAATATCAAGTTCAGTCATCCAAGTATTATAATCCTTTTTCTAATTTTCCTTACAATCCAAAAGGTTGTATTTGTAATCCCAGTGAGACATCATTGGAATCCTAACAAATTAATTCCAATCTACCACCATCTAATGCAACCCATGGCAAGAGTAAAAACATCAAGGTGTATTCCAAGTTAAGTGCAGACAACGGGTCCTAAATCCAATCCCTGTGAGGACATGCTGACAAAGGTCTTCAAACTAGACCTTTCCCAGAATTTATTATCTTGTGAAGAAAGGGGTGGCTCAGGGATGAGTGACAGTCTGGATGGCAGGAATTACCCGAGAGTAACTTGAGTTGGCTGGCCAGGTGCAAGATTGGCATATCTGTAAATTGTAGAGATAAAGATATGTAGAAGGACCAATTTACATAATCCAATTAGAGTAGCAGTGGAATTGTTTTGGGGGCTATTGCTTCAGTTTATGATATGCAGTGGATTGTGCCCTGGGGAGTCATAGATTCTTATCTTGAAGGCCCTACCAAGGTGACATTCCCAGAGCTATTCGCTCTAACATCAGGCATGCTCAATCCTCTATGATGGAGAACACTCTGAGAAGAAACAGGACTGTCTGTTGGCTCTAGCTATTGCACATTAGTACCTCCACTAGCCTTATTTGCAATGCTTAGAGCCAATTGAAGACAGAAGGAACTATTCTAGCCAGCCTTTTACATATCAGTATAAAGAAATGAGTCTCCAAGAAATCAAAGTCACAGTAATTGTTTTGGATTCAAAGGGAGTCACAGGAGTTGTCTCCCATGGCTGGGGGAGGGGGCAGAACTAATGCAAGATTTTTTTAATGTGTAAAAACTAAATTTTCATCCTTCTAATGAAAATTTTTCTCATTACTGGTTTAAATGTGTTGGTATCCATATGCTAAAAATTAATTTTTAAGTACTATTACTAAAATCTAGTCAAATAGTTTCATGCTTTTGACTATAAAGGACCAAGTAAAAAGTTCAGTGTTAAATTTCTGTGCCCTCATTTTCCTCCTCCTTTTCCTCCAGCCCCTCATCTTCTTTCCCTTTCAGAGAGTGAGGACCTAGTAAGAGAATTTTCTTGTATGTTTATAGAGGCTGAGAATAGTGCTACAGTATGCTTGTAAGATGGAGAAACAGAGAAGCCAGTAGTTCTCTGAACATTATGAGACTAAGGAAAGTTGATGATATAACTTTCATCATGAGGTTTAAACTGTAGAAACCTCAAAACTCGCAAAGGCAAATTATAGAGGTCAACTATAGGAAAACTGAAATTCTCATGTTCAAGGGCAGAAGATGCACATCTCGTCTGCAAAAAAGGGTAAGCATGACCTGCTTTTCAGCTCTTTCTGTTCTCTCCAGGCCAACAGCTGACTGGATTGTAGGCACTCACATTGAATGAGGTATGGTGGGTCTTCTTTCTCACAACACTGATTCAAAAGTTACTCTCTTTCTGAAGCCCCCTCACAGACATACCTAGCCATCATGACTTAGCAATAGAATTACTCTTTAGTGTAATTGTGTTGACCCTTGAATTTAACCATGGTTGTCACAAATTTAAAATATTTATGACTAATGAAAATTTTCTCCAAAATATTAAAATTTTATGCATTGCAAGCACACTTCTATTTTATTTTGACTTATGTATCTTTTCATATCATATGGAAATTATATTTTACATTTAACTTCTATCAGTTTGAGTTTGTCATATTGAATTTCACATACTTCATTACTTTATGAAATTTTTTTCTTAGAAAATTAAATTTCATGTTGTGATGCAGACTTCAATTAATGACTTCCAATGATGTAAAAATTTGGTAAAATATGTTGGCCATTGCTAATATAATGACAATAGATTATGGCTATTTATCAGCAATCACAGCTAAAAAAAATTTCTGAAATATAAGGCCACATTAACTATGTGATTCATATTAGTATGAAAAATGTGACATATGTAACACACTGATGAAAATGTCATACAGATTAATCTTACAAAATTAATAAAATGAAATTGTATTTTTTTGTCATGGTTCATGTTATATGAAATTAACTAGAAATATAATGTTTCATGGTTTTATTTAGAGGAGAAAATCCAGATACCGATATTAACTTTTCTCTTCATAATTTAAATCTTCACATCAAGAATAGTAACTGATAGCAAATAGAATAAACATTTTCTTTTCTATACCTCCTTTCTTAAGTATCAGCTAAATAAAATATTTCCATTATTTATATGAAAAGTGCTGGGAGAACATGGTGGATAGATAGCGGCAGCTACAGAGGCTCTCTGAGATACCCCACTTAAAATCCAGGAATGGTGCAGGGCGAGAAGTCCTAAGCAGGGGGAGATATGCCCTGCTGACCCAGAAACGAACTAGGCTGAGAGAAACCAACTGGAAACGCAATCCCGGTGCTATAATAGGAATAGATAAGGTCTCAGCACAGAAGCTGAAGCCTGCACCACTGGAACCTGAGATTCGAATTTCCTGCAGCCACTGCTGCATCACAATTGACATGGAAAGGAGAGGGGCATGAAAGCTCTGACAGTGAGAAGTGGTGAATGGAGTCCAGAGTGGGACTGGCTGGGGATCCTGCATCAACCTGCGGTGAGTGAGCACATCAGGGATCCTTCCATAGAGTGGGAGGCTTCAGTAAAAGATATACTGGGACCAGGCAGACTAGCTGGAACAGGATGCTGCAGTGTCCTTAGCTGCATATTACCCTCTCAAGTGGCATTGGTGGGGAGTGCCTGGCCTGGGTGTCGTTGCTGACTTAAGATCCAGTAGGCTAGCCAAAACCAGGTTGCAGCACCTGGAGGTGCACCCTAGCAGTGAAGCCTTTGGTAGGTTGACCTGGAGAGGAGGGCCAAACATAGGCTGCCCAGGTCTGTGTCTCCCTACTACACTGCAGTGGGCAGGAACACCTAGCCGGTGCAAAGAAACAGTAACAGACAAAGTAACAGTAACAGACAAAGAAAGAAACTGGGCCTCCTATTTATGCTTGTATGGAAGGAACAAAAAATATGGGAAGAGGGAGCAACAAGAGAGGGTCCTTGGCCCCCAATCCTGAGAAACATGGAATATCAGGCACAGCACAAATAGACATAAAGGGATATCTTCAGAGCATCATAGACCAGTTCAAAATGAAGTTATTAATGACCTAAAGCAAGATATAAGTAGAATTGTTAGAGAAATGCTAAACACCCCTGCCCCCCAAAAAAACAGATGGTAGAATGGAAGAACATAAAAAAAGGGGAGAATTGTTTGATGGTGAAAATAGAGAAAACATAGAATACATGAAGAAGATTCAAAGAGATTACCAGGAAACTAAAAACTCTATCAAAAGCTGGATAACAACTTGAAAGAAACTAAGGATAGATGATCTCAACAGGAGGTCAGATTTGTAATGTGGGAGCATGAAATGAAAAACTTCTTAAAAATAACAAGAAAATAAACAGCAATAATCAAAAGGCTAGAAGATGATAAGAGGATCTATAATTTAAGAATTAAGTACATAAAAGAAGAAGTAGGGACACAAACAAATGGACTACAAAACCTATTTACAGAAATAATTCAAGAGAATTTCCCTAATTTAGCAAACGGTAAAGATACTCAGATGTATGAGGCATACAGGACCCCAGCCACTTACAACCCAAACAGAGCTACACCTAGGCATATAATAATCAAAATTCCAGATATCCAATATAAGAACAGAATATTAAAAGCCATCAGAGACAAGAAACAGATCACTTACAAGGAAACACCCATCAGAATTACAGCAGACTTCTGAGCACAAACCATCAAATCATGAAGAGAGTCGGGGGAAATAATTCAAGCTGTGAAAGATAATAACCTCCAGCCAAGATTGATATATCCTGCACAACTGTCCCTGGAAATTGATGGAAAAACAAAGTGCTTCCAGGATAAAGAGGAACTAGGTGAATTTGCAACCACCAATTCAACTCTACAGAGAATACTGCAGGATATTCTAAAAAAGGAAAATACCATGATTCCAGATAGTGGCAGAGAGGCCACAATGAATGGAGCAGAAAGAGAAATGAAGAAGACAAACTGACAACAAACAACAGAAAAAGAGCTCATCAGAAATGATGCAGAAAAGATTGGATGGTAGGAACAGCTATTTTGGAGAAAACAAGACATCATAATAGCTAGTGCTGATTTAGTATCATCTTGCTTTGAAGTCCCATCAAGCTTTTATTCTTCAGTCTCCATCGGTCTTAACAGGTTGTGTCTTTGGATTTTATTATATGTGATAATATAAGCAAAAACTTTTATAGACAATACAGAAACCATTGTTCATTTTTGAACAATGTTCAAAATGTTCATTTTTGAACAAAAGTTAATATCTGGATATGTTTGGTTCTACAGTATACAAAGTTATACTCAAAGATTTCAAGGAAAGAGACAATATGGTAACTACATTTATGTCAGGATATCTTGTAGTAAAACACTGCTTTGCTTAAATGGTTATGTTTTGACCTGCGCTGTTTTGATGTTATACCCTCTTTTATCTCAGTCTCCTTTTTTAAATTATTTCCTTTTTTTATTTTTATCTTTTTAATTAAGGGAAAATACATTAAAAATAGCAGGATGCATTATAGTAACCACTTTGATTTCCTATTAACTTGATTTGAAACCCTGTATTGCTCTCACCATCTTGTTTTGACTGATTTTCCCCTATTCTGCTTAGCTTGATAGTACCAAGTTCGAAAGCATAGGCAACAACGTAAGATTCATTATGACGCCCATTCTGGTTGACTATTATCTTCTTTTAAAGTCCTGTATTGTCTCCAATATTTTGGTTTTATTCTTTACTGTTTTGTTCAATTTTCTTATAACTGATGATATAGGCAATTCTTAAGATAGCAAGAGGCAGTATGGTAACCATTGTTGATCACCTTGTTTTTACATTATCTATTATGTCCGTCCTTTTGATTTGACTGACTCTGTTCTGATATGTTGCATTTGGTTTTACTCTCTTCAAGAAAAGTAATAAGAACTGTGGGAGTAATAAAACCCCAAATGTGTAATTGTCACTGTACAAAAGAAAAGAAAAGAAAGTGCTCTAAAGGTTATGACTGCTTATATGTTTCAGTGTAAAAGATAGATAACCATATTACTGAGTTTTGTTGGATCATTGGACCAAACTCTTTCCAGCCTTACTGTTTGAAAGTTCACTTTATATGCTTCAATTTTGTAACTTGAACAACTATTTCTAAGATGAGAATACGTAATCTATTAACCAGTGATTTCTTACTATTTTTTAAATTTTGTATTACTTATACCCTTTTCCTGTTTTTTTTTCTCCTTAAATAAAATTTTAAAAAATGTACTGCATTTCTTTATAGGTCTCTGATATTATTAGATATGAATATATTTTTTAAAATGATGTTATAATCATGATGATTTTCTCAACATGCTTTGAAACTGGTGTAAAAATATATACATTTTAAAATAAGTTATCTAGAACGATATTATGTTTTCAGACATAATAAACATTTTGACAATGTAAAAAGGCAAGATTTTATAAAAAATATTATAAGTGAAAATAGTCAAAATTACAGAATGAGTTTTTCCTACCTTTTGTATTACTTGTTTTATTTTACATTTACCTTCAACACAGGTTGGGAAGAATTTTCCTATATGAACAAGTTTGAATGACAGATGCATAAAAGCAGTAGCTGTAAATAGCTTTTTAAAAAATCAGCATAAGTAACACACACAAAAAATAAAAATAAATCAAGGAAGAAACCATTCATCCCTATTGTCAACATGGATTTATTGTGTGCCTTCTTTGTTCTGAGTGTGCTGGACAGCAGGCACAAACATTGAATAATGCAAAGAATTATGTACAGAAGTCATTATGGTAACCAAATAAGTCTTCTTTCCTATTGAGAGGTCAAAGAAAAGCTCACCAAAATACTTCTTTTGGAGCTCAGTTACAAAGTGTCAGAAGTGCACAGCTATATATAGAGGTTAGAAAATCATTCAGCACAGAAAGAACAGAATATACAAACTCGATAAAATGAAAACATCCTGATGTAACTTAGAAATTCAATAATTGCCTTTCATTGCAGTTCAGTGTGCTGGAAAAAGGTAAAATTTTAGGGAGGCCCAGAATGCTAAAAAAAAAAAAAAATAAATAACTGCAATATGAATGTTTTCAGAAACACTTAAAAGTGGTATTAATAGATTGTTAATGAAAGACTCACAAATTAACACATTGAAAAAAATGTCATTATATAGAAGACAGAAATGAAAGAAAATAAACTAAAGGTAATGGAATACTTTAGGAAATTATTACAATGACACATGTGAAAAACCATATGCACATGATGTAATTGATAATCATGAGAAAAGAAAAGAAGGGAAGATGTGAGAGTAGTAGATATTAAATCTTACAGAATATGCCACATTGATCAAAAGTTTATAGTGAAATAGAAATGAATATGATAGTGACTGATAATATTTTGGAGTTAGTGACTGGGACAGAGAGGTGATATGCATAATGATACAGAACAAAGAAAAAGGATATGGGAATAAATCCTGATTTTAAATTGAAGCATTTTAGGGACTTGTAGGTAAAATAATGTTCTTCGTCATTTGTAACTCTACTCTTGAACAGGTACAGATATAATTAATTGCATATAATCACATTGGATTTAAATTCTAAAACCTGTACATTCATGTTAATATTTTTAATAAATATGGACTTCAAACAATTGGTAAGCACTTTTTTCTGTTTGCCTTTGCTTCTTGAGAGATGGCCTCACTCTGTAAAACCAGTTGACTTCAAACTCACTTTGTAACCTAGTCTGACCTTGAGCTCAGGGTGATCCTACTACCTCAACCTATAGACACGTGAGATTATAGGAATGCACCACCAAGTTTTGCATATTGTAAGCATTTTGGAAATCTGAATTCTATATACTTCACCAAAGAGAGAGGGGTACATTTTTAAAAGTCAAATCATAGAAAAAAACAAAAACTAAAGAATTTTAAGCTAGCTATTGTAATTAGTGTAACATAGAAGTCCTAATGATTGAATCTGTGAATTCAGATTATGCTATATTCCAAGTCTTTTATTTATTTATTTATTTATTTGTAAGGGCAGAATCTTCTGCCCTCTGTGTGTGTGTGTGTGTATGTGTGTGTGTGTACCTGTGTGTGTGTGTGTGTACCTGTGTGTGTGTGTGTGTGTGTGTGTGTGTGTGTGTGTGTGTGTGTGTCTTCTTGAGACAGGATCTCACTATGCAGTTCAGGCTTGTCTTGAGTTCAACTTGGTCACACAGGCTAGTCTTGAATTTGGAATGATCCTCTTGCCTGGGCCTCCAAATGCTGGAATTAAAGGCATGCACAAGCATGTTCACAGTTTAGTTAATTAGTTAGTTAGTTAGAGACAGGGTCCTATGAACTAATTAAGTTGTCCATGTTGGATTTGAAATTCCTGTTCTTGTGTTAACCTCCCATAGTGCTGGAATTTCCAGTCTGGGCCACCATTCCCTGTTACTTGTATACTATATCTTTGTTTTCCTGAAGTTCCTACAGCAATGTACTTCTGTACTGCTTTTTAGGCTTTGTTTATCTGCATATCACTTCACTCAGTGGGAGAGCAGCACATTTGCATAAAGGACTAGAGAGACTTTTAATCTCTGGGAGCACTAAGCATGAACAAATGCTGAGTTCTACTATTAATGAAAGAAGTAGAAATGATGGTTGAGTTGCTAATCAAATATTTTTGCCATTGAGGTGATTATATTTACGATTAGAAAATATTCTTTATATAAAATTTGTCCTCATAGATTAGGAATTTCCAGAAAAAATGTCCTAGTTCTTTTTGTTTTATGTTCTCCAGAATATAGCACAGGCCTGGCTCATAATAAATGCATGTTAATAAAGTGAATAAACATTTCTATTTCAACAATGGATGACTATTTCATGGATCTTTTATTCTATACTCCATATACTGAAAATCAGAAAGAGAAGAAATATTTTTAATCTTGGTTTGTTAACACTTTTGTTTGCCAATAATTTGCTTCAGAAACTGAAGCATTTGGAAAAAAATTTTGTTCACAAACTCTTCATCCAGTGATGAACACAACCATAACCATCTTTCCTACACAAACAGGACTATCTCTTCCAGAACTGTGAACTGAATGAAGTTTGTTAACCAAGGCTCCACTGTATCCAAATATACTTCACTGAATATAATCATAGTTTTCAAAACATTTACAAATCATACACAAAGCTCAGCTTTCTGACATTTCAGCATTAATAGTTACAATTTTAAAATGTTTTTCCATATTCTTGTTAGCATACATTATACTGGGACAGACTTTGCCTTCTTACCTGAACAAATAAAAAAATCTAGGGGAACAGTGGTATACCAGTCAGGCTAAAAAGAAAAATGATCTCTAAGAGTGGAGCAAAAATTAAAGTGACCTCTATTTTTGGTTCAGCTAACAGAGAAATACATATAACAACTTAACCTTATATTTTTGTTTGTTCTCATACACTTCAGATTCTGTGCTCACATAGATGAAATCCCTTCTATAATCGTTCCACACAAGCATTCAGTTTCTTTTTCCTTTTCTTCTCTGCTTTCTAAAACTAAAAATATACTCTCCTATTGTGATTGGAATTATGTTTCCTTCCCCAATAAATCAATCCTTCAAATCAACCTCAGAATGTGGGATTATATCAAAATATAAATTAAATATGTAATTTGTTAAAATAAAGTTATTAGAGTATATTTCAATGCACTATGACTTTTGTCTTTATAAGAAGGAGAACTTGTTGGCACATGCTTGAAATCTTAGCATTAAGAGGGTAAAATAAGAGGACTGCTGTGAGGTTGAGTCCAGTTTGTGACACAGAGTGAGCTGAAGTCTGGCCTGAACTGCACCGCAAGACCTTGTCTCAGAAGGAGAGAGATGGATTTGAACACAGACAATTCACATATATGGAGATGAAGGCATAATTAGGATGCTGTTTCCAGAGTATCTTCAAAAACTAAGAAAATAACGGCAAAGATTAACAGCAAAAAAACAGAAGGTAGGTGAAGAAGATAAAAAAGATAATTTCTTTCAAAATGAACCAACCACTTATCAAACTTAACGTTGTCTTCTAGCTTTCAGAACTTCGAGAAAATACATTCCTGATTTAGCTACAATGTACTGGTATAACAGATCTAAGCAATGAATGTATCTTGGTGTACCTCACAGCTTTTTAACCCTGTTCTTGTTTTCACCTTATTCTGATAATGAGACAGCTAGTCTTAGCTGAAGGAAACAGTACCATAGCAATGGTTATTGTATATACCAATATATTTTTAATCTAAAATGCCCCCCCAAAAGGCATTGATAAGTGAGGACACATGGAAACTGGAACGTACTGGGGCTGAAACTTGAAAGGGTATATTCTTCTCCCTGGCTCTTTCCACTGGTCTGTGTTTTCCGGCCCCCATGTGGTGAACAACTTTCCTTCGGTTAGTCTTTTTTATTTTGTATTTATTTATTTAGTCTTTTTCGTTTTTATCGGTACCAGGGATCGAACTAATGACTGCCTGCTTGCAAGGCAGGCGCTTATGCCACTGAGCTAAATCCCCAGCCCCTTTCTTTTTTATTTTTTATAATTTAATTTTATGAGTACATACTTTTAGTATGTAATGTTTACATTCAACTTAGTGAGTAGGTATATATGTTCTTAACGCATCTTCATTCTAGTTAATACCCCATGTCTGGATATAAAATGATTGCATCTGTTATGGGTGATTGCACATGATAAAATATTCCAATTTCTTCCATGTTCTCCTTCCTAGTCTCAATCCTCCACCCTATGTCTCTTGGTCTCCTTCTCATTTGCAAAAAATTTGTCTTCCTCACTTCATTTTCCTGCCTTGAAAAAGACCAAAAATAGATTGACTATATTAAAGCTGTGAGCTAAAATACATTTCATTGCCTTCACATAGTGAGTGAATGGTATTTTGTCCCAATCACAGGAAAGTGACTATTACAGCAGTATATAATTAGCCAGTTATGACATTATCTCAAAAATACCTAGGAACTATCATCCTCAACATCTGTTTCATATTTTCCAACTGTTCTGGTAATCCTATACAACTATTTCATAGCTGTCAACTTTCCTGGTGTCTGTCTTGTACTCTTTTATGTTATCTGCTGAAAGTTTCTTACACGTTAGCCATGAAATATAATATTTTACTAAACAAATTTAACTTTCTTTAAGCAAAATTTACACCTGTAAAAGCAGACATTTACATATGTAAGAGCTGATGAAAATGCACATGTCAGTGGTATAGCTGGTGGATGACAAATAAACAATTGGTAACATTGTACTGACTGTATTACTATTATTTTTTTAATTAAGGAGAAAAAGAAAAAAAAGACAGAAATAGGGTACAAGTTATACAGAATTTCATAGAAAATAAACAATAGGAAATTACCAGTTAATAGATTACATATTGTTATCTTAGAAATAGTTGTTCAAGTTACAAAATTGAAGCATATAAAGTGGACATTCAAACAGTGAGACTGGAAAGAGTTTGGTTTAATGATCCAACAAAACTCACTAATGTGGTTATCTATCTTATACACTTAAATATACATGCAGTTATATTCTTTAGAGCACTTTCTTTTCCTTTCTTTTGTACAGTGACAATTACACATTTTGGGTTTTATTACTCCCACAGTTCTTATTACGTTTTTGAAGAGAGTAAAATCAAATGTGACTAACAGAACAGAGTCAGTCAAATCGAAACGATGAACATAATAGGTAATGTAAAAACCAAACACTAGGTGATTAACAACAGTTATCATACTGCCTCTTGCTATCTTAAAAAAGAATTACCTATATCATCAGTTATAATAACTTTAAACAAAACATAATATAACAAGAAAAGAGATAATGAAAAGTAATGTAAAAATACATATTTATTGCAGATAAGGTGTCAGGGAAGACAGACTGAAGAATTAATATTTAATATGATCTCTAAAGCAATCTCCCACAGTTAATGTACTGATGAAAGAACATATATAGAATGAATACCACATGAAGAGTCAAGAAACAGAATTTCAGGTTTTTAAAGAAAAACTTGGTAAAGGGGGAAGATTGAATCAAGAGCTATTAATGAGCTATTTGATAGAAACTGAAATACCCATTAAATGGCTTTTTAGCCCAAAGAAAATAATTATATTTCAGTGTAATGGTAATCTTTTGAAGAATTTTGGCATCATTAATGTATTTTATATTTATTTTCACAATTGATATGTAAAAATTTTTAACAGTTAAATTACAGATAAGTTTGAAGGGTTCCAATAAAGTACTATGATGACTGCAGTTTATATCAACTTGATAAAAGTGATGGTGAATAGAATGGAAAATTTAATTTTATTCTGCTGCTAATACTTAGTGTGAAGTGATACAAAAGCACAACAGAAATTAACATATGTAACAGTTATCATCTAAGTTTTGACTTGAAAAATTGAGGACTCATATACCATGGTGTAGTATTAAGAAACACATTTGAGGCATGGAAATACAGTAATATTGATATACCTATAGAGAGTTGTCAAAATTTTACATGAAATGTTCAGTTCAAATGTTAGGTAAATTTCTTAAATGTAACATCTAGTGAGTACATACTATCTCATTTTTCTACCTCCATGATTTTTTTTCTCTGAATTTTTATTGATCTTTGCTTTCTCATCTTTGTATGTCCTCTGGTATTTTAATACTTTTATAGAGAAATGTTTTTCGTTATGTAAAACATTACTTACTGATCCAGAGATATAACTCAGCAGCACAGAACCTTCCTGGCAAAGTGCAAGGTTGTGAATTCAATTGTCTGTACCAAAAACAAAGAAAAAAAAAAAAGCAAAACATAAATTACTATCACAATGTTATATTGTAAAATAAGTATTTTGTGGACTGGTATAATTTTATATTATGTTAAATCTCTTCTTGTCAACCAAATCATTGCTTACTACTTTGAATCTTCAATATCATGTCTCCTGGTTCATTTTCATCAAAGTTAATAACACTTTAGTTCAAGGATATGTATCAATTTTTTTTCTCTTAGATTGATTTGCTGTATCCTCATAGGTTTATATAGCAACCATTTCTGTTTATACTCAAATCCATGTTTTCATACAAGATACCAAAATTATCAAGTAAATGATATCATATCAATGATATATAGAAATATTCAATTTACATGTGCAGTAATGAATTTACAAGATTTTTCTAATATTTTTAAGTGTAAAAATATACCTGCTAATGAATTAGTTGAATTGTTCACCATACATGGCATAACTGTATAAAATATACCCTGAAATCACCAAGTAGGGGGAATAAATCCATATTTTGACAACTTATAAATTAATAACCAGTTATAAAATTATATTTATGACAAGTATGATTATTGGTGTTGACATCTATTTTTACCCCATTTATTATGCATTTGGAGTACTAGATTAGGGGTTTTTATTGATATTAAATCCCAGACTCTCAAAAGCTTACAAAACACAAAGATTATCATGGATTCAGTACATCTTTTGCAGATGACTCTGTTATATTTTTATTCTAGAAAGCATGTAGAGTAGTGACTGTCAAAGAATTTTGTTCTCAAGAAAGAGGGGGAAAAGTGATGGCAGAATTACAGTTGGATTTTAAAGTGTCTACTTGAAAGTGAAACATTTCTTCTCAAATTTCTTTGGCCAAAAAAGTTGTATGTGAGAATCCTGAAGCCAGATGTACAATCTCCCAACAGAAATAAAGCTTGACAGTGAGTATTATACAGAAAAAAAAGAATCTTTCTATTAAAAATTTTGAAACAAAAAGCGATAAGATAATTTTATGGAGAACTCCCTGTACTATCAGTTTATTTCAGCTATCAAAATAAAATATCATAATTGTGTAGTTCTGCAGTTCTGGAGGCTAGGGCCATCTATGAACACAGTCAGCAAATTTAGCTCCTGGTGAAGGCTATCTTTTTGTTTGCCATTTTTGCAGTCTGTGTCCTCACATGGCAAATGCAAAGAGAAAAGAAGAGAAATAGAGAGCGAGACAATGAGAGACAGAAAGAGTTGCATTATCTCTTTCTCTTTTTAAAAGAGTACTAGCCCTATCATAGTTTAACCACATCATTATGACCTCATTTATTACCTCCTTTGAACTCCCATCTCCAAATACAATCACACTGAGGAACAGGGCTTGAATGTACACAGCTTTGGGAAAATATTGTTTATAATATTTACCACACAGTACTTTCTCTCACATTTTGCCATATTTGTTTTATCATATCTCTTTATGGATTTTCAAATTGTTGCATTTATTGATAAATTTCAAGCTAAATCATGTGGCTCAACATATTTCATACTAAAAATTTTTTAACACATCCATCAGTGACTAAAGTTAAATAATATTTTCATGTGATTTTTTGCGATAGACTTTACATGCCAGGAAATATACAAATCTTAAGTGTACATTCCCTTCCACTTGAAAAATAAGTAAATGTTTTGTGACAGTTAATCATAACTTTTAGGGTGATTAGCTTGAGAATCCCAGAAGGGATTAATAAATTACACTTCTAAGTGTGTCTATCTGGGTATTAGGGACTGTGGCACAGGAGGATTTAATCTCTCACTGGTGCCATTCCCCTGTTCTGTTTCTTTCCACTGAGAAGTAAGTAGTTTTGTTCCACTACACCCTCTACCATGATATTTCCAGTTTGGCGTTAACTGACTGTGGACTAAAGTCTCTGAAACTGTGAGCTAAATTACAATCTTTCCTACATGAAGTTGACATTGGGTACATTGTTCCAGCAAGGAATGCCTGACCACTACATCCTTGTACACAATTCCTTAAAGTATAGAATACCACAAGAATACTCACAAAGTTTTCCTTATGCTTCTTTACAGTCAATCTCCACTATCAGTGCTGTAACTTTTCCACCATAGAACAAATATTCTCTGAGTAGAATCCCATCATGCTAAAACAAAACAACAAGATTTTACCATTATATTGATAACATTTGGTTTTCTTCAGTAATTTCATTTTTGTTGTCATCTGTAAAACATCTACAATAATTGCATGATTATTCTGAAGAAGCTTTAATTTCTACTTGGTTTATACCTAGAACTTCAAGAGCATGTATTCTTTCTTTTGAGTATTTAAAATGTCTTCTCATAACATTGTTCAAAGAGATAATAACATGATATAATTTTTGACAATTTTTGGATTATTCCTTTAGATTAATGTTTGGATTATCCTACACCAAGTTCTAGGCAAATTTGGTGTGCTGAGTTTTTTAAATGATAGTCATTTCAGTGTATATTTACTGGTGTGTTTGTGATTTTCCACTTTATTTTCCATAATTAGTGACATTGAGTTCATTTTTCTGTACTTAGTGCCTGTTCTTTTTTTTTTTTTTTTTTCCTTAAATGACTATCCAAATTTTTTGCTTATTTTATTGGGATTTTTCTCTCTTACAAAGAATTCTGAAACATTGGGATTTTTCTTTTTTATAAAATATTCTGAAATGCATGATTGATGTTTTTTCCCAGGTGTGTGTATTATTTATTCACTTTCTTAATATACGTTGTTGAAAAGTTATTGGCAGTTGCAAAGCCTGTCTTATGTGTCATTTCAAAGCTGTTGATTTCTGCTATTTCTAATAAATATTGCAAACCCTAATTCATGAGAATTTTTCTTTAAATTTTCACCTATAATCCTCATAATTTTTTCTGTTGTGCTTAGGCCAATGATGTGTAAAGTTAATTTGTATATATAATGAGAAATATGAGAATTTCTTTTTATAATGAGTATATATTTTAACAGCCTTGTTTATCAAAACAATGAAGTTGGCCACAGGTGGACACTGTGGAGGAAGCAATGATCATGTCTATTTTCTCTCTCTCTCCTGTCTCTGTCTTTCTGTCTCTGTCTGTGTGTCTGTCTCTCTCTCTCTCTCTCTCTCTCTCTCTCTCTCTCTCTCTCTCTCTCTCTCTCTCTGTCGTTTTCTCTACTTTCTGTCTCCCTAGCTCTCCTCTTGGACTGCCATGAAGTGTGCAGCTTTCGTTCACTATGCTCTTTGGTTGTGATGTTTCCACATGGAGTGAAACTTTGAACACCACAACCTGTAATGAATCTTTCCTCTGAAATTTATTTTCTTAAATGTCACAATGGAAAACTAACACAAACTCCTTACAGTTCCAAAAGAAAATAAATTTCATCCTCAGTTCCAATTTTTAAAGAATATGGGTACAGAACTAAAAATATAATGAAATTAAATATGAAGAGAATTTATTTAAGAAAATACAAAAACCTATTAGTGTTATTCATTGAGTGAAAATCCATTTAACTTTTAGAATTTATAAAACTTAAAAAGAAAGGGAAACTTTAAGGGGCTGGGATTTTAGCTCAGTGGCACAAGCGCCTGCCTTGCAAGCAGGCAGTTGTGAGTTTGATCCCTGGTACCGATAAAAACGAAAAAGACCATAAATATAAATAAATAAACAAATAAATAAAATAAAAAAGAAAGGAAAACTTTAATGCAATGGGATGGTCTTTTATCTCTATGCAAGACACATAAAACAGTAAATAGAGAAATATTTTTAGTAATATAGTAGCATTAAGGAAAATTACATGAAAATATTAATAAATAAAAGTGTAGAAATTAAAAATGTTCTGTTCTAAATCTCATGATAACATTTCGCCTTTCATTTTAATAAGAACATAATAATTTTAATGAAAAGTTAGAGAATAAATTAAGCAAAATCAGACTCATAATGAGTGAATTTAGTAGGGAACACACAGAACATTGTGATCAATTGCTAAATGTTTAGTGAGTAATTATTGAAATTACTGGATAATAGATCTAAATTTTAGTTCAAAACTAGAGGTGTTACAACAAATAAAAGTGGTCTCTGAAAGTTTTCTTGTTCATCAAGAAAAACACTCGGAGTTCACTGAACATATTTACTTGCTTTTACTCCACTCTGTTCTCTCAACATTCTCTAATCTGAACTCAATCACTTGGACACAGTGCTCAGATCCATACTCTTGCCTCATCAGACGCTACAGGGTATACAGCAAGAATTGAATGATTGGAGAGAATTCCAATAAGCTGTTATAACTGTTTGTTAGGAAGCACTTCCAAATAAAAGGAAATCAGAAACAAACAAAAGAAAACACAACATAGGAATCAAGTGTCCTCTTCAATGTGTTACAGGTGTGGCAATAAGACATGCTGCATCTTCACTGAACACTAAATGTTTCCATTTTCCTCTTCAGTAGAATGACATAAACTAAGAAAGAAGGGGGATGTAAAAGTTCACAAGAAACAACAGGGTGCAAAACTTATTTTCAGCATAGACAAAATAATGTTTTAAACTAACCAATTTCCACAAGTTTCAACTAACTTGAGAAAAAAAAAAAGCAAAGAATGAATTTGTTTGGCCATCATGTGTTTCTTCACCTTTTTTTTTTTTTTTTTTTTTTTTTTTTTTGTCTTTTTGAGACAGTCTTACTATGCAGTTTAGGTTGCCCTTGAGCTCATTTTGTAGCCTAGCTGGTCTCAAACTCACAGCAATCCTCCTGCTTCAGTCTCCTGAGTGCTAGGATTACAAAAGTTATCCACCACACCTGACTTCTTCGCATATTTTATTTATTATTTGAATTTAAACAAAGATTATCATAAAAATAATGTGCAATATATGTTTCTGATATTTCTCTGCTAAATGTGTAAAAAGATCCTGATGTATCATTTATTTTTAGGTACAGATTTCTAATGATATAGCAAATATTTTGAGTGTTTCAGACAACTTATAATAGTAGAAACCTCAAATGATCTTTTCAGTTCTTTGCACTCGTTTAGTTGTGGTCATTGTGTTCACTCTAGAGTACAAAATGACAACTCTATAAATACATGAGTGCATATTCTGACCCAGTGGATTGAGACATGAAGTGAGAAAATAATGTATATAAATTAAAAACAAATAACTAAAATAAAAGAAAAATTTTCCCCCAAAATGAAAAATAATCATTGTCTTTCAGTGTTTGTTTTATAACTAATGCATGTTTTGTAAACCTACCTTTTTATGTCTAGTTTCCATTTTACACACAAATGCATATCTTGTTATCCCACTGTTAACTTACCTTTGATATATTAAAGTTCACTCTATCAAAACAAAATCTGTTTTCTCTAAGGTCATTAATGAATTTGTATTAACTCAAATAAATTAATTGGAGAGTTATCAATTAATGTCTGTATTCTAAATTATTTGCTTCTGTAATCTGTGGCATTTCCTCTGTTCCCTTTGCAGACTGTGGACTTTTTGTATACTCTGTAAGGAAGGCTGTTTTATAGCATTTACCCACAACTGCTTTTAATTTCTTCATGCTTCCAGAGTGATCCTAAATGAAGAACCAATTTTCATCTTTGTTTTATATAAATATCTTTCTACTACTGATATTTTTCTTAAAACTGTGTCTTGAAGCATAGAATAATACATCAACTTTGTGTGAGACAGAAACACCAAAATTTTGCATGAGCTCCTTCAAGGTTGAATATTTTGGAATAACAGTCGGGTATCCTAAGTAACAATATGTTAATGTATTACAATATCTTCCAGTGCCTGGACTGATTATACAGCATCCAGTTAAACCTCAAATAACTGAATGATCTTCAAAGGGAATTTTCATTTTCCTGCCTGAGTGTTAGTACTGGTAAGTTAATGTCAGTTAAATAAAATAATTAATGAGGCAGTGTAGACATTTTCAAACACTTTCAAAATACAAAATGAATATTTCATCTGTACAGTGGTCTGCAAAATGATTTTTCTTTGCTATTAATTGGGGAGATTTTTAAGGCTAATAATGTGCCACCAAACTAGTAACAATACATAACAGTGCAGTGAATTAAGGTGAGAAACAGTATTATATCAATCAAATGCACTAAAATATGAATGCTGTTGGTATAATATAGGTATATATTTTTACATATATAGAAAATACATTCATATAATATATTCTAAACTTTTACAATGTAGGCCAAGTTTTGTCAAATATATCTATAAAAGGGAAAGCAATAAATATTTTTTACTTTGCTAGCAAAGTGCCAAAATTGAGAATTTTATTTACATATAATAAATTATTGTGATTTATAAGAATTATATTCCATAGGCATTTTCTTAATAGATGTTATCTGAGTTATCAGATATTGAATGATTGTTCTTACAAACAGCACAATTTTAAACTCCTGTGAGATTTAAATCACTTTTTCATCAGCCAAACAATATAGAATCTTGTTTTATGTGTTTCTAATAAAAATGATTTATACTGAATTGTGTATTGTTCATTCATTATCAATAAGCTCATGGTCAATATCACCATATCTTACACTTAAAGATTTTATATATATATATATATATATATATATATATATATATAATCATGAGAACTTTCTTTTTGGTTAGAATTCTAGACATTATCTTTGTACTACTGTAAATAGAAATCACCAGAACCAAATTTACAGCATAATAAGTGAAACAAGACAAAATTTGCCTTGTGTGACATCAGCTGTCACAAAATGAAAAACGCTTGTTAAGCCACTCAAATCCTTTCTTGCCTTACCCATCTTTCAAAGCATACTGGCATCTGGTTTACACTATGCATTGGATAAAACAGTAGTCATAAATATAGAAACTGTTTCCTTTTTGAATATATATTTTATATCTAACTTGTACAGTACACATAAACCTCTTTCTTCTCTTGATCTCCTTGATTTTCCGGAAGACTAATTTTGCATTTGAAGAATTATTTACCTAAAATTAATACAATAAAATTGAACACTGAAATGCCTTCAAATTGCTAAAAAGAAATCCTAAATTGTTGCTCTAGTGTTTGTTAACATATTCCTCATTGTGATTGTATTTGTTCACCTGAAAAATTCACTCAGGAAAAGACATAGAATCTGTTTTGTGATTTACTATTTGTTTGGTCTAAGCAGGATTAAAACAGGAAACAGAAACTATGAATTAGTACCAAAATATAAAAATCTCCACTGCCTACTTATAATAGCTCTGACTTTGGAGACTACGGATAATGTTTGAATTATTAAAAATTATGAACTATCCAAAGGTGTTTACCTAGCTAATTTAATTTGCTCTCCTTTGGTCCATGTATAACAAGCATGATTTCTTACTCGTACATAAACAAATTCTCTCTTTTCACCTTCTCTTCAAACAAAATGTAGCCGATGTGAAAGAAATCATCTTGTCATAAAAGATAGACATATTAAATACTTTTATTAAGGTAACTCAATAGAAATCACATGAAGTTATAAAAATAGTTGCATTCATTACTCAAAAGTTTTATTTTAAAACGTGATAATAAAATCATTTTGTTATACTACTATCAATGATATTTCTTCTAGACTTTATATCCTTTGCAGTTTTCTGAGTATATTTTGTGCCTAAGGCATTGAAAATCAAGAAAACTGCCTGTATGGGTTACAGACATGTAGTAATTAGCAGACATTTGTTTTTGAAATTAACACAGGTCTGTAAAATGCTCTATAATATAATTTGACTTAATTGTAACCAATTTGGGGCTGAGGATTTAGCTCAGTGGCATAAGTGCCTGCCTTGCAAGTGTGTGATCGTGAGTTTAATCCTCGGTATTGATAAAAAAGAAAAAGACAAAAAAAAAATTGTAACCAATTTTGTGTCACAAAATTCATTATCCTTCATCACACTGCCCCTATCATATTTTGATATGTCTTTATCATGTCCAGTATAACAATGATCAATAATCAAAGCCACTTTCATTTTCTTTAATTATATTAAATCAGCTTAGTAAATTATAGCTAGTATGTATCTATTTTTACACATAAGTATCTATTTGTGCACTGGGTTTTGGGCAATAATTTTATGCCTACAAGCTGTAATCATTACTAGTATTTCAAAATCAATATTTATTACAGAAAAAAGTTATAATCAGTACAGTGTTACAATTTTTACTGAGTTTTTTGTTCACTATATTCAGGTTTGCAAGTAACAACTCAGACCTCAACCACATTTGAGGAAAAATTTTGATATATACTCATGTCAGATATATAGTTTGCTATATTTTTCATCTAGAAAAAAGATTGCTATTTCAAAAATTGTTTTTTCTTCTAGTACTTCCATTGCATCTCCTCTATTTTAAATTGAAATTATCAAGATATATAGATGGCATCACATAATCTTTACCCGAAGTTTTATATAAAAGTTATCAAAATAAAGTTTGAAAATCTTATAAAGAAGATTCATTACTCTTCAATATTTTATATAATATTGATTCATTTGACTTCCTTTTACAAGTTATTGCAACTTTGATTATAATATGACATAGTGAGTTTCTTGAATGTTTTATATATGGGCTCCATAGGTATGCTATAATATTAGTTAACATTTTAAGCACAACTCTGCCTTTTTGCTCATTGGAAAAATTGTTAGCTAATATGAGAACAGATATTTTTCAATCTCAACCTTGTTGAATTTCATTGAGCACATAAAAAATCTCTCCAAAAATAAAATAAGAAAAATAGCATGCAGCAGATTGCTGGATAAGTGGTGAGAAACATACTCATGGTTGAGATAAAATATTTTTAAATACCTTTGATTTAAAATCTGTCAGACCTTGGTTTTGAACTGGTTATGTGATTCTCTAACTTAAAGTTGCAATTAGAAATGAATTATATTAAGCATGCAAAAATTATTCTATATTCCAACTGTAACTCTCAAATGAAATTGAATAATAAATAGAAAAGTAAAGCAAATCTATAAATTCAGTTCCTACTATTTGATAAAGCAGTATCTCACTAGATAATGTAAACTTTTAATTACATTTATGAAATAAAATGAGAAAAATTAAAATGAATGATTGGAGACATTTACAAATAAGAGCTGAACTAATGCCTAACATTGCATTAAATTATTTGAGTAATGATAATACATATATACATGAAACTATTAAAATTATTGCTTTGAATTTTTATACAGAAATTATATTATTGCTGTTATTGGTATATTGTCTATAAATGGAAAGTGTAAAAAGGAGAGAAATAAAAACAAATCGGATTTCTTCCAAAATGAAGAAATCTTAAAGTTTTATTCTTACAATATTCAAAAAGCGTCAGATCAGATGATAAGAAAATGCTTTCCCTTAATTATTTTAGAGATTCGTATGTAATTTTTCAAACATTTCAGGTTTGGTATCCAAGTGGTAATTATTGCAGAGAATTTACAGAGCTCAATCTTCAGTCTCCTGTACATGTGGCTTATTCTTTTTATGTTTTAATGTCCTAACTCATGTAACATGGATGGTTTGCTTTTCTTTCTCTCATTTCTTTCTTAGATAGTTGCCATGTCTGTATACAAAAACTTGTATTTTCCCTTCTTACTATTAACAGAATAAATATAGGTGCATAACTTTTTCTTGTTATTCTCATAACAAAATCTATCAGCTGTTAATCTACTAATTTGCCTGTGAAGTCAGGGAAATTTTCTTCCATTGCTTTAGTCGCTATTTTTCCTAAAATAAACTGCATGGTTTTGTGATAGCTGAAATAGATTACTCATATAGCAAATCACTCCACAGTTATCCAAAGCCAAACATGGTCTGGAAACACCAGCATTTTTGCTCCTACTGTGGTATTTCAAGTTAGTTCTATAGGTTCTTACTGATTAAAATCTTACTGATGATTTTACTTGATTGAAATAATAAGAGATTTATGGAAAAATTGAAGGACTGATGAGATTTGAAAGAAAGGGGCAGCGACACAGAGAGAGTAACATCTTTTGTTTCTTGTGAGAGAAGAGTTGGAAAAAGTATTCAACTTTTAAGAACTGATTTAAATCATTTTTTCCTATGAACAGTTGTTTCATACAATTGAAATATTTAAAGGAAACCTATTGCATCAAATAGGTTTTTTTTGTCTAAAACTCAGATATTTTTCTTACCTAGTACATTAATTATTCTAATTTCATATAATAAGAGAAAGTAAAAAATTGTAAATGACATGTTTCCTATGTTTTCCAAAGGGAGATAAAATTACATTTTTCCTTCTTTAGCACATTTTTTCTTCATTCTCTTTTTAACCTCATTTTCTTTATGAAGCATGCATGACAAATTAGAAAACTTACCTAATGAATCAATTAAAGTTCTAACTTCAAAGGTCCTTCCAGTGTCTTTTTCTCCAGTTTCTAGAATTCTAAATTGTTCATTTCATTTCTTTGTCTTCTCATTCACTGGCTTAATGCTGAATTTAAAATTTGAAAAAATGTGACACTGACTGGACAATCACATTCCAGAAATAACTTTACATTGAAAAAGGAAGACACATTCTGCATACCACACATACTAAAAGCAATGTGTTGTGTTTAACATGCTAATGATTTATTGAAGAATAAGTAAAAAAACTACTAAAGCTATATTTCTCGTTATTCTTCAATTAAATTGATTTTTCCAATATGTATGACTTATAAGACTTTTTTATGTCTTTGATCACTTAAAGTTGTAATAAAGTGTCAAGCATAAAACTGAAAATTGTGAAATTAGTTTTGAATATGATGGAGCAGTTCATTGATTTTTTTTTTTTCTTTTGGAAAGCAGGAAATTGGACATTATGAATCTGCATACATTCTGTTTTAAAAGTGTAATTTAACTTGCATATTCAAACATACGTTGTACTTGGTTACTCTGAAAAAGCATGTGAAATGCCCTTTTTTGCATTATATGAGGATTCAAAAATCTTGCAGGATATCCAATTCACAGGATGAAGTTATTTTAGGCTTTTCTATATCTACTAAGGAAAGTAGGAAGCACAAAAACAACTTATTTAAATTAATCTTCTGTAGCTATAAGATCCACAGTCACAAATCAAAGATGTTTTTTAATTCAAACCCATACTGAATATGAACATGAATTTTTCTTGGTGTTGTTTCTTAAATATAACCTGAAAGAAAGATTTACATATTTTTGCATTATAATAAATATTATAAGTAACCTATAAATGATTTAAGTTATACTGGAGAATGTGTGTAATTTATATGCAAATATTATGTCATTTATATATGAGATTTGAATATATGTAGATTTTGACATCCATAACAGTGCCTGAAACTGATGCCCTTCAAGTACTAAGGAAAAAGCCCATCATATGACAGAGACCTGAAATAAGTTAGTATGAGTTCTCTGACATGAAAAGAAATAATATACATTTAGGTTTTCTTTTTTACAAGTTCTCATTTTCCTTGTGGTTGATTTATTATGACAATCATTTCAGACTGTATGGTAACACTTGGAAATATGTCCCATGTATATTTCCACTTTTCTATTACTTTTCCAACATTCCTAACCGTCTTCTATTTTTTTTCCTATTCTATTTTAAGCAACATTAGATGCAGTAACATTCTTATGTTATGACATTTATTTCACATTCTTTATGACAAATCAATAAACATAAAATGAATTTATTACAACTGGGGGCTGGGGATTTAGCGCAGTGGCATAAGCACGTGCTTTGCAAGCAGGCAGTCATGAGTTCAATCCCTGGTACCAATTAAAAAAATTTTATTACAACTGAAAATATAGATAAAATTATTTTTCTTTCAATCGGTTGTCATGTGTTATTTCACCACACACATGTACTCAAATGCATATATATATATATATATATATATATATATATATATATACATATATATTGCACACACACACACACACACACACACACACACACACTCCAGCCAATGTGGTAATATTTCTTGTAAGCATTATCCCTTGGATATATGTAATTATTGATAAGAAGAAAGCTTTCCTAATAAATTTATAGAAAGTATTGAAATTTGTCTTAAAAATTTACTTTTCATTTATATGATACTCTGGGAAGAGGACTTTTGAACTTCATGGAATTTGATTAATAGAGTTGTCAAGGAATTAAGCTGCCCAATTGTCTCTAATTCCCACAACATTTTACTTAGAGTTGTAGATAGCAGCACTGTCTTTTAATGAGAAGAAATCAGAAAACATAAGTTCCTGATTGTATAAATGTAATATCATATTTAAAAAAATGAATCAAATTTCACATTGTTACTATAAAGTTTAATACTATATTCCTTTTGAGTTGAACTAGAAGAGATACATATAAACTTCAGATTCTGTTACTAAATTAAGAAACAAAATTGATACTTACTAGGAATAATTGAAATTCTCTGTCACATGTTTGAGTAGTAGACTAATTAGACTGTAAGTGAAATTTGTGTTTTATTTTTGTTTTTTGGTACTATCAGTTATAGTCTTTTCTAGCAATTAAGTAACTTATATATACTATATATTATGGTTTAAATCTAAAAGGTGTCCCAAAAGTTCCATGATCAGAGATGAGGCATGGTCACAAAGAGTGGGCCCCTTGGAGCATGGCTTGGAAGTATGTATTCTTGTTTCTGGCTCCTTTTTTTCCTCTCTATTTCCTCTCTTTTTCCTCTCTATTCATATCATCTCTATCATATCATTCTTTCTTCATGTTGTTCATGCCAGTTGTTGCCTTGGAGGCTCTTGACTATATATAACGAACCCTCTAAAATTGTATGCCAAAATAAATCACTCATTTTAAATTCCAGATGTCTGTTAGTTTGTCCAACTAACTGGAAAAGTGACTTAAAGAGAAAATTCTTACCAGTACTGGAACTGTTGTTGTAACTGTACATGTCTATGTGCTTTAGAAACCTTTGGCACTGATTTGTGGGAAAAATTTACAAAGGCTTAGAGATGCTGGTTAAAGAAACTTTAGAACATGACAAGTTTGATGGGAGATTCTGGTCAGAATTTGCAAGACCAGAATGATGATAGAAAAGCAGACATTAAAACTAAATGCTCTGAGGAGTTGCTGGTGAAGGTGGATATTTTGTTGTTTTTGTTGTGGTTTTCCATTCTGCATGTTGTCTTTTTTCTCTGTTGATGGTTTTGTTCACTGTGAAAAACTTTCTAATATGATGTGATCCAAGTTGGTGGATTTTTAATTATTTTCTTTCTAAGAGGGTTGTTTTCACAATGTTTTTGCCTACATCAATGTCTTTGAGAGTTTTACCTATCCATATTCCAGAAGATAGTGTTTCTGTTTTTTATATTTAGATGTTTTATCCATTTCTATTTAGTTTAGTGCATGGTGAGAGCTAAGGGTCTAGTTTCAACCTTCATCAATATAGAGTCAGTTTTCTTATCTCTTAGAAAAGCTCTCCTAAAGGAGAGGTGGAAATGTGTGGGGAGCAAATAGTTCCATTGGTAGGAAACTGGCCTAATGTGGCCATAAGATAGGAATGGTAAGCACTCTGAAATATAGGGGCACATCTCCACATTAGAAAAGTAAATAAATGCTGATTTGATAACATTTGTGTAGGATTATTACCAGTCTCTAAAACAAAATTTAAAAATAGATATGTAAGTGGATTTTCATGTATAATCATCTTGCACAAAATATCACATAAAACATACAACAAACTGCTTTGAATTATTAATTTTGGTAATGTTTAATTTTACCTGAGAACTTTGCTCTTGAAAAGTAGCAATGGTTAAGAAAACCCCAAAGTTTTGTGTTGTGGTAAATATCATAATCAAACATCCATCATTTTCCATATGAGTCAGTTAAGTAAGATTTGTCTGTCATTTACCTGGAACAATGTCAGATGTAAACTTACCAAACTCTCATTCATTCCTCATAAATGATTAGCTGTTTTTGCTCAGTGAAATTTTGCTAAACATACCTGTTTCTGCATCAGACCAATTTAGTTAAGTTTCTTCTCCCTATGGTTTGTAACTCTGGCTAGCTCTAGCTTCCTTAAAAGTCCTTCCTAGGAATCTGATAACTTGAGAAAAAGATGCTTTCTTTTCACCCACTCGACCAGGTTAACATTCACCTTGTTCCCATTATGGAGTATTAGTCCCATTAAAAAAAATTCTATGTTTTCTACTAAATGTTTACAAATGTTATCATTTCAGGGTTTCTTCTTACTGCAATTTTGTGGAATAATTTCCCCTTATCCCAGTATTTTAAAATTTATTATTATTTGTTCATTCACTCATTAATAAACATCCATTAAGTGTCTATCATTTACAAAATAGAAAGTACAAATTTTTTAAAAACTGCCTCAGAAAGTCTTGAAGCAAATTAGAGTAGGAATATTTTAACTGAAATGATTCATAAGAGTCCTGTGAGAGACAGATATTAATATTAAGCACCAAAATAGAAAAAAGATCCAGTTTTACAAATATTGGCATAAAGTGTTCTACAGAGAGAAAACAAAAGGAATGAAGGCTCTGGAATGTAAAACAACGATGTATTCACATTTAAATTCACACTTTAATGACATTAACAAATTCCATTAATTAATTTCATATTATTTAAATTTTAAATGTAAATAGTCACAGGAAATTAATAGTGTTTTGTAAGAGTGGTTGAGGTTTTTATTTGGAAATAAAGAACAAATCCAATTTATCTATAGATAATTTTCTTTCTGTGAAAAAAAATGATACAAAAATTTTCTGAATCAATATTGACTTAATCTGAAAAAGTACCCTTACCACTACACTGTCTCCCAAACAACACCAAAATTGAGATACATACTGGACAAGCTATAGAGGAGACTTCAGCCTCTGCTCTGTGTTATATTCTTGCTTACAATTCTTTTTTCATTTTTTATGTATAGAGAAAATTTAGTTCTTCAAATAACATTTATAATGAATCTCAGTTAGTATGCCAAATATTTATTTGACTATTTATTGTCGCTGCATTATTAGTGTTTCTTGGGTAGCAGTGGTTTTCACTATAAAATACATCTGGTTTTGCTATTAAGTCATCTTTATCTCCTTTCTCCTTTTCTAGTGTGAATTTGCTCTTGTGAAGCAGTAGCACTGTTGTATGTGTTTCAGCTGCTAATGTGTAGGATTTTTCTTTTCCTGGTATGAAATAAACTACTACATTGATAATATGCCATATGTTCATTAAAAATTAGTTTAAATAACAATACTTTAGATAGAAACATTTAAACTGACCTTTAAAAATAAACTTTTTCCTATTTGGGGGAGGCATTAAGAAAGAGCAGCTACTATGAAAACTTTACAGATTATTTCAGATTTATGATGAAAACTCACAATGCCTTATTTAATAATTATAGGGTTGAATACTACAATCATCAGTTTTGATTAGCTCTTGTTGTCCCCAGAATCTCTTTCCTCACTTCTTTCACAACAGTGACATGCAGTTTATATATGACAGACCATCCAGAAGAATCTATACAGATACTGTTGTACTTTCCATTTGATACACATACAGTTTTTAGATTCTACTAAAGTTTTAAAATATTTTTTGTTAAACTGATTATATTTAATTCATAACATTTTATTATTTCCACACAAGCTCTTTAAATTTATACAATTCCCTTTTATTCTTTCCAAAATTTATTTATGAGGACATTGGATTTGGCTAAGTATGACCAAAATTCAACAATGTAAGTTACTGAAAAAAAATTGTTCACTTATAAAAGAGAAGTAAAATTTAAAATGCACTTAATGTAAGTAATAAAAATTTAACCCCACCTCCCTGCTAAGCAGCCATGGCTTGGTCATGCAGTGGCCTCTGAAGGAGTAGAACCACCTAGCATCTCTAGAGATCCACATCATTTTGGAACTTAGGGCACTGGGGAACCAAGCAACAGGCCAGCCTCCTGGGTAAGCATCTGTGAGCCTACCAGTGCATGAGCTGAGAATCAGACATCCCATCTGCACCCCCCACCACCACTTAGCAAATGGAAGCCAGAGGTTTGAGCATCTCTTGGGAGGTTGACCATGTGCAATATAGCAAATAGAGGGGTTTCCTGCTACTATCTCTTTGAAGGCAAATATTGTTATCACTGTTTTGCTTTGTTCTAATTAATGGTATTCCTCTATTCAATATTCTGTTTTGATAAGTTCTATAATGTTCTGTATTTAGTTTGATTTCGCTATACCTAATTTAAAGAACAACTATTGTGAAGATAACAAGATATGCTATGGCATCTATTACTGTTATCCCGGTAACTTGTGAGGTTCTGTGCCAATTGCACTGCATTGTCTCAGTTGGCTATATTTTCTCTTGTTCGGTTGTATTTCATTACTTCAAAATAAATTTTAAAAATATAAAATTAACCATTTATATAATATTAAATTTAACATACCTATATTCTCACACAACACATTGCAGACAAACAATACAATCCAAATTAAACTTTAAAACCTATTCATCATTCTAAATGTGCCACCAGTATTTATAAATGAAATTTGAAATAACTATATTGAAAGGTATTAATTGTTAAACTTAAACATATTTATAGAATAAAGAAGGCTACACATAAGTGAGTGAATTAATGCCTTCTAATTATATATTAATTAATTATTTTTTCAATGTCAGTGATTTACATTAGGAATAAGAGTGTTCATAACTTCTAAGAGAAAAAATTAAAATTTCATGTACTCAAAACTAAAAGATTATGTTCTGGTTATAAATATTTATGACTTAATGTATTTGTGATATATCTTTTATTTTCTATTTGGAAGGCATAGAGTGACAAAAACAGAAATGAATTCACTTATTTTGCCATATTAACACTTCCTATGTTACCATATGCTTCATGATGACAATTATTTAATAAGTATTTCAGTGAGTAAATTCAAAGATAAAAGTAATTTGATATAATACATTTGGGAGAAATGGTTTAACTTTGTGATCATTGTACTTCAATGTTATTTATCATAGCCCAGTGAGAGTAAATTAGCTCCAGTAAAGACTGACTGACCATAACAGTATGACCTTAAGGTGTCATATAAGAAAATAAAATGTCTAGAGAAATAGTTACATAAAAAATCACATTTAATGTACTCATTAACATCAGAGAAGGCAGTATGAAGTTAATATATAATAACTATAGGTGCAGTAAACCTGTGCATTAAGTGGGTATGAATATCATTATAATATTTCACTTTTCCCTTAGACAAAATTTATGTGATTTCTTAGCTATAATGATACACATGTAATAATTTATTATTGTTTATTGTTTCATTGCATACCTTTATCAAACACAAGGAGTAAATTCCAACTTAAAGTTTGTAACTCGAAAAATTATTTTGCCAAATATACTAAAACTGTTTATTTCTGAAAGAACCACTGCAAATTATATTTGGTTAATAGTTTTGCATGCACACTTATTCAGGATATCAGTGGGATTCATATTCCTTGTTTTTATACAAATAATGATGAACTTTGCTTTATCCAAAAATATTAATTAAAACATTATGAACATAAAATTATGAAATATGATTTTTCAACTTCATATTTTTTGTAAATTTGTTATTTTTAGAAAAAATTCCCATTTTCCTGTTCTACCTATTTATTATTTTTCTTTTGCTTCTTTATAATAATGTTGAACTAATATGTCTCCAAGGTGATTGTGTGATAAAATTGATATGCTATATTTTTCAAACTTATAATGTGCTACTCTATCAGGGAATGTGTATTATTTTACTAGAGAAATTTGTGTTCCTAATACTGTGATTACTATTATCTACCTATTAATCAGCGAAAAATGAATCATGTGTGGAGAAATATGGAATAGAAAAACAAAGAAAATTATTGGGCACGTATGACATGCAAATTACATTGGGAATTTGACATAACTGTATTCACTTGAACCGCTGATCACAAATTAGTTGATTTTTCTAAGTTCAACTTCTACAAACAATGTAGTTGACATGTTTTGAAATTTTTGTGTTCTTTGTTATTGATTTCAATGAAATTGCCATTTAAATTGATGAATATGTACCTACACTAAGGATAGATGTTCTTTGCTTCTCTGTCCCCCACAAAATGTATCTAATAATAGAATCTTACTCTAAAAATGTAAGCCAAGCAAAAAGAGTGAAAAATAGATTTAAAAATTAAATGAAATAAAATTAATGCAACAAAATGAAGTAAACCCTTTTGGAAAGGACAAAGTCATTATGAGTTATTCCTAGAAAATTTGTATTTTGTAACAACATTGCATTCCTTATAACAAACGAGTAGGGTCTGTATCAATCTGTGTATAATTAGAAATAATGTATCCATTTGTATATAATTAGAAATAATGGTTATAAGAAATATTTGTAAGTGTAGAGTTGATTGGTCATACTTACAAGATAAAAATCTTTCTTTAAGCAAATACTTCAGAGAACTTATAAAAATATTTTAGTATCTTTAACACAGCAAACATTACAATTTAAACATAGTTTACTTGTCTCATAAAATAGAAGTATTTTTCATAAACAATGCTTTCCCAGATTTTTGTAACTCTGTGATGCAACAGAGAGCAAAAGAGAATGAAAGACACAAATAGATATAGAAAGCTCAGAAGTGTTCACCAAAGTCACACAGAATTTCACTGGTCAGCAAATATAATTATATTTTCTTAACCAGAAAAATACTTCACCCACATTGATTTTACTGGTTTAAACACTTGTTCAAGCAGTTTAGAAAGTTCCCTTTTTTGGTTGGACCTCTCATACTGGTATGTGTTCAATGTGACTTAGAGTAGAAATAAATGACAGTCTGTATATGTACAATTAACATGGATTAAACAGTGGAATTAATCTTTTGTAGAGTTTATACATTCAAATCAAACAAAAACTTCATTCAAAGGCATTAAAAATTCATTGTTGTCATAAGCAACACAAAAACTAGAGAAACCTAGTATTTATCACTAGTACTATTTCCTATATTAGTTAACCCTTAGGAGGAAAAAACTCATGGGTTGAGCGGGAATTACAAAGCAGCCCCACATTTCCTTGTCCATTCAGCCTTGCCTACTCTTCAGCCAGCCAACTGTACACAGCAATCATACAAGTTGAGCACCACTAATTTGAAAAAATCCAGAATCAACACCACCAAATTTAATATTCTCAGGCACCAACGTGATGCTACAAGTGAAAAACTTGACATTTGACCCTATGTGATGTTTCAGTCAAACTTTAGGTACACTAACAATATTCCATAACATCCTTCAATCTTCGTGTGTAGAATGCCTATGAAAAATAAATTTTGTGTTTAGATTTTGGTCTCAAACCTAACATATCTCACTACAAATAAGAAAATATTCCCAGATTTGAAAAATATCTGAAATCTAAACACTTCTTAGCTTTAATATTTCATATAAGAGCTATTTAATGTATAAAACATACAAGTGTCAAGTAGTAAATACAAATGGCCTTAATTTTTTCAGTGACTGTAGCACTCTGATAAGAACAAAATAAAGACACATACTCATGATGTAAAATACAGATTTTTAAATTTCTGTAATTAATATGTTAGACACCTATATGTTTACATTTTAAATTGATCCTACCCATCACAAAGGAGCATAGTGATATTCATGTGAAACTATTAAATTTTTATTTAAATATTTTTATTTATTAGACTATCAAATATCAAGTAACTCCCTCATTCAAGTTGTGAGACACAGAAGGAAAAAAAAAGGGTTCAAACTATAATACCTCTGCTAATAACTTTTTGTACAAAGAAGTGCAATGATTTCATCTTGTCTCAGGTCTTGCAATATTCTCTTATCACTTAGCAAAGATGGCTAGGAATTTAGTAGGACTTTCACATGCTTATGGAAAGACACATGCATGCCTGACTTCCATCCTCTCTGAGACTTAGAGAGGTACTATTGTTTCAAAAGATGAAATCAAGAGTAAACTGGTCCACCTGTGAAATGGAATCAGCATAGTTCTGGGATTGAATTGAATCAGCATAGTTGAAGGGATTTACTAAAAACAGAAGACCCACCCTTGGCATGAGTGATACCAAATATTAGGCTTGCCCCTTGAGTGTATCCAAAGGAGAACAGAAGGAAGACTTGTTTCTGTTTCTTTAGTGGAGCTCCAGTCTTCCACTATCCTGGATGACATCTTCTATCTTCCAGCACAGGCTCTTTAGCCTTCCATTGTAGACCCTTCAACCTTTTAGTTCAGAGACTTCAGCCTCCTGATAGGAACTGACACAGGGAACTACACTGAGGTCCAGTTCTTTAACCAGATCCTTCAGATCTCCAAGTAACAGACAGACCTTTTGCATGGACTCATATACCTGACTCTCTGGCCACCCAAGGTAAGCCAATCTTGTAAATTCTTATTTTTATATCTTGCATTCAATCTGTTTCTCTGGTAAACACTGACTGATACATCTCTCCAGATAACCCATATGAATATTTTGCAAACCTTGGAAATTATTCCTCTTTGAATTATCAGACTTTTCTCCTCCTACTTTCTCTAACAGATTTTCCAGCACTGTCTGCCATATGGCTGTTAGAAAAATCTTTTGTTCAAAAGTAATGTTTAAGGCTATTTTAAGATTCTTTTTCTCATCTTCCACATTTTAATTTTCATATTGGTCTATACATCTTTCATAATTACATGCTTCTCTTTCATTCAACTACTGAAACTTATTTGAAATTCATTTTAAGTCACCTAGGTACATTCTCCTTCACCAAATTCTCCTGTCCTGTCCCCTGAAAACTGGATATTTTCTGATGGCACTGGTTAATTTTCTGATGACACTGTTAGTTCATTTGACTGGTAAGTTTGACTCTATGTCATTTGTACCAATAGGTTTGACATGGAATAATTTATCTTGTTTTCTACTCATAACTGCTTTTAAATCATTTTTCCTTGTCTTTAACACTGCTCCAGTAGACAATTAGGTTTTATTTACAACTTCTCATGTTAATGCTATTCTGAAATCTCATTTATGTCTTTTTGGCCACTCTCTCTAGTACTATATCTTCTTAAAAGTCTGATGATCTTAACAGTCAGTGATTCCATACATGTGGATAATTCCTTTTGTTGGCTTATTTCTTCTTTCATATTTTATCATTGAACTTCTCCTTGTCCATGTACCATGTACTTGTCTTTGCATGTATTTTGATTTCTTTTGTAATACTAATTTGGAGTGCATCACTATAAAAATAATTGCCATTTATCTTTCAAATACTCTAGAAATATTTTCAATTGGAGAGTGATAATCAAAAATAATGAGTACTTTGGACTGTAGTTTTGTAAAAGGGCTCCAAGAGAAAAGTCTTTCCCTGGCATTTGCCTTCCTTTCTATCTCTTGTTTTTCTTTTTTCCCTCAAGGCAAGCATGAAAACTAGATTTCCTGTTTCTCAATGTGCATCATGAAAACTGAAACCTCTTCCTTATTGGATAGTACATAAAGAAACCATTTTTCTTTGGGGGATCTTATCTTGTATCCAGGAGAAAAGATATTGTAAAAAGATGCCAGGGAGAACCTGAACAAAGAAGTTTAGTTGGATTTCCCCTCTTAGACTATTAACATTGAGTCCTGCACTTTTTGTCTAATCATATTTGTTTATGGCAGTTGTTGTAGTCAGGGGTTGTACACAGAGAACAACTGGATCAAGACATGAAGTTTATAATATTTTTTAAATAGTCACCAGAAGTTAACACAGGAAAACACAGGAAATCTTTCCACAACACCAAGGACATAGATTAGTCAAAAGCCTAAACTCCACAGCAATGTCCCACATGAGTCCAGATAAAAACCCACAGCTCAGAACAATACCTCCACGAGTCCAACTGGAGGTTCAGAGCCCATAAGAAGGACTCATACCAGTCTCTTTTACAGATCCACGCTGGGAAGACCCAAGGGTTAGTGTTGGAAGCTAGAAAGTCTATGCCAGCAAGATGAAGGAGCTGTGCTAGTGGGATGAGAGATTTACACTGGAGCCGAGAAGTCACACTCACAACAAAGACCAGGGCTATCCTGGAAGGCACCACAGCCATCCTCAGTGACATGGAGGCCCTGAGCTCCTCTGATGACAAGCACAGTCCATAGGTGCCAGGAAGCACCGTGATGAGTTCATCCTGGAGACCAAGCAGCACATGTCTTCCCCTCCAGAGTCAGGAAGCAATGCTCAATGTGAGGACCAAAGCTTCTCCAGGAGAACCAGCAGCTCAGACAGCAACTCGTAGGAGAACCCACGATGCCTCCTTAATGCCTCAATCCTTCACACCTCCCTTCTTCTCCACCTATTTATCCTGGCAACTTTCCTCAGGTGGAACATCTTCATGCAATGCCATGCTGATGTAATCCGCTGGCATTAAGTTGACTACCAGTTCTTAGTGCATAACAGCAGTTTATTTTATATTCAGTACAAAACTAAATGTGGACAGAATATTCCATATCATGGAAAATTTGATTAAATAAATTTATAAAATAAATCAGTAAAATTTGATTAAATACAAGTGGAAATGATTCTATTCTATGTTAGTTGGTCTTTTGTTGCGTAGAAGTGTCAGCTATGACTCTCATGGTATCTAGGTAAGGAACAGTATTACAAGGTTTTGCACATTTGCTTCCACCAGAAATTATAATCTACTATTACAATTCCCTTATTTTCTTTTACCTGATTTTGTCTGATTTTCTGAATTGATTTTTTAACTATAAAGAATTGACACAGGATACATATTAAACAATACAAAGGGAAAGGGACAGAAAAGATACAGAGAATTTCCATGTCCTTTTTGACTTCCAGGACCAACCATGTGTTCAGCTATCCAGAAGCCTCTAACCTACTCTTGTAAGCAAGTTAAACCTTATATTTAATTATTAACTTTTTGCATTATTTTTAGATTTTTCATCTTTCAATTTCTTGAGGGTAATATAAGTTTGGAAAATTTAGGTAATTTTGCCAGTTCAAGTCATTTTTTTATAAATGAGTAATGCTCAATAAAAGTCATTTATCTGCTCAGTGGAAAAATTTAAAACGCATGATCACAAACCACATGTGGGTGGAAAATGGCTACCAGTACTTTTAAAATATTTTGCTAGTCTATCTACTGCCATTTTCTTCTATGTAACTATTTCATAACAATCTTGTTTTTTGATGTTATAATTCTGCTATTTCAACCTCAAAGTCATACCATGAGTATTTTCATAATACACTTTGAAAAATAAAACCAATTGTAACATCACTACCACAGAGACCAATACCTAAATTACCTACCTATATATAGGTACATACTTCATTTTTTTTCCTCCTGCTGTTCTATATGAATTTCTACTCCTTTTGCAAAAAAGCAGACCTGCTGCTTATGTACTAGGTAGTGTAGCTTTTCAGTAACTCTAGAATGTAGATCTAAAAATTCTCTTTTTCTCCTGAACCATGGCTGCCCTTTTTCCTGTATTTTTCCTAGCACAAAAATTACCATTCTTAGGTATAAAGTCAAACTTTTCAAAGCAAGAAGCATATAAAGTGTATGAATAAGTGTAGATATGTGAATATGTGCTTGGGTGTTTATGTGTGTGTTCATTTCTCTGTGAAATTTTATTTTAGTCTAGTGTGGTATTTCTGACTTGATCAAAAATAAGTTTAATAGAGAACAACTTTATTTCTATTCAACTTATATATCACCTAAAACTTTAGATGTCTACTATACCTTAAGAATAGGTAGAAGAAACTCACTCAAATTCACTAACAGTTTACTCTGTGTATATTGAGGAAAAGATGTACCATTAGAGGTAAGCACACTTGATTATCACTGAGGAAGTATTGACTTACTTTGCATTTTTAAAGTTGACTTAAGTAATAATAATACTGGTAGATTTACTGTGTTGTTATTGCTATTCTTAATACTATGATCTTAAACTGCTAAAATTTCAGTTTTAAATTTCAATATTTTATTTTGTAGTATTAAACCTTATTTCAACCTCAATCTTTATTTAATTTCATTTTTAATCCATGTGTATGTCAACTAATGGCAAATAGAAATTTGATACTTTTAAAATTAATTTATGCCTTAATATTTTTGAAGTTCTGAGGAAAGTAGAAAAATTTAAAAACAGTGAATTTAGTTTAGAGTGAGCTTTTTTATAATTTCAATTAAATTAATCCAGATTATTTCAAGGAAAATACCTTTGTAGGTAAAATTAATTAAGTCAAATCATTTTTAAGACATATTATATGATAAATGTGCATGGTAAACTGCAACAATATCATTTGGAATTCTTTGTTACCTTGAAAATTTATATATTTCACTTTCCAGTTAAGTGACAGAGATATAGACATGCCTTAGGCCGTGATCTTCTGTGCAGTTCATCCCATTCAGAGTAGCAAGAAAATAGATGTACCATCTTCCACGTGTCTTGCACAGACTGGAGCACCTATTATGTGACAGGCTGTCTATCTTGTCATTTCTTTATGTATTCATTTTTGTAGCTACAGGTAAAATCTATTCTTATAAGTCAAAATTTGCATCAGAAGTCCATATTATTAAAGTGCTTCCCCAAAATTTGTTAGTCTACATTCTATAATGAAATTTTCTTCTCTTTTAAAATATTTTTTCTGTGACGTACACTGCAATAAATTTCTGATTTAACAAAATGCTTTTAAGAAGTAGTCTAATAAAAAGGAAATATTTTCAGGAAAAATATGTGCTATATATATGTGTGTGTGTGTGTGTGTGTGTGTATTGATGATATTGAACCTATAAAATTTGGACAGTCTAAACCTAAATTTATGTCATTGGAAGAAAATGAGAAAAAGCATGTCAGATCACCAATAAAATTTTAATCTCATAGCAAAAAGAGAAAAAATTATTGATGCACTATATTATGTTAAGAGGTTCTAATCCTCACATACAGAAATATTCCATGAATTATGTAAATTTCTTATTATGTTATCTTGATAATAATTTGAATTTAGTAAAATTATGATCATTATCCAGCAATATTATATGGGAATACAAAATAGTTAAAAATATATAATTCTGAAAGGACTGATAAACATGTGCACAGTTTTTAAAGAAAACATTCAGTGAAATACATGTTAATGCAATGTATTGCTAGGACAAAAATGATATCAATGCATGCAGGTCTGCAAACTACAGTTTAATTTGCCAAGTTCACCATGCTGGAATTAGTATAAACTAATCCACAAAATGCTGAATTTTAATTTAGCAGATTTACATGTTATTGTAATATTCAGGTTAATAAATATATTATTACAAAATGACACAGTGTCATCATATTTTCATAGTTATTTATAGAATGCATTGTGCTTTTTCACTTTTCAAGTTGTGTTTTATTAGGTAATATTTAAACTTAAAACTAAAAAGAAAACATAAAATGTTATTTAAGCACTTTATTTTAAGAAGAAGAAAATAGGCAATTCATATAACCAGTAGCATGTAGACTGAAGGAAGAAAACTGTGAAGCAAGAAAATATCAAATACAATTTTATTTATACACTACAGAACTAGGATTGAGTCTAGTTTCTTTCTTAGGTGCCTACATATGTTCAATTTTCCCAGTATGTTTTACTGTAAACCCAATTTTTTGCCAGTGCATGCTCCTAGTACTTTAATTAAACCAAAGGCTCAGATGTATGGGATTACTACTAAGAGTTCTTCTGTCTCATCAGTTTATGCACTGGTTATTTTTATTTCTGGAGCTTTATGTTATTTATCAAAATCTGATAATATAATGATTATTTCTTAATTATTACCAAATTTTTAATCAATTGAAAATTTCAATCTCTTTAGGTTTTAATTTGCATATTTTAAGCAATGAATATTTTATATATCATAGTTACACATTACAGTTCACATATATAAATTGTAAATTCCTAATTTTTTACTTTGATTACAAAGAATGATTTCTACAATGAACAAGGAAATAATAAAAGAATGGGATGATGAGTCAAATAATTAGTACAGGTTTGTGGAGGTCCTTACGACACCTAATGGGTCAGTGTCTTCTTGGGTTGATTCAGGAGATGGAAGACTGCTAATCCTGAAGAAATGTAATGTCTTGTGAATTCAGGGAGAAATGGACTTTATGGGGGGAAAAAGGAAACTCCAAAAGGGATAATCAGATGAAACTTAATATTCAGTCAAACTGGGCACTGTCCTTGCTTGCCTGCCTGGCTCCATAAAGAAAAGAAAATCTGTGCTCAGAAAAACTCTATTGCCTTCACTGTTTCTCAATAAATCTGGGGCTTTAAATCACTTTGGTGTTTCACTCCATGCTGGTGAAGACACTAGACTCCTCTCACACAAAGATCTTTCTCTGTCTCTTCTGTCTTCAATGGTTTGTCCAGTGAGATTTGCTGTCCTGAACCAGGCATGGGTTAACAGGGCTGGGTACATGCATTAGCAAAGAAGGAGGAATATTGTGCTGTATGAAATTCCTTTAAATTTAGTGTACTTTCAAAATATAAATTAGAGAATTTCAAGAGAAAAATCTTGTGATAATGCAAAAACAAGAGTGTTTGTTTCTTTGTTTTTTTGGCTTTACTATTTCAGTATTTTAGGATTTTATTTTCTAAGTAATGAAAAGCCATTGAAAGGGTGTAAATGTAAAAATTCATGATTACATATTCTCTTCAGAATAATTCTTTTTTTGTCACTCTTTTCTTTTCTACCTAATTTTTTTCTTTCTATTTTTTTCCCCATGTAAGTCCATACCATCTATGCTTCAAGTATGTCCATAGGCAGCACTTAGGATAGGCCTTTCCACAATGGAGACTATGGTACAGAGAAGGTGGCATAATATGCATTAGTTAATGAGTGACATAAGATAATATAATTTTAGCCACTGTTACATAAAAACATAATAAAGGAATAAAAGTAATATTAGAGTTTAAATTTGTTTTAATTTTCCTGATTTGCTGATCAGCAAAGATCTCTTTGAACTATGGCATAGAGGATAGAAAATTTAAACATGTGAATACTGTGTGAAGAATAATTTCAAGCAGAGAAAATATTTTCTAAGACTATCGAGCCCAATTTGTGTATGTTTCCTTTCTTTAAAAAGCAGGAAAAAAATTGATAGAGCAAAGAACTTGTAAAATAATAACAAGAAGTAAATCTGAATGTCTTTTTCAAAAAATTTATCAAGGTGCTTTGTGTTTATGATGTGCAGATTTTTTATGATGGTTTTCAAGATTCCTGAATATTTGTGGCATATCTGTGATAATCTCCTCCACTTTGATGTCACAACCATGACTGTGTTATATTATGTGGGAAAAGGGAAAGGAGTTTTTTTTCAGATTACATTAGTGCAAATAATAGTTTGTTTTGAGTTTATTGAGATGAGATAAACCTTAGTGCATCTCACCTTAAAAAGTCAATCTTTTCAATAGAGAATCCAGAGGAAGGAAATAAAAAGCAAAGACCTCTCAGCAGTACTGAAATAAAATAGTTGTTATCAGTTTTACAGGTCAGAGAAAATAAATTTTAAACCCAAATTCTTCTTAATTTGAGAGAGTATTCTGAGCCTGAGAAGAGATGATAAATCTGGCTAATATTTTTATATGGCTTTGTGAGACATTGAATAGAGAATAGTAGTGTGAACTATTTATGGATTCCTCAACCACAAAAACTGTGAAACAAATGATTGCTGTTTAAATCCCTAAATTTATAGCAATTTATTACATAGCAATAGAAAGTCAACACTATGTCTGTGTATCACTGTATAGTTACAAGCAGGAGTGGTACTATCAAAGTTACTTTGATTTTTTTCTGAATAAAGTTAAAACTTGCAGAATTCTTCTAATGGTTTGAATTTACTGAGAGAAAAGTAATAGACTTCCAATCTAACTCCAGATAAATGTTGTTACTGCCTACAAAAAGGAGAGGGAAAAAAAAGAAGAAAAAGATTTGTTTGGGTTGTGGGGCAAATAATTTTGTTTTATATGAATTACACTTGAGATTCCTTTTAAGCATCTAACTAGGGAAATGTTGAATAGACATTTGTATAAAAAGCACTTTGGGAGTTAAGGCTTAAAATTAAAGTGTGCAGCTTCAGCAGAGAAATTTTGAAACATAATATCTAATAAGATTACCTGGGATGTGGGAGAATACTGACAGGAATCAAGATCAAGTTTCAGATTGAAGATGTTATTTTAGGTGAAAAAGAGGAAAAGAATCATGCAAATACTGAAAAGGAGTACTCAGTGCTATAAAGAGAGCTAGTAAAGTTGAATTTTCCTCCAGGGGAGTTAAGAATATTTCCAAAGAAGAAAGTATAATCAACTATGCTAGTCTTCCAAGAAATTGAATTTTAAAAAAATTGTAACTGGCGAGATGGAATTCATCAGGATGTGGTGATATGGAGATCAGACATTTGCTCCTGATTATTTATATGTTCTCAGTGAAAAGTTTATGAGTTAATCACATGTAAATAGGATGACTGATGAAGTTTGTGAGGAAAAAGAAAATATGAATTTGTCATCTTAGAGGAAAAGAAAGGGAATTTACTAGGAAGCATTTAAATTATTTAAGATTATTAGGCAGAGATAAAATCAGATGCTTTATTTTAAAAAGTAAACAAATACTTTTCTGTTGAGTGTTGTGTTTTATTTCAATTTCTATGATTGTGGAAAATAAACTAAGAAATCAAATCCTTTTATCATGAAAGACTTACTCATGGTAACAACTCCTAGGTCCTTCTTCCTTACATCCAAAAATTTTCTATAATGTAGATGGACAATCTTTGGGGAAACAATCTTAAACTGTTCATGCATATGTTTTGTCCAGGAAAGTAACACTGGTGAGTTTGGAAGGAGAAAACGTGTGGTGGTCAATTGGTGGTCAACTTATAACTCTCAGCTGAACTGAATCAGTGTGACGATGGTTGAAGAGGGCATTGTGAGCTGATCAGGCCTGCACTCTCACAAATCAGTGGATAGTGACCATTTAAATCAATGAGACAAGTGGAATTATTTTAGGGCTCCAGAGGATCAAAACCCACTAGCAGAATTTGAGATTCTCTGGACTTAGACAAAGAATTCCTCAGAGCAGCCCATACTGGTTTTAAAACAAAGGTAAGAGATAGTGAGGGAAGCACAGAAAAAGAGCAGGACCTTGGGAGTCCATTCAAAGGCTTCTCCAAGAAGCAATTTTTGCCATTTTCAGAGAACTGTCTTATCTCCTGGTTGATATTTACGACAGAACTGAGGTAGAAAGATTAGATAGTCTAGTAGAAAGGTAGATAGTCTCTAGTTAATTAGCCTTGGAGTCGGGTATTCTCAGGTGTGGCCTTATCTTGCTTTTGAAGCATCACTGATATCACAGGCCACTACAAGCTTCATCCAGGACTAGTAATTCACAGAGGTACACTTATTATGAATCTCCTGCCCATCTGCAGACAAGGTGTTTAGGCTTGGATGAGACTCACAGGTAAAAATAGAAAGCCAATTGATTAACTTTAAATCTTGCTCAAAGCTGCTTTGTGGTGGACTCCATGAGGAGAGTCTAACTGAAGACTGTTGCCAACAATGTGAAATGCAGGACTGCAGAAAAAAATGGTTATTTGGGTTCTTCTGGTGAAGTTAGTTCACATGGAGGAGCTTGTCATGCTGGCTTTCCTGTTATGAATTCAGTTGTTTTCATCAATGGAGAGGATCAGGATCCTGCTATTACTGAGGATGGATGAAATACTTTTTGGGGAAGCTCTAGTTCTAAGCATTGCTTTCTGGCTTTGGAGGGACTGACAGTTTGTTGCTCCATTTCCTGGAGAAGCTCTCATCCTGGCTTCCTGATATGAACTCAGCTGTTATCATTGTCAAAGGAGTTCAGGACCTCTTTGTCCCTGAGGATGGCTGCAGTTTGCTTTGAGGCAGCTCTGGTCCATACTTGGAGCATCACTTCCTGGCTTCAATGCAGAACCCTCAGACTGTATCCTTCATCTGTACCAGACTTTCTAGCTGTACCAGACTTTCTAGCTTCCACCATAAAATCTTGGGCCTTCCTACGGTAGATTTGTAAATCCAGCTGAATGAGTCATTGTTGTGGGCTCTAGGCCTTCCAGTTGGGCTTGTAGTGGGTATTGTCATGGACTCTAGGACTTCAGGTGCAATCATTTAGGACTTTGCTGTGAGATCTAGGCCTAGCTATATGCTTTGGGTCTTCAATGTGTGGACAAGTTTCCTGTACTTTTTCATGTTTGATTTTTTGAGTGACTATTATAAAACAATTCTGTGAATTATGCATCTTGTATTAAATTGTTTTGCTTGTGAACCTTTACTACAATAAACAAGAAATGTTTGTGATAGCCTTTACTTTTTATTTTCCCTTTCTTCTGGCATTCCTGAAAAAGTATTTTTCTTGTTGTCTTTGTTTGGCTCATAACCCTAATGTTACGATTTTCCAGAATTCATACTGTAAATTGAGTTTTTCGTATAAATTTCAGGTTCAGTATTTTGAGCCCATTTTGTCACAAATCTATTATCTTTTCTAGTATTTGCTAGAAAATGTAGAGCTTCTTTTAGAAGGTACTCTATCAAGAATACAGGTTAATAATAAAGTATATCAGACAAAAAATGAACAAGAAGGGAATGGCAGATTGAATACTTTCTCTCTTATATGAACAACCTAAAATATTAAGAAATCAAGGCACAAAATATAATGTAGACAGTAGAAAGTAGGGACATACATTTCTGGCAAATAGAATGAACAATATAAGATGGTGTAGGGGGAGAAGGGAAGAGAATACAAAAAGAAATAAAATGTGTTATGTACATATGCCAAAGATATTTTTAAAAAGACATTCGTGTATAAAAAGTTCTTTAACCACACTAAAATCCATATTGTTCAACAGAGGCACGAGTTTAGAATTAGGAGTGATACTCCCAGAAGACACTGGTTTAAAATTTTACATATATTTAGTGTACTTAATTTATAAAGAATACCTGCAAAGAATAACTGTGAAGTTATTTAGGTCTGAAGTTTTCTAAGACTGTTTTGTAAATTTCAGAGTATGAGCTCTACAGTTTTAAAAAAGTATCCCTAGACAACTAATTGTGAATTGTTATATATTCATAAAAGAATGAAATACTATCCAAATTGTAAAAATGAATGAAATTCTTTCATTTGAGAAAGCCTGGATGAACATGGAGGACGGGCAACATGAAATAAGTGGATGAAAGGAAGACAAACACTGAAGTTCAGCTACATGTCAAATACCAGAATTTTAAAAAATGTTTAAATCATAGAAATGGACAATGGAATGGTATTTCCCAGTGGCCTGAGAGCTAGAAGAATGAAGAATGAGAAAATGTTGATGACAGTATACAATTACAGTTAGACTGATGGAATAAATACAAGAGAATTGCTGTATATGTTATAATTTTTACTAGTAATGTTTTATATACTTGAAAATTTCTCACAATATGTCCAAAATGTTTTCATCACCATAATTAAATATATTAAGTCAAAGATATGTTCATTAACTAGATTTTGCTATTTCATAATACACACAGATATCAAAACACCATGTGATTCACATAAGTATGTGTAACTACTTGTTATACATACTTTAAAACTTATTGTATAACACTTATATGTTATACATAGCTTTAAAACTTATTGTATAACATTTATGGACTCATTTATTAGTACTGCAAATTTGAAAATTCATTATCTGTAGGGAGCTGCATGACAGCCCCATTGCTGCCTCCCTGCTGCTCTCTCTCCTATGGGCACTGCATCTGCCTACATTAACCATAATCCTCTCCTGCTTACATCACATACCCAGACGTGACGATGACCCTGTTGTATTCACCCTTGTAGCCTCTTCCTGTCCCATCTCCCGCGCTTGGCCTATAAAAGATCTAATCACTTCCGGAATAAAATAAGACTTGATTGGAACCGCTCAACTTCTCTCCATCTTTCTCTCCAGCCCCCATCCCCATCCTCTCTCCAGGCGAGGTCCACAGATTGATCTGCAGGCCGGATCAAGTGGCGCCCAATGTGGGGGCTTGACCTGGCATGAGAGATTTCAACATGGGACCATTCACGGGAGTAAATCGCCGGCCAGTGTGACTGTTTTGGGACTTTGTCACTGTGATCCACTGTGGCCACCTTATGTTTCACCTGAATCATGGTAGGTGAATGGATCTAATTTCTCTACTGGCATGAGGCAAGTACTTAGTGAGCATGAATTGTTCATGAATGGCCTCAGGGAGGCATTCAAGGTTAGAGGGATTAAGATTAAAACTAAAGATTTACTACAGTACTTTCAGTTTGTACATTCTGTGTGTCCATGTTTCCCTCTAAAGGGCACCATTGATTCTAAAAAATGGGAAAGAGTAAGAGATGCTTTAAAAGATTATTTTAGGGTTTTTGGTCTGGAAAAATGTTCCAGGGACCACCTTTACATACTGAAATTTAATCTCTGAGCTGCTTGCCCAGTGGCATGCAGATCCTCAGATTGAGGAGATGATCGCACAAGGCCTTATAGTGCCCCTAAGATGGTGCTTGCCTCTGCAAGCCTAGTGGTGCTCTTAAAATGGCACTTGCCTGACTTCTGCCACATCAGGGTGGGTCCCTCTCCAAAACTGCATTTCTGGTGACAGAAATAAACGTACCTCCCCAAGATGATGCCACACAGCCACAAGACAGCACAGGCACTGCGCTGCTAGGTCCATGAATCATTAGGACACATATGCCATTCACAATGGCTGCTTTAAAAGAATTAAAGGCAGCAGTTGCCCAATATGGCTCTGCAGGTGCTTTCACTCTTGCTGTTTTAAATTCTCTGGCTGACAGCTGGCTCATACCTACAGATTGGCAAAAATTGACCCGAGTGACTTAATCAGGTGGGTATAATCTTTTGTAAAAATCAGAATATACAAAAAATTGCAAAGAGACCACCAGGCACAATACACAGGCTGGCAATGGGTGAGACCTTAGTATGTTAATATTGGAAGATGCCTATGCAGGCAGAAAGGCTCAAAAAGAGTTTAATCCAACACTTTTCACTCAAATTCAAACAGCAGCTACTTGAGCATGGAGAAAGCTACCTGCAAAAGATAATATGAGCTCCTCTTTCACTAGCATTAAGCAAGGCCCAGATAAACCCTTTTCAGAGTTTGTTGATTGTTTGATTGCTGCTGCTAGCGGAGTCTTTGGCCACACTGATGCAGGCACTAATTTTGTTGAACAGCTGGCTTTTAAAGGTGCCAGCACTATTTGCAGAGCCGCTATCAAACCTTGTAAAAATAGAACAGGCCTAATAGGATATATACACCTTTGCTGTGGTTGCTACCTTGCAGGGGTTTGCAGTTGGACAGTTCTTGTCTCAAAAGCATGAACAGGACTGTTTTGCCTGTGGAGAGACTGATCATTTTACAAAAAGACTCCAGAGATAGAGATTCCAATGTCAATTACTTTGACTCATTTTACTGATCAGAGTGATATTGGTCTAGTCTCTTAAGTTTAATTTCAGCATTTGTAAGGATGGGGACAGCTGCTAAAAAGAGAATGAGAGACACTATGGTAGTTATTATTGTCTTCCCCAATGTCAGATCTTAAAAACCTGAGGTGTCATCATCCTGTGGTGATTTGTTTAGTTCTATAATATGCTGTGCGTATTTAATGTGCGTGAAGATGGGGATGACTCTTTGGAGAAAACTAGAGACATTAAATAAACAGTAAAAATCTCTGGTGGACTTGCTTTGAAATCTGTATTTCTTTAAACCTTTCTTTTAAACTGTTTTGTTCTGTTTTGATATGTTTGGCCTTGCCCTCTTTGAGATGGAAGGCAGGTGTGTGGGACTGATAAACATGTTACTGGGTTTTTGTTAGATCATTGAGCAGAACTGTTGGCAGTGTCACTGTTTGAATGTCACTTTACATGCTTTGATTTTGTAACCTGGACAGCTATTTCTAAGATGACAGTATGTAACTTATTGACTATTGATTTCTTACCATTTATTTTTCTGTAATTCTGTATTAAGAACACTAGAAAACAAGCCAGACACATAGTAAAATATTGCCTTTCTTGTGCCTCCCAGTTCCACACTTTGGGGTTAATCCTAAAGGACTTATCCTCAATGCATTATGGCAAATGGATGTCACCCACATTCCTGAGTTTGGCAATCTTAAAAGTGTTCATTTAACTATAGATATCTTTAGTGGTTTCATTTATATCTCTCCCCAGACTGGCAAAGCTACCAAACATTATTAGCCATATGTTAACTACCTTATCAGTTTTGAGATGCCCACAACAATTAAAGACTGATAATGGTCCAGGCTATGCTAGTTCTGTCTTTGCTCGTTTCTGTCAACATCTTAATATTAATCATATAAAAGACATACCTTTTAACCCTCAAGGTTAAGGCATAGTTAAAAGGGCACATCTCTCCCTAAAACTCACTGTTGATAAAATAAAAAAGGGGGAAATGGTATTCCACAAGGGAGACCTATAAAAATATTCTATCTCTTGCCTTATTCATCCTTAATTTTTTAAAATTTGTATGCTTCTGGACAGTCAGCAGCCATACGTTTTTGGGATACTGAATCACAAAAGCAATTTGCTTTTGTACTATGGTGAGATCCCCTGACTAATTCATAGCATGGCCCGAATCCTGTTCTCATATGGAGACGCAGTTCAGTGTGTCAGCGAGGCCCACAGATTGATCTGCAGGCCAGGTCAATTATCCACTGTGAATAAGTTTTATTACTTTATTAAACCAAAGAACAAATTTAAAGGGTTTCATTATCTTCTTACAATTTTCATTTGAAATTATATTAGTCATGACCAAATGAAAAGAATAATATACACATCTCCTCTTCTTCTACTGTTTGCATCTAATACAACCTCTTGGACTGAAAGTCTGCAAGTGTGGCAGTTGGAAAGGAAAGACAGTGTATAGTGACAGAAGTATAAACACATAAGTCAGCTTCATTCACTTCAGATTTAATAATGGTGTAGGTGGGAGGTGAAGTTCTTTGATAGACATAATGGAGCTCTCTATCAGAGCTAACATTATGAGTTGGACCAGACTGAGGAGGCCCCTTGGGAAGACTGGGGAAATCCAAGTCTAGCTGTTCATCTGAAGAGATCCTGGAAATAAATTTCAACACCTATGCCTTTTAAGCCAACTGGTGACTGGCTACTAACCTCCTTACTATGAAAACACTATACTGATGCTTCACTTTTGCTTTCTCTCTCTCTCTCTCTCTCTCTCTCTCTCTCTCTCTCTCTCTCTCTCTCTCTCTTGAAATATCCTATCAATATTTCTGTGACATGTCTTAACGTGAAATATGCAGTGATGGATATTCTGAGCAATTATATAAAGTTATTCAATTGGATAGATTGTAAGCCACCCTAATGTTAATACTGGAAAGTTATGATAATCAAAAATTGTTTTAAAACCATTTTGAAGAAATATGTAATTCTTGAATTCATCTAAGATCATCCTGAGAACTATTCCACACTTTGCTTAACTTTTAAAAGTAAATATAGACTTCCAGAAGAACATGGCAGATAGATAGCAGCAGCTACAGATGCTCTCTGAGATACCCCATTTAAAATCCAGGAATCGTATGGTACTAGGAGTCATAAGCAAGGGGAGATGCACCCTGCTGACCCAGGAATAAACTAAGCTAAGAGAAACCACCTGGAAATCCAATCCTGGTGCTATAACAGGAACAGATAAAATCTCAGCATGGAAGCTAGAACCCACACCACTGGAAGCCATGATTAGAACTTCCTGCTGCCGCTGCTGTGTCCAAATCTGTAGGGCAGGGAGAGAGATGTGCGAAAGCTCGGAGTGTGGGACTCTGCAAATGGAATTGAGAATGGGACTAGCAGGGAGTCCTACATTGACTTGTGGTGAGTGAGTGGAACAGGGACCCTTTCACAAGTAGGAGGCACCAGCAAAGGACATATAGTGACTGGGCAGACTTGCTGGAACAGGGCATTGCAGTGACATTATTCACATATTCCCCTCTCAAGCGGGATTGGTGGAGAGTGCTTGGCCTGCGTGATGCCACTGATTAAGACCCAGTAGGCTTGCCCAAACCAGGACCTAGTGCCTGGAGGTGCACCCTAGCTGTGGAGCCTTTGGTAGATTGAAATGGAGGGGCGGGCCCAGCAGATGCTGTCCAGGTCTGGGTCTCCCTAGTAAAATGCAGTGGGTGGGAACACCCAGCCAGTGCAATTCAAACAAACTGTAACCAACAAAGAGAAAAAAATTGGACCTCCTACATTTGCTTGTATGGAAGGAACAAAAAGTATGAGAAGAGGAAGCAACAAGAAAGAGTCCTCAGTCCCCAATCCTGAGAAAGGGAAATGCAAAAGAAGACAGAAAACATGCAGTATCAGACATGACACCAATAGACATAAAGAGATATCTCCAGAGCCTCATAGAGGAGTTTAAAAATGAAGTATTTCATGAAATAAAGCAAGATATAAGTAGAATAGTTAGACAAATGCTAAGCACCGACCAAGAAGAAACAGAGGGTGGAATGGAAGAACAGAAAAAAAGGGAAGAATTGTTTGATGGAGAAAACAGAGAAAACTTAGAATATGTGAAACAGGTTAAAGAGATTACCAGGAAACTAAAAGCTCTAGTGAAAGCTGGCATAACAGCTTGAAAGAGACTAAGGATAGATTATCTGAATTGGAGGGAAGATTTGTAATATGGGAGCATGAAATGAAAAACTTAAAATAACAAGAAAACAAACAGCAGTAATACAAAGGCTAGAAGATGATAAAAGGATCTTTAACTTAAGAATTAAGAACATATAAGAAGTAGGGGTACAAACAAATGGACGACAAAACCTATTTACAGAAATAATTCCAGAGAATTTCCTTAATGTAGCAAAAGGTAAAGATACGCAGATGTATGAGGCATACAGGACCCCAGCCACCTACAACCCAAACAGAGCTACACCTAGGCATATAATAATCAAAATATCAGAAATCCAATATAAGAACAGAATATTAAAAGCCATCAGAGACAAGAAACAGATCAGTTACAAGGGAACACCCATCAGAATTACAGCAGACTTCTGAGCACAAACCATCAAATCATGAAGAGAGTAGGGGGAAATAATTTAAGCTTTGAAAGATAACAACCTCCAGCCAAGATTGATATATCCTGCACAACTGTCCCTAGAAATTGATGGAAAAACAAGGTGCTTCCAGGATACAGAGGAACTAGGGGAATTTGCAACCACCAATTCAGCTCTACAGAGAATACTGCAGGATATTCTAAAAAAGGAAAATACCAAGATTTCAGAAACAGTGGCAGAGAGGCCACAATGAATGGAGCAGAAAGTGAAATAAAGAAGACAAACTGACAAAAAACAACAGAAAAAAGAGGCAGAGAAGATTGAATGGTAGGAACAGCTATTTTGGAGAAAACAAGACATCATAATGGCTAATGCTGATTTAGTATCATCTTGCTTTGAAGTCCCATCAAGCTTTTATTCTTCTGTCTCCATCAGTCTTAACAGGTTGTATCTTATTGTATTTTAATATATATGATAATGTAAGCAAAAGCTTTTATAGACAAGGAGATTATACAGAAACCATTGTTCATTTTCTGATAGTTGTTTCTAAATATCCTGTAATACTTTCATTCCCTTGAATGGTTTTACATTGTCTTGATATGTTTGGTGCTACAGTATATGAAGTTATACTCAAAGATTTCAAGGAAAGGGACACTACGGTAACTACTTTTATATCAGGATATCTTGTGGTGAAACACTGTTTTGCTTAAATGGTTATGCTTTGACCTGCGTGGTTTTGTTGTTATGCCTTCTTTTATCTCATTCCCCTTTTAAAAAATTATTTACTTTTTTATTTTCATCTTTTTAATTAAGGGAAAAATAAAAGAAGCAAGATACATTACAGTAACCCACTTTGATTTCCTATTAACTTGATTTGAAACCCTGTGTAGCCCTCACCATCTTGCTTTTACTGATTTTCCTCTATTCTGCTTTGCTTGATATTACCAAGTTCGAAAGTATAGGCAACAACTGTAAAGACAATAAGATTCATTATGACACCCATTCTGGTTGACTATTATCTTCTTTTAAAGTCCTGTAATGTCTCCAATGTTTTGGCTTTATTCTTTACTGTTTTGTTCAATTTTATTATAGCTGATTATATAGGCTATTCTTTTTAAGATAGCAAGAGGCAGTATTGTAACCATTGTTGATCACCTAGTAATTTGTTTTTACATTATCTATTATGTCCATCCTTTTGATTTGACTGACTCTGTTGTGTTATGTCACATTTGGTTTTACTCTCTTCAAAAAGTAATAAGAACTGTGGGAGTAGTAAAACCCAAAATTTGTAATTGTCATTGTACAAAAGAAAGGAAAAGAAAGTGCTCTAAAGAATATAACTGAATATATATTTAAGTGTATAAGATAGATAACCATATTACCGAGTTTTTTTGGATCATTGAATAAAACCGTTTCCAGTCTCACTGTTTGAAAGTCCACTTTATATGCTTTAATTTTGTAACTTGAACAACTATTTCTAAGATAACAATATGTAATCTATTAACTAGCGTTTTCCTATTGTTCATTTTTTCTGAAATTCTGTATAACTTGTATCCTTTTTCTGTTTTTCTTTCTTTTTCTCCTTAAATAAAAAAAGTAAATGTAATTTTAAAATTGTTCTCTATTAGTAGTGTAAACTGCTTACTCTAGCCCTATAATCTTACGATCTAGCCTTTATTTAGTTTGAAAATTCAGAGCCATGTAAAGTACACATTCTACTGTTTCTCTCTGGCTTTTATTGACTGAATTATTTTCTTTTATCTGTACTTCATTTTGGTAAACCTGTTATTCACAATAACAATTTCCCAAAACTACCCACTCAATCAAAGAACAATATTGTTGGAAGTTAGGAGAAAAATTAATTTGAAATTTGTAAAGCAAGGAAAGAAAGATTACCATCTGTTAATTATATATTTTTTCAAACATGCTTCTAATGACATTTTGTCTTTTATTTCTCAATGAACTTTGGCCATAAAGATATCTGATTAAAGTGTAGTTTATAATTCATTATTCCCTTTATAGAAATATTACAATATATTGAATTGGTTTTGGGAATGTGCATTATATAATGTTCACAAACTCTGTATTTAAAAATTAAAGACTTTCTTTAGTTGTAAAAATACCTTTCTAATAAACTTTCTCCTTTGTCTTCATGCCTTTTCTCTGAAATATGGAAAAATGGGTTAAAACTAAATTTATGTCATTTACATTAAACTATATGGTTTTGTTTTAAATATATGTATATAAATCTTACAAATAAAAATATTGAACATCTTTTCAAAACAAATCTAACAAATATAATTTGGATTCATAATACTTGAAATATGAAGAAATTAAGAGAGGGCAACCTGCTCAGAACCCCTTCCATCTCTCTGACAGAATCTTTCTTTCTCTCAATAAGTATTTCACTAAAAATGAAAAGAAATTAAGAGAATACATCGCAGTAGTCAACTGAAATATGACTAGTTAGAAATTATTTAACGTTATGGCCATGTCTATTGAACACAAAATTGAGTTTGAATGTAATATTAAAATTTATATTACATGTCCAAGATATAGCTCAGCAGCATAAGCACCTATCTGACAAGTGCAAGCTTTTCAATTTGATTTCTCATACCAAAACCGTAAAATAAAATGATATAAAGTTAACATTATAATTTACATGCATGTTTCAGTGCTGAGTATATACATTTTATGATTCTTTATATTCTGTGAATTTATGTATTTACCATGTTAACATTTTTATTAAGAATTATTTGGCACTTACATCTTGTGAGTGTTTGTGATGATCTGAAAATAATGGAGATCAGATCTGGTTCACTTTATTAATTCAGACTATCTCTGGTTCAATAAAAAATTAAACTGGTTTTAATTCCTCCTTTTCTTATTGTTATTCAATGGTTAGAATATTCAATAAGAAGGCTGAAATATTTACATAAAATTGTAAATTAAAAATGAATTAACATTTAAAAAATCTTATTTTGGTGTAATTTTGCATATTTATATGATAAAATAAAATTTTGCATATTTAATTTTGCAAAATTTAATTTTGCATATTTATATGATAACAAAAAATTAATTTCTAGATAAATTGTGTTATATTCTTTTAAATTTAGTAAAAAGTTAAGCATTGTATGCTATTATGTTTATGTACCATATTAAATAATTATCAACAAATAACCCATGCTAATGGAATTAGTGAATATACTGTACTTACACTTATGCATTAATAATCAATTATAATAATACTCTACTTTGTAAAACACATTCTAAATAGTTTTCTAGCTTTAAGTGACTGACACAAGAAAGAAAATATTTCAATAGATTTTAAAGAAATAAAACATGAGCTTATTTTTAAATGCACTGTAATATAACCAAATTACCCTTTATCAAGGTCTCTTTTGAAGGGAAAAAAGATGAATTCACTATAAGTGTAGAAAAGCCATTGAAAATTCATACCTACATGGGACAGGTATTGCACTTGTAACTTTGCAGGAATCAAACTGAAATACTTCTCTCATTCTGGTAAAAAATAATTTTCTCCAGGTAGAGAAGTTACTGGATAAATCTGCTCAATATTCCAGCCAGGGATTCATGACCTAGCTTCTATTAACAGAAATAGGGTGTCTTGCAACTATGTCTCCATAAGTTCCACTGAAAAATATTTCTGTAAGTAAAGATTCAACCCAAGGGTTAGATTTTAGTGCATGTTATAAAATTCAAGAAACTTGGTACATAATGGAAATTCTGACACAACCTTAAAGATAGCTGCTTGAATGGAGCAACTATAATACTCCAATTCCTTTATTTCAGAAGTGTGAGTGTTTATGTTGCCACTGGATAAAAGAATTGATGGGAAAATTATTCATGCTTGGTGAATTGCATAGTAATAAAATAAAGCCTTGCTTTGAGTAAAGTGGAATATGGACTCAATTTTCCCTACAAAACCCTTTTTACAGGTTTTATATTTCACTACTTATGTTTCACAAACTCTGCACCTGTATCATTTATCAGTTCAGAATTTCATTTGCAAACACTTCACTGATGAAATAACTTGTATAACAATAATGAAACAGCTCACTTTTGATTTTTCTTGTAGCAAATATAATGCCAGGAGGTGAAAGGGTGTAATCTCTTTTTAAAAAATGTTACAAAGTCAGACTTTCAGTTTTATGGACTTAGAAGTTGTTAAACATCCTTTATCAATTTTAGGTTTCCACAATATAACATACAATATCATGCAAAGTATTACTTTATACATTTTAGAAAAGTAGAGGTATATATCTTAGAAATCATTCAATGATACATTAAAATTTATGCCATAAAATTCCATTTTTTCTTTTTCCAAGAATTTTGCTTTAAGAAAATAAAACCTCTTAATAAGTCTAGTTTACTAATTTGTAAGTAACTACAATCTAAGGACATTCATTGTGATGTTAAAATTTCGGAAAAGAATTATTCTTTTTCTATAGGATTATTACATGAAGTCTTTTGTATACTCTGCATGTAAGCAGACTATGAGGTTGCAACAATAGCTGTAATACAAGACTTATTCCTTATTTTAATGTTTTTTTTATTTAGAGAAAAAAAAAACCAGAAAAAAGGGTAGAAATAATATAGAATTTCAAAAAAAAGTAAGCAATGACCAGTCAAAAAACAACAGAAAGTAATCACTAGTTGATAAATTACATATTGTTATCTTAGAATTAATTGTTCAAGTTACAAAATCAGAGCATAAAATTGGACAGACAATCAAACAATGAGAGTACAAACTATTCTGTTTGATGAACAAAAACTTTTTAGTATGGTTATCTATGTTGCACATTTAAACATACATAAAGTTATTCTTATGAAGTTTATTTAATAACAGATAGACAAAAATATATACAAAGGGATGGAAAAATTAATTTATAATATACCTGTGAAAATAATAAGGAACATTAATCAAATAGTACTAAAATACAGAATCCCTGAAAACAAGAACAGTACACATAGATAAGAGAATTAGTTTTAAAAGGTAAATTTTAATTACTTGGATACATAGACCTTTTGGGATGAAAGTTGTAGAAGAGATAAACAGATATAGGAGCAATTCCTGATTTCAATATACAATGAAGCACAAAAACTTGTGACTATTGCTACCATACCCACGTAGGTGGGTAGAATGCTCATATAATAAGTGGAAAAGTTAAAAGAGCAAAACAACTTTCTACTCATAGGATTTCCAAGCTTTATGAGGTTATTCCACACATTTAGCTATATAGGATCATCATTATCACCATTATCGTCATCATAATTTAAAACTAGAACACCCCAGAAGAGAGCCCTAAAACAGCCAAAGGTAATACACTTTTTAAAAAGATATGAACTATTTGTGAGGTAAATAAGAGTCTCAAATAGTATTTAAAATGATACCTACCCTGAAAATATAGACTCAAGGAAAAAATTAAAAGAAAAGAAGTACAATTAAATGAAGATTTTTAATGTCCTAAAAAATCAACAAGTCCTAAGAGTTTTAAAAACTGAGGAAGAATAGTCAAATTTTAAGCCTCTTTATATATGATTTTTGTGTCAGAATGATTTGAGTTTGAGTCTGTTAATGGCTATGTTACAGAACTTTTGCGTTAATTAAAAGGGAAGCATATGTAGGGTATCTGATCTTTAAGTAGCGCTCAATAAATGAGGCTTTGTTTTATTTAATGCAAACATCCACAGTGTTGTCTTTCTTTTCTCTATTTTTTAAGTCCACTAGGCAGTGGAGTAATTTCCCTTTTGAAGTGGCTGTCCTAGATGTAGCATTATGCTGTGACAGATGGAAACCCAATAGCAGTCACACAGAATATCTGCCAAATGAGATAGTCATCTGAAGATGATGGCAGTAAAAGAGTTCTTTGCTGCAGGACCCAAAAACGTACTGCCATTCATTAATGACTGCAAAAAGTTCCTAGTGATTCTGTGTCCATAAAAATACCAGTAGATATTAAACAATCTTTGTTCAACACACCATGCAAAAAAGAAGCTGCCTTTCAATTTAGAAAGTAACATAATATTTCTCCTCTTCTCCCATTCCTCCCTCTTCTTTCCCATTCTCAAATGAAGTGATATAAAAAAGACTAACTGGAAACATTAAAATTTACCACAGAGAATATTTCAGGGAGAATATAAAAGGATTAGAAAGTTTGGCAGAGATAAATATTGGAAAATTTAGTTTAAAAGTTTGGAATATTATTTTAGAAAATAAAATGTTAATAGTCTTTTTCCTGGGTAGTTTAGATCAATGATATTGTTGTTTCCTTTTCTGCTATTCTTCAGACTTTCTTTCATCTCTCTTTTCTTGCTTTCTATCATATTTGCTATCTTTCTTTCCTGCTTCTCTTTCTCTTTTTAAGCCTTATCCTTCTTTTTAAAATTTTTCATTATATTTATACACATACACACTTTAGAGATATTTTCCCCAATATATTCATATTTTCCTGATTTGAAAATTGTTCTTTTCCTTTACTAGATTTGCAGAATTTCTTGTCAGTTAAATACTGAGTTATTAAGGTAATAATTACAAGTAAAGACTGATTTTTATCTCAGTATTTTAATTTAACATTTAATGTTAGAAATTATTTCAAAAAATAGTACCAATCAGGTGTGAATACACAAAAAATATGGTGCTACATTATTTCTAAACTGGAAAATAAGAGACTCTTCAGTTTGTGTTTCTGATATTTATCAGTTTTTAAAATCAGGATATAATGGAGACAAATAAAGGATAGAATTCTGGTTTGTCTGCTTAATAGACTCTATTGTTTCTAAATGGAGTCTGTTTCTAGACAATTGATTATTTTTCTAATTTCCAATCAGCTTATTATATCATAGTTTTTAGTTGTTTAGAGTGACAATTTTCATCAATTTTCCATAGTTCTGAAAAACTTGAGTGCAATGTGTTTTTTTCTCTGAAATGTCTTTTCAAAAATAATTGTATAGTAAATAATCTTGGTTGAATGAAGTTATGCCTGCCTAACTTTGAGATAAAAGACAAGTTTGTTTACTGTGCAATGTAACAAAGGAGATGTCTCCAACCAGGGCAAAGGAGAGAGTCACACATGGTATTTTCTCAAAAATATGTGTTCTTCAAATTTGATGTGAGTCCTGAGTGAAGCAATCTTTTTGTATGTGTTAAATAGAGTAGGACCACTGCATTTGTCTTTATAAATGATGGAGAGAAATGAGAAGCTAAGTAAACATGAACTTCATGCTCCTGGTTCAACTGACTCATTTCACTCTGTTACAAAATCTTCTATCTTTTGTTCAGCATAAATTGTAAGGTTGTGAATATGGTAAAATCTCATATGCTTCACAGTTATTGATGGGTGGTTTTCAAAAACATCACATAGCTGTAAAGGTAAAGCCAAACAAACAGACAAACAAAATCCAAAGTTATTGTCACAGCCAGAATAAAATGATATCTTAAGGAAACCAGGTGGGAATCTTTTTATAACTCTATGCAACCTAATAGTCTAACCTCATAAGTAAAGTAAAACATGCATAGGAGCTAATACTTATAATCCCAGTACTAAAAGGCTGAGACAGGAAAATCCTGAGTTCAAAGTCATCCCAACTACCAAGCATGATTTTGTCTCAAACAAGCAAATAAAACAACAAAAAATGACAACAGATCTATACTGTGGGAGACAACTCCAGTGATTCCCTTTGAATCCAAAACATTTACTGTGACTTAGATTATTTGGAGAGTTATTTCCTTATACTGATATGTAAAAGGCTGGCTAGAGTAGTTCCCTCTCTCTTCAACTGGCTCTGAGCACTGCAAATAAGGCTAGCCAAGATGCTAATATGCAATAGCTAGAGCCAACAGACAGTCCTGTTTCTTCTCAAAGTGTTCTCCACTATAGAGGATTCAGCATGCCAGCAAATAGCTCTGGGAATGTCACCTTGGTAGGAACCCCAAGACCCCCCAGGCCACAAGAGTTTGCATATCAGAAACTGAAGTGATAGCCCCCCAAATCAATTCCATGGCTACCTTAGTTGGATTATGTAAATTGATCTTTCAGCATATGTTTATCTCAACAATTTACAGAGATGCCAATCTTGCACCTGGCCAGCCAGCTCAAGTTATCCACTTAATTCCCACCATCCTTACTCTCACTCATTCCTGAGCCACTCCCCTTTTTCACAAGATAATAAATGCTGGGAGAGGCCTTAACCTGCATATCCTTATGGGGATTGGATTTAGGACCTGTTGGCTGCCCTTAATTTGGAATAGGTCTTGGTATTTTACTCTCACAGTGGGTTGCATTTGGAGGTGGTAGATTGGAATTAACTTGCTAGGATTCCAATAATGTCTCAGTGGGATTAAATACAACTTTTTGGATTGTGAGGAAAACTAGAAAGAGAATTCCAGTACTTGGATGACTGAACTCGATATTCGGGCTTACAATATATCCAAGCAACATGAGAATTGAAGTAGTAATTGCAATTTCAGATGCAATGTGAGCTACATTTCAGAAAAAATTGGCATAACCTTTGGTACATAATATGTTGCTATTCTTCTAGTAAACACTTTAACATCTGGAATTCCTAACAAAAGCATGATTCATCATGTTGATGATATCTAATTAAATAAAACCAAACTCATTACATGTTGCTAGTAGTTTTATACTAAAATCTTCATCTTCTGGAAAAGTTTAGCATCCTTGACTCTCCCTTTCATGCTAGTCATGTATACAAATATCAGTCTCAAATGATTACAGAATGTCACAGCCAGTCATAGTGATACCTCATGACATTATATCTGATTAAAAAATACAGCAGTGCTTTGACAGTGCCATATAGGTATAGGATCTATGAGCCTTATAAAATATTGCAATACCAGAAGCCACTAACATAATAAAGCAATTGAATGCACTATTACAGTGTTAGCAGTGTTGCCATGTTAGAATTAATACTCTGTGGTGATGGGGCATTGTAATAATCACTTTTCTGTCACAGGGACACAATATATGACACTGAAAATTTAAAGTTTATTTTGGTTCACAGTTTCACTAGGTTCATTCTTGGGTAGATAGGCTTTAATAGTATAAAGGTCATAGTGGAGGAACACATGGGAGAAAGCTGTTCAAGCCATGTTAGCCAGGAAGCCAAAGAGAATGAATGAACTGGAGACCAGGATTTATTTTTCTTACTATGGTTATTGTTACCTTCCCCCTCCAACCTGACCCAATCTCCACAAATTATTACCGGCTATGAGTAGCAGTATTTCATTAAAAAAGAATATCTCCCCATTACCAAATCAATTTTCAAAATCATGAGACATTTGAGGGACATTTTAGATACAAATGAGACACTATCCTCCAGATTATGATATATGCTGAAATCACCAATATTTGGATGTTGTTGTTCCTCAATAAGTACAAAGCAAAGTGAACTAATGGTGTAATGTTTTATTATTTCTGTGAATAACTCATAGTGTCCCATCCTGAAAATTTTGGCTCTGGAAGTATAGTTAATACCTGTCATGGTTTATCTTGGTGGTCCGCATACCTCATGCATTTTTATTGTGCATTTGTGATTGGTTTATTATCTAGCACTTGGATTGGGGGTGTGAGTGCTACACTGGCCTAGGGGTATAGCCATGATGTGATGTAATTGCAGGAAGAAGGTGTGTCTCTCTCTCTTGCTGGTTTCCATCTTGCTGTTTGCAGCCACCATGAGCTGCAGCCCTGCCATGCCACCCTCCCTTGGAGCCAACTAAAACCTCTAAAAACTGTAAGAAAAAACCTTTCCTTTCCTAACTTTGATCATCAGGTATTTTGTCTCAGTGATGAGTAAAAAGTAACTAAGACAGTACCTCAAAAGTAATAACCATTTGTACTAGAGAACAAAATAATAGTTCCATTAAAATTTAGGCTATCTTGTCACATGGTCACTCATGTCAATGAATGAACACACTTTCAAGAAAGCTAATTTAACCATCCACAAGTAGTAAGAATATTGTTACAAAATGCTGTTAACTCAGTATTTTTGAAATTCAGTTAATTCAATAACATTTTTGAGGCTCTTTCTCTATTCAATTTTAAAATTAAGTGGATAATGGGATTGCCTTAAAATTCACATATCATCATTGGCACATAAGAGTCATCTTAAGCTTTCCACTAAGCCACTCAGGCCAAAAGGGATGCTATGCAATGTGAAGGGAATCCAGAAAGTGATTTTACCCTTGACATCATTGAAGTAGAAAAGGAAAGGAGTAAATTAACTCACTTACCAGCATACTACATGTTTTCTGAGAGATAGCATAAAAATGTAATATTGAAGAACCTGAACCAAATGGGTAAACTTATTAGAAGCATGTAGATCAAAATGTAATGAAGTGACTAGGTAATTAAAGACAATGAATGATTCAACTCATTTCAAGATGAAACACTCATTCACATTGCTAACATTAGCTCTTGACAATTTGTGGCTGAGTCTTTCTGATAGAATTGCACTTGTTTGAAGTTTAGGGCTGTATTCAAAGAATATGACAATCTAGTAAAAGGCCCAGACCTCTTGTCTCAGTTTAAGACATCTCACCCTTTGTATCCATTGAGGTCATTATAGCACTTTTTAACTTCAGTCTCTCCTTAATCTTGATTGTAAACCCATAAACCATTGATATGCAAATACTTAATTCAGAAAATTTTTCCAGGGATTCCAGCCAGAAATACATTCTAAATTAACATCTACTAATGAATTATGTACTCATGTCCATGGAGACAGAAAGGAAGCCTAAAAGTCTTCTATGCACTTTACAAATATCAGGTTGCTACATATCTATTTTATTCCAAAATAAACAGGAAAATAAAATAGCATAATGAGATTCACAAAAACATGCATTAAAAAGTCATCCAAAAAATCATCCGAAGATTCAGAAGGAATTTAATACTAGCAAAATTACTGGCAATCAAAACCAGAAGAAATTTTAGAAAGTTGGTTGGTTTATTGCAAAGCATATATTGATTTTTAATTTAAAAGGAAAATTCAACACAGTATACAAATAAAAGACAAAAATATTTTTTCATCTTTTTTAGTTTACAAAAATAGTATAACTTGTATAGAAAACAGAAGCATGAAGTTTGTTACAATGGGATACTTTATTCTCAGGATTAAATGAAAAAAAAAAAAAACAGTTTCTCTTGTTTAGACGTCTATCTGAGCTTCAAGACTTGATACACAATTATCTGTATTATGTCTCCACCTCTGTATCCAGTGAAGATCTCAGAACTGACATTTGCATAACTAACTACCCCTCTCTATGTTTTCTAAACTGAATTTTTTTTCTCATTTTACATTGGCTAGTACAAAATATGCAACTATTAAAAATGTTTGTATATTATTGTTTATCTTGGGCTTTCACCTTTTTAGCATATTAGGTTTTTCTATGTTGAGCTAATTTATTATTTAAATCTCCCCTTCTTCTTCTCCCTGGTGCCATGTAGCATTACATCCCCTTATTATATATAAGCTAAACTAAAATCATACCATCTTTGTTTGGATCCTTGCCTTTGGTTTTTCACCCACCATAAATCCTTTATATAAAAAACCATGAGCATAAGTTTTCATCCTGATATAAATTGTTTAATGACCCTCTATTGCCTGTGGCATTAAAATATCCTTAATATGTCCTATAAGTCACTTGATCATCTTGTGCCTATTCTATCGCTATTTCTCATAAATCTCTGATGTGCTAGGGTTTACAATTCATGTTTTGAATCATACAGCTACTTTCCCTTTGCCTTCAAGATTTAAGTTGGCATCCTCATTTCTGGAAACTTTAAAATCTACTAGGCACGAAATCTGTGAATATGCCAAATCTGTTTTTGTAACTATCTTTCCTCTTCATTCTTATAACATGGCAGGCATTTTCTCTTTAATATGTCTTAATATTTCAACTTGCAGCACAGTTTTCATCCAGTCTGAAGATAAGTCACTTAAATTAGATGAGAATACAATTTATATTATTTCAAAGTGAACTAGCTAACAAAAACATTGGTTTCTAAAAGCATTTGGTATTTTCCTGTATTAGCAAATTTTTAAAAATTAAAATATAAGATCATACGAAATTCTGCTGAAAATATTCTTACTCATTTTTTATGTTAAATAAAGAGATCTACATTATCCATGTAAAATATGGGGTCTCTATGTGGTTTGATTAAAAAAAAGCCTATCATGTCCTAGTGTGATTCATTTGCAAATAGTATTCAGGAAATTGTATCTTACAATCAATATATGTCCAATAACTTGCTTGATTAACAATGTAATATTACAAAAAATTAAAATGTTTATTTAAGAATAACTCTCATGAATTCTACTCAGAATTACCATACATTTTAGATATTTCATTCAATACCTATATTAAACATTAATATAATAGTATATTTGCAAAGTATTTTCTAATATATTATTAGCACAGATAGGACATAATTTGAACTTTGAAAAACAAAATGAAAACCCAGAATATTATAAGTACAACTATTATAACAAGAGAGAAAATATTTTAATTGATATATTTCTAAATGTGGTATTAACTATTGAATATAATTTTTGTAACATGTGTATAATAATGTCAAAATTTTTATCATCACAATAATTGCTAGTGTTATTTGAAAGAAGCATACTTTGCTCAATGTATTTCACAAATAAGCAGTGGGTTCAATTTGGTTTATACAAAGTAAGTTAATTTTGCAGATTGTACATAATACCATAGATTTATGATATTTAGAGGAACTTTTTATTAAAGAGGGAAAACAAAACAAAAAGTAAAAAAAAAAAAAACTAGAAGCAAAGGAGACAAATAAATGATACCAAAATAATAATGTAATAGGCTTTCAAAACAAAGTTGCAGAAACTTAACAAGGGTTATTATTTTGCATAGATATCTTCAAAAGAGCTACTCAGATTACCAGATATAGACATTTTTTAAATGTTAAGTCATTATGCTCTTCTTCTACACACCATATTGCCTTTTTGCCTTTTTAAAGTTGTGACAGGGGCCTCAAGTTTCAATGATTTTGCTTTTCTATGCATTACTGACCTTTCTCTCCTCCTATTCAATCACTTGCTAAAATTTTTTTCTCTAGTTAAAATGTGTCCCTCTGAATTACACATATCTTACTGAATTTATCTTGCAGCTGCATAGGTCACCTCCTGTAAGTTTTTACTCAAAATTCTCTTTAATATGTCCTATTTTGTCATCTCAATTGGTTGTTTGCAATCCCTGCCTCTTTCACATCCTAGTCCCAATCAATCAGTTCAATTTTAATTATGTTTCTTTGGATTTTTTGCCTTCTAATATATTCTTTTAAATATTTCTTTTAAACTTAACAATATTATAAGTAAAAGGCTGTTTATAGTTTTTGTCATCTATGAATCTGATGCATTTGATGGTTCTGTACATGGCAGTTGCTCAATAAATATTTATTGAATGAATAAATGAACATGTGTACCATAGATGAACAATTGTACCATGTTTTGTCAATGAGTGCACATACCACAATGATTCCATAACCATCACCTAGTGAAGTTCTAGCCACTTTAGTTTTTGTAAGTACATTTAGTAATACTTTCATAATGGCAAAACACCTTCCTCACACTTCTCAGAATTCTGACCTGTCATTAAGTCACGTGTGAAAGTCTTTACACACTTCATACTAATTGCCTGCATCAGGAGTCCCCTAAATCCAGTAAAATTTTGTCAACATGCTGGATTTCTGCTGAAGCTTCATTGTTCTTCTGTTACATTAGGCTATTTGGAATAATGATGCATTTATAGTTTCAAGAAACCACGTTGTGTCTTCTCTGTTAAAAGGCCGTAAAATAGTTTAATATTCATCATTAGTATGTACTTCACATTGATAAGGTACTAAAATAACTAAAACTGTTAACACTTCACTTTTGGTTTGAATTCATTCTAATGAGCAATAATAATATATATAGCTAATTTTATTGTTTTACTCCATATTTATCATTTTTGTACACCAAAGATTATTATTATTTTTCAAAAGAGGAATAGTATGACACCACAGTCTATTCTTAGTAGTTGTTATTTAACTGTATATGTGATATTCAGTATGGATTTTCCAGCAAAACTGTGTCTATCAGAGAGATTTATATGGGAATAGACTTCTATAAATCTCACCATAGAAAGCAGGGGTACAGCAGGAAAGTATTTACTCATTAACTTCTATCCTTTATGAGGAAAGAGTCTCTCTCTCTCTCCTTGATAAATAAATCCACTTCACTTTTGAATTTTTCATGTATGAAAAACAAAAGAATTTGTGCAACCATAAAGGTAAGAACAACATTATTATGAGTATATAATGATCAGACATATAGTAAGATACAGATGGAACTTAGATGATATATTATATAACAAAGAACCAATACATTGCATATTAAAATGCCTATTAATATATGATCTATATTGTTTCTCTATTTGATGAATTTTTCTGATATATATGTCTGTCCCTTTCATTAATTTATGTTAGTGCCTGACACAGAACATAATAGAATACTTTCATCAGTAGCATTTTTAAAGAAAAATAAGATGACAGACAACTTAACTTTGTTTATTTTGAAATTCTGCAGTATTACTATATGAATATTTTTGACTGCTACATGAAGGATAATTTTACTTCAAAAATTACCTAATTCAACATTCAGTATTGCTAGTAAACTCTCTGCTCAAGGATATAAAATGAAATCTATGAAATCAAACATTTTTATTTCAAAAGCTGTATTAGCTGTGTATTCTGATAGGTAGCGATGGTACATAAATATCTCAAATATGGAGTAAAACAGCAATGGTAAATATTGGTATATATATATATGTATATATGTGTGTGTGTGTGTGTGTGTGTGTGTGTGTGTGTGTGTGTGTATAACACTATACCTTAATTTGTAATAATTTCTCTAAGGAAAGTAAATTATGTTTTATGACAATATACTGAGTGTCTTTCTGGTATCAGAAACACCTTAAGAATTATTTTTCTTGGTAATTGTAGTGTATCATTTAACCTGATAACTATACATGTAGAATATTGTCATCATTTTTAATGTTCAGCATTTGTAATGTTCATCTCATTTTAGTGAAATTTTATTATATTAATATGGTATATAATTTCTGCAATTCAAACTGATTTATAAAACTTTATTCTACTAATTGTTAGCTATCTACCCATAAAATGGAATTTCTGCAGTTTATTCTTCCAGGTTATCAATATTTAACCAAAATTGATAGTGCACTTGAAAATCAAGTGAACCAAATCTCATACTGGCAAAGATACAGATCTTCTTTACTTGACAAAATGTATAATAACCAATGATCTACACAATTGTGGTGTGCTATGGTCACTCAAAGAAATAAGAATACATTTTTGAATTTCATTGGTAGAAATGTTGTATTAACTCAAAGAGACTGAAACAGAAAGGTTACATTGAAATAAATTTGAGAAGTATATTCTTTTTTATTTCTTTTTAAAAAATTTTATTGAAGGAGAAAAACAAAAAAAAGCAGAAAGAGGGTACAAGTTATACAGAATTTCAGAAAAAAAATAAACAGTAGGAAATCACTAGTTAATGGATTACATATTGTCATCTTAGAAATATTTGTTCAAGTTACAAAAGTAAAGCATATAATGTGGACATTCAAACAGTGAGACTGCAAACAGTTCTGTTCAATGATCCAACAAAACTCAATAATATCATTGTCTACATATACACTTAAATATACATGCAGTTATATCATTTAGAGCACTTTCTTTTCCTCTCTTTTGTACAATGACTATTACAGTTTTTGGGTTTTATTACTACCACAGTTCTTATTACTTTTTTGGAAGAAAGTAAAACCAAATGTGACATAACAGAAGAGAGTCAGTCAAATCAAAAGGGTGGACATAATAGATAATGTAAAAACATAATACAAGGTGATCAACAATGGTTACCATAATGCCTCCCGCTATCTCCAATAGAATTGCCTATATCATGAGTTATAATAAAATTGAACAAAACAGTAAAGAATGAAACCAACAGAACCAAAACATTGGAGACATTACAGGTCTTCAAAAGTAGATAACAGTCAACCAGAATGGGCGTCATAATGAATCCAACTATCTTCACAGCTGTTGCCTAAACTTTCGAACCTGGTACTATCAAGCAAAACAGAGTGGAGGAACATCAGTCAAAACAAGATGGTGAGAGCAATACATGGTTTCAAATCAAGTTAATAGAAAAACAAAGTGGGTTACTATAATATATCCTGCATTTTTATTTATTTCCCTTAATTAAAAGGATAAAAGTAAAAAAGAAAATAATAAAATGGAGATTGAGATAAAAGAGGGTGTAACAACAAAACAGCACAGATCAAAACATAACCATTTAAGCAAAATAGTGTTTCACGACAAGATAATCCCGACATAAAAGTAGTTACCATATTGTCTCTTTCCTTGAAATCTTTGAGTATAACTTCATATACTGTAGCATCAAATATATCAAAACAATGTAAAACCATTCAAGAGAATGACAGTATTACAGGGTATTTAGAATCAACTAACAGAAAAAGAACAATGGTCTCTGTATAATGTCCTTGTCTATAAAAGTTTTTGTTTATACTATCACATATAATAAAATCCAACATAATACAACATGTTAAGACTGATGGAGACAGAAGAACAAAAGCTTGATGGGACTTGAAAACAAGATGATATTAAATCAGCATTACCTATTATAATGTCGTTTTCTCCAAAATAGCTGTTCCTATCACCCAGTATTCTCTGCCTCATATCTGTTGAGCTCTTTTTCTGTCATTAGTTGTCAGTTTGTATTCTTCATTTTGTTTTCTGCTCCATTCATTGTGGCCTCTCTGCCACTATTCTGGATTCTTCGTATTTTTCTTTTTTAAACTATCCTGCAGTATTCTCTGTAGGGTTGAATTGGTGGTTACATATTCCCCTAGTTCCTCTTTATCTTGGAAGCACCTTGTTTTTCCATCAATTTCCAGGGACAGTTGTGCAGGATATATCAATCTTAGCTGGAGGTTATTATCTTTAAAAGCTTGAATTATTTTGCCCCATGCTTTTCGTGATGTGATGGTTTGTGCCGAGAAGTCTCCTGTAATTCTGATGGGTGTTCCCTTGTAGGTGATCTGTTTCTTGTCTCTGACAGCTTTTAATATTCTGTTCTTATATTGAATTTCTGATATTTTGATTATTATATGCCTGGGTGTAGCACTGTTTGGATTGTAGGTGGCTGGGATCCTGTATGCTTCATACATCTAAATATTTTTACCTTTTGCTAAATTAGGAAAATTCTCTGAGATTATTTCTGTGAGTAGCTTTTATAGTTCATTTGTCTGTGTCCCTACCTCTTCTTTTATGTTCTTTATTCTTAAGTTATAGATACTCTTATCATCTTCTAGTCTTTGTATTACTGCTGTTTGTTTCTTTGTTATTTGTAAGAAGTTTTTCATTTCATGCTCCCATATTACAAATCTGCCCTCCAGTTCAGATAATCTATCCTTAGTTTCTTTCAAGCTGTTATGCCAGTTTTTGATAGAGTTTTTAGTTTCCTGGTGATCTCTTTGAACCTGCTTCATGTATTCTATGTTTTCTCTATTTTCTCCATCAAACAATTCTGCCCTTTTTTTCTGTTCGTCCATTCCAGCATCTGCTTTTTCTTGGGTAGTGCATAGCATTTCTCTAACTATTCTGCTTATGTCTTGCTTCAAGTCTTTAATAACTACATTCTTGGACTCATCTATGAGGCTCTGGAGCTAGTGCTTTATGTCTATTGGTGCTGTGTGTGCTATTGCCTGTTTCTGAGGATTGGGGGCCGAGGAGCCTTTCTTATTGCTCCCTCTTCCCATATTCTTTGTTCCTTAAATACAAGCATATATAGGAGGCCCAGCTTCCTTCCCTGTTGGCCACAGTCTGTTTGAATTGCACCAGCTAGGTGTTCCCACTCACTGCAATTACAGACTGGGCAGCCTATGTGGGGCCCGCCCCTCCAGGTCAATCTACCAAAGGCTTCACTGCTAGGGTGCACCTCCAGGAACTGGGACCTGGGTTGTGCTGGTCTCAGCCAGCAGCGTCACACAGGCTAAGTACTGCTCATCAATCCTGCTTGAGAGGGGGATATGTGACTGAGGTCACTACAGTGCCCTGTTCTGGCAAGTCTGCCTGGTCCCAGAATGTCCTCTGTTGGAGCCTTCTAGACCGTGAAAGAGTCCCAGTTTCCCTCACTCACCACAGGTCGATGCACAGCTCCCTGCCCATCCCACTCTCAACTCTGTTCACCCATTCCCATTCTCAGAGCTTTCATGCATCTCTCTCCCTGCCAAGCTGATTCAGACACAGCAGCAGCAGAAGGAAACCCAAATCATGTCTTCCAATGGCATGGGCTTCAGCTTCTATGCTGAGGCTTTATCTATTCCTGTTATAGCACCAGGATTGCATTCCCAGTTGGTTTCTCTCAGCCCAGTTCGTTCTTGGATCAGCAGGGTATATCTCCTCTTGCTTAGGATTCCTAACTCCGCACCATTCCTGGATTCTAAGCTGAGTCTCTCAAAGAGCCTCAGTAGCTGCTGCTATCTGTCCACCATGTTCTCCCAAAAGTCAGTTGTTTGTATTTCTAACTAACTCAGCTGCAATTGATGCCATGAAACTGGAAGAGACCGCCTACCTTGAGAAATATATTCTGTGATCTTGTGGATTTGTACAGTAAAGTGTTACTTCCACAGAAATCAATACCACAAAGAGGTCCCAAATGTTATAATGAGTAGTAAATATTCATTTACATAATATTAAAGCAGCCAACTTCATGCTGGTTTTTTACTGCTTTAAGAAGTATATGTGTAAAATTGTACCTCACCTTTCTTATAAACAATTAAGAAGATATACAATGTGAAAGTTTGTAGGTTAGATACTGGATGCTTCATATAGAGCAAAGAAAATGAATGTTACCTTTTAGTAGTTTTCTAAGAGAAGAAACAAACCTAGTAGATAAAACTAATGACTAATTAAACAATTGAAAATGAACAATAAGATGTAATAAACAAGCCCAGTGATTCCCCTTGAATGCGAAACAATTACAGCAACTTTGATTATTTTGAGACTCATTTCCTTATACTGATGTGTAGAGAGCTGGTTTCCTTCTCTCTTCTATTGGCTCTAAGCATTTCAAGTAAGGCTAGTGAGGTACTGGTATGTAACCTCTTAAATCCAACAGACAGTCTCCTGATTCCTTGAATAGTGTTCTCCATACACAAATGTGACCACAGCAGTATGTTTAGAGCCAGTCAGCACTGGGAATGTCAACTGGGGGTAAACCTCCAGGTAAAGAGGCTATGACTCCCCAGGGCATAAGAGTTTGCATATCAAAAAGTGCAGGGACACCCTCCCAAAACAGTTCAGTTGCTACCTTAATTGAATTATGTGAATTGTTCCTTCTGCATATCTTTATCTCTGCAGTTTACAGAGGTGCCCTTCTCTCACCTCGCCAGCCAGCTCAAGTTATTAATTTAAGTCCCTCCTTCCCACTGTCACCCATCCTTGAACCCGCCCCTCCCCCTTCACAATATGATCAATTCTGGTAGAGTCCTAGGATCAGGGATTTTGTTTGCATGTCCTCACGAGGATTGGGCTTAGGATCCTTGGCAACTGTTAACTTGGAACATGTCTTGATGTCTTTACTCTTACCATGAGTTGCATTAGTGGTAGATTGGAATTAATTTGCTGGATTCCAATAACGTCACAACGGGATTAGAAATATAATTTTTTGGATTGAGAGGAAAAATAGAAAGAGGATTACAATGTTTGGGTGACTGAACTCAGCCAATGATAATACTTATCACTTAAATAATTTGTGAATTTCACAATTAATTTATTGGATCTATTGGCTCATTTTGCGTCCTAGTTTTTTTTCAATTTCTTTAGTTTCAGATGCAAAAACCAAACAAGCAAAACGTCATCATAGTAGTATTAGTTTCAACTGTAAAGTACTGACTACCTCGTGTCATCTTCTACACACAGAGCAACTTCCATCATTAACTTTCAGTAGTGATTATGTACCTGGCACTAGGGTTTGAATTCATTTTATGTATGTCAGTAATACAAACAAAAATTTATTGATTATATCATTAAATTCCTTTCCAGATTAAAACATGTCTGGTTTAATGAAATATCGTTCCCAAGGAAATAATAAGAGTAGTTTGAGTTTGCCTCTTAATTGATAAAAATCAATGTTTTGTACAAGTTATTTGTTTAGTAATGAAAAGACAACTTCATTAAAATAGTTAAATACAACCAACGTCAAATCATCCAAGTCTTTAAAAAAGAACAATGTCTTGGTGGAGAAAAAAATGAAGCTAGACTTCATCAGGTCACATTCTGAATTCCTTATTGTTTATTTCCCTTTTGGTATCTCTATTTTGCTAACATGATAGTATGTAGTTTTAAAGAAACCCTGTTTTCACTTTAATACATTTAATTGCTTGACTGTAATATTCATTCCACTTGGAAAAAATAGATCAAGCAAGACAGCCAATCAAACTTTTGTTACTCCATAGATACTAACAAAAATATAAAAGAAAGAGGACAATATTAGTATGATCGCCATCCAATTCAGGAAGGTAATTTTTAAAACATCTGATTAATTTGCATGCCTATAAGCAATGATATATATTTTTTATCTTCTTTAAGTTAATATCTTATCTTAAAATTTGTCTCTTTTCTGGATAAAATGCAATGTTCTGTAGCAGAAACATATCTTTCTCAAAAACCAACATGGTTGTCTGTACTATGATGAATATTTTAGGCATATCTCTGTTGAACTAGAAATATAAAGATTGCACAGTTTAGCTAATATATAGAAATATTGAATCAGCAACTTAAATGTAAATGAAAATATGATAGCCTCTGTATTCTATATGGAGCAATAAACTAGGATCAAACAGGCAAAACAAAATTAAGATATTGTCAGGAGCTTAGAACTATGGATTTCTATGTGTTTATTTTAATCACAAGTTACATGAACAATTATTGCTTTGTTTTTTTTAAAGACTGAAAAAATAAGATGATAATCTATGTAGAAATTTGAAATGCATGACTATTATGCCGACAGTGTTGACTATGAAATAGTGTACTTATGATTCAACATGCTCATATAAAAGTTATATAATGATTCAATCTAGTTATGTGCTAATAAATGAAAATGCATGAAAGTCTTAAAGTTTTAAATAATAAATTGAAAATCAACAATTTAATATATAATTACTTGAAATAACTTGCTTCCTTTATTCTCTGCCATGTCATTGATGAATATCTTAGTCTTCACCATCTGTGACAATAATTTTACTACTTCATATGACAATATGTGGTAAATAGGGATGTTTCATGTCATAATTTAGTATTTATTGATCATATGATATGCTCACATCCTTTTAAATACTTGAATCTTTTGCTGTATATGGAATACTGTGTTTCAGATGTGCAAATAGAAATAGTGCCAATAATTTGATCAAGATTATGCAGAAGAAAGTGACACAGTTAGAACATAAATGCAGGTTTTTAATGTTTTTTTCTTTACATTTAGAGTTATGGTTCCTGTCATTATGTTTATTACACTTTGTTTTAAAAAATCCATGAAAATCTTAAAACATTCACAGAAAGAAAAATAACCAGATATACAAGTGTTATAACAAACATTTAAAAAAAGTTTTATAAGGGTCTATTTGTAGATAACATTTTAAAAAATATGCTGCAATGCAGACATACTTTGCTATTAGAGTGAGAAATTCAGATTTCCTTTCATTATTTAGTTCTAGTCAACCACATAATGTCATTTATATTGTTATGTCTTTGCCTGTCTATTCAATGTATTAGGGAAAACAAAATTTGCAAAGTACCTCATACTGGCGGTTTTCTTCTCTTACCTTTGTAGAACAGCAGTATTTTCAACCTGCAGAGAACATTTCTTCTCTCTCTCTCTCTCTCTCTTTTTTTTTTATGTCACCACTATTTAGCCCTTCAGGGTTAGCATTTATTGATTTTGTTTTTACTTTGATTGGATCTTACCTACCTGGGTGTTTCAGAAAATTGGAACCTTCTGCAGTTCATGGAGGAAAGAAAAGAGCAAGGCCATAAGAAAGTGTGCTCTGACCTCAATTTGTCTCAGATTATATTGGTAAAACTGTTGTCACTCTGTTATAGAAGTGACCTTAACTATATGTGTGTAAATTTGATTCACAGTATTCTAGAGAACTAATCAAAAATGAAGCTTAAGTTTCCAAATCAAAGTAATTTTAAAATTAAGAACTCAAATATCTGTGACTGTCATACACAAATATTTCATCATTTCCCACATGCACTAACTTCCATGCATCCATTAAAACAAATCAACAATTTCTATAGGCATTTATTATGTAATTGGCTATGTGCTACTTGTACTCACTGCAAAAGAGAATATTGTGCATAACTGGGGATGATGGCACATAGTTGTAATCCCAGCACTCAGGAGTCTAAGGCAGAAAGATGGTTTCAAATTCCAGAGCATCCAGGGCTACAAAGTGAATAGAAGGCCAATAAGACTCTGTCCCAAAAAGACCAAAAAAAAAAAAAAAAAAAAAAAGTAAAAATAAATCTATATATAGAGAATATTGTGTACTGTTCATCTTACAGAGTTTAGAATATAGAAACAGGTGGGTCCAAATTAATTGAAAAATATGGTGTAGGACAATAGCTGATAAAGAGTAAATGGACTCTGGAAGCAATGACTAGGTTATGACTATTGTGAGTTTTAAGCCTGTCAAATTTATTGACTTGGGAATTGCCCACGGATTAAGTAAAGCACACTTTTGGGTGAGTTTCTGAATGTCATGGAGGCAGGACTTTGGGGTCTACATTTAGTCTCAGGAACTTTCCTCTCAGGCACTATTCCACTGCCTCACTTGACCACTACAATGAAATAAGCAGTTTCTCTGCCACTACAATGTTCCTCTTCTAGTGGCAAAAGACCATGAACTAAATCTTCTGAGAACATGTTCTAAATACACCACATCTCTAAGTTATGGATGTCAGGTAGTCTGTCCTAGCAACAAGAAAGTTGATTAATACAAAAATATTAACTTTAGTGCAAACTGGACTATTTTGGGAGTATAATTATGATAATTATTTATAGTCATCCTGTAACAACAGGAATAAATAAACTACAAAAATTTGGATAAAAACCACATAAGCCTGATTGAGGTAGAAGAATTTTCTAGAGATTTATGAATTTAGAATTAAATTGAAATATATTCAGAGATAAAAATTAAACCAGATAAAAAGTGTAAGAACTTATGGTAAGTATTAGAAACACTAAGAAACAAAAGGACCTGGAAACCCTTTAAAACCTATAGGAAAAGCAAGAGTAGCAGATCTAGTTTGGGACAAATAGAGACCAGACAGGGAATTTTACATTCTGATAAATAACTTGATATCCATGCTGACCAGTGATTTAAAGACAGTTTAGAGCAAACCTAAATTTCAAAATTTTACTGCCCATTAAAATCACTTGGGGAAGTATTAAAAGTTAATACCCTTTTCAATAAATATTACAATATTAATCCTAAAAATGTTTAGGATTTGTATCCAGACATTGACACTAGTGTTTTGAGGATCACAATACCAATACCAATTAATATAAAGCTTTTAGAAAGACTCATTGGACTCATGTCTTAACCTGCTTCAGGGTATCTAATAACTTCTGAATATTAGCCAATTTCTAACTGTGTAGTGTTTCCTTACATTTCCCCAGTATGGAAGCAAGCATGTGAATATCTTTCTGTTATTTGTTTACTTTCAGTGGAGTAATTTTCAAGAGAGTACTTCATATGTGACTTCCTATTATTTTATTTGGCTCTTTCACTGTCAACCACTCAAGGTGACATACCTAAATCTGATTAGGAATACATGGTATTATTTTCCTCTACACACATATTATGTCCCTGATGGCAAGAACTTTTCAATAGCTTTACTTTACAGTTCCTGGCACACAGTAGGAATTCAATCTCTGCTAAATGAATCTCTTGTTTGCAAAAATAAGGACTGGTACAGTAATCATAGTATGCTTCTAAGTACAATTAGAATATTCCTATTTTTAAAGGGCCAAATCAATATTTGATTCACCAATACATATACTAAAAAGAGGCAAATCTTTCATGGGTATTTAATTCTATGTTAGTTTATATATTCATTAAATTTATGTGGAGAAATTTTTTTGTTTGTTTCAAAGGATTGTGTATGTAAGAATGGAGTTTCGGTATCACAGAAATAATGTAAGATATTCTGCTAAATTTGTAATGTGTTATTCAGGTCATTGGAGTGGATCATTCATGACTAGGGTTAGTATCTGCATGAAGAGTTGAAAAGACTAGGTTCTCTCCTCCTACTATGTGAAGACAGAATTTGAAGGCAATATCCAGGACAAGGAGGAGCACTAAACCTATTAATTTCTGGCAGTTAAATTTTGCCAAATATGTAACTGCAAGAAATGAATTTCTTTACATTGTAAGGGACCCAATCCATATTAATTCATTGTAATATCTCTAATAAGACATTAAATATTGCTGAACTTTGTGTTATATAAGCCTTTCATTCAGACTAACAAAAAAGAAAAATATGATGGTTTATAGAATGATTAAAATGAGTAATATTTAGTTTTGATTTTTAAATTTTAAATTCAATAGTAATATTAATTATCCACAGAAATATGGATACTAAAATTTGTTTTATGTTACATGCAGCAAAATACTAAAGAAATGAAATTTTGTCTTCAATAAATAAGAAAGAGCAGAGAGTTGCAGTATTGGCAAAAATGATACCATCTGAGAACAGAGACTGAAATAATTTTCATAAACCTATATTATTGAAGATAATTTACTATGTTAAGTAAAATAAAAGTGATGTTGAATGAAGCATAGCCCATTGAAAGTTGCCTTGTAGAAACAAGTATTTTTGCTGAGTATAATGAATTCACCAACTATTAAACAGAATATCTTTATTTAAAAATAAAACAAACTTTTAAACCTGTCAGGGGTTTTAGTGCATATAGCTAGAACAATCATTCCATCGAATAATATCATTATTATAAACTTTCTCTTTGTAACTTACATATTAACACACAAACAGAAATACATTTGTGATACACACTTATATGAAGAAGTAAGAGAAAGTACAGAAAAATTAAAGTATTTTATCACATTCTACTATGTCACTGAAAAGTTTATTTTCAAATCACATTTTCACCTTTAGTCTTATTTGACATTTTATAAGGAATGTGTTTAGTATTTCAAATCATGTTCATCAATTAAAATCAGATTATGTCTCAGTGAAAGGAATATGATTGATGTGACAGGACAAATATAGCCAAATATGACACACTATCTTCAAAATATTAAATGCTTTTGTTGATGAAAACAAAATAAAATATCTGCTTTCAAGGGTTTTTTTAAAAAATACATTTATTTTAACCAAATACATTCAGCTAAAATACACTTATTATCAAGGAACAATTTATAAAAAACATATAGATATATAAAATGAGCAAAATAATGAGATCCTCTACATAATATACTTAATACATCTCATTTAAGTAATGCATTATAGGGAAATTTAATTTGAATATAACAATGAGAATAGTAACTTCAAATGTAAACCAAAAGCAAAATCATGAAATCTTTATTTAAATAGATGATGACATAACCACTTACACATAGGTGACTCTGGTCATAGCAATCCGTTTATACTCTTATTAATGTGGTTTATTTTATGAATTCAAACTGATGTAAACATTCCAGCCTTGTAGAAATTATAAGACATTGAAAGGAGCTAAAAACATGCTACACAGTAGTGGCATCACAAAATTTTAAACTTCTGGAAATGTCCTATTTGTAAAATTTTATTTCTATCTATCTATCTATCTATCTATCTACCTATCTATCTATATTTCTCTATCTTTCTATTTAAATTTATTTTAATTCATACTTAAAACAAACTGGAATATATTTGCATGAAAAGGTATGACTTTCTGACCTATGTGCTGATTTAATATTAGTAAACATATCTAATTCCTCAAATATTTTCCTATAGAGAAAACATCAAAATCATTTGCTTTTAGCTTATTGTAATACACAGTACATTATCATTCTTTATATTCACAATTCTATACATTAGCAACAGGAACTTCTTAGTTTTTTCTAACTGAAACTTAGTATCTATTGATTGATTTCATCCAATAACTTTCCCACCTCTTTCTCCAATACTCTGGTAAAAATCATTCTATCTCAACATCTGTGTTATTAACTATTTTTTAAGACTTCACACATGGATGAAATCAAATACTTAGTCTTTCCATTACTGGCTAATTTCTTTTAAAGATGCTTTCTTATATCTTCCAGTTTGTCACAAAGGATAACATTTCAGTAATCCTTATGATTGGATAGAGTTTGATAGGAAAAATTACTATATTTTCTTTGTCTATTCATCAGGCAACAGATAGCTATATCCCTTTCTTCTCTAGTGTAAATAGTGCTGCAGTGAACATAGAAGTCTCGGTGTACTGACATGTTCAATTCATTTCCTTTGAATATTTATGCAATGATGAAATTGCTGAATTATGTGGTTCATATCTTCTTAATTTATTGAGGTTTCCCTATGTTTTCTATAATAGCTGTTGTAGTCTAATTTATATTTCAGTCAACAATATATAAGGTTTTCCTATACTGCACACCCTCTCCAGCCTTTCATATCTATATTTTTTATAGTTGTCATTTTTATTGGGGAGAGATTATGTATTCTGCTTTAACTTGTATCTCCTACTGCTTGTGATGCTGAATATTTTTTTCTTTTGTTTATTTTATGGAAAAAGGTAAAACAAAATTTCATAACAACATTGAAGGAGCATAACAATAGTTAATACACTGAGTGTTGTTCCAGTATCGTGATTATTCAGAGTAAAAGATATGGGTTTAAAGTTCTCCAATCAGTATCAGTACAAAACTTTCTTTTCAGTAAACTAAGAGAAACTAGTAGCATAACTATATTCTTTTTTGTTTCTTTTTCTTTTTCCTTTTATTCTTTTCCCCTATCCCCAATTTTAGTACTTGATTTCATCCCATTTTCTTTTGAACATTTTTTTTCCCATTTCACAGTATCTGTTGTGCATTTTAGACCTTATGTATTCATTCAGTTCTTCAGACCAGGGAGAAAATCTGAAAGTAACACATGTAACTCTGATTTATTTCAATTATAAGTATGATCTCTAGTTGCATCCATTTACTTATAAAGGTCTTAAATACACCCATCTTTATGCCTGAGCAGTATTGCATTGTATAAAAACACACTATCTTTTCTAGCCTTTCCTGAATTGATGGGTATTTGTATTGCATACAGTATTTGAATATTATAAACTATGTTGCTATAAACATGAGTACACATATATAACTGTGGTCTGATACTTTAAACCTTTTCTAAAAACTATCCAGAAGGGGAATAACTGGGTCAAATGTAAGCTTTTTTTCCTAGTTTTTTGAGGGCACTTCATATTGATTTCCACACAAGTTGTACCAGTATGCATAACCACCAACTGTGCAGAAGGTTTTCTTTTTCCAAATAGCTCCTCCAGAATTTACTATTGATTGATTTCTTTATGATAGTAATTTTTTTCTGTAGTGATATGGAATCTCAGTGTTGTTTTAATTCACATATCTTGAATTAACAATGTTTTTGAACTTTCTTTCATATATTTATTTGTATATATATATATATATATATATTTATTTATTTATTTACAAACGTACTTATATCTCTTCACCTATTCATGTCACGTGCCCATTTTTTGATTGGGTCTTGAAATTTGGGAGGCCAGATTTTTTCAAATCTTCATATGTTTTCAATAAGTTTTTTTTTTCTGAAGGACAACTGGCTAAAGGTTTTTTACACTCTATGGATTGTCTTTTCACTTTGTTGTTGATTTCTTTCTATGTGCATCACCTTTTTAATAAAATGAGATCTCAGTTTTTGACACTTGAAATGTTTCCCATGCTGTCTGGGTTATGTTCATGAACTCTCTGCCTACACCTGTGACTTCAAGATTTCTACCTATTTTTTCTTCCTATAGATTTAGTGATTCTGTTTTAATATTGAGATTTTTTTATTCATTTTGATTTAAGTTCAGTGCCTGGTTATAGATATCAGTCTAGTTTTAGTCTTTGGAATTTGCAAAGCCATTTTTTCCTGCATCATTTGTTAAAGGGGCTATATTTCTTTTAGTGAATACATTTGGCTCATTTCTAAAAGATGAAGTGTTTGGATTTGTGTCTGCATCTTCTAATCTGTTCAACTGATCCTAAGTTCTGTTTTTACCATGATGACATTATCAAAGTAACTTTGTAGCATAATTTCAAATCAGCAAATATGATGTCTCCTGCCTTCCCTTTGTTACCTAGTATTGTTTTTGCTTTTCTAGGTCTCTTCTGTTTCCAAATGAATTTTCGGAATTTTTTTTTCTAGTTATGTGATGTTAATGGTATATATACCAGGATTGTTAAAACTGTACAACAAATTTGAGAGCATGGCCATTTTCAATATGTTGGTTCTTCCTATCCATGAGCAAAAAATATCTTTTCATTTTGTTATACAGTCCTCAATCTCTTTTATATAGAACTGTAATTTCAGTGTATTGATCTTTTACTACATTAGATTGACTCCTATGCATTGGATGCTATTTTGCAGCATGTGTTTTCCATAAGTCTTTCTCAGTGAGTTTGTTGTTTGTGTACAGAATCTATTGATTTTTGAATGTTGATTTTGTATCCATCTATACCAATGAATTTGGTTAGTAAGCCTTCAAGTGTTTTAGTGGAATTTTTGGAGTCTTCCATGTAGAGCCACATGTCATCTGCAAATAATCATAATTTGCCTTTTTCCTTTTCTATCTTTATTCATTTGTTTCTCAGTATAATTACTCTGGCTAAGTTTCCGTAACTGTATTAAATAAAAATTGTCTTTCTGAATTTACAATGAAAGCCTTCAGTTTTTCGACATTTAGCATGATGGTTTACTATTAATGGCTTTTATTAGATTGAGATGACTACCTATTTCAATTTTCTGTATGTTTTTTTTAATGAATGTTTGTTTCACTTTGTCAAATGCTTTTTCTGCATCTATTGATATAATCATGTGAATGTTTTCCCCTACTCTACTGACATTTTTATGGATTTCTATTGAATTTGCATATGTCAAACCAACTCTGCATACCTGGAATGACTCCTACTTGGTCTTCTTGATGATTTGCTGCATAGTTTGCCATTGTTTTCTTAAGGATCATTTTGTCTATGTTCATTAGGATGACTGTCATATATTTATCTTTTTTTGTTGAATCCTTCTATTGTTTTGGTATAAGAGTAATACTTGCTTCCAGAAATGAGTTTGGAAGTATTGCTTTTGTTTTTATTTCATTGATGTGTTGTAGATGTTATAGTATTGGGTCTTCTCTAAATTTCTTGTGGAGCTCAGCTGTGCTTCTATCAGGACCTGGGCAATTCTTTGTTGATAAATTTTAAATTATGTATTCAATTTCATTTACTGATATTGGGATTTAGAACTTTTATATCTTTTTGATTCAGCTTTGATAGTCCACGTGTAGCTAGGAATCTCTCCATTTCAACTGTGTTTTCAATTTTATTAGAATAAAGCTTCTCAAAGTAGGTATTGAATATCTTTGGATTTCTATGGTATCTGTTGTGAATTCATTCTTTTCGTTCTTAATTGAAAGACTTTGGGTCTTTTCTTTCCTTTTTTGATAAGATTGGTAAGGATTTATCAATTTTATAAGAAACAATTCTTTGATTCCTTCTTTTATTATTTTCTTAATCTAAATTCCATTAATTTCTTCTTTGATCTTTATAATCTTTGCTTATGTAAACTTTGCTGTTTATCTGTTATTCTTTTTCTAGAAGTGTGAGATTCAACATTAGCTTATTTATTTGAGCTCTTTCTGTCTTTTAATATGGTTGTACATCACTTTAAATGCCACTTTCATCGCACCCTATAAATTCCAATATGTATCAGCGCTATCATTTAGTCATAGATACTGTTTAATTTCTTCTTTAATTTCATCTGGTACCCATTATTTTGTTCAGCAGAAAGTTATTTCATTTCCATATATTTATGAATTTTTATGGTTTCTTTCACTGTTAATATCAAATTGCATTGGATTATGATCAGATAATATGCATGAGATAATTTCAATTCTTTTGCATTTACTTACACATACTCCATTAGCTATTAGGTATTCCGTTTCAGAGAAAAACCCATATGCTTCTGAGAAAAATGTATACTCTGATGCTGTGGGTTGTAACATGCTGTAGATATCCATTAAATCCATTTTGAATTCTTTTTCATATACGTATTTTCCATTTGTATGTTTTCAGAAAAATTATTTATATTGAGTAGATAATTTGTGTTTTTGTTAATGTGTTACATATTCTTTTTACTGAACACTATCAGCTGTACAGTGTAAAAATATATTCTCTCATCCTATAGGTTCTGTTTTTTCTTGTGTTAGTTTCTTTTCCTGAGCAGACATTTGTAGTTTGATGTGTTCCTGTTGGTTAGATTTTGCTTTTGTTTCATAAATTTTTGAAGTCATTTCTAAAACAAAAATTATTATTGACCAATTCAATGTCCTTCCATTTCTGCCCTAATTTCTTCTACTAGTTTCACAGTTCATGTTCAGTTTTTAAATCTATGTCAGTTGAGCTTTGTAAACTAGTGAAACATATAGGTCTACTTTCATTCTTCTGCAGATCCCCATTTCCTCGCATATATCTTTCAAAAAGTCTGCCTTATCCCAATTTGATTTTGGCATCTTGGTCAAAAATCATGTGACTGTATGTGTGTGTATGTGAGTTTGTGTGCCTGTGTGTGTATGTTGAAATGGTTTCTGTGTTTAGCTCTTTTGCTCTCTGTGTCTGCATTTAGGCAGCTGTTGTCCAGATGCCTACAATATTGTAGCTTATTTTGAAATCAGGGAATGTAAACATTCTATTTATTTGTTTTTAACCACATTTGCATTTACCTGTACTATCATTTTGTTGTTCTTTATAAATTTTATGATTTTTTTCTAGTTCTATAAGAAATGTCATTAATATTTTCTAGAATCTGCAATCCATGTATAATCATTTTAAGTTGTATGAATAATTTAATAATATTTAATTTTCCAATCCATGAACATAAAATGTCTCCTATTGTGTCATTGTCTTCTACTGCCTCCTAAATAGTTTACAGATTTGTCATTTAAATGTAGCTATTTTTAAATGAAATTGTTTTTTATTTGTAATTCAGAGTATTTATTAACATTTTATTTATAAGCTACTGATTTTTGTATGTTGAATTCACATGTTGAAAATTTGCTAAAATTGCTTTATGTTTCCAATAATTTTGATTCAGGCTTTCAGATTCCTAAGTATACAAATGATATCCTCTGCAAGTCAAGAGTCATTCATTTGACTTGTCCTTTTTCAGTGTTATTGCTCTTTATTTATTTTTCTTGTCCAATAGTCCTGGCTGTAATTTTCATTATAATGTTCAGTGAAAGTGGAAACTGTTTGGAATCTCTGTCTTCTCAGTTGTAGCAAAAAGGCTTTTATCATTTCCCTTCAAGATTATGTTAGCAGGTGACTTCTTATGTGTAGTTTTCCTTATGTTCTGGTGTTTCTCTTGTATTACTAATACATTGAGAATTTTAACAATAAGGAATATTATTGTAACAATTGTAACAAATGAATTTTCTCCATCTACAGAGACGAATAATTGTTTAAACATTCATTCTGTTAATATGATGCATGATATTCACTCATATGCATATAATGAGCCATACTTGCCCCTGTGGACTGAATACTGCAGATTCATGTGGAATAGTCTTTCTAGTGCACTTCAGATTCAATAAGAGCATTGCATGTTATTTTTTTTTCTTCTTTTTTGACTGGTTTAGCTATCAGAATAAATTGAGTTTAAAATACGACTTAAGACACTCTTGTTCAATTTTTAAAAATAAATTGAGAATTATTATTTTTGTTTAAAGAGAAAAAACAAAGATATAATGTGAAAAACAAGATAATAAGAAATTGACAATGGTTAATATACTGTATATAGTTATCTTCAAACTAGTTGCTCATGTTACAAGATATACAAATGCATAATTGACCAAGAAATATGCACGTAAACCACTCTCTTCTGTGAACGAAGACAAACCACTAGTACAATTACTTTAGTTATATTTTGTGTATATGACATATATGTATATATATTCATATATATATATATATATATATATGAATATAATTTGTTAACCTTTTCTTTTCCTTCTTTTATTCTTTCACATATCCCATTTGTTCTTTACTTTTGGACTGTTTTTTTTCCTCTTCACAATATCTATTGTAGATTTTGTGTCTTATTTATTTTTTCAATTTATTACACTAAGGATACATTATAATGTTTACACATATGGACCTGGTTTATTTCACTTATGAGTAATTACTATTAATTCATCTTTAAATATTTGTTAGAAATCAAAATTAGTATTGATTTATCTTTAAACACTTGATAGAGATTGGCTTTGAAACCCTCTAATCCTGAGCTTAATTTGATAGGAGCTTTGGTTACTGATCAAATTTTGTCACTCAGTAGTATCATTATTGGTTTGTGCAGGTTTTACATTCATGATTCAATACTGGTAAAATGTATATGTCCAGAAAGTTGTCCATTTCTTCTCCTATATCAATCATGTGAGGTGTATATTTGTTTATAATCTTCTGATCTTCTGTGTTTTGTTGTGTCAGGGTTTACATCTCCTTTTTCATCTCTGATGTTATTTTTTTTTAAATTTCATTTCTCTTATTTTACCTAAGGGTTTCTTTATATTGTTTATCTATGAAAAATATGTTTTTAGCGTTATTGATTTTTAATAATCATGTTTATCTCTATTTCATTTATTTCTTCAGTGGTATTTATTAGTTATATGTTTGACACATTATTTTGTCTTCAAGTTCCTAGAGATTCAGTAATTGTTAACTTGATACTTTCTACTCTCAATGTAGAGAGTGACTGCTATAAACTTTTCCTTCAGTATGTCTTTGTCTGTGTCCCAAAACTTTTTATATGTAACATTTCTATTTTAATTTCTTTCTAAAAATATTTACATCTTTTTTATTTCTCCCTTGATCTGTTGAGTATTTGGTAACAAGATAATGTTTTTCATTTTTGTATATGTATATATTTTACAATAATTTATATGGTATTTATCATTAGCATTGTTATTTATGTTTTCAAAAATGTACTTATATTCTTTCTCTCTTTTGTAATTGTTTGAGACTTAACTGGAGACCTAACACTTGATCTGTCTTGAAGAAATTCTGGTACACTTGTTAACAGAATGCTCTGTAGTTGAATGTTAAGTTCATTCTGTATAGCATGTGATTTAACTTATATGATTGTTGAATCTTTATGTGAGTGGTTATTCCAGTCCTGACAGTAAGATGTTGAAGTCCTTGACTATTTATTGTATTGGGATTTAATTTTACTTTAGGTTTATTTACATTTGCTTTCTCAATTTTGTATTCCAATATCATGTGTTCACAGATTTACAACTGTTATTTCTCTTCTGCACTGATTCTCATATAATTAAGTAATAACAATTAAGCAATATTTTTCCTAATTTTCTATAACTTTGTTTTAACACCTAATTTATATGATCTCTAAGCTATAACTATAGATATGGATATACATAGATACAGATATTTCTGTTCAGTGTAGGATGAATTTGCATGTAATATCTTATTTCAACGGTTCAATTTCACACTTACACTTGTCCATTGATCTTAGGTCAGTTTCTTAAAAACCACATCTAGTTGTACTGTTTCTATTATAATTAATTGCTAGTTTGTTTCTTCTGTTATAAAAGTAATTAGTATTTTTATGGCTTTTACATTGGAGAATTCAAACTATTTATATTTAAGGCATGTATCAATAAATCTTAGTACAGGCAATTTGTAACTTGTTTTCTAATTTTAAAATACCTTCCTTCTGTCTTTGTCCCTTGTACTGTGGTCAAGTGATTTGCTCTGGTGCATTTATTCTGTAACTTGGTGTTCCAAGTTAGCCTTTTTCCCTTATTCTTTCTGTTTCTTTATGTCTTTGGCATATTTAAAATTCTTAGAATGTGAATAGGCTATAATATTAATACATTTAACTATATAATATGTCACAAAATTCTTTGGGAAAGTGACTAATGATTATATAGGCAGCAAAGATAATTGTGGAATTCCTAACATCTATTATTTGAAACCGAAATTCTGAGTTGCACATGATATGTTCTATTTAATAAGAAGATATAGGAACTTAGGTTGCAAAAATCAGCACACTGATAGTTTATTAAATATGCACACCTTCAAGTAGCCTTTATAATATTATATATAGAGTATTCTATAGAATTATATTTGCACTACATGTATGTGCATACATATTTAAATGCATAAAAATCAAGGTGTAATGTTGAAAATATAACACCTATGACTATTCAGGGTTTCAATAATTTTTATATATGAAAAAAGATGAAAATGCAATGGCATACTTATTGTTAGGTTCTGATTAAGAACACAGGAAACTAACATTAAATGGAAAATAATTCTTTTGAAGCAATCCAAAGGTAATATGTCTAAATTCATATTCCATGCTGAATAAAATGAAATAAAAGTCATTACATGTACACAATAAAAATACTTTCTATTGTAGGAAATAACATTTATATAACATTATATATATATATATAATTTTATATATAATACATATATATAATATATATTATATATATAAAATATATATAATATATTATATAATATAGTAATATATAATATATATAATATAATAAATATGTATATAATGTTATATATAACATTATAGTTATATACATATAGTTATATAACATTTTGACAGATATCTTCAGAAATTCTTTCTATAATGTAACAATAGTAATAATTACAATATTGCAGTTTTATGGAGTATTTGTCTTCCAGGATGTTCTGGGTTTATATGTATGTTGTTTTATCCCTCCTACCAGTGTTCCTGTATATAAAAGAAGGCATTGTCTTATCTAGTTCACTTGAGGGAGTAAAAATGAAAGAAATAAAAACAGCAAAATTAAATTCACACAAGGTAAATTCTAAAAGTAAGCTTAAAAATCAAAGTCTAATAATATTAAAATACATAATTATAAAGATTAATTCACTCCTATATTCCCTACTAATAAAGTTGTCATACTTGCAAAAAAATAAAGAATATGCTATTAAATTAGAATTTCACATACAGTTAATAAATATTTTTCATCAGTACATCTTATATAATATTTGGGACATACACTAGAAAATGCATTTGTTGTTTATCTGCATTGTCTAAATCTGCCTTGTAAAAACCACTGAAATAGGACACCAACTGCATGATTAACATTATTGTTATACTGTATGGCATGCAATTTAGAAAACTATTTTTTTTCTAAATTTTATTATACAGCTACATATTAAGCACAGAGAGGTTTCTTCTTTATCTTATTATGATTTAGATGGAAGATGTCTCCAGAAGCATCCTATACTGGGGGCAGGGGTGATTTGGAAATGTGACTGTATCACTGGCATGCTATACTCATCTGTGGATTCATCTGCTGGTGAACTCAGGAGGTGAATAATTTGGGAAGATGGGACCTGGTCACATCAGCTGAATCATTGGGGACATGACTTGGAAAAAGAATTTTTGTGAGTCATATTTTCTTCCTCTGGTTTTTTTCCTACATGGATATGAGCAGTTTTCCTTAGCCAGACCCCTCCACCATTCCCTTCCTGCTTTGGGATCAGCAGCCTATAGACTAAAACCTCTAAAAATTTTTGTCAAATTTCTTTTTCTTAAAATTGTGTGTGTCAGGTAATTCGTCCCAGAGTTGAAGTTACAAGTATCCCACAGTACACAAAATATAAAAGTTGCTGAAATACTTTAGTTTTCTTATACAGGTAGGTAATGTAATTAGATAGCTTTTTACATTAAGATAAAAAAGTTTAGATTAAAAAGATTAGATTAGAAGTTTCATTATTTTGAATGACTGATAAACTCTTAAGTGGCTGACACATTTACAAATATCTAATTTACTATAATGGACAGATATAAAAACAAAAGGAAAAACTTGAGGAGCAAATGAGAAATAGAAACAGGAGGGAAAGGATCAAGATGAGGAGTAGAAACCAAAAGTGAGATTTGAATTGTCAGTAAAGTGATATTTTCCTGTTTACTTGTTAAAAATAAAATCCATATAAGACAGACATTAGAGTTCTTTAAATGAATAGAAAATAATCTCTCTTACAATAGAATATTCAATATATTCACCCAAGTAATGCAATTGAAGAATATCATTTTTCAGATTTACATCACAGAAGAGTCTATAACAGAAATTCTTAAAAATGTTCCAAATGCCAGAATTTAGCAGATACAATTTATACTAGCATTTATGACCTGCAGATTTCTTCAACAAAATACAGGAAAACATAGATACAAAATCCAAAATAGGCTATAAAATAGAAATTGTAGAAAATTAGTATTCTAGAAATGAAATATTTTCACACACAGCTGTTTACAGACATGCATACATATATATTATATATGTGTGTGTATTTTATATTGAATATAGTTTAATAAAACTAGATAATCAGTAAATTAAGGACAGATAAATAAAAATTTCTCTGAGTGAGCCAGAAAAAAAGAAGAAAACACATAATAAAAGCACTAGTCTTTTAGCTTCATACACATGTGGACAATATTAAGATAATAAACACATGCTTAATGTGTCCAACAAAGAAGAGAAGTGTATCCCAGTAAAAATGTATAACTGGCCAGGGATTTAGCTCAGCAGCAGAAGCACTCGCCTGCCAAGCATGAGGTTCTGAGTTTGATCCCTGCTACAAAAAAAAAGGTATAACTATATAATATATGCAGAAAATTTAATTTAGTGAAAGTCAAAAACTTAAAAATTCAGAAAGATTTGTGACTCACCAAAAAGACAAATATTAATGGGAAACTTGTTTCCCTCTAATAATAATTATACTCTAAAATAAATATAACATGAAAATTTTGGAAACAGAAAAATCAAAATATTTGCAATAAGATTTTGACTCTCATGTCTTTGCTATTAACAGTGAATTCTGGAGAATGGCAAACAATCTCTTTTAAAGGCTCAAATAACAGCCTTTGAATTCAGAATTCTATGTCTGGTCAATAGCTCTCAAGGGTAAAGGTGGAAGTTGGATACTGCAAATGAAGAAAATGCATTACAGCAGATGTCAATATGACAAATGCTAAAGGAAATTTTTCTAGTTAAAGTAAATTCCTCAAGCTAATATAACATGAATGGAATATTTGTAATTCAAAAACATTGGAAAATGTAAATACTGTAAAGAATCATGTAAAACAGATTTTCCAAAGTAATATAAGAAGAAACAAATAGTTGTTAAAAAATGACTTTTAAATAATAAGACATGTATGAAAATAGATTTGAAACTGCAATTCATAGCATACCGAAAATCATTTTGAGATTTATCTGGAACTTTATATAAACTAGGAATATAATTCTTGGAGATAAATGAAAAAAAGCCATACAAGTGTTAAAATTAATACATTACACTTTAGTATTAAAACAATATATTTAACACAATATATTTATAAGAAAATGAATAGGCAAACCACAGGCTGAGAGAAAATATTCACAAAGCATATTTTATCAAAAGCCAGAATTAATAAAGGCTTCAATCAAATTTTAAGCCAATAAATAATGCCAAACAATTTGAACAAATTCACTGATGAAGATACTTATTTGTACTAATATTATTAGGTATTTGGATTATTCATTAAGTTTATATGTAATTAAACCACTGTATTATATCACTAGAGATCCACTAGAATGACTACAATTAGACTGAAAACACCACAGTTGGAAAGGATATGTAACAACTTCATATATTCTTGATGTTGGAGTGTAATAAACACAATGAAAATATGTAAGTTCTTTGACAATTAAAATCCCACCTTATTTATCTATAACATTATAACTTCACTTGGGTATCTACAAAAGTAAATGGAAATATAACCCCAAAAACTTGAACAAGAGATTCAGAAATGTTTTCTTTATGAAAGCTATACTTTAGAAAGATTTTTGAGGTGTACGAATAAAAAGTAAAGTGCATGTTGTTATATATTAACTATATTTGGAAGAGTGAATTTTAAAAATTATTTAAGAGAAAGATTCTCTAAAAGAATATCTATTGCATGCTTTCAAATATGAATTCAAATTCTAGAAGAGGAAAATCTGTAGAATTTGAATTAGAGAAGTAGCTCAACCCCGGGAGTTGGCGATAACTGATTAAGAAGAGAAAAGGAAACTTTCTAGGATGATGATAACTTTTATTTATTTATTTTTTTAGGATAAAAGGTGACCATAGTCCCCCACTATCACAAATTATGCACATTTGGGGAAATTGCAGGGATCAGCACATGTGGAGTGTGCCCTGTGAAAACCGCCTTCATGATCATGGTCTCTTGGCAGCCAGGTAAATATGATAATTTTAATTTTATGTAGCATATCTGAGGAAATTTCAGTTACAAGAGTAAAGGCAATATACTTACATGATTTTTGCAACCTAGTTCATGTTAATGTATATCAAAGTAAATTATTATATTGACCTCTAATGATTTCATAAAATTTTACTCTAAAAATACATAGAAACATTCATAACACCTGTGAAATGCCCCAAAATTAACAAGTGTGATGGACTGTCAGGATAGATAAATGCCTGGTGAATAGACAAAGGCAAATGTAATAGAATTAAGTAAAGAATATATTAATGTTTACTGTAAAATGCTATCAACTTTGTTTAAAAATCATCTCTAGAAGAATATAAAGAGTTTAAGAGTGATTTTGGAGAACTTACACGTTTTCCTTGGTAATACAGAACACTAAACAACAATTCTATATGTGGATTTTCTGAGAGACAGACAGAGAGAGAGAAAGAGAGAGAGAGAGAAAGAGAGAGAGAGAGAGAGAGAGAGAGAGAGAGAGAGAGAGAGAGAGAGAGAGAGAGCCTGCTTTGTTATTTTATACCTGAATTTATGAAGGGTAATGTGTTATGCTTTTGTGTTTGGCATGGGACCAGGATTTGAAGCAATGGGCTTTACACTAAGCCTAGACCTTGCTTTTGCTTTTTGTTTTGAGGCAGGGTACCACAGAATTGCCTAGATTTCCAAACCTGGGCTGAACTTTCCATGCTCCTGCTTCTGATTTCCAAATTCCTGTGGTTTTGTAAATGTACTATCAAGACTGTACTTTGCTTTTGAATTGGATAATTATCTCTTTTTATCTCCCTAATGGTAAATCTAGTTTATTTGTATTAGATCAGAGTTTTATGAATGACCTTACTTCTTTTTCAAATAGAACAAAATGTTCTATTTTTAAGTGTGTGATGAGCTTTTATAATTTTGTAAATTAGAATTGTATGGTTAATAAGAATGTTTCTAGTGCTAAAATTAATTTCTATAACAGTTGACAGTATAATTTCAAAACTTTTGATAAACTATGGTCAATTACATTCAGTTTACACTAAAATATTTTGAATTATTCTGTCTTTTTATTTTAGTAAATTCAAGATTTCATTAAAATAGTCTTATAAAACTTGATCTACTGAATTGAATACTGAACTTGAGGTTTGTTTCTTTTTCTTTTTCCTTTTCATTTTTATTCTTTTCTTTTTTGAGGCAGGGTTTTGTCCTGTAGGCCAGACCGGCCTTGAACTTGGAATATTTTTGCCTCGCCTCCTCTATTGCTAAGAATATATGAGTGGGCCATTAAATGTGACTTAACTTAATTTTAATTTATTACTTAATGTAATGGAAATAAAATAGTGCTTGGTAAAAGTGAGTTTTCAGTTTTAATGGACAAATGAAAAATATGATTATAAAATACACTTTTAGCATTGCTATATATATATATTTTATGGCATCATGTATACATTTATATGCAATGCATGAATGAATAGATAATTATAAGTATGAGTAAATGAACAAATATACATATATATGCTTATATATGACATGCATGGATAAGTAAATGTGTATTTTATATTTATAAGCATATTTACACATATTTGTGTGTATATACACATACAGCATGACCCAAACTGAGGCTCCTGAAAAGGAAGTCTTAAATACTAATACTGGAACTATAAATATTACATTGTTTGGCAATAGAGTTTGTTGGAGACCACTAGGAAATGAAGTGGCTCTGAGCAGAATTTAAATTTTACTAATTAGCTTTCTATGTTTATCTGTGAGTCTGTCCTAGGCTGAGGCCCCTTGCCTGGTGAAGGGAGTTGATTCATAATAAGTGAACCTCTGTGAATCACTGGAACTGACTAAGGCTTGTAGTGGCCTGTGAGGCCAGAGATACCTCAGTGGGCAAGATAAGGCCACAGCTGTGGACACTCTGGCTCCAACCCCAATTAATTAGGTAGAGACTGCAGCTGCAAAGATTACTCCTACAGTCTCATGCCTACCATGTCTTCAAAATAAGACAGTGCTATTGAATTGACTTGATTCATGACTTGGAGACATCCTTGAAGTGAATCCTAAGGTCCTGCTCATGGCCTGCACTTTCCTCAGTCTCTCCACCCTTTGTCCTCAGTCCTAATATAAGTGAACTGATCCAGAGAATCCTTTGTCTTTACCTTTGAAGCCTTGAGCTTAATTAAAGGGTTTTGACCCTCTTGGAGCCCTAAAAATCATACAATTTGCCTCTTCTTATTTAATCCCCACAGTACACTCGTTTGGGAGTGCGGGGTTATAGGATAAAATCTGATAGGATTTTTATAGGTATAATTAATTAGGATGATATTTCAGATTAGCATGGGCTAATTTCCCTATAACATGAACTTGAACCTAATCATTGAACTGTATTTTGTTCTCATCCAGTTTGATTCACAACCAGAATTGTGGAAAGAATGAAATTAGTGAACCTGAGTACCACTGTGTTACTCTTATTTTCATAAGAGAAGATATACAGAGAAATAGGAGAGAGTGTCATGAAGTCAGAGGCAAAGACCAGAATAATAGTTATACAAGTCAATGATGATGAATGGTGTTCAGCAACCCCAAACACTGGGGAGAGCACAGCTACTCTTCTTGACCTGTGCAAGGATCTAGCTTTTCCAATATCTTGATTTCTGACTTTTAGCTTCAAAATCTGGTCTACTAAGCTATTAAGTATATGCTGAATAGTTATATTAATCACAAAACAATGCACACACATACACGGAAAATGGATGCATGCATAGATATGTTCATGTACACATAAATTAACATGATCGTGGATGATATAAACTTTTGAATGTAGTATTCATGTATGTGTATGTAGACATAAAAGCAACATTGCAAAATTAAGGCCTTAAAATATAAAACAAGCTAGAAAGAAATTGCTCTCTATATAATAATGTTTAAAGTTTAAAATTAAGCCTACTGAAATTTTGATTTACTTTCCAGTCTAACTCACATTTTGGCTTATTTTTCAAACTAATTATCATAAAATATGTACAATAAGCACATTCTCTTGTACTGAAAATTAATGATTAGTTTCCAGAAAATACATAATAAAAATATTGGGGTTTAAAATGGTAAATAATTCTTAAATTTTAAACATTTGACTCACAAGAAAGACCAAATTTCTTACCATAATTTTAATATGGCTGTGTCATATCATACTGACATTTATATATGAACACATTTTGAGAATATCATTTCTTTACTTTTGTAGTGTATATGTATATGTGTGTGTGTGTGTGAGCATGAGTGTGTATGTATGGGTATATACACCTTAAATTAATACATGTTATTTGTAATTGCTACAAAAGTTTTAAAATATTTTTAACTAATGGCTTTTCCTTTTTTCCTCCAGTCACTTTTTTTCTTAACACATTTGATCAAATGTGAATAATAGAGTAACTAGAGAGAATGATAGATGAAAATCAGTAGGTATCATGTTAAACCAATCATAACCACACTGTGAATGAGCATTAAGTTATACAGCAGACCAGCTTCAAAAATGATTATCAAACTGTGTGAGGACAACTGAAACCAGAAACAGAGTAAACACTGTGTTAGGATAATAGGATACTGACAGGGAAGATGCCTTCCAGCTGAATCAGTCTTCCATTCCTGGAAGAAGTTGAAATGGAGAATTAAGCTTTGTCTACCTCAGGGTTACTCAGTCAGAATGTATTTCTGCAGATGAGCTTGCTGATATGACATAGAATCACAGTGAGAAGTCTGATACTGTCCCAGTGCTTGCAGGCATGAGTCTTGCACATTGAGCAGGTTGAGTCAACCCTAAATCCTCAATTTGTTCTAGACAACTACAAATAGAAAACACAGTGCTGCTGTATAAGAGTACTTGATGAAAAAACAAGCCAAGCATACACTGTGGTGTCTTATGACACAATTGAGAAATGAATCCCTTAGGGGGCTTGTGGAGAAGTTCATAAATATGTAAAATAGTTTAGTCTTTGGAAAGTATATTACTTTGTAGGATTAGATTTAGAAATGGGCAAGCTGTAGCTTTTTTCATAAAAGAGCTTTGTAACTGTAAACAAATGTTTTGATAAATAGCACAACCACAAATGGTAAATCAGTGGATGTTTTCTATGAGTTGGCATTAACCTAGCACTCTTCCAATATTGATTATTATCAGATCATCCATATCTAATATAATTGATTTGTCTTTTCTTCTACTAAATCATAAATTCAGGGAAATATCTACTCAACACATGTGGATATTCATTGTTATGACATAGCATACTGAATTTTAATTCCTACTAACTTTCTCAGTACACAAAGTAGCATCTTCATCCTATTCTATAGTATAAATTTGCCCAGATAAGTCCAACTTTAATTCAAGCAAAATATAAAATAGGTGATTGTTTATTCTACTGCTTCAAATCGTATTAAATATTCCAAAATGAAATGTAAGTGATTTTAACTAATTTACTTTTAGAATAATGCATACTCCAAACTCATTCACAAATAAGAAATATCTACTTATATCAGTGAACATAATTCTATTTTATTATGCAGTTCTGAAAAGGAACTCTCCTGAGCTATAAAACAACTAAACAAATGTATGTGTAAGTGCTTTAGGTCTTCAACTATATTGCATTTATCAACTAGGAGCTACTACTTGCAGTACATAACACAGTGCTCAGAACATAGCAAGCACTCAAGAAGTGTTGGCTTAGCTATCTACATTAACTCCAAAGGTTTCTTGTCATTAAATTTGAAAAAAAAATTAAGTGTACTTTATATCAATGAACATAATGTAATTTGGCTGTGCTTTGTTATAAAGTAACATACATACAGCAGATGATTTGCCCATACTTTAATAGTCAAATGACCCTAATATTATTTTTTATTTGTTTAACATATTTTTTCTCTTTCTTTTTTTCTTTGTCCATGTTGGTGATACATAATACATTTTTAGTAGGGGATATATCTCATTTTGATCCATTTTACTTCCCATTCCTGTCTTCTACATCCCATCAAAATTCTATCATGAAGAACAGACATGATTATTTATAAAAAATATGTACAACTATGAAGAAACTGAACTTTTGACATTGATGATTCTTTTAAAAATTTAACAGTGTACTATTATGATTTATTCCTCAACACTAAAAAGAATATTGGTTAAATATTAAATACTTCAGATTACGTATGTAGAAACAAGATAATCTATATAATTCTGAGACATCAAATGTAATTTGTCAAGACATTTATATTGGACTGCGGATTTAGCTCAGCGGCATAAGCACCTGCCTGGCAAATATGAGTTCGTGAGTTCAATCCCTGTTACCACACACATACACAAAAGTTTGTATCATAAGCTAAGAGAAGTCAATGGGTTACTAAATAAAAAAAATTATAAATGTCAACTGCAGCACTACATATTGGCAAACCATGAAAATGAAGAAAGTTCATGAAATTACCTCACAAATATCATTAATGTTTCAATGAACATGTAACCTTTTTCTGAGATAAGATGTCTTCATGTAGGTCACTATGTAGTCCAAGGTGGCCCTGAACCCACAATTACCCTGCCTTTGCCTCCTGAGTTGTGGGTCTACTGGTGTGTATCACCTCATCCAGTCTTTAAGTTAAAATTACTTGTGAAATGCTAGAAATTTTTGCTAAAACTTCTTGAGAAATAAAATATTAACATGAGATAGAATAATTTTTATTTTCAACCTGACATTTTTTCTCTCCCTTACATTGGATTTGTATCCTGATAAGAAGAGCAAATTTGTCTTTTCCTGTGCACTGTCCACAAAGTAGGGCCATGTGACAAGTTTTACATGAGTTAGGCTTGTGATAGAGTGATATATCTGACTTTCTATGCTGAGGTATAAAATTGATGGGGTTAAAGTCTTAAATCTTTTTAGTTACCATCTGAGGTACTGAGAAGATCGGGCTGTGTAGAATGTCTCTTTACCTCTAGGAGCTCTCCTTCAGATGAAATCTGAAAGTGGCTGGATGGTTGAGAATTCTTTATCAAATTGCTCAGATGTATATAGTATGAGTGACTGCTCAAAATATATTTTATTTAATACTAAAATTTTGGATCTTACAAACCATGAAATAATCTAATGTAACCTGACTAAAAGCACAGATTTTGAATACAACAAACATTCAAAGTAAATTGCATATAATGAAGGCATGCTGATCTTCAATTTTTTAGATGTTTTAAGCTCATTTTTTAGAAATTTCTGAATCCCAAAGCAATTGCTGGAACAAATCTTTACTAATTATTATGACACTTTTCCTCAAAAATTTATTCCTCACATTTTGGAAAAGGTTTAAAAATAATATTAATAAAAACCTTGTTTTAGGATCACTTTTATCATCCACAAGATTATTATTTATAAATTTCTGTTTAATGTAAATAAAGCCACTAAACAGATTACATGAGGTGCTCAAAATCTTAAATATATTCTTAATAAAATGAACATGCATACAAATATTTTATATTTATTGCTTAATGCATCATTTTGTCTACTTACATCAAATAAAATTAATAAAATGACAAGAAGTAGTAAATATATTAGTGATCCGTCTTATATAAACTTCTACATATTTAAGCACATGCATTATTATATATAAAGATAAATATTTTGTACGTTTTTAATCACCAGTAATAGCCTTTGAGCCACTATTTGGAAGAAGAAGCCGAAAAATTAGTATTACATGGAAAAATTTTGTAAAACAAACAAACAAAAAAAAGACATGAAGGTCATTTGCTCCTGAACATGTTCCGTGGTTGATGGTCAACTTCTGAAGATTTTCTACAAATCAAGAAAAAAAGTACTATAAAGAAACCATATGAGAATAATAAATTACAGTTAGAAATTAGAAAAATTGTATACTCTATTTCATAACAAAATTCATTGAAAATCTGCATGTATAATGTTAAAATGCCCATGGTACAATTGTAAGGTTTGTGTACTTGAAGGGCCATAGGTATGAAATGGCAGGAATTAAGGGAATAAAGATTGTTATACAAGTTAACATAGATACACATTAAGTTTGTGTTGTATACATTGAATTATTTTATATATTTGGCAAGTTAATAAGGGAAAGGAGTCCTTTGCAGAAGTATATAATCCTCAGAGATTTTATCCATTGTCCTCATCAGAATTCTGAGGTTTTAAAATAAGATATTACTTTTGTTCCTTAAACTTAATTCTCCAAACATTGTTTTCTTGTCTTCTTTATGTATTATTCTGGACATAGTAATTATAAAGTCAGTTTTTAAGAACACATTTTAAGAAATGTCCTATTTTGTGTTTTTATACATTCAAATATTTTAAATAAAGAAGGCATATATACATTCAAATTCAAATTTCTTTTAGAGGTTATAAGGTCATTGTTGAGTAATCTCTGGGTCGAGAAATCATTTCTGGTACAAATCAAATTCCACATTGCATGCTGTATGTTTAACATTTCGCTTGTGTGTATTTGTGTGTGTGCAAGTTTATATGTGTGGTTTTGAGAAGCACTTTATACAAACACTTTCTGATATTCTATTTCATCTTATCTATGTGTTTGTGTTTAATCAATATGTTAATCTACATTTATGGAAGATTTCATGAAAACATTTTCAAGAGAAAGAAAATTGAATTTAGAAAGAAAGTTAAAATTCAAAATATTTTCCAAACATTAGCAAATCAATAAAGTACAGTCATTTAGAAAGACAATATTTCTGAAAGCAATTTTCTGTTTCATTTTAAAAGAAATGATATGCCTTCAGAAAGACAAATATATAAGGGGAAAATGATGCTGAGAATTTGAGGAATTTTTATTTGTATGTAAATGTGAATAGAGTACGTTAAATTAGAAAAAATCCTAAACAAGCACGGCACAAGCATCTGTTGGACAAGTGCATGGTTGTGAGTTCAATACCCTGTACAAAAAAAAAATTCCAAACAGAATAAATGCTTCAAATAATGTTTTTGATTATCCAGTGGTGTCCTAGTGCGGTTTAATATTATTTTTGTTTAGTAATGCCAGTTTTTGGACTACTTTGGAATTTTTAAAAATGTAAATACATAAAGGAATAGAATTTATCCCTTAAATGCATATGGCAAATATAAAAAAGAATCATAAAAATTCGTAATGAAGAAACAAAAATAACTGTCACATAAGCCTCATCTTTTGTCACATTCTACTTATTAGCAATCTCAAATTTAAGTCTAGGTTACCACATAACCAATTAGAACTCAGCCTTTCTATTGCAGATTTCCAAAGAATAAGCTGTTACTCAGCCTACAGCATGGATGTGAAGAGGATTTCTTTGCTTGTTGGATTCAGTTCTTCCTATGTGGTTTCTTTCCTTGGTCAGATCTCTAACTTTCTGTCCTTCTATTAATACCTATCATTTTCCTATATTTATTTTTACATTCCCGAGCTAGTGATCTATATTTTGAGATAAGATATGTCATTATACATGCCACTGTCTTTTAAAGTCTTTTTAAGACCAGTCCCACTCCATTTAAAAATATGTCCCTTGTTAGCTATCTATTTAAAAGGTAAATAAAGTGCCTCCTACAGTGAAGATGATGAGGAAAATGATAATAAAACTGTGACAAATTTTCAGACTGCCAAATATTAGAGGTAAAAGCCACAGATTTAAATCGAGAAAAATGTTTTTCCCTACTAAAAACCAGTAATTTTATATAAAATTTGTCTTCTGCTTCTGGAAGAAAATGTTTGATTGTCTCTACATCACATAGCCAAATTCAGCACTTAATATATGTACTATTTATTATACCATTTTAAACATAAAAGTTTTAATTCCTTCCATGGTTCACATTTTTGTAAAACTATGTAGCTTCCATATGGTCTTTTATAATGTAGTCCTTTAGGTTTCAATACATTTTGATAATTTACTTCATTTTAATGCACAGTGTGTTGCTGTGTAATAACATTGATAGCAGGGAAAGAGAAGGGAAAGAAAGGGAAGGCAAGATGTGTCAGTGAACTTGGTGTCACCTTCAATAAGGAATATTAGCATAGCTCTAGGTCTCTTTGAAAGATGAAATGCTGCAGAAGAAAGACCTGCCTTGGGTGTGGAAGGTTCTCACCAAAGGGCTTGTAACCTGGGTGGAATAAAAAAGAGGAAAGTAAAAGGAAATTTTGCTTCTATTTCTTTGGAGGAGCTCTAATCTCTGCCACTGTCTATGGATGTCCATCTTTTAGAGCAGAACTTACAGCATTGCAATGCAGGATTTTCAGCCTTTCAGAACAAACGATTTGGATTCCTGATAATGACACACATGGGACTCTTGGATGAGTTCAAAGCCTTCAACTTTTGATTGGGTCCTCGGATGGCCTTTTTATATTTTTCTGCACCTGACTTTACAGGCACCCAGTGAAAGCTAACCTTGTACAGTAAGCCTTGCACAGAAAAAAAAAAAAAAAAAAAGAAGAAGAAGAAGAAGAAGAAAAGGCAAGGGAAAAGAAAAAAAAAGGAAGGAAGAGGAAAGAAGAGAAGAAAAGGAAAGAAAAATAGAAGAGTTTAAAAAAAAATCATTTGCCATTCAGACCATATATGCGGAACTCATGCACACACTATGGTTTATGTAATTTATGGTCTGTACAGTTGCATACGTACCTCTTTATGTAAGAAGAGTTTTCACACATAAGACTGGGCTGATGTATTTTAACTACCATGGAGAAAAGCAGTCCGCTGATCTCACTAGGTTTTATAGAGCTTCATTAAGCACATCAGATTTTTTATACTATTGAGTAAAACTAGTTAGTCAAAATACAGTGGGATCATAAACTTTGAATTATGCCTGCATGTTGGAATTTTCACCGTGTGATTTTTGTATACCCTTAGGGTCTAGATGGATAATTTATGAAAGAAAAATGCAGAAGTAGCTCATAGACCTTGAAGCATGCCCTTATAATCAACGAATCCATGACATTTCTCAGTTTTCTACAACTTGAAGTGCATTGATGGATATTATTTTTTACTATGGAATGATTGGATATATCATTGTGTCTGCTTAGTGGAAACACCAGGAGGAAAAATAATAAACATTACAGGCAAAGTTGACTTCAAGGCCAACTACTCATCACCAATCTGTGTTTGACATTTCAATTTATCACATTTTTATTTTGCAGTTAAAAAATTCTAACAGTAAAACTTGTTTATCTCCAAAGGCTTTCCAATTTCCAATTAAATTTTGTATCTGTTTCCAAAATAGAAGATGATTTAATGTTTTACTAAAATTAGGACTATTATCAAATCATTGTTGAATGTAATATAATTATTTTATCATTTTTTTCAAAAGACCAATTAGGTCTTACCATATAATTTATTTTAATAATGGTAACACGAAACTCACAAGTAGTACTATTTTTTGCGTGTAAAAATTATGTATTAGTTTGTTAAAAGTGCTGAATTTATCTCAATCTTCTTTATGAATTAATGGTTTTATTAATTTATATTAACTAAAAGTTGATCTTGCTAACTGCTTCAGATTTGAATTACATAAAGATCTTTTTCTATTGAGACACTAAAATTATAAAATGCCTGGAACCTAAAAAGGATAGATACAAAGAAGATAAAAACATCAATATCTACATCTTAAGTAGCATTACTGTGATATAAGGCCACATAGGTCAATATAAAAAATATTGTTTTTAGATTATTTTTATCCTAGAAGTTAAAATATGAAATGGTAATTTTGTTGGTTTCATGGGGATGGGGTGGAGGTGAATTCTGAGATTAACACAGATTTAAAGTACCTGTTTTCAAAAGCAAGGAGCTTGCTTATCAAAGCATAGCTTTCCTAAAAAGATTCAGTTTAAGACATCTCATATCACAGTCTTACTTTTAAGCTGGTATATTTAAATTTTGTTTGATTTCAATTAATTTTTCATTTTAAATAATTGTCCTTTAATCTACTTGAATAAACACAGGAAAACTGTAAATATCTCTCAGGTTTCTTTTCTGAGATTCTAATACTATTCTCAGAGCTGTTTTACTTAACAGAACAGCCCTTTTGATTGATAATTTATTCTGGATAATTTCTGAAGGATGGGAATATATATTTAACAGTATTTTGGGATGTTGTAAAGAAGTAATTTTTATTTTTTATTTAGAACCCTTTAACAGAGAACTCCCAAGATCTGGCCATAGTGGGACTCAGGCAGCTTATTCACCTACCCTCTTGGTAAGCAACTGTGGTGAGGGCCAGGAGGAGAACCAGAACTCCTGAGATCTGGACATGGTAGGACTCAAGCAGCTTATTCACCTGCCCTCTTGGTAAGCACCTGTGGCATGGACCCGCCAGCGAACCATTACATGTGAGCCTACTGCCACACAGGCTCAAAATCAAGCACCCTTCCCCCATACCCCCCCCATAGCTACTGGGGATAGATGTCTCAGCATCTCTTGGGAGGATGACTATATACAGTATAGCACATATGGGGGATTTCCTTCTATCTTCTGTTTGAAGGCAAAGGTTGTTTTCACTGTTTCGTTTTGTTATGTTTCTTTTGCTCTATTCAGCATTCTCAATTGTTTTTATAATGTTCTATTTTTGGTTTGATTTTGCTATACCTAATTGACTGGACAACTGTTGTGAAGTTAAAGTGATATACCATAGTATCTATTACTACTATTCCAGTATCCTACTGTGAAATCCTGTTCCTGCAGTGAAATTCAATTTCACTGCATTGTCTCGATTGGCTTTGTCAAGCCTTGTGCTGTTGCATTTTTACTATTTTCAAAATAAAACTTAAAAGAAACGTTTAACAAATTTTAGGTAACATTTAACTTTCAAATGATAAACTTTAGGAAATGCATTTTATTTTCTAAAATTTACTTGCCTCTATGTAGTTCAGGCTGCCTCAAATTCACAGCAATCCTCCTGCCTTAGCCTCCAGAGTCCTGAGCTAATAGGCAAACAACACCTGGCTGGAAAATAGTTTAAAATTCTTAACACGATATGTGTTTCCTGAGTATCAGCATACTCTAAATGGATTTTCAAGAAGATCATGTTATATATGATCATTTCCTTGGATATCTTTCCTCTTTTCCCCCACCCCAGTTATTTCCTTGTGAACAGTATTATCTCCTTTCACTTTCAAAATATCTATTGTATATTTTGGATCTTATTTATTCTTTCAGAATTTTAAAATAGGGAAATAGCACAATATTTACTCAAACAAATTTGATTTATTTCATTTTTAAATATGGTCTCAAATTGTATACTTTTATCTATAAAACCCTCAAATTTATCCTTTTATAGTCAAATAGTACTCTACTGTATAAATATCACATTTTTAAAATCCATTCTTCAGTGGATGTGCATCTGAATTGTACCTGAGATTTAGTTTAAAAACTGTGCTGCTATAAACATGGGTCCATATATATGGCATTTTTGATTCTTCTGGGAATATACCCAATCTGTGATACATACAGCATTTTCAGTTCTTCTGGGAATTTACTCAATCCTAATTTTTTTCTGCGGATTCTAAACACTGATTTCAACAGAGTTTGCTCTAAGTTTACACTCCCATAAACACTGGAGAAAGGCACATTTTCTCCAAAACCACCAGCATTTGTGATTTGTTGATTTCTTGAAGATAGCCATTCTTTCTGAAGTGAGCTAGATTCTCAGTGTTGTTTTAATTTATATTACTCAAATGACCAATTACGTTAAACATTTCTTCATATCTTTATTTTCCATTTTCATTTCTTCATGTGAGAAGTGCATACTCATTTCAGATGCCCATTTTTATATTTATTGAGTCATTGAATCTGGAGGGCCTGATTTTTTCAAGTTTATATATGTTCTAGATAGATGTCCTTTGCTGTAGTACATTTTTTTTTTCCATTCTGTGGGTTGTCTTTTTTCTCTGTTGGTGACTTGTTTTCATGTGCATAACTTTTTAATAAGATGAGATTTCTGTGTGTTCATTCTTTGAAGTACTTCTTGTGCAGTTTCGGTTTTGCTTATGAAATCTGTGTTTATCTTACATTTTCAAGATTTCTACGTACCTTTATTAAGTGTTTCTGGTTTAATATTTAGATCTTTGATATGTGAAAAGCCAGTTTCCTTAGTACCTCTTTAAGAAAGAGGTTATCTTTCTTCCAGTGAGTGTAGTTTGCCCCTTGTCAAGAATAAATCGTGTAAGTGTCTTTATAGTAGTGTCTGCATCTTCTAATCTGTTTTCACTGATTCTCAGGTCTGATTTCTTGCCAATAACACCCTGCTTTTATCAAAGTAGTTTTGTGTATAATTTCAAGTCAGGGATTATGATGTCCCCACCTTGCTTTCATTGCCCCTGTTGTCGTTGCTATTCTAGATCTATTCTGTTTCCAAGTGATATCTCAGCATGATTTTTTTCTAGATTCCTGATATGTTAGTGCTATTTTAATTGGGAATGTATTCAATTTATATAACAGTGTGAGGAATATGACCATTTTTACAATGTTGTTTCTTTCTATCCATTTCCATTTTCTAATAACCTCTTCAAAAATCTTTTAAAGATACCATGATTTTCAATATATAGCTTTTACCTCCTTTGATAGACTATTTTTTCAGTTATTTAGACACTATTATGATGTCATTTCTCTAATTTCTCTCTCACTCGGTTTGTTATTTATGTTCCAGAATGCTTTTGATTTTTGAATTTTGACTTTGTAACCAACTTAGCTGCTGAATTTGCTTATTAATGCTAAAAGACTTTCAGTGGAGTATTGGGAGTCTAATATATAGAATATTGTAACAACTGCAAGTAATGACAATTTAACTTCTAACTTCTTTTTCCTTTTATTTGTCTTTTATTTCTAATTGTTCTAACATTTCCAGAACTATATTGAATAGGAATTATGAAATTGGACATCATGCTCTTGTTCTCAATTTTAGAGTGAAAGCTTCCAGTATTTGTCCATTTATTATGATGTGGAGTTTTGGTTTATCATACATGGCTTTTATCTGGTGGCAGGAAAGACTATTCTGTTTTTCTCTAAGCCTTTTGTCATGAATGAGTATTGGACTTTATCAAAAGCTTCTTGATATCTATTTAAGATGATAATCTGATTTTTGTCTTTGGTTCTGTTGATATGGTCTGTTCTGTTTATTGAGTAGCATAAGTTGAACCAACCCTGTATCCCTGTGATATATCCCTTGTGGTCATGGTGTATATTATCTTCTTGATGACTTTTCATATGCCATTTGCTAGTATTATTGAGGATTTTAAAAATCTATGTTTATTAGGGAAATTGGCCTGTAGATTTGTATTTTGGTTGGGTTATTCTGATTTTGGTATCAGAGTAAAACTTGTTGTCAGAAGTGAGTTAAGTAGAATTGCCTACCTTTGAATTTCTTTAATAGTGTTAGCTTTAAATTTTCTCTAAATTTCTTGTAGAATTCAGCCATGAATCTATCAAGGCCTGAGCTTTAGCTGTTGGTAAGTATTTAAATACATTTTCAAATACATTAACTGATATTGGGTTATTCAAAAATCAGCTTTGTTAATTCATACATTTCTAGAAATCTGTCCACTTCTGCATTTTCTAGGGTAAACAAAATTTTTCTAAGTAGGCTTTGTGATCTTCTAAATTTGTAATGATTTTACCCTTTCCATTCATCATTGCATGAATTTCAGGTTATTATCTTTTTTCTTGATAATTTTGTCTAGGGGTTTATCAATTTTTTTCATTCTTTGTAGCAATGATTATTCAATTCATTAGCTCTTTGTTTTCTTAGTCTCAATTATGTTAATTTTTGTTTGGATATTTATAATTTCCTCCCATCTATGAGCTTTTCACTTGACTTGATTTTTTTTTTCTAGAATCTTGAGGTGCAGCATTAGGCTGTCTAATTGTGCTCAATCTGTTTCCCTGACATAAGAATTCGTCACTACAAATTTCCTCTTAGTACTGCTGTTAGTGCATACTACATGTTCCTGGGTGTTATATTTACATTTCCCTTTGATTATAGGTATTGCTTAATTTTTTTCATTTCATATGTGACCTGTTGGTTGTTCACAAGAGTATCATTCAATTTCCATCTGTATTTGAAGTTTTTGCAGTTTCTTTTGCCTCTAATTTCCAATTTCATTGCACTATGGTCAGATAATATGTATAGGATACTTTGCATTTGCTTAGCATGTCATATGAGCTTGTATATGGACCATTTTAGAAAGCATCCTGTGTGCAGCTGAAAAGAATGTGTATTTTGATGTTGTTGGGTGGAACGCTCTGCAAATATTTTTTGCAAATATTTATTAAGTCTATTTGTCCACTTTTTTGATTCAGTTCTATTATCTCTTTGCTGTCATTTTGTCTAGTTGATCTATCTCTCTGTGACAATGAGATATTTAGGTCCTCTGTTAAAACTGTGTTATTGCTTATTTGAATTTTCACGCATATTAATATTTGTCTTATATATTTTCTGATCCTATGTTTGGTGAATAAATATTCATTATTGCTATATTTTCTTCTTGAATTTTCCCCCAACAATTATGTAGTGACCTTTGTTGTCTCTTTTGGTCGTTTTTGCTTTGAAGTTCACAGTGTCTGCAAGCAGAGTAGATACTCCTACTTTTTTCAGTGTTTCTGTTGAATAGAATACTGTTTTCTGGCTTTTGACGTTAATTTTATGAGTTTTTTTTTTATTTGAATATATTTCTGGTATGCAGCCTATAGTTATATCTCATTTCTTGATGCATTCTGCCAATCTGTTTCTTTTTATTTGTGAATTGAAGCTATTTACAGTGATAGTTATAACTTATATCTGTTGGCTTATATGTGTCATATTATTTACCTGTTTTTAGTGTTCTGATTTTTCCTCTTTTAAACTGCTTGCCCTCCATTATGATTTCTTTCTGTTTTTGTTCTGGGTATCTTGGTATTTTTATCTCTATCTAGCATATCTCTTGATATCCTTTGTAGACTTTGTTTCAAAGACATGAATTTCTTCAGTTGTTCTTTGTCATGAAAATGTCTTATTCATCCATTAATTTTGAAAGATAATTTTTCAGGACACATCAATCTGGGATAGAAAAAGTTTTCTCTCCTGGCTAGAAATATTTTATTCTAAATTCTTTTTGACTTGACTATTTTTCTTGAGAAGTTAGCTGTGATACTAATGGGTTTTTCTTTATAGGTGACCTATTTCTTTTCTGTAGTAACTTTTAATCCTCTGGTTTTGTACTGAATTTCTGGGATTCTGATTATTATTTATCAGAGTGTAGATTTGTTTTGGTTATGGCTGTTGGAATTTGTTTGCTTCACCTACCCGAATGTCAGATTTTGTTCCACATTTGGGAAATTTTCTGCTATTACTTCTGCAAATAGTTTTTTAAATGTTATTTATGTTGATTCCTAATTTTTTCTTGACATCTATCAGTTTCGTATTTCTTTTCTCTACATCATATTGTGATTTTATGGTCCCTTATTATTTTTCTTTCATGATCACTAGTCATAATCCTGTCTTCAAGGTCTGAAAGTTTGTCTTCAATTTCATTCAAGCAGCTTTGCCAGCTTTGAGTGGAATTTTTAGTTTCCTGAATAGATCTTTGAATCTGTTTCATGCATTTTATTTGCTTCTTGTATTGCATATTCAAGGATTCCTTCATTTTTCTATGTTTCTGTATTTTTTACCTATGTCTTCTATGATGATTTATTCCTTCATTAATGTTGTCATTTTTTACCTGAGAGATTACTTCTTATTAGATTTCTTCTATAGCCTTGTGATGCTTTTATTTCATTTCCTAACTTTTCAGTAATTCCAGGTGTGTGTCTTCCATTTTTTTTTTTTTTTATGTTTACATCTCTTGTACTTGTTGTGGATGGGTTGAATTGCATTTTTGTTTGTTTGTTTTTTAATTTTCGCCTCTGGTTCCTATTTCAGTCTTTTCAGTCTCATTAGTCTTGTTTGTGAGTTATGTGTGTTGTAGCCAAGGTACTATTGTCTGGCTGGCATTGACCCAGTTTCCAGGTCTTACAGAGTGAGGGAGAGGCCAGATACCTAAATTCCTGCTGTAAGGTCAATTGGATGACTTGGATTCTTCCTGTACTGACTAACTAGGGATTATATATTTTTAATGTCGTTTCAGGCTTTTTCAGGCAGCCATATGCACCTGTACATATTGTATCACCCAGCTGCAGCCCTACTGTGCCACTAAGGGTCTCACAGGATTTTCCAGTGTCCTCTGGATGGAAGAAGGAGTCACTAGACTCTAGAAGGTCCACTTAGATCCTCTGGATAGATGATGGGGTTGCTGGCACTCTAATATGCCTGTCTGGGTCCTACAAATGGAGGAAGGGTCTTTTGTTGGAAAATGGCTACATTTGAGATCGTATGTTAGAAATTAAATCAGACACACATTTCAATATCATATGATTTCTTTTCTATAAAAATGTAATATATAAATAAAATAAAATGAAAAATACATACAACGGGTAAAAGAGAAAAAATAGTTATTATTAAGTATGGACAATGTATCTAAATGTGTCCTTTGATTTATTATGACGGTCATATTATAATATGTAATTCATATATTATAATAGTCATATGCTTCAGGGTCTGGTTAATCCTTCAATAACCTGGGCAATAGTACAATGGAGGATAAAATAGGAAAAGAAAATTATTGAAAATTCCAAGCATTTCTAAGAGTCAGGGCTCTTATCAGACTAATTATAAGAGCCTCTGAGTGTGTCGCACATTATTGGTTGCACACAGACTTTTCAGGAGACTTGTATTAAGATTATGGGAAGAGTGGGATTGAGAAAACTGACACAAGCAAGGTCTACTAAGAGACAAAGCATTCTAGTATGAATAAGCCATTGATTAATGGGACATTTATTTTTCATAAAAAAATATGAAAACACTTTTACTTATATATGGGAAAAATACTTTTGTAGATTTTGTGCAAGTCAGAAAGTCCTCAGCTGAAATGTTATGCTACCTTGAGATGTCACAGCATCAAGGATCATACAGGTATGAATTTATATATAAGGAGTATGAAGAGTTCCGTTTCCCTTTGTTAACTTCTGCTTCATCAGGCAATGCATAAAAGCCTAGAACAGACACAGATCTTTAATAAACAAAGGCAACTGATGAGATAAGTAAATTAATCTGTCACTGCAAAATAATGGTAGATGAAAGGGAAAAAAATGAATTGAGTTATGTTTATATATGTACTAATTCTCTACAAAAATGTAATTAGTGTACTATAAACATGTACTAATTTTTTAAGAGAAATTGATTATTAAATTAGATAAATTACATTTTAAGAATAAAAAGGATCAATGTGAGACTCAGGTGAGTTTTCAAGTATCAATGTTCATGCAAAGAAATACGATTTTACAGTTTTTTTTTTTTTTAACAAGAAAAAGCACGCTACTTCAGATGAGAAACAAAGCATGGATATACAGACTACTGATATTTTTAAGGAATAAAGAATATATTTTTGGACAATTTTTTTACTTTATGTGTACTTTTAAAATAACTTTTTCTTCAATTATTTGTCCAATGTATTTAATAATTTTTATTAAGAATACCAAAAAAAGACCTAAGGGATTCTCTTATTAGAAAGCATGAATATTATTGGAGAGTTATTAACTCTGATATGTAAGTTTCATTACATTAAGGCCCACATGGTAGACTTGGCTGCCTGTGGGGATCTTGGGCCTACCTGTGCCCTGAATTTTGGAAACTGGGCAGCCAGAGGTGAGTGTCCCCACACAATTCTGAGCCCTGGGAGTTTAAGATTCTTGCTCCCACCAGCCAAGGAACTTAACAGCTTCCTATCACACCCTACCAGTTCAGCAAGTCTTGAGCTTGCATACCCCCCCCCCAGTGACCCTCTCTCAATCCAGTGTACTGAGTGGCCAGAGTCCAAGGAGCTGAGGGCATAGAAGAGGATTTCCAATAAGCCCAGGTGAAGCCTTGAAATAACACTTGAAAAATGGAAATATAGGAAAATGACAAAGTGAAACACCAAAAGGCAATCTCAAACATCCAGCCCATCCCAAGATATGTTAGGAGCTATGAATATAGATGAAAATATGTGCCATACACCTGAAATACCTGAAATAATAGAAGTTGAAATAAAGAAGCAACTCCAGAGCGTTAAAGGAATTCAAACTAGAAATAATCTACCAGGTAAAAGAAGAAACGATAAAAGAAATGAAAGCAAAGCTGAACCTATCTAAAGAAGACCCACGTAAAAATTAGAGGAACAAAACAAAAAGATAGAATCCTTGAATGAACAATACAAGAAACAAACAGAATACACGAAGCAGATTCAAATAGACATAAAAGAAATCAAAAATTTTACTGAAAGATGTCAAAACTACCTGAATGAAAGTGAAGATGGAATTTCAGACCTCAAAGACAAGATTTCAGCTAGTGTACAGGAAAGGAAAGATCTTTTAAAAATAACAAGGAATCAGGAAATAATAATTCAACAACTGCAAGATGATACAAAGAAAAACAACATAAGATTGATAGGGATAAATGAAAAAGAAGGGGATAACCTAAAGGATGTCAAAAGGTTATTTCAAGAAGTCATAGCTGAAAACTTCCCAAACATTAGATTGGAAACTGACATCAGTATCAGTGAAGTGTATAAAATTGCAAATAACCATAACCAAAATAAAACTACACCCAGACATGTAAATCACAATCTCATAAATCCAACCTAAGAATAGAATATAAAAAGCTGTCAGAGAGAAAAGACAGATCACCAATAAAAGAAACCCTGTCAGAATCACAGCAGATTTCACAGCACAACAATGAAGTCAAGAAGAGCATGCAGTGAAGTATTTCAGATCCTAAAGGGAAATGATTTCCAACCTAAGCTGATGTACCCTACAAAACTATGCTTCTAAATTGATGGAGAAATAATAAGATACTTTCACAATAAAAAACAGCTGAAGAACTTCATGATCACCAAGCCAACCCTGCAAAGAATACTGAATGACAGTTTAGATACACTTAGAAAAAAAAAAAAAAAAACCACTAAGCAAAGCAGACAATTAAACAGAACGGAAAGACAAAGATGCAACTGCAGAAAGATAACATGTCAACAGTATACTGATATATAACAGTTATGACCATTAATATAAATGGTCTCAATGGACCAATTAAAAGAAACAGGATGGCAGAATGGATCAAGAAACAACATCCAACGATATGCGGTCTACAAGAAACACATCTAAACCCAAAAGGATACTCACAGACTGAAAGTCTAAGGGAAAACAATACTTCATGCAACAGGAACCCAAAACAAAGCTGAGGTAGCTATTCTGTTTGCAGACAATGTGAACTTCAACCCAACAATGATCAGAAGAGATAAAGAAGGTCATTTCATACTGGTTAGGGGGAAACTTCAAGAGGAAGAGATAGCTATCTTAAATATATATGAACCAAATTGTAGAGAAACCAGTTATATAAAGCAAGTATTAATAGAAATGAAAATCAAATTAGCAATAACATAATGATAACAGGAAACCTTAACACATCCATGACACCAAGGGACAGATCAACCAGACAGAAAATCAGCAAAGAAATATTAGAGCTGAATCACACCTGTGAATAAATGGACGTGATAGACATATACAGAGTGTTCCATCCCAAAACATCAGAATACACATTCTTAGCAATACATGAGACATTCTCTAAAATAGACCATATACTAGACCACAGAACATATTTAATTAAATGCAAAAGAATTGAAATTATCCCATACATGTTATCAGGTCATAGCACCATGAAACTAGAAATTAATGATAAAAGAAAAAAATCAAAATTTTTTGATAAAAGCAAAAATCACACAAAGACATGGGAATTCAATAACACACTTTTTGAGCAATCAGTGGGTCACAGGGGAAATTAAAGAAGAAATTAAACAATACCTACAAGCAAACAAAAATTCAAATACAACTTACCAGAATCTGTGGGATGCTATGAAGGCTGTCCCCAGAAGAAAATTTATGGCACTGATTTCCCACATCAGGAAAAAAGAATGAATACAAATAAATAACCTAATGCTACACATAAAACACCTTAAAAAAGAAGAGCAAGTCAAGCCCAAAGCCAAAAGAAGAGAGGAAGTTATAAAAAAATCAGAGCAGAAATTAATGCAATAGAGACTAAGAAAATAATCCAAGGAATCAATGAATCAAAGAGTTGATTCTGTGAAAGAATAAATAAAACAGATAAGCCCCTAGCCAATCTTATTAAAAAAGGGAAGAAAAAGCTCAAATTCAGACAAAGAGGAATGAAAAAGGCAAAATAAGCACAGACTCTGTAGAAATACAAAAGTTCATGAACACCTATTTCAAAAACCTCTACTCTCACAGGATTGATAACACAGAAGAAATGGCCAGATTTCTGGAAACATATGAAGTAACAAAGCTAGGTCAAGAAGATGTAAAACTGCTGAATAACCCAATTTCTATTAATGAAATTGAAAATATAATTAAGTCCTTACCTACAAAGAGTAGTCCAGGCCCAGATGAATTCACTGCAGAATTCTACAAGAAATACAAAGAAGACTTACTGCCCACATTCCTCAAACACTTCAATGAAATTGAAAGGGAAGCAATCTTTCCTCAGTCATTCCTGGGAGGATATATTACTGTAGTACCAAAACCTGAGAAAGACCCAACTAAAAAAGAGAACTACAGACCAATCTCCCTATTGAACATGGATGCAAAAATCCTCAGCAAAAAATATTGGTAAATAGATGCAGGAAATCATCAAGAAGATTATAAACCAAGATCATGTGGGATCCATCCCAAGCATGTAGGGATGGTTTAACATACATAAGTCAATAAATGTAATCCATCATATCAATAAAGTCAAAAGTGAGAATCACATGATCAATTCTATAAATGCAGAAGAAGCTTTTGATAAGGTCCAACATTCATTCATGATAAGAACTTTACAGAAAATTGGAAATGATTATCTTTACCTCATTATGATAAAGGTCATCTATGAAAAACCAACAGCTATTATCATCCTAAATGGCCAAAAACTGAAGGCCTTTACCTTAAAATCAGGCACAAGACAAGATGTGCGTTATCACCACTCCTATTTAATATAGTACTGGAAATACTAGTCAGAGCAATTAGACAAGAGAGACAAATAAATGAGTAAAGACAGGAAAAGAAGAAGCGAAATTATCATTATTTACAAGTGACATGATACTCTATATAGAAGACCCCCAAAACTCTATTAAAAAACTTCTAGATATAACAAATAAATTCAGCAATGTAGCTGGTTACAAAATCAATACTGAAAAAATCAAAAGCATTCCTATACACTAACAACAAATCACAGAAAGAGAAATAAGAGAAGCCACATCCTTCACACTAGCACCCAAAATATGAAATATTAAGGAATTATCCTCACAATGGAAGTGAAAGATCTATATAGGGAAAAAACTAATTGAAGAGGATCTCAGAAAATGGAAAGACCTCGCTTGCTCAAGGATAGGAAGAATAAATACTGTGAAAATGGCAATGCTCCCTAAACTGTTTTACAGATCCAATGCAAATCCCAATTAAAAAAAAAATCCATCAACATACCTCATAGATCTAGAAAAATCACTCCTAAAATTTATCTGGAACCAGAACAGGCCTAGAATAACAAATACAGTTCTGAGCAGCAAAGGCAAGGCCGGAGACACCACAATCCCTTACTTGAAGCAATATTACAAAGCGACGATAGTAAAATTAACATGGTACTGAAATAAAAACAGATCTGAAGATCAGTGAAATAGATTAGAAGTTACAACCACAACAACAAACACACTCAACCACCTTATCTTTGATAAAGTGCCCAAACATTTTCACTGGAAAAATGACAGTCTCTTTATTAAATGATGTTGCAAATACTGGCTCTCCATATGACAAACTCTAAAGTGAGATCCATGCCTATCACCATCTACTAAATTAAATTCTAAATCAATCAAAGATCTAAATATTAAAACAAAAACACTAAGTATATTAGAATAAAAATTGGATAAAATCCTTGAAGACAATAGGGAGAGAATTCATGAACAGGAATCCAACCACATGGCAAATACTTCTCAGAATCAATAATTGGTATTACATCTTGTTAAAAAATTTCTGCATGTCAAAAGAAATCTCCAGCATACTGAACAGAAAGCCCACAAACTGGGGAAAAAATCTTATTGAACTGTCCCTCAGACAAAGGACTTCTGTCTAATACATATAAAGAATTTAAAAAATCAGATGCCTAAAATTCAAAGATCCAATCCAAAATGGACATCTGAGATGAATACACACTTCTCAAGAAAATCAAATGGTAAATAAATACATGAAAAATGCTCATCATCTTTATTCATTAGAGACTTGCAAATTAAAACCACACTGATATTCGATAGCACGCCTGAAAGAATGGCCAGGATCAAGTAAACCACCACCACCAAATGCTGGAGATGCTGTGGGGAAAAAGGAACTTCTTGCACTGTTGGTGGGAGTGTAGATTGGTGCAACCATTGTGGAGGTCAGTCTGGAGATTTCTTAAAAAGCTGGGGTTGGAAGTCCCATTTGTTCCAGCTATTCCACTTCTAGGCATAATCACAAAAGAACTGAAAGCATCATAACCACAGTGATATATATGAACCCATGTTTATAGCAGCACAATTTGTAATAGCTAGATCTTCAAAACAACCTAAGTGTCCATCAACTGAGGAATGGATAAAAAAAAAAGTTGTGGTATTTTTATACAATGGAGTACTACTCAGCTGTAAAGAATGATCACATTGAAATATTTATAAATAAATGGATGCAGTTTGAGACCATATTCATTAGCGAAATGAGTCAAACTCACATCAATATTGAATAGTTTCCCAACTGTAACAAATTGTAAGAATACATAAAAGTATGTGGTAAAATGATTCACCATTAAATTACTTTGAAGCCTTATAATGTTTTCATTCATTCATTGGAATTGCTTTATTCTGAGTTGTTTGATTTTATTGTCTGTGATGGTATGAACAGCTATTTTGAAGAAAACAAGACATTATAATAGCTAGTGATGATTTAATATTGTCTTATTTTGAAGTCCCACCAAGCTTTTTTTCTTCTGTCTTCATCAGTTTTATCATTTTGTATCTTATTGGATTTTTTTAGATGTGATAGTATAAACAAAATTTTTTATGGACACGGAGATAACATAGGAACAATTGTTCATTTTCTTTTAGTTGGTTCTGAATACTCTGTAATACTTTAATTGTCTTGAATGGTGTTACACTCTCTTGTTATGTTTGATACTATAGTGTATGAAGGTATACACAAATATTTCAAGGAAAGACACACTATGGTAGCTACTGTTATGTCAGGTTGCTCTTGGTGAAACACTATGTTGCTTGAATTGTTCTGTTCTGACCTGTTTTGTGATGTCCTCTTTTATTTTAATCTCTTTTTAAAAAAATTTAAAGGCACACATGGCGGACTTGCAAGGCATGATTCTGAGTATGTCTGGGTGCATTATGCCAAATTAGCCTTGTAGTTGACACCTGATCTCTCATCTCTTCTCCACTTTTATCCCTAGTCTGCTTGTCATTCAGCAAGAATTAAGCAACTTTGCTTCACCATGATATTCCTCACTTGAAACTAGTCAATATGGACTGAATTCCTATAAAGCATGAATCAAATTAAACTTCTTCATTAAATTTGTTTTGGGTATTTTGTCTCCATCACAAGAAATCTGGCTAATATAAAATAGATTCATATACATCCAAAGTTACTAATCTTATAAGCAAGCAATGAAATTTTGAATATATAAATGATAAGAAAATTATAATCCCTGTCACCATTCTCATTCTTAAAGGTTGTAATCATCATTATCATGGGAATTAATCTTTACTGGAATGCAATGATGGATTCACTAGAATAAAAAAATAATTATTCACTACTTTGTGACAAACACTGTAACTGGGATTTTGTGTCAAGGTATTTCATTTTTCTAGGATTGTAATTAAATTTATAATATTATTTATATAATCTCTATTTTATAATGGAAGGAATAAGAAAATATGTAAAATATTTCCTCTTCATTTGACAAACAATTGAAAATTCAAGAGACAATTCTACTAAATTGACAAAGAATCCAAGGTAAAGATTTTAACTCAAGAATCAAAGCCAAGAATCTGCCCAAAATACAATCTTGTTACTATTTTGCTAGAGCATAGATTTCAGTTCTCTCGTATTATTTATTGTGGACAAGAATTTAAAACACACTTACTCTGCCATGCTTTCTCTGTTTTTGAGAAGTCTTTGTATAAAGTGTCCCAAAACTAGTATTTTAGTAAATTATACTCTATGACTTACAAATAAATCAATGTGTTTGCTTAGGGAGCACATATACAGGTAAATCAACAAGTGGACACACAAGTAAATGAATAGAGGAAAGAAGCAGTGAAAAGATAAAAATTTTAGGAAATCAAGATTTAACATTGTTAGTATGTGTTTAATAGAGAGGAATTTTTACTAAGCAATTGCTTATGGCAATCACTTAATTTATTTAATTCTTCATGAATACAATGTCATTTTCATTTTTTATAAAATAAAATTGAGATAGAGATTGGCTTATAAAATATTAGTTAGCTACCAATTAAAACATAATGAACCAACTCCTAACCAACAGAAAAATTTTAATGTTCTGCTGAAATTTAAAGGGAAAAGTCATGGTTATTTCCATGTAATTTATTTCACTTGCCAACTCATTGAAGGACACTTTGAAATGAATGAGGCTATTTAGATAGTAATAACAGTATTAATAAATATATCTTAATAAAAATGATGTAAATTGGTACACATGAATACAACGTTTCATCTATAGATGCAATTAAAAATTTTAATGATGCCTATAACTATGATTAAGTCAGATTTCCAATTGCATAATTTTAGTCTAAAGTGCCAATTTATATTTAAATATTTTCAAACATGGTAGTTATTGTTCACATTGATAAGCTAAATAACTTATGGAAAATTTTATAAAGAAGAAAAATTATAATTAATAATAGAAAATTAAAAACTACTGTAAGCTTAATGAAGCTTACTAAATGAAGGCAAGAGTGTAGCTATTGGAAAATAACAAATCTAAACTAAATGAAGGCAGGGGTGTAGCTAATGGCAAATAACAAATCCAAGAAGAAACAAGCAAAAATTAAAAACATAAAGAATGAAATATATATATATATATGTATATATATATATATAATTATACTATATATCCTGTAACTTAAAAATAGGGGAATATCCTATAATTCCAAATAGGGGAATATCAAGACATCTAGATTTGAGTGATTCTTATTTTATCTTCTTAAATAATAGATGAATAACAGAATACATTTGTCACTTAATTTTTATGTATTTTATAAAAACATAGGGATGAATAATTCATTGAAATTTAATACAATATTAGATTTCTTAGTGTAAAGTACTTCACTGAATTAGGAATTAGGTAATAATTTAAAAACTAAAGTTTGCATAAAAACCTAGAAATATTGCATCTCAAATTTTAAAATATGTGAGAATAAGAAAATTGAATTTCTTTAAAGTATTATAATACCAATGTTAAACTATTTGGCTTTTTAAAATACCTTACTCATTTCACAATTTTATCAATCTGCTGAACTCATGAAGCATACCAAAAAGCTATACAGTATATGTGCACATATATATTGCAAGATGTTCATTGAATATTCTAATACTCTCAGTGAAGACACACACAACTTCAGCACAGAAAAGTGGTTAATAAATTTGTGTAAACTTACATATGCTTATGTAAGCAAAAGCACCAAATACATTTTCCCTGACATAAAGAAAAAAATATGCAATCAGCCTAAGCAATGAGAATTGAGGAATATAATTATGTTATTTGACTCCTTAATTCTTAAACTGTCTAAAACTTGCCTTTTTACTAATTTTTAAAATTCTATTGAAAAATAAGTGATGGATTTAATACCAATAAAATGAAATACTACAAGAAAAGAAAAATTGGAGATTAAATAATAAAAATAACCTCATTCATTGTAAAATCATTTGTAGAGTCTAGTTCTCTAAGATCATTTAAGTCTTGGTAGTCAGTAGCTACTTTTAAGCTATTCTGATAATTAGTAATAGCTACTGGGTTTTTCACTTTCAGAAATATATATTAGATTATGTAATTTGTAAATAAACAAGAGATATTTCCAAATTTGATACTGTGGAGATGAAATGCCTTGATTGCACAGAAAATAAAAATGTGATCATGAGAATCAGGTGCAATATCTATAGACATCTGACATATAAACTCAAAACAAGATCAAGTTGACAAATAGAAAGCTCTTTGGTAAGAAAAGTAAGTGAAATAATTAGACTATTTTCCTTCAAAAAGAGTAATGCTTAAATAAATTTAAAATTTTCAGTCTAAATGGATATTAATAAATGAGAGACAAAGACAATAGTAGTTAGCATACAGGTGCTGTTAAAATATGAGCTTATTTTAACCTATCCACTATTCTATGGGACAATAATTCATGTCACTGATGAGGTGATTGTCCCATATGTAGATAAAATAATACATACATGATTATACTATTGATGATGCTGGACATAAAACTTTATATCACAGACTCTGTGCAGAAAAACACAAGTTTAAATCTTTCTCGTTGCACATGACTTTTTATTGACAGTCACTGCATTACCTAGTATATTGAAGATTATTTTAGTCAGATTATCATGGATATGACAAAATACCTGAGACAAATAAGTTAAAGGAAGAAAGATGTAATTATCTCGTGGCTTATGAATTTTCAGTCCACATTTACTGTGTCTGTTGTTTCTGTGCTTATAGTAAAGTATCTCTGTGAGGAGCCTATAGAGGAACAGGGGCTTAATCATGACAAGCAGGAATTACAAAACAGGAAAGGTGGGTAGAGAAAAGAGAGTTCTGAGGAGGATACCCTTCAGGACTCATTCCCTTTAACTATGGGACAACTGTAAATTCCCACAGCACCTCTGCCCTTAGTAATACCACCAAACTATGAATCCATCACTAGGATAATTTGCTGATGAATTTAGAGTCCTCATAATCCTATCACTTTTGAAAAGACCCTATCTTTCAACAATGGATACTAAACTTCAATGCATGACTCTTTTGAGGATGCTTTATACCTAAGCCATTCAGGGATAAAATGATTAGAATGTAATGATATATGAATGATAGGAACATTTCAAGTCACAATGTGATATAATGTAACAACATTTTTATGGACTCTGATATTGTGTGCAGAAGTTTAGGAAATTTATTGATTATATAAGAAAACAAATGGAAGTGGAATGAAAAATAGATGCAACAGAGAAATATGGAATGAGATAAGTTAGGGGGTTTCAATGAGGAAATTATGAAACTGCTAGATGAAGAATATGAAGGAAAAATTAGAATTAGAATTCAAAGAGAAAAACAGCACCATATTTTTGAACACACTTTTAGGGTATCCTTTATTATTTCTGCTAATTGTGCTTTGTGAAATTACCTAAATTGTTCTACAGCTTTGTTTGTTATTCTATGAAATAAGGAGCTTAACTACTCCAGTGTTTCATAATTCAAAGTATAGTGCTAACTAATATATTAGTAAACTGGTTGACCCCCATTGTTGTTTTAAACAATGTGTTGTAGTTAGGGGTTGAACACAAAGACCAGGGCTGTCCTGAAAAGTAGCACAGCCATCCTCAGTGATACAGAGGCCCTTAGCTCCTCTGATGACAAACACAGTTGAATACATGCCAGGAAGCCAGCATGATGGGTTCATCCTGAAAACCAAGTGGCACAAGTCTTCCTCTTTGGAGCCAGGAAGCAATGCTCAATGTGAGGACCAGAGCTTCTCCAGGAGAACCAACAGCTCAAACAGCAGCATTTAGGAGTACCCACAATGCCTCACCGCATCTCAATACAATAACATCTCCTTCTCCACATCCCTATTTATGCTGAAAACCTTCCTCAGGTGAAACATCTACACTCAGCAACATGGTGAATCAATGCCACCAGCATTAAGTTGACAACCAGTTCATGATCCATAACGCAAGGCATTGGAACAAGCAAGGGAAATAAGTTGGAATTACAGAACTCATTAAGCAAAATAAGCTTAAAAATAGTGATAGGCACATTATATATTTGTCTTGAGAAATATTAGAATAGATGTTCTCTGTAGTTTCTAGTTTTAAAAATCTATAATTCTAAAATGAAAGTTTATATAAAGAATAAAATTTTAAGATATTTTATGTAAGAAATATTTTTCCTGTATCTCAGAAATATCTAAGAAAAATCATGCTTACATGAAAAGCAAAGCAAATTGAATCTGTTAAAATAACCCTAGAACACCTTCTAGGGCATCTATTATTGAACCCAACATTGTTCCCTGTCAAAATGGGTGAGGGAGAGAGCAACTATAAAAACAGTAAAAACTTCACTTACATTAATCTAGGATGGCACTGAAGGTCTTTTGTAATCTTTTAGGGAGCAATATGAACTTGAGGGAAAAAGTAAAGAAGTTTTTGCAAAGGAAAAAAAATGAACGATATATTTTCAAAAGTGAATTGAGAAAGCTTCCTGAAGTAAAAATTTTTAACAAATATAAATTTAAATATAACACATGCAAAAATGAATTAAAGTTTTAATTTTATATGGCATGAATATATCTGCATATGAGAATGCAGTTCCTTAGCTTAATAAATCAAAATTTTATCATCAATGAAAATGAGCATTTATCAAGCTATATCTCAATGCATATATAATTAAAAATAATAAAATATATATTTGAGATGTTATATATTTATGAATTTATACAAGATGGCAATATATTAAAATATTTATAGCGAGGAATTAAAAAAAAAGTAGCCCCAAGTAAATCTTTCTGTGTTAAGGGTTATATTTAGATTATTCTCTGTTGGTGTACTATAGATCAGGGCTTTTCAAAGAGAGAGTTAATTTAACCTCAAAAACATACACATAAACCATAATTGATGAAGAAATGCTAGTCATTCTTAATGAAAAAATTAAGAAACTCAACTCTTTAGCTTTACATTTAATGTGGGACTAAGTACTTCCCTTTAGGTGGTTCTTCACACCCTGAATTCTACATAGCCACTGTTTTATTTGATTTCCTGAACTTGTTCCAGTTTTTTGTGTTTTAGAGGATTCTCCCATTTCCATTTTCTATGGTGCCTCCTGTGAGCACACTCTGCTAAATATCCTAATGCTTGCATTGCCAGTCTGAGGTCTGGAAATCTAAATGCAACTTCTGATCATTTCCTTTGCCGGAAATTTAAAACTGGTTTCTCAATATTTCAATATACTCTGATCCAATATATTTTAATGATACTGCCTTTATCAGAGTCATCTCTGCTGTGTATTTTCTTAGTCTGAAATGACTAATCTTTCATATATATGAGATAGGGAATTTAAGACTCTGAACTTATAATAAACTCTGAATCAATGATGAACATGTTCTTTGGGACCAAATTTATATACTTCAGTTAGTGTGTTTAAGACCACAAATCCACAGAATCATAGAAGCAAATAAATCTATGATAACTGAAAATGTTTTACGTCCATTGCTCTTTTGTCATCTTGTATGGTTACCAAAGGAAGCATGAAGAACAGGAAACAATAAAAATACAAAAATGTGGGACAGTACCAACACAAATAAACTTGCACTTTTACCTTTAATTTCTTTAGCAACAGTGTCTATATCTTGTTCTGTCATTTGCTTCTTGTTTTACCTTAATGAAATAAAGATTACTCTTGTCTCTAAACTTCAACTTCATCACATGTGTATATATCATAATATCTCCAATGCAATGAGTGAGTTTCTTAAACTTTGATTCATTGAAGGGAATTTAAAAAGTGGTATAATGTCTAGGTTCTTTTGTTTAGCAATTTATTCAACTATTCTTAGGATTAAAATTTTCACTATGACTATTGCAGAATACCTGTTCCTAAACTTTCAGAATTAAAAAAAAATATTTGAGAGACAGGAATACTGTGAATATTTTATGCTGCTTTAGGCAATTAATACAATACAATATGTTGTATTTGGAAATATACCAAGTGCTTTCACAATATGTACTGTGTGCAATGTATAGAGTGAAATCAATGGATATTACCAAGTCAATTCATGTACGACAGCTGACAGTGCACACTTCATGCATTTTGGAAATCCTCAATTAACAGTGCAGACAGCTGACAGATAAAACATAAAGATTTAACACACTCAGAGACAAGCATAATACAGAAGAAGAAAGACTAAGTTTGGAAAGTTGATTTGTTAATGCAATTGATATATTAACTTTTGCAAATATCTTAAACTTGAAGATTTTGCTAAATCACATTATTTTCTTCATATTTGTCAGTTTATTAATATTGCTTTCAAAAATGATTAAAAACCATCAATTGATTAACATACCAATGGAATATGCAGGCTTTAATAATATTTTATGGGCATTAAATAAAATTCTAAATACAAAATGTCAATATTTTGAATATGAACAATTTATAAGCATGTAATTATATGGCATAAACTTCACATATCATTTTGTTATAACACAATATTTTTAGGGTGTATTCACTAAGTTAAACAAGCATCATTTAAAATCCACACAATAATAATACAATTTTTAAAACTAAAATTTTAAAACTGAGTAGTATTGAGACATATTGTGTTTAATTTGTTATTAGTAGTTCATCTCAAAATGACCTGTATTGGTCTTTGAACTCACAATCTTATGCTTGCCAAGCAGGCTCCCAAGGTAGCAGTCTTTTGTTTCCTTTCTTTCACTTCACATCTTTCTCTGACAGTAGCCATTAAAATTTTCCACTTAAAAAAGATTCATGCACTCAGTTTGCAAATCAAACCTAAACCCTATCTCAGTGCCCACACTTTTTAAATCACATTTTAAACTCTGTTTATCATTTAAAGTAAGATTTTTATAGTTATTGGGGTTAAAATACAGAAATTTAGGCATAAAAATAAGGTAGGTATTATTCTTCACATAACCGTTAGAAAAAAAAAGCTAGATTGAATGCTGAAACAGAAACTGAGTGTTAATAGTAAATCTGAATTTTGTAGTTTAGTCATACAGTTTTAAGCCAGTGATATAGCTCATCAGCACAGTGCCTGCCTGTAAAGCGTGAGCTCCTGAGTTCAATTCCTGATAACAACAGCAACAAAAAGTGATAAAAATCATACAAAATTCATATTATTTTTAACACTAATAAAAGTTCTTACCTTAAAACCACCTTTAAAAAACAGAAAAATAAAGAGTGCTTGCCTGGGAAAAAGATGACTAGAAAAGTGGAAAAAAAAATTAACACATAATGCCCATTAAAGATGTTTTAAGCTATTTTAAAAATATTGAATTGCCAGGGATGGGGATTTAGCTCAGCAGCATAAGCACCTGCCTTGTAAGCAGGCAGTCATGAGTTTGATCGTTGGGGCCAATAAAAAGGAAAAAGACCAAAAAAATTGAATTGCCATAAGAAATTAATGAGTTACACTGTATATTAAAAAATTACATGTGTTTTACAAAGTACAAAATACATTTATTTTTAGTTATTATCAATCCATTCAATTCTAGCTTTTAGAAGATCATGTTTATATAATGCTATGGTTTTGATCTCAAAAGTCTCCTATGGTTTTGTATTTGAAAGAGTTTTGGTCCACACTGGACACTGTAGCCAGAACCAAGGAGCTCCATCTTCCCCACCCCTAGGAATTTACCTATGGCACCAAAAGAATACAATGGGCTACCTGTGCATCACCAATGCCCTTCAGGTTCCACCCCAAACCTAGGCTACTTATATGCCTCCACTCCATGTGTTCCGTGGAGAGATTGCTGACCCCAGGGGGAGATGCCATGCCCCTGGGGATTGGGGGTGTCTCTACCCACATTCTCAAAATAAAGGTCATTTATGTTTCATACTTCTTATCTTTGCAGCCACCACCAGTCCCCCACAGTTTTACCATGTTTCCCTGACCGGGAATGGCAGACAAGAGACTCCTGTACATTTGGGAGCTGCAAACTTGTCACTGCTTGCTCGCAAACAACACCGACCCAATTTACCACAGGTGAGCAACCCCCAAGATTGCCCCAGGCAGGTTTTCTCTCCCTTTCTGTGGGTTCACATGACACTCTCACATCCTTAGATAGCCAAAGGCAGAATCTTTCTGGGCCAACCTGTGTCCACACTGGGAGAGTCTCACGTCCTTTGAGTTCAGATAGCCCAAGGCAGAGTTTCCTGGGCTAGCCTGTGTCCACACTGAGAGACTTTCACATCCTTCAGAGCTTTTTAAGTTCTTATGGACAGAGCTGTTGCTAAACCCATATGAAATCCACTTGTACATACTGGCAACAGCCAATTATTATGAGCTTTGGAACTATATAATACCGATCGGTCTAAAGTAAAGTGATGACTTACACTTAGTAGACCATGGTCTGTTGCCTCATCTGGCTAGAACTCCATGGGCCAGACCCCACACCAGATTTTATCTTGGGGACCACTTCCTGTCTCCCCCCAGAAAAACCATATCTATCTATGGCTTATCACACTCATGACAAGTTTGCAAAACTCTCTATTTTTAAGCCTTTGTTTTGAGAATGTGTGTCCTTTCCTGCCAGCATCCCTTTGTTTCCTCATCGCTTTCCCTCCCCCCACTGCACACCAACCCATTCCCCACAGAGATGGGAAAAACAAGCCCAAACAATGTTGAGAAATATGCGCAGGGCTGCTTTAAACTGTAAGCTGCTTTAAGTTTTAATACTGCACCACAACTCCATGTGGTATCTCGGCTCGGCATTCAGCTCAAACACCATGCCCTAATCCGCATGCCTGCGAGCAGTTCCAGCTCCACATGGCAGTTCAGCTCTGAGTTGGTGCACCAGCATGTAAGGTCCCAGCTTCACACCGTATCCCAACTGCGCCTCCCAGCTCCGCCCCGCCATGCGCGCCCATCACCACTATTGCCACTGCCCTTCATGCATTTCTGGGGGCAGTTACAGCCCTGCCCATGCACTACATGGCGGTGCTCACCCCGCCTTCACTCTGCATGCCCTGCCCCCACGCTGGGCGTGCACTGCCAGTGCGCAGGACCACAAACACAGATAAACAGCAACTCCGCAGCTCGGCTCAGAGATGCTATTTTTTTATGTTCTCAAACCATTTAATCAAGGTTAAATAAGCTGGCAATAGACAACACTTTAACTGATAAATGGGAAAGTGGCCACCTGGTAATTTTACCAGACTTGTTTATCAATTAAAGCTTTCAGCAATCTCTTAAACATTTAACAACTAAAATTAAGAGGTATTTATGTATTCCTTTTGCTATAAACCACCAATAATGTTCTATGTTAAGCTTACTGCCTATATTGTACTGTATTGTCACCAATCTCCTATTTAACAACTGAAATTAAAAATAATTATAAATTCCTTTTGCTGGGAACCACTAGCTCTTTTCCAAGACAAGAGTTATACGATATACACAAAACAACAAAACCAACACTGCAGGAAAAGCCAACTTAAACCTTTCCCAGCCAGTCTGCCCTGGCTTAGCCTTCCCCTGAGCCATAATTAACCATATTCAACTAATATTAAATAACACCATAGCTGATTTCACTCCTAAATAAAAAGATAAAAAATTAATTAAACAGGCCATTCTCCAAAAATCAGATGGCATTAGACATTTTAATAACATAGAGAGATACTCATAAATATGACATAAATAACATGTCAGTTCCTAAAATTCTCTGGACCTGTCCTCCTTATGAGAAGCCATTACTAAAATTATAAATACCCTGTTGATTATATTTGACTAATGCATACTTACTTAATTCTACAGATATCTTCTACTGTAGTCCAGATACCAAACAAAAAGGCGAAACTTGACCTTCAAACTTCATAGAGACCTTAATATGGCTTTTCATGTTTTCAACAACAGAGATAACAATAACACTTGTGACACTTGGAGTTAAACTGACACAAGGTGGAGCTGCCTGGGCCCCCCATGGATCATGCCTCAAATGCAGCAAAAGATATTGGGCAAGAGAGTGTCCCATCCTGGCAGTCTTTGAGACCTTACCCCAGGGCTACTGGACTGTCCTAGCCACCAGAGAGTGGGTAAGACATCCTAACATCTAGCCCTCACAGAAAATGCCAACACTGCCAGATTCATCACTGACAGATCTGCTTAAACTTGCTAAAGACTGGCGGGGCTCAGGGGCCACAACATCCCCCTTTATGGGTATCCACCTCAGAGTCCAAGTCTCACTGAAAGTCTCAGGTAAGACATTCTCTATACTTGTGGACATAGAGGCCATATGTACAGAGTTATTCCTGAGTTTTCAGGCCGCTATAATAAGTCCTCAATCTTTAGAGGTATTAAAGATCAACCTATTCTATTTACAAACAGGATCTATTTCATGCAGGTTCCAGACTGCTTCTTCCCAATCCACCTAGTAGTGCCAAATCTTCCCTCCACCACTCACTCTACAGTTTTAAATCTTAAAACTTCTTTTTATTCCCTTGTGGTTATACAGGCTGACCCAGGCACTGAGGACTCGACTGCTTACACCTGTTATCGCTAGACCATTCCCCTTCCTTTTTATTCACCAGTTTCTCAGACAACCCTGGTCAAGACTGGCAGATAAATTTTGTCTTCTCACCTTTGTTTATACTTTTTCAGGATACATAAAAGCCTTTCACACACCAGGAAGACTGTTGATATACATGCTGAAGTTTTGTTACAGCAAATCATTCCAAGGACTACAACCAGGTTACAGAAACCCATATCTGATATTCTTGGCAAACTCAACAATGAGCAAAGTTGCTAGACTGCCATTCTGGTTTCTCATCACTTATCCCGTAAAGCTAACCATCCTTTTGCCTATTCATCTCTGCCTTACCAAGGCCTCACAGCCAAACTCTCAGGCTGTCATGTTTTGTTGTTCAATTTGGTTTCTAGTTTCTTATTCTTTTTACAGCAGGACTCTTAATAGCATTTCCTACAGACTCCACCATCATGCATACCAGAGACAAGCCTTACCCTCTTGAATTTTACCCTCTCAGATGGGGGAGTAATAAACTCTCATAACTTCACTCCTCCTAACCCCACATTTATTTTTTCAGAATTCTACCTTACTGTGGCGATGATTCTACATCAACATGGTCCTGATAAAATGACATATCAAAATCAAAGGCACCTTTCATTCTACCTCACCTGGGTCCTTAAATATGACAATGCCATGCCTCCTCATAACATCTTGTCTCTTTGTTTTTCCAGTCTAGTATACGTGCATTCACCAGTGAAGTTGTCCTGGCTAAAATACCTGGCACTAGCTTCTACCTGGGCATGAACTGTCATCCCCTGGACTCCCCTAGATGTCAGTATGGCACCCCCTGCCAGCAGGAAGCAATAAAAAGAGAAATCTTCACCTCTTTCCATAATAGTAATCATAAGATGTGATATGAAAGAGTTTTGGCCCAGACAGGACACTGTAGCCGGAAACAAGGAGCTCCATCTTCCCCACCTCTAGGAATTTACCTGTGACTCCATCTCCCCCACCCCTAGAAATTTACCCATGGCACCAAAAGAATACCAATGGGCTACCTGTGCATCACTAATGCCCATTAGGTTCCACCCCAAACCTAGGCTACTTATATGCCTCCACTCCATGTGTTCCACTGAGAGATCACTGACCCCAGGGGGAGATGCCATGCCCCTGGGGCTTGGGGGTGTCTCTGCCCACATTCTCAAAATAAAGGTCATTTATATTTCATACTTCTTACCTTTTCAGCAGTTGCCAGTTCCCCACAGTTCTATCAGTATTGAATTCTTGTGCTGTTGATGGGGTTGTTGGGAGGAGCTAGAAACAAAAGAACTATGAAATTGAAAGTAGGTCTTTTGGGTGTTCCCTTAGGAACTGAAGTAGTTTATATCTAAACATGCTTCTAAAGCCCCATGTGTTCATAAGTGGGACTTTGGGGAAGTGATTAAATAATGGGGACATAATATTCTCCAGTGAATTAGTCCATTTATGAGTTTTATACCTAAATGTAGTGTTGCCAGTTGAAGTCTTCTATGAGTTTATTTGCTTGGAGCACAGCATGGAGGAGCAAATTTCCCTCCTCCTTCCTTGATCACTATGGTTCCTATCTATCATGACAAGAGACACACTTCTTTGCTCTGCCCTTCTGTTATGCCACCCTGTTATGCAGCCAACCAAAATATACTGCAACATCTGTGTTGCAGTGAGCCTCAAGAATCTTTCTTCATGTAAAAATGGGTGGCAGGTATTGTATCTCAGAAACAAGAAATCAGGACAGGCTCTATGTTTTCTCCCCTAATGTGGGAGAGAACTCCAGTGTTCCCTTTGAATCCAACACAATTACTGTCTTTGATTATTTTGATACCCATTTCCTGGTACTAATATGTAAAATGCTGGCTAGGGTAGTTCCTTCTATCTTCAATTGGCTCTGAGTATTGCAAATAAGGGTAGCCAAGGTGCTAATAGCCATCCAACAGTCCTATTTCCTTACATAATGTTCTCCACAATATAGGATTGAACATGCCAGATGTTAGAGAAAATAGCTCTGGGAATGTCAACTGAGTAGGACCCTCAAGATAAGAGGTTATGACTCCCCAGGGCATAAGAGTTTGCATATCAGAAACTAAAGTGATAGCCTCCCAAAACAATTCCACCGCTGCCTTAATTGCATTATGTAAATTGATCCTTCTGCATACCTTTATCTCTACAATTTACAGAGATGCCAATCTTGTACTTAGCCAGCCAGCTCAGCTACACTTGTAATTCCAACCATCCTCACTGGCACTCATCTGTGAGCCACCCATCTTCTTAACAAGACAATAAATTCTGGGAGAGGGCTAGGATCAAAGCCTTTGTCTGCATGTCCTTATGGGGATTGGATTTAGGACCCATTGGCTGTCCTTAACTTGAAATAGTCTTGGTGCTTTAAAAAAACCCTCGCAGTGGGTCATGTTGGAGGTGGTAGATTGGAATAAACTTACTGGGATTCCAATAATGTCTCAGTGGGATTACAAATATAACTTTTGGGATTGTGAGGAAAACTAGGAAGAGAATTACAACACATGGATGACTGAATTCAATATTTGGGTTTACAATACCCTAAGCTCTTTTTCTATTTTTGACTTTTCAAGTACGTGGCTGTGAGTAGCTTTGCATTACTTTCAGTCTCTACATGATGATGTTCAGCCTCATCTCCACCCTACAGCAACAGAGCCAGATAAAAATGAACTGAGATATCTAAAATCAATGAGTCAAAGTAGCCCTTTCCTTATTTAAATTATTCATATCAGGTGTTGTGTTATAGCAAACTATTTGTATCAGGTGTTCTGTTTCTTGGGTAACAGAAAAATAATGTAACAATGTAAATCTTTACTACTGAAAGTAGTTTTTCTAAGGTATATTATTATCACGATGGTACCTAGCTAAACTGTGTGTAGAATATTATGAATAACACTTTTATTTGAAAAAAAAAGCAAATATTTATAATGCAAACGTGTGTCTTCTATTGTGTCCTTAGTTTTAAACACTTACTGTTTTCCTAAAAAATGTGGAGTATTTTTATTGAAACATTTTAGTTCACATTAGCTCATCCATTTGAATAGTACAAATATTTGTTGTGTGAAAATTTTTAGTTACCACAGACAGTGAAACATGACTACCTAGAATAATTTACGCTAGTGTTATTCTACTTTCTTTGGCTAAAAGATGTATCATAAATATGGAAAAAATCTGGTATAGTCACATTATGTAAAAAGGAATGGTAGATTTTAAAGACCAACTTTAATAATTTAAAATTTTAGGGTGACAATTTAGAAAAATGTATGTTTAAATATAGATCGTATGAATACTAATGCAAATGAGAGTTTGATATAAATTATTTTTTAGTTCTCATATGAAATGATCAGCATGATGACCTCCTTTTAAAAGCATTAAGTGTGATCTCAATCTTCATATGTAGGTTGTTATGCTTCTGATTATTTACTTATATGTTTTTGAAAATCCTATTTATAGTTAAAGATTCTAAAGTATGAAACTTGATTTTCTATAAGAATGCAATTTAAAATCCATTAGTAAATTAGTGAACATTTTTCTGAATTATGTCAGCTGCTAAAATGTGATTCCTTTATATAAAGTTTTAATATTTAAGAAAACCTCTTTTCAAAAGAAATTCAAATGATAGTTTTTTAAGGTCAAAGAAAATTACTTCAAGACAAAATACAATTTTCTTCTGAAACTATGGAGACTTTTCTTATGTATGATTAGTATGGGGACTGCTTTCCTTATATCTTAATGTGTAAGAGATAACAAAAATTTAATATTAACATTCTATGTACCACTAATTAGTGTGAAATTCTGAGTGTATCAGCTTACCATTTACTAGTTTGGTCATCTTAAGAATATTTGTTTTTTATTCAGTTTCTTTATTTGAGAACTATTATATCAATTTAAAATAATTAATGATAAATCACTGAAATAGTAAATCTTAAAAGATTTTATATACTAAGATAATTATATTATTTATGTACCAAGCCATTTGTTTCAAGTATCTTTAATAGAAACTTTGATAAAAATTTTATTCTATCATTTGATACTATGGTAATAATTATATTAGCCTTTCTATATAATAAGTATGCTGTGTAGAATCAAATGCATTTATTAGAATCTTCCAAAGTAATGTTCTTTTTGCATATACACAGTCATAGTTAACTAGTCTAGTGAATTCTGATAAAATACTCAAATTGGCATTATGCAATAATTTATATTTATCAAGTAGCAATCAGGTATGACCTCAAATTGTGTTGCCAATTCAGCATAACAAATAATTTTGCCTGAACTTAAAATTCAAAATAGAAATAGAAGACAATATAACATTTTACTGTATTATTCCAGTATCTGGAAAAGAATAAAATATTTGATTAGCTTTTGAACCTGTACAAAATAAGTCATTTATTTTAAGATTTGTTTCCACAGGGTTTATACTATTATGGACTACTTACTTAAAATATTGTTGTTAGTAATTAAAAAGAATATTGTATGTTTTTGAAAATCTGCCATTCATGCATGATGAGATGACTGGTTTGAATAACTTCAGTCATATGACTTCTATGAATATAAAGTAGAAAAAATGAGTCTCTTACAAATTACAGGTACTATTTTAGCATTTATCTGTTAAAATAATGAAGAATTTAACATCACAAACTGCCAACATAAATTTAATTAATTTTACATACAGGTATGTAAGTTGCACTATGTGGAGCATGTTAATTAAAATATATATAAAAACATGAACAGTGAAATATTATATTGCATGAAATATTGAAATAGTCCAAATGAGTACATAAATATACTTTGATTAAAGTAGTCAAGAATGGGCATAGTAATCATTCTGAACTGTATTTTTACTATTCATTTTCAAAAGGTATAATGTGCTATACATCATTTTATAACCATTAATACACTCTTTATACTCTGTTATTTGAAGGATTTTAACTGACTTTAAATGAACAAAATGCAGTGTCATCTGTTTTAAATATTAATAAAAGTGTCTTAAAATCAGAAAAATGAATTTAACACTATTATCATTTTCACTAAGATATTTCCTTTTAAAATTGTATCTGGCTACTCTTCATTCAATTTAATTTTACATATATTTCTAAAATATTCAACATACATCCCAAAACATATGTGCAACCTAAGATTTTGTACTATTCATACTCTAAATTTTCCCTGTATCACTGTCTTTTAGATTCTGCTTATAAAGCATAACATTTGTGGACCAGATGTAGCAAAAATTATTACTAATAGACCAGTGTATTACATGATTATCAGCATGTGTATTGCCTCCTATAGGTCTGAGTCTCTTTGGGGCATTACAGTTTACAGTTTGGGTCCTGATGGATTGCAAATGCAATTTGTTACTTTACAAGAAAGGAAATCTAAATGTCTTATATTTCAACACTAAACATAATTTTTCTATTCATCTACAAGAAGACAAATCTTTATCAATCTAGATGTAATTTAAAAGTATGATTTTGAAAAGAGACTCCACTGTCACTGAGTATACACTTTAAAATTAATTCATAGGGACTGAGGACTTAGCTCAGTGGCATAAGAACCTGCTGGCAAGTGTGAGGTTGTGAGTTTGATCCCCAGTACCAAAAAAAAAAAAATTAATTAATTCCTGATAACATTATCCACTATTATTAACAGTCAGTACTGTCACTTGCTTGCAAGGTATTTAAAATCATGAGTGAAAGGATTGTGCCCTAAATAGGATATTATAACACTGGGAGGTGGGATCAAGGGATGTTTACCTTGAGGTCACTTCCCCCTTTCACTATGACAATTTCCTTTTCTTTCTACCAGTGGTGGGAAAAAAAATCCCAATCAGCTGCTTGTGCATCACCAATGCCCGCCCTATGTGCAAACCCAGGTCAGAGGTTATATATATGTTTCCATACCCCATGTCCTGACCAGAAGAAGCCTGGCCTTCTTTGGTGTTGGGCACTTCTCTGTGTCCTTAAATAAAGATTATTGTGTTTTTTTTATATTCTTTTTCCCCTTCCTCATGTGAAAAATCCTATCATTTGGTTACCTGACTGGGAAGGTAGAGTGAGTGACTCCTGGGTCTCCCAGTTTGAGTTTCCCTGCTACTTCATGACCTGGACCATATCTTGGATTAATTCCTCATTCTCAACTCGTGGGAGCTGCTCAACTTGTTGCCACCAGCCTGCAAACAACACCAGCCTAGTTAATTTACCTCAGGGGAGCCAACTTCCAACCAGGGTTTCTCTGTGGCCAGGGGCCGGGCCCATGCCAGGTTACCCATTCCATCTTTGGACTGAGGTAACAGTTCTCACGTTCTTTAGACAGTCTGAGGCAGAGTCATTACTATGGTCCCCTGGGATCCCAATGCTTGCCTTTTGGTGATTGCCAGTGGGTTTGGATTGAGCCATTTTTAATCATGCTTCCAAAATAGGTGACGATCTTTTTTTGGTTGGGCGTGATCTGGGACAATTTTCATGTTCCTTGGGAGATGGCCAGAGCTCTCACCCCTTAAAACAAAATTATTCTTTTTGGCTCACTTTTAATTTAGTCATGGGAAATACTGTTTTCTATCCCTGCCAAAACACACCTTTGTGGTGCCTGGTTCATAACCTTGGTGCTATTGGCCTCTAAAAGGCTACATAAACCAAAAAGCTGATCTTTTATTTATGCTTTTGTTACAATGGTGACAAGTTGGCAGAAACCTTTCATCTTTAGGCCTTTTTCACTTTAAAGATATGTCCTTCTTTCACTCTGTCTTCTCTGATGGCTTCTGGCTCACTCTGCTTCACCAGGATCTCCCCCTCTCCACACTTATTATATGGCTAGTGTTTTTATAGGTTCTCTGTATCTCTCATACCAAACCTTACAGTCTTCTCAGCAAGAGGTTTCTTTGCTCCCTGCACCATCCTCTCCTCCTTCATACACAAGGGTCTCAAATCCTTACCCTAGGGTCTCTAATTCTTCCTCTAGGATCTGTAATTCTTCCCCTAGGGTCTCTAGTACTTCTCCTAGCATCTCTCCACAGTCTCCAACTTCTCAATCTGCCCGCACCTGAGCCATGTATCCCATTTGAGGGTTCTTGGTCTCCTTCCCCTGCATTGCCATTTTCTCCACCATCTCACCATACTTGGTCTCGGGCATTCTAGACTTCTGGCAGGCCACATGGTTGCCAGAAGCCATGTTGATTACCCACACATGCCTGCCAGATGGTTCTCTACTCCTGCTTCAGGAACAGGCTGGCACCAAAAGAATAACTAATATTTATGTTCCTTTTTAACTTTCTGAGCTAACTCAGATTAGTCATAAATTAGATTCCTTTTCTGATGTTCTTATTTCAAGATATTTCTATTAATTGATCTACAAAAAGGTTCACACTAGCCTATTTATTACATCTCAAAGTGGCCAAATATACTTGAGTGCACTGTAATTTTATAAGATGATTGTCAGTTTATATATCTGTTGTCTGTTTGTCCATTTCCCTGCTCTGTAAACAGTTGTTTCTTTTTATTTGAGCTCAATATTTTTCCTCTTTTATATTTTTAGATCATATTATCAAGGTTGATTTGGGTTATAGATATAAAAGATATGCTTCCACCTAGGTTGCCAGCTGGTCAAAATGATGCTAAAATTGATTAAACAAAATCATTTGGAGTGAGGAGACATTGGCTAGGACTTCAAATGATAAACAAGAAAGTAGCCATATGGTAACTTTAACCAGTTCTTGTTCATTAATTGGAGGCCCAATAATCTCCATCGCCTTATAGGAGACACCCACAACTAAAGTTCATATGACTAAGATCATTGTTGATGATCTGATTCATTCCTTCAAATGTAGAATTGAGATTGTTTATGATGACAATTGTTTTCTTTCAGATCCAGATATCTACCCATTTTCTTGTGTTCCAGCCAGGAGATTCAGATCAGACCAACATTGATCCAGCCTGCGGACCAATCTATGGGTCTCAACCTGGAGAGGGGATCGGGGATGGGGGCAGGACAAGAGAAAAGAGAGATGGAGACAGGATGAGATTCCAATTGAGTCTCATTTATTTTTAAAATGGCTACAACTTATATAGGGTGGGGGGCGGGCCATAGGCAGGAAGAAGGCTTAATCTGATAGGTCATCATCACATTTGGTTATATGATGTAAGCAGGAGAGGATTATGGGTAATGTAGGCAGGCTGAAACAGGAAGTTTGCTTGTCATGTGCATTGCAGGCAAGGGGAGGATCATGGGAAATGTAGGCTGACACACAAAATGCCCTCAGGCAGGAGGGGCAGGGCAGCAGCAGCTATTTAAAACTGCTCCCTACACAACATGAGGTCACCAATCAAATAATAAGTTTTAAACAAAAATGTATGCAATGTATATGTTATACTTAACAATGCTTAAATAGTGAGCAGTCCAAACAATGTCACTATTTTCTTCAGTGCTCAAATATTAAATCAGGCATGGTTAATAAAAAATAATAGTTTCATTTAATGTTTTATGTTAAGCTTATTGCCTGTACTGTTATCAATTTTCTGGATGTTCAACAACTAAAATTAAGAGATAATTATAAATTTCTTTTGCTGAGATCACCAGATTTTTATCAGATAAAGGTTATATGATGCAGGACGTGATAGACAATGAGACCAGCACTAGGGCTGAGGCTGGGGCAGGGGCCATGTCTGGGCCTTTCTGAGCCCATCTGTTGGCCTTGGCTCAGCCCTCTGCTGACCAGAGGTTGCCAGGCATATTGGGGCCATAATTACCTATACTCAGCTGGTATTAAATGACACCATAGCTGATCTCTCTTCTAAATAAAAAGATAAAATTAATAAAAGAGTCAATCCTCCAAAAATCAGATGGCATTAGACATTCTTATGCAGTTAGCATAAGAGAAAATTATACAATTGTAAAACCTAAATGTGTATATGACAAATGAATGACATACCAGTATCTAAAATACCCTGGACCTTATCCTCCTATGGGAAGACATTATTAAAGTTATAATCATAAGTACCTGGTTGATTGTATTATTTGACTGTTGCATACTTAATTGATTCTTTGCCTTTGTCTCCTTTAGACTTAAAGCTGGACACCTAACCAAGATAAAAACCAGATATCTTGTGATGGTGGAGGAGACAGATACCTTTCACTGTGTGCCAGATCCCAAGACAAAAGACAAAACTTGGTCCTCAAACCCACAGGGAGACCTTCTTAATATGGCTTATCATGTTTTCAACAACAGAGATGAAAATAAAAAGGAAAAATAACAATCTGATCTTTCAGCAGTGACACTTTGAGTTCTGAGACAGGTAAACTGACACAAGGTGGAGCTGCCTGGTCCACCCTCAGATCATGCTTCGACTATAACAAAGAAGGATACTGGGAAAGAGAGTGCCCCAACCTCAGCATTATTCTGGGGCCTTGCCCCTATTTCAATCTCAAGGCCACTGGAAGAGTGACAGTCCTAGCTGCCAGAGAGTGGGTAAGCCATCCTCTAACTCCTTGCCCTCACAGGAGACTCCATCACTACCATATTCATCACTGACTGATCTATTCGGACTTGCTGCTGAAGACCGAAGGGGCTTGGGGTCCACAGCCCCCATTAAGGTGTTCTTCTCAGAGTCCCAACTCCCACTAGAAGTCTCAGGTAAGACATTCTCTTTACTTGTGGACATAGGTGCAATGTATTGTGTTCTTCCTGAGTTTTCAGGCTGCTATATCAAGTCCTCAGTCTCTATGGTGGGTATGGACAGCCAACTTACACAGCTGTTGCAGATAGGCCTATTCCATGCAGGTTCCAGAATTCCTTCTTCTGTGGTTAATCACACAGTTTGAAATATCTCCAATCCCACCTGCACTACCCATGCCATGTCTACTTTAATTCATCTCAGGAATCTTTCCATTTTTCCTTGTTTCCCCAATATCCCAAAGCTCCCAAACATTTACAAGGATTTGAATCTATAATTAAGGACCTTTTAGACAATGGTTTTCTTAAACATACCAGTTCACCCTATAATATTCTCAGTCTCTTGATACTCAAGTCTGATGGGTCTTACCATTCAGTACAAGACTTTAGGGTAGCCAATAGCACTGTTACCCAAATCTACCCAGTGGTGGCAAACCTTATACCATGCTGTCTCATATCCCTGCCTCCACCACTCACTTTTTAGTCATATATCTTTAAAATGCCTTTTATATTCCTTTGTGTTTATGCAGACTGACCCAAATACTCTAAGGTCTCAAAAACTTGCACCTGTTATCTCTATAGTAAAATGTATCCTCAGGGACACATAGCATTTCTTTCCTTTCCTATTCATCAATTTCACAGTCACAACACTTGTCAGACTGGCAGATAGATTTTACACACATGCCTTGCCACAAATCTCTCAAATATCTTCTAACCTTTGTTTGGACTTTTTCAGGACAGATAAAAACCTTTCACACAGTGAGGGAGACTGCTGATATATTTACTAAAGTCTTTTAGAGGAAATCATCCCAAGAACTACAACTAAGGTGGAGCAGCCCCTACCTGGTCTTCTTGGCAACCCCAATATGGTCAAAGTTGATGGACTGCCAAAGTTCCACATTACTCAAGCGGATACCTCCGCTTGAGTCCTAAATCTAATCATGCTATCACCCACTCATTTCCATCTCACCAAGGCCTCTGTCATGGTTTATGTCTGTGGCTCTGAGGACTCATGTGTTTGCATTGTGCATTTATGATTAGTTCATTGTCTAGTGCTTCAAATGGGGGTGTGAGTGCTACACTAGCCTAGGGGTGGTGCCAGGATGTAATGTAATGGCAGGAAGAAGGTGTGTCTCGCTCTTTCATTGGTTTCTGCCTTGCTGTTTACAGCCGCCATGAGCTGTGGCCCTGCCATGCCATCCTGCCTTGGAGTCAACTGAGTATGGACTGAAACATCCACAAACTGTAAGAAGTAAACCTTTCCTTTCCCATTTTTGGTCATCATGCATTTTGTCTCAGCAATAAGTAAAATGTAACCAAGACAGTCTCACAGTCATAACTCTCAGGCTAAGTCATGTTTTGTTATCCAATTTGGTTCCTAATTCCTTACATTCTATTAATTATCTTTTTTATAGCAGGACTCTTTATAGTCTTTCCTAAAGATTCCCACATCATGCATAATATTGTCTTCATGCTGTTCTATGTGACAACTGTCATAGTTCTCTCTACCCTCAGCTGTTTAGTCAAACATGAGATCCCTGTGGGCCTAGGCCCTTATTTCCCTTATAGTGACACAGTCATGGCCCTCTCCATGCCTCTTGTTTTTTTCCATCTCAACTCCTGTACCAGAAACAAACCTTACCTATCTTCACTTTTAACTGTTACCCTTTCAGTTGGGAAAATAATCACCTCCCATAACTTTACTCTTCCTAATCACACACTTATTTTTCACAATTCTACCTCAGCATTCTCCTGATGAAATGGCACATTTAAATCAAAGACATTTTTCCTTCTACTTCACCTGGGTCCTTATAAATGATAGTGTCCTGCCTCTTCATATCATCTTGTCTCTTTGCTTTTGTAGTATAATGTGTGGGCATTCACTAATGATGAAGCTGTCCTGGTTAAGACATTTGATCCACCTCTACATGGGCATCAACCATCATCGCATCAAGCTTTCTAAATCCAATATGGCACCCCATTTCAGCAGGAAGTAGTAAGGTAGAGCCTTTGCTCTTTTCCTAACAATAAAAAGATAGGAATAAAAGGATTTTTCCCTAGATAGGATATTATAGCCCTGGGAGATGGGACCAAGGGATGTTTACCTCAAGGTCACTTCCCTTACCCTATAATAACTTCCTTTTCCTTCTATGAGTGGTGCAAAATAGTCCCAATCAGCTGCTCAAACCCTGGTCATACAACACGTTCCAATCAGAAGAAGCTCAGCCATCTTTGATTGTGGGGCACTTCTCTGTATCCTTAAATAAAGGCCACTGTTTCTTTGTATTCTTTTTTCTCTTTCCTTGTGCCAAAAATCCCATCAATGAGAAATTTAGAAATTCCTACCTTGACTCTATTCTTCTTTGCTTAGGAACATTATTCACAATTAGGTTATTCCATCATCCATTATGACTAAAATAACTGAAAAATGAGTTAGGACATAGCTTCTAATTTGCTTCCTATACAATTCAGTTACTACTATTTTCAATAGATGCACATATAAGAAGATGAGCTGGAAAAGCAATATTAGCCTAATTCCCTTCTCCTGAGTCCCATATACATGCAACTATGTTTAAAAAAATTCATACTCACAATCTAACTTAGGAATTTCAGAGTCTCAGTGACCCTTGTTTTAGATTTCTTAATTGACATTTCTACATAGCCAGAGTTATAAATCCAAGAATATTACAGTGCCCTGAACTGATTGCACAAAATTCATTTTGATTTGTGTGTTTTAAAGCTGGAAATTCTAACAGTCACAACAATGTGAGTCAGAAAGATAAATTTAAACTAAATTATTTTGGAAGGTAAAGTTGTGTAACTTTTTATTTAAAATTAACAAAAAATTTTCTTTTCTTTTTTTTTTTTACTTTTATTAGTACATGTTTGAAGTATGTAATGATTTAATTCATGTCAGGGATTTGTATGTACACATAGTTCATGTCAAGTCTTTTTTCCCCCTTTCACTATTTCAGTTTTTGCATTAGATTTATTTGCTTATGTCTTTATAAAGTTTATTCTCATATATGCAGATTAAAATCAGACTAGTAGTCCAAATGACATATAAAATGTGTAAAGCCAGGTTCTAAGTCAAGGTACACTTTCAGATACATTATCTACACTTGATTAAAATATCTTTATTTTCTCTATTTTCATATCTTTTATAGATTATATTATATTGTTTATATGTATATATTAAATATATACATCTATATGCATATAATATACACTATATATTTATATGTATATAGTTTACATTTATATTTTATATAAAAGAACTACTCCACCATAAAAAAGGGTAAACTTGAGTCACTTGAAGGAAAATGGATGCTCCTTGAGACCTTAATATTAAATGAAATATCTGAGATACAGAATATTAAATATTGCATAAATAAATTTTCTCTTGTTTTTTCTGATTCTCAATATTACAATATTTTCCCACATGCTAAGCAAAAATAGTCACTTACTGTAACAGAAATATCCTGTAATTACCCAAAGAAAGATGCATTTGAGTGTGAAATTTGTAGTCACATGCAGCTATGATCCACTGTTTGTGTTTCATAAAATAATTAAAGATTTCTGACCAGGAATTCAGCTCAGTGGCATAAGTACCTGTCTGGCAAAAGCGAGGTCATGAGTTTGATCACTTGTACCATATATATATATATATATATATATATATATATATATATATATTTGTTACAACAGCTTCTTAGGTTTAAGACACTATATTTAGGAAAGACTCAATAACAAATATAACATGTTATGTGTAATAGCACGTTTATTTTTGAGACACACTTTTAGACTCCGGAAACAATGTGCTTTGCACAAATATTGAGACTTCAGTAAGACTGACATCTTTCAAGGTTTCTAATATGGCCTTTCAGAGCTAATAAGACTGTTAACTGCTTTCATTGTTTAAATCATTAAGTACAGTCATGCTTTGAGAATGCGTTTTGAAGAAAATTATCAAAGTCTTTCATCATTTTCTACTTTATCACAGAAGTGGCATTCATGCATGCAATTGCATGCAATGACTGAGAAATGGCTGCAGCAATGGATAGGTGCAAGTTCTCCACAGGTGCTAATAGTAATGAAGAGATACATGTGGGGCCTGCCGAAGGATCTGTGGCCCAGTCATGATTGCAACAATCTGCAAGAGTGGAACACTCCAAAATCTATAAATTTAATGCTTTTTCAATAGTAGTAAAGAGTCACACCAGAACTTTTTACTTTGAGAGAAAAGTTGAGGCTCTGGTCTGCAATTCAAACAGCAATGATGTCTGTTTTTCTCCTATAGAACTTTTATCAAGGTCTACAGTGTTCAGTTCACAAGTGTCCTAACTGTTGCTCTTTCATTAACAAAAGCATGATAATTTTTCAAGTAACTATAGTTAACATTTTCCCAATCATCACTAATTCATTCCAGATATGTTATTTGGAAGTGATGGGTACAATAGAAACAAGGACAATTTTATAAAATTTATGAGATCTCTATTGTCCCAAGCTTTACTCAACTAAACTAGATTTAGTCAACTTGTCAAATACTATGCTCAATCAATTATTCAATCAATAATAATTGAAGTCATGCCAGTGAAAGATAAAGAATCCAGATGCCTGAGTCATAATTAAGATTGAGTCATCCAGATCTCATTTTCACTCAACTATTTTGGTCTATACCATTCAACATTGTCTGGTTGTGCTGCTCATGAAAGAAATAAAAACATCATATCTTACGATGATGAAGCTGAAATACTTAATAATCCATAATAATTCTAAAAATGAATTCTGGTACAATATTATTTGTAGTCAGCTGTCTACAAATTGTTTTATTCTATGTGAATTAATTAAGGTGATAAGCCAAGTCCCCAGGAAAATTCAGGGAAGAAATACTAAAAACCCAAGATGAAATTTGTACTTGCATTGTGCTCATAAGATGAAGACTATCCTATTAAAATGTCAGGCTGAGTAGAGGAAATGCTGATGTCTCAAGCAAATGTACTGATCAAGAAATAAGTCCGTCACTGCAGATGATTTGTGCCTCTGTTCCTACTGTAAGCTATTACTACCCTTTTCCTCAGGGCATGAAAAAGGCTCTTCCAGAGAAACTGATTCTGTCTAGAACCAAATGTAGAGAACTTCAAGATCAATCTCAATAAAATAGACATTTTGGTTATAAGCAACTGAGGGAATTATAGGAATGTTTTGGAAAAAAAAATGACAAGTTATAGGTCACTATGTTATATAAAAGGACCAGGGAAAAAAGATGAAAGGAGCACTCTGGGTCAGAAGAGACCACAAAAACTGACCTCAAGAATTACTTTTTAAAGGGGGAAAGATTTTATGTGATGAGACTCAAAACTAAATTTTACACATGAAAATACCAAATACAATAGCTCAATCAGCTGGCAGTCTCCAATAGCCAGGTGGTTTATGAACAGCACAGACAGGTTAGTAGAGAAATCAAGGAAGAACAGTCTACAATAGTCTTGTAGAAATTATTAGCATCTCAGAGTGATTGTCTGCATACCCAATGATAATCTCATACTTTCTGAAGAGTGACAATAAATGGTACCCATTGTAAGGAAAATAAGCTCTAACAAAATTACTTCTTACAAAGTTATAAAAACTACAAAATTCCAAATTCCAAAGTGTACTTCTACATTTAACAAAATAACTAATGGTCAAAATATCAATAACAAAGGCTTCAACTAGAAGACATTGCTAGCACATAAAGCCCCCAAAATATAAAAATTATGAATGCCTAGTCTTTCTTAATAAGAATTTCTTCTGGCGCATATAGAATCAGAAAGAGGCAAGATGAAAATATCACAAGTTAATTTTTAATATACTGTAAACATTGAGGAATTAAAGGAAGCATTGCCAACATGATATTGTCTTAAAAGGTCCACACAGAAGTTCAAGTTAGCACTATGACTCCACAAAAATTTGCCATACACATGTCATATCTGTGAAATTTTATAACTGCTCTCCCAATGAGAATAAATAGGATATAAACTTTATCCCTGAAACTGAAGGAATCACAATATTTTTATTTTTCTCATTTTCTAATCTCTTTAGGTATATATAGATTTAACAATCATTCTTGAGAATAAGGAGAATTTTTCATTTATCCAATGATGCTTTACTTTAAAGCACAAAGAAAGATAAAATCTCATGGTAGATAAGACAGTCTATAAGTAAATGATTGAGGGATATTCTCTCTTAATTTGGAGTAGTATGTGGTTATTTAAAGCACAAACTTTCCATGCTTTTTATTCTTTCCATAGCCAAAATGACTGTAAATCCATTTCTACCTATACCAACGACTTCAGCTTTGAAGATTCCTTGTTTTATTAACCATGACCATGTTGCTTTCCTTTTTACTAGAACCACTCAGCTTACATTTGCATTTACTAAGGCTTGATTGACACATTAATGTCCTTTAGAAAGGGTTTATGTACACACATATTTTTCTATGGTGATAACAGTATCTTTTAAATTTCTGGCCTATTTTAACAAGAGACAGAAGGATAATTCTTATGTTGGCAGGGCTCATTCACATCACTGGTATTTTAAGAACACTTTGAAGCCAAATGATCCCAAATATTATTCAGTGGTTTACATAGGGGAGATTATCTCCTCAGAAACATTTTTCAAAACTTCTCAAATCTTTATAGAAGCCCATACTAACTTCCAACACCACTAATGTACAATATGTTACATTTCTATATTAATCAAATGTTGTTATGATAGACTGTAGAAAGATTTGACTTGTGAAAAGCTCTGACTATGGTCATCTTTCTTTAATAAGAAACTCTCTAACTCCCCATGACACAAAATATGAAAAGTTTTCTCATTTTGGCCTGTAGCATTTAAGAAATTCAGTGTAGGTAACACATCTTTATAACTGTGGTTAGGTGAAGGAAATAGAGTAAAGCAAAAATAGTCTGTTCATGTGTGGTAAATTACACTACCACTAACCAAAAACTCCTGACAAGAAGGTCCCCTCACTGACATAAGAGCTACCAACAGCCAAGATGCAATCCAAAAAGCAATTTTGAGCCTTTTCCAGTATTTAAAGAGTAATCACTATCTCAGCTTTCTCTCATTAAATGTAAAAACAGGCAAAAAACCCACTAAATTATTTTATTTACAATTGTCTATATAATTGGTCTTTGTACTTGCTACTGATTTTATAGCCTCCCTCAAGTTCTTCAAACTGCCCTCCATGTCTTCATTATTCTTGCAAAAGTATGTCTACATAGTCATTTACTTCTTTATAAAAGGTAGTTCACGGCTATAAGTTTAGCATTCAGCAGGCTGAGTTATGAGGATTTTCTCAAGTTTTAAGCTATTCTGGGCTACCTAATGAGTTCAAGGCCAGTGTGAACCACAAAGAAAGACTCTGACAAAAAAAAAAAAAGAAAGAAAGAAAAGAAAAAGAAAGAGAGAAAAAGGAGACAAGTGTGAAAGATTCAAAATTTTACCCTAACAAATTAACTTGACACAATCTGCTAGATGCCATTAGAAAAATATAATTATATTCATTGAACACCAATATACTTATATATCACATATGATTTTCAGCCAAATCCATTACTTACAAGGTAGTGTTGGCACAAGAGATTCCTAGCAATGATTAGCGTTAAGGGAAATTAACTGTCAGTTAGTATCAAATTTAATTTCTCATCTCCAGACACAATATATGACTCCCAAAAACTGACTCCCCAAACCAGAAAGAGGATAGGATTATGTTGGCTCACAGTTTTAGAGTTTCCAGTCCATAAGCCTGGCTAGATTCAAGATAGAGTTTCAGGGCAGAGAGGCTTGGTAGAGGAGAAACAATTCATCACATTGCAGCAGGAAGCATAGAGAGAGACAGAGAGATCTTTAGTAGGGAAAGAGATAAATCCTTCCAAGCCAAGCCACAGTGATTTACCTCCTCTGATGAGGTGTCACCTGCCAAAATCTCATTTTGCTACAAACTCATCAGTAGAATAATCTACTGACAAGAGCATGCTTCCATGATCCAATCATTCCCCAAAGCCACTTTATGAATGGATGTAGCTTTAGAAAGACATCTAAATATAAGGCATAATATTCCTTCCTTGGACCACAAAAGACTCATGGACAACCTTTATGCAAAATATGCTCAATCTATCTCCAAGAGGTGCCAAATTATGAACACTTCCAGCATTGCAGAAATGTCCAACTCCAAAATCCAAAGTCTCCTCTGAGATGTAAAAGCAAAATCTTAACTACAAGCCATTGTAAAAATTTAAAAAAAAAAAATAAGTTACATATTCTTAACACACTGTGGAACAGGATACACATGCCCATTCCTAAAGATATAAATAGGATAGAAAGGAATGGGACCAAAGCAAGACCAAAATTCAGCAGAGCATTGGCATTAAATCTCATAGCTCTATGAGTAGCATCTCAGGCTGATTGTGGTAAGAGATGAACTCCCTAGGGCTTGGGTTGCCCAGTTCCAGTGACACTGACATCAGTTGTAGTCTTCATGACCTTTCTTTTGGACTGATTTGCTCATTCCTTCTTGCTTTCCTAAGATGATCCATGTTGCTATCTTCAATATTCTGGTTCCTCCACTGCACTTTCAGTTACACATTCACTGCTTCACACCCTGACTTCTCAAGAGTATACTGTCTGGTATCTCAGATCTTCTGAAATCTGGGTGGAAGTCACCCTGAACTTACAACTCTTGCATTTTCTATTTGCCTAAAATAGGCACCATAAAGTTGATTAACAAGTTTTGCCATCAGATGTAGCAAAAGCTGAGCCGTTTTGCATCTTGCTGGTAGTTGCAGAGGCTCTGACTTCCTGGATTACTGAACACACTAACCTGAATTCTGAAAAATTAATTTCTTTCCCTATGCTCCTTTGGTGCCATGGGGCTCACTCCCTGAAGCAAAGACCTTCACCATTGCAATTTGGAGCTCATACAGGGTGGAGCCCTGACATTTTCTCATGTTTCCTCAATATATTTTTCCGTTTATCTGGTTCCAAAGTACTTGGCTTCCTTTTAGTTCTAGTCTTCTCTGCTTCAATTTTGTGGGCCTGAATATTTCCAACCTAAACTCAAAACTTTAAAAACAATTTATCTGAGCTGTTCACTCTTGATGTGTAATGCATATCTGGCTAAAAGCCAAACTATTTGGTTATCTTGAAATGTCTTCCTCCAGATTAAGAAACACACCATGCTTAATCTCTGTCTCCAAGTCACAGGACATGAGCAAAATGCAGACAAATTTTCTGCCAGAGCATAATTCATATGGCTTACAGTCCAGTTCCCAATAGGATCCTTCTTCCCAACTAAATCCATGTGAAACTTATCTTTTTCCATCTTACTTTTTTTAAAAATTAATATTCTGGGGTTCTGATCTGCAAACAGAATCTCCCATCAATCTCTGTTCACAGCATCCTAGCAATGCTTCTCCAACAGGCATTTCCAAACCTTTCTAAACTCCTGAAAATCATTTTCAAAGACTTCTGAAGCACATGATCAAGTAATGTCACAGCATGAAACCTATATTTTAAACTGGTTTCTGGTACCCAAATTTGTGTTAGTTATCTTTTCATCACTGGGATACAATACCTGACACCTGCAAATTAAAAACCTGAGGTTAGGTTTGGCTCACAGTTCATAGAGGTTTTAGTCTGTAGTCAGTTGACTGGCTCCAAGGCAGGGCAGAATGGCAGATGTAGCAGCAGGATGGAGAGAGAGAGAGACAGACAGAGAGAGAGAGAGAGAGAGAGAGAGAGAGAGAGAGAGAGAGAGAGAGAGACATAGAGACAGAGGGACAGAGAGAGAGAAATCAGTTCACATCCCCAGTGATCCTCCTCCTCTGGTCAAGCATAATGGCCCAACATCACATTTAACTATAAACTCATCAGTGGATTAATACAATTATAAGTATTTTTATACCCATGTTCCAATCACCTCACAGAAGTCTCACCTATAAGTACATTAGGCTTTGAGGGGACATTCATACTTAAACTATGACAGGGACAATTGATAGTTTATTGTGCCTATTATTTGCTTTGGTTAAATATATTATATTTATAGTACTGACCACTCAACATATATCCCTGTTGCCACAGATGATGATATTATTTCTATATTTGAAGCATATAGTTATGCTTTACATTTATCTCAAGATAAGCAAAATCTCCTATTTATTTGAAGTCTATTTAACAACATATATCTCTGGAAAAATTATTCAGATAAATATACAAATGTTCAGATAAATGTATCTCTACCACCTCGAGTAATATATCTGAACAGCAGTAGGAAGTTTTGAAAATTAAAATGTATATTTTCTTATTAATAATGTATTATTCTTATATACTTATATAGTACTTATATACTTATATTGTGTTATTCTTATATACTGTAAATTCAGAGAATTTAAAGAAAAATTCTCATAGCATGATAAGCATTTTTTAAATAATTTTTATGGGAATAGATCTTATCTTTTAAGCTATACTTTCAAATGTAACTTCTGATTACCTTTCTATTCAATAGCATTATCTGAAATGTACAATCTTCAATCATAAATAATAAAAGTTTATATTTTTTTCAGTGTAAATTCAATTTTAACATGAAGAAACTGAAGTAAATTGAGATTAAATATGGGCTTGTATTAGTACAAATTAATAATTAAGCATGTAATCATAAAATGTAGGCATTTGACCTTATGCTAATTAACTTGCCACATATATTTAAATGTTTTCTTCATTTGCTAGAAAATATGGAAAATTAAACAAGGGATAACTTGCATATGTTTTATATTGCATAGAAAAATGTTAAATCTCCTTTAACAGCTTATGAAAAATTTATGCTTGCTATTTAGCTGGAAATGTTAAATTAAAAGTTCTGTTTAGATAAATCAATGTTACTGAGTCATTGAATCTTACAAGGATCATCTAGCATGTATAAACTTCATATTACAAAAAATATTACTTAGAATCAGTTTAAAATATAGATGGAATATGAGTAACATGAACATTAAAATGTAATGTATATTCATTTAGTATATGAAATAAAAACTAGAAAATGATGTTTTTACAATGATATTCATTTCACATATTTATAAGTTGACAGTTGCATAGTAATTCAGGGATCCTTGAAGAGCATGTGAAATAGTAGAAGAAAAATTGCCTTCTCATGAAGCACTTACAAAGTATATTAGATTGGGAAAAACAAAAGAACTGTAACTACCTAAGTAATAACAAAACAGTAGTCTACCTATAAATTAGTATAACAGAATGATAGTACTCTTCACTCTATTAGAGAATAGCATTCAATTTTTATCTTACAGTCATTACCTACAGAATATAGAAACTTCCCAAGTTGTGATATACATACAGTTTGTCATCTTCATTTTTTCCAGTTCTTGTCCACATTTCTCAGTCATTCATCCTCATCTTTATCTTATCATGAAAATTTTATTTCTAAGTACCTTAAATGTAGCCATGATATATATGTGGGATTAAATTCTAGTCTAAATGCTTTTAAACAAAATGAGGTTTTAATATAAAAATTTCTATCTAAAACTTACAATTTATCCATAATGATCATGTACACTAATAATTGAGGATATTTACAGCATCATATGTAAAATTCATAATATCTTCACACTTTAAATGAGTACTAATTATTATTTTTTCATAAGTATATGTAAATTGACTTGCACTACATAATTCCTAAACTTACATATATACTTGTATACATCTTTGTAGGTGTAATATTATCACTCACAATACATGGGAAATTTGATTCTGGAAGAGAAGAAAATGCAAAGATGGTTAAAGTCCAATGGTATATACATTGGCAGTTAACATGTCTTCATTTTCCTGTGCACATTTAATCATCTTCAGATTACTTGAATATCTTAATAGTGTAATATACTCTGTGTTTAGAGAATAACTGCAAGAGAAAAAGTCCATGTATATTCAGTACAGCCACAACTGTTTTTCAAATATTTTTGATCTTTTGGTTGAAACCATACATGAAGAACTAGTAGGGATAAACTGTATCATTAGTGTGTGTGTGTGTGTGTGTGTGTGTGTGTGTGTGTGTGTGTGTGTATGCAATATGGATCATTTATATCAGAAATTAGACTATTTTTTCTTTTAGCTACTAATTTGATTAAGCTGATAAGAATATGGAATTACAAAGAGATAATTTTGTAATTGAGGAGAGAATATAAGAATATCAGGTATATAGGTAAACCAGCTCTAAATTGCTATAAATTTTATACCTCTAAAAGGAAGCATGTTCCAAGCTGAGATGCTTATGTTTTGTATTCCCAGGTGCTTTGTACAAAATTTGACAGTTCATTAACCAAGATGTTCAGTCCTATGCCAGTGATACCCATTTTCACTCATAGCTTCAATATTTTCTTTTCTTATTCTCACTACACCAACAAACTCTTTTTTTTTCCTTTTTATTGTTACCAGGGATCGAACTCATGACCACCTGCTTGCAAGGCAGGTATTTATGCCGCTGAGCTAAATCCCCTGCCCCCAACAAACTTTTGATAGGCTCTCCACTTGTCTTCATTATCAATATCATTACCTTGTTGAAATACTACTTTATTATGTTGTGCATAAGTTTTTAACTTAATTAACCTACATTGAAATTGTTTCAAGACTTTAAATCTCAAGTGTACATGTTTAATACTACTAAATAATAGTAATAAATTATTATTTAGTCTTTCTCTCACTTCTAGGTGATAGTCCTAAAACGCTCTGGAGGAGCACTTGCAACTTTCTTCTGTTTTTTCCTGTAGTCAATCAGCTTAACAACCTCTACTTCTAATCATATTCTTTACAAAGAGCAATTCTTTATAAATGGCAATTTCTTTGATGAATTTTCTTTTTTGTTTGTGTCCTCTTTAACATATTTCTACAACTGTTTTGAATGATTAATGACACTGTTTAATAAACAAATGTCTATTCCATCTGGTATTACAATATAGTTTAAATCATGTGGTAATAAAAATTTTGAGTTTAGTTTTAGAAGACAAATTATTGAAGATAATTTTTCTTTTATTTTAAATATAGTATTATGAATCTTGAACAAGACCTAATTCTAAGGGGAAAGTTTATTGTGAGTATACAGGAGGAAATTTCTCCAAAATCTTTCCCTGATGGTCTAGAATTTTGTCTATACATCTGTCTGCTGATGTCCATATAACTTGGAAAAATATAGCTTACAAAAAAGTGAACAAAACTAACAAATTTAATGGGCTGTCTCATCAGTAAAAGTTGAAATTTAACATAGATTATGAAAATTTTAACCTCACTGTAATTTGTGCAATGTTACATAAATTAAAACTAATAGTATATTGCTATAGATTGATACTGATTCTAGGCCATTTCAGCTGGTAGGACTAGGAAATATATGAAACTTACTTTATGTATAATACACATCTATAACTACTTCTGTGTCTTTCTAATTACATTCATCTTATGACAGATAACAGAATCAAACGTGAATATCTTGGGAAAGTGAATGGATATATATGAATATGTATATACTTATATAAAATATGAAACATATATAAAATAAATATGAGTTTCTATGACATATCTGATTCTATTTTCTGGCACCAAAGTATTCATTATATTTTCCACTCTTACTTTATTATCTTCTTATTTGACAGTGAGAAATTTGGCTCCATTGTCTATAATTTGTGTACACATTTGTTTACCATTAGCATACATATAATTGAAGAATTTGTAACTTGTACTCCTGTATGCTTGTGAGAAGCTAATATAAGAAAGAGAGTATAATGTTTATTTGGTGGGTTTTCTCTTCTTCAGTCTCACAATTATCTTCTCAAAAATTTTGAAGTTACTTTTCTCTCCTACTCACTTCAGTATAATTGTTTTTCAATCACATTCAACTCTCATATTCAACAGTTCATGCAGAAGACTTTGAAATATGTTTATTATTTCTTTCTAATTTGTCTACAATGGGTTTATCTTTATTAGTATCAGTAAATAATAGATAAACATAGAATACCACCTCCCCAAAATTTGTTTTACAACTATTATGTATAAATGGAAAATTCCAAGAATCTTAGAATAAAACTAATAGGAAAATACAGTAAGTTTCATAGAATAAAAAAGATTACAATGGAGAAAAATAAGGTCAGTGAAATATCTTTTAAGTACTTCTATAAATATAAATATATTAAATGTATATAAGTAAATACTATGCCATAAATTATTAAATACTATGGAGTAAAAACAAGTGGAGGCAAGATGGAATAGATGTTTTAAGTATATAGGAAATATCAAAAGCAATTGTGCTTTTTTATATAGAGAAATTAATTATCACTGAAAAGATGTCATTTAGGCTAAGACTTTAGAAGGTGACAGAATGAGGCATGTAATTATTCAGCAAAGTTATTTCAAGTAGACACAATCTCTAGGGCTTCACAGTCTGATAACCACAAGTTGCTATTTAAATTATAATTCATTAAATTGAATTAAATTTAAACATTTAATTCTTCAGTTGGATATCAATGCTTAGTAGCCATATGGAAATGCAAATTATGTTTTAAGTCCATTCTTGCCTAAAATTTTATTGGTCGGCATCAAACTTTTGAAGTCTTATGTTGTAAAAATTCATCTACTGTTTGAGGAAACACAATATATGTAAAGTGGAATGAACAAGAAAGAAGAAAGAAAGGTCCAAATGATACCAATGTAGTACTTGATGGAAAGGTATTTCTTGAGGGAATCTGTCTACCTTGGGCCTTTAGTAACCCATACATTCTTGTGGCACTCACTGCATTATCACATTTACCCAACACCTAAAACTAAGTTAGTAACATAGATAGTTAAAAAGATTAAAGAGTCCAGAATGTGACAGTAACGTTACTGCATGCTTCCTGGGAGTGGACCTGGCTTTTTTGCTGCTAACTATGATATGTGTGCCTGGTGAAAGAGGAAGCATAGCAGGATGTTAGTGAGGGGAGTTTCACTCCAGTTTATTCCACTACACACACAAGTATCTATGCATGGCAGCCAAGAGATTTAGGTGACCTAACCAGATCTAAGGAGATGTGAGCAAATATTCCCACATAAATACTCTGTGCTGTGCCATGAGTAGCAAGCTCATTTATCTCACGGCGGCTTCAAATTTTTACTAGCATGTGAAAAATGATGAGGTTAGTCTAAAAGTTTGTGTGGAGGTGAGATGCCTTCTCCCACGATGGTTATTTAACTATTAATGCAGTTATTGATAGGAAAGATTTACAGATGAAACTAAGATAACAGATAGGGATATTAGTTTGATTATTCTGCTTGGTTCATTCTAATCATCTAAAGACAGAGAATTGTCTGTAGTTGGAGTCAAAGAAATATGGCAGAAAAATAAGGGAGAATGCATTACTATCCACAGAGAAGTCAGAGATTCCAAATATTGCAAAAGAAAAGCTCACCATTTTAGGTTCTGAACAAGAAAGTAAAAAAGTAAAAAATGCTGAGGAGCTACAGCAGGGCAGAGCAAATCTTTGCCAATGAAGTACTGCTGAGTTCAGCTCTACAATTATACGGAGCTGAATTCTGCTAACAACCTAAAGTTTTTGAAAACAGATTTCCCCCAGGACTTCTAGTGTCAGGACAATCAAGGCCTAACCCTTACTTCAGTGACCCTGAATTTTAATCTATAGAACATTGAGAAAACAAGTAAGTGTACTTTCTAAAATTTATGTTGACATGTAACAGAATCGTAGATCTTAATTAGAATTTTTTTTAAAAAATGTAAATCTGTTAAAATTCTCAAAAAAGTGATTAAATCTACAAAGGATGTTAACAACTCAATATATGAAAAGTTACCCATATTCATAACAGTTGAAAAGGATCTTATCAGTACACACACTGAAATAATAGAGTAATTCTATATGAAGCACTAAACTTGATTAAGATTCTTTTATGGAGTTAATTAGTATAATCTACATAATCTATATGAAATATATACTGAAATTACCTTAACGTACATCTGCACAAATAATCAAATGATAGAAGTAATCATTTAGGGGAGATTTTCAAAGAGTCATAAAAATGTACTGTTTTGTGGAAAACAAAATCAGTAAAGTTTCCCACAGGTCTACTTATCATAAACATTGGATTCATATAGACTTGCAAAAATTTGAATTCTGACCCAGTAAAATCACTAAAAATAAAAATTCTAAATAATTAATAGAAAAAAATTAGAGCATTCATATCTTGCATAAACTGCAAGTGTTACTCTAAATTGCTACAGCTATGGAAGACTGAATATATGGAGCTGGATATATGCCCAGCAGCAAAGTGCCTGCCTGGCAAGTGCAAGGTCATATGTTCCATCCCTGGTACCAATAAACAAATAAATAAATATATGTATTTATTTGAATACATGTATTCATATAATACAATTGAATATATGTATTTCTTATTATCTTATAATTTTGTCCTATGTATGTATCTATTGGACACACATATATCTGAAGAAATATACACCATATGTTCTTGTTAGCCTTGTTAGCAATAATACTCACCTGAAAACTACACAAATATCCACCAGTGATTGGGTGGCTAAATTATATTTGATTTTCACTGTAGTAGAGAATTAAATATTTCAAAATTATATGCATCTCCTGAGTTATAAGAATATATATGAAACTCGCAAATATACTCTTAAAAGAAGGTAAAATGTATACTGTATGCTTTTATGTGTTTGTACCACAACAATGATTAAGATGTGTATGTTGTTATTAAGGTAAATGGCTAGAATGAAGAGCAAGGGAGGCTTGTGCATTGTACTAAATGTTCTATCTCTTTAAGTGGGTGCTGTTTACATAAGCATATTTGTAAAAATCCATCCAATTCTTAACTTATTATTTGTGAGATTTTATACCTACTGTATCTAAACAAAACAGAATTATGTGATATGTAACTCAAAGTAGTGAAAAAGGATTTAAATTCAACATATTTTTCTACGTAAATAAAGTTGAAAATATTAGGGTATTATAGTCAGTATTTAAAAGGAAAATAATTACATACAGGCACATTATTTATAGCATTATTTATAATACAAAGAAATCAGCCCACACACTAATGACCTAGAGAATCCAGCTGATGGTCCGGATCTCATGGCAATATCCTGCATGAGTTCAGCTAAAGACTAAGATCCCATAACAATGCCTCCTAGTAGTTTAACTAGAGGCTTAGAGCCCACTACAATGACTCTTGCAAGTCTGTTTCAGGGATATGCTTTGGACAGGCCCAAGGTCACTAGTGGAAGTTAGAAAGTCTGTGCCAGTGGGATGAAGGATCTGTGCCAGCAGACTGAGATTCTGCAATGGAGTGAAGAAGCAACACTCAAAATAAGAATCAGGGCTACCCTGAAAAATACCATAGCTGTCCTCAGTGACAATGAAGTCCCAAGGTCCTCCAATGGTGAACTTCTCCTGGAAAAGCCACTCTGACAAGCTTCTCCTGAAGATTAAATAGCACACAACTTTCTGTCAAAGCCTGGAAGCAATGCTCAAAGTAAGGAGCAATAAGGTCCCAAATTCCTCTTATAATACCTGAGTTCTTATCAGAAAAGCCAGCATGACAGTCCTTAGGCGGGCCAACAACTCTCAGCACCACACCATACTGATTCTGCTCAGCTGGTGTTTAAATTGACCACCAGTTTTAATCCAGCATGATGGGAATATGTATATGTCATGAAAATATGTTATTCATAATAAACATTATAGATCACAATGATAAACCTACAAGAGTGAATATGACTATAAGAATAAATGTGACTCATATAGTATGATGAATATGAACAAATTGAAACATAAAGAAAAAATGAAAGATTTGGAACCTGACCTGACCTCTCATGTCCTGCATTAGCAAATAAAGAGACCACAAAATTTGAAATAAAAAGGAATTCATATTTCAAATTACACATACATAAAAATTGTATTTGCTGTGTATATTTTCAAAAATGTCAATTTCAAATCAGTATAGTTCCAGTCATACATATGATTCCACAGATAATAATGACTAAAGACAGCTCATAATCTACTGGAATGGATAGGCCTTGGGATGTACTAAATATTGTGTATTATCAGATCAAATATGATACTATGTGCAGCTTGCTAGGCTAATAAAGCAATTTGTGAGTGACCATAAGAATTATTGCTAGGTTAATAAGTAAAGAATATTTCCAATAAAATCTATGCGACGTATATTGTTGGGAAGCGGGAAATGCATTAAAACAGTGACTATAAAGCTGTCTTTTAACTATTTAATTCACATTAATGTTAAGATAACTAAAATTAGAGTCTTTGGTTTCCACCAAGCAGGTATTTCTCTGTTCAATGTTTTACCAAATGGTTTTAGTAGATTACCTAAATATAAAGCAGTATATGAAAAACACGCCTTCCTCCACTCTTTCCTGCCACTGTCAACAATCCTTTCTTTAAAATCTTCCTTCTGTTAGTTAGTTACTTATCATTTCATGCACATTCTGTATATATATATATATATATATATATATATATATATATATGTGTGTAATATTCAGACAAATGGGTAACTTTGTGTACATTGACCAGACTCTCTACCCCACTCCATCCTCTGTTCTCTCTAAACTCTGATAATTCTTCTATATTACTGAAGAATATAGGAAGAATAAGATGAATTCCAAAGAAATTATTTTCTTTGGATTCTAAATATAAACATAAATCCATGAGATAATTTCATCTTGTTATATGCTATAAATATAAAATAATACCATTCAGTCTATATGTATATGCATACACATTTATCTATTGATAGACATTTAGATTGATTCCACATCTTGGTAATTATAAATAGCATTTTAACAGATAAAGAAATGAAAAATTTAAAAAATATTTATTGTGTTTCCCTTATGCATTATAGTCCATAGTTAAGATTAGTGAGTCATTAAGTGATTATTTTTGTTTTCTATTTTTTAAGAAATTCCATGCTCTTTTCCATATGGTACTACCATTTGATATTCCCATAAATAATGTACAATGACTTCCTTTTCTCTGTGTTCTGCTTATCATTTAGATAAAGTAAATAATTCAGTAAGTTACATGATAGGAATCAAAATAAGTTGCATGACAGCAACCAACAAAAACAGTAATGTTTCTATATATCAACATTGAAGTACTTGAAAAATGTCTACAAAGTGAATTCATTGAAACATCAACACACCACACACACAGACACACACACACACACACACACACACAGAATAAATTTTATCAAGAAAGTCAAATATCTGTACAACAAAATTGTGAGGCTTTGATGAAATAAACTACAGAAGGCACACATTAAAAGATATTTTGTGTTAATGGTTTCAAAAAACTAACATTGTTCCAATGCCAATAGTACACAAATAAATCTAGAGATTTAAAAAAAATTTCTATCAAAATACCAATGACATTCTTCACAAAAACAGAAAAGCAATCTTTAAATTTGCATAGACTCGCAAACACCCTCAATAGCCAAAGCAATCGTCTACAAAATGAACAAAATCAGAGGCATACACAATCAGACTTCAAAACATACTCCAACCCTAAATTTAATATTCTACTTAAATGACTTCCCTGACTTTTCTCAGCCGTTCTATAAAGTCTATTCCCCATACTTCTAGGAAAAATTTAATATTTTTGTGTTATACTTGCTTATATTCATATCAATATTTATGTTTCTAACACATCGGTATGTATAATTCATGTTATCCTTATTAGTAACACATAAAATTATATTTAAATTTCATAAAATATTGTGTAGATATTAAGAATATTCCTTCTCTTTCCACAATATGCTTATGTTTGTTTTTTCTGCAGTTCTCATTTTTATTATCATTTTACTATCGAAGGCAATGAATATTTGTTTAGACAAGCTAAACAAAGAGTTTTTTTCTTTTTCTTTTTTTATCGGTACCAAGGATCAAACTCGTGACTGCCTGCTTGCAAGGCAGGCACTTATGCTGCTGAGCTACATCCCTAGCCCTTAAACAAAGAGTTTTAGAGTCAACTAAAAGTTATGGTCCAGGAAGAGTATGTGCTACCAATTCAATGAGAAGTATTTCCTGTGCAGTGGAACTGAAATCATTGCTCATGTCAAGAAAGACCACATCTATTGCTTCTCCTTGATTGATCAAGTTTAAATTAGTTTGATAGGACCTGTGCTTTTCAAAGCCACTGATGTTATTAACTAATTCCAGGAGTAAATTACTTGTATAAAATAGATGAGAATAATTCCCCTGTTGACTGGCCAGGAGGCAAACTTGCTGGCAAAATCAGCCAGGTACTACTTTCTCCACCCAACAAAACTAGAAAAAGTATCATTTATTTTTCAGGTCACTAGGCAAATGAACAATCATGCTAAATTTTAATCTTGTCCTTCAGAGTAACCTTTTCTCAACCAGGTGCTGTTAAATTGATTTTATAATAGATTTTTATTATTTTTGAGTAAAAGACCTAAATGAAGGGATCAGTAATTTCAAGGGTTATATGTTTTCAGAATGTGAGCAAAACATTTCTGGACCAAAGTATTTAAAATATCAATAAAATATATTTACACTAGAAAGATGTTTTGTATTGGGAACTTTATATAATCATTTTCAGTAACATAAATGTTAATTCATGTTCTATAATTGTGTGTTTTATCTGTACCATTGCCTTGCAATATTTTAATGTATTCCAATAACAGTTTTATTCAATAGTATTATCATAATAAATCTCAACTGTAAAAATAGACAAAACTTGTTACCTATAGTAAGAAAGTTATTAACTTTGTACATGTGAAAAATAACCTCTTTAAGTTCTTAGTTGGAAAAGTTCTATTGCAAATACAGATTTAAAAGAGTAAAGCAAATAGAAATTTATAACATGTATAGTTCATATATTTGTGGGAGACATCACAGATGAATAATTCTCAAAAACATGGTATAGAACATCAACAGAAGACAAATTTTAAGAAGTGATGAGATAAAGGAAGGTAAGTTTCCTCTATAAGAGCAACAGGTTGGGGAAAGTCAAATAAATGCAGATACAATATAAGTAATAAATCCTGTTAATGATATTTCCATTCCAAAATGGAGAAACAGGATATATCAGGTCACAAATGGGTTCAGATCTGAAGAGAAAATAGCATAAATCTCAAGGCTAGCAAATAATTTCCCTTGAATACATGTTCTAACCTATAGAGGCACTGTTGGGAAGTCTAGGACACTAAGATTGCAGGCAAACTTCTCATCATGATGTAGCTAGGCACAATCCATAATGAGGTGCTCACAGGTTGTACTTTTTTCTATACTTCTTTCAGGTGAAGTGTTTTCACTGGTGACTCCACAGCTCTGGGATTGTGTAGGTAGCCTCCTTCCTATGGCTTTAACACATACATCTAAGAGTAAGTGTCTACAGTGGACCCAATTCCTAAAGTCCTCTGGGGACAGACCCAGTTGGAACATTCTGTAATGACTCAGATTGCATGGTTCCGCTAGGTATTGTTCTACTGGAGGATTTATGTGATGGTGCAACAAACTTGCCTGCTGGCTGCCCAGGGTTTCCAGGCTGTCATTTGGAATCTATGTGGCTGCGACCCCAGTTCTTGTACTGTGGGTTTCTACAGTTAGCATCACATGAATGACACCAACGTTTGTTGCCTGCACCTACTGAAGATTGTTGTGCTTGAACCTCATGAGTCACAACTGGGGTGGACACTCCATCCAAATGTGTGGAGCAGAAACTTAGGGAGCCCCTAGGTATCTTCCTGGAGACCACACTCTTCTCAGGCCAGGTATTTTCATTTGCCTTTTGTTATCTCAAAGATTTCTGAAATGCCTTTCAGTGCTTCTCTTATTGTATTTTTGAATATTATTTGGCTTACTTCTATCCATAGTAATTTGTGTGCAGTACAATCTATGGTGCTCTTTCTAGAACATGATTTTTCATTTGTTAAAACTTTTTTGGGATAAAACTTTTCTGAATTCTTTAAGCTCTTCAAGCTTTACCTTTTATCAAGTCTTAGTTTCTTTCTTGCGTCATGCATTTTACTGTGACTAAAAGAAATCTAAAACATTTTTCAAAGAGATTTCTTCAGAAATCTAAAATATTTTTCATAGAGATTTCTTTAACCTGTTGCATAGTCTTATGATCAAAGTTTTAGGCTACTGACAATTCAGCCAATTTGTTTGGCACTTCATACCAGGTATTGTCTCTCCTCTATTTTTTTCATGACTTATTTGCTATTTCCAAGTGAAACTTCATTGGAAATTTTTATCATTTCGATTATTACTTATCAGCAATCTATTCATGATGACTTAGATGATTTTTAAGAATATTCAGATTTTGTCTTCAGTTTTATACATCTGGATCCCTGACAAAATCAACCTTTATGCTTTGTTTATAGTAATCTAGGCTCTTTTTTTATAGTATGCCTTTCTTAACTCTCATCCTTTACTTATTACCCACCTAAAAAGAATTTTTTTAAATTTTCAGATATTTGATAAGCCAACAATTGCACTGCTCAGTTCTAGTTTCTAGCTTACTTTATTCTTCTTACTACACCAAAATTCTTTGAGTAATTGATAAAAACAAAAATGTTGTGTTTTGTAGTTTAGAAGACTAAATTTTTTTTTTTTTGTCTTTTTCAATTTTATCAGTATGGGGGATTGAACTCACGACCGCCTGCTTGCAAGGCAAGTGCTTATGCCACTGAGCTAAATCCCCAGCCCCCAGAAGATTGAATTCTATGATCAATATGATTGAATATTTATTATGTACTGATGATATAATTCTCATTGTGGATTTTTTTCATACATATAAAAAGGATTGAATAATCTGTCTACACATATTGCAAGAGTAGAAAAACAAGAAAAAGATTAGCAGACACTCTCTGGCACTTGTATAAGGGCACTTCACATTCTTAGGGGAAAGTCCCAATGACCAAATCGCCACCTGGAAAAGCTTCTCTTACTACTGTTACATTGAGTGTTCATTTTCAGCATGAATTCTGGTGGCAAAATCAAAGCACAACCCATGTTTAATGTATTGTATATTTTTTATTTGTGGCATCTCGATTTCTACAATTATGGAAAAATTTGTTAATCTAGGGTTGAGGACATACCTTGATGGCACAGTACTTGCTAGAAAAGCACAAGGTCCTGAGTTCTATTCCTCATACCAAAAAAAATTTTTACTCCAAATAATTTTGTTTGTTTTATGCAATGTTCTTTTCCCTGGATGTAAAAAATCCTAAACATATAGTTAGTAAAATGTAAGTCCTATGTAAACCTATGAAACAGTTCAAAGAACAGATAATTTCTGACTATTTGATTGCTAAAAGAATTAGTCAGTATCCAGAATCAAAGATTTGTATCAGCTAAAATATGTTTTTATTTTATTTTTACTAAAGTAAAAGTTTTCATAACAAAATTGATTTTTTAAGAAAGTGTACAGTCAGTAGCTTTTATATATTCACAGTGTTGTGTAACCATCACCACTGGATCATTTTCATAATATCAAAATAAAGTAACAGACACATTAAGCAGTTATATAATAATCCTATTTTCCTCCATCAAGAAGGAAAACAAATTTTAAAACTTGATATTGGAAAAGCCAAAACATGTTCTGTTTTCCATAAAATAATGATTATCATGACCTGCTTTTTGTCCGAATAGATAAATCATATGCTTTTGCACTGAACTATATGGCATAGTAAATAGGATAACAGTTGAGAAAAAGCATTTAAGTGTTTCAACCACATAATCTAAATGTCTTTACCAGTTCTAAGTTTCCATTGTTGAAAAATTCTGAAATTTTACTAAACAATTAGCAACTGACTCTAAATAATTGTATATTTACATAACTATACAATTCTTTTATGAGGAATAAAGTTTGAAATTTATACTACTGTAAGTTTTATTTTTTAAACATTTTTTAAAATACCCATGAGTGAACATTCAATGTTCTAGTAATCTAATGGTACAAGCATTATTATTCAAAATGCACAAAGTAGAATCAGTTATTTTTTTTTCTTCAGGCAACAGATTATAAACAATTTGTTTTTGAATACTTTGTGTATCTTGATATAGAAATGTTACTGAATCTGAAGTAGGTACACTAGATCATGAACTGCACGCTTTTCTAAATTATTGCCATATTCATGATTTACTGGGTTCTGACCTTGCATAAACAACTTTCAATAATATATATTTATACATACATATATATATACATACATCACATTTCCATATATATATATATATATATATATATATATATATATATGAGTACATAGATACACACACATATATACATGTGTGTGTATCTATGTACTCATCTGCCTCCTGGGGAGACACAAGAACAACACAGAAGACAAAATATACTCTTTTGCATAGACGACCATCTATAAATACCATACTCCCCTGAAAGGGGACAAGACTCCTTGCTCAAAAGATTATCTCCATGGTTAGATTAGAAAATGTAATGGAACAATGTATGTTTGTGTATATGAGTTTGTACACACAACAAAAAGTGTGAATGTTCTCACATGAAATGCAACTATGTCAAAGTTACAAAAAATCTCTCTTTAAAGCACTTTCATTATCTATACCTAAGGTAGTACTGCTTTCATAATAATGATAATAAAGGCTTATGACCAGTAAATAAAATAAACATATAGAAGACAAAAAAAATAAGTAAATAAATTTACAATTGGTGAGAAATAAGGTAATCTCACTGTCTCTAACTGCCTACTAAATATTTAACTACCATATATAAATGATAACTTTTGTTTGGCTATAGAAATATGATTATTTATTTTATACATACATTCTCAAGTATTCTTGGATGCACGAGGTATCATGTCAACCTACTGTCAAGGAAGTTATGCAAAAGAAAATTCTATGTACTGTTCTTTAACTTTTTGTGAAGATGGGATGGTTGAATAAATGTAAATGTTCAATTAATTATTTCAGTGGTAGATATTTAATGCCATCCAATACTTAATTTCATATTACGTTTAGCTTCTTAAATATTTCTATTTGTTAATGACAATAAATTTCATTTATGTTAAATATGTAAATAAACTGTACTTCTTGAAACGAGTTGTAACACATCTACTACCTTATGCATATAAAAATATAATGAAGACAATACATTTCAGCATTATACATATTCTTTCTTGTAGCACCTAACACTGCATTTCATTTAATTTGAATATCTGTGCAAATAGCTTATAAAAGAACCACAGTGTTGTTTCTATAGAAAAAATATGTTACCCTTTATCTTTATCTAAATCACCTTGAGCCATTTGAGTCCCTTGTAACTCAAATTTCTTATGAACATTGAAACATATGTTGAACTCTGTACAAAATAATTGCATTAAAACTGTGTATTTGCAAACCTGTGTCAACTTCCGAGGATATTAAGACATCATAAGGCCAATTTTCTATTTTAATTTTCATGAACTAGATTTATCATCCAATTTTCACAGAAAGAAGATAGGAGAAACTGATGCTTATGTTACCTATGTTTTATTATCTTTTATTCTTATTAAATTTATTTCTTTATATGTTGCATTATTTTAATATATTTGGTTGTATTTACTAATTGTGGAAAGCTAATTCAAGAGCAAAATTGCTTTTAACATTATGTGATAGATTTTTTTTAAAAGTGTAATTTCAATTATTTATGGCCATTTGTATGTTTGCTGTTCATGGAATGGCAAAGTGAAAAGTTCACAAATCTGGCTGGATGACTCTGTTTTCTCATTTTCTAGGGTGTTGACAATTCTTGGTGGACTGACAATAAATCATAAGTCCCCAAGCTGCTAGTTAACTTTTACAGGTTGATATAGTAACTTAAAATTTTGATCTCTCTTGGATGAACATGAATTCAACTGATGGATAATCTTCTTTTTTCTTTACTTAATATTTGATTGCTAATAAATTGCATACCAATATATTTTACTGTGTTAAAGCTCTATTCTGTTTTGTAGATAGTATCAAGTTTGAGGGTATAGGCAACTACTTTGAAGGCAATAAGATTCACTATGATGCCCATTCTGGTTTGACTATTATCTTCTTTTGAAATCCTGTAATGTCTCCAATGTTTAGGTTTTATTGGTCTTGTTCTGTACTGTTTTGTTCAATTTTATTATACCTGATGATATAGGCAAATCTTTTTTAGGGTAGCAAGAGGCATTATGGTAACCATGTTTGATTATCTTGTATTCTGTTTAAACATCATGTACTATGTTCATTCTTTGTTTAGACTGACTGTGCTTTGTTTTGTCACATTTGGTTTAATTCTCTTCCAAAAAAAGTAATAACAACTGTGGGAGTAATAAAATCCAAAATGTGTAATTGTTATTCTAAAAAAGAGAGGAAAAGAAAGTGCTCTAAAGGATACAACTGCAAGTGTGTTTAGGTGTGTAAGATAGATGACCATATTACTAAGTTTTTGTTGTATCATTTAACACAACTTTTTGCAGACTCACTTTTTGAATGTCCACTTTGTATGTTTTAATTTTGTAACTTGAACAACTATTTCTAAGATGACGATATGTAATCTATTAACTAGTGATTTCTGTTTTTTTTTTGAAATTCTGTATTACTTGTACCCTTTTACTGTCTTTTTTTCTTTTAATAAAAATTTTAAAAAACTGAGCCATGATAATTACTGATACTTTCTATAATCTTCCACATTGATGTCCTGGTCTCTTTAGTGAAAACTGTATGTTTCATATGAGATAAATTGTATATTCATTTAAGACTATGTAATTATCAGACTAGGAACAGCTACCAATAGTCCTGGGATCTCTGTTATCAGTGAACTGTTATCATTTATTTAAGACAATTGAAAAATTTGGAAATAGCATTTTACTCAGAGAAGAATGATGCAATAAAGAATTATCCCAAATAAGTAAATAAATAATCATATACATGAATAAATACATTTTAATAGTAAAACATAGATATTTTAAGTACATTTACAGTAGATTAATAACAGCTTTCAGATTTTCTTATATGGACAGTAGTTTTCAGTAATGAAGAAGTTATAGCAGAGCTTTTCAAAAAAGTATAATTAAAAAATTTCCATCATTTATTGATTTGGGAAATACATTAAAATGTCTATCAAAAATTTATATTTTGTGTTTCCTAATATACATGGATATATAGACAGTTTTGTCCCTAGTATCTTAGATATTTTTTCTCTAGCTATTTTACATTTACCCATCAAAAACTCCACTGAACCTCTGCAGTGATTATAGAAAATATTAATAGTAACAGTAATGACACAATAATGTACCCATTTATTTTCATCTAGTGTTGATGAAGAAACTGAACAAATACGATGTTTTTTTCTCTGTTCAAGTAGTCAATAAAAATGTTCTGAAGTACTCAAATATTCAAATAGCTTCAAATTCATTAATTTGTCTGTAGTCACAATTAATATTAGGTTTAATCCACTAACTTCATACACCAGGAATTTAATACATTTTCATGAACTCACAACATACTGTTTAAGCATTTTAGAAACCCACTCCAACTCACTCATCTGTATTTTTAAAGTCAACAGTCAATTATTCAAACAGGAAACTAATACTTGATATAATTGTGGGGTGGCTGAAAAGATAAGTATGAAATATAAAAGACTTTTATTTTAAGAATGCAGCGAGAGAATCCCTGACCTTCCAGGATCCGGCATTGTCTCCGGGGGTTGGCATTCTCTCTGGGGTCTGGCAATCTCTCCATTGGACATGTGGAGTGGGGGCATACATGTAACTTAGGTTTGGGGTGGTGCCTGAGGGGCATTAGTGATGTGGAGGTAGCTCATTTGTATTCATTTTACACCACAGGTAAATTCTTAGGGGTGGGGAATATAGAGCTCTTTGGTTTCACCTCCAAGGCTTTACACCAGCTACAGTATCCCAAATGGGGCAAAATCCTTTTAGTCCCATCTTTTGATTATTAGGAAAAAGTGTGAAGTTTTTCTTTCTTTTATTGTTTCCTGCTGGAAGTGGGCGCTGTACTGGGTTTTAGGAGTGTTGCTGGGATGAAGGTTGATGTCCATGTAAAAGCTGATGCCAGATGTTTTAGCCAGGACAACTTTATCACTGGTGAATGCCCATATGTTAGACTGAAAAAACAAAAAGACTAGATGTTATGAGGAGGCATGGCACTATCATATTTAAGGTCCCAGGTGAAGTAGAAGTTAAGATACCTTGGATTTTGATATGTCATTTTATCAGGACGATGTTGAGGTAGAATCATTGCCATCGTGAGGTAGAATTCTGAAAAATAAATGTGGGGTTAGGAGGAGTGAAGTTATGAGAGGTGATTACTCCTCCATCTGAAAGGGTAAAAGTTAAGAGGGTAGGTAGGTAAGGCTTGTCTCTGGTATGCACGATGTGGAAGTCTTTAGGATATACTGTTGAGAGTCCTCCTGTAAAAAGGATAATAAATTATAAGAAATTAGGAACCAAATTGGATAACAAAATATGACAGACTGAGAGTTGTGGCTGTGAGACCTTGGTGAGGTAGAGATGAGTGGGCAAAAGGATAGTTAAATCTAGGGCTAGAAGGGCACCACTTAGCCTGAGTGATGTAAAATTAGGATGGCAGTCTAGCAACTTTGACCACTGTTGAGGTTGCCAAGAAGACTAGGTATGGGTCACTCTAACTTGGTTGTAGTCCTTGGGATGATTTGCTGTAATAGGACTTCAATAAGTATATCAGCAGTTTTCTTGGTTGTGGGAAAGGCTTTTATATATCCCGAAAAAGTATAAACAAAGTGAGAAGACAAAATTTATCTGTCAGTCTTGATCAGGGTTGTGTCTGAGAAATTGGTGAATAGGAAAGAAAGGGGATGCTATATATCCCTGAGGAGAAGTTTACTAGCGATAATAGGTGTAAGCTGTGGAGACCTCAGAGTCTGGGTCAGTCTTCAGAAACACAAGGGAATAAAAATCATTTTAAACATTTAGGACTGTAAAGTGAGTGGTGCAGGGAAGATTTGGTACCACTGGGTGGATTGGAAAGAAACAGTCTGGAATCTGCATGAAATAGGCCATTTGTAATGGTGTAGGTGGGCCATCAATATCCCCTATAGAGATTGAGAACTTAATATAGTGGTCTTAAAACTCAGGAAGAACTATATATATGGCCTCTATGTCCACAAGTATAGAGAATGTCTTACCTGAGACTTTTAGTGGGATTTGGGGCCCTGTGATGGACATCTTAAATTGGGCTGTTGTTGGCCCTGAGCCCCGTCAGTCTTCAGCAGCAAGTTTAAGCAGATCTGTCAGCAATGAATCTGGCAGTGTTGGCATTTCCTGTGAGGGCTAGAAGTTAATATGGCTTACCCACTCTCTGGTGGCTAGGAAAGTCCAGTAGCCCTAGGGTAAGGTCCCAAAGGAACACCAGGATGAGGCACTTTCTTGCCCAATGTCCTTTTTCTGCATTTGAGGCATGGTCCATGGCAGGAGCTGGCAGCTCCAGCTTGTGTCAGTTTACCTGTCTCAGAACTGCAACTGTCACTGCTATCTCTGTTGTTGAAAACACCAAAAGCCATATTAAGGAGGTCTCTGTGGGGTTTGAGGGTCACATTTTGCCTGTTGTCTTGGGATCTGGTCTACAGTAGAAGGTATTTATAGAATTAAGTAAGTATGTAGGAGTCAAATACAATCAACAGGGTATTTATAATTTTAGTAATGGCTTCCAATAAGGAGGACAAAGTCCAGGGAATTTTAGGAACTGACATGTCATTTATGTCACATATAAGTATCTCTTTATGTTATTAAAATATCTAATGCCATCTGATTTTTGGAGGATGGCCTGTTTTATTAATTTTTCCCTTTCATTTAGGAGGGAAATCAGCTACAGTGTAATTTAATGTCTAGTGGTTTTCAGCAAAAGGAATTATAATTATAATTACCTCTTAATTTTAGTTGTTAAACATGTAGAAGATTGGGAACAGTACAGTATAATATAGGCAGCAAGCTTAACATAAAACATTAAATGGCTATTAACCATGAGCATTTTAACATTTTGAACGCTGAAGAAATTTGTGAAACATCTCTAAGCGTATATCTGGATCTGAAAGAAAACTTTTGCCATGGCTGGAACACAAGAAAATGGCAGCAGAAATTTTATATTTGAAAGCATGAATACACCATCAGATCAGCAACAATGAGTTGTCTGCTGAGACCTGTTGTATCTGTCTCTGTGCTGGCAGCCAGAGCCACGCCTGCAGTCAGAGCCACGCCTGCACTTGGGTGTGGGGGCTGGGACGGGTCCCGTGTGCAGCACATAGGGTGGATAGAGCATGCCCAGACTGGGGTCATGCACACAGAGTGACGGGCAGAGTGGACACTGGGATGCAGCACACGGGGTGGAGCTAGGACTTTTCCAGTGAAAAGGAGGGGATTCGAGGGGATTGGAGCACAGAAATGGGGTACCAGGTGAAGCCAGGACTCTTCGTCGGCTGTGGCAGGGAACTGGGACCAGTGTGGAGCTGGGGCATGGTGTGAGAGCCAGACCCCTTGCGAGCTGGGGCACAGCATGAGGGCTTAGAGCAACCCGCTTGAACCTCCCAACACTGTTTGGGTGCACCTCCACCCTCTCAGCACAGAATGGGTGAGGGGAAGCAGGGAGGAAAGAAAGGGGACATGGAGAAAGCTTTGAAAGGCTATCTATCCTCTGGGGGGGATCCTAGACAACAGTGGGAAAAGACACATTGTTAAAATAAAAGCTTAAAGATAGAGAGTTTTGTAAACTGGTCATCAGTGTGATAAGTTATAAATAGGTATGGTTTTATTGGGGGGACAGGAAGTATTATAATTTTTAAAAAGTCTTTTCACATACATTTTCTGGCATTGGTCACTTGTGTAGAATCACATGGTGTAACTGCTTATGAGACAAGTTTGAGGTTTTTAAAAATTTTATAATACACATTGTATTTACATATTCTGTTGTTGCAGGAAGCTGAGTTAGTTAGAAATACTATAGGAAATGAGACAGGCCTGGGTCCTTGAAGGAGCCAATGCTAAGCCCAGGTTCCTTTCATCTATGGGGGAGACAGATATCTCCTGTTGTGGGCCAGGCCTCAAGACAAATGATCAAACAAATGCATCCATATCCTAAGCACTGGTTCTAAATAGGTTCCAATCACCCTGAGGCAGTCAGAAGTCACCATCTGAAACAAATACATCCATATCCTAAGGACTGATACTCTAAATAGTTCCACTTCAAGGAAGTCAGGAGTCACCATTCCAACCCCCTAAGAGTCAATGCTCTCTAAGTTTGCCAGATTTCAACGTGACTCACTTCCCAATTTGTCCCTAATGTAATCAATTTTATCTGAACTATTAATCTTATTAGCTAACCATACCACGACGATCTGCCTTGTGAGGTCCCAGTTTTCCCCACCTTGAACTTGTATTGCTCTCTGATCTTATTCTTTAAAAGTCCCTGGAAAATACAGAGTCCTTGGCAACCTGATCAGGATCCCTTCCATCTTTCTAAGAGAGAAGCTTTCTTTCTCTCAGTAAATATATTCTGCTTTTGTTGTAACCTAGTTTTAACAATTGTACCTCATTTCTGTTCTGTAAGCACTGCTCAGCCTCCCACTTCCCTTCCTATCTTTCTAGGTTAAGTTTCAATTTCCTGAGAAAGCTGAAAAAAGTCTTAGGTATGAGTTTCCTGTAACCCCCTCCCCTACTCCTCATCTGGCTATCTGTAATAAAATGTGCTGTTCTTTAAAAAATGCTTAACTTCAAGGAAATTACAGAAAGTTCTGTAAAGCGCAGATGCTACCTAACTGTGTCAGCCATTACACATTCCTGTGGTTTTCAAATTTAAAAGCCTAATTCCCCAGCTGTGAGGTGTGCAGTCTCCAAATTAGCTCCTGGAGATTATGTCACCAGGCCTGGCCTTAAAATAAAACTTTGCTCCCAAAATTTTAATTTCTTGTTTCCTTGGGTTTTATTCCAGGATCCGAGCTATCTCATTTGGGGGCTCATCTGGGATGGGAGCAAGACTCCAGACTCATTTCTGAACATTTGAAAGAAAGTACTGTTTCGGCTGTGGTCAGTTTGTACTTTTGGGGAGGTTCACCCTCAATTTGGGAAGCGGGGACCTCCTGAGGACAGAGTCAATTCGTTTTTTGGGGGGACAAATCTCATCCATTTGTATAGTTTTTGTGACAAACTTTGTCTACTTGTGACTTTGCCCCGGGTGGAGAACCGCTCTGTCGGTTAATTTGTTAATTCCTCCAGATTACAAAATTTGACCAATTTTTGAGCAAAGGCCCTTTTGCTGAAGCTTGTCTTGTCTTGTATGTCTGTTTGTATGTCCATTTGTTCTAATTGTTCTCCTTTTGGTTACCCCAAACCTTTTTATAAAATTTTATTTAAAAGGAAAAAGAGAAAAACACAAAACAAAACAAAGCGGTGTAAGGGTACAAGTGATACAGAACTACAAAGAAAAAAAAAAAAAAACAGTAAGAAATCACCAGTTAATAGATTACATATTATCACCTTACAGATAGTTGCTCAAATCACAGTATCAAAGCATACAAAGTGGACAGTCAAACAGTGAGACTGCAAACAGTTGTGTTCAATGATCCAACCAAAAACATTAATATGGTCAGCTATTTAATACCCCTAAACATACTTGCTGTTGTATCCTTTAGAGCTCTTTTTTTCCCTCTGTTTTTTACAACAAAAATTACACATTTTGGGTTTTATTACTCCTTAGTTCTTGTTACTTTTTTTGGGAGAAAATAAAGTCAAATATGGCAAAACAAAGCTGTCAGTCAAAACCAAGGATAGACATAGCACATGATGTAAAACAGAGTACAAGGTTATCAACAATGGTTATCAACAATGTCTCTTGTTTCCTTAAAAAGAATTGTCTATCTCATTAGATATTATAAAGTTGAACAAAACAGTAGAGAACAAGACCAATAAAACTTAAGCATTGTAAACATTACAGGACTTCCAAAGGAGACAATAGTCAAACCAGAATGGGCATCTTAGTGAATCTTATTGCCTTCAAAGTAGTTGCCTATACCCTCAAACTTGATACTATCATACAGAATGGAACAGAGTCTAATCAGTCAAAACAAAATCATGGGAGTATTACAGGACTTCAAAACAAGTTAATAGGAAATCAAAAAAAGTTACTATTATAAATCCTGCTAATTTTTTAAAATTTTCCCCTTAATTAAAAAAAACATAAGAAATAACTAAATAAATTTTTAATGAATAAGGGAGAGATTGAGATAAAACAGGACATAACAATATAACAATACAGGACAAAGCATGACTGCTTCAGCAAACTAGTGCTTCAACACCAAATAACCCGACTTAATAGTAGTTACCATAGTGTCTGTCTTTTTCCTTGAAATATTTGAATAAAACTTCATATACGATAGCTTCAAATATTTCCATAACAAGAAGCCCAGAATAAAGCCTTTCCAATTAATAAGTGAAAACTTTATAAGGCTTCAAGGCCACATAATGGGGAATCATGATTACCACATATTTTTACATATTTGAATCCTTACTTACATTAGGGAAACTATTCAGTGTTCACACATGCAAGATTGATTTATTTCACTTATGAGTATGGTCTCAAGCTGCGCCCATTTATTGTTAAGATCTCAATGTGATCTTTCTTTATAGCTGAATAATACTCCATTGTATAGAAACAACTTTTTTATCCATTCCTCAGTTGATGGACACTTGGGTTTTTTCCAAGATCTGGTGATTACAAATTGTGCTGCTATAAACATAGGTGCACATATATCACTGTGGTATGATGCTTTCAGTTCTTCTGGGAATATGCCTAGAAGTGGAATAGCTGGAATAAATGGGACTTCCAATCTCAGCTTTTTGAGAAATCTCCAGACTGACCTCCACAAAGGCTGCACTGGTCTACATTCTCACCAACTGTGTAGGAGAGTTCCTTTTTCCCTACAACCTCTCCAGCATTTTTTTGTTGTTGGTTTTCTCGATCCTGGCCATTCTTTCAGGAGTGAGATGGTATCTCAGTGTGGTTTTAATTTGCATTTCTCTAATGACCAGTGATGATGAACATTTTTTCATGTATTTATTTGTCACTTGCATTTCTTCTTCTGAGCAGTGCGTATTCATCTCAGATGCCCATTTTTGGATTGGATCTTTGAATTTTGGGGGTCTGAGTTTTTTTTTTTTTAATTCTTTATATGTTTTAGACAAGAGTCCCTTGTCTGAGAGAGAGTTAACTAAAATCTTTTCCCAGTTTGTGGGTTTTCTTTTCACTATGCTGGAGATTTCTTTTGAGATGCAGAAACTTTTTAATAAGAAGTGATCCCAGTTATTGATTCTGGGAAGTATTTCCTGGGCAGTTTGAGTCCTGTTCATGAATTCTCTACCTACTCCTTTGTCTTCAAGGTTTCTACCCAATTTGTCTTCCAATAGATTTAGTGTTTCTGTTTTAATATTCAGATCTTTGACCCATTTAGATTTTAATTTAGTACATGGTGATAGACATGGGTCTAGCTTTAGTTTTCGGCAAATGGAGAGCCAGTTTTTCCAGCATCATTTATTTAAGAGACTGTCGTTCTTCCAGTGAACCTGCTTGGCTCCTTTATCGAAGATAAGGTAGTTGAGTGTGTTTGTAGTTGTGGTTGTATCTTCTAATCTATTCCATTGATCTTCGGCTCTGTTTTGATTCCAATACCATGTTGATTTTACTACTGTTGCTTTGTAGTATAACTTCAAGTCAGGGATTGTGATGCCTCCTGCTTTGTCTTTGCCGCTTAGAATTGCCTTTGCTATTCTAGGTCTCTTCTGGTTCCAGATGAAATTTAGGAGTGATTTCTTTAGATCTATAAGGTATGTTGATGGTATTTTTATTGGGATTGCATTGAATCTGTATAACAGTTTTGGGATAATGGCCATTTTCACAACGTTTGTTCTTCCTATCCATGAGCAAGGGATGTCTTTCCATTTTCTAAGATCATCTTCAATTTCTTTTTTCAGTGTATTATAAGTTTCACTGTATAAGTCTTTCACCTCTTTCGTAAGAGTAATTCCTAGATATTTCATTTTTTTGCTTGCTAATGTGAAGAGTGTAGTTTCTCTTATTTCCCTCTCTGTGATTTTTGTTGTTCATGTATACGAATGCTATTGATTTCTGAGAATTGATTTTGTATCCAGCAACATTACTGAATTTATTTATTGTATCTAAGAGTCTTTCAATGGAGTTTAGGGGGTCTTCTATGTAGAGTATCATGTATGATGCTGGCTGTTGGTTTGTCATAAATGGCCTTTATTATATTGAGGTAAAGACCATCTATTCCAATATTCTGTAAAGTTCTTATCATGAATAAATGTTGGACCTTATCGAAGGCTTTTTCTGCATCTATAGAAATGATCATCTGATTCTTATTTTTGGCTTTATTGATATGGTGGATTACATTTATTGATTTACATCTGTTGAACCATCCTTGCATTCCTGGGATGAATCCCACTTGGTCATTGTGTAAAATCTTCTTGATGATTTGCTGCCTCCTATTTGCCAATATTTTATTGAGGATTTTTGCATCTGTGTTCATTAGGGAGATCGGTCTATAGTTCTCTTTTTAATTAGGTCTTTCTCAGGTTTTGGAACTAGAGTAAAATTTGCTTCCAGGAATGACTTAGGAAGGATTGCTTTCCTTTCAATTTAATTGAATATTTTGAGGAGTGTCGGCATTAGGTCTTCTTTGCATTTCTTGCAGAATACTGCAGTGAATCCATCTGGGCCTGGGCTCTTCTTTGTAGGTAAGGATTTAATTACATTTTCAATTTCATTAACAGAGATTGGGTTATTCAACAGTTTTACATCCTCTTGATCTAGCTTTGGTACTTCATATGTTTCTAAGAATCTGTCTATTTCTTCTGTGTTATCAAACTTTTGAGAGTAGAGGTTTTCGAAATAGGTGTTGATGATCTTCTGTATTTCTATTGGGTCTGTAGTGATTTCACCTTTTTCATTTCTTATTGCATGAATTTGAGCTTTTTCTTCCCTTGTTTTAATAAGGTTGGCTAGGGGCTTATCAATTTTATTTATTCTTTCAAAGAATCAACTCTTTGATTCGTTGATTCTTTGGATTGTTTTCTTAGTCTCTATTGCATTGATTTCTGCTCTGATTTTTGTAATTTCCTCTCTTCTTTTGGCTTTGGGCTTGACTTGCTTTTCTTTTTCTAGAGGTTTGAGGTGTAGCATCAAGTTATTTATTTGTATTCATTCTGTTTTCCTGATGTGGGAACTCAGTGCAATAAATTTTCCTCTGAGAACGGCTTTCATTGCATCCCACAAATTCCAGTTAGTTTTATCTGCATTTTCATTTTCTTTTAGGTATTCTTTAATTTCTTCTTTAATTTCTCCTGTGACCCACTGATTACTCAGGAGTGCGTTATTCAGTTTCCATGTGTTTGTGGAGTTTTTGTAGTATCTTTTATCATTAATTTGTAATTTCAGAGCGCTATGATCCAATAACATGCAAGGGATGATTTCAACTCTTTTGAATTTGTTTAAATATGTTCTGTGAGCTAATATATAGTCTATTTTAGAGAATGATCCATGTACTGCTGAGAAGAATGTGTATTCTGATGTTGTTGGGTGGAACATTCTGTATATGTCTATCAAATCCATTTGTTCACAGGTGTGATTCAGTTCTGTTATTTCTTTGCTCATTTTCTGTCTTGTTGATCTGTCCCTTGGTGTCAATGGCATATTAAGGTCTCCTGTTACAATTGTGTTACTGATAATTTGAGTTTTCATTTTTGTTAATAGTTGTTTTATATAACTGGGTGCTCTGGAGTTTGGTGCATATATATTTAAGATAATTATATCTTCCTCTTGAAGTTTTCCCCATAAGAGTATGTAGTGACCTTTTTTGTCTTTTATGGTCATTGTTGGTTTAAAGTTCACGTTGTCTGCAAACAGAATGGCTACTCCTGCCTTTTTTTTTTTTTTTTTTTTTTTGGATTACTACTGCATGAAGTATTGTTCCATCCTTTGACTTTCAGTCTGTGAGTATCCTTCGGGGTTAAGTGGGTTTCCTGTAAGCAGCATATGGTTGGATTTTGTTTCTAGATCCATTCTGCTAGTCTGTTTCTTTTGATTGGTGCATTGAGACTATTTACATTAATGGTTATTACTGTTAAATGCTGGTTTATTGTTGACATGTTATCTCTCTGCTGTTGCATCTTTATCTTTCTCTTCTGTTTAATTATCTGCTTTGCTTACTGGTTTTTTCCTTTATGTATCTAAACTGTGTTTCAATATTTTTTGCAGGGTTGGTTTGGTGTTCATGAAGTTCTTCAGCTGTTCTTTGTCATGGAAGTATCGTATTTCACCATCAATTTTGAATGATAGTTTTGCAGGATACATCAGTCTAGATTGGAAATCATTTTGCTTTAGGATCTAGAATACTTACTCCATGCTCTTCTTGACTTTATTGTTTGTGCTGAGAAGTCTGCTGTGATTCTGATAGGTTTTCCATTATAAGTGAGCTGTCTTTTCTCTGTGACAGCTTTTAATAATCTATTCTTGTGTTGGACTTCTGGGATGGTGATTATTATATGTCTGGGTGTAGTTTTATTTTGGTTATGACTATTTGGAATTCTATATGCTTCACTGATCCTGATGTCGGTTTCTGATCTCATGCTTGGGAAATTTTCAGCTATTACTTCTCTAAGTATCCTCTTGACATCCTTTATGTTGTCTCCTTCTTTTTCATTAATCCCTATGATTCTTATGTTATTTTTCTTTGCATCATCTTGCAGTTGTTGAATTGTTGCTTCCTGATTTCTTGTTATTTTTAAAAGATCTTTCCTTTCCTGTTCACTAGCTGCAATCCTGTCTTCAAGGTCTGAAATTCTATCTTCACTTTCATTAAGGTGGTTTTTACAACTTTCAGTGGAGTTTTTTTTTTTCCTGTATATCTCTGTGCATCTGCATTATGTATTCTGTTTGTTTCTTATATTGTTCATCTAGGGATTCTATCTTTTTGTTTAGTTCCTCCAATTTTTTATCTGTGTTTTCTTTAGATATATTCAGAATCTCTTTCATTTCTTTTATCATTTCTTCTTTTACCTGGGAGATTATTTAGAGTTTGAATTTCTTTAAAGCTTCCTGGAGTTGCTTGTTAATTTCAGTAGCTATTGTGTCTGATATTCGAGGTGAATGGCATATATGTTCCTCTATATACAGTGCTCCTAGGGTTTCTTGAGATGGGCTGGAGGTTTGAGGTTGCAATTTGGTCTTTCATTTTGTCATTTTCCTATATTTCTGTGTTTCAAGTGTTATTTGAAAGCTTCCTCAGGATCTGTTGGAAATCCCCTTCTATGTTTGCAGCTATTGAGACTCTGTCACCAGGTTACCCCAAGCCACTGGGCCTGCAGAACCAATGGCCCTCCTCTGCCTGTTCATAACTCTGCAGTTTCAGATAAGCTGTGCCTCAGGACACTGTGTGCCCACCTGCCCTTTGAAAGCTCCACAGCTCTCCAATTGCAGCCAGGATGTGGAGGCAGATGTAGATGCCTCAAACCCACCTCTCCACTTCACTGCACCCGGAAGCCTGGAGGTACCCAAACAGTCTGGGCTCTGGGCAGAGTGCGCTGAGCACTCACCACAGGCTGCAGGGCCTCTGGAACCTGTGATGCTCCACTGCCCACTGAGACATCCACAGTCCTCCATACACATGAGGAGGCTGATGCAGGCACCCAGGATCCACCCAGCCCCTCCTCTGAACACCGATGACTAGGTGCGGGATTCCCAAACAGGCTGGGCTCCGGGGATAGTGTGGGCCCGCCCACCCGTTGGAATCTCTGTAGTTCTCCAAGTGCAGCCAGCATGGGGAAGTGGATGTAGAGGCCTCAAACCCACTTCTCCACTTCACTGCACCTGGAAGCCTAGAGGGTCCCAAACAGTCTGGATTTGGGCAGAGTGAGCTGAGCACTCACCACAGGCCGCGGTGCCTCTGGAACCTGTGATCCTCCCCTGCTTGCTGAGATATCCACTGTCCTCCAGACACACGGGGAGGCTGATGCAGATGCCCCAGATCCACCCAGGCTCTCCTCTGCACACCAATGGCTAGGTGCAGGAGTCCCAAACAGGCTGGGCTCTGCTCATTGACTCTTTAGACTGACTCTTGAGAAACATTTTTTTCCTTCTGAGTGCAAATTCCCTTAGATATCTCCAGTAATTTTTGCATGCTTTTTCAACTTCCTGGTGGTCCCCAGGGCTTCCTATAGTCACCATGTTCTTAAAGGTTACTCCCATCACATCTCTGTAGAGCTTCTTTTGGGATGGATTCAGCAAAGTCCACTCCTCATTGGTGAAGTTCACAGCCACATCCTTAAAAGTCACTGCTTCACCATTGCATGGCTTGAGAGTCTCCCAGGTTCTTTCCTAAGCAGGCCACAGTGAAGTGAAGTCACAAAATGCAAGCTAGAAAGCAATCGCCTTTCAGTACAGTATTCAGGACACACGACAGATGCCATGACACTAGAAGCGGTTATCCCAAATCTAACAGAACATGCTCTCCTAGGAACCCCTTGTACAAGCCCAAAATGGACAAAGGGATTTAGATATTTGTGTTCAGTGTTTTTGTACTTTAGAATTGTCTGCCTGTTTGAATTTGTTACTAACTTAGGGGCTAGCTGCCCATTTCTGTTGCAGGATCCATATGGCTTATTAGACTCAAGGTTCATAGTAAAAGATTATTTCCTTTAGCTCATAAATCTGTGCATGAAGCAACCTTTGTTTCTTTAGTGTTATGGCACCTTGTTTAATCTATTAGCCCTCAATTGATTTCTTGCAACCTTGGCATGCCTTTTTAAAAAGAGTATTTTTCTTTCTGGTTAAAATGTAAATATATGTGCACATATATATGTATATTTGTGGTTTTTAAGAATCATAACAACTTTACCAAGTAAAAACCAGTAAAAACCATACTATATTTGAGCTAGTTAAAATGTTACAGTTTTTTTTAAATACAGCATTTTAATGTGGTAAAAAGACATAAAATAATTAAATATATTTTAGACTACTAAAAGATGACTTCAAGGGTTTTGTTGAGAGTTTTAATGTTGTCTGAGAAGTGAGAGGAAAGGTAATTGACTGGTAATGGTAAGAAAAAGAGGGACAAAGAAAGTGGATTTCTCTTCAAGTAAAATGTCTGGCTGTGCCAGAATGTGGAAGAAAATAAAAGCTCAACTTGAGGGTATATTGTAAGTTGTAGAAAACACTTGGAGATGTGAATTTTATTTGTCTTGGTTTATAGTACTGCAAATAATAGGTTTGACAAGAAGTAAATGTGTTCAGAATTTGACAGTATTAGATCAGTTTTGGTAGAAGTATTCATAAGTTTGTTAAACCTTTGCTGCAAAATGTTTCCATTAAAATGAGATTATAGGTGATTATAGAGATACGATACAAGTTCTTGCATGTGCTGTGAACATTTGGGAGATTATGCGGCACAATTTTATTACCTATGAAAAAGCCTGTTTTTGTTAAGCATGTAATTTCAGTAAAATGGTGACCTGCCACATGACACTCTGGGACAAAATGCTGTGTGCCACCCAGATGAAGCCTGCTCTCTCTGGATGCTAGAAACATGTTTTCCTTTTGACCCACCCCGATTGGACAACCAGATGTAAGGAGGCTTCCTGAGTATCACCAGTTGTTCTCTTTGCAACTCAGTTGGCCCCACATGTTAGACAAAACTTGCAAAGGTTTGAGAGATTTGAGAAAATGCCCCTCGGACAGTTAATAGAGATAGCACAAAAGGTCTTTGAGAACTGAGAGAATTTACAAGAAGCTACCAACAAGAAGATAATCAAGGTGTTAGAATTGCTCTATGAGAGAAAATTAAAAAAAAAAAAAAACAGATGAGGGTTTTTGGGGGTGGTTGGATACTGTAGGCTATTTTACTGAAAAGTTCACCTGTATATGACTCCCGTAAGGGAGCAACTCAAAACTCACTGAACTGACTGATAAATGTGAATGGGCCTTCCAGCAGCTCAAGTGGGCCTTAACAGAGGCCCCAGCCCTGGGACTCCAGGCCGTACATCTTGTCCATAGATAAACTCAGGGGTATTGCCAAAGGAGTCCTGGGTTAGGACATTGGCACTTGGAAGAGGCCTCTAGCCTACCTCTCCAAAAGCCTTGATCCGGTGACAGGAGGATGGCGCCCCTGCCTGAGAATTCTAGCTGCTGTGACAATGTTACTTAAAGAGGCTATGAAACTTACTTATGGACAGAAGATTTCTGTGGTGATCTCCCACAGTTTAGAGACTCTTATAAAAACCCCTCCCTAAAAATGGCTTTGGAATGCTAGAATTTCATACTATCAGGCCATGCTCCTAGACCCAGAGTCGGTAGTTTTCAAGACTTCTTCAGCTTTAAACTCAGCCACCCTTATGCCTGATGATGACCTGGAGAGGAACAAAGGACACCTCTCCATGCATCCTCTCTGCTGCATCCTCGAACTGCAGCAGAACCTCTCTGCTGCATCCTCAAACTGCAGCAGAACCTATGGGCTGATCTTATTCACCAGCCTTTGGGAAATGCAGACAACTATTTCACTTATGGAAGCAGTTTCATCCAGAATGGCAAATGAGTGGACGGGGCAGCAGTGACCACCGAAAAGGAGGTACTCTGGGTTAAGCAGTTTGAGCCTGGCACCTCTGCCCAAAAGGCAGAGCTCATTGCTCTGACTGAGGCACTAAAACTAGCCATGGGAAAGAGGGTAAAAATCTATACTGACAGTAGATATGCTTTTGCTACTGTACATGTACATGGAGCCATCTACTAGGAGCGAGGTCTCAACCTCGGCTGGGACTAAGATTAAAAATGCTCCACAGATTCTAGACTTGCTGGCAGCTCTCTGGCTACCGCAACGAGTTGCTATTATTCATTGCAAGGCTCACCAGAAAGGAGATGACCCTGTCACCATAGGACATGGTCTGGCAGATCAAGCTGCTTGAAAAATAGCAACCACATCAGAGGGGCCATCTAAGAAAGTAACTGCTTTAATGCTAGTCCCTCTGAATTTGTTAAAACCAGTCTACACAAAGAGAGACCTACAGTTAGCATCTCAACTTGGAGAGAAGTCTCTCCACCCAGGGGGCTGGTACCAGTTACCTGATAAATGAGTACTGTTACCGGAGGCACTAGGGTGGGAGCTGTTACACTGGGCTCACTAGACTACCCATTTAGGGGGAACTAAACTTGTGGAATTGTTCAAAACTCAGTTTTTTATTCCAAAACTCTGCAAACTGACTGCAAACTGGCTCTTTGAGCTCCAGATTCCCACAGTGCTTTTAGTCAACTCACCCAAGAGCTCTATGCTGGAGACCACCCAACATCGAGGAATTGTTCCAGGAGAACATTGGGAAGTAGACTTCATGGACATGGTAAAGCCTGGTTTACAGGGGCACCGCTATCTCTTGGTATTAGTACACACTTTCACTGGCTGGGTAGAGGCTTACCCTACTAACTGCGAGTCAGACTTAGTGGTAGTTAAAAAGCTATTGCATGAGATCATACCTTGATTTGGCCTCCCACTACCAATGGGGTCCGACAATGGCCCAGCTTTCATAGCCCAAGTCACCCAAAAGTTAGCCAGGCATTAAAGATTAATTGGAAAACTCCATTATGCCTATCAGCCACAAAGCTCAGGGCAAGTAGAATGTATGAACCAAACTCGCAAGGACATTTTAGCTAAGTTGTCTTTAGAAACTGGCGATAATTGGGTGAGCCTTCTTCCCTTTGCACTGTTAAGAGCTAGATGTACCCCATATTCCTGGAATTTCCCCCTTTGAAGCCATGTTTTGGAGGCCCCCGCCATTGGTTCCAAGATTGTCAGAAGATAAACTAGCTGAAATAACTAATCCAGATCTCATTAAGTCCCTGAAGACTCTCCAACATGTATTGACTTCAATCCACCAGCTGTTTAGACAAAAACACCCAGCTCTGCCTTCAGAGATGCTTCTCAAGGCACCAATCGAGCTGGGGACTCCAGTCTTGGTGTGACACCACCACCGTGACTCCCTCGAACCCTGCTGGGAAGGGCCTTTCACTGTGGTGCTCAGCACTCCCACCACCATCAAGGTAACAGGAAAGACTGCATGGATTCACCATACCCACGTCAAATCACTGGGAGCAATAGACAGTGAGGCATATTCTCAATGGACTGTACAGCAGACTGGTAACCCCCTAAAGTTAAAATTGATTAAAACGTAGTTAGATTATGCCAGTCATGAACTGTTTTAGCTTCCTTGCTTTGATTTTAATAACATTGATACCAACCTTGCATGGCAGCTTTGGTCCCCCTGTAAGCAAAGAACAATTGTTAAGATCTTTGAATGGGGACCCCTGTGATTGCGGAGGGGCTATATTACTAAAGTAAAAACACCAACTGTGGGGGGGGATTATACATACAGTAGGAAACAAGGATTGAGATCCTTCCCACACAAATGATTAATTGTATACATACAGTCTTTGGACAGATTGTGGGGACAAGTTAACATTCCTTATTGCTATACCCTCAATTATAGGGGGTTTAACTCAAATGTGGATATGTAAATTAAAGCCCAGCATGATACCTAACAAAGGCAGCCAGCCAGGGCCATGCCCTCATAATTGTTCTTATTAAAAATGGCATTTCCCCAGATACATTACCACCCCTTGATGCAGCCTAAATCGTGGGAAGTTGATCTGGATACTCAAACTTCTGATATTCTAGAGGCCAATCATAAAGCCTTAAATGCTTCCAACCCAACTTTGGCTGAAGATTGCTGGTTATGCATGGCACAGGGCTCCCCCATGCCCCTTGTGATCCCCACCAATGTTTCTCTGACTACGCTGGAGGAACAAGATTACTTAAATTGTAGTGCTGGTCCCCCCTTTAGACTAGAACCAGTAGGCTTCAAGGACTCTTTCTGTCTCCAAGGAGGTTTTCATAATGATACCTCCAACATTGACATGGGGTTCATTGGGTTTACTAATTGTACTTCCATAGTTAACCAGACTACCTCCCTTTATCCCGCCAAAGGCAAGTATTTATTTGTGGAGGAAATATGGCCTATACTTTCCTCCCAACTAACTGGACAGGGATTTGTGTAACAGTGATTCTATTGTCTGATATAGAGATCCTACCCAGGGATGAGCCTATCCCCATTCCTAGTTAAGGTTACCTCACAGGCTGATCAAAGGGGGAAGTTCAAGTTATTCCTTTATTGTTAGGCCTAGGAATATCAGGAGCCTTAGGTATGGGGGCAGCAGGAGTAGGGGTTTCAACTTTCCAACCAGATTGTTAATGATGTGCAGGCATTATCTAGTACCATTTAGGTCATTCAAGACCAAATAGACTCATTGGCTGAAGTAGTTCTCCAAAACAGAAGGGGACTAGACCTCCTAATGGCAGAACAAGGAGGGATCTGTGTGACATTTCAGGAACAATGCTGCCTTTATGTAAATAAGTCAGGCATTGTCCGAGATAAAATCAAGAGACTACAGGAAGACCTAGTTAAAAGGAGGAGAGAGCTATTTAAAACCCTTTATGTAGTGTCTAGAATAGAATCCTGCCCTATCTCCAGCCCTTGCTTGGACCATTGTTAGGAGTACTGCTTTTGGTCACAGTAGGTCCTATATACTCAGTAGAATAACTGCATACGTCAGACAACAAGTGCAAGGCATAAAATTGATGATGTTACGCCAGCATGCCTACTAGCCCGTACCTCAAAATTTTTAAAAATTAGGTCAAAGATTTGACCTCAGTCACAACATCAGAGGGGTATGCTGTAACCTAGTTTTAACCATTGCGCCTTATTTCTGTTCTGTATGGGCTACTCAGCCTCCCCTTACCTTCCGATCTTTCTAGGTTAAGTTTCAATTTCCTGAGAAAGCTGTAAAAGCCTTAGGTATCAGTTTCATGTAACCCCCCCCCTACCCCTCATCCAGCTATCTGTAATCAAATGTGCTGTTCTTTAAGAAATGCTTAACTTCAAGGAAATTACAGGAAGTTCTATAAAGCCCAGATGCTACCTAACTGTGTCAGCAATTACAACATTCCTATGGTTTTCAGCTTTAAAAGCCTGATTCCCCAGCTGTGAGGCATGCAAGCTCCAGATTGGCTCCCAGGGATTGCGTTGCCAGGCCTGGCCTAAAATAAAGCCTTTGATCCCCAAATTTCAATTTCTTGTTTCCTTGTGTTTTATTCCAGGGTCTGACCTATTACACTCTTAAATTCTGTTGTTCCTAAAATTCATTCATTGATTTTAGAGGACATAAACTCATATGGGACATAGTAGGTTGGGAGTTTCAGTCAGTGTGACATCACATTCTTAAAATATGAATGTCTGTATGCTACCACATTTACAGTAAAATCATCAAAAAAGGTTTTCGTAGTACTCTATAATTAATCCAAAATGTAGTAGAAAATATTTTATTCAAGTTTTTCACAGGAAAAACATCATTTTTACTTTAGTGACTTTTTTAAAGGAAAATTTTCTATAGAAAAATTTATAAAGGAAAATTTCTCTTGTTTGTTATTGTTGTGATTGATTCAAAAGCTAAGCAAATTGACCGATGCCCCTGACTCTGACTGAATGGCACCATGTCGTGTGTATGTCTCAGTATTACCTAGCTCAGCCTTTCTCCTCTTCCATAATTGTTCAGATACATCTCTGATAGTAAAGTTTTCTTTTGAATTCTCACTATCTTTAAATTTCTGTCCTTCAGTTAAAGACATTTATATCTATGAAATGCAGACTATTTGCTTTTATTACTCCAAGAAATATTTTCTTTTCACATGTGATGGGTGGAGCAGTCCTTCTTTTTGTTGAGGAAAAAAAAAACATTTGCTTCCACTGCAAGCATACAAAATGTCGTTTATCCATTTAGATGACTGTATTCAGCAAGAGTCATGGATTGAGGAAAGAGTAACCGAATAGCCAAGAAATGTTAAAGATTGACTTATTTCACTGTTTTTACACTCCAAAAAGTGATAAATCTCATTGCAAATTTGAAATTCCTTCTCTTATCTGCCTCCAGGAGACATTTACATACATTTCAATTATAATTCCAAATTCTTTTCATTCCAGGGAAGCATTAACATATATTGTTTTTGAAAACTTCTTCATAGTGTTCAAGGCAGAATTAGAGGACAGTGGGTGCTGCTAGTCTAGGACCAGTTGGCCCATTTCCTTCACACTTGTAGTAAGGCAGCACAGCACCACTGTAGGGAGTGTGTCAAAGGGAAGCTCCCCATCTCATGGCAACTGGAAAGGAAGTAAGAGGAAGTGGAAGGATTCAAATATCCTTTTCTAGATCGTGAACCCAGTTAGTGAATTTTCTTTTACTGGGTATCAACTTCACAATGTTAAGTTATCATTCAGTGGAACATCAGGTTGGGGACACAACCATCAACATATATCTTTGGGGACATTTAACTCCCAAATAACACTTACACACAGGCAGCCAAGTTAGACTACCAGATTATCCTAAACAGAATCATTATTTCCTATAAACTTTTCTGAATCTTACACATTTGTTCCCAGGTTTTTCAGTATAAGAATTCACAAAGAAGATATATTTTATGCAACAATTGTTTTAAAGTGAGTAAATTATTAATAGTTAATTTACTGAGCTTCTAATTCTAAAATGTGATACACCACAACCTGAAAAAATAGATTCTAATTTAGCAATCAATCTCTACTGGAAAACAAAAAATACTAGTGAATGAGAAAATGTCACAAAATAATAAACTTTTAAATCTTACAAGTTATTTAGTATATAATGAGTTTAGACTACCATGTAATAATTCAAAACAATGCATATTTTTTATAGTTTCTTTGAGTGTTTCTAATAAATTTATAGAATTGTGAATGCCCACAGCCACTCGATATCATTTGGCGATTCCACAAAACCTTTTGAGTTCTAATTCTTTGAGGCAATCAGGTTGACTGAGTCACTGCCTTTAGAAATATACAAAGAAGTATTTCTTGAATTAACACCAGAAATAAAATAAAACCGATACCGACTTGTATCATGAGCCAAGACTTCAGATCATGTAGTAAAATGAGCAACTTCATCTGCAATGTGAAAAATGACAAAAACTTGACATCATGAAATAAACTTCAGGTTGGTCTTCAGTCAAATAGTTCACTCATTTTAATTGCATCCTTGAGTTTTTGTATTCATGATTATCAATTCACAAAGAATTGACTCCTCATTTCTTTGCAAAGAGCATTATTAACTATATCATTTCTTTGTCAGAGAGCAAATACAAGCTGTTACATAAAATGAAAATATTAGAACCATACAATGATTTATTTTCTAGAGAAATAAGACAAATATCCTTAGTAGTTTACTTCTGACCTCTTTAAACAACTGAAAATGAAAGAATATAATGTTTATCTTGCCAACCTACAGATTAGAATATCATATTATCTTTATCTGAATTTTAAGACAAAATGCAATAATTTTGTTTGAAATATCTGACCCTTGATTAAAAATTGCTGTGGCTTTTCAAAAGTGACTATGGAAAGTTAAGATTTTATCCAGGAAACTTGACTGGAGAAGGCTGCACTTCCAAAGCTCACTGGTCCACCATTGGTTCGCTGCAGTCTCTAAGAGGAACTGCACTCTGGCAAATGAGATTCCCAGGTAGCCATGCATGTGAATATATTTTAACGGAAACTCAGGCATTGTTATTCTCAGTCTCTTAAATTAACATCTTCACTTGAGATCCACTTCCAGAGCCTTCATTGAAGCATTTCTTTTTTCATTTCCTGACTTATTTTTGTTATTCCCACTGGCAATACTTTTACTTCTAGGCTTCAATCTCATGATCACCCCCAGAAACTAAAACCAGTGAAACTCCTTGGTTCATTAAACTATATGAAGATCAGCAGACTGTGCTGATCCATCTGATCCTCCAATAAAGCACTACAAGAGAGAAAGGAACGGTGGAGAAATGGCACTTTTTCTGATTTTCTGTCTATGCAATGCTTAATTTTATAAGTTTGAATTATTATTTCAATTGCAGAAACCCTGCAAATGGACAGTTTTATTCCTCTAACTACAGATACATTTAAAAGTTTTGCAAAAGGAATAAGATACTATTTATGCCAAACTTTATATGTTTGTGATTGATTACCTAAATGCAGATATATTTGGTTAAATATAGTTTTGCATGCTCCCATGGATTTGAAAAGAATAAGTGTTGTGGAGTAATCAATTATTCATGAAGTCAGAAGGAAACAGCCTCTCATTAAGAAAAATAAAATTTCAAAACCATAAAAGTTTCCTTACAATGTTTTGAAATCTGTATTAATCAAGATTCTCATCACTGGGACAAAGTAGCAAAACACAGTTTGAAAGAGGGGAGGTTTTACTTGGATCCCAGTGTTGAGGGATACAGTACATGAGGCTTGCTCCAAGGCAGAAAGCATGGTTGATGGGATATCACAGAGGACAGCTGCTAGTCCTGAAAGTTTGGAAACAGAGACAGAAGTGAGGAGACAGGGGAGAAAATATACCCCTAAAGGCAGGTCCTTAGTGACATATCTCTTCTAAGCAAAACCCACTTCCTAAGAGAATAGGCATGCCAAAACCCAATCACCTTCCAGAGGCCCTACCTCTGAACCTAGGAGATATCTGGGGCACATTCTAGATCCAACCAGAACAGAATCCTACTTGCAGAGACACAGAATTTATATCAGAGAAATGGGATGCTATGTGTACTTACAACATATTTTTGTGATAGTGTACAAAATTCAGAAACTCTAATGGCATCAATATATCTACAGTCTTATCATAAAGACAAATTTCATTCTATTGTTATATATGTGCAAATACATATTTTAATATATAATACTTTTTACTGGGCATGATTAGATGAGAATGGTATTTTGTCAAATACTCAATTGTCTCTCACTCTTTTCTCATGTTAGGATATTAAAGAGGCACTTCTAGTTGCATACTAATGTGTGCTGTATTTTGAAAAAAAGACTTTACTTAGTAAAGTTGAAATTCAGTCAATTTACCTTACTGTTAAAAAAATTTGTAAATGCTTTTATGTGAAAAGTTTCTACCTAATGGGAAAAATGTATATATGGCAATTAGTTGCTTCTCCCCTTTACATTATTAGTTGATCAACTGACTTTGTTTACTGTTTGTAGCTCTCTCTTACTTATATTTCCCTCTATTATTTTTATAATAACATGTTTGCTTATTCAGCCAGACATGAACAAAAAATATAGCTTGTTTCTTAAAAAATGTTTTGCTTTTATTAAATAAGAAATTAAAATTTTCTGGCACCTAATCCCCACCCAACAATAAAGGAAAAACATGTCAATCTTCTGCTTGTAAAAGTTATTCTTTTTCTTTAATACAGCTCAATTTGTGGCTTTTATGGTCCATTATTATTTTACCACTATTTTCCACCTTTATTCCTGTACGTACTGTGTAGTGCATAATGTATGCTGAGTTGGCCAAGATTTTGCCATATTTATCTCCAGTTTGCCTGTCTATACAATTTTTATCAGGGAATAAATTCCAACCTGCATGCAGAGAGGTAAAAACAAGGACACTAATTTCAACAGTGATATCATATCTACTGGATGGCACCTTTCCTAACAGGATAAACAACCAGATTGCATGTTTGGAAGAAATTGAATTTTTGAAATTTCCTCTAGTAAAGGACCATAGTATGATAATAAGACAAACTAGTAATTGTAGGATGAACATTCTTTGGTGATGCAGCATGGTAGAAGAGAGGTTACAATATGAAGAAATAAAGCACCAAAGTTGATTTACTTTATATTTATACAAAAAGGCTATTCTGACAGAGGTCTAGGCTTACCTCTAGCCTTGACTAAATTCTCCATCTTATTTTATATTCATTCTCTTTTTCTTCTCTGCCTCTCTCTCTCCCTCCCTCCCTCTCTGTCATTGTCTCTCTTGCTTTCTTATTCTCTCTCTTCATATATATATATATATATATATATATATATATATACACATATTTTTTTTCAAACTGGAAATCTCCTGTAATAATAAAATCTATAAATGGCAAAAACACTTTGGACTAATTCCAAAAATATTAAACATCAGTTTATCACATTATCCACCATTGTACTGAGGCATTTATTCTAGAGAAAAGCAAATATGTTCCCACAAAACTTCACAAATATTGTGACAACTTTGTTTGAAGTGACTCAAACCAAAAGAAAATACAAAGGTAAATGGAAAAATAAATTTTGGTATTACCAAACATTGGGAATTATCAGAAAAGAAAAAACATGAGCTATTGATGAAAGTAAAGATGTGTATACATCACAAATTATGCTGAGTAAAGTGAACTAGATACAAAATTGTGCTTTCTTTATGATTTAATTTATATAGGCTTCAAAATGTAAATGAGTCTATAATAGCAGAACACAAATCATTGGTTTCCGGGGAATTTGGATGGTTATTGGAAAGGAACAGTTACAAATGGGACTGGAGAAACTTGTATCTTTGGTTACATTTGTGAAACTTTGGAAGGCTGAATTACTTATAAGCTTATAAGAAATACAAGCTCAATTCTTTTTTTTATATATGCTAAAATTTATGCATTTTCATACTTTATTATGTGTGGGTTTTGTGCAATAATTAATCCTTAATGAAGTGGTTCATCAAATAATCAAATATACTTAAATTTTAAAATGGTTTGAAGTATCTATTTTTCAGGTATTGAGGTTTTTTAGGTATATTGTAAAATGAAAGTTCCACAATGTGTTTCATAATTTTTAATGAGTTTATTTTTTTCAAACATGATATAAATATGCAGTTACTTTTGCCATTATTAAGATACATCAATGTAAGAATGTCATTAATATATTATTAACCTAATAGTTTCTTTTTCAGGCTCACATACAACTTGTGTTTTCCACTAATCCTCCTTAGAACCTGGACACACATGGAAAGTAATTTAAAGAATGTTTCACAAATAAGTCACTGAAAACACACAAAGATTACATTCACTCTTGCAGGTAGACATCTTTCACTCTTGTAGACAGAAGCTGCTAGAGTATGAAGGTGTTATGATGAAAGATAATATGGGATTGAATAATAATGAGATAATGAGTTTGGAGATATCCTTCACTTACAACTATATTTTATGCAAGAGTTAATAGATTTTGTAAGACAAGCATACTGCTTATATCATATAGACATAGATCTTTCTATATAGATATAGATACAGATATATATAGAGAGATGTAAATATACATGCTCATTTTAGAAAATTAAACATTCATTATTAATATTAAATTTATATTGTAGTTTAAGGAATGCATTTTCTTTTAAAAATCTGTGTTAATCTTACCAAACAACTCATATGAATGATTTATAACAGCAATAATGTGGCCTCTTTAGTTTATTATAAAAATCACACTGTACAACTGAAAAATAAATTCCCATATGTAGTTTTCTACTCATCTTTTTTATTAATATATCTTTGTGATACATAATAATTTTATTTAACCTGGGGTATCAATACATGATCCAATTTTAGTATATCTATTACAGAAAAGGGAACTCCAATGTGGGGTTTCTTAATTCTTGTGAATCATGTTGAAAAAAAACAGATGCATTAATTTGAATAATAAGTAATATTTATATAGTATGTCATAATTCTACAGAGCACTCATATATAATAATCAATTGAATATTTGACCATTTTTCCTATTCCCTTAATATTTATTTATGATTAAAAAAATCCAAACATTCTCATTGACTTTTATCTACTTTTGAAGACCTACAATGTCTCCAATGTTTTGGTTTTGTCAGTTTTGTTCTTTACTGTTTTGTTCAATTGTATTATAACTAATGATATAGGCAATTCTATTAGAGATAGCGGGAGACATTATGGTAATCATTGTTGATCACCTTGTATTATGTTTTTATATTATCTATTATGTCCACCCTTTTGACTTGACCGATTCTGTTCTGTTATGTCTCATTTGGTTTTACTCTCTTCCAAAAAAGCAATAAGAACTGTGGGAGCAATGAAACCCAAAATGTGTAATAGTCATTGTACAAAAGAGAGGAAAAGAAAGTGCTCTAAACTATATAACTGCATGTATATTTAAGTGTATAAGATAGAAAATGATATCACAGAGTTTTATTGGATCATTGAACAGAACTGTTTGCAGTATCATTGTTGGAATGTCCACTCTACAAGCTTTAATTTTGTGACTTGAACAATTATTTCTAAGATGGCAATATGTAATCCATTAACTAGTGATTTCCTATTGTGCATTTTTTTCTTCTGTAAATCTGTATAACTTGTACCCTTTCACTGTTTTTTTTTCTTTTCTCCTTAAATAAAAAAAATAAATCTTGAAAAAAAATCCAAACACAAGTGTTAAAATTTTTCACAAAACAATTTATAATAAATATATCTTGAGTTCATAAAACTGCAATAAAATGTAAATTCACATCACCAAGAACAGTTAAAATATTTAAAGTATTATAATTAGATACACATATCAAAATACTTTTCACTAATATTCACATCCAACCATAATAGCACTTGTTCAGATTTTTGAACAATTATCAAAATGTTTTCATTAATATTCACATCCTGTATTAACAGGACTTACTTCTAATTTTAGAGTAATTATTTTGGCTTTGAAGCATTACTATGTTATTTTTAAAACTACAATATGTGCAAATTAAGAAAATTTACTGACATGCAAGTCAGCACATTATAATTCACATTGAATTCAAAGAGATGTTATAGAATTTGAATGGCAATTTATATGTATCTGTATAAAAAAGCATTTCTCTAGTTTTTCTTATATTTATTGTTACCAGTAACAATGTCCCTTTCCAATACAATTAAAATCATTTGTCCTTTGAGTGTGCTTATAAAACTAATGAATTATTCATAATTTACATCAAAGTTATTTATACAATTTTCCGTTTATCATCATTTGCAGGAAATATTTATAGATTGACATAAATGAAATGTCATTTTCTTTGATAATTAAATAACTGGCATTTGTATTATTAAAGAACATTTTGAGGTGGATTTAGATTTGATACTAGTCTTTATTAAAATTTTCACAATTCATACAAATGAGCATTGATAAATATACAATAATATTATTATTGTCTTATTTTTAAAGCATTTTTACATTCTAGCAATTATTCAGGATGCTAATTGCACACACAAAAATCAGTAGCATTCCAATAACAAACTCATAAAGACAGAAAACAGTGAGACTGTATCCTTCATAATAGCATCAAGAAAAATGAAATACTTAGGAATTCACCTAACAAATGATGTAAAGGCTTTTATGATAAAAATGACAGTACTCTGAAGAAGAAAATTGAAGAGGATATCAGAAAATGGAAAGATATTGCCTGTCTTGTGTGTATGCAGAAGTGATATAGTCCTCATGGACAGACTTTCAAAATTCTAATATACATTTAATGCAATCTCAAACAAAATACTAGTAATACTCTTTACAGAACTAGAGAAAACAATCCTAAAATTCATATGTAACAAGAAGAGACCTAGAATAATGAAGCAATTCTGGGCGACAAGGGGAAGGCAGAAAATAGCAAAATCCTAAACTCTAATCACACTACAAAGATACAGTAAAAAGAAAAAAACAGCATAGTGTTGGGAACAGCAACAACAGACTTACAAATCAAAGGAGGAGAATAAAAAATGCACAAACAACTCCAGACACATTCAACTATGGTATCTTTGATAAAGTGTCCCAATCCTTTCACTGGAGGAAATTCAACAGGAGGTTCTGGGAAAACTGGTTATTCCATTGCCAAAAATTAAACATCTATATTTCTCATCATGAACTAAATAAAAATAAAAATCTATAGAAGAGCTAACCATTAGAACAGAAACATAATCTTCTGGAAGACAAAATACATAAAACTCTTAAAAACATAGGTGTAGACTAATAATTTCTGAACAAAACCCAGATTTCACAAGAAGTAAAATCAAAAATCAACAAATGATATCAGCCCAAATAAAAAAGCTTCAGAAGAACATAGGGAATTAATAGTAGATTGGAGAAACAAATTATAAAATGGAAAAAGAAAATTTTCTAGCTACTTATTAAAGAATTAATATCCAGAGTATAGAAGAACTCAAAAAATTAGACCCTGAAATTTAAAACTCCAGTTTAAAATGCATAGGATAAGAATACATACTTCTCAGATGAAGACAAAGAATCTAGTTAATAAACAAATAAAAAAATTGAAAATTGCTGAACATTCAATAAATGCAACTAAGAAAAAATACAGACACACTCTCATACTCTTAATAGAAATGAAAAATTTAATTCCTAGAATCAAATAATAATGTCTTTATAGTATATCATATTCTATGGGACACAATGAAAACAGTCCTGAGAGAAGTTTATAAAAGTAAGTACCTGTATCAAAAAAGCAATATGAGAATAAGTAAATAAGCTAATGGCATACTTCCACATTCTCAAAAGGAAAGAACAATCAAAATGAAAGATAGTAAAGAATTTATAAAGATCAAAACAGAAATTAATGAAACTGAACAATAAAAAGCACAAAAGTAAATGAATCATAGAGCTAGTCTTCAAAAGAATAAACAAAATATCCAATCTTACAAAAAGGATGAAAGGAAGTCTTAGATCAACTCATTTAGAAATAAAAAAATGCAAAATAACAATGAACATTACCAAATTCCAGAAGGTTAGTAATAACTACATTGGAAACCTGCACTCCCATAAATAGAAGATGTAGAAGAAATGGATGGTTTCATATATATATATATATATATATCTCCCACATCTGAACCAAGTAGATATAACAATTCTGACTATTTCAATGCAGGCAATGAAAATGAAGTAATGACAATAATAAGATAAACAATTGATTATGGAAAATCCAGAAATTTATTGATTCAAAGAATTGTGTAACAACTGCAGGGAATTACTAAAGTCTAAAAATTTGTAATAAAGTAAAATGGTAAGAATATTATCAACATCATTGCTGAAGTTAGCATGTTTCCCTGAACTAGAAACCAGACAATGGCCTGACTGAAAAAGAGAACTCGAGCCCAAAATCTTTAATGAACATAGATACATATATCTTCAACAAGATAATCACAAATAGGTCCAACAAATCATTAAAAAGAACAGTCATTATTTAAAAAGTAGGCTTTATCTCAGGGATGCAGGGCTGGTTTAACATCTACAAATCAATACATGTAATTTGTCTTATGAGCTTTCCACAAAATGCAAAATCCATCCATAGGGGAGAAACACACTTGAAAGAAGTAGACACAGAAGGAATATACTTCAAACTGATAAAACTTATTATTACAAATATATTGCTAGTATATTAAATAAAGAAAGCTGCAAGCTTTCCTTGTAAAAGCAGGACTAAGAAAGAGATGTCTACTATTACCACACTGTTAAAGTATATTACTTGAAATGTTATCTAAAAGAATCAGGAGGGGCTGGTGATTTAACTTAGATGCATAAGCATCTGCCTTGTGAGCAGGTGGTTGTGAGTTTGATCCCTGTACCCGTAAAAAAAAAAAAAATCAGGAAAAAGAAAGAAATACATATGATATATGTAGAAAGGCAAGAATTTAAATTATTATTTTCAGATGACATGATCGTATACATAGAAAACCCAAAAATAGCCATCTATTGACCCCTAGATTTAACAACCAAATTGAGCACAGTAAATAGATACATATTAAACACACAAAATTGAATAACATTTGCCTACACCAATGACAAACTCACTGAGAAAGATTATGTTGAAATATCAATATACACCACAACATAAAAATTTTCTACATTTCTTTCTGTTTTAAAGAGAAAAAACCAGATAAATCAAGAAGCAAACCTAAAAGCAACAAAAAAAGCAATACAGACAACAACAAAAAACACTTTTTATAGATTTTCAGAACAAGGTGGTAGGAATTTACAATGGTTATGATACTGCACATTGATACCTTCAAAATAGTTACTCATGCCACTAGACACAGAAATAAAACAAAACAGTAAAATGAAACAAAACATTGCATTTCAAAAACAAGACATGAAGAAGTCCCCCACAGTTTCTACAATGCACATTGCCATCCTCCAAGTAGATGCCCAGACCATCAGACCTAGGTCTGCAAGGTCGAACAATACAAGCATCAAGTTGTTCCTTTTACCTCAGTTCCTATCATCTCACCCAGAGTGCTCTGAATCAGCCAGTTGATTATTGGAAGGATGTCAGGGAGTGTTCTTCTGGTTTCCCAGCCTGTCCATTGGCTCACTCACAGGAAGGAATGATTTGTCTTCTTGCTGAGTCTCTTAATGAGCCACATGGTGTAGTCTACTTAATGAGAAGGTGTGGTTCTGTTATTCCTCTGTAAGAAAAAATTTAAAAATTTACAAATTAACCTAATATTTTGGTTTGTGTCTACATGGTCTCTCAAACCTCGTGTAGTCATGAAAGTGCCTGAGGCTATTGTTTGGTTTGTTGTGTAGTGCGGGGATTGTTGGTGTGAGTATTGCATGTGCTGAGGAACAGAGAGCTAGCACACAGTGTAGGGGAAAGAAGGAGGCATGTTTCCTTGTGTATGCATTTTGTTCTTGTTGCTTGCAGCCACAATGAACAGCTGCCCATAGCCACAGTGTCCTGCCTTGCAGGCAGAACTGTAAGCTAAATTTTCCTTGCTTCACTTTGGATGTCAGGTGTATTGTCTCAAAAATGAGAGAAAAGTAACCGAAACAAAAACTGGTACTGAGAAAGTGGGGTCATTGCTCTTATGTTGCCTGGCCATTTGGCTTAAGAGTGCCTTGAGAATTAATTTTGAAAGTTTTTGAAAGAATGGCCAAAAAAGCAGCCCTTGTATGCTGTGAATTATATTGAGAGCTCTGGTCAGTGCCTGGAAAATCAGAGTATAGGTGGAATTGCTTCTGCTTAAGCTGAAGTGTGGGAGGCTTCTATTTCTGCATTTATTGCTGGAGCCCAGGTAGTATATTGTGTTTTGGCTGAAAATTGGTCTGCATTTCATTTGAGTTTAGAGGTATTTCTTGATTGACAGAAAAAAAATTCAGTACAGTCTACTGTTGGGATGGTAGCAAATTTACTTCTGAGACCAGATACTTATTGGAAATGTAGAGCAAAGAGCCAGTAGAATAAAATATTTGGCCAGACAGAAGGCTCCAGTGGAACTGTAGTTTGCAAAAGTGAAATGGAGAACACAGTTGTTTATAAGAACAGGACAATGAAAAATGAACTGAAGTCTTCCATTGAAGGGAAGAGTATATTTGAATTGAAGGAGATCCATATAGTTTAGTCTTGCCATGCTGTGTTAAAAGTTAATGGGAAGCAAGTACTGTGACTGTAATTGTTCTTTTAACTTAATTTTAAAGTTATTTTGATATGTTTGTTATCAGGTTAACTAATCAAAGTATTGTTTTAATGTTGGGCCTTGCTCACTCTTTGAATATTTTGCTTTTGGTGTAGGAATAAGTGTAAAAGGAATTTTATAATATGTAATTGTTGTATCAATGTATAGACCGAGATATGTTACCTTTCCCAAATCTCACCACTGAAAACAGGTTTAAGGAAAGATGTATGGTCATCAAATTGACCAGGGCAGATTGCTATGGTTTAAAAACTGGTGGTCAGCTTAACAACAGTTGGATTCAATCAGCTGAGGGTAGATGGCCCACCTAAGGAAAGTCACCAACACAAAAGGAGATATGGAAAGGAAGAGTGGAGTGGGTTTTCTTAAATATTGTTGCTTGGAGCTTTCAGTTCTCCTGGAGGAGCTTGTCATGGCTACCTTTTGCAATATGAGTTCAGCCATTATCATCAGAGGACCTTGGGATCTTATCATTAGAGTGGCTGTGGTTCACTTTGGGGGAGCTTTAGTCGTTACATTGAACCCTGGCTCTGGAGAGGAAGACGTGTGCAGTTTAATCACCAGGAGAAGCTTGACATGCTGGCTTCCTGACATATACTTGACTGTTTTCATCATTGGGGGAGCTCGGGACCTCATTGTTGCTGAAGATCATTTTGGTATGTTTCAGGGAAGCCCTGGTCCTTATTTAGAGTGTCACTTTTTGGCCTTATTGTAGAACCCTCAACCTACTAGCACAGACCATTCACCCTAATGGCACAGAGTTTCTATCTTCCACTGCTGATCCCGGGACCTTCCTAGAGCAGATCTTTATTTTTTTTTTATTTTTTTTTTTTTTTATTTAAGAGGAAAAAGAGAAAAACACAAAACAAGACAAAGCAGTGTAAGGTTACACATAATACAGAACTACAAAAAAAAAAAAATAAACATAACAGTAAGAAATCACCTGTTAATAGATTACATAATATCATCTTGGAAATAGTTGCTCAAATCACAGTATCAAAGAATACAAAGTAGACATTCAAACGGAGAGACTGCAAACAGCTGTGTTCAATGATCCAAAAACATTAATATAGTCAGCTATTTAACATCCCTAAACACACTTGTTGTTATATCCGTTAGAGCTCTTTTTTTTTTCCCCTCCCTCTCTTTTTTATAACAAAATTTACACATTTTGGATTTTATTACTCCTCAGTTCTCATTACTCTCTTGGGGGGGAGATAATAAAGTCAAATATGGCAAAACAAAGCTGTAAGTCCAAACCAAGGATAGACATAGCACATGATGTAGAACAGAGTACAAGGTCATCAACAATGGTTATCAACATTGTCTCTTGTTTCCTTAAAAGGAATTGTCTATCTCATTAGATATTATAAAGTTGGACAAAACAGTGGAGAACAAGACCAATAAAACTTAGGCATTGTGAACATTGCAGGACTTCCAAAGGAGACAATAGTCAAACCAGAATGGGCATCTTTGTGAATCTTATTGCCTTCAAATTAGTTGCCTATACCTTCAAACTTGCTACTGTCGCACAGAATGGAACAGAGTCTAATCAGTCAAAACAAGATCTTGGGAGTATTACAGGACTTCAAAACAAGTTAATAGGAGATCAAAAAGAGTTACTACTATATATCCTAATTTTTTAAGTTTTTCCCTTAATTAAAATAAACATAAGAAATAGCTAAATAATTTTTTTTAAAGAATAGTAGTTACCATAGTGTCTGTCTTTTTCCTTAAAATATTTGGATAAAACTTCATATACTATAGCTTCAAATATTTCCATATCAAAAAGCCCAGAGTAAAGCCTTTCTAATTAATAAGTGAAAATTTTATAAGGCTTCAAGGCCACATAATGGGGAATCATGATTATCACATATTTTTATATATTTGAATCATTACTTACATTAGGGAAACTATTCGGTATTCATACATGCGAGATTGATTTATTTCACTTATGAGTATGGTCTCAAGCTGCGCCCATTTATTGATAAATATCTCAATGCAATCCTTCTTTATAGCTGAATAATACTCCATTGTATAGAAATACCACAACTTTTTTATCCATTCCTCAGTTGATGGACACTTGGGTTGTTTCCAAGATCTGGCGATTACAAATTGTGCTGCTATAAACATAGGTGCACATATATCCCTGTGGTATGATGCTTTCAGTTCTTCTGGGAATATGCCTAGAAGTGGAATAGCTGGAATAAATGGGATTTCCAATCCCAACTTTTTGAGAAACCTCCAGACAGATCTCCACAAAGGCTGTACCAGTCTACACTCCCACCAACAGTGCAGGAGAGTTCCTTTTTCCCCACAGCCTCTCCAGCATTTGTTGTTGTTGGTTTTCTTGATCCTGGCCATTCTTTCAGGAGTGAGATGGTATCTCAGTGTGGTTTTAATTTGCATTTCTCTAATGGCCAATGATGATGAGCATTTTTTCATGTATTTATTTGCCATTTGCATTTCTTCATCTGAGAATTGCGTATTCATCTCAGATGCCCATTTTTGGATTGGATCTTTGAATTTTGAAGGTCTGAGTTTTTTTAATTCTTTATATGTTTTAGACAAGAGGCCCTTGTCTGAGAGAGAGTTCACTAAAATCTTTTCCCAGTTTGTGGGTTTTCTTTTCACTATGCTGGAGATTTCTTTTGACATGCAAAAACTTTTTAATAAGAAGAGGTCCCAGTTATTGATTCTGGGAAGTATTTCCCGTGCAGTTTGAGTCCTATTCATGAATTCTCTACCTACTCCTATGCCTCCAAGGTTTCTACCCAATTTGTCTTCCAATAGATTTAGCGTTTCTGTTTTAATATTCAGATCTTTGACCCATTTAGATTTTAATTTAGTACATGGTGATAGACATGGGTCTAGCTTTAGTTTTCGGCAAATGGAGAGCCAGTTTTTCCAGCACCATTTATTAAAGAGACTGTCGTTCTTCCAGTGAACCTGCTTGGCTCTTTTATCGAAGATAAGGTGGTTGAGTGTGTTTGTAGTTGTGGTTGTATCTTCTAATCTATTCCATTGATCTTCAGCTCTGTTTTGATTCCAATACCATGTTGATTTTACTACTGTTGCTTTGTAGTATAATTTCAAGTCAGGGATTGTGATGCCTCCTGCTTTGTCTTTGCTGCTTAGAATTGCTTTTGCGATTCTAGGTCTCTTCTGGTTCCAGATGAAATTTAGGAGTGATTTCTCTAGATCTATAAGGTATGTTGATGGTATTTCTATTGGGATTGCATTGAATCTGTATAAGAGTTTTGGGAGAATGGCCATCTTCACAATGTTTGTTCTTCCTATCCATGAGCAAGGGATGTCTTTCCATTTTCTGAGATCATCTTCAATTTCCTTTTTCAGTGTAATATAGTTTTCACTGTATAAGTCTTTCACTTCTTTTGTAAGAGTAATTCCTAAATATTTCATTTTTTTGCTTGCTAATGTGAATAGACCAGTTTCCCTTATTTCCCTCTCTGTGGTTTTGTTGTTTGTGTATAGGAATGCTATTGATTTCTGAGTATTGATTTTGTATCCAGCCACATTACTGAATTTATTTATTGTATCTAAGAGTCTTTCAATGGAGCTTAGGGGGTCTTCTATGTAGAGTATCATGTCATCTGCAAACAATGACAACTTAACTTCTTCTTTTCCTATCTTTACCCCTTTTATTTCTCTTTCTTGCCTAATTGCAGAGCAGATCTTTAAAACAAACTGGAATGAGTCCTTGTCATGGACTCCAGAACTCCCATTGGACTTATCGGAGGCATTGTGACTCTAGGTCTTCAGCAGGATTCATGCAAGACATTGCTATGTGCTCCAGGCCCTTAGCTGAATATTCTGTGTCCTTAGTATTGTAGACAGATTTCCTGCACTTTCTTATATTTAACTTTGGGTGACCATCATAAAATCATATTATAAATTCCATGTCTTATATGTAATTGTTCTCCGTGTAACCCCTGACTACAACATCTAATTAAGGCAGTGAAAATCTTATAGTGAAAAACTGCTACAATGAAAACTACAAGTAGCTTGACAAAGAAGATCAAAGAGAACAATGCTAATTGGAAATGCATCCCATACTTAGATAAGCAGAACAGATATTATCAAAATACCCATGTTTCCAAAAGTGACATTAATTTAATAAAATCCTAGTCAAAATACCAACAGCACTTCTGAAAGAACTATGGGAAAAGCCCTAAAATTCAAATGTAACAAGAAGAAACTCAAAATAACAAAGCCAGGCCTGTGCTGATCCTCTTTCTTTTCTCTTCCTCCTAATTTTTTCATCCTACTTCATCAGCTCCATTTTATTTTATATTGTAATGATTTTAGAAATAGTTTTTGCATATCCATTTGATTCTGAATGAGAAACATACCTTTATTGTAATTCTTATAAAAACACCTATACCAATGCTGGTGATTTAGCTCAGCGACATAAGCACCTGCCTTGCAAGCAGGCGGTCATGAGTTCGATCACTAGTACTCATAAAAAAAAAAAAAAAAAAAAAAAAAAAGAAAAGAAAAGAAAAAAGAAAAAGACAAAAAAACACACCTATACGTTATTTTAAATTAAAAATATAATGCATCAAGTATAGGATGCTGTAGATAGAAGAATTATTTCTTGAATTTAGCATGTAGCAAACTTCAGGATTTGTTTAAATGCTGTACTTAGTAATGATTTCATTTATGATAATATGTTTAATAAATGTAAATAATATATTTTAAAAATGTTCCCTAGAACCACTTTCAACCTCAATGATATTTCAGTAGCATTCAGTGGACTATAAATTGTTTAAGTTACAGTTTTTAACAAAGAAAAAACTGTTTAAAAATCAGCAAAGAGAGAATATGCAGGAAATGCTAATCAGAAAAATAAAATAAGTAAGCAGAGCTATCCAGGGGCTTCCTCAGGGAGAAGTCAAAAAAAAAAAAAGGTACAAGTTATAAAGAATTTCAGAAAAAATAAACAGTAGGAAATCACTAGTTGATAGATTACATATTGTCATCTTAAAAATTGTTATTCATGTTACAAAATTAAAGCATATAAATTGGACATTCAAACAGAGATACTGCAAACAGTTCTGTTCAATGATCCAACAAAACTCAGTAATATGGTTATCTATCTTATACACTTAAATATACATGCAGTTATATCCTGTAGAGCACTTTCTTTTCCTCTCTTTTGTACAATGACAATTACACATTTTGGGTTTTATTGCTCCCACAGTTCTTATTACTTTTTTGGAAGAAAGTAAAACCAAATGTGACATAACAGAACAGAGTCAGTCAAATCAAAAGAATGGACATAATACATAATATAAAAACAAAATACAAGGTGATCAACAATGGTTATCATAATGCCTCTTGCTTTCTTAAAAAGAATTGCCTATATAATCAGTTATAATAAAATTTAACAAAACAGTAAAGAACAAAACCAATAAAACCAAAACATTGGAGACATTACAGGACTTCAAAAGAAGATAACAGTCAATCAGAATGGACATCATAATGAATCTTATTGTCTTCATAGTTGTTGCCTATACTTTCGAATTTCATACAATCAAACAAAACAGAATAGAGGAAAATCAGTCAAAACAAGATGGTGAGAGCAATATAGGGTTTCAAATCAAGTTAATAGGAAATCAGAGTGGGTTACTATAACATATCCTGAAATTTTTTATTTATTTTTCCCTTAATTAAAAAGATAAAAAATAAATTATAAAAAAGGGAGACTGAGATAAACGAGGTCATAAAAACAAAACAGCACAGGTCAAAGCATAAACATTTAAGTAAAATAGTGTTTCACCACAAGATATCCCAGTATAAAAGTTCTTACCATAGTGTCTCTTTCCTTGAAATCTTTGAGTATAACTTCGTGTACTGTATCATCAAACATATCAAGACAATGTAAAACCATTCAAGAGAATGACAGTATTACAGGGTATTTAGAATCAACTAACCAAAAATGAACAATGGTTTCTGTATAATCTCCTTATCTATAAAAGTTTTTGTTTATATTATCACATATAACAAAATCCAATATGATACAACATGTTAAGACTGATGGAGACCAAAGAGCAAAAGCTTGATGGGACTTAAAAACATGATGATATTAAATCAGCACTAGCTATTATAATGTCTTGTTTTCTCCAAAATAGCTGTTAATAGCTTTTAATATTCTGTTGTTATATTGGATTTCTGGAATCTTGTTTATTATATGCCTGAGTGTAGCTCTGTTTGGGTTTTAGGTTGCTGGGGTCCTGTGTGCCTCATACATGTGAGTATCTTTACCTTTTGCTAAATTAGGGAAATTTTCCTGGATTATTTCTGTGAATAGTCTTTGTAATTCATTTGTTTGTGTCCCTACTTCTTCTTTTATTTCTTAATTCTTAAGTTATAGATCCTCTTATCATCTTCTAGCCTTTGTATTATTGCTGTTTGTTTCCTTGTTGTTTTTAATCTATCCTGCATTTCTTTCAAGCTGTTGTGCCAACTTTCAATAGAATTTTTAGTTTCCTGGTAATCTCTTTGAACCTGCTTCACATATTCTATGTTTTCTCTATTTTTTCCATCAAACAATTCTCCCCTTTTATCTGTTCTTCCAATCCACCATCTGTGTTTTCTTGGGCAGTGCTTAGCATTTCTTTAGCTATTCTACTTATATCTTGCCTTACTTCATTAATACTTCCCTTTTGAACTCGTCTATGAGGCTCCGGAGATATTGCTTTAAGTCTATTGGTGCCATGTCTGATATTGAATGTTTTCTGTCGTCATTCTCCTTTGCATTTACCTTTCCTGGATCAGTGTTCTCAGGATTGGGGAATGAGGACCCTTTCTTGTTGCTTTCTCTTCCCATACTTTTTGTTCCTTCCATACAAGCATATATAGGAGACCCAGGTTCTTTCTTTGTTGGTTACAGTTTGTTTGAATCCACCAGCTAGGTGTTCCCACCCACTGCAATTTCCTAGGGAGACACAGACATGGGTAGCCTCTGCTGGGCTCGCCCCTCCAGGTCAGTCAACCTACTGAAGGCTTCATTGCTAGGGTGCACTGCCAGGTGTTGGGACCTGGTTTGGGCTAGCCTACTAGGTCTTAGTCCCCGGCATCACCCAGGCCAAGTGACCTCACCAATTCCGCTTGAGAGTGGAATATGCATCTAAAGTCACTGCAGTGTCCTTTTCTGTCCAGCCTGCCTGGTGCCAGAATATCCTCTTTGGAACCTCCTAGTCTATGAAAGGGTCCTCATTCCTCTCACTCATGGCAGGTGGATGCAGGGCTCCCCACCAGTCCTGCGCTCTACTCTGTTTGCCAATTCCAACTCTCAGAGCTTTCTCATGTCTCTCTCCCTGCTGTGCTGATTCAGACGCAACAAAAGCAGCAGCAGCAGGAAATTCAAATCATAGTTTCCAGAGGCGCAGGTTCCAGCTTCCATGCTGAGATTTTATCTGTTCCAGTTTTAGCACTGGGATTGCATTTCCAATTGGTTTCTCTTAGCTTAGTTTGTTTCTGGGTCAGCAGGATATATCTCCCCTTGCTTAGGACTCCTCACACTGTACCATTCCTGGATTCTATGCTGGCTGTCTCAGAGAGTCTCCATAGCTGCTGTTATCTATCCACCATGGTCTCCCAGAAGTCGAGGTTATTGTCTTTCCCAGTCCAGGATTTTACTGAAAGATCAGTCACATTAGCATACATACCCAAATCTCCTTAGATACCAGCCCTCACAATAATAATAGGCTTATTATAAATCATACTTTTGGTGTAAAAAATTGAATTAAACTGGTACAGTGTAACCCAAGGCCTCAGATATTCAAAACCACTCATCTCAGATAAAATACACAACATCTGAGATTAATTTCCAGGATCAAACCTAGGCCTAGTCTTCAAAAGAAGACATTCTTGATAAGTTTAATTATATACTCTCCTGACTGAGTTATTTAGTTGTTCTTGTTGCATGTAAAAATCAAGAGAATTTAGGTAGCAGATGAAATAAAGATTAATCTATCCTTAATGCAAAGTTAATATCTGGGCATGCCAAAGTAATCAAAAATCTCCTTGTACGTGTCAGAGTGAAGTAGAACAGAGGAAATGAGAGAAGTGATAGTGTAAAAGAGACAAATCTTTGTAGAACTGGTTTTGAAGATGGAAAAATAGAAAAACAGAGGAATGTGGGTTTTTTTCTTGAAAATGAAAGACTCAGAAGTGAATTTTGCTCTAAAGATTAACAGGGTATGCAGCATTCCTGACACCTTCTCTGTAGCTCTATGGGACCAATTTTGGATTTATTGCCTCTAAAATGGTCTGGTTGTTTTTTGCCAAAAATTTTGTGAACATTTGTAGAAGCAACCATATGAACACTGTATATATTTTAAATTAAATTAAAATATTTTACTTTAGAATTGTGACTAATATGTATGTTAGCTCAGTGCTCACATAAAATTTCAAATAAACTCAATAAAGAAATATATGACTGTATAGAAAAAATAATTCTTTTATCTGAATAAAAATTTTAATATTAACCAGATCAGTTATGTATATATTTAAAAATATGCATCCTGGATAATGCAAAACAATGTAAATTTCACAATACTTATGTGAGTTTTGTTCTAAAGGTATTAGTCACATCATAGAGCTATAAAAGAAAAAAAATATGAAAGACTTTAAAGTGGACTAAAAGGATTAACATTAAGAAATAGAAAAGTAAGTATTTTTGGAAAACTGACAAAGTTATTACTTCATCACATAAACTAATTCATAACTATACATTCAAAAACTGATCCTAAGATAACCAATAGAAATAAATTATGTCCCATGAAGTGCAGTTCTAAATTGTTTCATGTATATTTTTACAACCCTTCATTATGGCACTTTAAATATCCTTTAGTCTACATTTTTGTGAAAATATAGACAACTCCTTGGATTCTCCTTTGAATCAGTTTGTAATAACTTAATGTTTCTGTCATTCATTCTGGTTAAGTGGTCTCTGACAGGTAATTGTTTTATGTGGTATGAATCATGAATTTTCCTATAAAAATATTCTCACTATTTACTTGGATGTAATTTACTTGGATAAATCATAGAAATAAGTTTTATATTTCTCTGAAATGCCTCAAATAGAAACTCTAACTTTGAACACGGTATGAAAGTCATTTCTCCTTTTGTGATTAAAATATAACTTTTCCTATTTCTTTCATGGAGTTTACATCATACATATCTTCAGGTCCATATTTTTTTTAAAAAAGGAGTTTTGTTAAAGAGCTAAAGGCTCTCTATCATGATTTCCTCACTTCATTACTTCTAGCATTATCTGTTATTTTATGTTGCAAAGAAGTATAATTGATTTTTTAAAATTTAATACATGTTATCTTAGTTTCCTAAAATTCTTTGAAATTTCTATAAACTAGATATTGGAAAACAAAGTTCCTGTGCCACAGTGCTGGAGACTAGAAGTGAATGATGAAAGTGTTAGTAGGATTGGGCCTAGGAAGGCTGTGAAGGGCTGAAGGAAAATGTATTTCATATACTTTTCTGAGCTTCACCTTTCTTGGTTATCTTTGGTCTCTAAAGCTTCTGTTGCAGCACTCTGATGTCTCACTTCATGTTCATATATTTTCCCTGGCTGCACTTCTGTATTCACATTTCTCTTCTTTATAAAAAGACCAGTCACATATGTCTAGGTTCCTGTCTGAGTCAGTATGACTTCATCTTAACTAATCAGATGAATAATGATGTTTTAACCAAATTTAGTCTAACTTTAGAAATTAAACATATATTATTGTTACAAGAACACAATTCAATCTATAAAACATTAAAATATAGAAGAAACTATCAAAGTGTATACCGGTAGAGAAAAACTCACACCTAAAGACTATACACATATATATAAATAGTTACATTCCATTCCTTATTTATTGTGCTGTTGTGTATTAATATTGTACTAACCAAAAGTATACTTTGTTTTGTTTTTGTTTTTTATACTGGGGATCAAATTCAGGATCTTGCACTCGCCAAGCAGTCACCAATAACACTATGCTAAACCTCCAGTCAGCAAATTTGTTTATATGAACATTTTATGACATTTTAAAAGACAATACTATGATATTTTACAATTCTTATTTGAATAGACTTAGTTCAGTAGTCACTTTTTAATCTTCAAATTGCCTATTGTTGAAAATTTTTCTTGTGTATTTTAATAAACATTAATGAGTATTGTAATATTTCCATATATGCATACATCCTGTCTTGATCAAGTAGAAAGACAGATGGATTAAGATTTCTTTTTTTAAAAGGCCAGTACATAAGATACATATGAACTTTTAAAATATTTACACAAAGGCAATTTTGGGTAAGCTAAAAAAATAACATAAGTTTAACAAGTCAAGCACACTAATGATATCAATGATTCTCCATTCATTTTTTTAATTTGTAGGTAATCCAAATTATTTTTTCATTTTATAAAATAATAAACAAAATTTCATAAGTAAAGACTAACATAATTATAACAATTATAATAGGTTATAATTATAACAATTATAACATTGTATAATTATTATACCATATATTGTTATCTTCAGTTTAAATTGAATATATAACACTCAAAACTGCAGTCTTCTTTTATTTCTATATACACATTTCTTAATTTTTCTTAGAAAATCAAGCCCATAGTATGAAATGATTAGTTTTGACACTTATAGGTTATCAATACTGCAGCACACTGACTGAAGGTATATGATGGGCCCGTGTGTTTTCCTATGGGGTCTGTGGAATCAAGTCTTCACATATGGAAACTGAGATTAAGAGAGATTCAAAACTCATTTGAGATCTCAAAGCAAGTAAGTGACAGAGTTGGAATTATTGTGAATAAAATCACCTATATTGGCATTATGGGTTTTAAATCACTTTACTGACTGCATAATAGCATTTGTAGGACATGTTGTGTTTTAAATCTATTAGATAAGTCCTGGAGACCAGTTTTCTAAGGAATCTTCAAAAGAGTTTTTATGTTCTCTTATAATTGTCAATATAAGGCCAAAAAAACACAATCCATAATATTTTAATTTACATTTATTTAATGACTATTCAAATTCAAAAATTTTCATGTTTTTAGAACTTTAATTTTTATTGATCAGTTGTTTTTTTTTGAGTTACTGAGTCATAATTTTCTTTTAATGTGTGTGTGTGTGTGTGTGTGTGTGTGTGTGCATGTGTGTGTGTGGTACTAGGGATCAGACCCTGGTAATATGCATGGTAGGAAAGACTGTCTGAAATAAGGACCTTCTGGTCCTTATTGAGACAAAGTCTCCCTATTTTAACAGGTGGGGCTTGAACAGTAGATCATCTGTTTTTGTCATCCAAATAGTTGAGATTACAGTCATGTTTGACTGCATCAAGCAATTGACATGACAAAAGACATTTGAAATTTTAAAAATGAGACCAGTCACTACTATACATAGTACTATAATTTTTATACTGTACTGTAAAATGGTAAAATAAGCCAGATTTTCTTTAAAACATTGATTTTATATGTCAAATCAAGTCTTGGCTGCCCAACTGTTATCTGGTAATCTATAAACTAATTCCAGCTGGCAGTAATTTAACAGATACAAGTTTTTCTTAACATCTTTTTCAGACAAATATGCATAATATATTTATTCTTCACTCATAATCTTATTATCAGCCAAATACAAAGCCGAACACATGAAGGCAAACTAGCATTCTTTTAGAGAACCTTTTACCAATTACATAGTAGAATTTTTAAATCCTTTTCAATTAAAGTTTTAGTATTGCTTCTAATGTATTTGCACTAAATATCTATTTTGTAACACTCTACCATTTCCAAGGAGTAGTTTGAGAATATTTTTCTATGTCGGGTTTGTAAATGATGCAAACTAAAAAAATAACATTTTTTTTACTTAATTTGTACACAAAGTTGTTCCACTTGTTTCTGATACCCTGGAAAGTATATAGTACCATCCATCCTAAAATCTGTATAAAGATCATATTGTTATCGAAAACATAAATGAGCATGTCAGTAGTTTGGTCAATATGACTGTCCTCCATAATTTAGGATATATTTAATTTCAGAAAAGTATTTTTTGTGATTGAGAAGATTATATATACATAGATTTTAGTTCAACTTCTCTCTTTTGTGCACCATTATAAATAGTTTGACAAAAAGCATTTGAAATTTTGAAAATGAGTCTAGGCACTACTATAAATAGTCAAAAATAGTATGCATACACAAGTGTGTAAATCTAAAATTATCATATACAACATTCAATGATACCAATCACTGTGAAACACAGTGAAGTAGACTATGAATAAAAGATATATGTGGAGATATATATATATATATATATATATATATATATATATATAATTACTTCTGTAGCTTATATAGGGTAATCTTAAAGCAGAATATATAAAAAGTTTCTTTTTCACTGGCACAAATTCAAATACATTTAATTTTAATTATAACGTTTAGTTCTGAGACTTTAGTCTATGAACCAGCCTAAGGAAAAATCCGAGGTCTTCTTTATTTACATACTTGAAATCAAACAACTCTCCTACAAGGAAGAAAATTGCAAGTTTTCAAATGAGTTTCAAGTTTCCATTTCCAAAAATGATAAAATGAGACATAAAAGTGACCAATGGCAATTATAGCTTCATAACCTCATTCATTAGTGTCTGACTTCTTCCATAATACCAAATTCAAACTAGTGTTTAGTAGCTACTCATAAGTGATTTATCCAATCATTCTTCTTCTTCACTTATTGCATTTATATGGTAGCATAGGTAGAATTTACAGGATCAACATTCTTTTTTTTTTTTCTTTTTTTCTTTGAGACAGAGTCTTGCTATGCAATTCAGGCACTCTTTGAACTCATTATATAGTCCAAGTTACTTTTGAACTCCCTTCTTTCCTCCTGCCTCAGCCTCCCAAGTCCTGGCATTACAGGAGTGCACCATCATGCCTACATGCTCAGCATGACCAGACTCACAATGAAGGTGAGTATAATTCACAGTCGCATAGACAGATAAGGTTTTCTTATGTTTACATCAATCTATATTTTGTTTTAAAAGTGCAAAAGGTAAGTGTCCACTGTAGAATACAAAAGATTTCTAGATAATGTCAAATATGCCTTCTAAAAAATATCAAAACAAAACAAAAACCTCTTTTTGTATCTTTAGATCTGTCTTTGCCATAAAATAGGCAGTTTGTTCCATGAAGTCTTTGTCCACAAATCAGATACAATGTCAAGTACTGATTTTATTTTAAGCCACTATTGTGTCTGAGGGAGCCATTCATATACGTACTTTTCACTTGGTAGAGACAGTACATCCTTATACTACAGACAAACTGAAATAATCAAATTATATTCTAGGAAATATGTAAGAATTTCTTTCCATTGAAACTCTCATAATGTTGTAACCCCATAAGTAAAAGCATTGTAATGTGACCACTATTAAAAATTCATTCACAAAAATATTCTTTATCATATTTCAAAAGAAAGTTCTCAGTTATCAATGTGTATCATTTTCTGAGAAAGGAATTAACATGCCTGGGTTCTGACAGGTCAAAGAAATGTACAGCCACTCCTTCATGGGATATCTGTCAAAATTCCTCAAAAATATTGGTTTCTTTCAATCCTGTTGTTTATAATTCCTCTAACATGAGGCTATCATGGTAGCCTGTATTCTCCTGCAGACAAACCAGTGAGTACACACATTAGTTATTTTTGGAGTTGTCAGAAGGTTTCACTTACTGCTAAATCCACCCTAGGGCATGCAATAGCACTTTTGCAATTTGAACTCTTTACTGTGGTTTTTCCGATAACTTTTTCACTGTGGAAAACAAGAGGAGATTTCAAGAGTATATTTATGCTGACAATCCTGTTCAAATTCACAACAGTATCACAATCTAAAACTTAAGAAAAAACAAATAAAAACTACTCTTCCAAAGATGCTAATATCAAAAGTTACATAATTAATATGGAAGTGTGTTTTTAAGATATTTCTAGTTATTTTAATGTGAAACTGAGTTTGGCATGTAATACTTTTCCATTGTCAATACAATTTAAAGTTAGCTGTGAAAATAGTAAATCCATGTCACAAAAATATCAATTACAATATTTTAACAGAAGTAAAGCATAATATAATGTGTTAATTTATGTTTTCTTTCCTAAAATCTTTTAATTGAAGATGAGAAATTGTTTAATATTCTTGTCCTTAATTGTAATAATTTCATTTAAAATACAATAATACATTAGTAGGGGATATTGCACAGCAGCACAGTGCCTTCCAGTCAGCATGAGGTTTTGAGTTCAATTCCCATATCAAAAAATTAATACTAATACATTTATACCAAAGAGATGTGGCAGGAAGTGATGTTTATACAGAGCATGATAAATTCACAATCTTTTAAAATTTACAATTTCAGTAAAATTATGATAAAATTGCTTTTATAACAGTTCTATGAGTAAAAATAAAAAGGTTTAGTAAATTTTACTTACACATTAGTCAAGAGTTTTGAGTAATTTAGATCCTTTAACTCTATTATCTCAATATTTTTCTTTGGTACAGATAGTCACTGACTTATTTCAAAGGTGTTACAAATGTATAGGTAAATATTATACGCTCATTACTAGTAAAAGTAGACTATAAAATTGTATTGAATAATAATAACTACAAGTGAAAATATGTCACTGGAATTTTATCAGTCAGTTAACTACAGTCACTAAGCATAAGCACAAATAGAACCATTACAGTCTGCTTATTCACTTCAGGGAACAATTTTAACTTGTTCTAAATTAAACTCAGGGAAAAATGTAGAATATGATGAAAACAGTAAATGAATATTAATATTAATATGAATATTAATATTATAATTATATTGTTGTGTCTTTCAATAAACAGTTTGGAGGACAGCAGAGAACACAGTGAATAGATAACAGCAGCTACAGTGGCTCTCTGAGATAGCCAGCTTAGATTCCAGGAATGGTGTGGTGTGGGGAGTCCTAGGCAGGAAGAGATATACTCTGCTGACCCAGGAATGAACTAAGCTGAGAGAAACCACCTGGAAATGCAATCCCAGTGCTATGACTGGAACAGCTAAGTCTCAGTGTCATCACAGGAATCCATGCCTCTGGAAACTGTGGCTTGAATTCCCATGCTGCTGCTGCATCTGAATTGGCACAGCAAGGATAGAGACATGAAAGCTCTGAGAGTGGAAATCACTGGACCAAATTGAGAGCAGAGCTGGTGGGGTGCCCTGCATTGACCTGCAGTGAGTGAGAGGAATGAGATCTCTTCCATAGATAAGGAGGCTCCTCCAGAAGACATTCTGGGACTGGGACGACTAGCCAGAAAAGGACACTGCAGGGACTTCAGTCACATATTCCCCTCTCAAGTGGGATTGGTGGGGAGCGCTTGACTTGGGTGATGCCACAGACTAAGGCCCAATAGGCTAGCCCAAACCAGGTCCCTGTGCCTGGCAGTGCACCCTAGTGCAGTGAAGCCTTCACCAGTTTGATTGGCCTGATGGGGCCGGCCCAGCATAAGCTGTGACAGTCTGTGTCTCCCTAGTGCCTACTACACTGCAGTGGATGGGAACACCTAGCCAGCACAATTCAAACAAACTGTAACCCACAAAAAAGAAATTGGACCTCCTATATACAGCTGTATGGAAGGAACAAAAACTTTGAGAAGAGGAGGCAACAAGTTACGGTCTTCAGTCCCCAATCCTGAAAACACTGATCCTGAGAACACTGGAAAGGTAAACGCAAATGAGAATGAAGCCAGAAAACATTCAATATCAGACACAGCAACAATAGACTTAAAGTGATATCTCTAGGACCTCATAGATGAGTTCAAAAGTGAAGTATTTAACCAAGTAAAGTAAGATCTAAGTAAAATAGTTAAAGAAATGCTAAGCACCTCCCAAGGAAAAAACCAGATGATTGAATGGAAGAAAAGAAAAAAAATGAGAGAATTTTTTGATGGAGAAAATACAGAAAACCCAGAATACATGAAGCAAACATAACCATCAAATCACAAAGATCATGGGGCGAAATAATTCAAGGTTTGAAACACAATAACCTCCAGCCAAGATTGATATATCCTGCACAATGTCCTTAGAAATTAATGGAGAAACAACGTGCTTCCAGGATAAAGAGTAACTAGGGGAGTTTGCAGCCACCAATGCAACTCCACAGAGAATACTGCAGGACATTCTAAAAGAGAAAAATACCAAGATTCCAGTAACAGTAGCAGAGAGGCCACAATGAATGGAGCAGAAAGCAAAATGAAGAAGACAAACTGACAACCAATGACAGAAAAAGAGCTCAACAGAAACGAGGCAGAGAAGGTTGGATATAATTTCTAATATGGATGGCCTAGATACACTAACTTAAGGGAAAAAAGAGAGAATTTCAGGCAGAGTAGATCAAGAGATAGTGTCCACCAAGAGGCTCTTTATAGGAAATATAATTAGCCTGAAGAAGGTTATATGGACCAAAATCAAACATGAGAAAATGGAACTCGATGTGATTGGGAACCAGAGAGTAATAAGGGTAACTAGACCAGTATTTATGCATAAGTTGAACAGACAGGCTTTAATAAATGAACAAATATAACTAGAAATCCAGCCCAGGAATGAGAAAGTTCATAAAGACTTAGGTAAATAGCAGGTTGCCCTCCCCCCCCCCCCCCCGGTACAAAACTGTGAGTGTTGGGGAGACCCAAAAATACACATGTCATTATGGGGGAGTAAAAGTCCTCAAAAAACAAAAACAGCAGAAGATATAGCTAATAGTGTATCAGGAATTAAAATCCCTATTACTCGAACCATTCTGCTTGGTTGGAACGAGTTTGTATACAAGCACTGGATCTGAGGGACACAGAGAGCTGTCCATAGCATAGGGGACATTTTAATTCCCTATTAACTCAATCAGGATCCATATATGACTTATACTTTTGTATCATGACTATTCTTAGTTAAATCTGACTTGTTTGATTGCTGCTTATTATTGATAGATTTTATTCAAAACTGTAAGGTTGATGGTAAAAAGTTGAGGAGTATAGACAACTGTACTGAAAATGACAATGATTCACCATGATAATCATTCTGATTTGATTATTACCTGTTTTTGTAGCTCTGCAGTATCTATAAAGTTGTATTTCTGTTAATTCTGTTATTTACTAATATGCTCAATTATAGTTTATCTGATGATGTAGCCAATTATATTGATGATAACAAGAGACAGCACAGTGACCAGGTTAGAACTCCTTATACAGCAGATTTAAATGTCTTTTAAGTTGTATATGTCTATAGGAAAATGTTTAGTTCTATCCTGCTTTGTTGTGTTTCTCCGTCTAATATAGAAAGGATAGAAATACATGTTAAGACTCATGCTTATGTAAAATGTATAAACAGTTTATGAGAACTGATCTGATGACACATGATGAAATGAACAAAAACTTTGAAGGAAAGAAAGTGGCACTGCAGTACCCAATCCTGATGCCAGAGAGTTATGATGTGAAATTCAGCAATATTATTAATCTTTGTTCAGAAGGATTTTAATCTAATAAGCTGTGTTAGGTCTCAACATAAATGAAGATATGGATAAACGCATACATGTCTAAGTGTATAGGATTGATAGCCATAATACTTAGTTTTTGTTGGATAGTTGAACAGAACTGTTTGTGGTCTCCCTGGTTGAAATCCCACTTATATGATCCACTTGTGTACCTTGAACAACTATTTATAGGGGGACAATATGTATACATCAGCTAGTGATTTATTACTATTTCTTTTCTTTGAAAGTATGTACTATTTCTGCCAGTTTTCTATTTTGTTTTGTCTTTCTTTAAATAAATAAAAAAAAAAACAGTTTGGACATTAACTCTTGTGACTCAAGGATCTTCCACAGCAGATATGAGTACTTTGATTTAATTGGCTTATGCACTTTCTAGAATTTATTTTCATGATCATCTTGCCTTATTACTTGATTCCTTGAATTCTTTGGGTTACTTAGGAGTGCACTGTACAAAGTCTTTGTATTGTAGTTATTCACACTGTCATTTATTTCTACTTTAATCCTGCTTTCAACCTGAGGAAATTACTCCAAAAATTTTCCTTCTTATGCCATCTGGAAAGCTTACATTCAGTGTTTAATATTTACATAAGCTAGGCAATGAAGCTGGCTGGGACGTATACAGAAAATGGTTTTGATTATTAATACTTTTGTACATGAGGCTATTAATTTTGATTAATAATTTCCCAATTCATATTTCTCAGAAAGTTCATAAATTCTATACAAATATTCAAAATATAATGCTATCCAAAGATGCTACGTGTTGACTTCCTTAAAATCTACCACTCACTTAAGTAAATTTCACAATGTACTTTTGCAGTGGGTCTATTTTGATGCCTGTATTTGTCTCTTTTTATTTTTTTCTTGCTTTCTACTCATCCTTATTTTTCTTATTTCACAAATAATTTTTCACTTTGGTTGGGCTTTAAGAATAAAGATAGAAAAAATATAAAACTTAAAAGAAATATAAAATTAGTGAATATAGACTTTTATATTTTATAAAATAGTGACAACCCTTATTGTTTACCCCTCCATTATAATTTATCTTAGGCTTATTATTAAAATCCTCATATTTATTTTTAAGGTTAACTTAGTTATTTGTGATTTTTATATTTATTAGCTAAGATATTTATTTATGTAAAATAAACATCTAATTTTGTTGGATTATAACCTTTATTTCTGTCTAAAATTGTATACATACATACAAACAAACAGAAATGAAACTTTAAAATATAGACAAAAATAAATTTTCTTAAAAATGTTAATTTGCCTACTTCATCTAAGTTTTGATATGTGGTATTACTATGCTTAGCAAAAAATAGTTGAAGGATTTTATTTATATTTTTGATTGATTTATATTGAGTAGTTTCACAATTGTATGGATTTTTTCTTTCTGTTAATGATTTATAACTTTATTATTTCATAGTTAGACAAATTGGTACATATGCTTTGAATTTTTAACATCTTTTAATGATTTAACTTATGACAAAATCCATGATCATTTTGGGGTATACTCTATATGTTTAAAACATATTGTTTTGTGGTCAGACACAGTTCTATAAATACTCATTTTATCACCTTTCCTAACTGTGATTTTCAGAATTTATATGGCTATATGGACCCATTGCACAACTATTCTGTGAAACACTCAAAGAGGTATTTTAAAATTTTCCACTTTGAATCATGGTCTTCCTTCTTCAGAGGTTGATTTCTTTGGTTAATTGTCTGCCTTTAACAAGATCAGGTTTGCATGTTGATAGCTATTTGCTTTTTTAAAAGTTTTATGATTCTCAAAATCAATGCCTATAGAAGAGAAACAGTGGGCCAGTTTGACAAGAAGGAGGAGAGTCACTGTGATAAAACTTTCTGGTTAGTTCTGGAATAGAAATGTTCCTGTGCAGGCCAAATCATCAAAACTTATCACCTCAGACTCAACTAGGCATTCAAAGCAGCTGTGCTGGAAAGACACTATCTTGGATGTGGTGACTCTATATCGTTTATTTTATTTACTTATTCATTTAAGAGATATACAATGAAACCGAATTTCAAAGAAGGCTAGTAGGACAGTTACAATAGTTGATACAGTTTGTCTTGTTTTCTTCCTTGTAGTTATTCAGAGTAGTGGATATAGGCATAATATTTTATCTAAGCAATAATAGCTCAAAACATTCTTTTCAAGAAACAAACAGAAGCTAGTTATATAATTACCTTAACTATCTTGTGTGTATATCTGCATGTATATTTATATATATTTAGTTTATCATTTTTTTTGGTTGACTAGTACTGCATTATATTAAAATATTATTTTATCCATTCCTCCTTTGATGGACATTTGGGTTGTTTCCAAGATTCAACTGTTACAAATTGTGGTGCTGTCAATATGAATGTGCATACATACCTAAGGTATGATGTTTTTATTTTCTGAGAAAATACCCAGAAGGGGAATAGCTGGGCCAAATATAGGTTTAGCAATTTCTGAAATCACTAGAGGACTAAATTAACAGCACTACCAACAACTAGGTCAACAATACATTCTTCAGCAATTATTGGGCATTAACAGTCTCTGACAAATATTTAGAGCTACAATGATTTTCTTTTTCTGGTATTAATTTTAAAATAAATCTCTTATTTTTTTACTTAAAAGTTTTGTTTCTTTTGCTGTGTATACATCTTTCATATGACCTAGAGCAGCTTGTCATTTATTTCTCTAAATTTTGATTGTAAATTTAATATTCATATACATGATTTTCATTAGGATTTTACATAACTATTGCTACATTAATACCTAATGGATATTGTAATTTTATTTATAATATAAAGGACATGCTTTTTAGCAATTGAAAGATCATGTTCTATAATCTCATGATTGCTACTTTTGCATGTGGACAATAGAAAGCACCATACTGTTTCCTTGTAAGTAAGTGTATCCCCACATGTATCCTTTTATGATTTTATAGCCCTATCCTTCTGAATTCTGATAAGATTATTTAAATACTGTATTTCTTTATAATATTTTACACAGATCCAGGAATTTCTTAACATTTGATTTACATCTTGCAATGTGTTGTATCCTGTTACCTACTAACATCATTCTTTCAGAATCTAATTTGCAGGCACATCTATTAGATTTTTCACATTTAAAACAAATTATATAGTAAAATACAACTAGAATGAGATTGTTTTCTTTTGAGAGGTTTAAGAATTGCTTTGATCGATGATTCAGAGCCATTTTTTTCACTTTTTTTTTAAATTTTTTTTTTGTCTTTTTCTTTTTTTATCGGTACCAGGGATCAAACTCACAACTGCGCACTTGCAAGGCAGGCACTTATGCCGCTGAGCTAAAGCCCCAGCCACTACATTTTATCTTCACTTTTTTGTGTGTTTCAGGGACATTATTAGTTTGGAATTACCTCTGTAAAATTCAAGGTTGATTATTAGCAAGACAAATCTTTGTAAATTTTTCACTAAGAATTGTACAATTTTATTATTGTTTTAACCTAGAAATATCTTTTCTATAGTGGGTCATCTCTTAGAGTAACACCTCTTTTATTGTGATCTTTGTTCCCTATCTCTCCATTAGAAGAAAAGTAAAATACTTAAAAATGTTCATTCAAGATCACAATTAAGTCATAGATGTTTTGCTTTTTGGTATGAATGCATCTAAGGACTTGACCTTTTAATGTCTTGTTATCTTGTTAATTCTTAGATACTTTTAATAAGATTTTAAAATTTACATTATCCAATTTACAGAAATGTGTTCCCAAATAACTTAGCCCTATACTTCTGGAAAATAGACTCTCATATATATGCATGAACAAATCCAAATATATGGGCATTAATATTAGTGTGACCTAGTTTTTAGAGCTACAGAGTAGCAAAAGATTTGCTGTTTCCCAAGTAATGAATGAATCCTTTTTTTTTAATCTCTAGTAATACTTCAACACAAAGTTAAATTTTTCTCCTTGATGTGATTAATGTACAATCCCATTTCCCTAGTCAATCATGAAACTTCTAAAAGGTAGTGACTTACTATGTACATATGGTACTTAAGGAGAAATTTTGCGTGTGCCTGACTTGTTAATTGATAATAAAACAACTATTTTATATAGTTCAACTTTGGTAAAACATTTGTTAGCATATTGTTCTGTGCTTTCTTTAATATAGAAGCATTTAAAGGCAATGACATGACAATTTTAATTGAAATTTAATTGTCTATGTAATGGCTATTGTATATAAAACTAAGTATGGCTACAATATCAATCAGTTATAATGTGCATTCATGCTGAAAAAAAGTTTGTTCTTTATAAATATAAGGGAAAGCATATTCAGTAATTTCACAAGTTTAAGATCAATCTGCTTAGTCTGAGAGAAACAATAAAGGAACAAATGTGGAAGCAAATTAATGCTTTGTAGATGAATCTGTTGCTCTTTAATGTCAAAACAGTTTTAGAAGCTTTCTCTCCTATCAGTTGGGTGCATCTGTTACAAGCATAAAAGAAAGCATGGAGTTATTTCAACATGCATTTGCTTGTTGAATCTTACTGTATTAAATCTTCTACTGCACATTTCTTTTGAAATCAAAGTCTTTTAAAAGCAAGTTTCAAATCTATTGTCTATAGTAGAGTCATGCATATTGTGTTAATCATAACCAATGAGATGTTTATAAAGGCTTATTTCCAAAATTAAAGTATATTTTGTTTTTGGAACAAATTATCTACATTGCTTCCAGTAACTTGGATTGTTTGAACAATCCAAGTTAGAACACAGAAAATCAAACAATGCATTCTGAATTCTTTCTCAATCACTTTTTGTATAAAGAAGCATTTATTCTTTTTTTAAAAATTTTATTTAAGAGGAAAAAGAGAAAAACAAAACAAAACAAAGCGGTGTAAGGGTACACATAATACAGAACTACAAAAAAGAAAAAACATAACAGTAAGAAATACTGATTAGACTCTGTTCCATTCTGTGCGATAGTATCAAGTTTGAGGGTATAGGCAACTACTTTGAAGGCAATAAGATTCACTAAGATGCCCATTCTGGTTTGACTATTGAGTCCTTTGGAAGTCCTGTAATGTTTACAATGCCTAAGTTTTATTGGTCTTGTTCTCTACTGTTTTGTCCAACTTTATAATATCTAATGAGATAGACAATTCTTTTTAAGGAAACAAGAGACAACGTTGATAACCATTGTTGATAACCTTGTACTCTGTTCTACATCATGTGCTATGTCTATCCTTGGTTTTGACTGACAGCTTTGTTTTGCCATATTTGACTTTATTCTCCCCCCCCAAAAAAAAAAGTAATAAGAACTAAGGAGTAATAAAATCCAAAATGTGTAAAGTTTGTTGTAAAAAAGAGAGGGGAAAAAAAAAGAGCTCTAACGGATATAACAGCAAGTGTGTTTAGGGGTGTTAAATAGCTGACTATATTAATGTTTTTGGATCATTGAACACAGCTGTTTGCAGTCTCTCTGTTTGAATGTCCACTTTGTATTCTTTGATACTGTGATTTGAGCAACTATTTCCAAGATGATAATATGTAATCTATTAGAAGCATTTATTCTTGAGAACTCACATAGCCATCTGAAATAAAAACACAGGTTATAATAGTTCTTAAGTATCTTTCAATCTAACTGTTGCAGAGTGGCTTATATAATATGCACCTTTCTCATGAAAAAGCTTTTATTCACACTTTATTGTCTAGTTCAGTCAATTAGCAAAAGTCATAGATGGTGAATTTACTTGATAAGACAGTCTTACTCTGAATTATGCTGAATTACAATCTGGTGTGAAAATTGAATATCCCATTATTGCATGTGATTGTGCATGTATCTCTTCTAGTATTTTTCTTAATACCCTCTGCACTGGAGAGTTAACTTGACATGCAAACTGTATATTATATTTGGCTCAGATAATCACACTTTATTTTCATTCTTGATTTTATATGTGGGTTAGAGTTTTAAAGTAATCTTGTTTATGAAGGGAACTAAAATTATTCTTTAATCTCCAGTTTGTAAACTGGAGATTAATAGGATTTTTGTATATTAGTGATGGTTGCTGAATGAGTTTTCAGCATGATAAAAGAGAGAATATAAAGTAAAAATAGCTTTTATTCCAAGGATGCCGAGAGAACTCTATGGCTGCCAGGGTCTGGTTTTCTCTGGCCAGAACATGAGGCATGGGATATACCTAACCTCTGACCAGAGGCTTTGCTTAGGGTGGGTGTTGATGATGTACGAGGAGCTGATTTGAATTTTCTTTGCATGCAAACAGGGAGGGGAATTGCAAATAAGCCTGAGGAAGGAGTGGGAAGTGGTAAGCATTGTCACTTTGTCCTTCCACCAAGTTAGACCACCGCCATAATTTCTACTAAGTCAAGAATCTTTCAGTTGCCTCAATGTTACTTTAGGAAAAAGACAATATATTTATGGATTTATAATAATACAATGTCTATTGTTTTCAGGTTTACAAAAACATAAAACTATAATATTTATTAATTTTCTGTTCTACTTTAATATATTAAAGATATTTTGAATCAAAACTGTTCAAATTAGAAATGAACATAAATCAATGCTTTAGTATTTTTCCAGAATAAACCAAAAAAAAAAATACACATAATTGTATATTATTTTCAAATTTTTTCTACTTTTTTGTTCAATTTAAGAATGTGTAATTTTGTTCTTTTTCCATTTAGGTATAAAAATAGACATCAATTGTTGAGGAATAAGTCTTCAAGCCCACGGTGAAATTTTTCGTAAAAGCATCCTGCCTTCATGAGCAAATTGAATCATACTGTGATGACTATAAGAAACAGCACTCCCATCAATTAGATGAATTTAATCTTGAAAGATATGCTCAGTTTGATCATCATTAACTTCAGTTTAAATTAAAACAAAGAGCACACCTTTTTCTCTTAGGAAGAATCCAAAATAGATTTAAAACAACATGCATATATCATGATTTGATCTGGGTGACATGTATAGGTAATTGTTTAAATCCTCACAGATAATATGGATGGGCCATTGTTTACATATATAGTCTTCTCTGTTCAAAATATGTTAAAAATTTGGAGGTCTTTGTTTCAAATAAACACTTTAAACTTCATGACTCTTTAGGGATAATAAATAAGTTTAAATATTTATTAAAGGAAGTTTCATTATTAAGTCACCTAAAAAACCAAAGATAAAATCAACCATACACTGAGAGAAATGGCACACAAGGTAGATATGACTTTAATGATTTTATTGTTTAAAAACTTACATTTTTATATAATTCTTATTTTATGAGTCATTTAACAGATATCACTAGTTCTTAAAAGTACTTTTAAATGTATACTTTCTTTTCTGCAGTTTTTGCTGTGGTAAAACTAAAGAAAATCTTTAAGCTTTACCAAGGAAAAGAAGAAAATCACCTAGAGACTATTATAGTCCCAACAAGATAAAGACTAAGCTAGGTGGAACTGACAATCTCTGAAATACTGTGAAGCAAAAGCAAAAGTTGGCCTGAGTGGGATGATTGAATTTTAATTGCCTAAACTTCATATTAAATCTCTGGTTGTATGTACATTTGTATCTGTGAGCAGATGAGTAAGTGTATGTATCCCACATCTGGGATTCTATCCACAAGCATTCTTATTTTAAATGTACATAATAAATTAATTTTTGCAAGCCCACCAAAGATTAGAACACTGCTATGTGCCAAATCAAATTAGAGCTCACATTTTCCAAAGGCTTTCTTCCATCATTTTTACCAAAGTGCATTTTCTCTCCACAGCATGTAATGCATACAAAATGACCTCAGATTCACTTGTGAATACATTAGCGTAATGTGCAACTAGCCATTGTCATCCAAGAAAAATGACCTTTACAAGTAACCCAGCCCTGTGTCAGCTGAGGGAAAACACCATATGCAATCTGTGTACTGAGCCCTATTATTGTGGATAGCCTAGTCACACCAAAAGTCATCAGGACAAATCTTTTATTTTTCCCTCCTCAAATCTGTAAATTTAAAGATAATAGTGTTAAACATATAATGTTAACCACTAAGATAAGCATATCAAATAAATAGTAATATTAAATGGAGTCCCAAGTTCTTACATAAATATAAATATTTTGAAATTACTACTAGCACACTACCAGGTACACAAGAGTTATTTTAAATTAAGTGTTGAATGTGGGTAAAAAGAAACCAAGGATAAGGAAGCTTCTGTGAAAAAATAAATAAATAAATAACCAAGAGGTTTCAGCTGTTGCTCTCAAAAGAACACTGGCCTAGCATTCATTAGATCCTGGGTTCAATTTCGGGTAATGTAAAAGAAGAATATAGATAAAGCAATATAATGTCATAAGATAACACACACAATTTATAAAATCAGTTACTTTGAGAAAAATTACACTTTGTCACATATTGGGGTGTAACAATATTAACAGCAGTAATTTAAACCCTAATTAGTTGGAAATTTGGAAAATAATAACACTCCTAAATCCAGTGCTTTTTAACAATCTAACAAGTACCATCACATTTATACTTTAAATTTCTGTACATTAATTTCTCATTTTCTTTTATTCTATTCTTTTAATGAAGTGACCAGAATTTCTTTTGTATGTTCCCAAAAGCCTAAAGTAGTGTCCCATACAAAATTGTAAAAAACATCACATAACTATATTTACCACAAATTTTAAAATTTGGGGGCTGGTATTTTACTTATATCACATAAGTGGCATATCTTGTAGCATTTGTATTTTACCTAACAAAATATGACAAAAAATTTTCTGTAGGATGATCATGACCAAGATAAAAAGGACATTTTTTTTTAAGAGTGCAGCTTTAGATTTCAGGTTGATGAATTGATCTTAACACCAGAAGAGTTAAGACACAATTTACAAAGATAATCGCAAAGTATTTTTAAGTGACAAAAATAAATCAGAGCTCTATCATTGACATTTCCTCTATCAAATAATAATATTTAAGAAATAGAAGAAATCCCTTTTAGGATCTTGTCAGAGATCTTGCCTTCTTAGATATTTTAAGACAAAACCTAAAACTAATAGCATAGACAATATTCTTTAAACCAGAAAATTAAGTGAATTTTACATAACAGGCACATTTTTTTAAAATAAGAGAATAATGGAATAGAGGTCATCCTCTCAAGTAATCAATGGAGGTAACAAAAGGAAAAGAAAAGCCATTATGCAAATATGTAGCTAAGTATTGCTAAACTGTTTTGAAGAACTTCAGTTTAGGATAAGGAGGAACTGAAAATGAAAACTTTTCTCTGCCTGTAGTCCAATTTTATTTTAATAATAAGAATGTATATAATAATAAATGTGATTTGAGAATAGTTATGAAATTTTATCAGTGGTAATGCTAAGTGAGCATATCTTATTTCTTGTTTTGTTAACACTTTTCTCCAATTAGTTTTTGTAGTTGTTCATGGTGAGTGCATTAAAAAGCATCATTTGATTCTAAGGAAAATCAGATTTGAGCATGTACATTTCTAAACACTAAATATCATGATTTGAATTTTAAATAAAAATACATTGATTAAATGTCATAAATAAAGAAATGTAATAAGAATTTTAGAGCTAAATCTATAATTTGATAAAACTATTTTAGACTATGTTAGAAATAATTTATAGCATTAAAACAAGAGAGATCACAAATAAAAACCTTTAATAGGCATGAATTTATCTGCAATTCTGAAACAGTTACAATAAAAAGTTTTTTCTTCAGAGGATCCTGGGAAGATGGCAGATTGAGAGGTAGCTGGGTAGAGAGCATCTGTGAGAAAAACAACTCAGACACTAGAATTTAACCACATGGAGAAGACAATACAAAAGGAGAGGGATTCTCATGACGCAGGAAAAAGAAAAAGAAAGGAAGTTAGGAAAAACATAGATGAAAGGCTAGAACCAGATGCACACTCACTAGGGCAGGTCCCCCACTGTTCTGGGTACCCTTTGGAGTCAGATGACTCAAAGTCGCCTGATGTTGTGGTAGCACTGAAATCAGGGGTTGTTGAGCCCAAGGCCCTTAGTGGGGGATGTGGTGCAATGGAGAGCAGAACCATCAGGGAGAGCTATACTGATCCATGATGTCTGCTAAGAAATGGGTCCTGCAGAGGGGTGATGGGCTGGATGACAAATTGGAGTTGGGCAGAATGGGCCTGAACAAGAACTGCAGTGGTGTCAGCCAGCTACTCTTGGCCAAAATTGGACTGGGAGTCCTGCTTGGGTTCAGTCATGCCCCTGGTTGGGACCCAATAGCCAGGGATGAAACTGTCCCAAAACTGTGACATCCTTTTGGCATAGACTAATGTGGCTAAGGAACTACTGATGGACTGGCTTATACAAGAGGGGCCAGCCCACAGCATCCCTGCATGCACCTCACAGATCAACGGTAAACTGGAGAGGGCAGCAATCCCCTAGCCAGCACACTTCAGAAAAACCATAACCAATACAGAAAAGGCCTGAGGTCTCCACTATACACCTGTCTGAAAGAAACCAGAAACACGACAAGAGAAGGAAATAAGAAAAAGCCTCCAACCACTGACCCAGGGAAAACAAGTCCAGGAGAGCAAAATACAGAAGAGACCGAAGACAGCCAACTTGCAATATTGGACACAGCATCAGCAGACATAAAGAAATACATTCATGACCTCATAAATGGACTTAAAAGTGAAATTCTAATTCAAGTGAAGCAAGATATAAACAGATTAATAAAAGAAATACTAAGCACCTCTCAAGAAGACACAGAAGAATGGAGGAACCCAGAAAACGGAGAGAAACCTTTTGATGAAGTATATTAAGCAAAATCCAGACTATATGAAACAGATCCAAAGAGATTACCAGGAAATTTAAAACTCCATTGAAATGCGAAAACTTCCCAAGCATAGGAAAATGAAATGATATTCAGATACACTTGAGGCATACAGAACTCGAGGGACCTACAACCAAAGCATACCTACACCCAGACATATAATTATCAAGATCTCAGAAATTCATCACATGAACAGAATATTAAAAGTAGTCAGAGAAAAGAAACAGATCACCTATAAACAAAAACCCATCAAAATCACAACTGATTTCTGCACACAAACTATTAAATAAGGAAGAGCTTGGAGCAAAGCATTCCAAAGCCCTGAAAGAAAATAACCTCGAAGCCAAATTGATGTACCCTGCAAAACTCTCTCAAAATTAATGCAACAACAAGATGTTTCCATGACAAAGAGGAACTAGGAACTCATAACCACCAATCCAACACTACAAAAAAATACTGAAGAAAATTCTAGAGAGAGAGAAAAAAGTCACCAGGATTCCATCAACAGTGGGAGAGAGGCCTCAATGAACAAGGCAGACAGTGGAATGGAGAAAAGTAGACAATCAACAGCAGAAACATAGCATACCAGTTATGGGGCAGAGAAGACTGGCTATAATCCCTAACATAGATGACCTTGATACACTATCAAAAAGAAACACAGGCAGAGTAGATCAGGAGATAGGGTCCATCAAGATGCTCTGAATAGGAAATATAATCTAACCCTCTGAAAGTGGGTTAAGGAACCAAAAGTCAAAGATGAGAAAACAATGCTGTTTGTGACAGGGAACCAGAGAGAAATAGGGACAGCTCATCCAGCAGCTGCAGATAATAGGTTGGAAAATCATTACACTTTTGTGTAGGGGAGTACTACTCAGCTATTAGGAAGGAAAACCTTGAGGATTTAGTAGGTAAAGGAATACAGCTCAAGATCAAGCTCAGGGGTAAAAATTTTCAGAACCACTTAGGTAAATAGCAGGTTGCCCCTCTAATCCAAAAACAAAAGGAGTTAGTGGGTCCCAAAATTTACAAAGCAACCTGCAAAAGGGAAAAGGGAGGAACTGTCTTAAAAAGGAAGGCAGAGGACATTGTTAATAGTTTATCAGGAGTTAAAAGCCACATTAGACTTATCACTGTTTAGTTTGATTTTACTCTGTTCCAGTCTGTCTACTTGCACTGGATTTGAGGGCACAGGCAGCTATCCCCAAAATAGCAAGATATACTATGGTAACTTTCCTTAATTTCCTATTAACTTAACCTGAAGCCCTGTATTATTTACACTGTCTTCCTATGACTGATCTTGTTTGAATCTGGTTTGTTAGATTGCTGTTTTGTCTTTACTGATTTTATTTGAATTTGATTTGCTTGATAGTATCAAACCTAAGAGTAGAGGCAACTACTCTCAAGATGACAAGAAGCAGTAGGATACCATTCTGGTTTGATTATTAACTGCTTTTGAAGTCCTATAATGTCGGCAATGTTTTGTTTTTATTAATATTGCTATGTAGTGCTATGTTCAATTATATTATGCCTAATGATGTAGACAATTTTATTGAAAATGATGAGAGATATCATAGTAGCTACTGTAGATCACCTAGTACTGTGGTTTTATATATCTTTTTCATTTCATATTTTTCTAGGAATTTGTTTTGTTGTCTTGTTTTGATTTGTTTTTTCCTGTGATACAGAGGGGATAGGTATACATGTAGAGATTCACGCATGTGTAGAACTTCTAAAGAGTTTATGAAAATAGATTATATAATGCATGATGTAATGAACAGATACTCTGAAAAAAAGAGACACTAAGATACCCAGTGCTAATTCCATAATGTCATGATATAAAATATATCAATACTGTTATACTCTATTAAGAGTGATATTAGTCTGTTTTCTTTTGTTTAATTCCAGCATACATAAAGATATGGACAGCTATTTTGAAGAGAACAAGAGACATTATGGCAGCCATTATCTTCCCTATCATCCTTATGATAGGGATGACTTCCCTATCATCCAGTCTTGAAGATATCCTGTTCTGATCAGTTTAGTACTATTTTGTTCGGTATGAATTCACTGTGTAGGAAGATATGGACAACTGTTTGGAAAAAAACAAGATACAATGTGATAGACAGTGAAGCTCTCCAGTGGTCTTGCTGTGTTTCTTAAATTGTTTTCTTACAATCTGTTTCGTTCTGTTTAATTTTATCTTCATTAACATAAAAATTCTTTCTTTCTATGTTATTATCTGAAAAATATAAATGAATTTATTGAGATTTGCATCTAGTTCTCCTACTAGGTGTCAATCTCAGAAATCTTTTTAGAAAATGAGTTATATATTCAAACTCAGATACTCCTTTTAAAGCATTGTAATGTTTATTATCCAACACAACTACGTTGACAGAATTGAAAAAGAAGAAATGACTCTGACACCCAAAATCAATGAGCCATTAGACCTGGAGGAGGCAGCTTGAATACGACGAAGCTTCTGGAATTATGATTCAAATGAAGAACTACACCCAGAATAAGATTACTACAGCCTTTATCAGAAACAACCACTTCAACATACTTAGTAGAAGTAATGTCCTTTAAAGTATATTTTTATGTGAAAGGTACCATTATATTTTCTGTAAATTATCTCTGAATCTTCACACAAATGTTATTGATTTTCTTGAAGGGATCTAAACGCAACATTCTGAATAGGAAAAAGGAAATAGGGCATTCCACTTTTCTTGGCATTATTTTAAACTCAAACCAGTTCAAAAGTAACTGAAAAATTCCAATAAAAGAAAAATATATAACAGTTCTGAATTATTAGGACTAGCTAGATAAAGTTCCATTGTTAAAGTCTGATCTATAAGCATTCTAATAACATCTAATTACAGAGAAAAACTGAAACTAAAATGACTAGAATTACTGTAGAAAGCACAATATTGACATGCTCAGAACAAATAAATAAGAATTTAAAGTGTACCTTAAGGTGCTATGAAAAATGTGACAGTTTGTCATAGAAAGCATGTAAAGTATAAATCTGTGGATTAATAAAATAATGCAGAAAAGATCATAAGTTCAAATTCAGATTGTTACAAAACTATTGCCATTACCATTAATTACCATTAATTTATTTAAATATCAGTGAACTTGATTTAAAAAGTTGTGAAAAGCATATACTCCATATTTCAATATATATAAAATGGTAAGTTTTGTAGTAAACTGTTAATATTCTCATGATAACTAAGTGGTCATTTGAAGAATATCTTGCCCATGTGCTCAGTAAAAATATACTCAGTAAATATTATCTGTTATTATTAATGTTAGTGTTATTCATGGGTTCTGTTTTCATTTGTTGCTCCAAATATTTGCAATGCAGTAGTAAAACTTAGACTATATATATATTTATTGTTTAATAACAATAAAAAAGTTAAAACAAAACTTCCTTTTCTCACTTTTTCAAATCACTGTATGTACTGTACCTATTCTCCACTACTTCTATCTCACAAAAGAAGATCCTTCTTAGTTATACCCTAACAATTGTGTTTACAAATCCAGTACTTCATCTTTTTTAGGGGCACCATCTATTAATTTTCTCAATTCCCTCTTAATATTTAACCTCCCTTATCTGTCTGTTTTTCATATATGATGCTAATCAAAAATGCTACTGTAAACTTTGAATACATTTCTAATTATATAATATTTAAGGAAGAGCTATTGCAGTTATGTTTTACTTAGAGATAAAGATCTAAATTAATTTAGGAAATCTTGTTTTGTTAGTGATATTGACATATACACAAGAAGGAAGTACAAAGAAAAACAAAGGATAGAGATAAAATAGTATAAAATATTTTATGAAATAAATATTTACAAATTAAACAGCAGATTTTTATGTAAATAAAATATTTATAAATGCATTATAATATTTTGAAGCAATGAATCAGCTGAGTTAATTTGCCTTCCCTCATATTTTTCTTTTTAGTTTAAAATAACAAGTACATAAGAAATTATTTATTTGAGGAAGAATGTTATTTGACAGTTAATGCAGAACTTTTTCATACTTTTAAAAGACTGTGATACAATAGAGATATCAGAGCAACATCTAAACTGGAAGGAAAAAACATAAAGTAAGTCACATCACTAGCATGCATTCCCATCAGATAGGTGTCATAATTTTATCTAATTTATGAAAACTGAACACTTGGAAACTGAAGGCTACCACACAGGTGATAAGAGGTAAGTTTAGGACTCAGAGCACTGTTAAGCCTATGTTCTGAGCCTCAAAAGTGGGCAGAATACATAGAATAAATAAATGTAGATCCCTCAATCACTGGATCGATTGTTGAACTGGACATCTTCACTGGTAGTATAGAACAAGATGTAGAGAGTTAAACAAAACTATAACTACTAACGCTACAAAATCTTCATGGTTTCAAAGTAATTTGAACTGAACTTAAAAACAGAAACTTGAATTTATAGTTTACTCTGTGACTTTAGGAAACTTACATAACTTTTCTTTCACCTGAAAATAATAAAAATACAAATTTCTCTGGTAAAATTAAATAAATGAGATCACTCCTAATGATTTGTTCAGCCTTGTCCTTGCTGTGGATTGATCATTCAAGGAACTTAATTTTTTTGAATTGCCTCATTCATTTATTCATTTAGTATCCAATAAGTATTTCTGATATAATGAAACCAGATTCTTATGCCTTGAAGACAGGTTTGCAGCTAGTGATTGTGAAAGGAACGAGCTCGTAAAAATAACAAGGAATCAGAAAAGAACAATTCAACAGCCGCAAGGTGATGCAAATAGAAATGACATAAGACAGGTATCAGCAAGAAAGGAGACCAAACAAATGACATAAAAAGACTATTTGCAGAAATAATAGCAGAATATTTCCCAAACATGGGAAAAGAACCTAAAATACAGATAAGCAAGACCCATAGATCTCCAATTAGCCATAATCAAAATAAATTTATACCTCAACATATAATAATCAAGATTCCAGAAATTCAGTATAATAACAACATTTTTAAAGCTGCTAGAGAAAAGAAACAGATCACTTATAAAAGAAAGCCTACCAGAATCATGGCAGACATCTCAACACAAATCATCAAATCAAGAAGAGCATGGAAAGAATTTCAAGTACTGAAAGAAAACAACTTCCATACCAGATTGATGAATTATACAAAACTATTTTTCAAAATTAGTGGAGAAATAAGATACTTCCATGATAAAGAACTGAAGAACTTCATGGCCCCATAATCAACTCTAAAAAGACTATTGAAAAACATTCTAAAAGGAGATAAAATGACTACAGTTCCCAGAACACTAATAGAAATAAAACAATAAGCAGGAAAACAACTAAAGAGGGAAAAAGTAGGGAACCAACAGCAAAATGATAACATGTCAAAGATAAGCCAATACACGTCACTTATGACCATAAACATAAATGGCCTCAATTTATCAATCAAAAGTAACAGATTGGCAAAGTACATCAAGAAACAAAATCCCACACTGTCCTGTGTACAAGATACATTTTACTCAAAAGGAAATTTATAGACTGAAAGTCAAAAGATGGGAAAAAAATACTCTAAATGAAAGGAACTCAGAAAAAATCAGGGGTAGGTTTTTGTTCACAAAGTTGCAGACTCTGTGTACTGCAAACCAAGAACTATCCAAAGAGATAATGAACATTATTAGGGGAAAGCTTCAAGGGCTGTGAGGAATCAGGAACCATTTTCCATTGCTGGTTACAGTGTAGACTGGTGCAACCACTGTGGAAATCAATGAGAAGAAAGAAAATTCCTCACTGGGATTAGAGGTTTCATTCAACCTGGGTGTTCCCCTTCTGGGTATTTTCCCAGTAGGATTGCAGACATAATACCACAGTGATATATGTGCACATATATTTATAGCAGCACAATATGTGATAGTTAAATCTTGGAAATAACCCAAGTGCCCACAGTTTTTAAACTATTGAGTTTTTGAGCCTCTCTTTTATACTAGCATAATATCTATAGTAATTTTTCTTTCACAGAGTAAATAACATTTAAATAGTCAAATAACTAATACATATCTTTAAAATAATTTGGAAAATCAAACTGTATACTATAAATAATTGCAGGAAGAAAGTATTATGTTCTCATTTGCTGGTTATTGCATACAAATAACAATTCAATAAAGTCTACTAAATTTATAAATCTAGATTTAAATATGTCAATTGGTGGATAATAGCAATTAAAACTGTCTTATATATTACTTTGCAGACTATGTTAAATAATTATACAGTTTGGAATCAGACTACAATTAAAGCTATTATTTGTAATACTGCATAGTTTTATGGGCCTTTTAGTATACTTGCCATGTCCATCTAACCATTCTGAGAGAAGTCCCCTACCAGATGACTGGGCCATTAGAGTTAAATTTGCTGTACTTTTTGCAAATGCTGGACAAAACCAAACTCAATAGATTTAGGTATTACCAAAAAAGGAAAAATCTGATGATGCCTCCCAGGGCCTCAATATCAATGTGAGCTAAATTATAAACCTGTGAATCAGTATGGTATGTGGAAACATGATAGGCCTGGTGTAAAGAATGAGAGAGAATAAGTTAGTTTTGACACACAAATTTGCAGTGAAACCAGAGAAAAGCAGGAGAGATTACTTAGTTTGTGTCCTAATTCTATTTATAGTCTGTGTTCCTGGTTCATGAGTTCTAAATGTACTTTCTGTCATGCTGTTGTAATATATTCTATGTATTTACAAACAGCTACCAGGTCAATCATACTCAGGTGGCAATTCTAGCATTCTTGAATAAAATGCTTTAACTCACTCTCAACTATATCCACACATGCATGAACAACTCAGCAATTCTTTCATTGCTTTTGTAAATGGATCTACATTGTCTTGAGTCACATCCACCTGTAAAAATTAAATATTTAGCACAATAAATCTTTCAATTTTCCTCGAGTGGAAATAATGAGGAAAAGAGCTTTTAGAATTTTACATAGAGAATTATCATTTAGCAATGATTTCTACGGTAGCATAAAAGTAATTTTACTATAAAAATTATGATTTTTATACAAACTGGCTACAGACTTTCAAAGAACAAAATCAGTTAAAGTTCATTTTGAAAGTTACACTGAAGAAAAGTTGAACTTTTAATTGAGACTTCAAGCAATAGTTTTTTAAGGAACTGACATGTAAATAGTTGAATCTGTTTTGGGAGGAAATTATAATAAGAGATAAACAGAAATAAGTTTGCAATGTGCAGTAGAAAACACAAGTATAACAATGTGTTACAACCAGAATATGTTAAAGAAAGATTTGGTAATTCTGGGACCAAGTAGGCCAAAATAAATGTTTTGCATCTAATTTCTGTTAAGAAGTTTTTAATCAAGTTAGTATATTTTCTGATTTGTATTTCAAAATGTTTTTTGTTACAAAATGGCAAGTGAATATTTAATGGAAGCAGTAAGATCATTTAGGATGTTACTAGGAGACTTTGAGTCCATTGTGGGTTGAATTTGGTGAATAACAAAAAAGATATTGAGAAATAAATAGATTCAGAATATATTTTAGAGTGAGAATTTTGCAGAATTTTATAGTAGATTATATAGGAACCAGGCTATTAAAAGAATTTGACTCTGCATATTACTGTATGCAGCACCTAACATTTACATAAATGAAAAGCAACAAGGATTCATTTCATGAGGAAGTTAAAAGGAGTTAGATTAACTGATAAACAAAAGGCTAGTACATGCTCTTAAGTATAAGTAAGATGAAAAACGTGAGTAACACTAGCCATTAAGTATCAGTATATACAAGTTATATTAAATGTACTGTATTTTTAAAACATGATTTTTACCTTTCAAATACCACATTATGAAATACATATCAATTAATGAAGTGTATAAAAGCATCTGAATGTGAAAAATTGAACAATAAAACTTGCTAGAATATAGCAAGTATCTATAGATCTTCAGGGAATATAGATTATGATAAAGAAAAATAAATATATTTCACTGAAAATAAACATAAATTATAGGCGTAGTTTATCACTTCATATATTACATAAGCAGACAAATTTAGTTGGAAAAATTATAAACAAATGCAACAAGTAAGCCATATACTTGTGGTAAGAGTCTTAAAAGTTAAGTACTCAAAATATTCAAAGAGCTCTCAAGAACTGACAGTGTGAGATTAAACAAATTTTCCAGCTTGATGCAATAGTCCTGAGAGCTGCCTAGGAAATTATTAAGCACACTTGAGGATGTTTCAGGACTCGTCATGGACCTCTAACTGTGAGTACTGTACCTAGTTCCTGGCAATCTCTTTGCTGTTGCTGCACCCTGCTCTGCTTCCTTGCCACTATGAACTAATCAGCTTTTCTTGAATACACCCTTATGATACCATGTTTCTATAATGGAGCCAGCTGACCACAAGCTACTGAAAAGTTAAAGGGAGGCTACTTAACAGCTACTGTGAGAAAGGAATGAAAACTCAACTGGTATTTCTGACAAAACAAAGTCCAGGTAATGTAAATCCACCAAAATAAGAGTGGCCTGGAAAATTCGAATTAAAGTATTGCAATTCTACTTTATATATGTAAGAATGACACTTAAAAAGAGTTACACCACATTAATTTGGTATGAAGGCCACTACTGTGCAAATGATCAAGACGTGAATTAGAGACAGAGGACATTTGTAGACTTTTGAAAAACAGTTGTGTTTTTGTGAAGTGTTTTATTAAATCAATGCTTAGAGATGAAATTTCTGTATGTTACCAATTTTGAACAGGAATATTCTTCAGCATTGTTAGAAGGGTAGGTTACAGGCACAAGTTGGAAATAGTGGACATATTTCATTATTTACGGTTATTCTGTCCCATGGAATATTAAATGACAGTTGGAACATAGAAAAAAGATTATACACTTATGATTCAATTTTTGTAACAAATTTACTTTAAAAAGTGACAAATTTGTAGAGTAAGAAAAAAAATCCCAAACTCAATTTTGTTCTCATATATTAAGGACATAATCCTAGGATGTAATATTCAAAAACTTAAGAAGATTGACATTTTATATCTGTTTACCTCACAGTCATACAATATGGGTAAACTCTGGTCTCAATATCAATATGTAACAGAATTTGTCTTACTCAGTTGAACTTATAATCACATTCATGCAAATATTGGAAAGAGTCAGGGCTCAAAGTCTTTGCATACATTAATTCCTGTACCAGTAATATTTTATTTCTAGATGGTCACAAGTTTCATTCATATTTATAAACTTAACTGATGTGTCTATTCCTTTTGATTATTTTTGACAGTATTTGACATTATGTAAGATGTTATTACTTAACTCATGTATTTGTTTATCACTAGCATATTCTTCACCAGGATTCAAATTCTATAAAAGAAATCATTTTTGTTTATTTTTCCCTGGTGTTGTCTCAAAACTTATCATAATCATAACATAAGGTACATGATCAAAATGGTGTTGAACAAAAGATTGATTCCATTTAACGCATTTCATAACTAAGCTAACCCTTTTGATTTTGGTCAGATTTGTTGAAATAAAAATTGTTTATTATAACATGCATATATCTGGTGAGATATATGATTTTTCTCAAACAAGTATAACAGTGCAGCCAGTACCACATTCAAGATAGAGATCAATGCTCTCTTAATAATTTTTAGTGAATCTTCAGCTCTTAGCCTCAATTGTAAGACAACTTTGATTTGTTTTCTGTCCCTATCATGTTCTAATCTCTGGACCACTATACCAACAGAATTATAGAGCAATATGCGCTTGAAATTACTCATATCAATGAATTTTTAAAATACTAAATCATATTTCTTTGTATGTATAAAACACAAGTAGTTTATTGAATTACAGATGGAACTGCAGTTATCTTGTTTGGGTAAGTGTGTTATCCACAATCACAAGATACTATGTCAGCTCATGCTTTTGTATCTCTTGGAAAATTTATAAGAATAAAGTACCTGTTTCACATTTAAATACATGCATAACTGTATTAGAAACAGTAAACAGTTTGCAAAGTGGTTGTAACATTACAAAGTAGCATGAGTAATGCCTGAGACAATCACTACATAGCTTTGCTTTCATTTGTGTCATTTTCATAAATTTTACATTTAATATTAGTGGTATATCTGTGTTAAGTGTGTTTCTTTTTCCTTTTTTATTAGTATATGTTTATAGTACATCATCAATGTATTCATTGTAGATAATTTGTCTTACATTTAGCTGCTACATAAAGGCTTTGCATGCTGGTACATGATGTTTCAACCCATATGTGCATTATGCACTTTTCAAATCAGGGGAAGCATATCTCTCACATCAAATATCTATTGTGTATGTGAGGAGTGTGTATAAGTAGTGTTGGAGATTGAACTCACAAATTGTGCATGGTAATCAAGCATATGCTTAACTTCACCATTTAGTGTTTATTTCTGTTAAAAATAAAAAACAATCTTGTCTTATAAATTTTGAAATACATACTACAAAACTAAATATTTTTACATTATATTAATAAATTGACATTACCTGTGTTTACTCTATGGTAAAATAGCACACTAGAATCTTCTGCACTTTGGTACACGTGAATAAATTTTTCTCACCCTCCCTTCTCTCAACCCTCCAACCCTCTTCCTTTCTTCATCCCTCCCTTAGTCCTTCTCTCCTTACTATCATACCAAAATTTTGGTTACTACCATGCTATTCTCTACTTCTATAAGATCAACATTTTTAGATTACATACATGAGTGAGAGCATAAGATATTTAACTTTGTGTAACTGACTTTGCTTAACATAAGGAAGTCTAGTTTCATTCACGTTTAACAAATGTTGGGATTTCATCTTCTTTCATGACAAAATAAGTTCCATAATGTATATTGGCCCTATTTCCTTTATGCAAAGTTGTATTTCAGTGATGATTAATAGGGACCAGGGGATTTAGTACAGTGGCATAAGCACCTGCCTGGCAAGTGTGAGGTTGTGAGCTTGATCTCTGGTACCAAAATTAAAGTGATTAAAATTGCTTAGCATTTCCTTATGCTCTTGTCTGCTCCTCCTTTAACTGTTCAGTTTTTAAAAATAATTTATTAGACTTTTATTCATTATCACCCTATTAGAGTTCTTTAGAGATTCTGGATAACAATTCTTCAGTTGATACATATTTTCAAATATTTTTTGCATAATGACATTTTCACTTACAATTTAAAACAGTTTTAAATATTAATAGTAACCAATTTTCCAAAGTATATAATTTTATATCCAGTGTATATAATTAACCTCAACCTGATAAAATGCAATAGTAAAAATATCATAGCACAGATAGCATTGTACTGCAAATATATAACTAAAGACACAACATCACCAGTATCAAAATTAGAAACAATAGAATAACATTAGTCATTATGCCATTCACATAACTGATGTTCTAGAAAATTTGCTTACAAATTAGAAAGGAAAACATATATTCTGGTCTACCTTCAAAATTTCCAAATATTACATTTACAAGGCTATTTCTACTGTTTGTTTTGTAAAGTTGAATATCTAAAATATCAATTATATTTCCATAGACTATCAATAAAAATAGGAAGTAAAAAATTCATATTTGCAATAGTGTCAAAACAACACTGCTTATGTATTATCCCAGGAAAATATTTTATATATGCTGAAAACTGAGAAACATTGGTTAAGTAAAGTAAAGTCTGAATAAAATGAGACAGACATTTTGTTCAGTACTGACAACTAATTATTGGCTAGGATTTACTCAAACTGTTCTCACACTGATTTAGTTGAACTATCAGAGGAAAGAATCATAATTTAAAAAAAAACAACTATGAAACGTAAGAGCAAAATCTAGAAAGCTTAGACAAGATAATTATGAAAAATTAAAATTGGGACTTACAAATCATGTGATTTTAAAACCAAAATAATTAAAACAGTAAGTTAATAGTAAAATATACTCATAAAAGTCGAGTAATGGAAGAGTATACCTAAAAATAAGCATATATATATATATATATATATATATATATATTAAATATATTGTATATACCTCCAGATACAAGTACTATGGAGATAGGATACTCATTTCAATTCTTAGGGATTCATATCAAAAGAAACAAATCTCAAATTAAATATCATTATATATACATAATTTCTTAAAATTATATAATTGAATATAAAACTTAAAATTTAATTACTTCTTTGTAGAAAATATGAGAATATTTTAGTCACTTTGTGTTGGACTGCTTCTTTTAATTTCTCAAATTATTTTAAACCAAGTCACAGCTCTCAGTACCAGTCTGCTTCTTTCCTGTAACTGGGAGACAGTTTTTGACCTCTGTCCAGTTTGATGTGTTATCCAATCTTTCAGAGTGCAAGTTTTCCAATTAAAAAAGAGATTACCAAATATTACAGAAAATTGCATTTTATTTAATAGTAAATGCTATAGTATATGGAAGCACATTTCTAGCTACTTAAAAGTATGTATAAATAATCCCTTCAGTCATCCATAAAGTATATTTTGAAGCATATTGTATCACAGCAAGTTCAAAATAGTCAGTTTAGTTCTTCATGCAGGAACAGATGCCTCACACCCAATGTTTATTCTGGAGGTTTGATACAATATGGAATATACTGCAATATTTAAAACTTTATTATGCCTCCTCAAAACATTATTTTTATGTTCTTTTGGCAGACTTTACTAATTAAATTTGCATAATTTCAATATCCAGATGATGCTAGTACACCTGTATGTACTTCCTTCCTGTTAAGTCAATTGTTCTTAGTTTTAAAAATAAATTTTTGCAACTTCTTTATTTATGTATATTATTTCTCCTATCATTATGTATAGCACTAACTTTAAAATTTGTATTTATAGAGAATAAACTTTAAATTTGTCAGAAAGAGTATATGGGAGTTTTGTTCAAATGTAACTTAACAAATTGTTTTTATAGAGTATTGTATCTTGGAAATTTATATAATCATATTCCCAAATTTAGAGCTCTAAGATATCCTCCATTAAGAAGGAATGCTGTAATTTTGTGCGACCCAATATTTCACAACTTATTTGATATTTCAAAATACAAAGTAAGACTAGAATACTTAAATCACTTTTAAGTTTGTGTTGAAAGCTACAGACATTAAAACAATATGCAATTGACCAGAGATATTCCTCTAGGTCAATTAAACAAAAGAGACTAACTAGAAATAAACACACGTGTAAAATTTCAACTTTTGTTAAAAAATGCTGATAAGTTAGTGGAAACAGTAGAGTTTCCTCAAGAACTGATGCTAAACCAAATTTTAAAATTCCTTCCTTCACACTGTGTGAAAAACTAACTTGAACTAGATCAAAGTAAGGACCATAAAAGAAAAAAGTAACAGAAAGAGGTTAATACTTTAGTAAAACTAAAGAAGTACCTACTGTAAAGGAGCATAAGATAATTTTTGAAAGAAATACATAATGTGATGATAGCACTGGCTTTTATATAGTAGGCAATTGTCAAAGTGTATTAACCTAAATGAATTCATTGGGTGTGGATGTGTAATCAAGAAAGTCTACTAAAATTAATAAAAACATTTTAATTGACAGGTCACTTTATTAAAACATCTGCAGGTACCTAATAAAAAAGGATTTGATATATAAATTGAGAAAAAGTGCAAGCATAATGTTCCTATTAATATTCCATGTGTACACAGGGATAAAGTCCTTGTCCTTAGCACTGTAATTGTATATTGTAATAATCTTGTGAAAAATGAGCCCTAGTATTATCCTTCACTCAGTTTTACCACATTCTAGCTCACTTACTTAAACCTACATGACATTTTAATAGCTCTGGATATTCAGTTATTTCCTCGATTTCTGAAAATTTCATCTATGAATAAGTAGTTATACAACTGATACAACTCATTATACAATAGCATACGTTTATGTAGTTTTTATTGGAATCTAATGGTAATCTTTTCAGTTAGTTGGGCTAAGGAACTTCTTTGGCCATATTCACAACAACTCCTGAGCCCTGCCTGTCTGTTTGGTATAGCTCCTTGTCAGAAAAACTTTGACATAACAGCTTAATGGGAGCTCACCAAAGTCAAACCTCACTCCTGTTCAGCTTTTCAATCATGCCCTCACATTGGCCAAGGGCCAATATGACCCAATTTCATTTTCACAGCATTATAGAATTTTGAGCCATGACTTTTCCACTTCAAGTACTATTGTATGTCAGATAAAGTTTTCAAGGGTTCACCACAAACAATTTTATTTAATTTATGAAAGTTCAAAAGACTTGAGGTGATTTCTCTACTGAATTTGTTTGTAGTCAGGCTTAAAGAATGAGCCAAAAAACATAGTAGAATTTCCTTTTTAAAAAATACTTTTATTGTTGGAGTTCCAGCAAAAAAAATTAAAGACATAGTTTTAAGTCTGAGAGATTGTCCACAAAAATTTTTTATTTCCAATACATGCAGGCCATAGCTGTCTATTTTGAAGTGAATTACTATACTGCCATCAGTAATATACTACCTATATCATGCAAAGTCACTTTAAAAATACTTCATACACATTCTGTTAAAAGAAATAGGAAAAATAATATTTGCAATGTGTCTCCATGGCAACTAATGTGTTCACAAAAAATGCTGTAGCCGTTGTTTCTCAATAAAATGTCTCTGATTTATATTAGATTCATTGTACAAAGAAGAAGTAAGAATTTTAAACCTCAAGAAATGTCTCAAACTTTTAATGACAGTAAAACATCTCTCATGAATTATTTTTCAGTGGTTTATGTCATGCCCACTTCTACATCACTCAACATGATGCTACACTCTGCAATTAAGATATTTGTTTAAGACCTGGTTATGGTCTTCAAATTTATATATGAATTTAAGTAAGAATTTATTTTGAATATTTAAAGAATTTTTTGCTATGATATTATAATTAGACAATCATACTTTTAAAAATGTATAACATACTCTTGAAATATAATCTTGAAATTAAAATTAATGTTTTATAAAATATGTAAGTAAATTTGTGATGTTGTGTTCTTAAAGCTCAAAAAGATGAGCTCAAGATGAGTTATTTATGTTTATTTTTTTAAATTTTTTATATTATATGGCCTCACTCAGTAGTTCAGGCTGACCTTAGATTCACTTTGTAACCCACAATGCCTCAAATAACAATGCATTAACACCTTCCTTCTCCGCGGCCGCCTCTCTATTTATGCTGGCAGCTTTTCTCAGGTGGAACATAGATGCACAGTGCCATGCTGATGTAATCCAGCTAGCGTTAAATTGACCGCGAGTTAAGTTAATCCGTAACACTAGATAGCCAACTTTTTTTACTTCTTGAAACAAGATATGTCACAATAAAGATAACACAATACATAAACATGTGTGTCTATCTTTTTATCTGTATTAATATGTGATTTGAATATATTTGTTTAAAGATCTGCTCTACATATTTCATATACTATGTATTTGTGTGCATGTATCTACACAGATGGTTGTATTTATATTGTTTCAAAGCTCTCAGAGAACTTACCTGCATCCCTTAGTTAATGCATTTTCTACCATTTATCTTCTGGGTAATTTAAAACATAGTTAATATACAAATTACAATAGCATATAGGAGTTAAAACAGAATTTGTTAATTTTGTTTTGTGAAAATCTGATTTTTAAATAACATGAAACTGCATGTTGTCCTCTTTTTGTCTATCAAGAAAATGTACAACCTTTGATAAAGCTGGCATGATCTGTAAAGGATAGATTGATATCTTGGGTGAAAAAAGGTGAAGCCAAAATGAAGAGAAAACTAAAGACAAAATATTTTACAGGTAGATTAAAAAGAGTAGCTCACCAGATACTGATGAAATAATGATTAGAGAATGGTACCAAAATGGAAAATTAGAACAATTCATTCTCTGGATGAGTTTTTCTGATTAGTTATGGAGGAAAACTATTTTCACTTTTGAGCTATGTAATGCTTACATTAATATAGTAATATACTTATGGTAAACTCCTAACTATTTTATGGAAGTTTGACCAGCTATCCATAAAATATCTAAAGAATCTATGTCAGGTATTCTGTTTTAATGAAGAAATGAACATGAGTTAAGCTTTCATTAATTTCATGCACATCAATGTATTTCTATATGTTTCTGCTTTTATGGTGGATATGCAAACAAAAACATTAAAAGATTAAGCAGTATTAATTCACAATTCTTAAAATAGATGGATCAGAGACGTAAAATTTGGAGCTATTTTTATATACAAGTATTTGTCTGCTAACAATTTCATTATTTTAAGGAAAACAAGTTCTTTAGAAAACAAACAATAAAAATGTGTTAAAACCATTAAACACCGAGTAGTAAAATACAGAAATATTTCAGGGAAAATTGCTAACTAGAGACAGAAAAATTCACTTCCCACCTGCAAAGAAGGATGAAAGCCAAAGTAGAAACTGCTTTTGACTAGAATCTTTGAGGAAGAGTGATGAAATTTGGTACGTTAATGTAAGAAATTACAGAGCCCAAACTCAGTTGATCTTATTAAGAAAGAAACAAGTACCTTGCATTAATCACCTGGACATCATAGTATGCACCAGGTTAAACATATGGAAGACCAAACATAATGGAGACAAGGTAAAAAGGAATCCTCCAACATCATTCACTCCTATGCTACAATTTTCCAAATTTTATGGTAGCCTCATTCCTGTACATCTCCCTGGAAATGAAAGATATATGTTGCTCTGCACACACAGCCTGCCCTCACTGCTCCTTAAGCTCTAATTGATAAGCACAGATTCACAGGAACAGCTTGACTCTTGTGAGTCTTTGGAGACACCTGTGCTCCTGCTGTAGAGTCACTGCACTGCACTCACCTTGACACACTCTGTCAGTGTATGGCAGATTGTCTGCCCTCAGTTTTTTGCCCAATGTCAGGCAATTGTAGCTACTGCTTCTGCATTCACCATGGCCTAAGCTAAAGAAATACGAAGTTGTATTACTGTGACCAATTCAAACAGAAGTCAGTAAAATACATAAAACCAACCGCCTAACATATGCTGTAAGGAAAAAGAGTTTGGATTTGGTTTTTGTTTTTACTGTAGTAAACACTATAAAAACTAAAACTTTATCACCAGATATTAAAATAGGCACAGAAGTAAGAAAATAACACATTCAGAGAAACACAATGACTCTGTAATAAAGAAACCTAAAACAAAAGTGAACTTTGATAACCTCACCAAATTAATTTTCTCAAAAAACTCAGTGTGATATAGGAAAACAAAGAAAAATAATTTGATAAAAATAGGAAGCCAATTCATCGTGTTAAATTTAGTAAAACGTAGAAATCATAAAAATAAGCCAAAGATCGTTGGAGCTGAAAGAGTCTAATAAATAAATAAATTTTGAATATAAAAAGCATTTCTCTACATACAAGTTCTTCCTGTTTCCAAATTATGAAATCTGAATTCCATGGTAATTATTTGGTCCTAATGGTGTGTTTTCATATTTCTAAAATAATTGACTATACATGCCAGAAATAAATAAAGAATGAACTCAAAGAAAGGCCTTTTGAAATAAGTCTTCAAACAAATAGAAACAGCGAAAAAGAATATGAGTGAATGAAGTTCTTTGAGACTTAAGAGGCACTGTTATGTGGAAAAAAACACTTAAAGTTGGGATTTTACAGAAAAAAAGAAGTTTTCAAAAAACAATTCAAGTAAATAATAAATAAAAAACTCCAGATCTTGAAAAATATATGTACTTTCAAATTCATAAAAATTAATGGCCCTCAGGAAAAAAAAAAGACTTCTCATATGACATGTTATATTCAAGTTTTCAAAACTGGAAAGAGATTTCTAAACTCAAGAAGAAAATCTGCCAAGACAAACAAGATAATCACTAATGAGATTTGACCACAGGAACTTTATAAGTTGTGTAGCAAAAAATGCACCTCCCCCTAAGCCAATATGTGTCAGTTGCTTGGGTAACAATTCCTGTCACAATTTCCATTACTTATGCTTCAAAGAAAAGGATTGTCACTGTGATGCAAAGCTGTTCACTATGATGCATATTGTAAGAACCAGTTAAAGACAGCCAAGTAATCTGTTTCTGTGTACTTCCTGCTTGCAAGCTCCATAAAATCCCTGGACCACCAGAGTTCAGTACCTTTCTTGAGGTCTCTGCCTGTCAATGTAAATATCAGATTCTAAATTATGAGCGACATTTTGGTGTTTCTGTTTGCCTCAGCAGTGGTAGAAGTGGCCCTACCATATTCAATATTAACCAAACAAATAAATAAACAAAAATTTAAAACACTGTTCTCAGAAAAGGTACAGAGATAAAAGAAAAAATGAAAATTTTTCTAAGGAAGCAAATCTTGATAGTGTTTATGACCATGAAGCAGGCTGTACAAAAATAAAGATATCCTACATGTGGAAAGCAGGAAAACTACCATGACAAAAACACATAGGAGGAAATATTCACTAAAAAAAAAAAAAAAAAAAAAAAGACAAAAGGATTAAGAAAAATGTAATAAGTCTCAGAAAGATATTCAATGTAAAGAAAAACTAAACAATATACAAATAGAAAAAAAACTAGTGAATCATTATGTTTTGATAAATAAAACTACGTAAAAAAATCTAATTCTCCAGTTATAAGACTTATATGGAATGAGTGATGAAAAACTATGCTTCTAGTAATAAATATGGTTTACTATTGAGAAATAAACTGAGAATGAAGGGGTAATGAACAGTATTCCATGAAAATGTAAATCCAAAGTGAATAGGAATAATTATATTTACATCAGAGAAAAAATGTTAAGTAAAAATCTGTAAAGTTGACAAAGAAATTCACTATATGCTGATTATAAGAGCAAATGAACAAGAAAATATCACACTTTCTACAGCTCTGGATAATAGATAAATAAAGAAAACATTACTCTAAAGGAGGAGATAAACTTAAGTAAAATAAGAGTTGAGGATGTTTGCATTACTTTTTATCAGTGCATAGGTTAGCCAAAAACCCAAGCAAGCACCAAAAAAGGTTATTTCAATTAAATTATATCATTAATCATATGGACCTAACAGACACTTACAGACACTCATTAGCATGATCTTCTCTAACTATAATGAAATAAAACAAGAATCAAAAGGATAATTTAAAAATTGTACAAACACATAGACATTAAACAATATCCTCTGCAACACTGTGTCATTGTAAAACAAAGAGAAATTTACAAAATATCTTTAGTCGAGTGAAAATAGAAACACCCAATCAAACATACCAAAGAAAAGTCCTAAGATACTGTGAAAGTAGTGCTGATTAGAAAGTTTATAGCAAGAAACGCTCATGAAAATTTAGAAAATTCAAATAGCCAACCTAGTGATGTAACTCAATTGTGTGTTAAAGCACAACCTGAACAAATCCAAAATTAGTTGATGGTAAACATGAAGATCAGAGCACAATGAATGAACATAAAAAATACAAACTGAATAAAATGAAATTTGTTGTATTAAAGGTAAAGCTAATCAAGCATTACCCAGCTTAGGAAAGAAAAATAGAGAAGCTTCAAGTAAATAATAATAGAAAGGAAAATGAAAACATTATAAATATCACAGAAATAAAAATTTCATCAGGAATCACTGCTATAAAGAATATGTTCAAGCACATAGGAAAGACTAAAATGAGTAGATTAAAAAATATTCAAACAAATATAAACAACTGAAGTTGAATGCAGGAAATCTGTGCATATCAATAATCAATAATGAGATTGAATTACTACCAAAGCAGTAGGCATGACTGCTGAATTTTTCTGAACATTTAGTGAATTATCATCAATTCTCAACACATTTAAAAAAGGAAGGGAAATAATATTTCTAAAACCTATGAGGTTATCATTAGTCTGATACCAAAACTAAGCAAGACCATGAGTAGGAGGGGAGGCAGGGCAGAGGGAAGGAGGGAGGAAGGAAGGAATGAAAAAAGGAAGGACAAAGAAAAAATTATGTATTAACATCATTGATAAACTTGGAGGGACATATTCTCAACAAAATAGTAGCAATAAATCCAACAAAAACACATAAATAATATTACAAAATAAAACAATTAAGTGAGACATTTCAGAGATGGAAAAATATTTTAACATATGAAATTTAATAAATAATGCATAGAATCAAAATAAGGAAGGGCAAAACTATAGGATCATCTCAATAAATGTGGATTGCGTTTGATAAAATCATTTAAGAAAAAGCCGAAAAAATTATCCATGAAAAGATTATATTTCACTATAATAAAGTAACATAAATCCATAGTAAATATCACACTAAGGAAAAACCCAAACTATATCTGTGATTGAGAACAAAGTAAATATAGCCCCTTTTACATTTTCAGTAGACATAGCAGTGAAAGACACGATCAGAGTAATGAGACCAAGAAGGAAGTGACAAGTATTTCAATAAAAAAGGAAGAAGGAAAATTATTTCTAACTAACAGATATTATTGAAGATGCAGAGAAAAGAAAATTCTTATATATACACAGTTAAAAAGAAACTCATGGGTCTGGGGATTTAGCTCAGCGGCATAAGCCCCTGCCTTGCAAGCAGGCAGTCGTGAGTTCGATCCCTGGTACCGATAAAAACGAACAAAAAGACAAAAAAAAAAAAAAAAAAAAAAAAAAAAAAAGGAAACTCATAACCACTTATACACCCACTCTTATACATAAACCATTAAAATGTGAATTACGTACCCGTTATAGTGAACAATATCAAAGTTCCTTTAAAAAACAAAAAATATCAGCATGATCCAGGTATTCTATGTATACATCTGAAAAAAATAAGTTCAGCATGAGAGTTAATTGAATTGTCATGTTTATTTCACCACTATTCCAATAGCCAAGAGACAGAACTGATTTAAATGAAACTTTGCAAATTAATGAACAAAGAAACTATAGTATATTTACATAATGGAATACCATTGTTATAAAAAATAAATATTGTCATTTGAAAGAAAATAAATGGAACAAAATGACAATTGTTAAGAAAATAACCCCTAATAAAAAATGCATATTTTTACTTGTATATGGAAACTAAAGTAGAAGACCTCTAAAGGAGAGAGTGTAATAGTAATTATTAAAGTATAGAAAGGACAAGGCAGACATCAAGGGTAAAGGTAGGCTGAACAGCAAGTACCAAAATAGAGTCAGATAAAAGGAATAAATCTTAAATGTCCTATAATATGTTTCTCACAATCTGTTATATATTTTATGAAACAATAGAAGCTAAAAACCACAATCCAAAAAAATGATAAGGAGATAGAAATGTTACATACTTTTGTTGATCATTACCCACTCTCTACAAATGTTAAATCTTCATCCTCAATTTTCAAATATGTGTACAATTAAATGATGTAAAAATAAGTAATACTATACAAATAACAGTATTTCCTTTAATGAAAAAGAGGTTAATGCTTTTGCAAAAAAAATTAATCTATAGAGATCCCAAAAAATAGTTCTAAGTTAAAAAAAAATCTATTGTCCTTTCTCACAAAACTTTTCCTAAGAAAAGGTGTGTGTGTCTATGTGTGTGTGTGTGTGTGTGTGTGTGTGTGTGTGTTGTGTGTGTATATCTGTGTGCTTTACTATAGTCTCCTGCAAACTTTCAAACGTTTTTTATGCATAAATCAAATTGTGACTATGATTTTATTCTTGAAGAAAATATGAATTGTACGCAATAAGATTTTGTTGATACTAAACAGCCAACCTCAAAAGACACATACAATTTGGAAATGAATGATGACAGACCAAAACAAAACAAAACAAAACAAAACAAAAACTATATTTCTCTATTTTTTCTAATTTTCAAAATAAATGATTTTGTTTTAATTATTTATTTAATATTACATTTTAGATAGAATAAAACAGAACAAAGCAGATCATAAAGAAACAATGTAAGCAACACAAGATTTCAAAACAAAACAGCTGGAAACCAACAGTGGCTACCACTGTATCTCCTGTTATCCCAGAACATGAACTCAAAACAAAACTGTATTAAAATGATCCAACCAAAAGAATGAAAGCATTGTGCCTATAAAACCAGACAATGGGATAATTAACAATGTATACCATAAAGTCTCTTGGTTTTTGGTATTGTATTTTATTTTATTTATTTATTTATTTATTTTTTGTACCCAGGATCGAACTCAACCCTATGCACTTGCAAGGCAGTCTCTTATGCGGCTGAGCCAAAACCAGCCATAATGTTTCTTCTTCTTTTCAAAATAGCTGTCCATACCTTCACACACATGAACGTGACTAACTTTAACAAAGACCTCATTTTGCATCTTCCATTAGAACTCAGAATGATCATAGGACCAAGTTCTGGATGATGAGATATGGAAGGAAATACTGTTGGGGAAGATGACTTCTCTGAAAGATTCTAGTTGTTTTTTTCCTCTCCTTTTATTCTTATTTCTTTTTGTAATATAGAAATAATTCATGTTGTTCTGGCTATCATCTCATACATAAGGAGGAATTCAAATCTGATTTCAGTGTGGTAGAGCAGAAAGATCAAAGGAGAGTGGTTCTCTGATAAATAGTAATTATAGAACTGACATAGAAGCACCAAAGTGCCTACCTTTGGTATTATATGAGATAATTGACTAATCTTTCTCTATTTAAGTAACTCCAGCTAGATCTCTGCTTTTCCAATTGAACATAATTCCTGCTTTGGGTGCTAAAGTCAAATTAATGATGTTAGCTTCGAATCTTTTCTTACAGAAACTGAGCCCAGTGAGCTCAATGAAAACACACATTTATTGAAACAATAGTTTGAAGCTGACTAAATGGAAAAAATTAAATGAAAACTAAAGGAAGAACACCACAAAGAATTTATAAAGAATTTATTTCAGACCACTGTCCTCAGAACAACTCGGTTCCCAAACATATTCAGTGTGTGAACCTCCACTCCAGATTCTATAGCAGAAGGAGACATCTGATGAGATTCAATTCCAGTTCATTCCCAATAGAAGCCATTTGTAGAAACAGTGTTTAACAATCTGAACACCACTTTGTGTATTAGGAAAAATTTTGTTCTTATAGTCTTATTAGTAATGTTGATATTGAAAATTTTTAGAAGGAAAAGAACAATAAGAATGAACCTTACCCCTAATCTAATACAAATATAAAATTCATCATAATTGTTTTATTTGGATGCAGAGTGTTGCTGTATCACAAAACTATTATGCTTCCTCAATCATATAAACACTGGTATGCATTCACAAAAATACTTGTTCGTTTGAAAATAAATACTCTGAAGTTATGTCTAATTCTGCAAAAACAGTTTCAAGGCTAAAATCTTTGAAAGATACTTTATGATTTCCCAAAGACTTTAATCACAGTACTACTCTATTGTAAGGAAAGAAACTTATTTCATTCGTAGAAAAATAGAGGTACATTGGGACAAACACGTTAAATAAAATAAATCAGACACATGAACTTAAATATAACATGGTTTTCTTATATATGAAATGCAAAATATAGAGCAAAATAAAACATTGATAATCGGAAATAGGAAGATATATCTTTTTCATATTGGAAGAGGCTCAGAGATGGGCAGAAAGGGAAAAAGAGGGAAAGAGTGAAAAAAGAATTGTTATGTACATATGCTAACTCTAAACAAGGAATTTAACCACTATGTAATACAAACGTACAAATAAAAATGAAAATTGGAAGAATAATAAGTAAATTTAAAAATTAAATGCTATATCTCATATTAAATCAGAAACATAAAAGTTGGTGTCCTAAATCCAGTAACCACTTACAGTGTTCCAGCTGATTTCTCCTATCATCTGTATATATATATATATATATATATATATATATATATATATATATTTGCATGTATTATTGTACTATAGAATCTTCTAGATTTTAACAGTTCTCTTTTTGACCAATACTGTTTAACAACTGTATCTAATCAATAAAAATAAAAATCACTTCAGCTTATTTCCGTATTTCCTTTTTTTCTATTTTTTTCTTTGCAGGATTTCTTTGAAGTGACCAAATAATAATTTCAATCATGTCTTTGGGCTCTTAATTGTGTTCTTTGATCTAAATTGTTCTTGTTTATAAATGTCTCTTCAAGCAGCCCAAATTCTTGGCAATTATGAAGAAAAGTTTTGGTGAATCATTAAGTATGTATTTGTAAGGCATCACCCACACATATTTCTTAGAAAATTTAAATTATTCTCTTGATACATAAAAGCATAAATTATACATACATATATATATATATATATATATATATATATATATAATGGGACATCAGATGATATTTCAACATGTGTATGCATTGTACAATATTTAAGAGAGGATAACTACATCTACTACCTTAAATATTTAGCATTACTTTATAAGAAAACATTCAAAATTTTTCATTAGCTCCATTTTCATTCTTTCTTATCAAAAACTATACACATGCACCAACACAGAAATACACACACACACACAGAGACAAACACACACACACAGGAACACAGAGATTCAAAATAGGGATTGTTAAAGCCCCGCCATCATGTATGTCACTGAATCAAAATATTTATACTGTTCTACAAGACATAATATTATTGATTTTATATTTCTTTCAAGCAATCTTGAATTTTTAAAATTCTATTTAAAGAGAAAGAAAGCAAAACAGTAAAAAGGGTAGAAATAATACAAAATTTCAAAAAATGAACATTAAATCACTCATTGATAAATTACATATTCTCAATGATCCAACAGAAACTTAGTAATATGATTATCTATCTTACACACTGAAACATACATGCACTTATATCCTTTAGAGCATTTTCATTCCCTATCTTTTCACAATAGTGATGACACATTTTGGGTCTTATCACTTCTACAGTTTCTATTATTTTTTACACTAGAGACACAATTTGGTATTTCCAAATATGATTCTTATTTATTTCACTTTGAGGATAGTGTCCAGTTGCCTCCATTTACCTTTAAAGGGCTCAGGATCATCCCTTTTTGTAGCTGAGTAATATTCAATTGTACAAAAATATAACTTCTTTTTCATCCACTCTGCAGTTGATGGGTATCTTGGTTGTTTCCAACATTTAGCTACTACAAATTGTGCTGCTATGAATATGGGTGCACATGTATCACTGTGACATGACCTTTTCATTTTTGCTGGGAAATACCTAGGAGAGCTATACCTGGATTGAATAAAACTTCCAGTCCTAGTCTCCTCAGAATTCTCCACACTGATTTCCATAGTGGCTGCAAACTTGCACCAACAGTGGAGAAGTGTTGTTCCTTTTTCCCTGCAACCTCGCCAACATTTTTTATCCATTGATTTTGCGATGGCAGCCATTCTTTCTGGAGTGAGATGAAATTTCAATGCTGCTTTAATTTGCATTTCTCAAATGGCCAGTGATGGTGAACATTTCTTCATATATTTCTTTGCCATTTGTATATTTTCACCTGTGGACTGTGTGTTCATCTCAGATGACCATTTTTGGACAGGGTCTTTGAATTTGAGGGACTTGCTGTTTATCAATTCATTATATGTTCTTGATATAAGTCCTTTGTCTGAGGGGTTGCTAGCTAAAATTATTTTCCATTCTGTGGGCTTTCTTTTCACTCTGTTGCTGATTTCCTTTGAAGTGCAAAAACTTTTCAATAATATGGGATCCCAGTTGTTGATTCTTTGAAGTGTTCCTGTGTGGTTTGCATTTTGTTCATGAATTGTCTGCTTACCCTTATGTCTCCAAGACTTCTATCTAACTTGTCTTCCAGTAGATTTAGGGTTTCTGTTACAATATTTAGATCTCTGATTCATGTTGACTTTAGTTCAGTGCATGCTGATAGGCATGTGTGTAGTTTTATTCTTTAGCATGTGGAGAGTTAAGTTTTCCAACACCATTTATTAAAGAGCTTTTCTTCTTCCAATGAGCATATTTAGCTCCTTGGTCAAAGTTAAGGTGGCTAAGTGTGTCTTTGTAGTTGTGTTTGCGTCTTCTGATTCGTTCCATTGCTCCTCAGGTCTATTTCTTTGTCAGTAACAATCTGATTTTATCACTGTAGCTTTGTAGTATAGTTAAAAGTCAGGAATTGAGATTCCTCCCGTCTTGCCCTTGTTTCCCAGAATTGCCTTTGCTATTCTAGTTTTCTACTGTTCCCAAATGAATTTTATGAGTATTTTCTCTAGATATGTAAGTTATGTTAATTGTATTTGATTGGGATTGCATTAAATCTGTATAATAGTTTTGGGACTATGGCCATTTTCACAATGTTGATTCTTCCTAGGCAAGAGCAACGACTATCCTTCTATTTTCTAAAATCCTTTTTTAATATTCTTTTTTAGTGTAGTATAATATTCAGTTATAGGTCTTTTACATTCTTGGTTAGGTTGATTCCTAAGTATTTCATTTTTTTTTTTTTGAAGCTATTGTGAAGGGTGATATTTCCATAATTTGTCTCTAAGTTTTTTGTTTTAGTACAGTAATGATATTGATTTTTGAGTGTTGACTTTGTATCCAGCTACATTCCTGAACTTGTTTATTACCTCTAATAGTCTTTTAATGGAGATTTTTGGATCTTCTATATAAAGTTCATGGCATCTGTAAATAGTGATCACTTAATTTCTTCCTTTCCTATCTTACTGTTTTTATTTCTCTCTCTTGTCTGATTGCTCTGGCTAACATTTCCAGAACTATATTGAATAGGAATGGTGATAGTGGATATCCTTGTCTTGTTCCTGGTTTTAGAATCAACGCTTTCAGTTTTTGTGCATTTATTACAATGTTAGCTGCTGGTTTGACATAGATGACCTTTATGAGATTGAGGTAGACACTGTGTATTCCGAAATTCTGAAGGGTTTTTATCATGAACAGGTGTTGTACTTTTTTGAAAGCTTTTTCTGCATTTATAGGGATGATGATGTATTTTTTGTTTTTGGCTCTATTTTTGTGGTTAGTACATTTATTGATTTTTGTATGTTAAACCATCCCTGAATTCCTGGAATGAATCCCACTTGGGCATGCTGTATAATCTTTTTGATGTTTTGTTGCATTCTATTTGTGAGTATTTTATTGAGAATTTTTGCTTCAATGTTCATTATTGAGATTTGCCTATAGTTTTCCTTTTTGGTTGGATCTATCTCTGGTTTTGGTATCAGAGTAATACTTGTATCCAGTAATGATTTAGGGAGGATTACATCCTTTTCCATTTCACTCAAGAATTTAAGGAGTATTGTCATCGAATCTTTTCTAAATTTTTTGTAAAATTCAGCTGTGAATCCATTGGGACTTGGTCTTTTCTTTGTTGGTGAGTTTTTAATTACATTTTCAATTTCTATATCTGATATTGGGCTATACAAAATTGCTATATCTTTTTAGTTGAGTTTTGGTAGTTCATATGTTCTAGAAATCTGTCCATTTCCTCTGTGTTTTCCACCCTATATGAGTAGAGATTTTCAAAATAGGTTTATGATCTTTTGAATTTCTATGGGATCTGTAGTAATTTCCCTCTTTTCAGTCCTTATTGTGTGGATTTGGGTTTTTTTGATAAGGTTAGCTAGAATTTGTCAATTTGTTATTCTCTCAAAAAACTAGTTTTTTGTTTCATTAATTATTTGTGTTCCCTTTTATTTTCAATTGCATTAATTTCTGCTCTAATGTTTATAATTTCTTCTCTTCTATGAGGTTTGTGTTTTATTTGCTCTTCTTTTTCTAGAAGCTTGAGATGAAACATTAGGATGTTTATTTGTGCTTGTTCTGTTTTCTTAATATGACAATTTATTGCTATATATTTCTCCCTTAAGACAGATTTCATTGTAACATATGCACTGATTATGGGATGTTGTTTCTGCATTCTCATTGAATTGTAGGTTTTGCTTTACTTATTTCTTAATTTCATTTTAGCCCACTGGTTGGCCAGAATGTTTTTACTTAATTTCCATGTATTTATGCAGGTTTTGCAACTTCTTTTGCCATTATTTCCAATTTCAGTGTGCTATCATTAGATAATATGCATGAGATAATTTCAATCCCTTTGCATTTACTTAAGAATGTTTTATGTGTTATTATATGGTTTGTTTTGGAGAATTTCCCATGTGCAGCTGAGATTGATGTATATTCTGGTGTGGTTGGGTGGAACACTCTGTAAACATCTACTAAGTCTATTCTCTCACAGGTGTAATTCAGTTCTACTATTTGTTTTCTGACTCTTTGTCTAACCCATCTATCTATTGCTTATAATTGTTTTCTTGTGTATTTGGTTTTTCATGTCCATTAACATATATTTTATATATTTGGGTGCTCCTGTTTTTGGTGCATTATATATTTATAATTGTTAGTTCTGCCTCTTGAATGTTTCCACTAACAAGTATATAGTCACCTTCTTTGTCTCTTTTAATCATTTTAGGTTTGAAGTTCACATTGTCTGCAAATAGAATAGTTACTCCTGCTTTTTTCTGGGGTTCCTGTCGGCATGGAATACTGTTTTCATCTTTGACTTTTAATTTATGAGTTTCCTTTTGGATCAGATGTGTGTCTTGTATACAGCATATTAGTGATCATGTTTATTGATCCGTTCTGTCAATTTACTTCTTTTGATAAGTTAATTGAGGCCATTTACATTTATGGATGTAACTGATGTACTAGCTCGACTTTGCCATGTTATGTTCCAATTTTTTGTTTCCTACTTTTCCCCTTGCTCCTTTTCCCCCTTGCTCCTGTGGCAATTTCTTTCTATTGTTGTCCTGGTGATTGTGATCATTTTTATCTGTATCTAGTATGTATTTCAGTACTCTTTCTAAGGTTGGTTTGGTGGACATGAATTTCTTTACTTGTTCTTTGTCATGGAAGTATCTTGTTTCTCCATTAAATTTGAATGAAAGCTTTTCTGGGTAAATCAATCTGGGTTGAAAGTTGTTTTGTTTCATGGATTGAAACACTTTTCTCCAAGCTCTTTTTGACTTGAGGATATGTGCTGAGAAGTCTGATGTGATTCTAATGGGATTTCATTGATAGGTAAGTTGTGTCTTTTCTCAAACAGTTTTAATATTCTTGTTTTTATGCTGTATGTCTAGGCTCTTCATTAATATATGTCTCTGTAAATTATGTTGATCATGTCTATTTGGCCTTCTATATGCCTCACTTATCTGCATATTAGATATTTTTCCCCATGTTTGGGAAATTTTTATTAAATTACTTCTGTGAGTAGTTTACTGATGTAATTTGCATTGACTCCTGCACCTTCACTGATGCTTGTTAGTTTTATATTATTTCTCTTGGCATCAACTTGAAGCTGCTGGATTGTCATTTCATGCTGTTTTGTTATTTTTAAAAGTTCCATCCTTTCATGATTGCTAATTGTGGTCCTGTTTTCTAGGTCCAAAATTCTATTCTCAACTCTGTAAATGGTTGTGCCAGCAAGCTTGAATTTTAGATAATAATGTATAGAATCTACCTTAAAGACATGAGAAACACAAAGCATAAATAATTAAAGAGAAAATGAAAGATAGAAAAATAACAGGCATAGTCTTGCATTTTGTTTTGTTTTGTTTTTTGCAAATAGGAAGGGGATCCAAGATGAATGGAGTTGGGAGACAGTGGAGTGAAAGGGAACTTAAAAAGAACTAAGATATACACATGTGCCAATTCATCATAATATTCTGCAAAAATGTAACAGTAATAATTAAATACATAATGGAAAACAGATTGAGGCTCATTTCATTATATGAAAAAATGAAAGATGAAAATAAACATTAATTTATTATTTTGTGTATCATTCAAGGCAAATACTGTGATTGACAGAGAGATAAATGATAACATGAATTAACAGGCAGGAATATTGTAGTTTACCATAGTCCGGTTTTCATTTTGTAATTGTTACTGAATATAAAATTAGCTTTTGACAATGGAGAAACATCAAATAAGTTCTATAAATTCTCAGTTCAGTCAGAAAAATTTTAATTCATAGCATTGGCCTCTAATTCACTATATAGTTCAGCCTGGCTTCAAACCTTTGGTCATTCTCTTACCTCAGCACCTATGTATGTCCACAGTGTCTTGTAATAATGCATGAAGTATATCTTTCACATGTATAATCATTTAATATCCAACAAAGCTATAAAATACTCAGGGAAAGGACATTTTTTGGAGTATACTTAATTGTTAAAGGTGACAGAGACTTACTAATGAACTGAATTTCTATTTTGATTCCTTCTTCAGAAAATTTCAGATGGTACAAAGCAACACAATCAAGTAAGTATACCATCAATTTAATTAAATCTTATCATATATAACCTTCACTGGTAGAGATGCTTATTATGTATCTGAACTGTGCTAGAAAACTATTTCAGTCCTTACCAATAAATGCAGTTGATAGTGTTTCAGATTTCAGTAAAAGGATAAATGGCATGACAACTGATTTTTGAATCGAGAAAATATAGAACCCAAAGAGATCTACAATATATTTGCTTTGTAATTACTGGATGTTTACTCTTTTTTTCTTAATCTCTTTCTTAGTTCTCCCTGTTTTCAGTAACACAATATCCAACTTCCTGGACTAAGTTAATGTATTCCATTGCTCTGCAACAAATTGCAGACACATAACTATATCACAATACTACAAAACTATTATACTATTATCTTTATCCAAGAAGACAGGCCACATCTGGAAAAGTATTTATAATTGGATCACTACCCAATTAATTTCCTTATAATCTATTTTCAATTTCTAACTCTTGCCAGATTAGTGTGTATTTCAAACTAGAGAAAATCAATGGGTAGTTGATAATCATCTCCATAGCTGCAAAATTTCAGCCAGGGCATTAATCTCTGTGATTCCCAAAGGATGCTTTATACCATTTAGAATGATAGGTTAGCAAGTATGAACTGTTCTAATTATTTCCACTTGACTTTTCCTGCCAATATGGGGATCTTGCCAGATTAACAGTGCATTGATTTAAAATCTTCAAACAGAAACATGATGAAATATTCAGAAAGTGAGTCTGAAGCTTGTAAGTATTACAGTTAAGTTTAACAGCATATAATATTAAAATCAATTTTTACAAAGAATTTAAATATGATGAAACTTTCATTCTCTTATAATGAAATTCAGAAAGTATTCAGACAATGGGGCATTAGTTTCAGATGCATCCAGCACTCATAATGACTAACATCTAATGGTGGAGTTTTTTTTTTAAATTTTTTAACATATTCATTGCTACAATAGCTCCAGAAATACCTCTGGCTTTGCACTACTCAAACTGAATATTTGTGCTGAGTCTCATTCTCTTCAAAAGATGAATACCTCTCCATTATCTAGTGTTCCAATAGCATTTGAGTGTCTTTATTGCTATTTTTAATGTTTGCTCTAATTTTCTACAGTGAAGCATTTACTTCACACTCCGAAAGTGATTTCAGAGAGTTTTCTCTGGAAATCTATAGAAATCTGGAACGTGATAAAAGATCCACAATGATTTCTGCAAATAGCAACTAAATTTTAAAAATATAAGATCTAGCCAGGGATTTAGCTCAGTGGCATAAGTGCCTGCCTTGCAAGCACAGGGTCACGAGATTCATCCCTGGTCTAAAAAAAAAAAAAAAAAATCTACAGAGAAAACTAAAATAATAGTAATAGTAACATCAAATAACTAAAAGAATAAATAAATCCAGAAATATAAACTTACTCAGTAGAACCACATATTGAAAATAATTTTTATTAAGACCATATTAAATATTGATGTCAGATGATTGACAAAATTATGTATTCTCTTTAATCAAAATGAGCCAAAATAACGCATGAAAATGTTAAAAATAAAAAATAAGACTTCTTGCATAAAATTTATTTTATTTTATTTAGCATGTGGTAGCTAATAAATGTGCCTATTAAATTATAAATATAAATATTTGAAGAAATATATTACTTCAATTGAAGAACTTATAGGTAAGAAAAGAAAAGACAAAACCAGCAAAAATATATACACAAAAATAAATAATTTTATTATGCAACAAAAATAAACAAGATTGTAACAGTAACAGTGGCACAAACTTTTTCAATTGTACAAGAACACAGGGATATGTATAGAAGGACACCACATAATATATAGGTTTAAAAAATGAATTTTTGGCAGCCTATATGTTCATTAACTGATACCTGAACAAAGAAATTGTGATATTTTTGGACCATGAAATACTATCTGACATGATCCGAGGTAAATATGGTTATTTGTAAGAACATTAATGCAGCTTGCAAATTTAAACTTAAGCTAAATAAATCAGACACATAGATCAAAGTGTCACATGATTTCTCATATAAAAGAAACTAAAATTATAACTAAACACAAAAATAATTATAGATAATAAAACATAGGAAGTAGAAATTTCTCTGAAGTTGAAGGGAGGAGAGGGAAAGCATAAGTAACAGAATTAAGATGTATTATGTACATGTATCAACTCAAATTACACCAGGAATGTAAATACTATGCCCTACAAACTGGAGATACAATGAACTTGTGCCCTTTACTTACAATAATTACAAAATTTAACTCTAAGTGGATCAAAAACCTCAATATAAGACTCAAAATTGCAAAATTTATATAATAGTCCTACATTGAAATGTTTACTCCTCATACTTTTTCATTAGTTTCTCAGTTATAACACTGAAAGAAGAGGCATCAAAAGCAGAAGTAAACAAATGGGCTGCACCATGGTTAAGTTCCACACAGCAAAGAACAGCAACAGAATGATAAGGGAATTTATAGAGTGGGAGAATGTATTTGCAAATAATATAACTGACGAGCTTCTTAATATCTGCAATAAATTAAGATCTGAAAATCAGCAACAAAAACAAACTAAAAAGTTGGTATGATTTGAATAAAATATTTCTCTGAAGATGATATGCGACTATCCAAGGAGTAAAGGAAAAATGTCCATCATCACTAGTCATTAGAGTAATATAAGTTCAAGGAATGATATATTATTTCACAAGCATTAGGATAACTCATTCAGGAAGAAAGAGACAGACAGATAGATGAAAGACAGACAACAGAGAGAGAAATACAAAGACAGAGACATAGAAAGAATAGCAGGTGCTGAATGCTAAGTCAACATGGAGGAATACTGTTGGTAGAAAGGTAAAATGGTGCAGACATCATGGGAAGCATTAGGTTCTTTCCTGAAAATATTAAATAATCCAGAAACTTGGTTTTAGGGCATGTATCCAAAAGAATGAAAAGCAGAATATCAAAAAGATAAATTTATACTTACATTACAGCAGCATAATTCACAATAGACATGAGGTAGAAAAAAATGCAAATATTCACTGATGAGTGAATACACAATACATATATTCACAAAGGAATGTTTTTTAGACTTAAATGCAAAAAGAATCCTTCAAAATGCTATTGCATAGTTGAAACGATGATATTAAGTCAAACAGACTACCTTAAAAATACCAATACTGATTTATTATAATTATGTAATGTATTTAAAGTACTTAAATTTTTACAGACAGACAATATCATGGTTACCAGAGGTCGAGGGAAGAGAAAAAATGAGAGTTGGCTTTTATAGAATACACTTTCAGATTCAAAACATTCAGATCTGTTTTATAACAATTTGAATATAGTTAACATTCTTGAAATTGTATGCATAAATATGGTTGATAATAAAGTTTATGTTTTTAACCAAAATAAAAGAAGACACGAAAAATACTTTTATTATTATATGGAATTGATCAATAACGCTAAAGAAAATGTAACAAAATTAATCATATTTGTAAAGTTCTTAAAAGATTGATTTACTACAACTGAGAAAAAAGATGAAATAAAAACAACAAAATGAGTGAAGTTGTTCATGAGTATATCTTAATAGCTTGAAGACTGTACTTTACAAATGAATACAAACAGAAAAATGTATCTTTTCAAAAAAGTACTTTGCAGTTTGTAAGTTCTACAAAGACATTCAAAAGTGGCTTATATTTTCTATCATATTTATTGCTGGAAGGATACAATGTTTGCAAATATCACATTTGCAAAATTGTATGTGAAATTTATTTTTATCTAAACTATATCCTAAAATTTGGTTTCTCTGATATTAATATATTTTTAGATATACAGATATTAAATGGCAGTGCCAGGTCCTCTTATCATAGTTAAGGACAATCCGTCTATGCCTTAAAAACAGCAGTGAGCTGCCAACTGTTTTTTTCTATTTTTGAGTCAATCTAAAGAATGTTCACTATAAATCATAGAATATTCTATTATTTAAAGTAAAGTAATGCTATTAGTGAATCACTTATAATATGATTTAAAAGGCATACAGGGTTTTTAAAATTGGATATTCTTATCTATCTTATCCTTCCTAAACTGCTTGTGTTTACAATCATCTGAGAGACACATTCTACATGTTGTCTTCCATAAAATCCTTAAATATTTTTAATATTTTAAATCTTCAAATATAGGAATAATTCCACTCAGTCTTCAATTTAAATATTTACACACTTTTGGATTTTGATATAAAATAGCACTGACTAAAAGCTTCTGAAATACTTACCAATCCTAAAGTGATCATAATGTTTCTCTAAGGAGAAAACACATAGCAACAGCCAAGCTAAAACTAACAAGCAGAGTATTAGAATTTATATATAATACCCATATTCATCATGAGACTTATTTAAATGGAATAAAGAAAACCTATCTGGAATTTATTTATGATCCTAATAAACTCAATTTATCAGAAAGAAGAATTGTAAATATTTGTTTTCTTTCTCACTATTCACTTTCCTTCTTAGAAATCCATTTACCCTGCTAACCACAAAAAAGAATAGTGATCCTCTATTTCAACATAGATAATTAAAAACAAAGGGAATATTTTTACAAAAGCATTATTTTTCTTGTGAACAATGCATGCACATGGGAAACAATTTAAGAGGACATGGCAAAAATTTCTGTTTCCCAGTCCTTAGCCAATTCCATTGCCAAGAAGCAACTGCATTAGAAAGAATACCTATGCATGACAAACTCCAGAAATACTATTTTTTAAAAGTAAATACTCAATAGACTTTAATAATTTCTTTGTCTTTCTTTCCTTTATATGGAATATATTTTTCAGCGGAACTTCTGATGGTGGCTAAGAAAGAGCAATATACTCAGCTGTGGCTCATGAATTACTTGAGAAGAAATGAGCTTTGAGATTCACAAAGTTTGCAGTATTAATCTCTTGCCAAAGTATTTTACTTTCACATCCCCTGTAGCAAGGCTATACTTTCAAGCAATTCCATATCCTTTCTTCCACTTTCTAGGCAGCAGTATTGGTCAGATGGCCTTCAACTGGACAGTTTTCTTTTCTACTCTGTGGGTTTTATTCCTTTTATCATTACTCTTGTTTTTTTTTATTTATTAATAATTTAAATAGAAGACAAAGACTTTAAGATAGTGTTTCAACAATTTGTGAGAGTTGACTAAAGACATGATATCTTCATGTTAATTATTATAATAACTTTCAGACAGAGAAATGCCAATTAATCCTTATATTTCTTTAGATAAAGAAATTACTCTAAATAGCAACAGAATAAATCAAAAGTTCAAAGTTTATATTGACAATATTAGCATATAACCCACAGATCACATTCCATTTCTATCAAATGCCTAGTAACAGAATGCACTAATACAAGATTACATATAGTTTCTGATTACATGTCTTTTGTTACATTCAGTCCAGAATAGTTTCTCAGAATTTTCAAGATTAAAGAACAGTTAGTTAGTAAGATATTTCTTTTCTTTTTTTTTTCTTTCATTTTTTCACACAGGGTTTCACTATGCAGTTCAGCTTGATCTTAAATTTGCTTTGTATCCCAGATGATCTTGAATTTCACAGTGACAGCCTGCTTCAGTCTCCCAAATGCTAGAATTACAGGAATTATTTGAAATATTTTGTTTGCTTGTTTGTTTGTTTTGGTTTTGATTGTTTGTTTGTCTGTTTTGGTTCTGATTGTTTGTTTGTCTTGGTGTTTTTGAAACAGAATCTTGCTATGCAGTGTGGGCTGGCCTTGGACTCACTGTAGCCCACTTGGTCTTGCATTTGCAACTATCCTCCTGCCTCAACCTCCTGAGTGCTAGAATTACTAGTGTGCACCGCTACTTACAGTTTAGAGCATGTTTCTTGCCTCATGTTTCAATGGCATAATTTTATGCATTTTTCAGGAATATCAGATAAATATTTCTTTGTTTTCAGTACAAGCTGATAGCTTTTTGAGTTTCTTTTTTTTATATATATTGCAAATTGAATACATATGTCTTTGTCCTTAACTTGTGCATATTGTTACAGTCAGCTGAGCCAGTTAGAAATAGTATAGGCAGTTAGACAAGGCTAGCCCCTGGAGGAAGTCAGCAAGGAGAACCATATATCTGATGACCTTGGAGGGGACACACACCTCTTGTTGTGGGCCAGATCTCAAGGCAGAAGGCAAAAGAATTGCAACCACACCCTTAAGTATAATCCTTAGGGATTAAATCTGGATCACTTTGAGAAGCCAATAGTCACCATCCCAATCCCCTCCAAGAGGAGTCACTGATCTCAAAAAATGCTCATTTCCTATGTGACATGCTGTCCCATTTGTGTCCAATTTAATGAATTTTACTTCAACTATTGATCTTATTGGCTAACCATAGTTATGTCCCACCTTATGCCCATCTGTTTTGTGATTTCCCAGTCTTCCTGACCTTGAACCCAAAGTTTTACTCTATAAAAGTCCCAGGGAAAGACAGAACCCTGGGCAAACCCACTTGGGACCCCCTTCTGTCTCTTCAGAAAGGCACTTTCTTTCTCACAATAAATATATTCTGCTCCATTATTCCTAAAATTCATTCTTTGATTTTAGAGAACATGAGCTCATATTGGACATAGTAGGTCAGGAGTTCCATTCCCCTATATGAATATATACTTCCTGATGACAAAGTTAGCCAAATATAGTACAACAAGTAAACAGAATATTAAAATAAATGTATTTATATTATCATATGGGTTTATAGACAATTTAAATTTTTATTTATTCATTTATATATTTAATTACCCATATACCTGTATTATAGTTCAAGATTGTAAAAATATTAAGAACTCATTCTTCGTGGACTAGCCGATTCCTGTGTATAACAAAGGGAGTACTTTACCACATGCTTTTGGATCAAACACTAGCCAATCTAGATCTATACCTCCTCTCTCTAGCCTGTGCACTACAGGAGGCAATATTGCTCTCCTTTAAACAACCCAAAGCAAGGCACCAAGAATGAGAAAATATAGTTCAAAGTCCACCTGAAATTATTTAATTTGAGCAGGCCTAAGTCATTTATCCAGCCTTGTCTTATAAATCCTAACAAAAGGCATAGCCTATGCATGTGATTTTCCTTTCCTATCTTCTGGCTAAAACAGTTCAGTTTCCTTTGCATGTAGCTCTTCATGGCCTCACTTGTCACTGTCTCTAGGGCCCATTAAGATAATCAAGTTTGTTTTCCTGAGCTTCTATGTGTCTTCCTTTGTGAGAAAACCTGTCACAAAAAAATACACAAAAGACTTGTTAATAGAAAAGCCAGTGAAAGGTAAAAATTCACCTTCTTTGGCCTGCATTTTAAATAGATGTAAGTGTTATAGCCTAACTGTAACCAATGCACCTCCATCTTTTTCTGTATGTGCTGCCTCAAAAAGGTTAAGTTTCTATTTCCATAAAAGTTTAATTTTCAACTACTTGTAAATCCCCCAAAACCCATCTTCTGCATGTTATTGCAGTCTGCTGTTCCAAGATAATGTTTAACCACAGGGTAGAAGTAATAGAATGCACCAAGAGTTCCAGATGTTATCAGAACTAACAACAGCTTTGCAGTTTTTAGCTTTAAATACTCCACCCCTAGTCTGTAAGGCTCACAGTTTCTGGATCGATCCTGAGGGGGCTGTGTCGCCAGGCCTGGCCTAAAATAAAGCCTTTGCTCCTAAATTTTCTTGCTTCCTTGGATTTTATTTTGGGATCTGATCTATCTCACTTGAGGGCTCGTCCAGGATGGAATCAAGACCCCCTACTCAATTCTGAACACCTAAAAGTAAGTACGCTGGAAGGTTTGTTTGGACTGCGGTCAGTTTGTACTTTTGGAGGGGACACTCTCAATTTGAGGAGCAAGGACCTCTGAAGGGCAGAGTCAATTGGTTTTGGGGATGAGCCTCGTCCATTTGTGATTCTTCCCCGAGTGGGGAGGTTCTCCATTTTTTAATTTGATAATTCCTCCAGATCCCAAAATTTGACCAATTTTGAGCAAAAGCCATTTTTTGCTGAAGCTTGTCTTGTGTTGTATGTCTGTCTGTATGTCTATTTAGTCTAACTGTTCTCCTTTTGATTACCCAAATCTAACAGAACATTTTCTCCTATTAACCCCTTCTATGAGCCCAAAATGGACAAAAAGGATTTTGACCATTATTTTTGTCTCATTGTTGTTCTATCTCTTCCTCCTAATCTTATTTCTGTCTCTTAGATTCTCCCACAGGAGAGAAGAACTGACATCTTTGCCGGCCATGGGGCAAACTGAATCTAAATCCAGCATGCTCTTTAGCCTTGTGCTTGATCACTTCAAAGAATTCAAGCGGTGAGCTGAAAGATATGGGGAAAAGGTTTATAAAACCAGATTAACAATTTTGTCACACAGGAATGGCCATTAAGGGACCCAGGGTTTCTGGCCCCCTTCCAGGTCTTTTAACATGGAGACAACACAAGCAGCTCGCCGGTATGTTTTTGGACCCCCTGCTTACCCTGACCAAGTTCACTATATTCAGATCTGGAAAGACATAATTTATGATGCCCCTTCCTGGATTAAGCCCTCTCATGACGGAGTCATTGCAGCCCTCAAACCGACAGTAAAACCGGAGAAGCTTCAGAACCTACTGTGCCTCCAGTCCTGCTCTCCAAAGAAGACCCCCTCGACTGACTGGAGGCACTCCCACTGCCTCCCCCGTATCCCATCTGTGACCCCCAACCTGATTCCACTGCCCCATCTCCACTGCCTAGTCCGGTTCACACTTGCTGACACCTGTGACCCGAGGCATCTTTAGAGCAGAGTTCTGAGGTGGCTCTGCTTTGTCCATTACAGGAGGTCCCTGCTTTGAATGGAGGTTCAATGTTTGTACATATTCCTTTCTCATTTTCAGACTTTTATAATTGGAAAGCCTAGAATCCTCCTTTTTCAAAGGATCCTGAAACTCTGATTAACCTTTAAGAATCTGTATTCTCTACTCATTGCCCCACCTGGGATGACTGTCAACAGGTCCCACACATCTTCTTCATGGCTGAAGAGAGACTGCACTCTTGGGCAAAAAGGAGTCCGAGACCCAGACGGGCCTAAGTCCACTGATCTGCAGAGGATTGAGTAACTGTTTCCTTCCTCCTGACCTGATTGGAACCCCAATACTGATGGAGGTAAGAGGGCTCTCAATGATTATCACCTGAGGCTTCTGTACATGCCCCATGCTGCCACCAGGATGCCCACCAATTTGTCCCAAGTGACTGAGGTAAGACAATTGGCTGATGACTCTCCTGCTATGGTCTTAGAGCACCTCATAGAGGCATATAGATTGTATACCCCAATTAACCTGATGGCACCTGAGAATGCATGAGAAATTAATATTGCCTTCATGTCCTAGTCGGTCCCTGATGTTAGAAGAAAGTTACAAAAACTTGAGAGATTTGAGGGAATGCCCCTGAGCCAGTTAATAGAGATAGCACAGAAGGTCTTTGAGAACAGAGAAAATTTGCAAGAAGCCACCAACAACAAAATGACCAAAGTGTTAGAATTACTCTGTGAAAGAGAAACTAAAGAGCTGGCCAATACCAATAAAAAGGAAGCCCGGGGACAACGACCTCTTTTAGATAAGGAATAATGTGCATATTGCAAAGAGATGGGACACTGGCGAGAGGATTGCCCAAAATTAAAGGCTAAATTGGAGAGAGAAGCAAAGGCCTTAATGTCTCAACAATGTGTAGGTCCGGGCTCTTGCTGAGCCCTGGATAACTTTTCAAGTGGGGGGGCCACCCAGTGGATTTCCTGATAGACAAAGGATCCACCTATTCTGTACTAAACCAACCCTTGGGAAAATTGACCAAAGACTCAGTTAATGTAATAGGACCCACAGGGGGATGAAGATCATACCCAAAGGTAACTGCCAGTTTAGCTCAATTGGGCCACAAGTATGTCCAGCACAATTATCTGTAGATACCAGAGTGTCCAGAACCCCTCCTAAGACAAGACTTCCTTCACAAATTGCAAGTGCAAATGGATTTCTTGACAAATGAACTGAGACTGAGATTGGGAATGGGCTCAACCCAAGGTCCTGAAAAGAGCATTAGAGTTTTAGGCCTTGTCCCAGAAGGAGAAAATTACTGCCTGCTGGAAAATTTGTCCTATTCACCTAAGCCACCACCTAAGGACTTAGAACTAGAATTATTAAACAAATGCAGACAAGAAATCCCAGAGGTCTGGACTGAAAATAATCCCCCAGGACTGGTGATCAACCAAGTGCCCCTTGTAGTGGAGCTCCTACCCCAGGCACATCCTATTTGTTTGTGTCAATATCCAATAAGTCTCCAAGCCTGAAAGGGAATTAAAATTCACATACAGAGATTAAGAGACAATGGTATCCTCATTCCTTGTGTCTCCCCTTGGAACATGCCTCTGTTTCCAGCCCAGAAACCAGGAACAACTGACTATCATCCTGTGCAAGATCTCCGGGAGTCAATGGGTGGGTATTGACTGCATCTAACTGTGCCTAAGCCCTACAATTTACTCAGCCTCCTCAACCCAGAGTGCACCTGCTACTCCATATTGGACCTCAAGGATGCATTCTTTACTCTACCTCTCACCCCAGTGAGAGGCAACCCATTTTTGCCTTTGAATGGACTGATCCAGATTCTGGGGTCATGGAACAACTGACCTGGACTCAGTTGCCACAGGGCTTTAAAAACTCACCCACTTTTTTTGACAAGGCCCTGGCCAGAGATCTCTTGGGGTTTCACAAGGAACACCCCGAGGTGACACTTTTACAATACATGGACAATCTGATGGTAGCCTCACCCACTTTGGAGTCCTGTTAAGAGGCCACAGGGCAGTTATTAAGAACCTTGGGACAGTTAGGCTACCAGGTTTCAGCCAAAATGACCCAATTGTGTCACCAAACCTTGACTTATTTGGGCTATGAGTTACAGGGAGGAAAGAGATCTCTATGTAAGGAAAGAATCCAGGCCATATTACAGATTCCTATCCTAGAAACTAAAAAAACAAGTACAAGAGTTTCTGGGGGCTGTAGGATACTGTAGGTTGTGGATTCTAAATTTTACAGAGATAGCAGGCCCCCTATATGACTCACTTAAGGCAGAAGCTCAAAAATCTTTGGACTAGAAAGATGAATGTAAACAGACCTTCCAGCAGCTCAAATGAGCCCTACCAGAGGCCCCAGCCCTGGGAATCCCTGACATTACCAAGCCATTCACCTTGTTCATAGATGAACTCAGGGGCATTGCCAAAGGAGTCCCAACCCAGCATATTGGCCCCTGGAAGAGGCCAATAGCCTACATCTCCAAAAGACTTGATCCAGTGGCAAGGAGGTAGCCCTCTGCCTAAGAATACTGGCTGCTGTGGCAATGTTACTTAAAGAGGCTAAGAAACTCATTTTTGGACAAAAATTTCTGTAGTGACCACCACAGTTTAGAAACTCTTAACAAGACCCCTCCTGAGAAGTGGCTCTGGAATGCTAGATTCTTCATTATCAGGCTCTATTCCTAGACTTGCAGTCAGTGGGTTTTAAGACCTCCTCAGCTTCAAACCCAGCCATCTTTATGCCTGATGACCACCCTGGAACTCAAAATCTGCCTCTCCATGAGTGTGTGGATCTCCTTGGAATGCAGCAGATTCTACAAGCCAATCTTACTGACCAGCCCTTGGAGAATGCTTATAACTTCTTCACTGAAGGAGCAGTTTCATCCAGGATGGCAAATGAGTGGCAGTGACCACCAAAAAGGAGGTACTCTGGGTTAAGCAGTTAGAGCCTGGCACCTCAGCCCAAAGGGCTGAGCTCATTGTTTGACTGGAGCATTAAATCTAGCCACCAGGAAGAGGGCAAATATCTATACTGACAGTAGATCTGCTTTTGCTACTGTATGTATACATGGAGCCATCTATCAGAAGTGAGGTCTCTTAACCTCAGCTGGAACTAAGATAAAAAAAATGCTCCACAGATTCTAGACTTATTGGCAGCTATCTGGCTACCTCAGCAAGTTGCTATTATTCATTGCAGGGCTCATCAGACAGAAGATGACCCCATCATCCAAGGAAACAATTTAGCAGACCAAAACCACTTGAAAAATAGCAATCACATCAGAGGGACCAACTGAGGATGTATCTGCCCTAATATTGGTTCCTCCTACCATATCAGAACCAGTTTGTACAAAGAAAGACTTACATTTGGCATCTCAGCTTGGAGCCAAGCTCCTCACTCCAGGGGGCTGTTACCAATTACCAGACAAATAAGTGCTGTTGCCAGAGGCACTAGAATGGGATCTACTATACTAGGCCCACCAAACCACTCTTTTAGAGGGAACCAAACTCACTGAATTGTTCAGGACTCGGTTTTTTTATTCCAAGCCTCTCCAAACTGACTGCCTCTTTAAGTTCCAGATGCCCACAGTGTCTGTTGGTAAACCCAACCAGGAGTTCTACCAGTGGAAACTACCCGGCATCGAGGAATGGCCCCAGGAGAACACTGGGAAGTAGACTTTACAGACATGGTAAAGCCTGGTTTGCAGGGAAATCGCAATCTCTTGGTACTAATAGATACTTTTACTGGCTGGGTAGAGGTTTCCTCACACAGCCTGAGTCAGCCTTAGTGGTAACTAGAAAACTATTGAAAGAGATTGTACCTTGATTTGGCCTTCCATTATCCATGGGGTCCGATAATGGCCAGGCTTTCGTAGCCCGAGTCACCCAAAAGTTAACCCACACATTAAAAACTGATTGGAAAACTGTACTGTACCTATCAACCACAAAGTTCAGGACAGGTGGAGTGTATGAACCAAACTCTCAAGGACACTTTAGCTAAGTTGTCCTTAGAAACTCATGATAATTGGGTGAGCCTTCTTCCCTTTGCTCTGCTGAAAGCTAGATGCACTCCTTATGTTTCTGGAATTTCCCCATTTGAAGCTATGTTTGGGAGACCCCTCCACTAGTCCCGAGGCTCTCTGAGGACAAATTAGTTGAAATAACTAACCAAGATCTCATTAAGTCTCTGCAGGCACTACAGCCTGTACTGACCTCCATCCACCAGCTGTTTAGACAGAAACACCAAGACGTGCCTTTGGAGATACTGCTAAAGACTCCCATCAAACTGGAAACCCTTGTCTTTGTGTGACGCCATCATCAAGACTCCCTTGAACCCCAATGGGAAGGACCTTTCACTGTGGAGCTCAGTACCCCCACCACAGTCAAGGTTGCTGGAAAGAATCCGTGGATTCACCATACCCATGTAAAGCCACTGGTGATGACAGATGATGAGAACCTCACCCAGTGAAAAATACATCAGACTGGTAACTCATTGAAGTTAAAATTTGTCAAAAGCTCTTGATTGTACTAGCCTTTGTATCAATTATGTTTTTCTTCACACTATCTATTATTTACTACCTAGTTGTAATCACGTTCAATCAAGAGCTAGGGAAAGGTAACTTTGATCAAACCCTAACTCCTCAGGCTCATTGTAATGGCACATTATATGAAACAAAGGAGCCCGATAACAAAATGTGCAGGGGGCACGAGGGAGGAATAACTTATGGTTTTAAAATGCTTTTCAAATATTGACCTAAAAGCAATCTCTCAAATATCACACTCCCAAGATTAAGACAGACCCCTCGGCCATTACCAACGGCCATGACTAGGCTCATGGTTTGCACTCTATCTTTGGTAATGGACATGTTTCAGCCTTTGGAGTTAGCGGCCAAATTGCTTAACACTTCCCACGAGAGTAATGTGTCAACCCCATGCTGGCTGTGTTTGTCCTATGAACTCCCCTTTTAACAGGGTTTCATTAGGATTACCAGTGGGCCATCACCTAGCTCAACTAGACGTAACATGACACACCCTTAGACCCTATGGACAAACACTGAATTAAAAGGAGTAAGTGGTACTTGCATATATCACTCCAGCACCAAGGCTCGAGTACTGTGATCACATAAGCTCTGGGACCATTTCCGGATCTGGTAGTGATACCCTCATAATAGCCCCAACAAGCCACTGGTTGACTTGTACTTCAGGATGGTACCTCTGTGTCATCTCCCAAAAATTCATTACAGACCAAGACGAGGTTTGCATATTGACCCTAATTCTACCTAGAATTAATTGGCATCCAGAGGAATAAGGAAATAAGATCCTCATTTCCACCAACCAGCGAGTAAGCAAAAGGAGCCCAGTCCTTCCTATTGTAGCTGGAGTTAGTATATTTTCAGCACTTGGGCTGGGGACCACCTCCCTGGAAGTCAGTACATATCAGTACAACTTGCTATCCCAACAGGTGGATGAGGGGATGAAACAAATTCATGATGCTATTGAAGTTTTAGAAAGCTCAGTTGACTCACTAGCTGAAGTGGCCCTTCAAAACTGCCAAGGGTTAGATCTACTATTAGCTGAAAAGGAGAATTATGCTTAGCTTTGGGGCAACAATGCTGCCGATATGCTAACAAGTCTGGAATAGTAAGATAAAATCTAGTTGAACTCCAGAGGAGCCTTCAAGAAAGGAAAGGCTAAGACAGGAATCTTCAGTGTGGATGGAACAGATGTTTTTTCTTTCACCACGGGAAATAGTTTGGTAGCTACCCTAGCTGGCTCCCTTATCATGGTCCTGCTGCTGGTTACCCTAGGTCCTTGTGTAATCAATAAGTTAACTGCTTATATTAGGCAGCAAATGCAGAGCATAAGGCTGATGATGATCTGGCAACAAGCCTATGAACTCATTCTCCCTAATGTTAGGCCAAAGATTTGGACCGAGTCACAACATCAGAGGGAATGTTATAGCCTAACTGTAACCAATGTGCCTCCATCTGGTTCTGTATGTGCCACCCCAATAAGGTTAAGTTTCTATTTCCCATAAAAGTTTAAGTTTCAGCTTCTTGTATATCCCCCAAAGCCCCCCTTCTGCATGTTATTGCAAAATGTGCTGTTCCAATACAATGTTTAACCACAGGGTGGGAGTAATAGAATGTACTAAGTGTTCCAGATGTTATGAGAACTAAGTCAACAGCTTTGCAGTTTTTAGGTTTAAATACTCCACTCCTAGTCTGTAAAGTGAGCAGTCTTTGGATAGATCCTGAGGGGGCTGTGTTGCCAGGTCTGGCCTAAAATAAAGCCTTTGCTCCTAAATTTTCTTGCTTCCTAGGATTTTATTTTGAATCCAAGCTATCTCAGTAAGGGTAGTATATGAAATATTAAAAAGAAGAAAGCAGAAGGCTTCTTAGAAAGTTTGTTTTCACCCTTAACAATAGACATTTTAGGAGAAAAGATATTCCCTTCTTGTGAAACAGAGCAGCAAACACTATGTATCTATGGTAGTTGCACTGTGATCACAAGAAAAAAAAAAACACTACTGGAGCCAAAATATTTGAAGTTAATTGAAAAAATGTTAACAACCCTAGGACCTTCATGACATCATTATGTTTCTAAATTAATAGAACTTCCTGAGCTCTTGTTGCATTGGGTAAACAATTTTCTTATTCCTTAGGCCATTGTCAGCTAAATTGTTCGTTGCTTGCCCCAGAAAAGAGTACCATGTGGTTCCCATCATCATCTGTCCTTGATGGTATTTGCTGAAGCATTCATCATCCTGTCCTGGCCTTAGCTGTCAGTGCATATGGGTTGCCACCAAGTCATCCTTCACTTCTGTGCTCAAAGTCTCACTAAAAGAAATTATTTAAAACTCCCTAAAAGAAATTATTTAAAACTAAAGTATGAGATTACTTAAAACAACCAACTTAGACTCAGACTCATCATGTAGTCATTGCCTTTTTCTTTACATTTTTAGTAACTGCTTCCCTCACTTCCTACTTGCACCCAAAGGGGGGGGGGAACTATAGACTTTTTTGCTTTGTGTAAAGTTTTCCTTGATGCTTCTCTTTCTCTTGGACTTAGGTAACAGGATAAGGAAACAAATTTCTTTCATGGAAAGTTGCTCCCATCTACCCTAACCTAATATGCCCCCCCCCCAGGGCAGTTTATGTCACATTAAAATCAGTGAGGGAAAAAGAGGGATCAGAAAATAACAAAAACAGATTTATTAATATTTTAATTTTATGAATCTAGGGCTGAGGATTTAGCTCAGCGGTGTAAGTGTCTGCCTTGCAAGCAGGCAGTCGTGAGTTCGATCCCCAGTACCAATAAAAAAGGAAAAATACAAATAATAATAAATAAATAAAATAATTTTATGAATCTAGCAAGACAAGTTTATATTTACAGACCAAAGATTAATTCTCAGCAAACTAATTTGTGTTTTCATTCCGTATTAAGTGTGTGGGTACAAGGAGGGATGAAGTACTGTATTTCTCAAAAGATATTGAAATACCTTTCTATGTTTTTAAGTTCATTTTTGGATGCCTAGGGAAATAAAACATTAAGTATTTAACCATGTTGAATGTTACCTTGGCCCCAAATTGTAATAATATATGAGTAGAATTAAGGAAAATGTAATTCCAAACTTTTACTAATTTGAGGCACATTTCAGTGGAAAGAAGTTAATCTTTTGGGAGAAGTAGGAGTGGGAAAATCAGCCAAGTTGGTCTTTAGTTATACAAATGAGAAGAAACACTCTCTTATAAAATAGTATTTTCAAATAGTACCCAGCTGCTTTTTTATTAATGCCTAAAAGTAATTGCCTCTTTCTAGGAATATCAGTTGGATAATCATATTGAAGTCTGCTCTATTGAATTATAAAAGAGATGAGAGAATCTTTTATTGTTGTTTTCATTTTTATTTGTCATTCTGCAGTAAATATGGTCTTGAAGATCAAGGCTCCATAAGGAGTAACATGGTTATAAAACTTCACTGAAGTAAATAGAAATTTTAAATTCATTCACAACGTAAAAATGGCTGGGGATGTAGCTCAGTAGTATAGTACTTGTTTAGTTTACATGAGGCCCCTGATTTGAGCCATAGAACAAGGACAAAAAGGAAAAGAATTATTTAGTGAGCTAGTGGCAGATCTCAAGTACGAGACCTAGGTTCAGTCCATGGCACCAGAACTTTACAGCCCCCCACACACACACATGCACACAAGTACATGCCAACTAGGACCTAAAGAAAATATAGAAACATTCTTTAGCCAATGAGTTGTATGATGCATACTCAGTTTTATGTTTTTGTCACTCTGCAAAATTTCTCTTAGTCCAATTCCCATCATTACAGCAAAATACACAACACCCACAATTTAAAGTAAGAGAAGAAGTAAGAGAGTACATGGTTTCACTCCGTAGCCAACAGTTTCGTAGAAGGTCCTGAGCAGAGAAGAATTGCTCATAGTATGGTAACCAGTCAGCACTGAGTCAAGGAAGGAGCTCAAGAAAAGAATATATCCTTGCAGTCACAACCTCAGAGACTTACCAGAACACTCTCTCATTAATCTAACATGTCTACCTCCTAACAGGTATCATATTCAGGTGCTAAACTCATCAATGGAGAATTCACAGATGAGTATAACTTCTCCGTGATACAATCGCCTTTCAGACACATGAAGCAATGAGTGTTCTTGATTAAATTAATAACATTCCATCTCTGGGCTCCAAAGGATGCATGTCCATCTCATTTATCTAGCCCATCTCAAAGAGACACAGAAGTTTTAATGGTTCCACTATTGCAAAAAGTCCAAATTTACAATCTTCTCTGAAACTAAGGGAAAACCTTAAACTGTGACTCTCCATAAATATGTAAAAACAAATAAACAAACACAGTTTAACTCTTTCAACACACAATGGTTGCAGGATAAATATTACCATTCCAAAATATGAAAAGGGAGAATAAAAAAGGTGGGGTCAAAGCAAGACCAAAATCCAGCAGGGCAAATATTAATTTACATAGCTCTATTTTCACCACTTAGAAAAAGTTCTAGTGACATGTGAGCTGCAAAGGGCTTGGACAACACTGCCTGTATAGTCTTGTGGATTGGAATTCTCATATGTTCTTGCTTAGAATGTCTGTTTACTGCCTGAAGATTTCCTCAGATGATCTTCCATGTTCTTGGCTTCTCTCACTTTCTAGACTCTCTACTGTCCTTTCTGCTTCACTCTTACAGCATCATGCACTGGCATTTTACAGGCATACTGTTGACATCTCAGACTTACTTCTGAAATCTAGGTAAAATGCTACACAACACCATAACCTTTCAAGCACTTTTCATACTTGAGTACCATGTGGATGATACCTACATCTGTTGCCAACTTAATCAGTAGCCACGTTCCATTGGATCATGGTTGTAGAGATATCTAAATGCCTATATGCCTGAATACTATGAAAATAATCCATAAATTCAATTCCTTAGATGGCCTTTCTCATGCAGCATGTTCCGGGGCTGTATTCTCAAATGAAATATTTGTAGTGTTACACCTTTGAAACTTGGAAGGGTGGGATTTTGCTATTTTTGAGATACTTTCAAGCTATTTTTCCTGTTGTCTTCACTGAAAGTATTTGACTTTTTCATTACTAATTTTTTCAATGTGGTCTCCTTTGCCACAACTTCGCAAATTTTTTCTTTCTTGAAAAATAACTTTAAATTATTCACTTCTGTTATTTGCTCCTATAGATTTTAATCAAAGTAACCAACAGTATTCTTCTAACTGAACATAGGGCTACCTTGACATTTCCTTCAACAAATTAATTAGTCTACTGCTCTTAATGTCAGTCTCCTGCCAAGTCTGAGAATATGATCAGAATATATACAATTTTCTGTCACAATGTAACAAATATGATTTCAAGTCCAGTTGCAATGGACCCCTTGTTCTTGAATGCAATGTCATGAGCCTGCTAATTACTTTCTGCATTTCTTTCAGCACTGTGGCCCTCTAAGCACTGAGTAGAATCTCCCAAAAAAAGAGACATGGTGTTTCTTTAACCCACATACCTAAATCTAATAAAATTTTTCTGAAAAGTAATATCAAATGCATCTAAACCACATGGGTACATATAGTCATAGCAATGACTTTTCTTTCAGGTACTAATTTCTTTCTAACCACTTTACTGTCACTGGGAAAACTCAACAAACAATTTAAAGGAACAGAGACTCTTTTAGTATCTCACACAAGGAAGACAATACATTGTTTACTGTAAAATAGGAAAAAATTTTTCAAAGGTAAAGGGGAACTAGGATGAGGAGAGGGGAAAGGAGGGAAAGGAAAAAGAAAAAAGGCAAATCAGTTATGCTATTAACTCTTATGCTCTTATGCTATTGTCTCTAAGGTCTTTGAAGGGGAAAGTTTGTGCTAATATTGACTGGAGAAAATTTAATGCCCATATATTGTACTTTGAAAAACTATTTTAAATATAGCAATATTAAATCTACTATTGTTATTCTGTTATTATTTTGCTATAAATTTTATTTTATCTTTTTTCTGTAAAATAAAAATAAATAAAAACAAAAAGTAAAAGCGGAGAGGTTTACTTAGTCTATATTTGGCTGGATCAAGGCAGAACTGAGATGGCATCAAGACCTCAGTAAAGGACAACCACTGTTTCATGGCAGTGAGGAATCCAAGAGTAAAAAAAGAGGGTACATACTTCCAGGTCATTCTTCCAGTGATTCCTCTCCTACAGACTGGCCCCACAACCTAAAAGCATATTCGTCTATTGAATTCAGCTCAGCACTCTCATAATTCAATCTTTTACCCAGATTGGGATTTGGGGTACATTCTAGGTCAAAAAATGTAATGGTTCTTGTATTATATCATATTTTATATTCTCTGTTATTGTTTAGATCTAAATAATCTTCCCAAACACTCATGTATTCAGAGATGAAGCTTTTGGAAAGTGATTTGGCTATGTGAGCACAATATTTGATGTTAATTCATTTGTTGATAAATTCATAGCTAATTGTGCTCTTAGAATGTAGCTATTGATTCAAAGAGGTGGATAACTTTCTCCTCAGCTCCACTTTTCTCTTTCTACTTTCTGTTCAGCATGTGTTAAGCATCTGTGCTCTTTCTGTTGCTGCCTTGAAACAAGCCAATCATGGGCTGAATCCACCAAAATTACAAGCCTATTTAGTATTGCCTTTTTAAATTTAAGGGCATCATTTATATTTTGTTCCAGTAATGAAAAAATTCCAAAGTGGTAGGATTCTAGTGTGGGCAAAGTATTTAATGAATTTCACACAGAAAAAAAATCTTTGGATTCATCCAGACTTAAAGAAAAATTAGGAGAATCCTTGAGTAGTCAATGAATTTCAGGAGACACATTCATATTTATGTATCTGTTGTTCTGTTAAACTCCTGACACTGCTGTTATGGTTTGTGTTTTGGCGTCCTCCCCAAAGCCTCTATGACTTGCAGCCAACTGTGTATGAACTGCAACCTCCAAAACTCTAAAGCTAAATAAACCTTTCATTTCTTCATTTTGAGCATTGGGTACTTTGTCTCACCAACAAGAGAAAAGTCACCAAGACAATTGCATTCTTTGAGCTTTCAGTGAGGTCTTGCTAGTTAGATTGTAAGAAAATTCTCATTGCTATCACATATAATTAGGGATTGTCTGTTGCTAGTCATTGTGGCTGGTATTTTAGGTAGATTACTCATTACCATTTCCTCTTTATTTTTTGACTAAATTCTGATTTAATCAGCAAACACACTAACTTCATACTTCTGGACTTTATAAAATCAATCAGTGTAATCTTAATCCTTCCTAGTTGTACTCTAAAATATCTAGTAACTGGTTTTGCATGGTATTAAAAAGAAGTAACTGTCATGTTATGAGTTGAATGAGATTTGGAGATCCCATCCTGTATGAAGCTGAGTGAATAATGATTCATGAATTGTGGTCCAGTATCTGTGAGATTGAAGATGAAGGTGAACTAGTAGGGCTTGAATCAAAGACTTTTGGTAAAATTAGGGTATATAATATGTTATCTGCTCCTAACCAATTGCAGAGTTTGTATGTAACACACTTGTTACAAAGAGCAATAACAAATAAGAGCGTAACAATTGTATCCAACTTAAGTTTTATATGACAGGGGAGATTTCAAGAAAGAAAATGAAAAAAATAAAAACTATTTTTAGATTTTATAAAGAGTGAAAAGTTGTACAGAAGTATGATTCTGCAATGGATAACTGGAAAAACATAGCACAGCCATTTTACTCAGATTCTTTTTGGCTTTCCTTTGTCAGGATATAGGGCAAGGCAGTATTAACGTGAATATAGCTTTGGAAAGAAGGGAAATAGAAGTTTAAATTCTGCTTCCAAAGTTTTTTTTTTTTAATCTATTTCCTTCTGTGTAAAATAGTATACCAAGATGTTAGATTTGTGGAGGTACTATGTTTTTAGCATTAACATGATTAACCCAGATATTTCATTATATACCAGAGTGAAAATTTTACATATTGTACAAATTACATTAAAATACATTAATGCTAATTATGTATATTAATATACATTAATAATAATGTAATATTATTATTATGGTAATGTATTATTATTAATGTAAGTAATAATGTAATATACACTTCATTAATATGAAGGAAGGAAAGGTTTGTTTAGCTTACAGTTTTTGGAGGTTGCAGTCCATATTCAGTTGGCTCCAAGGCAGAGTGGCAGTCATTTACAGTGGCTACAAAGGAAAATTACTCAATTTTCCTTAAAAGAATGGGAATTTATAAGTGTTGTAGATTACAAGGTGTTTGGAGAATTTTGGTGAGCAAATTTTAGTTGACAAAAGTTTCTTAAGGAAAAGAAAGAAGAAAAGTAAAAACACATATCGATAAACATTCCTGGCTGGGTGTGGTGACAAATGCCTGCAATCCCAGCACTCAGGAGGCTGAAGGCCAGAGAGCCACTGTGAGTTTGAAGACAGCCTGGACTACAAAGTGAGTTTAAGGCCAGGTTGACCTGCAGGGTGAAACCCTGCTTGAAAAAGACAGAGAGAGACAGAGAGAGAGAGACAGAGAAGAGAGAGACAGAGACAGAGAGACAGAGACAAATAGAGAGCAAGAGAGAGTGAGAATGAGACAGAGAGAACAAGAGAGAGAGAGTACCAATATACACAAAAAGTGAACATTTTTATGATGGGTTGATATTGAAGTGTTTTCATTCACTGGCTGAAACCATTAAAGGCATTTTTTTGAGTATAAGGAGAGTTAGAAGAGTAGAAAACTGCCACTCAGGATAATCTATAAAAAGAAGAAAGGATTCTGAATCTTCAGTAGTGTGAACTAAGGTACTGAATTAAATAAACCAATAGTTACTTGCTCTTTTATAATACATGTGTATATATGGTGTATTTATATACTATGAATCTGTACTGTGTAATATAAAACCTAATATTATATATGAATATATTTATATGCTACTTTTAATTTAGTATACTATATATTATGTATTATATAAATATATATAATGCATATGTGTGCACATATCTTTCAAAGTCACTTTATACACTTTTTCCTTGCTTTTCTTTCTCATTAAGATATTTTAATACCATAGGAAAGAATGAAGGGTTGTTGAATGAATGCTGTTTTAAAGATTAATTAGAAAGTCATAATGAATTTCAAAAATGACCTGATATAGCTAAAATGCATTTGGCACCTTCTACAGGATTCCCAAATGTGGTGACAAATTTTTTAGCAAAATCCAAGCATTACTATTATGAACAAAAGTACTTGATTCCTAAGATAGAATCTGTAAGTAAAACTTATGGGATGACTAATTTCATTTTGATCTATGATTTCTTGAACCATATTTATAGCTAAAAGTTTAATGTTTCAAAATTAAGATCATTCATATTAACATAAAAACAAATAATTGATATTTAAGTAATTTTGTGTGTGAATTCACAAGCATGAAGATTAAGAAAGTACTCTGCCAAATAAGAATTAAAATTCACTAAATAACAATTTAATTAACAGAATATCTCACATAAAAATTTTAAGAATATCATCTGTTTCTGAGAAACTAATTTTTCTTACTAATTAAAGAAAATTATCAGTCTAACTATCAATATATATTCTTAACATTGTTTGAATTTTAATTTTTATACTACATTAAATCATTTTTTTTTTGGTCTTTTTCCTTTTTATCAGTACCATGGATCGAACTCACAACTCCTGCTTACAAGGCAGGCGCTTATGCCACTAAGCTAAGCCCCTCTCCATTAAATTTTAACAATAATTGCTTTTTAGGAGTGTAGACAGTATGAAAATGTGATCATTATTAAATGTTCAGAGAAAGCAACAATGCTTTCAGAGTTTGGTGCTGCACAACGTGCAGTTCCAACTTCTGGGAGGCTGACCCTTGAGAGCTTTAAATTCACGATAGTACACAATTATTGTATAGTGATCTGAGGAACTCTTGAAGATCATAATATAAAATAACAATCTAGTTATGCTCATACCACGTTGTTTTGGTGATGTACTGTCAGTGTTCTGGGCTCCTTGCTATTGTTGTTTATATGTCTTTTCATTTTGTGTTTTTCTAGGAATTTGTTTTTTTTCTTGATTTGTCCTGTTTTTTTTTTTTTTTTTTTTTTTTTGTGTGTGTGTGTGTGTCTAATACAACACGGATAGGTATACATGTATAGACCCATGCATGCATAGAACTTCTAAAAAATTTATGAGAATCGATAATACAATACATGATGAAATGGACAGCTACTTTGAAGAAAAAGAGACACTAAGGTACCCAGTGCTGATTCCATTGCATCAGATGTGAAATCCAGAAATTCTATTATTCTTTGTTCAGAGTGAATTTAATGTGTTTTGTTTTATTTCAACATACATGAAGGTATGGACAGCTATTTTGAAGAGAATGAGAGACATTATGGCAGTTATTGTTGACTTCCTTACTGTCTGGTCTTGAAGACCTAAAATGTATTTATCATCCTGTTCTGATAGTGTTATCTCATGATCTGTCTTGTTATATTAATTTTACCCTCTTTAAAAATAAAAAAAATTAAAAATTTTTAAAAAAGAACTTAAAGTTCATGTTCAGCATGAGGAAGTTAGTAATTTAGTGAGACTGATTAAAAATAAATTAAAATGGTTTGGGGATATAGTTCAACTTGAAGACTCTAGGAGAGAAAGCAAGAAAGAGAAAGAAAGAGAGAGAGAAAGGAAGGAAGGAAGGAAAGAATGAATGAATGAAAGAAAGAAAGAAAGAAAGAAAGAAAGAGGAGAATAGGAGAGAGTACAAGAAGGAAAGAGAAAGAAAAATAAATGAAAAATGAATACATGAATGGATGGATGGATGGAATGATGGATGGATGGATGGATGAAAAAGGAAAGAATGATGCTGTTATTCAGCTATATTTGCACCAAACAAAATAAACTAAAAACTCAATATGCTAAAACAGAGATTAAAATAATTAAACAAAAGTGTTACATAATGCAATTATGTGTGTAAGAAGTCAGTACACTACAAATAATCATAGTATTTTTAATCTAGCTACCATTGAAGTTTAACATACATAATTAACTGGTAACAAATTTACTTACAGATACTTATGCATAAAATATACAGGTACCTTTCAAAAACATTTGAATGTGTAAAATGTTATGCATTAATGACTGTTGCTTGTTCTCAAAATAGTGACTCTTCTCCCAGTCCTCTTTTAAATTTATGAAACCATTAGTAACATAGTAGCTGATTTAAAAAGTGATAAAATTTTGAAGACAGCAGTATTCATATCTTCTGTACTATGAGCACAATCTGTTGATTAGGGCTATCAAAAACAGTCTACATTTGAGGATTTTTGCATAAAATAAGCAAAAATGGTCTCTCTATAATCAAATATCAGCATTTCAGTAAGTCACTCTTTACTCTTTAATATAGAAGAGTACAAATTCTTATTTTCCTTACTTTTACTTGTTTTATCATCACTTTGCCATCTAACACTAGATACACTATACATTTCAATGTTATGAGCTGCCACATTCCTTATCAAAAAGCAATTTCCACATGAAAAATCATTTGTCAGTTGAAGGTACTCCCAGAATTTAAAGCTGACCTGGTACAAAGTAGGCACTCACAAACTATTTGTTCACTAAGGTTCACAATGCCTAAACAAAATTTTTCTTGGCTGCTGGCCATGTAAGGTGCAAATGTTTAATGGAAATCTCAAAGTGAACAATTAAGTGTTTTACTTTACATAGCAGCTTCGTTTTATACCCGGTAGCATTCTGTTAGCACATCTCTTCCTTAGTTTACAGCTGTGTGATTACAAAAAATCATCGGGTTTCCTTTTTGTTGCTGTTATTGCTACTAGTGTGTGCATGAAAAAGATTGTATAAATTAGAAGAATAGATTATAACCTACTGCTTTACAAAAGGAAATATATGTAAATATAATGCAGTACCTCAGTGATTTACAAATACATTGTCACAGATACATGAAGATAAATACACACATTGCATAATAACTTGCTATAAAACATTTTTAAAACAGCATCAAACCAAAACAAAACAACAACAGCAGCAGTAAGAAAAACTTTGATGTCTGTGTTGTCAGGCTGCATCACATTATACAGCATCAACAACACTGGGAAATTCAAAATAGCATATTATGTGGCTTGTCTTGTTTATAAAATATTCAAAGACATTTGATTTTTTTTTAGAATATATATAACTACTCCTAAAGAGGGAGAATGGAGCTGTTTCAATCTCTTAATATTAAGTAGCCAGATTTGATAATTTCTCTAACAGAGCAAATACTTAGCAATGAATCTTTCTCTGAGCACAGAGGAAAGGCTTCCTTGAATCCCAAATGGAAAAAGTTGCATGTAAGGAGCAGAAACTTGGTCTATTCCCAGGAAATAGAGGAAATAATAAGTAGAAAATGGGCCACTAAAGGGAAAAATACCTTTCAGAAGTGTCAAGTAGTAAATACTCAGGTCTGCACTGTTACTGGAAGCATAGTCACTGAATTTGTTCTCATTTCAGTAGTAATTCACATGTAATTTGGCAAGAATAGAGAATACAGATTATTCCACTCAAGTGAAACAATTTTCAACAGCTGTGTAATTTTTTAAAATTATGAGATATGGAAGAGGAAAATAGTCATGATATACACAGTTTTATAATATACTTTGTGCCTTTTAGTAGTATATCATGAACTTTCTCCATATCATTAATTTATTTTTCTTAATTAATCCTAGGCTACATAAGCAAGTTAAAGGCCAGACTTCACTATGTGGTAAGATTGCCTAAAAAAAAAAAAAAAAAAAAAAAAAAAAAAAGAAAAAGAAAAGCAAAGCCAAAACCAAAACCAAACCAAAACAATAACCCTGATAATTGTGTGTATCAATGGCATTAATAAGAACTCTTATATTTTGAATTCCTCAGCACTATCACCAATCTAACCTATAATTCTATTATTCCATATAAATATTTATTTAATTCATGTACTGAGATAAGAGCTAAAATAGATTGCTATACCATAACCTCTGTTTTCTGTCTCCCTTTATAATTTTATTTTCTTTCCTTCTGGTATCATTTGCCATGGAGGATGGTTGTAGTGAGAAAGGACTTATTAATGTCAGCGTTGATCTGTTTGTAGTTGGTACTAAAATAATCATGTATTAAATCTAAAATAATCAGTTTTAAATACTAAATAATAATACTAAATAATCATGTATTAAATACTAAATAATCAGTATTAAATACTGATTGAAAATGGAGTTAAGTGTTGGCATAGCTGATTTCATTTAGGGTAGCAATGGAATTCACCAGAAAAAATGAGAAAAGAAAAGGTAAGGAGAAGGGACAGGAGGGGAAATGAGAGAAGAAAAGAAAAAAAATGCAAGGAAGAGAAAGAAAAGGACAACTTTCCAAACACGATTTGGGTTCTTATTTAATCACTACCTTTTTCTTTTTTTTAATTCATCATCACTACAGCACAGATGACCAGAAACATTACAGCTTTCATTATAAATGGTGGAGATGAGATAGAAGAATATTTACAAAGAATTTTTTGACTTTCGTTAGTATATATTTGCAACGCATAATAATTATATTCCTTATAAGTAATTGGTACATGGTATAACACATTTAAGTTCCTTTTTGCCCTTCTCTCCACTATCCTTTTATTTTTTTTACATCAGATTTATTTATCTTATAAGAAGAAAGTTAATTATCATATTCACAGATTGAAATCAAGACTAATAGGCCAAAGAATATATAAAATGTGGAAGAGAATTGTACTATGTCAAGGTGCATATCTAAATACATTGTCCATACTGGATTACATTATCATTTTTTCTCACTCTCTATCTCTATTATCTGTCTTTTATTTTGTACTACATATATATATACATAAATATATTCATATAAAAGAAACCATAAAATATTTAAATTTGTGTATCTGAGTTATGTTACTTACAAGGTGCATCCGTTTTCTTACAGATTACTGAAGTTTACACTTTTTATGACAGAATAATATTCCATTTTATAAAAATATGATTTTTCCATTCATTTGTTGATGAACATATAGACCAAATTGAAAATTTAATTGTAAATTAAAAGATTGCGATGTGATTGTTTTGGAAAATTCTTAGTAAGGGAACAGCTAGGTCCAATTAAATTTCTATTTTTAGCTTTTTAAGGAACCTCTGTATTGGCTCAACAGTGAATGTATCTATTTACACTTCCACTAACAATGTAGAGGGAATTCTTTCTTCACCCAGCCCCACTAGCAAAATGTTATTGCTTACTTCTGGATGAAATCATTCTTTGTGGAGTGAGATAGAATCCTGTTGTTTTAAATTGCATTTATCTAATGACTAGTGATGTTGAACATTTTTCATGTTTTCATTGGCCATTTATATTTCTCCATCTGAGAAGTATCTACTCATATCAGATGACAATTTTAATTGCATCTTTAAATTGAGAAGTCTAATTTTTTGAGTTTTTAAATTGTACATTATCAGTCTTTGTCCAAGCATAACTGGTAAATATATTCTTTTTCATATTTTATAGGTTTTTCTCTTTACTCTGTCATTTCCTTTGTTGTGCAGAAGCTTTGTAATACCGTGTGACCCCTTTTGTTGATTCTTGGGGTTTTTTTTATTCAGGATTTTGTACAAAAATTATTACCCTACACCTACGCCTTCAATAGTTATATCTGTTTTGTCACCCATTAGATTATGTTTCTGTTCTAACATTTAAATCTTTGATCTGTTTGGAATTTAGTTTAGTGGAAGGTGATAAATACTGGTCTAGGCTCAACTTCTGGCATGTAGAAAGCCCATTTCCCCAGGCTTATTTATTAAAGAGGCTATCTTCCCTCCAGCAAAGAAATTTTTCTCCTTTCTGATGAAAGGGGAAATAATACAATGGAATGTACCTGAAGTCATTTTTGTATATTCTGTATTTTCTATTTTGTTCCATTGATTCATGAGCCTGTTTTTGCCAATATCATTCTGTTTTTATCACTATAGCTCTGTAGTACAGTTTAAAAACTGGGGTTGTCATGTTCCCTAGCTTTAGTTCTTGATGCTGTTCCCATATGAATTTTAGGATTGCTTTCTCCAATTCTATAAGCAATATTATTGGTACTCTGATTGGGATCACATCAAATTTATATAATAAGTTTGGAATTATGGCAGTTTTGATTACTTTGATTCTGTCTATTCAAGAAGATATCTGGATCAGTTCCAGAGGTCCAGCGACCTGCTGTACGTGCCGTGTGAACCCCCCCCCACCCAGTCCAGCCAGTTTGGAATCCTCGCTTGGCCCCAGCCAGGGAACCTTGCAGCTTCCAGGTACACTGGAGCAGCCTGGTGGGTCTGGGGCACCTGCATTGGCCTCCCCACTCCTGGCTGTGCTTGGTGGACTCAGGAGTGCTAAACAAGCAGGCGGGCATCATCGGTTCCAGAGGCCTGGCGGCCTGGTGTAAGTGCCTTGCGCACTTTCACCCAAGTCCAGCTAGTTTGGGCCTGGCCAGGGAACTTCGTGGCTTCTGGGTGCACTGGAGCAGCGCAGCAGGTTCTGAGACACAGCACTGGCCTCCCCACTCCCGGCTGTGCTTGGCGGAGTGTGGAGTTTGAAGCAAGCAGGCAGGCGACATCGGTTCCAGAGGCTGGGCTTGAGCCAGCCTGCTCCAACCATAGTGATGGTCTAACAATCCAGGGTGCTGGGTGTCAGGGTCACAGGAGCTGAGGGCATACAAGAAGATTTCCAATAGACCCTGGGGAAGCCTTAGAATAATAGTCGGAACACTTGAAAACACAGAAATATATGAAAATGACAAAATGAAAGACCAAATTACAATCTCAAACCTCCAGCCCATCTAAAGAAACCTTAGGAGTGATGTACATAGAAGAAAATTTATGTCATACACCTGAAATATCGGACATAATGGCAACTGAAATAAAGAAGCAACTCCGGGAAGCTTTAAAGGAATTCAAACTAGAAATAAACTCCCAGGTAAAAGAAGAAATGGTAAAAGAAATGAAGGAGATGCTGAACATATCTAAAGAAGACACAGTTTAAAAAATTGCAGGAACTAAACAAAAAGATAGAATCCCTGGATGAGCAATAGAAGAAACAAACAGAATACATAAAACAGATGCACAGACATATACAGGAAATCAAAAATTCCACTGAAAGCTGTAAAAACTGCCTCAATGAAAGTGAAAATACAATTTCAGACCTTGAAGACAGGATTGAACATTTTTTCCCAGATTATGATAAGGTCCAATAATCACTTATGATAAGAACTTTACAGAAAATAGGAATAGATGGTCTTCACCTCAATATAATAAAGGCCATCTAGGACAAACCAACATGCAGTATCATACTAAATGGCCAAAAATTGAAGGCCCTTACTTTAAAATCAGGCATAAGACAAGGATGTCTCTTATCACCACTCCTATTTAATATAGCACTGAAAATACTAGACAGAGCAATTAGACAAGAGAGAGAAATATAAGGTGTAAAGATAGGAAAAGAGGAAGTTAAATTATCATTGTTTGCAGATGACATGATACTCTACATAGGAGACCCCCAAAATTCCATTGAAAGACTCTTAGATATAAATCAATAAATTCTGTAATGTAGTTGGATACAAAATCAGTACTCAAAAATCAATAGAATTTCTATACATTAACAACAAAACCACTGACAGAGAAATAAGAGAAGCCACACCCTTCACACTAGCAATCAGAAAAATGAAATATTTAGGAATTACTCTCATGAAAGAAGTGAAAGGCCTATAAATGGAAAATTATAATACACTGAAAAAAGAAATTGAAAGCAATCTCAGGAAATGGGAAGACATCCCTTGCTCATGGATGGAAAGAATAAATATTGTGAAAATGGCCATTCTCCAAAAACTGTTATACAGATTTAGTGAAATCCCAATAAAAATAACATCAACATACCTCATACATCTGGAGAAATCACTCCTAAAATTCATCTGGAGAGAGAAGAGACCTAGAATAGCAAAGACAGTTCTAAGCAACAAAGGCAAGCAGGAGGCATCACAATCCCTGACTTGAAGTTATACTACAACGGAAGTGTAATAAAATGAACATGATATAGGAATAAAAACAGAGCCAATGATAAATGGAATAGATTAGATTAGATTAGATTGGATACAACCACAACTACAAAGACACTCAACTTCCTTATGTTTTATAAAGGTACCAAACAGGTTCATTGGAAGAACAACAGTCTCTATAATAAATGGTGTTGGAAAAACTGGCTCTCCATATGCTGAAAACTAAAACCAGATCCATGCCTATCACCATGTACTAAATTAAAATCTAAATGGATCAAATATCTGAATATTCAAACAGAAACACTAAATGTATTGGAAAACAAATTGGGTGAAAAGCCTTGAAGATGTAGGGGTAGGTAGAGAATTCATGAACAGGACTCAAACCGCACAGGAAATACTTCCCAGAATCAATAACTGGGATCACCTCTTATTAAAAAGTTTCTGCACATCAAAAGAAATCTCCAGCATGGTGAAAAGAAAACCCACAAACTGGGAAAAAATCTTAGTGAACTCTCCCTCAGACAAAGGACTTCTGTCTAAAACATATAAAGAATTTTAAAAAAGCAGACCCCCCAAAATTCAAAGATCCAATCCAAAAATGGGCATCTGAGATGAATACACACTTCTCAGATGAAAAAATACAAATGGCAAATAAATACATGAAAAAATGTTCAACATCATTAGCCATTAGAGAAATGCAAATGAAAACCACAATGAGATTCCATATCACTCCTGAAAGAATGCCAGGATCTAGAAAACCATCAACAACAAATGCTGGAGAGGCTGTGGGGAAAAAAAGAACTCTCTTGCACTGTTGGTGGGAGTGTAGACTGGTGCAATGGTTGTGGAGGTCAGTCTGGCTATTTCTCAAAAAGCTGAGATTGGAAGTCCCATTTATTGCAGGTATTCCACTTCTAGGCATATTCTCAGAATAAGAGAAAGCATCATACCACAGGGATATATATGCACTCATTTTTATAGCAGCACAATTTCTAGTAGCCAGATCTTGGAAACAACCCATGTGTCTATCACCTGAGGAATGGATAAAAAGTTCTGGTATTTTTATACAATGGAGTACTAGTCAGTTATAAAGAATGACATTGAGATATTTATAAATAAATGGAAGCAACTTGAGACCATACTCATAAGTGAAGTAAATCAAACTCACATGTATGAATACTGAATATTTTCCCTATTGTAAGACATGATTCAAATACATAAAAGTATGTGGTAATCCTGATTCTTCAATCAGGGCCTTATAAAGTTTTCACTTTGAGGCCTTATAAAGTTTTCACTCATTAATTGGAATGGATTTATTCTGGGCTTTTTAATATTATTTTCTGTGATGATATGAACAGCTATTTTGAAAAAAAATAAGACATCATAATAGCTAGTGGTGATTTAATATCATCTTGTTTTGAACTCCCATAAACTATTCTTCTGTCTCCATTGGTTTTATCATGTTGTATCTTCCTCAATTTTATTATATGTGATAGTATAAACAAAATTTTATAGGCAAAAAGATAATATAGAAAACATTGTTCGTTTTCCTTTAGTTGGTTCTAAATACCTTGTAATACTTTTATTCTCTTGAATGGTTTCACATTGCCTTTATATGTTTGATGCTACAGTGCATGAAGTTATACTTGAATATTTCAAGGAGAGAGATACTATGGTAGCTACTAAAAGTCAGGTTATCTGGGGGTGAAACACTATGTTGCTGAAATTGTTCTGCTTTGACCTGTATTGTTAATTTGTTATGTCCACTTTTATCTCAATCTCCCTCTTTTTAAAAAAATATGTATTCATTTTATTATTTTTTAATTAAGAGAAAAATCAAAAAAATTATCAGGATATATTATAGTAACTTTTTTGATTTCCTATTAACTTGATTTGAAGCCCTGTATTGCTCCCACCATCTTGTTTTGACTGATTTAACTCTGTTCTTTTCTTTCTGATAGTATCAAGTTTGAGGGTATAGGCAACCACTTTGAAGGCAATAAGATTTACTATGATGCCCATTCTGGTTTGACAATTATTTTCTTTTGAAGTCCTGTAATATCTCCAATGTTTAGGCTTTATTGGTCTTGTTCTGTACTGTTTTGTTCAATTTTATTATACCTGATGATATAGGCAATTCTTTTTAAGGTAGCAAGAGGCACTATGGTAACCATTGTTGATTACCTTGTATTCTTTTTTTTACTATGTACTATGTACTATGACCATTCTTTGTTTTGACTGACTGCTTTGTTTCATCACATTTGGTTTTATTCTCTTCCAAAAAAAATAAGAACTGTGAGAATAATAAAACACAAAATGTGTAAATATTACCCTTAAAAAGAGGGGAAAAGGAAGTGCTCTAAAGGATACAACTGCTGGTGTGTTAAGGTGTGTAAAATAGACTACCAGATTGTTAAGTTTTTGTTGGATCATTGAACACAACTGTTTGCAGTCTTACTCTTTTAATGTCCATTTTGTATGTTTTAATCCTGTAGCTTGAACAGCTATTTCTAATATGACAGTATGTAATCTATTAACTAGTGGTTTCTTTCTGTTTTTTTTTTTTTTTTTGAAATTCTGAATTACTTGTATCCTTATACTGTTTTGTTCTTTTTTCCTTTAAATAAAAATTTGAAAAAAGGGAAGATATCTGGAGATATTTTATAAACCATTTTGGATCTTTGTCTACTTAAATTTCTTTTGATAAAAAGATTGTTTTACTAAGACATTTTTATTTTCTGTGTACTTCATGCATCCATGGGCAATGCTCTAGTGATATTTTCTTTCTGAATAACGCTTTCTCTGTCTTACTGAATTCCAGATCTAAACCTCAGGTATTTTTCTGAACGTTTTTTAAGAGACCAATTTGATAATTTCTCTTTACTCATATCTCATAATCTGAAAAGATCAATGTCCTTCTGTCCAAATTATGTGTAATGGTTAGGTAGCAAAGTAGATGCTAGCAGGTACTAGGCAACTACATAAGGAAACTACAAGAGAAGGAAGAGCTACTTAATTTTTATTTCAGTTTTCTGTTTTTTTTTTTTTAATCACTATCTGTAGATAAACTCTAAACAAGGTGATAATGTCCAGCAATCTCACCACCACATGACCATTTCTGAGCATGCAGTAAGATCCGAGTGCCTGGCAAATTCTTGAGTTTGAGAAATGACATGAAAAAATTTTGAGGTCAAAACTAAATGGAAACATTCTTTGTAGAGAGTAGATATGAGCTTTTCTCATTTTGAAACCATTCATAACAACCTCACACTTCCCTGTAATATAACAATGCCTTCAAGCAGAAAGGAACAATAGTTCTGGATGGTCCATTTTATCATGCAGATAGAGATTAAGCAGCCATATTGGTGCCTGCATGCCCTCCCCTTTAAGAGACTACTATTGCTTTGAAATTTCACTTTACAATAAATTCTGCCTATACTCTGCTACTGTGCATGTGTCTTGTTCAGCTCCTTCACGAAGACACAAGAGAGTGGGCTCTGGTTTTTCACAGTATTAGTACCTGGTTTCTTGTTAGTATAATTCCATATAAATGTATTTAAATCCTAAACAAGGCAAGACAACTGAAATCACACATATGACTAATATCCATATTACTGGATTTTCATTATATTCAGCTGGCTTAGTCCATTCTATATTAATCCATGGCCATATATTTTTGTTGAGTGTTATGACTGGCCATAAGACTTCATTTCCAAAATTTTATGTTGAAAGTTTATTTTTATCCTAGCTCCCATTGGATTACTCTCTCTCTCTCTGTCTCTCTCTCTCTCTCTCTCTCTGTCTCTCTGTCTCTCTCTCTCTCTCTCTCTCTCTCTGTCTCTCTCTCTCTCTCTCTCTGTCTCTCTCTCTCTTCTTTATCATGGCATTCTCCATATCTTTCACTGTATCTCTGTATAAAGCTTCTATCTATTTTCTTCTCTAATAATTTATATGACTCAATATTAAAAGTGTTCCTTTGCTATTTTAAATTATTTTCCTTTCTTTAGTCTTTTGTAATATCTACCAACATATCCGAACTGTGATAAATAAAGCTGTGTACTTGCTGCTTTCTGTATTAAGTATACTTTGATGAATTGTCAACAAAGCACACAAAGTGCTGGCTGCACTCATTAATTTGCAATCTCAAACATAAATGGCTCCCTTAATGATAGAAAAGTACTTAAAGCCAGAATATATTAAGAGCTACTTCTGGGACTCACTTATAAAAAGATACTCCAAACAAAATGGACAAAATACTATCAAAGTCTTCACAGGAAAAAATAAAATCTTGAAGCAAAATATAAAAAATCATTCAAATGTGTTATTTATCAGAAAAATGAAAATTTAAAAATCACAATGAGAAAATAAAGCATCTATATACTTGATTGGCTAAAAATAAGGATGTGGACCTTTTGATTTGACTGACTCTGTCCTGTTATGTCACATTTGGTTTTACTTTCTTCAAAAAAAGAAAAGTAATAAAAACTGTGGGAGTAATAAAACCCAAAATGTATAATTGTTATTGTACAAAAGAAAGGAAAAGAAAGTGCTCTAAAGGATATAACTGCATATATATTTAAGTGTATAAGATAGATAACCATATTACTGAGTTTTGTTGGATCATTGAACAAAACTGTTTCCAGTCTCACTGTTTGAAAGTCCCCTCTAAATGCTTTAATTTTGTAACTTGAACACTATTTCTAAGGTGACAATATGTAATTAACTAGTGATTTCCTACTGTTTATTTTTTCTGAAATTCTGTATAACTTGTACCCTTTTTCTGTTTCTTTTTCTCCTTAAATAAAATTTTATAAAAAGAAAAAAAAATAAGGATGTAGAATTCTAAATGCTGAAAAAGTCTATGAGCTACATGTCTTCTTAATGAAATCCAAAATGGTAAATTTTTCTCTCTGTCTCTCTCAATTTTTTTTTGAGACAATGTTTTATTATGTAGTTCATGCCAGGCTAAAATTAACTATGTATCCCAAGCTGGCCTCATACTTGTGGCAATCCTTCTTAATCTGTATCCTAAGTGCTTGAGGTATAGCTATTTTGGAAAAATCATTTTTAAATTAATTTTATTGGTATATGGATCACATTCATTATTGGGAGTTTGTACCTATGCATGATATTTTATTTTATTAAAAACATAAACATATATCTACCCTGTAGGCCAGAATTTTCAGGTCTAGATTTTTAGCCAGGAAAGAAAAATCATGTGTGAGTATGCCGACTGTATTGATTAATCATCAAAATATGAATAATGGCAGAGCTGTGAATCAGTAATTATTAATAAATTTTACTATATTAGTATAGTTGATAATACACACCAGTGAAATCTATGCCCTCCTGAAGCATAAAATATTTTTGAATATTTAATCTATCAAATATTACTAATTAGATATCAAAAAGTACACACCAAATTACATGAAAGATATTGTGATCTCAATTATAAAAAATATTTTATTTTAAATAGACATTGTCTGTGTTTTCAAGCTTCTAATTTCAAGAAACTTGCAACATTTTAAGTGTTTCAAAAACATCAGTCACTATTTTTTCTTGTGGTGGACAGCAGTGTCTGTGATGACTCTTTCTAGCAAAGCAATTTTATGACTGTGACAATAGCATTCTGCTGAGGTTTGTCTATGTGTCGTGCACTTCTGCAAAAAAAGTATCAGCTCTTGTCATATCATCTAGGAGGTAGATGACCGGAGCAGTCCAGATTTTACAGAATTTCCTTAATTACAGTGATATTTGGATTATACAAACCTGTATGTTATCATTACTATGAAATAAAAGCTTCCAGAAGCTCAATAGCAGATTACATCTGAGGTTGTAGTAATCCTCAAGTTTGGCTTGAGGATTGCCAAATTTGAATACAGTCTAGGCAATTTAGCAACTTAATGAAACCCTGTCGCAGCAGGCAGTCGTGAGTTCGATCCCTGGTACTGATAAAAAGGATAAAGACAAAAAGAATAAATTAATTAATTAATAAAAATAACTAAGACTATAGCTCAGTTCAGAAGGCATAGGTTTAATACCTACCACCTCCAAAGAGATTGATAAGATTTCCTAGATTTTATTTACAAAATACATTTTAATGATTTATTAAATATTTAAATAAAAATTTCAATCTTAAATTCTCTTGAATCTACCTCTCATTAAAAAGATAATCAATTTCTTGTAACACACTTTACTCAACACTCAATATTCACATCAGTATGTCAAACTCTAATTACTCCAAGGAAGGCCAATATCCCTTGACATCATGTGGTGTAAAACAGGATTTTTGGGTCTTTTGAGAAAGAATCTTGCTATGTATCCCATGCTGACCTCAAATTTACATTGAACCTTCTGCATCAGCCTCTCAAGTGCTGGGATTTCAGGCATGTGCCACCACACCCAGAATGTCAGGGAGTATAATCGCATGTTGGGCACTGTCTGACAAAAAAAGTATTACTTTAACTCTTTATATTTTGTGATTATTTGCCTGATATTAAACACATGTTCTTAGTGACCTTTTGTGTTTGAGGGCCCCCTTCTGTCTACCAGAAGTCATAATTAAAACTTGCTTGCTCTTTTGAGGTCACTACCTAATATTCATGTCCTTTATCTCAGAGCAGTCTTCTCTCACACCTTATCTTTCACCCCTGCTCTCCAGATCTCCTTGGAGAGTAAAAGAACTTCCTGCAATGTTTCAAATGTAAGGGCTGGTGTATGTTGGTTTCCTAAGAGATAGATTTTTATGTTATTAAAGAAAGACAATGAGAATTATAATATTATTGAACTTTTAAAGACATGCTATGGATAATAAACAGATGCCAAAGTGGCTCTTTTGGTAGGCATTTTACATCTTAAATGTGAACTTTATCAAATTTTTCTGTCCAGTGCCCATTGGAATGGTCAGCATGTTATGTTCACTCACTATCCTTTTGTAATGACTATTAAATATAACATTACGACCAGTGTAATGCTTTGTTTGCATTCCCGGCAATCAGTTTGCTTAACTTGGTGTCTTATAATGTACATAAAGATGACCTATGAATATTAATGCTTATGCATTTTAGTTTTTATATAAATCAAGATAAATTCCATTTATCTTCAAACAAATTTTAAATTATCAATATAATAGTAACCTTTTTAAAAAGAATTGGGACAATATGCATACTGTTTGTGTGCTGCAAATGTTTAAACTCATGAGAAGGATTTATTATGTAAGACTTTAGACACAGTCATTCTGATCTTGACTGCGTACAGACACTTTTTGTTAGTGGTTGTTTGTCAATTTTCTTACAGGATTATTGTCAATGTATGTTTTTAATCTATTAAAATAATATATTTTCCCAATTGATGACTCAAATATATGTCTCACAAAATCAATAACAAAATAAATCTACATTAAAACCTGTCCATTGCAATTTTGGAGTGCAAAATTCAAAATTAATTTCAAAAATTTCCCAGAGAAAGATAAAAAAAGCTTAATGACACCCTCTGTGTCTCACTCAGGGGAAATAATTTATATATCCATTCCACCTCTGATTAAATATTGAATCACTACTAAGGCTAGAATGACTTTTTAAAGCTAGAAAGTTGTCCAATATTTAGACACATTTTCTGCAAAAGCAAATATACCACCTGAAAAGGTAAAGCAGCATAGTGGTAACATGTGGAAATTAGAGCTCTACATATTAAGGGTTTGGAGGCAGAAGTTTCCAATGTGATGAGGGAAAACATTGCACATTTTCTGTGCTTTGGATCTAGAGAGTTTTCAGTCCTGAGTATAGCAAGAGTACTGACAGTTCTAGAAAATTATTCCCATGTAAATGAGTTTGACAGCATATATGAAGTTTTTATTTTGATTGGAGAACTTGAGGATAACTGGCTGAAACATAAAAAATAAGTAAACATATATTAAGTAAGCACGTATCACCAATTCCAGAAAAATAAACAGTAATAAAAGAAACACATCTATGACATTATTCAAATATAGACATTGCTGTAGAATCATACATAATGAATATTGACATAAGCATGTATGGTTTATCCTTTGAAAAATAAGGCATAAAGTGTCAGAAATGTAACTTGTAGTCTGTCATAATAGGAAGGAAACATAAATGCCTAATACAAGATAAAAATTTAAGCATAGTCTTTCAAAGTATGAGTCCTTAAGGAACTGGTATCTTCCAATATTTATTCTCTTTACTGTTATAATAATAATACTCAGATTTACATATAGCTATTAAACAGCTATTTTACAACTTTTTAAGAAAAATATAATCATGATATATGTAATAATGTATACTTTTTTTAAAAGGTCAAAAAATAAAAATAAAATTAAAATAAAAAGGCCAAAAAGGATAAAGAATATGACCTTAATCCTCTGCTTTGTGGAGCCAAGTTGCCATCTTGAACCATATGGGTAAATGCCACATTTTAAATATGCTGATTTCAGATATACCAAGTATCACTATGATATGTTAAACATGATATATTTATCTCTGTGTTTGTTTTTATGAGCGTTTTTACATTTGAATTTCAGAATATAGTGTACAAAATATCTTTTGTCATAACTACTATCGAATTATTTAGTAAGGTAATATGTTTTTCTTTGCATGCATTTTTAAGAAAAAAATCCCATGTCAAGCTCCTACATTCCTAGTTATTTTGTCATTTAAGGAATCTAATCTGAAATAAAAACTTGGCTCCCTCACATAGGATGATTTAACAAGCTATAATGCTAAAACTTACACTTTCTTATTCATGAATGTCATAAACATAGTTGATAACAGAGAAACTACAGAGCTCTGAAATTAAAAAAAAGAAACTTTTATTATGATAACAAAGTGTGACAGTAAGCTAGGAGATGCAATAGATAGCTGAACTTCTCTTAGCATTGAATAAGAAAACCTTTATTACAAGAGTACATTTGATTGTAATGGAGAGTTACTAAAGTGAAAAGTTTGAACCCTTTTTGCTATTTACCTATTTGTGACTATGATCAATTTCATTTAAATTGCCTTTCTTAGCTCTAGTGCTAAAATGTACATAATTGCAACTGAGCCACTCCGATAAGATTGCTGTATAGAAAATTAAAGTTATCATATGGTATAAAGTTAATTATTTTGAACCCACTAAGTTTATTATACTTGCTACCTCACCTTTGCATCTGCAAATTGTTGACTTAAAAAGATGCTTCTATCACAAAACAATATCTTTCTATCCTTTCAAAAATATTGATCGAACTTTTTAAAAAAATTTATTTAAAAGAAAAAAAAAAAGAACAAAACAAAACAAAACAAAACAAAAACAGTGTAAGGGTACAAGTAATCCAGAATTACAAAAAACAAAAACAAAAACAAAAAAGTAAGAGATCACTAGTTAATAGATTACATATTGTCATCTTAGTTGTTCAAATTACAGTATTAAAGCATACAAAGTGGACATTCAAATAGTGAGACTGCAAACAGTTGTGTTCAATGATCCAACAAAAAATCAGTAATATGGTCATGTGTGTTAACACACCTAAACACACTTGCAGTTGTATCTGTTAGAGCACTTTTTTTCCTCTCTTTTTTACAAAAAAAAAAATTATACATTTGGGGTTTTATTACTCCCATAGTTCTTATTACTTTTTTTTTTTTTTGGAAGAGAATAAAACCAAATGGGACAAAACAAAGCTGTCAGTCAAAACCAAGGATAGACATAGCACATGATGTAAAAACAGAGTACAAGGTTATCAACAATGGTTACCATAAAATGCTTCCTTAAAAAGAATTGCCTATATCATTAGATATAATAAAATTGAACAAAACTACAGAACAAGACCAATAAAACCTAAATATTGTAAACATTACCAGACTTCAAAAGAAGATAATAGTCAAACCAGAATGGGCTTCATAGTGAATCTTATTGCCTTCAAAGTAGTTGCCTCTTCCCTCAAACTTGATACTATCAAACAGAAAGGACCAGAGTCTAATCAGTCAAAACAAGATAGTGGGAGTAATACAGGACTTCAAATCAAGTTAATAGGAAATCAAAAAAGTTACTATAGTATATCCTGCTATTTTTCCTCTTAATTAAAAAATAATTAAAAAATACATGATTTTTTGTCTTTTTCATTTTTATCAGTACTGGGGATTGAACTCACAACTGCCTGCTTGCAAGGCAGGTGCTTATGCCGCTGAGCTAAATGAATAAGGGGAGATTGAGATAAAAGAGGACACAACAACGTAACAATACAGCTATTTTGAAGAAAACAAGACATCATAATAGCTAGTACTGATTTAATATCATCTTGTTTTGAAGTCCCACCAAACTGTTGATCTTCTGTCTCCATTAGTTTTATGACGTTGTGTCTTACTGAATTTTATTATTATAGTATTATAGTATAAACAAACATTTTTATAGGCAAAGATAATATAGAAACCATTGTTCATTTTCTGTCAGCTGGTTCTAAATACCCTGTAATACTTTCATCCACGTGAATGGTTTCACACTGTCTTGATATGTTTGATGCTATAGTATAAGAAGTTATATTCAAATATTTCAAAGAAAAAGACACTATGGTAACTAGCATTAATTCAGGTTATTTGGTGGTGAAGCACTAGGTTGCTGAAATTGATTGCACTTTTACAGTGAAGTAAATATTTTTAAGAACCCTATTATTATTATTATTATTATTATTATAAATAGAGAACCCTCACCTGTTGGATTAAAAGCCAGTGTATCTTTAATTTTCATGTTTTACATAACATGTATAGAAAAAAAGACATTCTGTAGACAAATCTGTATCTTTAATATTTATGTACTACTTACATAATATATATAGAAAAATAGACACTCTGTAGACAATTCTGCAATGCACAGGAAATACTATACTTTAGATAATCCATTACTGTGTTAAGATGTCATTGAATAATGGTAATGAATGAATTCAGTGAAAATGAACCCACTCCTGTAGCTATGTGTACAAATGTCTTGTGTGTTCACAAATCAGATCTATTGAAGAAAACATACTGATTCTTGCAGAAACTGATAATTCAAGATGATAAATTTCTCTTTATGATGACAATTTAGGATGATAAATATCTTTCTATGATAACTAAACAAATTATGTAAACATCAAGGAACAATTATTTTCTCCTACTGCCAATTATGTTGGTTTTACATAATTTAAATCAATATAAAAGTCATTTAAAATAAATAAATTTCATTTAAAATGGTGTGCCTTATTCACTGCTGATGTCAAGAGATTCAAGACGTAATTCCTAGTGTATTTGACTATGATAATTTTATATGAATGTGATTATTTTATATTATCCTGTATAAAAAGCATAAACTTCAGCATTCAAAAACTGTGAACTATTTTGAAAATAAAAGAATGTTGAACAACAAATGAAAGTTTTAGAATTGATGCTTAAATTTTCAAAGTTTAAATTAAAGGTGATACATCATTTTAATAATATCGTATAAAATAAATATACCTTAAAATATCTTCCAGACTAAAATTAGCTTGTAGGTTCTCTCATCTAAGGTATATGTAATGAGCCACACAAATGCACATTTTATTTTTTTAAAACAATTTTTTAAAAATTTTATTTAAGGGAAAAAAAACACAGAAAAAGGGTACAAGTTGTACAGAATTTCAGAAAAAGTAAACAGTAGGAAATCACTAGTTAATTGATTACATATTGTCATCTTAGAAACATTTGTTCAAGTTACAAAATTAAAGCATATAAAGTGGACATTCAAACAGTGAGACTGCAAACAGTTCTGTTCAATGGTCCAACAAAACTCAGTAATATCATTGTCTATCTTATAAACTTAAATGTACATGCAGTTATAATGTTTAGAGCACTTTCTTTTCCCTCTCTTTTGTTCAAAGACTATTACACATTTTGGGTTTTATTACTCCCACGGTTCTTATTGTTTTTTTTTGGAAGAGAATAAAACCAAATGTGACATATCAGAACAGAGTCAGTCATATCAAAAGGGTGGACATAATAGATAATGTAAAAACATAATACAAGGTGATCAACAATGGTTACCATAATGCCTCTTGCTATCTTAAAAAGAATTGCCTATATCATCAATTATAATAAAATTGAACAAAACAGTAAAGAACAAAATCAACAAAACCAAAACATTGGAGCCATTACAGGTCTTCAAAAGAAGATAATAGTCAATCAGAGTGGGCATCATAATGAATCCAACCATCTTCACAGCTGTTGCCAAAACTTTCGAACCTGATACTATCAAGCAAAACAGAATAGAGGAACATCAGTCAAAACAAGATGGTGAGAGCAATACAGGGCTTTAAATCAAGTTAATAGAAAAATCAAAGTGGGTTACTATAATATATCCTGCTATTTTTTATTTATTTTTACCTTAACAAAAAGGATAAAAAAAGTAAATAATAAAATGGAGATTGAGATAAAAGAGGGCATAACAACAAAACAGCACAGGTCAAAACATAACCATTTAAGCAAAATAGTGTTTCACCACAAAATAATCCCGACATAAAAGTAGTTACCACATTGTCTCTTTCCTTGAAATCTTTGAGAATAACTTTGTATACTGTAGCATCAAACATATCAAAATAATGTAAAACCATTCAAGAGAATAACAGTATTACAGGGTATTTAGAATCAACTAACAGAAAATGAACAATGGTTTCTGTATAATCTCCTGGTCTATAAAATATTTTGTTTATACTATCACGTATAATAAAATCCAATAAGATACAACATGTTAAGACTGATGGAGACAGAAGAACAAAAGCTTGATGGGACTTCAAAACAAGATGATATTAAATCAGCATTACCTATTATGATGTCGTTTTCTCCAAAATAGCTGTTCCTACCCTCCAATCTTCTCTGCCTCATTTTTGTTGAGCTCTTTTTCTGTCAATAGTTGTCAGTTTGTCTTCTTCATTTTGTTTTCTGCTCCATTCCTTGTGGCATCTCTGCCACTATTTCTGGAATCTTGGTATTTTTCTTTTTTAGAGTATCCTGCAGTTTTCTCTGTAGAGTTGAATTGGTGGTTGCAAATTCCCCTAATTCCTCTTTATCCTGCAAGCACCTTGTTTTTCCATCAAGTTCTAGGGATAGTTGTGCAGGATATATCAATCTTGGCTAGAGGTTATTATCTTTCAAAGCTTGAATTATTTTGCCCTATGCTCTTTGTGATTTGATGGTTTGTGCTGAAAAGTCTGCTATAACTCTGATGGGTGTTCCCTTGTAAGTGATCTGTTTCTTTTCTCTGATGGCTTTTAATATTCTGTTCTTATATTGGATTTCTGGAATTTTGATTATTATATACCTGGTGTAGCTCTGTTTGGGTTGCAGGTGGCTGGGGTCCTGTATGCCTCACACATCTGAGTATCTTTACGTTTTGCTAAATTAGGGAAATTATTATTATAATCCTGGATTATTTCTGCAAGTAGCTTTTGTAGTTCATTTGTTTGTGCCCCTACCTCTTCTTTTAGGTTCTTAATTCTTAAGTTATAGATCCTCTTATCATCTAGCCTTTGTATTATTGCTGTTTGTTTCTTTGATATTTTTAAGTTTTTCATTTTATGCTCCCACTTTACAAATTTGTCCTCCAGTTTAGATAATCTATCCTTATAGATCCTTCTTTCAAGCTTTTATGCCAGCTTTCAATAGAGTTTTTAGTTTCCTGGTAATCTCTTTTAATCTGCTTCACGCATTCTCTGTTTTCTCTGTTTCCTCCATGAAACAATTCTCCCCTTTTTTTCTGTTCTTCCATTTCACCATCTGTTTTTTCTTGGGCAGTGCTTAGCATTTCTCTAAATATTCTGCTTATATCTTACTTTATTTCATTAAATACTTCACTTTTAAACTCCTCTATGAGACTCTGGAGATATTGCTTTATGTCTATTGGTGCCATCCCTGATATTGCATGTTTTCTGTCCTCATTTTGCTTTGTATTTACCTTTCCTGGATCAGTGTTCTCAGGATTGGGGGCTGAGGACCCTTTCTTGTTGCTTCCTCTTCCCATATTTTTTGTGTCTTCCATACAAGTGTAAATAGGAGGCCCAATTTTTTTTCTTTGTTGCTTACAGTTTGTTTGAATCTGCCGGCTAGGTGTTCCCACCCACTGCAGTGTACTAGGGAGACACAGACCTGGGCAGCCTCTGCTGGGCCCGCCCCTCCAGGTCAGCCAACCTACTGAAGGCTTCACTGCTAGGGTGCACCGCCAGGTGCTGGGACCTGGTTTGGGCTAGCCTACTGGGTCTTAGTCCATGGTGTCACCCAGGCCAGGCATTCCCCAGCAACCCCACTTGAGAGGGGAATATGTGACTAAAGTCACTGTAGCATCCTGTTCTGGCTAGTCTGACCAGTCCTAGACTGTCCTCTGTTGGAGCCTCCTAGACTATGGAAGATTCCCAGTTTCCCTCACTCACCACAGGTCAATGCATGGCTCCCTGCCCATCTGCTCTCAAATCCATTCATCGATTCCCGCTCTCAGAGCTTTCGCGTGTCTTTCTCTTTACCATGCTTATTCAGATGTAGCAGCCTAGTTTGAAAAGTTAGCTGTATGCAGAAACTAATATGGAAATTGCTAAGTGAAATTTGCTTTTGAAGACACAAATTGTTGACCTTTGAAGATTTTGCTAATGAGATTCTATTGGCATTTAAAAGGGCCAAAAGAAAACATTTTCCTTTTGCTCAATTTATTTTCTAAGTCTATAATTTGGAAAATGTAATTTACATAAAATAAATTGATCTAGATATATTTTTGCAATTTTAACACATTGGGTAAAAATACATTTACATCTTATTGTTAAAGAGCTATAAAATTATCATTAAATAGGGATAAATCCAAAAAGTTCTCTTTAATCTGTGATTAAATAAATACTGGTCTGTAAGAAGAAATAAGTTGGAAGATGTATATGGATTTTTGATTAGGCAAATGCTTTTAACTTTTTCTTCCAAATAAAAGTCAACACAAATACTTTGTAGTATACAACACATAAAACAAATCAGCTGAAATTCAAATATTTTATATATTTATAGCATCCAAGTTTTCTGTAATCGTCCATGCATATTTTCATGAGATGTCATATACTTTAAGACTCAGATGGCAACTTATTTTTCTTAAAAATACTTTAAATCTATTTCTGATACTTACCATTTCATTCTTATAATTATTTTAACTGATTAAAATTAGTTCATTTTTGCCATAGAACTTAATTACTGCATTTATCGATAAGTTCTTGATCACATCCACAACATTTCACATGTCTAAATCCTACTACTTACAAAACACTTTCTCATAACTTTCCTACAGGATTTAATCATTTTTCTCCTTCAGAGAAAATTTCTTAATCATAGTTGCAGTACTTATTGAAGTAGGTCTACTTGGTTAATCTCTTATACTGAAGAAAAACTTCATTCATACATAGTTGGATCTTCCAGGAATGCTTAAACAATCATATAATTGCAGGAAAATCTTCCTAAGTTTTATTGCAAATTAAGATCCTGTTTCTGTAGAAAGACTTCTATAGACACTAATACATTTTAATTATTTTAATATGTCACTGTCAGCTGCACTAGACAGAAAAGCTCAAAAAATACAAACACACACAATAAATTATTGAAAGCACAATATGTCATTAATGTTAAAAATTATTACTCAAAAGAATCAAATCAGTCAAAACAAATGACTAAAAGCATGATAGAACTTCAAACAAAATGATAGGAAATCAGCAATGGCTACCATAATATCTCATTTTCTTCAAAATAGCTATTCGTATCATCACACATAATAAAACCAAACAACACAAAACAGAATAAAACCAATTAAACAAATAAATGAAACCATTATAGGACTTCAAAACAGGATAATAAGATAACAACCACGATTATCATAATACATTACATAATACATTACATAATAATCATAATAAAATAAAAATAAAAATCATGATAAAATTTGATTTTATTATGTGTGATGGTATGGACAACTGTTTTGAAGAAAACAAGACAGTATAATAACTATTGTTCATTTTCTTTTATCTGGTTTTGAAGTCCTGTAAAGTTTTCACTCTTTTGATTATTTTGTATTATTTGGTTATGTTTGATATTATTATGTGTGAAGTTATGGACAACCATTTTAATGAAAACAAGAGACATTAGCCACTTTTGATGTACTGTTATCTTGTTTTGAAGTCCTGTATTGCTTGCAATGTTCTGTTCTATCTTGCTTTATTTCATTTTGGTTTATTCTCTTTAAGAAATCTTTCAGTGATATATAATAAGAAACATTGATGTTATATAGAACAAGTTTTCTTAATCTTAACATTACTGACATTTTGTAATGAATAAATCTTTATTGTTCTAATATTCTATGTATTAAGGATATTTAGCAACAAAGTTCTGTGACCTTCTTCAGGTTGTGATAATCAAACTGTCTTCAAATATTGCCAAACATCAGGGAGCAAATTGCTTCAGTTTTACAATTGCTGTACTGGGAAAAGAAAGCACTGATTAATTCACAGTCTCAAAGTTGAGCTTTTTGGGTGCATTCATTTTTGTAGAACTTACCAAATGATCAGATGGGTGAAATGATCATATGGTGGAATTTTGTACAGGGAAAATCAAAAAAGAAAAAGAAACTAGACAACTGTCCTTATCTGAAGTCATACCATAGAACTTAAATTAATAAAGAAAATTTACAAAATGCAACATGGATCATAATCTGAACTTTCTTTCACTGTTAGTCCAAAGTAGAGAGCTGACAGCTTGCATGGGATAATTTGTAAGGAAAAAGGTTTTCCCCATGTTAATTTTGGAGCCTTGGAAAAGGTTAAATGCTTCCCCAAGAATCCATATGGCCATGCCAAACTAACAGCTTCTTGGTGAAGCGTAGATAGGCAGTAATAAGGTCAAAATTAACTTTAGTCAATTCTTTTCATTTTTCCCTTCAGTTATGAGATTTTGCAAGCAGAGAAAAATGTCTAGGCAGGAAAGTAAAAAGAAAGTAAAAGAAAGAAATGGATTGCTGTACAAAATCAGGGAAGTGCCTCAACTCAAGGTCACAATGCACAAACTTTTCTGAAGATATAACATCTTTTGCTGGTATTAGGAACAGACCACAAAGAGTGCTCTGTTGATGCACTGATGTGACAAACCTGGAACCACTTGATGGGCATCTTCTGCTGAGACCAAGTGTACCTGCCTAAAGAGTTTAGTACTGGAGCAACTTTAGTCTTGTAATACCCTACTGAAGATAAATATACATAGGACCATCTGCAAGAGAATCTGATAGATGAAATCTTCAGGTTCTCAATAGTGTGACTGTGGGCCTGAAAAAATAACAGTGTTATTTTATAAACACTGTTAGGACATTACAAAATTTTTAAGTTTTGATCCAGGAAATGTTTACATTTAAGTAACTGCTTGCTTTTTAAACACCATTTGCAACAAGGTACAAGTGATCATGCTGGTCTTGCACTTTATGCCTTCAAAAAAAAAAAAAAGGCTAACAAATCCTATTTTGTGCTAGTTTTTGTTTTTGATCCTTTTTCATTATTAATTCATTTATCCACACATCACACAAATATTTATTATCTGTTGTGACACAACAATTATTTAAACAGAATAAATACTTTATATTAATACAAGGTATATATGGCATGTTTCAAAACCCAGTGATCAACTGTTTACATTTCTTACTTCAAATTCCTGTTTTGACATTTTCTCTTACATTTATTTGTCACTAACTTTATAAAAGACTTTAACAAAACACTCTAATCAAAGATATCAATGAATCCCACAGGCAAAATTCAAAAGAAAACTTTCAGTCTTTACTTTTGTTTATGGTAATTTTTTCTACCTGAAATATTTCTGATTTTATTTAGCTTCCAAGAAGACACACTGCTCTCGTGATTCTCTGAAATCATGAAGCACTTATTTACAAACTTCTTATTCTTTATTTATCTGACCTTAAGATTTCAGTGTGACCAAACAAATGTCCATGAATATCTTCTCTATTTTATTTGCACTCACTTTGTGTGTGTGTGTGTGATCTTATTGATTCTAGGAACATTACATACCACTTATTTTCTGCTATCTCCAAAATTAAAGCTTGCATCAGAAAAGCCGTCACATAACACATCTCAATCCATTTTTTAAAAAATCTGCTCATTTTCCCCTCTTTTTATCTTATGTGTTTATACCAATTTTCCATGAAGAATATGATCATTACTGCAAACATGTACAAACAAAGTAAAATTTGAAAACAATAGAAAAGAAAAAAAGAAAAGCATTCACATATTCAATTACCTATTTCATAAATGTACTCATGATGATAAGAAATATTTCAAATGTAACATGTTTAAAACAGTTCCACTCTAATCCTGAAGCAGCTGTGCATCTCAGGAAGAGAACCAAGAAAACTTAATTCTTTCCTGTGACTCAGAGACAGCCATACATCATGGCAACTGAACCAAGAAGTTAACCTCTTTCTGTGAGCCAGCAGCAGCCATGTATCCCAGGAAGAAAACCAAGAAGAAGCTAATTGTTTCCTGCATACCAGCCAGTAACAGGCCAGGCCAAGGCTTGCTAGTGAGTCAGCCAGCCTGCAGGATGGGAGACAACAAGTATCAAGCCCTCTCTAACCCATAAGCAGCCAGGTGATTCAGAGAAACATAAGCTGAGATGATAGTCACTGAAGTAAAAAAAAAAAAATAACTTAATGGCTGTATTGTTTGATTGACTTTTCAGCTCTAAGTCTTGTAGTCTGAGCATCTACTTAGAAGATAACAATATGTAATATAGTGACTATTGGGGATCTCTATCTGAGGGTGGTAGCCATTAATACCCTATTATTTTGCTTTAAAGTCCTGTATTGTTTTCATTGTTTTGTTTCATTTGATTTTATTATATCTGATGTCATGGGCAACTGTTTCAAAGATAACAAACTATATTATGGTAGCCATTGTTGATTTCCTATTATCATGTTTTGAAGTCTCATCATTTTCATTGTTTTGTTTTGATTGTTTTTAGTTTGGTTCATTTTATTCTCTTTAAAATATAAAATATTTTTAAAAACTATCCTATTAGGTTTCAAAATTTACATTCTCTCAATAGATAATAACTGATCTTCATATTCTTCAAACATATTTTTTGAGTTTTCCTTCATTCTTCTTTATCTTCTTTCTCTCATATTATTGGTTTCATCTTCAACATACAGTATCCCAAATCTGACTTTTTTACTTATGCTACTATCATTATATCAACACTGTAAATTTATTGTAGATTATTATTATGTCCTTTTTGGCCTTTCTGCTCCTATCTTTGTCTCCATAAATTTTATGTTCTACAAAAGAAGAAAAATTATCTCAGTGATAGATCATGTCAGTCTTCTGCCTACAATAGAGTACTTGCCTCTCAGAGCAAGGCAAGAATTCTTAACATGGATTACTAAGTGTTAAATGGCCCAATATTCAATCCATCTTGGACATTATTTCTTATATAGTTCCCTTTTACTTATTTACTCTGGCTATCCTGGTAGAAATTTGTAGAATAAGACAAGCACATTTCATACTTGAATTTCTTGGAGTGGTTGCTCTTGACTTGAAATAGTTTTGCAGAGATACGAACATGCCTCACTCTATCATTTTTATCAGGGATTTTGTCAAGAAAATGTATCCTCAGAAGGTTTCCCATAAATGTAATTTACAACTGGCAATGTTCAGTATATGAGGACTTTCACCTTTACTATCTTGATTATTTATAGAATTGCTTATTAAATTTATTTACATTTATGTGTATATGGTGCACATATAAACATATAAATATATGTTAACATATATGCACATATATCCATATATCTTTATCCATAATCTATAATTTATTTATTTTTTATTTTTTTAATTTAATTTAAAAATGACAAAACAGTAAAAGGGTATAAGTAATTCAGAATTTTAAAAAAACAGTAAGAACTTAGAAATAGTATTTTGTTACGAAATTGAAGCATAAAAGTGGACAATCAAACAGTGAGACTGCAAACAGTTGTGTTCAATTATGCAATAAAAACCTAGTAATATGATCATCTATCTTACACACCTAAACACACATGCAGTTGTATCCTTTAGGGCACTTTCTTTTCCTCTCTTTTTAAGGGTAACATTTACACATTTTGGGTTTTATTACTCTCACAGTTTTTCTTTTCTTTCTTTTTTGTTTTTTTTTTTTTGGGGGGGGGGAGAGAATAAAACCAAATGTGACAAAACAAAGCAGTCAGTCAAAACAAAGAATAGACATAGTACATGATGTAAAAACAGAATACAAGGTAATCAACAATGGTTACCACAATACCTCTTGCTACCTTAAAAAGAATTGCCTACATCATCAGGTATAATAAAATTGAACAAAACAGTACAGAACAAGACCAATAAAACCTAAACATTGGAGACATTACAGGACTTGAAAAGAAGGTAATAGTCAAACCAGAATGGGCATCATAGTGAATCTTATTGCATTCAAAGTAGTTGCCTATACCATCAAACTTGATACTATCAAACAGAACAGAAAAGAGTAAAATCAGTCAAAACAAGACAGTGAGAGCAATACAGGGTTTCAAAGCAAATTAATAGGAAATCAAAAAATTTACTATAATATATCCTGGTAATTTTTAAAATTTTTTTCATTAATTAAAAAATAATACATAAATACATAAATAAATTTTTATAAAAGAAGGAGATTCAGATAAAGGAGGACATAACAATGTAACAATACAGGTCAGAACAGAACAATTTAAGCAACATAATGTTTCACCACAAGATTACCCGACTCAGCAGTAGTTACCCCAGTGTCTCTTTACTTGAAATATTTGAGCAGAACTTTGTATACTATAGCATCAAACATATCAATTAAGTTTGAAACCATTCAAGAGGATGAAAGTATTGCAGGGTATTTAGAACCAGCTAACAGAAAATGAACAATGGTGTCTACATTTTCTCTTTGCCTATAAAAATTTTTGTTTAGAATATCTCATATAATAAAATCCAATAAGATACAACATGACAAAACCAATGGAGACAGAAGAAAAACAGTTTGGTGGGACTTCAAAACAAGATGATATTAAATCAGCACTAGCTATTATGACGTCTTGTTTTTTTCAAGATAGCTGTTTATATCATCACAGACAATAATATCAAACAGCCTGGAATAAAACCATTCCAATTAATGGGTGAAAACTTTATAGGGTTTAACAGCCACATATAGAGGAATCATGATTAACACATATGTTTATGTATTTGTATCATTTCTTACACTAGGGAAACTATTCAGTATTCATATATGAGTTTGATTTATTTCACTTGAGTATGGTCTCAACCTGTGGCCATTTATTTATAAATATATCAAAGTGATCATTCTTTATAAATGTGTAATACTCCATTATATAAAAAATATCACAACTTTTTATCCATTCCTCAGTTGATGGACACTTAGGTTGTTTCCAAAATTGGGCGATTACAAATTGTGCTGCTATAAATATGGGTGCACATACATCACTACAGTATGATGCTTTCAGTTTTCCTAGGAATATGCTTAGAAGTGGAATAGCTTGAACAAATGGGACTTCCAGTCTCAGCTTTTTGAGAAATCCCCAGACTGACCTCCACAATGGTTGAACGAGTCAACATTGCCAACAACAGTGCAAGAGAGTTCCTTTTTCCCCACAGCTTCTTCTGAATTTATTGTTGATGGTTTTCTTGATCCTGGACATTCTTTCAGGAGTGAGAAGGGATCTCAGTGTGGATTTAATTTGCATTTATCTAATGACTAATGATGATGAACATTTTTTCACGTATTTATTTGCCATTTGTATTTCTTCATCTGGAAAGTGTGTATTCATCACAGATGCCCATTTTTTGATTGGATCTTTGAATTTTGGGGGGTCTGATTTTTTTAAATTCTTTGTTATGTTTTAGACAGAAGTCCTTTGTCTGAGGGAGAGTTCACTATGATTTTTTCCCAGTTTGTGGGTTTTCTTTTCACTGGCTGGAGATTTCTTCTGACTTGCAGAAACTTTTTAATAAGAGGTGATCCCAGTTATTGACTCTGGGAAGTATTTTCCATGCGGTTTGGGTCCTTTCATGAAATCTCTACCTACCCCTATATCTTCAAGGTTTTTACCCAATTTGTTTTCCAATAGATTTAGTGTTTCTGTTTTAATATTTAGATCTTTGATCCATTTAGATTTTATTTTAGTACATGGTGATAGGCATGGGTCTAGTTTTAGTTTTCAGCATATGGAGAGCCAATTTTTTCAACACCATTTATTAAAGAGATTATCATTTTTCCAGTGAACCTGTTTGGGCCCTTTATCAAAGACAAGGTGGTTGAGTGTGTTTGCAATTGTGTGTGCAGTTGCAGATAGATTGTATCTTTTAATCTATTTCACCGATCTTTGGCTTTGTTTTGATTACAGTAAAATATTGATTTTACTACAATTGCTTTGTAGTATAACTTCAAGTCAGGGATTGTGAGGCCTCCTTCTTGCCTTTGTTGCTTAGAACTGTCTTTGCTATTCTAGGTCTCTTCTCACTCCAGATGAATTTTATGGTGATTTCTCTAGATCTATGAGGTATGTTGATGGTAGTTTTATTGGGATTGGATTGAATCTGTATAACAGTTTTTGGAGAATGGTCATTTTCACAATATTTATTCTTCCCACCCATGAGCAAGGGTTGTCTTTCCATTTTGTGAGATTGCTTTCAATTTCTTTTTTCAGTGTAAAAAAAAAAAGGAAGAAGATATTGTTACAGCCAAGGATTTAGCTCAGTAGCATAAGTGCCTGCCTTGCAAGTGTGAGATTGTGAGTTTAACCCTCGTACCAAAAAGAAAAGAAAAGAAAAAAAAGATCAAAAGAAAAGAAATAATATTTATTTTCATACATATCAGAAAATGTCAAAAGAAGTTTATGTGTAGTGGTTTCAATTATGCATCTCCATAGTCTCAGTTTTAATCCCATTACAAGTGAACATGAATTTATGCAGAAGAAGGGCCTTTACAGATATTGTCGAGGATCACAAAATAAGGTTATCATTAATTAACCAATAATCCTTGACTCCCATTACAAATAGCTTTATAAAAGAAGATACAAAACAGAGAAAGGCACATTTGAACAGAACGGCCTAAGTTGAAGTGATGCAAAAACAAGATAAGGAAGGAACAGTCACAGGATGATGAAAAACTCAAGAAATGACTCTCACATGAGTTCTCAGAAGTCTAGGAATTGCTTGCAAACATCTGGCTGTGGGCTTTTGGACTACTATGAGTAGGTGATCATCCATTTCTGATCTTGTTTGTTTTGTTTGGCCTTGGGGATTAAGCCCAGGCATTGTTATTTTGCACACTACACAAATGCCCTATCCCTCAGCAACACTCTGGTTCTAATTTTTGTTGTTCTAAATCAACTAGTTTGATGATTTCTTTTTTACAGTACTTCTAGAACACACATACACATACACACATATACACACCCACACACAGTATGAGGCAAGGAAGATTTAAGAAAAAATCCTCATTAAATGGATGAATAAAATATTTCTGAACAAAATGGCTAATATTTTCTTGCAATTAATCAAGAAATACACTTCAGGAAGAGGTAATGATTTTTTTGTGGTCTATAAATAATGAGTAGTGTTGAAGAAACAGCGTGTAAAAAACAGGTAACTGATTAAATCCAGCTAAAAGACATTTTTTTTTAAAAATGGCCAATAAAGAAATTTAAATTGTCAACATGTAAAGGCCAATGAATTTTATATTTTTCCTAGTTATTTCTTTCCAGAGGCCTTTAAAAATGAACAGGATTAATTGTGCCAAACATAAAACCGAGCTAGAAGTAACTTAAGGTAAAAGTGGATTTTATTCAAAACTACTGCAATGAGAAAAAAGAATCATCAATACAGAAGTGGGTTCAGTTTTAAATGCCACATGGTAGCAAAACACGGTCACAGACTCCTGTAATACTAGCACCCAGGAAGCTGAGGAAAGAGTTTCATCAGGAGTTCAAGGCCAGTCCAGACTATATAGTAAGTTTAAGGCCACTTTGAACTACACAGGGTGACCCTGCCTCAAAAATAAATAAATAAATAATAGTCACATGGGCAATAAAAATTTACAATAAAAAAAGCAGTGTGAGAATTATTTGATGAAAAAAATTCTATGAAGAAAAATCTAGGAAATAGGATTTGACTTGGTTTCTAGTGTGAGAAACTAAAACTTTCTTATGAAAATCTGTACTTCTTGAATTAATAAGTTTGATAGTAAATGTTAAGTACATATACTGATATGGTTCATCTTATGAAATTTGTACCTGTACATAGTATCTTGAGTTGCTGTAACTCCTTCAGTCTCAAACTTCCCACGGTAAGTTCTGAGAAGGGAAGTGAGAAGGTGAAGAATTAAAAATGCTACACAGAAAGCAAGCATCAGGTGGAGCCATTTTATCTGATGGGAGAAAAGGAACTACTGAACTGCTGTAGAATACTTTTTGTCCATTTAGCAAGATAATATCATGTGGCAACACTTTACAAAGCAAGTCTTTGCTTGAATTATCATGGGCTAGTTGTTCTGTGAGCTGGAGCACCTTATTCACATGGGTCACCTAGGTGCTATTTGTTCTCCAACACAGTCCCACATGTGTGACTGATCTCCAGATTCAGTTGTTCCTACAATGAGACTTCTTTTCTCCCCCTCCCTCTCCTCTCCCTTCAACCCCTCTTTCCCTCTTTACTTACAAAAGCCTTGTTTACATCTATTCCTTCTTTTCTCACATTTTTCTTTTTCTTTACTTTTTTTTCTCTCTCCCCCTTTATTGTACCCCTTTCTATTTGAACAACTTTTTCCTATTTCATGATATTATATATTTTAGTCTTCATTTACCCTTTCATTTTCTCACACTACAGAAATAGGGTGATATACATATGTGTGTCCAATTTATTTCACTTGAGAGTATGACCTTAAGGTATAGACATTTATCCATACCTATTATAGCACCACAGTTTGTAAGAGATAAATATAGGAAACATCCCAAATGTCCATCAACCAAGGAATGGATAAAGAAGATGTAGGTTTTGATACAAAGAAATACTAATAAGTCATAAAGAAAGATAAATGTGAAAAAATACTTCTTAAAATCATATTTTAACATCTTATTTTAAAATTGATATACATATTTTTACAACTAGGGATATAAGATACACTTCTCTAACCTACAAAACTTTGTGGCGCTGAAGTCAGTTAAGAAGATAATAACTCTTCATGTTTGCTTAAAAACAGAACACAGAATTGCAAAGCCCTCCAAAATATTCTTGTTTTTTTTTTTACCTATGAGAGTAAAATTTACTAATAAGTAAAATTTTAGACACTAATATAAAGAGGATAAAAATGAATCTAAACTAACAAACTAATGTTATCTACTGTATTTGCCTTTATATGTTATTAATTTGCTTACCTATATATTGCTACTATTACAGATTCAGCGTATTTTCCTTTAGCTTTTCACTTTTGTAGTAACTTACTGATAAAGAACAAAGGTGTTGAATATTGTATATAAAATGGTATAAAGTAATTGTAATAGTCTGAAGGAGATGTTACCAGGGCCAGCTCCATCAAATTGTATGTTGAAAGCCAACATTCAGGACTGAGAATTGCTGGGCAGAAAATCTTGTGCAATTGTGGTTGTAACTGAGAAAAAAAGGGAACTATCATCCTCAGCACTGTGTTGTGAAATTCAGATATGAAAGTGCATGCAGATGGAAGGAAACCGGGTATGGAAATGCTAAGGCTGAGCAGGGTCATCTTCTTCGGGACATGTGGTACCTTCTTCTCCCTTTTCAATATCATAATCTATTTTGACCCCCAGATTCTATTTTAAAAAATATTGATTTTTGCAAGTTTAACATCATATCAACTTTTATGCACTAATTTTTTGACACACAGAGTTAAAGCATGAGAGATGTGTTACAAATTCTCTTTTGTCTTGTGTAAATATCATTTAGTTGAGTCTTCTTTAAACTTTGGAATGATGGACAAAGGAAAGCGAAGTGAAAACAACTTCTGCCCAGCATAACACCAGCAAGGATGACCTGCTCAGATCCCCACTCTTTACTTCTCCATTTTATACTTCTGTAGCCCAAGTAGGAGGAATGACCCTTTGGAGACAGTTTTTCAGGAAAAAAATTTAAAAAAAAATATAACCTTCCCAGACATGCTGGCTTGTTTTGGAGAAGATGAGTTCCAGTTTCCAAAAACTACCTTAAATAAGAAAAATTCAGGTTTCTACGATTTGCTTTGGGAACAAAAGCAGCATAGACAAGAAAAAGATGGGAAGAGACATGAGAGATCTTGTTCCTGATTATTTTCCAAATTAAAGGTGCTAATTGCACCAAGGAACTATACTTTGGAATACTGTATTTTGAGCTCTAACAGTGTTAATAAGGTATTTGTCAGTCTTTTGTCACCGATTCTAAAAAACATAGTCACTTTAAGTAGTAATATCTGAAGGTTGAAAAAAATGTATTTTTCTTCTCCTATAACCCACAAATGAGCCCCCAAGCTTGAGTTCAAAAAATGAGGCAAAAACATATTTTAAAAAAGCAGCACTGATTTATTTTATCGTGGGCCCAGTGACACAGTACAGTTGGAGATTGCAAAGCTGTGTGTGTGTGCCACCCCCCATATTTGCAGCCTTTATATATCACTGTTTACAAAGTAAGGGTTTTGAGTGTGGATCAGGAGGTAGGCTAATGGGGAAGCTCCTATTTTCCTCAGCAGAGAACAGAGGAGTCTAGCAGCAATTAACAACCTGTTGTTACATTATTTTAGCACCACATCTGTTATTTGTAGAGGGCAGCAATGGTTAACATACCAATTAGGTCACCCGAAGGGAGAAGAACAACGTATACAGAACAGTTAGGGTCACATTATAGGTATGTTGGTATAACACAAATATAACAAAGCTCTTTTTTCTAGTGTACAACACCTTCCCCTGAAAAAATCTTGGATAAAATAAATGAATTTATTTTAACTGAGTTAATTCATATGACTAGAAAATAGCAGAAGATTAGAGAACCTTGAAATTAATATTTAGCACATAGCACAATGGATGTAGTAAGAGCAGAAAATAGCATGAAATATTAAAAGACAAGCTTTTCAGTATTTTATCGTTTGACAAGTCCATATTCAAAAACTCTAAAGAGGAAATGATCTGTACTTATGAATAAAGTAAGTTTTGGGATTTATGTGAAATGTTTGGACAAGCACTCAAGTCATTTAATGGCTTGCAGTGAAAAAGACATTAGTTAAATTGTGTATATGATTGTACTGACTGAAACTTAACTATCTTACTTTATGATAGAAATAAATTTCAATTACCCTTATAATTTTATCTGAATGATAAAATAAATTCAAAATTTACCCATATCTATTTTTAACTCCTTATTTAGGTGAGGGAGACAAAGAAATTATCAAAATAATGCTCTACTATTAACTTTCTTTAATATGCCAAATCAGTTTAATTACAGTTTCTATAAATAATCTATGCAAAATACTTCCCTGAACAGAATGCACTTTTCCTTCTGTGTGTGGCACATTTTAATACTTAAAAGCATTAGAACAGATGTTAGGTGCCTGCTAAACTTGTTTTCAGTTTTCTTTTATTTATATGTTAATGAGAATTTAATTACTTCATGAATACTTAAACAACCTGAGGGTGCCTGAGATCATTAGCTTGAACATGACAAGCACCTCAAGTGACCACATGGGAAGACAAAAATTGCTTTCAGTTTACTTGAAGACAGAAAGATGAATTCATTTCACCCCCTGCTATGTTTTACCTGACACACAAAACTGGAAAAGCACAGACTCAATCTTGCTTCAACATGACTTAAAGAATTTGAGCAAGGCACTCAAGAGCATAAATTCTCACCATTTGGTTTTGCTTCAATGTCCTTTAATAACTACACTACCAATACTCTGCTTTAATATCATATTGCATTGCAAAGTGTGCTGTTAAAGTAAATTGTCTATATTTTGTGCATTATTTCCTTGAGAATCGTAACAAAGCTATGAATATTTTAAACATTTATAACACTGAAAATTTTCTCCATAGAAGCTCACCAATTCTATATAGCCAAATTACAGGAAACCATGTGATGTGGTTAGCATTTTTGAATCTTTGCACATTTTTTCACTACAATAAATAAAATGACTATGGTTATGCTAATAGAATTTAAGATAACATTTTACACATTTAAATAAGCTTTGCTGGAACTCAGAAAACATCATAAATAAAATACTTCAGTTTTTGACATGTTGAGGAATTTGACCTGAAGAAACCTACAAAGCAGGATCGGATGAGAAATAACATCGCCCTAAATTTTCTTTATCTTCTACCCCCAAGTACAAGGAGAAAACTGTAGAATCTCTTTACTTGCATTACATCTAGACTGCATAATGGAACAAATTTCATTATACCCTCTGCTAATATCCTATTATCTATCTCAGAAAAGAAGACAGAAATGAAACTACACCTGGAAGAATTTCCTTACTAGACAATGTTCATACTTTGGGCTTATACAAATTCCAAAGAGTCAATCTCTAAATCCATTCTTTCCCTTCACAATTATTCTGAACTCTCAAAAGTACTTTCCTTGTTAATTGCTATGTTATTAGAAAAAACTGTTATACAAGTTTTTAATCAGTGTTACTCAGAGAGTAATCACATTTGTGTGTTCTCACCTTAGAGTGTGGTTTTTCCTCTTTTGCACATTAATAAATGTTTATGCTTTTTTCTTTATTTAATATTTATTTTCTTCTGCAAAATTTTCAGAATTTAGAGGAAAACATTCCCTTTATTATTACTCTATTAAATAGTTCCACATGGTAATCACATGTCATAGATGACGTGAATGGTTTAGTGGATAAAAATTCTTTTCCTTTGTAAAAACAAAGGAAAATCAATTAGATCATTAGTAGTATATTCCTTCATTTACAAATGTCCCCAATCTTAAGAACATAATAACTTGAAATAGAAGTGAAAAACAGCTAGTAAGATTTTAGATTGTGGGGACCCTGCACAAAGTTTCAGAGAGCACACTTTTCCTTCTCAATCACCAGCTCTAGTTCAGATAAATAGGGAGACCTGTAAGGAGCAGGGACCTGCCAAGGCCACAGTGCATATTTCTCAATTATCTTGTTTCTCTCTCAAACATCATCAAGAGATTATTCTATCAAGCTTTATGAGAAGATAAAAAATTTGAATTATTGATATAATAAATTTTTATAATATATTAAACATACTCAGCACACTTTATGCTTATTGAATATTCTGAATTTGTTCCTAAGTTCTTTAATGAAAAACTTTATGACATCATTCATCCAAATCATAATTTTCACAAATCAAATGACTTATTAATTTCTATTATTGACAAGATTGACAGACTGCTAAAAATATAATGCATTTTAATAAAATAATAAGAACAATTCTTTTTTTTTTTTTTTTTGTCTTTTTTTTATCGGTACTGGGGATCGAACTCACGACCACATACCCACATACTTGCAAGGCAGGCACTTATGCCGCTGAGCTAAATTCCCAGCCCCAATGATAATAATTCTTTATTAAACAAAACTAAATAAAACTCAATAATTTTCTGATGAGTACATCCAAGAGGAGGAAAAAATTTTTCTAATACTGATTGTTGTTAATATTCCAATTTCTTAAAGTTAAGTTTCAAATTATTATTTTAAATTTCAGGTAAATGGGGTGGCCTTACATCCTAACATTGTTATAGTCAGTTAAATCAGGAAAAAATTAATAGGCAGTCAAACAGGACTATGTCCTGAAAAGTGTCAGCACCAAAAGACAAGATACATCAAAACTATGGCGAGAGCAGATGTGTTAAAGGCCAGGTCTCCAGATAAAGATGGAATGACTGTACCTGCATTCCTCCCTAAGAAGTAAACAATAATTTGAGATTGTATTGTTACAAGCAGCTGAGTTAGATAGAAATATTACAGGCAGGGCTAGGCCCTCACAGAAGCCAGTGCAGAAGGCCAGATACTTAGCAACTATGGGGGAGACAGACATTCTCTGTGGACCAGTCCTCAAGACAAAAAGATAAGACAAACACACCCACATAAACATGAGGAACTGGTTAGAAAATCAGGTATTTATCACCCGGAGGAAGCCAAGGAGTCACTAATCCTACTGGAAGACCATTACTCTGTATGAATGCTGCTTGCTATGCAACTCCTGACTGGCTTCCCCATTCATACCAATTTAATCAAATTTACCTGTGCACATAAACTTCTTAGTTGGCCATAGTTCTGCAACACCTCATGTCCACTTTGCAAGTTCCCATGTTTTCCCCACTTCAGACCTGCCTCACATTGTGGTTTTGCTCTATGAGAGTCCTTAGGAAAACATTTATGGCAACCCACTCGGAACTCCTTCTGTCTCTGTCTCAGGCAGAAGCTTGCTTTCTCTCAAAAAGTATTCAGTCTTAACCTCTGTTGTTCCTAAAATTCATTCTTCAGTTTTACGGAATGCAAATTCATCTAGTAGGTTGGGAGTTTCTTTCCTCTATAGCAGTATCACTTGGTTCATACATAATATCCAGGTAGATATCAGTTGCTTGGATGGTTGACCAGAGCATGCAGACTCATCCTTTCCCCAAGCTGCATTTTGCTTTTCATGTACCTTTGCTACATGACTGACTTCCCTATTCGATCAATACTAGCTAAGCAGCTATGCTTGCAATCCTATAGGTCGACTCTAGTTCGACCCATTTTGTATCTGCATTGTGGCTTAGCTGTATGAACTACTCCTGACAAAAGCCCTTGATTCCACCCAATTTGAGCATTTCTCCTGAATCTCAGGAGCTATCGCTCAATAAAGCTTTCATATCCTTAGCTTCAGTTTTTCCTTGGAATTCATTCTTTAAGTTCAAGGAACATGAACTCAGCATATCTTACATCTGGCAGATTGCACGTTATGTTTTCCCCATAGCAACACTGGCAAACAGAAATTCACATTGAATTTTTTTTTTTTTTTAATATAAGGCAGTGTTTAAACTATTAACAGTAGAGGTTGAAAAAAAATCCAACAGAAAAGACCATTTAAATTCATTTTCTTTGAAACAGAAAGGAGTTTGCTGGATCTTTGTGGACTACCTGAAAATGCTGTATGATATTGTAGGGGAAACTGATAAATATGATTAGGCAGTAATGTTTGTCAATATGCTCAATGAAATTAAGTTCCAAATATTCCATTGAAAACAGGAGATGGGGAACAATCTTTTCTGATTACTATCACATTTCAAAAAGGTAACTCTCATAATTTTTAGGATATAGAGATGAAGATTTAGCTCAGTAGCTTGAGTGCCTTCCTGGCAAGCATGAGGTTATGAGTTTGAATCACCAGTACAAAACAAAAAACAAACAAAAAAAATAATGGGAAATTCATTTATCAAAGAGGCAGTGAAAAATTTTATATTAAATTAAAAATAAAAAAGATTATATATTATACATATAAAATTATACATAATTATGCATATAAAATTATATATATATATTATATACATATATATGTTATATATATACATATATATATGTAAAATCATACAAATGGAAGTAACTGATAAAATTTTCTTAGCATCTGTCATTGAGCATCATCAAATAAAAAATATGATAAGAAATAAGGATATGAGGGAAAAGAAATATCTTCTCATTAGAAAAGCTCACATTATTTTCTAATATCTAGTTTGAAAATCCTGTATCCAAAATTTTAGTATAATACAAGAAATGATATAAATGGCAAATTAAAAGTTGTGAAAAAGAAGTAATAAATATTTAGTAAAAAGAATTTCTCTGGCTAGCATTGCAGTAGAGTCTTTTGTGATCATTTCAAATGAGAAAGAATACAATGTATTATTAAGAATCACTACAATGAAATTTTCTAATATATAATTTCTTCATCATTCATTAAGGTGATTGTTAAAAAACAATTGCTTAACATGCAGCTTCAGATGCAACTGCATAAGTTTGACACATATGTAGGTCCTGTTATTCTAATTATTTCCAAATCATTTTAGAAAAGTACTTCATATTAGCATTTCAAGAAAGTCTGTTTTAAGTGTAAATATGTTTACATAAACATTCATGTAAAAATAGTATATTGGAAAATATGTATTGTTAAATACACATTATGCATTTTTTCCAAATACCATAGTAGGCTCTATTTAGTAAAAGTTTTCAAAACATGTGGTTTGCAATCTTCTAGGGGCATGTTATATATATATAATGCACTTTGATTCCTTTTAAAAATCTCTTCCCCTCCTCTTCCAAATACCTCTACATACCTTTCCTCACATTCATTTTTGTTGATACTATTAATATTAATTCCTGTTTATGACAGTGTTTATAATAATAGAGATATCAGATTTATGTACATGACATCTTTATCATATTTCCCCTTCCCATTTCCATTCCTCTTGGTCCCCTGAACTTCGCAGTTGCAAGAGATCTATCTGATTGACTTCCTGTATCCTTGCCCTCTGCTTAAACAAATGAGAGACACTATATGATACTTAAGTGTGTGTCGTATTGCATCTACATTTTATATTTCAAGTACATCCACTTTCATATAAATGTCTTAAATTTGTCCTTTATGACCAAATATTATTCTGGTATATACAGATAACACAGTTTTTTATCCAGTGGTTGATTATTATATTGGCTGCTTCCAGAATGTAGCTATTATAAGCTGAAGTGCTATAAACATTGTTATGTTTGTATTACTGTTATATGTTGTTTTCAGCTCATGAGAGAATGAGCTAGAGAGAGAAAAACTATATATAGAGCAATCAAGTAAGAAAGGAAATAAAAGGTATGTATATTTCAAAAGAAGAACTAAAATTATAACTATTTTCAAATAATATGACACTCTACATGGACAAACCAAAGAATTTCACCAAAATGACCTTAGAATTAATAACTATCTTCAGAAATGTTGTAGGATGCAAAATCAACACATGAAGCTCAATGGCATTTGTGTCAGTAATATATTGTGAAGTCAGTGAAAGGAAAATATGAAAACAATACCATTCACAGTAGCTTCTAGAGAAACGAAATACCTATGAATCAAGAAAAAGAAAGATCTCTACAAAGAAAACTATAGTACCATGGAAATGGAGATTGAAAAGAACATCAGAAGATGAAGCAATGTCCCCTGCTCCTGGGTAGGCAGAGCTAATATGGTCACAATGGTAAACTCCCAAAACTGTCATACAGATTCGGTGCTGTCCCCAATGAAATATGAACAGCATATTTCACAGATCTTAAAATCATATGGAATCAGAAAGAGTTAGAATACCAAAAGCAATCTTTGTTAATTAGAGCAAAGGAGGAAGCATCATAAATCCTGATTTCAAGGCACATTACAAAGCAACAGTGATAAAAATGTCATGGTACGAGAATAAAAGCAGACATGCACATTGGCAAAACAAAATAGACTATTCAGAAACATACCTAGAAGAATTCAGCTATTTGGTTTTTGACAAAGGAGCCAAAATCATATGCTAGAGGAAACATATCTTATTTAACAAACAGTGCTGGAAAAACTGGTTACTTTTGCAAAAGATTGAAACTGCACCCATACCTCTCATCAAGCTCTAAACTAAAATTGGTTTATGACTTTTGAAATAGTAATAGAAAGCATCAAAATGATATTTTATAATAGGGGAAAAAGATTGACCCCAACTGTTAAAGAAAAAAAGCAATGAAAATAGAAATTTATAAACAAGGCCTAGGGTTTGGATTAGTGGATAGAAAATTGCTGAAAAGGGATTTATAGGTAAATGGAAGGAACTTCAGGCCATATCATAAGTGAAATAAATCAAACTTACATTTGTAAATGTATTGTCTCCCTAGTATAAAAACCCGGAAGAGTAATAAGGTCCAAAATGTACAATACATATTGTAATAATGGAAGGGAAATTGCTCAAAAGGAAAGAACAACTGAGATGAGAAGAATTAAAGAAAGAAGGGAAAAGATTATAGGTATATAAGTATAAATATATATGTGTGTATATATACATATATATATATATATATATATACAAGAAAATATATATATATATATATATATATATATATATATATATATATAACATACATAACTATACTACTAATCTCTGTTATTTCATCAAGAAGTATGTGGTTTCATTGTTTGATTGATCATTTTTTCATGACTAAATCTTTTAACCTGAACAACTACTTCTAAAATAACAGTATGCAATACATTAACAAGATTAATTTCCTACTGTGTGTTTCAAAATTTTGGATCCTTTCTATGTTTTTTACTGTTTTGCTTTTTAAAATAAAAAAATCAAAATTTCTGAAGAAATACTATGACAAGCTGAGCATGGTGATGCCACCTGTAATCCTACCACTCAAGATGCTGAGGCAGGAGGATTGCTGCAAGTTTAAAGCCATTCTGGGCTACGTAGTGAGATGTTGTCACAAAAAAGAAAAGAAAGAAAAGGAAAGGAAAGGAAAGGAAAGGAAAGGAAAGGAAAGGAAAGGAAAGGAAAGGAAAGGAAAGGAAAGGGATATAAGAAATCTAAAAGATTATTTTGGGTAAGTGAAGATTGTGACTTAAACGGACAGTGTTGTTCTTGAAAGAAAACCAAATGATCCACTACAATTGAGAGACTGGAAGAGAAAATCAAAGATTTGTCAGATATTTTTAAGAGTGTTCAAATATAAATGTGGAGGGCAGATTCTGACTAAAGAGACTTATAAAAGTCTTCCTTAGTAGAATTTTTCCATGAGAACAGATGTGGGAGGCCTAAAAGATTTCCTAGTTAAGCACAGCACTTAGTATGTAAAGGAGAAAATGTTAGTGAGTACTGTCTGTAAATTACAAGTTTTATAAAACAAAGCACACTGTACAAAAGAATGTTAACCAGGGAAACCATTCAACATGCTATGCTCATATATTCTCCTTGCCAGCATATATATTTATATGCAAGAAACTTTAGACATATATTTTTTATTTGCAATAAAATTTAATAGAAGTATTTTTTTAATTGTGTCATGATAAACTGATGGAAAAGGTCCAAAGAAGGCTAAGCATTATCCTTTTTAAATTCAGTTTATCCATAAAGAACAATAGCCTAATAATAGTGGATAGAAATGTAAATAGAAAATGGGTTAACATAAACGCCAACAATGTATTCCATAAATAATATGCCAGGATGAACCTAGAAACATGACCATGAGAGATACACCAATGTGAGTGAGAGAGGACATATGTGGTGGGAGGCAGGAATATGCTTTTTTAAAATGTTGCAATTATTTCCAGATGGAGAATATTGTGTTCTCTTAAAGAAAACCAGAAAGAAAAAAGTGAAACAAAATAACCACCCTGGAAAATATCAAGAATAGTTAGACTGCTAACCTGCAAGATAAAAAGTAAGATGCATGACCAAGAATTCCCAGTTTTGGGCTTAGAAAATGGAACATTGAACTTTTGCAGTCTGAAAGCACTGAAGTAGAGAACATTGGAAAGACCTCAGAGACACACACCTCTTGCTGTGGGCCAGATCTCAAGACAAAAGGCAAAACAAATGTCACTGCATCCTTAAGTGTAATCCTTAGGGATTAAATCTGGATCACCTTGAGAAGCCAGGAGTTACCATTCCAATCCCCTACAGGAAGTGTTACTGATTCATAAAGAATGCTAGCTTGCTATGACTTACTTCCCCATTTGTTCCTGACTTGGTCAATTTTACCTGAACAATTAAACTTATTGATTGACCATAGCTCTGTCCCATCTCATGCTCATCTACCTTGCAAGTTCCCAATTTTCAATGTTAGACCCACTTTACCTCATGATTTTATTTTACAACAATCCTGAGAAAATACAGAATTTTTGGCAACCCACTCAAGTCTCTGTCAGACAGAAGCTTTCTTTCTCTACATAAATATTTTTGCTCTTAAAAAAAGAAAAAAATAAAGCAATGTCTCTGCCTTATTTCTTCTGCTTCTACTTACCTGTCAAGGCAGTCCATAGAAAGTTAGTGTTCTTTTCTTTATGCTACACCACATAATTTAGAATTTCTCTATCCAGGAAATCAGTCATAAAATCTAGGATAATTACTCTCACTTTCCCAGGAGTTCATGAAATATGAAGAAATTTTTGGTCATTTTTCTGTTACTGTAACAAATATTTACTACAAAGCAGTTCAGAGGAGGAAAAGTGTATATCTATTCTTTCGGAAAAGATTCTCACGATATCTTGACCTATTGTTTTAGGCCTTTTGCCAAGGCAGTACATCATAGCGTGAGCACATGGCAGAGGATGCTACTCACCTCCTGCTGAATAGGACGCAAATAGTGATGTAAAAGTGCTGGAGTTCCAATGTCTCCTTCTATGGCAAATCCCAGGGGTGTAATTTCCTCCAACTAGACTACACTTTTAAAGGGTACTCCACCTTCTATAAACTTTCAACACATGGGTATTCAGGGAGCACAGCAAATCCAAATTATAGAATTAATCTGTGCTGGGTGACAGTGGATCAGAGGGGCCTTATTCCAGAAGGGGTCTTGCTTTATACTAAGGATAGTATAACACACAAAAGACCAGGAAGAATCTGAAGATGAGTTTCCTAATAATATTCATACCATTAGTTCACTGTCTTTGGTGCAAATACATTCCTACAGCTTAGGCCATTCTTCATGAAACCTTACTACAGAAACATAATTTCCCCTGGGTCTTTGGATATTTATAACTGAAGGCTCCCATGTAATGTAAGGCTTAAATTAAATAAATGTGCCATGCTTTTCTTTTCAGCCTGTGTTTTGTTACAAAAAATTTCAACCATAGCCATTATATTTTTAAGGCTACGTATCTAAACTTAGATTTAAAAATGACAAAAGTAGTGACAATTTATAGACAAGAAAAGATAAATAAGCAATAATTATATATTTACAATAATTAACAAAAAATTTAAATTACTGACTCTAAATACGTATAGAGCACAGAACAAGACTAATAAAAATGACTCCAAGCGAGTTAGAGTGAAATGTAAATATATTCAATATAAAGAGTTAAGAAACAAAGGTCAGATTAATAGCATACTTTACAACAATATCACTACTTGTAAGGATACATTAATAATATTTTAGCAATATAAAAGCAAAAATAATTTAAATGTACAATATTTATGTGCTGAATGTTATTTAATGTAATATGTAATAAGTATGAATATAAACATAATATTTAAAAATATTTGATCCAAATATTATTTCAAAAAATAAAATATAAATTAATGTAAATGTTTGATTTGGACAGATAAAAATAGCATGGCACGTCATATATATGCATTGAATGTTTGTTGGCTTCATAAATCAATGATAAATGACAATTAAAATTCAAACTACTCTGAAATGTGAGTAGATAGACTCCCAATTAGATGTCACACTTGGCACTTACTGTTGCACAGTCATAAAAAAAAATGTGCTAGTTATTTAATCAGAGGCAGGAGTTTAGAAATGTTTTCTTATGTCCATTGCTACTGAACAGGGTCTCACTGGTTTATGCCAACATTATGACATCTGTTTGCAAGGGAGAGAAATTTATTGCAAGATCAGTCAATGAGGACGATGGGGAATGTTCTGAAATGCCTCCTCAATTGAGTGTAAGTGTAAAAGTTCATAGGAAAACCTTGAGCATAAACTGCTTGTTTATTGGAAGGTGCCAGGCAAATTGTAAAACTGCATGATGCTCATTTTCCACATTACATGATTCTTTTGCAGAGATTATTAACATGTTCTACCAAAGAGGATTTTGATCAAGATAACATCAACAGGTCATTGAGCAGACAGGTCACAGATCTGTTCTTTTTAGGTCAATTTCACAAATCATCCTTGAGTGGATTTGGGGGACATTTCTGGAAAAGCAAGTTAAAGATATTTTTACTTATGTCTGGGTATATCTGGGACTTATCCCATTTTACTTTATTTTTGAGCCAACCACTGGCCAATTACAAGTTGTCAAAGATATCAAAAGTATATTTTACCCTCTTTTCATTTTCAGTGTTTTTCCAGTATTATGTCTGTCTTGAGGCTTTTAAAACATAATATAGAATTTGTTTAATCAAGCACATCATTACAAATCATCTCCTATGAATCCACACTCATCTTAAAATACACAGAATAATGTAACAGAAAGAAGATCATAGTGTTCAAATCAGATTTTTACTAAATATTAATATTTTCATCAATGAATGGATCAAACATGTACTTTATTGAATTTGTTAGCATTCTTGGATAAGTTGCTTACATCTAGTGAAAATTTTGAAAATTAAGAACAATCAAAAATACCATGTGCTTTTGTATTAAAAGTATAATTTCAAAAATTGTTCCAATTGGACATAAGGTATCTAAAATAGGAATAATTATTTAACTTTTTGATGTGAACAAGTAATTGTTATTAATGAAAATGTAAGAATATTTGTAGATATAACAGAGTGTATCTTTCTGGGGTATTGAACTATCACAAAAAATGCAAATACTTTAGTGTATGTTTTCCATTTTCAGAGTAAAGCATAATGCTCTTGTATTGCAATGGTTTGCAATTTTTTTCTGTAAAATACCAGACAGTAAGTAGTTTCAACCTTGCAAGTTACATAAAGTTTCTGTTATTCACTGACTCCTATTCTCCCAAAATTTATATGTTGCAACTGTCACTTTAGATGTGACTATATTTGAAATTATTGCCTATAATGATGAGGCTAAAATCCAGTAGGATCATTGTTCTTAAAAAGAAAGACACCTCATGTCAAATTTCTCTCTCTGCTTCTCTGTTTCGCACCAGACAAAAGGTGATATGGTTTTGTGTGGACACAGAAAAGTATATCTGCAAATCCAGAAGAGAGAAACAATTCACTGCTGTACTAAATCTCCTAGAACCTTTATCTAGTATTTATAATCTCTAGAACTTGGAAAAATAAATTTCTGTTGTTTAACACATCTGGTTTGTGATTTTTTTATATTGTACCTCTAGTTATCCAACATGCTGCTTTTTACATTCTTTCAAAAAATATAAATACCTTCTCAATCCTAGTACTTTAGATAAAGAAGCTATTCTTGATCCAGTGCTGTCACTTTATCAAATATTGAAAAGTGTGCTTTTAGAAGGAAAAATAGCTATGGAATCAAGTCTTGTATGGTCTTGATATAGAAACTTCCTCAGGGACAGAGGACAAAAAAATTCTTAAGCCCTTAATCTGCTATTCATTTAGAGAACAATTTGTATTTTCTTCTGGTTAGAAACTTAAAAATGATTTCTGCTAAAACAAGAAAACAACAACAAAATCTGACTCTTTTTTTCCACTACAGCCTGCTGACAACAAATAAGAATCTAAAATTGGAACAAAGCTTCATCTTTAGTTTGTATTGGTCCTTTATTATTTTAAAACATTGGGTCATATGCCTGTTTCATTCCACCTATAAGGGTGCTAAGCATTTGTGGAGTATTTGTCTAAAAATAGGCAAAAAAATTGATTGACCCTAAGTTTACATATTCTATCTCATCTTCCTCCATGAATGAAGATAGTAAAATAGAAGATTTACAAGAATACTGAAATACCAACATGCATTACAAAGTCCCCAGTCATTATTCTAAATTTGTTGTCACTTTGAATTACAGAAGAATCCTCCACATTATGAAATATCCAAAACAGAGACAATGGTCTCATGAAGACCAAGCTGTCCTCTCAAGAAACAAGGACTTCTCCTGGAGCCATGTTACACATCCAGAATGATCAACTAGACCCTGTCTTCTCTCAAATGGTCAAAAAAGGCTGATACTACACTTTTAGAATGGATGACTCCGATCTTCTTCATCAGCTTCGGAAGTTGTAATCCCTTTCTGTATTTTCTCTTAAGTCTGCCTAGTAAATCTGATTATGCCTCACATTGTTGTGCCATAAAATTCTTATCGTGCAATGAGCTTCATTAAATGTATTCTATTGGATGAGGTGAGGTCCCTATATTTTCTTTGGGTTATCTCTTTCTACCCTGTCTGTTGAGATAAACATATATATTTGGCAGATTCTAAGATTAAAAAAAAAAAAAAAAAAAAAAACAATTTGGAGAGCCTCTACCCAAAGAATAATGCAAGGTAAAACATTCCATTATATTTATATATGAGATAATGTTTAATTATTTAATCTTAAGTGTTACATGAATACTTAAAGGCTGTATATATATATTTTTTAAATTTCTTAATATGTTGTAGTATAGCATAATATGGTATGATAGTAAAAAGATAAAGCTCCATCTTGCACTGTGATTCTCATTTGCATATCTGACATGGGACCAATATTCATTGAAAGTTTTATCAATGAACTTTTAAAAATGATATAAATCTTATCTTTATATTACTTTTACAAGTTTTCTGTTCTCTATTATTTCTTTAAAGTTATAATAAAACATATAGCACTAACTGATCAGTAAATTTTTGTTTGATATATATTTTGTTTAGGTACACTCTAAATGTATATTTATTGTATCCAGATTAAGATTCTATTTATACAAAATAGTGAACTGTAACTTTTATCCCATTTTAATACTTGAACTTAATGCAGCTGGAGAGCATAGTTATAAAGGAAATAAATCAAACTCACTTGTATAAATATCAAATAGTTTCCTTAGTGTAAGAAATGGTAAGAATACGTAAAAGTATGTGTTAATCATGACTCTCCATTATATTGTTTTGAAGCCGTATAATGTTTTCATTAATTGATTGGAATGGTTTTATTCTGGAGTGTTTGATTTTATTGTCTGTGATAGTATGAACAGTTACTTTGAAGAAAACAAGATATTATAATAGCTAGTGCTGACTTAATATCAGTTTGTTTTGAAATCTCATCAAGCTTTTGCTCTGTTTCCATCAGTTTTATCATGTGGTATCTTATTGGATTTTATTATATGTGATAGTATAAACAAAGATTTTATAAGTCAAAGAGATAATGTAAGAACCGTTGTTCAAGCAGTGTCTCCTGAGATCCACACCATGTTGGAAGTTAGGACTCTGGGAAGCCAAGCCAGCACCTCCCTTCCTTGGTAAGCAGCGGTAGGTTGGCAGACTGCAGCCCTTCCAGGAGAAGAACTGGCAGTGTCTCCTGAGATCCACGCCATGTTGGAACTTAGGACTCTGGGAAGCCAAGCCAGCACCTCCCCTCCCTGGTAATTGGAGGCAGGGTGGCAGACTGCAGCCCTTCCAGGGGCAGAACTAGCAGTGTCTCCTGAGATCCACGCCATGTTGGAACTTAGGACTCTGGGAAGCCAAGCCAGCACCTCCCCTCCCTGGTAAGCGGCAGTAGTGTGGCCCACTGCAGCCCTTCCAGGGGGAGAACTAGCAGTGTGTCCTGAAATCCACACCATGTTGGAACTGAGGACACAGTGAAAACAAATGACTATTCTGCCTCCCTGCTTAGCAATAGTGAACCTACTGCTATATGGCCTAGAGTCAAATATCCCACTTCCCCTATCCTCCTTCTCCTCCCCCTCCCTGTCCATTAGCAATTGGGAACCAGAAATCTGAGCATCTCCTGGGATGTTGACCATAGCAAATAAGGGGCATTTAAGTTCTATAGTGTTCTATATTTCATCTCATTTTGATATACAGGATTGAAAGAACAACTATGATAAAGATAACAAAATATACTGTGATACCTATTACTGTTATCCCGGTAACCTGCTGTGAAGTTCTGTACCAATTTCACTGTACAACCTTAGTTGGCTTTATTCTGACTTATTCTGTTGTATACTTTCAAAATAAAAAATTTTTTAAAAAGTATATATTACTTTTTTGTAAAAAAAATGTTGTTCATTTTCTGTTAGTTGGTTCTAAATATCCTATAATACTTTTACCCTTTGAATGATTTTACACTGCCTTGCTATGTTTGATACTGTATGAAGGCATACTAAATTATTTCAAGGAAAGAGACATTGTGATAACTACTGTTATGTCAGGTTATCATGTGGTGAAGCACTTTGTTGCTTATGTTGTTCTGTTCTGACATGTGTTGTCATGTCCTCTTTCATCTTAATCTCCCCTTTTTTATATAACATTTTTAAATAAAAAATAGATTTAAAAGTACGTGAACTTAAACTATAAATTTATTGTAGAAACACTTATAGCTTGATTTAAATATGTGTCTAATTTCTGTGCAATAATGGAAAAAGAATAACAGTTTCATTAGGTTAAAATTAGAATTAGATTCTTTTATTTTAGTTTTTTGTTTTGTTTTGTTTTGTTTGTATCAGGGAATGAACTCATGGCCTTCCATGAATTTCCATGGAAGCACCTTCCATGGCTTTCCAAGAAGGTGCTTATGCAGCTGAACTAAATACATGGCTGGTTAATTTTTTTAATAAAAATTGTCAGCAAATTATAGTGATAGTCATTCAGTCATGAGCAATGAGAGTCTTCCAAGAAAGTGATACAATAACAAATATAATCTTTACAGAAATATAGAATGATACATGAGAGTTTATATTTCATATTTAGAATTTGATGATGATAATCTAATTTAATGAGACAGTTGCATGTAACTGAGCATAAAAATTGTTTAGTGAATGTGTGACTATGCACAGTTCAAAACATGAGCAAGTTAGCAATCCACTCTATTTTAATCAAACAAAACATTTCATTAACAACACCTAATAAGGAATTAAATGCATTGACATGCTCAATCTTGGCTATTTTAAAAAATTGTTAGTTTCATATCAAACATAGATGCCTAGATAACTAAAGAAAAATTGTAATTATTAGTGATAATAAATTTTTAAAACTTGGAGAGAAAAAACTGGTGGCTTGCTAGGGAGCTAGGTGCAGAGTCTCTGTGGAGAAATCAGATCAAATGCCAGAATATGACAAGATGGAGAGGGCCAGATGAATGGATAACAATTCTTATTAACCAAAGCAGTAACTGAAGGGAAAAGTAAAACTAGGAAGAGGAAAGAAAGGCATGGGCAGAGAGCTGATGCCCAACATACTCACTGAGATCCATTCTACACTGCACTAGGCACACCCGGACATCCAACGTCAGGCTGAGACTAAGGCTGCCAATAACGGGAGTTGACAAATCCTGGATCCTTAACATGAGAATGAGGCACAGTGAGCAGTGGATCCAAGGGGAAAAGCTATAAATATACTGATGGAAACTGAGACCTAGGGCCCTGTGAAACAGCCAAAGCCACTTGGCCTCGCCAGAGGAGACTGCATGAAGCTCCTGGGCTCCAAAGCCAGACACTGTGCAGTTTTCTGACCAATCCGTGCTGTGCAGTGAACCCAAGAGGAAGATCTGCATTGAGTCCTGGTGAGTACTAGCAACTGGGTCCTGTGGCTGCTGTCACTGGCTGGAGGACATCTTGGAATTAGATAGAGCCTGGCATCATGGTGGCATCAGTGACACAGAGAGGACTAGTGGAGGACATCTTGAAGTTGGGCAGAACCCAGCGCTGTGACGGCATCAGTGACACAGAGAGGACTGGTTGAGGACATCTTGGAGTTGGGCAGAGCCCTGCACCACAGTGCCATCAGGCAGCCACCCCTGGTGCAGAGAGGACTGGCAGGGTTTCCCAGGGCTGAACTATGCCTCTTTTTTGGGAACCAATAAGCAGATACAAAATTGTTGCAATTCTGTGATGTCCACAAAGTACAGCCTAATTTTCAGATTGACTGGCACAGAGGCTGGAGGCTAGCCTGCACTGTCCCTGCATTCTTTTCTGTACCTCAGATAACAGCAAGTTGGGGAGGGCAGCAAAAACTCCAGTCAACATGCTTCAGAAAGACCCTAAGCAATACAAAGAGGGTCAGAGACCCCCAGGACACACCAGTCTGAAAGAAACCAGAAACAAGATAAGAGATAGAAATTTTTAGAAAAATCTCCAGCTGCTGAAGCTAGGAAAATAAGCCCAGGGGAAGTAAATATAGAAAAGAACCAGCACAGTAACCATCCACTTCTAGACAAAGCATCAGCAGATATAAAGAAATACTTTCATGACTTCATAGAAAATTTTAAAACTGTACTTCTGATCCAAGTGAGGCAAGATATAAAGAGATTAATTAAAGAAATGATAAACCCCTCCCAAGAGAACACAGATGGAAGAATGGAGGAAATCAGAAAAGAAAGAGAAACTTCTGATACAGAATTTAAACATAACCAGAATACATGAAACAGATCCAAAGAGATTACCAGGAAACTAAAAACTCTATTGAAAACTGGCAAAATATCTTGACAGAAACTAAAGTTAGCCTTTTGAAACTTGAAGAGAGATTTATGATATATGATCATAAAAATACTGAGGAATGAGAAAGAAACAATTTAAAGGCTAGAAGATGACAAAAAGATACATAACTTAAGAATAAAGCACATGAGTGAGGAAGCGGGAGTAAACAAAAATCAACTACAAAGAATATTTACAGATATATTAAAGGAAAACTTCCCAAGCATAGGAAAAAGAAATGATATCCAGATAAATGAGGCATACAGAACTCTAGCAACTTACAACCAAAACAGATCTACACCTAGACATATAATAATCAAGATTCGAGAAATCCACCAAAAAACAGAACGCTAAAAGCAGCCAGGAAAAGAACAGATTACCTACAATGGGAAAATTACCAAAATTACAACAGACTCATCAACACAAACACTCAAATTGAGAAAAGCCTGGGGAGAAATTATCAAGCCCTGAAAGAAAATAATTTTCAACCAAGACTGATGTACCCAGAAAAACCCTCTCTCAAAATTAATGGAGAAATAAGATGTTTCCAAGACAAGGAGGAACTGTGGGAGTTTATGGCCACCAACTAAACACTACAGAGAGTGCTAAAGGACATTCCAGAGAGATAGAGGAAGGGATACCAGGATTCCAGCAACAGTGGCAGAGAGGCCTCAATGAATGAGGCGGACAGTGGAATGAGGGAGTAAGGTGGACAAATTATAGCAGTAAAGTGGAGTAGCAGACATGAGGCAGAGACAGTAAGCTATAATATTTAATATAGATAGCCTTGATACACTAAAATTTTAAAAAAAACAGGCAGTCTAGATTAGGCAACAGCTCCAATGAGACACTCTGAATGGGAAATACACTCAGCCTGAAGAACTGTAAATAAACTGAAAGTCAAAGATGAGAAAGTGAAGCTATATGTGACAGGAAACCAGAGAGAAATAGCAGCTGGAAAACTCATCCAGCAGCTGCAGATAGATTGAAAAGCTATGACACTTTTTAGCAGTGTAGAACTACACAGATGGAAGGAAGGAAAACCCTATGACTTTAGTGAATAAAGCAGTACAGCTCAATATCAAGCTCAGGGGTAGGAAGGTTCAACAGCACTCAGATATACAACAGTCTAGCCCCTTAATCTAAAAACTAAAGGGGCTAGTGAGACCCAAACCATGCAAAGCATCCTGGGAAGAGGAAAGGTAAAAAATAGCCTAAAAGGGGAGAGGTCATTGTTAATAGTGTATCAGGATTTAAAAGTCACAGTAGTCTTATCACTCTGTTTAGTTTGAATTTATTTTGTTCTGGTCTGTCCACTCATATCAGATTTGCAGGCACAGATATCTAACCCAGAAAGAGCAGGTTATATACCATAGTAACTATCCATAATTTCCTTTTAACTTAAACTGAAAACTTGCATTACTTACATTGTCTTACTGTGACTGATCTTATTTGAATGTTGTTTCTTAGACAGCAGTTTTGCCTTGGCTGATTTTATTCGAATTTGGTATGTAGTACCAAGTCTAAAAGTAGAGGCAACTACTCTGAAGATGACAAGATGTAAAAAGATATTCATACTGGTTTTGATGATTAAATGCTCTCAATTCCTACAATGTTTTCAAAGTTGTATTTTTATAAAAATAGTTATGGAATACTATGCTTAACTTTATTAAGTGTGATGATGTGGACAAGTCTATTGAAAATAACAAGAGAAATCATAGTAACTATGGTATAGATAACCTAATATTGTTCTCTTGTGTGTCTTTTTCATTGCATGTTTTTTCTAGGAATTTGTTTTGCTTTTTTGTTATGGTTTGTTTTTCCCTATAATACAGAGAGGATAGGTATACATGTAGAAATGCACACATGGGAAGAATTTTTTAAACTATTTATCGGAACAGATTATATAACTTAAGATGTAATGAACAGATGCTCCAAAGAAGAAGAGACACTAAGAAACCCAATGTTAATTCTGTAGCATTATGATATAAATTCTAACAATACTATTATTCACTGATCAGAGTGATATTAGTCTAGTCTCTTAAGTTCAATTTCAGCATGTATAAAGATAAAGACAGCTACTACAAAGAGAATGAGAGACACTATGGTAGTCATTAGTGTCTTCCCCAATGTCAGATCTTGAAGACCTAAAAAGCCTTCATCATCCTGTAATGATTTGATTAGTTCTATAATATGCAGTATGCATTCAATGTGTGTGAAGATGGGGACAACTATTTGGAAGAAAACTAGAGACAGTAAGATAGACAGTAGAGCTCCAGTGGACTTGCTTTGAAATCTGTATTTCTTTAAATTGTTTCCTTTTGAACTGCTTTGTTCTGTTTGGATATGTTTAATCTTACCCTCTTTAAGACAAAAAACAAGTGTGTAGGACTGATAACCATATTACTAAGTTTTTGTTGGATCGTTGAGCAGAACTTTTGGCAGTGTCACTATTTGAATGTCACTTTACATACTTTAATTTTGTAACCTGAACAACTATTTCTAAGATGACAATATGTAACTTTTCAACTGGTGATTTCTTATTGTTTATTTTTCTGTAATTCTGTATTATTTCTATGCTTTATTTTTTTCCATTTTTTGTTTATTTCTCTTTAAATTAAAAAAAATAATTTGGAACATTATGGGCTTCAGATTTAACTCAGCACCCTAACAGCCTGCCTGGCAAGCATGAGGTCATAAATTCAATCTATGGTACAATATATATTTTACACTCCCAAATTTGATAATGAAAGAATATAAAGCCATATATTACAATCATAAGTGTTGAAAATGGCATTTTAAAGCTTAAATGTTTGTAATAATTTAACAAAGCCATAATTTGATTATGAATTTATTGAAATCTGAATTGAGCATTGACTTTCCTTAGGAACAATTTCAATGAGATCCATGGCATTTTAAATTAAACTTTTGAAATTCATAGATTACAATTCCTTATGGTAACTTATTTTCTAATGTCTTATTTCTTCAGAAAAAATTATTTTGTTTGATATCACTTTGTGACATTCTCATGATAGAGCTTTGTTTTAAATGGCCAAATCATATATATTACTCATGAGAAAAAGCAAGCTTTATTCACAGAAGTGATTCCAATTCTTCTAAGCACTGCTGCAAATGTTAGGGTCTAAAATGAGTGAGTATAGGTGGCATTCAAGGAGGAAACGATGCTTAATGAAGTTTAAGTAAGTTGGAATAGACCAAAAATGGGAAGGAATGAAATTAAATATTGGGCAGTGACATCCAAATTGCCTCTGCCTTATATCTGTATGTATGATACGTGACTGAGTTGGCACATGCATTGAAGAAATTCTCTAGTATGTGCTGGCTACATTTTTACTTTTAATCCTTCATGAGATTTGTTCAAGTAAATCCCTTCAAACTGATTGATAGAACTTTACCTGCTCTACTTTTTCATTTGTTTCTCTCAAATATACTTTGAAATAACACAACTTCTTGTGAAAAATAGGTAGGTAACAGAATGAAAAAATTTTAAGACTTGTTCCAACAGATTTGACACTTATTTCCACTGCTTCTTTTTCCTATTCATTATACTTTCTTTCTTTCTTTTCTTGTTTCATAGAAAAAAAAAACCACTCATATTGAAATACGAAGTAGATCCCAATCTTGGCTAACAAATAAATAATCTACTTCCACACCACTGGGTCAAGCCAGATTTCATCCACATTTAAACAGATATACTGATGAGGTATTATAAGAAAGTAAGACATTGACTATGACAGGGGAAACAGACATGATTTTATATGGCAGTTTTAGTAAAACTTGGAAAAATGGATAAACATTTATCAACCAGAAGAAATAGAAGGGAACATGTTTAGTGATAGAGATTAGCTTGTTCAAAAACAAGAAATGAAAAAAAAAAAAAACCTTTAGATGCACTCTATTCTCATGGTAGAAAAATTGTTTTGACCCTGAGCTGTAGAACTGAAGAGTGAAAAAAGAGTGAAACATAAAATCAGAAAACAACCTGCTCTGCTGGGCTGAGGAAATTGACTTGTAACCCTTGTAACCTGTACTGAAGGACATTTTTTTCTCTAATGCTCCAAAAGAGTTAGAATATTGACAGGTATGGAAATATGCAATGGAGCCATTCAGGATGAATCTTTAGTACTAGAGAACAACAACATTAAAAATGAGAGACTACTAACAATTTATTTTATATAAAGAAAACTAAGTTTGAGAATGATTTTAAAATACAGGAACCCATATACTGAAATCATACAGATGGCTACAGACTTTTTCAATAATATAAGAGAAAATCGAGTGGTTTTGACACATGTATTTCTGAGAAGAAATCCATGTTATTCCTTTCATTTAATCTTCATCATAACTTCTTAGATGTGCTTTTATCTTATTTCTAAGTTTTATTTTCATTTTAAAACAAAAACAGATTATGAGAAATGTAAACAACTCTAAAAGTGCATATAGAAGATGTGCATAAGCCTTAAATATGAGAAGGCTAAGATTGATTACACTCAATAAACTAGCATAATTATCTATTTAATTTACAAAGCACTTTCAGATTACTAGATCATTTATTGTTAAATGTTCAATAATAAAGAACTATGCATACCAAAATATGTACCTGGAGGCAGTGAACCCCGCCCCAACCTGGTGGAACTCTTTTCTTCACCTGCGGGCCAGGCTCCAGCTCCCTATTGGGAGGAGTAAGTCCAGCAGAGGTGCAGAACTCTCTGCTTAGCCTAGGGGCCAGGCCCCGGCTTCCTATCAGATGAATAAGTCCAGTGGAGGCAGGGAACCCCACCCCAGCCCAGCACAACTCTCTTCTTTGCCTGGGGACCAGGCACCGTCTTCCTGTCAAGATCAGTGAGTCAGGAGGGGACAGGGAATTCCATCCCAGCCTGGCTGACCTCTCTCCCTCACTTGGAACAACACTTGAAGCTCGAAAATATAGGAAAATGACAAAACAAAAGACCAAAATGCAATCTGAAACATCCAGCCCATCCCAAGAAAGCCTAGGAGCCATGTGCATAGAAGAAAATATATGCCACATACCAGAAATACCTAAAATAATAGTAACTGAAATAAAGAAGCAACTCTGGGAAGCCTTAAAGGATTTCAAACTAGAAATAATCTCTCAGGTAAAAAAAGAAATGATAAAAGAAATGAAGGAGATGCTGAACATGTCTAAAGAAGAGTCAGTTAAAAAATTGGAGGAACTAAATAAAAGATAGAATCAGTGGATGAACAATATAAGAAGAAAAAATAAAAGAATATATAAAGCAGATGCAAACAGATATACAGGAAATCAAAAACTCCATCGAAAGTTGTAAAAACTGCCTCAATGAATGTGAAGATAGAATTTCAGACCTCGAAGACAAGATTGCAGCCAGTGAGCAGGAAAGGAAAGATCTTTTAAAAATAACAAAAAATCAGGAAATAACAAGTCAACACCTGCAAGATGACACAAAGAGGAACAACATAAGGTTGATAGGGATAAATGAAAAAGAAGGGGACAATGTAAAAGATATCAAGAGGATATTTAGAGAAGTAATAGCTGAAAATTTCCCAAACACGAGATTGGAAACTGATATCAAGATCAATGAAGCATATAGAACTCCAAATAGCCATAACCAAAATAGAACTATACCCAGACACATAATAATAGCCATCCCAGAAATTGAATGAAAGAATAGCATATTAAAAGGTGTCAGAGAGAAAAGAAAGATCACCTATAAAGGAAAACATATCAGAATCACAGCAGACTTCTCAGCACAAAAAATAAAGTGAAGAAGAGTATGGAGTGAAGTATTTCAGATCCTAAAAGAAAATGATTTCCAACCTACACTGAAGGACTGCAAAACTGTCCTTCAAAATGGATGGAGAAATAAGATACTTCCATGACAAAGAACAGCTGAAAAACTACATGATCACCAAGCCAACCCTGCAAAGAGTACTGAAAGACAGCCTAGATACATTTAGGAAAAAAAAAAAAAAAAAAAAAAAACACTAAACCAAGCAGACAAACAGAACTGAAAGATAAAGATGCAACAGCAGAAAGATAACATGTCAACAATAAAACAATATATAAAATTTATAACCATTAATTGTAAATGGTCTCAGTGCACCAATTAAAAGAAGCAGACTGGAAGAATGGATCAAGAAACAAAATTCAACGATATGTTGTCTACAAGAAACCCATCTAATCCAAAAGGATACTCACAGACTGAAAGTTAAAGGATGAAAAACAATACTTCATACAACAGGAACCCAAAAAAATGTGGGGGTGGCTATTCTGTTTGTAGACAATGTGAAATTCAAGCCAATAATCATCAGAAGGGATAAAGAAGGTCACTACTTACTGGTTAGGGGAAAACTCCAAGAGGAAGAGATAACTATCTTAAATATATTCACCAAATTCCAATGCACCCAGTTATATAAAACAAGTACTAACAAAAATGAAAAACCAAGTTAACAGTAACACAATTCTAACAGGAGATCTTAATACACCATTGACACCAATGGACAGATCAACCAGACAGAAAATCAGCAAAGAAATAAAAGAACTCAATCTCACCTGTGAACAAATGGAATTAATAGACATATACAGAGTATTCCACCCAACAACAACAGAATACACATTCTTTTCAGCAGTACATGGGTCATTCTCTAAAATAGACCATATATTAATTTACAAAACATATCTAAATAAATGCAAAAGGGTTGAAATTATCACTTGCATGCTATCAGACCATAGCAGTATAAAATTAGAAATTAATGATAAAAGATACTACAAAATTCCCTCAAACACATGGAAACTGAATAACACACTCTTGAGTAATCAGTGGGTCACAGAGGAAATTAAAGAAAAAATTAAACACTACCTATAAGAAAATGAAAACACAAATACAGCTTACTGGAATCTGTGGGATGCAATGAAAGCTGTCCTCAGAGGAAAATTTATTGCACTGAGTTCACACATCAGGAAAACAGAATGAATACAAATAACCTGATGTTACACCTCAAACATCTAGAAAAAGAAGAGCAAGTCAACCCCAAAGCCAAAAGTAGAGTATAAATTATAAAAATCAGAGAAGAAATCAATGCAATGGAGACTAAAACAATCAATGAATCAAAGAGTTGGTTCTTTGAAAGAATAAATAAAATTGACAAGCCGCTAGCCAACCTTATTTTAAAAAAGGGAAAAAAGCTCAAATTCATGCAATAAGAAATGAAAGAGGAGAAATCACTACAGACCCTAAAGAAATACAGAAAATCATCAACACCTATTTTGAAAACCTCTACTTTCAAAGGTTTGATAACACAGAGGAAATGGACAGATTCCTAGAAGCATATGAAGTACCAAAGATAGGTCATGAAGATGTAAAACTGCTGAATAACCCAATTTATATTAATGAAATGAAAAATATAATTAAATCCTTACCTACAAAGAAGAGCCCAGGCCCAGACAGATTCAATGCAGAATTCTACAAGAAATACAAAGAAGACCTAATGCCAACACTCCTCAAACTCTTCAATTAAATTGAAAGGGAAGCAGTCCTTCCTAAATCATTCCTAGAAGCAAATATTACTCTAGTACCAAAACCTAAAAAGGACCTAACTGAAAAAGAGAACTACAGAAAAGTTTCCCTAATGAACACAGATGCAAAAATCCTCAATAAAATATTGGCAAATAGGATGCAGCAAATCGTCAAGAAGATCATACTCAATGACCAAGTGGGATTCATCCCAGGCATGCAGGAATGGTTCAATATATGTAAATCAATAAATGTAATACATCATATCAATAGAGCCAAAAGTAAGAACCACATGATCATTTCTATAGATGCAGAAAAAGCTTTTGATAAGGTCCAACATTCATTTATGATAAGAACCTTGCAGAAATTTGGAATAGATGGTCTTTACCTCAATATGATAAAGGCCATCTATGACAAACAACAGCCAATATCATACTAAATGACCAAAAATTGAAGGCCTTTACTTTAAAATCAGGCACAAGACAAGGATGTCCCTTATCACTGCTCCTATTTAACATAGTACTGGAAATACTAGCCAGAGCAATTAGACAAGAGAGAGAAATAAAAGGCATAAAGATAGGAAAAGAAGTTAAGCTATCAGTATTTGCAGATGACATGATACTCTATATAGAAGATCCCCAAAACTCCATTGAAAAACTGCTAGATATAATAAATAAATTCAGTAATGTAGCTGAATATAAAATCAATACTTAAAAATCAATAGCATTCCTGTACACTAACAACAAAGTCACAGAGAAAGAAATAAGACAAGTACACCCTTTACACTAGCAACTAAAAAAAAATGAAATATCTAGGAATTACTCTCATGAAATAAGTGAAAGAACTGTACAGGGAAAACTATAAAACACTGAAAAATAAAATTAAAGATGATCTCAGAAAATGGAAAAACATCCCTTGCTCATGGATAGGAAGAATAAATATTGTGAAAAAGGCCATTCTCCCAAAATTTTTATACAGATTCATGCAATCCCAATACTAATACCATCAATCTACCTCATAGAACTTGAGAAATCACTCCTAAAATTCATCTGGAGCAAGAGGAGACCTAGAATAGCAAGGACAGTTCTAAGCAGCAAAGGCAAAGCAGGAGGTATCACAATCTCTGACTTGAAGTTATACTACAAAGCAACTATAGTATAATCAACATGGTTCTGGAACCAAAACAGAGCTGAAGATCAGTTGAATGGATTAGAAGACACAACCACAACTACAAACACACTCAACCACCTTATCTTTGATAAAGGGGCCAAACATGTTCACTGGGAGAATGACAGTCTCTTTAATAAATGCTGTTGGAAAAACTGGCTTTCCATATGCCGAAAACTAAAACTAGACCCATGCCTATCACCATGTACTAAAATAAAATCTAAATGGATCAAAGATCTAAATATTAAAACAGAAACACTAAATCTATTGGAAGACAAATTGGGTGAAAACCTTGAAGACATAGGAGTAGGTAGAGAATTCATGAACAGGACTCAAACTGTATGGGAAATACTTCCCAGAGTCAGTAACTGGGATCACCTCTTATTTAAAAGTTTCTGCATGTCAAAAGAAATCTCCAGCATAGTTAAAAGGAAACCCACAAACTGGGAAAAAATCTTAGTGAACTGCCCCTCAGACAAAGGACTTCTGTCTAAAACATATAAAGAATTTAAAAAAATAAACCCCCAAAATTCAAAGACCCAATCCAAAAGTGGCCATCTGAGATGAATAAACAATTCTCTGATGAAGAAATACAAATGGCAAGTAAATATATGAAGAAATGTTCATCATCATTAGTCATTATAAAAATGCAAATTAAAACCACACTGAGATTTGATCTCACTCCTGAAAGAATGGCCAAGTTCAAGAAAACCACCAACAACAAATGCTAGCGAGGCTGTAGGGAAAAAGGAACTCTCCTGCACTGTTGATGGGAGTGTAGACTAGTGCAACCATTGTGGGGGGCAGTCTGGAGATTTCTCAGAAAATTAGGATTGGAAGCCCCATTTGACCCAGCTATACCACATCTAGGCATGTTCCCAGAAGAACTGAAAGCATCATACCACAGTGATATATGTGCACCCATGTTTATAACAGCACAATTTGTAATAGCCAGATCTTGGAAACAACCTAAGTGTCCATTAACTGAAGAATGGATTTAAAAAGTTGTGGTATTTTTATACAATGGAATACTACTCAGCTATAAAGAATGATCACATTGAGACATTTATAATCAAATGGATGCAGCTTGATACCATACTCATAAGTGAGGTAAATCAAACTCACATGTAGAAATACCAAATAGTTTTCCTAGTGTAAGAAATGATAAAAATACATAAAAGTATGTGGTAATCATGATTCCCAATCATACTGGTCTTAAGCCATATAATGTTTTCACTCTTTAACTGCAATAGTTTTAACCTGAGTTGTTCGATTTTAGTACCTATGATAGTATGAATAGATATTTTGAAGAAAACAACACAACATAAAAGTTGGTGCTGATTTGATATCATCTTGTTTTGAAGTTCCATCAAGCGGTGTTGCATCTGTTTCCACTGGATTTAACATGATGTATCTTACTATATTTCACTATATGCTATACTATATACAAAATTCGTTGTAGGCAGAGAGACAATATAGAAACTGTTGTTTGTTTTCTATTAGCTGGTTCTAAATACCCTGTAATTCTTGCATTCTCATGAATGGCTTCACTGTCTTAATATGCTTGATGTTATAGTATACGAAGTTACACTCAAATAATTCAAGGAAAGAGGTACTATGGGATGTTATTGTGTCAGATTATCAGGTGGTGAAACACAATGGTGCTTGAATTGTTCGGTTCTGATCTGCATTGTTCTGTTACAATGTCCTCTCTTATCTCAATCTCCCCCCATTTTAAAAAAAATTAATCTATTTTCTCTCATTTTTTAATTAAGGGAAAACTAAATTAAAAAATAGCAGGACATATTATAGTAGCTTTCTTGGTTTTCCTATTAACCTGATTTGAACCCCAGTATTGCTCTCCCCATCTTGTTCTATCTGATTATTCTATATTCTATTTTGTTTGCTAGTATCAAGTTTGAGGGTATAGGCAACAACTTTGAAGGCAATAAGATACACTATGATGCCCATTATGGTTTGACTATTATCCTTTTTTTGAAGCCCTGTAAAGTCTCCAGTGTAGGTTTTATTGGTCTTGTTCTGTACTGTTTTGATCAATTCTATTATACCTGATAATATAGGCAACTCAAATTAAATATAGCAAGAGGCACACTTTTGATCACCTGGTATTCTATTTTTGCATCATGTACTAATTCCATCCTTCTGTTCTAACTGACTCTGTTTTGCTTAGTCACGTTTGGTTTTATTCTCTTCAAAAAAAAAAAAAAGTAATAACCGTGGGAGTAATAAAACCCATAAAATCTAATTGTTATTGTAAAAAATAGAGGAAAGGAAGGTGGACTAAGGGATATAACTGCAGATATGTTTGAGCATGTAGGATAGAAAACCATATTACTGAGCTTTGAATGCAACTGTCTATAGTGTGACTGTATGAATGTACACTTTATATGCTTTAATTTTGTAATTTGGACAACTGTTTCTGGAAAGATAATATGTAACCTGATAACTGGAGATTTCTTACTGTACATTTTTTTGTTGAAATTCTCTATTACTTGTACCCTTTTGCTGCTTTGTGTTTTCATGCCCTTTCTTTTTTTCTCTTTAAATAAAAAAACAAAAACAAAAATATGTACCTGCCATTTTTACTTCTTTCTTCCCTAGGAAATAACATTAAAGGACCATTTAATTTTTTCTCTCAAAATAAATACACATATACTTTAAGATACAGAAACATTCCTTTCTACAATCCTTACCTTTTGGCCTTTATATAAGTCAGTGTCTCTCTTTGAATGTGTTTCTTCTCTCACTAAGCTATGACCTTGCCATTGATGGTAATTTCTTTCTTTCTTTTCTTTAGACTTTTGCTACCCAAATCTGACTGTATTCTTTTGGGCTTGTCTTGTTTTTACCTTATGTAGTAGAACTCATAATTTGACATTCTTTTCTGCAATAATATGTCTATGAATTTTGTCCACATTATGATTTATATTCCTATTAAAACCATGTATTATTATTTTTGCTAAGTTGTGAGTAAGTTAGAGAGTTGAATTCCATCATAAATAACAAAGAAAATGTACAACATTAGTTCTTTCCCAATAATGTAAACTTTTTGGTGGGTGAGGTATTAATGAATTTTATTTACTATATCCACAGATATAAATATAATCTTAATAAGATCATTTAACTTGGCACAGAAAAAGAAATAATTATTTTATTCTTTATTTTAATATTTTGATCAACATATTTTTGGTGATATACAACGAACATATTATGGTGGTATGTTGAATCCCATCTTCATCCTTTAGGACTTTCTGTTCTCCTTGCCTCCTATCTCCTCCACTCCCAGAGCATCTTCTTATCATAATTCCTCTAGATTCTATTGCTTTTCCTCAGTGACTTCCATTTGTTTATCAAAACTCTCCATTTTCTTTCACTTTTTTTGGTTATTGAAATAATTACCCTGAAAATTGTGCTTAACTTGTTGCTTTGATTTTTGCTGGATCTCCTTTAACACCTTTGCAGTCATCTCCTGCTATTTTCACCAATGATCTGATGTCTCTTCTTATCCCTGCTTATTTCTAATTGTGTGACATAATTTAGTTGTGGAAGTATTTGCGGAAATATATTTTAAAACTAAAAGTTTATCATTTTTCTTGAGAGAACTCCTTTTGGTGCTTATCTACTATAAAAACACACTCAATTTCTAAATGACAGAATATTAGTAGTTGAATAAACTGCTAATACTTTTCCCAGTGGTGACAGGAAAAAAGAAATTTTCCAACATAATGTAACTTTCATATGTCATGGTAATATTTCTTAAGAAATCACAGTAGGTTTGGAAATACTTTGCTCTGTTTGGGTAAAATTCAAATGTATGCTCAACTCTATATACACACAATCTTTAAGAATGTGAGTGGTCATGAGAAAAAAATGTGTTCAACCAGATAATGAATTGTTAGATGTGAACGATGTTGACTCTCATGTATGATTTTCAAATCTGTAAATTTATAAATGTATCTAATAGATTCTTTTTTTTAAAGACCAAGTCTTGCTGTATAACTCAGGCTAGCATTGAACTCAAGAAGACCCTCTGTCCTCAGCTTCCTAAGTGCTAGTACTATACTCATGCACCACCATATGTAGCCCTATTTTTAAATTTTTTATGTAACCAATTTTCTTTCCATTTTCCTACTTATGCCTCATGCATTTTCTGTATTGCAAAATGTAAAAAAATTCAAGCAAACAATGCTGTCAAATCAGTTTGTGTTTATGTTTCTCTCCTCCTTATCTCAAAAGATCTTTCTTTCTGCACATCTGTAAATTTTGCAGCATTTCCTTCATTGTGGTCTCTTATTACATAAGACATCACAGGGATATGTTCTTGTATTCTCATGTTCTGTAACTTACCATATGAGATTGAGTTGCTTGCCTTTTCTCCTTTATTTTATCTTTCTGACTGCAAGATGTCATCTGCTCTTTTCTTCAAAATTTATGATAAATGTCAAGCATATTGTTGATTCTAGATAAATGTTGCTTGAATAAATAAATATTTGAAAGCCTGGCTGGGGGATTGTGGAAATATTTGAATTAACTGGTGTCAAAATATAAGCTAAGATTACATTTTTAGAATTATATTTCCTATAAAAATTCTCTATAGCATAAAATCGAGGGGAAAAAACTGAAAACACAAGAATTGCAAACGAATATTTTGACTTATTCATGTGGAGAGGAAGAAAAAGCCTATTTTAAAGAAAAAAATGAATAAGAAAACTGATGTGAGGATATGAAATTGTGTGATTACAGAGAGCAGAGTGAGAAATAAATCTATTCCCAAAATGTTTTTCTTCTCTTGGGTGGGGAGGATGGCAGGTAAGATACCATATATAATTTTAATAAATGTTTATTGTTTCAAATATATCAATCAAGTTTGTATTACTTGAAACCAAAAAAAAACTCAGTTAGATGTTATATATGTTTCTCTTAACTATGTTCACATGAACTTTTTTGTATTTCTTTTCCAGACGTCACTCTCAGAGCCAATATTAATATGTCATTTCTATTGGAAGAAATGTTATGATGATTATTGAGCATTCATTTAAAATATTTGAAAAGTAGTTTAGAAATTATTTCTAATAAGATAAGTTGGGCATCTTTATTTCATAAGAACAAAATGAATTACTACTTGATTTGGATACAGTCCCTATTTTATACTGGTTAAAATCAAACTGAAGCAGTTGTGTATTCTGAATAATTTTCTTCTTCATGATCTAATTCTAGCCAGCTGTCTCAGTATATTATACTCAAATCAGTTGTACTGGGACCACTTTATAGAATGGGGAGCTGGCACAATATACAAAGCCTTTAGTGGATCAGCTATTAGTTCAAAAACAATAAATGTGAAAACTAGGACTGCACTGCCAATAGTTACCACAGGTGATCTCTTTGCCTCATTCTTATAGAACAAGCCAGCAGAAATGATGATGAATGACAATTCATTTAATAATTCTAATGTTCAGACTTTCTTTTTTTTATTTCATGGACAAGTGTTATTTATTGTTTTTTTAAAGACAGTGTTCTAACACCACAATAGCTGTGTTCTGACATCATTGACACAGATCTCTGAGAAGGAAGGTAGGTTCAAGTTCATCAAAATTTCCCTATGTCCAGAAGGAATTTTACGGACATACCTTGCTCCCTGCTCTCTACAGGGTTCTTTTAGATTTGTTCATAATTGTCAGTGTCAGTTTCTTGTGCTTCTCCACTGGTTCAGTTTTCCATTTGCAACAGATGTACTTTGTAAGTGCAGCACATGCACGTTGTAAGAATGAGTGTTTTATTGACTCTCATGAGTAAAGAAATTTTAGGATAATGTCCTAGAATTTTATTTAAGGTAATCTCCATTGTGTATACTTACATGTAACAGTTTGATAATAGCTAATCTAGAATGTTTATGTAAAATATTTAACTACTTTTAATATTGTTGTTTAATTTTTTAATTGATATTCCTAACGTTATTAATTTCAGTGGAGTGTAAATATATCTTGCAAAGCAAGATTCACTTGAAGGCATTAAATTAAGGAGCTAAAAGATAATCAAAAATAAAATTAATTTAACAAGGTATAACAAGGCACTTAATGACATTAGAGGAAATCCTTAGACTTAAGTTTAATAAAATGTTATCAAATAAGCACCACTTTTCATTACATTTGATTTTTAATAACCAAACATTTCTCTTATCTATTAAAATCTTCCAGATTTGGGTTTTATTATCCCTAACAAGGGAAAATGTCTACTTTATTCATTGCAAATAAAACCTAACAAATTTTAAAACACTGTATGCCATGAGTAATGTTTATTTAAAGGAAATAAGACTATAATGAATTTTCAGAAGAGTAGAGATGATTTCTGCATTTTGCAATATGAGAATGAGGTACAGTAATATTAGCAATCTCCTAGACATGAAACAAAGCCCATTATACACACGGGGGCAGCTACATTAACATTTAATAAGAGTCGTATACAACAGACTCTTACACGTGATAAATGAGGACATTTTAGTGCTTTTCTTTTTCTGCGGTTTTCTGTGACTTTTTGTCTTACTTGGTAAGTAAGTCGCTGCTTTTTAAACCTCAAAACACTATTGCTCATAAAAACAGAAAATAATTTTATCATTCTTTCAAAGATTTATCTTTTCCCAAAATATAAGTGATTATGTGCATTTAACTTTAACTTACGTTTTAAAAACTCATCTTGATTAGTTTTAATGAGAAGATTTAGAAAGGAGCTTCTTTCTTCTTGTTTTAAAAGTACACACATCCCCCACCACCCCCAGAGGAAATGTCTAAAATGTTAGAATATTAATGAAGCAAAAAAAGTCAATCATGGATAGGAGCCAAATTTCTAATTATCCCCTTCCCCTTGCAGTCAAATAAATATAATACAAAATTTTAACAATTGAAAGTTAATAATAATTCACTTTTTTGGGTTCAATTCATATGCACCTCACATTCTGACACATTATACATTGCCCTGAAAAAGAATCAGAAGAGAGCCAGAAAGCCAAATACAGAGAGGCCAAGGAACCACTTCTCTGGCATGAAAAACTGTGTAGAACAGATACCTCACTCTTCTCATATTTCTTTTCATTTATATAATGACTCTGCCATAGAAGAACAGAACGCTAAGAACCTAGTGCTGAATTTTAATAAGAGTTGCATTGTCAAACATACTTAAGTCTCTGCACAATGGTAATGAAACTAAATGTTCTCATCATACTATCAAAACTAATTTTAATTTTGATGAGGTCCAAACAATTTCTTTTGAAAAGTATGATCACAGATGATATTCCTCATTCTAGTCATATGTACAAACTAAATATGATTTAGAATAATCTATTGAGAGCATAACATTTTCTTGTTCCAGAACTAGTGTTTTTGGACAATAATTCTTTTCATCAATCCTCAGAATTGTGGATCTGGTTTTTAAGGGATGCACAGTGTGATACACTGCTTGGTAAGATTAGAAGTTATTATACATCAAGTTTTCATGGTAAATACAGTATTCTCCCCTTTCTTTCTTTACCAGATATGCTGGTGCTTTGAAAAAACAGGTAGATACTAACATTGCATTCTGAAAATTTATAAATGAGAAAGGAGAGTTTTTGCTTTTTTTGGTTATTAATCATTTTGTTTATCATTCCCAAGTCGTCTCAGGTAGGTCATATGTCCTTTGTGAGTCAGTAATGAATGAATCACCCAATAGTCTATGAGCTAAGCCCTGCTAGTGCCTATATTTTTAAAAAAAAATAAATAGTTTTGGGAAATCAACTGCGTTCATTTGTGTACTGTTTGACCAATTTCTCTTTATGAACAACAGATCTGAATAGTTGTGACAAAACCCATCCTGCTTGAAAAATATCTACTTGCTAAAATGTTTCCTATTTGACTCTGTAAGAAAAGTTTTTCAGTTCTTTGTATTGGATATTCTTTGCCAGTAACATAATATTTTGGAAAGTCTTGTCGTATCATTTTGATGTAGTTTTCTAAAATCTGTAAATGCATGTGGAAAAAATGGAGAAGTCAGAAGAAATTGGTTTTTCCTTTCTTTTATTAATATGTAAATACATGTGTATGAGAAAGTCACATCTTGTCAGACTGTCCAGTGATCTTTATCAAAACCTTAGAAACACCTATAACTACAAAACATTTCAAGAACATCTAAGTCACAAAATTAGAGCTGCTCATTTTGAGGTCAGAGACGCAATCTAGATGGCTTGCCTGGCCCATTAGTCCTGTATGTTTAAGTGGACGTGTGTAACATTCACACAAATCAGCAGCCTGGCGAGGGCTACTTTCACATCCCACAACATTTCAAATTCCACAACTGACTAACATGTCCAGGGATGCTCCCTTTTCAGCTACACCATGGTTCTTATGAATAACACTGACACGCACCATTATTATTCCTTAAATCATAAGACTGTCACAATTAATTTTTCTCATCTTTTCCATATATAATTTTAAAATCCTTGTTAATTTGTGGGTCCTCAAAATTTCTCCAATACTAGCCTTTATCTACTGTTGACATAGCCCTAAACAGACATTCATCACTCCATATCTGAGGCTCAACAAAGTGTCTTAAATGTCTTAAATTTTGACTTCAGAATTTATTTTTTAACAGAGGCAAAAATTGATCTTTTACAAATGAAAATGATTACACCATGTTTGTGTCAGTGGTCACTCTAAAGACACAAGAAATTCACTTAAGTAACTGCTCCCAAAACATGGTACAATCACTTTCATTTGTAAGAGATCAAGTTCTCTTGTTTTTAGAGTAAAATTCATGACCACTGACTAATTATATGGAAGAGTTTTAGTACCTTACTTATGCATTTTTCTCCAACCTTACTTTTTTGTTATTACTTTCTTTCCAGATAGGCTCATTTTATAAACATTGAACTACATGTTTGAGAAAAGACTTAGAAAATGTTTTTACTAAAATCTTGTTTTCTTTTTAGAAATTTAATTAGAATAGTCTAATTTCAGTCCTTGTGCCGAATAACATGCTAAATATCCTGTTTGGAAGTTCCTACATCCTCACTTAACAAATACATGTTTGGTTTATACCTCAGTGATATTTTTATGCCCAAAATTACAAAAGTGATAATGTCACCTGTAGTTTTAGTCAGGCAACTAGTTAAATTCTACATTTTAAATTAGGAAAGAAGGAAAACAACAAAATAGAAAATAAAGGGAGAAAGATGAATAGATAACCATGAAAAATTTTTAGAAAATTAAAATGTTACAGAGTTTACTTAAGCCTCAACAACATGATGCACATTGTTAATGTCTCAGAATCTCAGTGATTTTGTCAATAGTTAATATTTAAATATATTTAGAAACTTTGTCTAGTAGTTGGAACTAAAGATGTGTGTTTGAGCATTTGTATAAATATGAAACTATGAAAATTGATGGAATTTACCATTGAATAATAGAAAAAGAAATTTTAAAATTTAAGAAATACAAAATTAAAAACACTCAAATAAATGGTAGTATAGCACTATAAACCTGAAGAAAAGAGAATGTAATGTGTAAAAATTAGGAAACTGTTACATAGGTTAAATGGAGAGGAATGAAAAATATTGAGGAATTTTCTAAAGCAAATTAGTCATGAACTTGTCAATGTAAGATATAAACTCAGATTAAGGGGAAAATGAGCCTCAGCATTTGTCTAGTTGTGCCACACAAAACGGTCTTGAAAAGGCCTGACCAGAATTTCAGGTTCTGAGAATAAGGACAACTGATACATTATGTGAATTGCTGATAGGGAAATGTCTTGACTAAATTTTAAATGATTAAGAGTATTTCTAATATTTTCTATAAAATGCTTTTAGTTATGTATTTTACTCATATTATTATGATGCAATTTATTTTAAAGGAAGTAGCAGCTATTTCATAGTAACTGAATTTAAGGTGAGACCATGTCAAGAGAATTGGTGTAGCTCAGTGGCTTTCTAATGTACATGAAGCCCTGGGTTTGATTCCCAGCACAGAAAAAGGTAGATCCTTGAGTAGAATCAATAGATCTAAAACAGTATATACAGCAAACTAATCAAATAAATTAATGAACTAGATAAAACTAAATAATATACCTAAAAGACGGAAAACAAACCACTTTATTTCCAAACACTATTTTGAAAATCACTCAGGTTAAGAAATTTCAACCAATTATTTCAAGTTTTTAAAAATTTTGTGGGAAAAAACAAAATATATTTTTAAAAAGCCTCAGCAAATTAAAAACTATAACTGCATTGAAATCTGAGATATGAGATAATAATGATAAATATGAATAGTCAACTTACAAATCAATATGAAATACTAAGTGTTTGAAAGGTAAAGAAGATTAACATTACACTTATTGAATATAAAATAATTAATTGCTGTAGTAATCTTAACAAATTAACTCATAAAATATAGTTTCCTAAAATATTATGCAGTTGTCATTATATATGGTTTATTGGGCAACAATAGCACCGTGTACCATGTTAATATCCATTATCAGAGGATGAAAAGTAAACTTCTTGAGTAATCCACAACTATTTAAATGGTACTTAAGCAAATGCACCTGAGTTACATAGGAGACAATAACTTTACTATATAATTAAAATTTGTTAACCTAGTGAGAATTAAGGGTTATGAGATATTTCTTTGAATCTGTTTTTTTTTTTTTTTTTTTTTTTTTGCGGTACTAGGGATTGAACTCATGACCTCAAGTTTGCCAGGCAGGTGCTTATGCTGCAGAGCTAAAATCCCAAGCCCTATAAAATATTTCTTGAACAGGGAGACACTATCAAATTTTAATTATTATGAATTGCCATTATATGCTAACAAATATTTTAGAATAATAAAATAAATCTCTTTATATTACCTTTTCTCAATGAAGCTGTAGTTCTACTACTAAATACAAAATATGCATTGTGGAATACATTGGAATAAATTAATGGAATTTTTCTTGTTGTGTGCATGATTATACCCATTCCGAATTCCTATATGTCACTTTTTATTGTATCATGCAGCTGAGTAGCGAACTATTTGGATAAACAAAAAGGGACAAGAAGAAAGCAACAGCTTAACTGTAAAGCAGTTTTGCAGAAAAATGCAGTTTGGCAAATTGTTATAGTCAAACCATTAGGTTAATATAGAATTGTATGAGGAGGATGACTAAAGGGGAAGTTCATATGTCAAGAATATTAAAAAACAATTTGAATCAGAAACACATCCTTACCCTGGCCTGCCTCTAAACATATTTACAATCCACTAAGAAAATCTGATGTACATCTTTTTTTTTTCAGAATTAAGTAGAATAGATGTTATTGAAGTGAGAAGTGGAAAGACTGAAGGAATATGAAGCAGCTCTTAAACTTGAATGGAATATATCAGTCAGTGTGGTAGGTATTTACATGAACTTATGAAATACTTTCTTAGTCGTTCTAAGGAGAATATCTCACTATCTTTGGAATTCTCCATCATATAATTATGTGTATTGGTCTAAATTCCAGTTAATAAGACAAAATTTCAGATACTTTTCTTCAATTTTAATAGGTAATGCTTATTTTATCTCCTGGTTTAGTTAATGGCTCACTGGGCTCAAAGCAGAAAATCATGGATAAAAGACACAGCAGCAGAAATATACAGATACCAAAGTCCAGGGATATAAGAAACAAAGTGGGGAAAGTCATAATAGGAGGAATCAGAGATTTGATAGGAACCCAAATATGTGCCATATCCCCATTACTTACTTGTTCAAACTAGGGCCATATCTAAACAGCTCAACTAGCTATAAGTCATCAGTGAGTTAATCAGTTGATTAACTGATTAAAATCCTGAAACAACTCCAGGAGTTTCTTAATCCATTCAAGTTGACAATAAATAAGGCTAAAACCAGCCCTTGTCAACTTGACATCTAATCTTTCCTTCAACCATATTTAGCCTCCCAAAAAAAAAAAAACAATACTAAAGCCATAATTTCACTTAACATAATGTAACTACCCCATGTGCAACTCAAACCCTCTAATGTTTCCCTTAAAATCTGAACAGCTGCAATTTTGCTTAAAGTCCAACCCAAAATGTTTTCTGAGACTCAAGACAAACTTTTAGCTGTAAACATCTGTAAAATTTCAAAAAGTGAGTTGTTTATTTCCAATGTACAAAATCTAGAATAAATGTTCCCAAATCTAAAAGGAAGGCAATGAGAGATAGAAAAACTCTGAATAAAGTGAAACAAAAGCAGTATGACAAACATTATTTATTAGACTCAATATGTATTTTGATTTTCAGGGTATATTGTAGCTGGATGTGAGTTCCAGAGATCTTGTGTGGAGAGATTTATAGGACTGTGAAGATTTCAGTCCACATAATCTATCTCTTAGGCTGACTCTACTCCTTTTGAGACTTTTCTTGGCAGAGACCCTATTCCTAAAATCTCCACATTTTTTGGTATTTCCAAGGCAACTTTGGCTTTACTCTCACAACTTCATTCTCATAGTTTTATGCATTGCTTCTCACAGGACTTTAACCTTTATATTTTTGCCTGGCCCTCTGTCATGGTTTATGTCTGTGGCCCCCAGGCCTCATAAGTTGGCACTGTGCATTTGTGCTGGTTCATTGTCTAGTGCTTGGATTGATGGTGTCAGTGCTCCACCCACATAGTTGTGGAGCCAGGACGTGATGTAATGGCAGGAAGAAGGTGTGTTTGCTCTTTGCTGGTTCCAGCTTGCTGTTTGCAGCCACCATGAACTGTGGACCAGCCATGTCTGCCTGCCTTGGAGCCAACTGATTGTGGACTGAAACCTCCAAAAACTGTAAGAAATAAACCTTACCTTTCCCAACTTTGGGATTCAGGTATGTTGTCTCAGTGACCAGTAAAAAGTGACTAAGACAGAATTTGGTACCAAGGAGTGGGGTCATTTGCTGTGACTATACCTGGCCATGTTTTTCAAGAGGCTTTGGAAATGGCTTGTGCGCAGAGTTTGGAAAGGTTCAGACATGTCACCTGGATGCATAGAGGTGGAACAGCTTAGGCTGCTCAGTAGAGGAGATTCTGGTGAGAGCTCCAGAGACCAGGAGGCTGATAGAAAGCCTCATGGTAAAGATCAGGCTTGGGAGGTTTCTGCTGGGAAGAAGGACTACATTGGTTTTGGACTCCACATGATGTGTACTATTGGATGGCAGAATGTTTGTCTGCATTTTTCTCATGCCAAGAGACTTTGTCTGAGACTGAGACAAAGGGCAATGGACTGATTAATCTTGAAAAAAAAATTTAAAAAGCAATCGAACATTGAGGCTGTGGCATGGCTATTGTTGGGGGCTTTCAGCCAGCTTTACATTTCAAATCAAGAGCAAAGAGCCCAGCAGGATAATTTGCAATACTGTGAGTTTGGCCAGAAGGAAAATGTTAGGAAGGCTGTGGATTGTAAAGACAGAGTTGAGATTTTGATTGTTGATGGGAAACAGAGAGATAAGAAAGACGGCCCAGGGCATCCCAAGAAGTGGGTCCCCACTCTTTGCAGCCTCATGGCAAAGAATTTGTTCAGAGGAAAAGGCTGTAGAGCACCATGCTTCAGATTGGTGACAGAGGCCACATGAAGTTCCAGAATGGTGGCCATGTAGAGAAGCTTTTTCTCACAATTAGGCAAACAGAGCCCTGCGATCCAGGTAACTGACCCCTACAACCAAGAGAGAGAAAAGCCTGGCTACTGCTTCAGCTGGCAGCAGACCCTGGCAGCATCCACGGGGTGCTGATTTTAGGTGCAAGGAAAATGCACAAATTCTGAGGGTAATATGGCTTCCACCTTGATTGCAAAGGGCCTGGGAAGCCAAGCCCCTGGGAGGGCAATTTGTGAAGGTATAAAGGTGAAGCGAAAGGTGCAATGGAGACCCCAGAAGTTTGGAAAAGCCAGGAACATGGGTGATCCAAGGAAAGCTGCAAAAAGCAAGCAGAGAGAATTTAACAGACAAGCTGTGGGAGCTGATATCTCTGGAAGTGCCATAGGAGTGGAATGACCCAAGCCTTTTGGAGCTTGCAACCAGATTGCTTCAGATGCTGAGCATGGAACTCTAGGACTTAATGTTTGTCCTGCTGGATGTTGGACTTGCGTTGTTTCCAATGCTTTCTTTTCCCCTGTTTGTAATTTTTGGAATGGTAATGTTTATCTTGTGCCTTTGCATTTCAGAAATGTTTAAATTGTTTCATTTGTACAGGGGATTACAGTTAAGAGTTTGCCATAGATCTTGGAAGAGACTTGGGACTTGGACTGTTCAGCAATGCTAAAACTTAGGACTTTTGCAACTCTTGGAGGTGGACTAAATGTCTTTTGTATAAAGGATGTACATGAGTCCTGGGGGCCAGGGGTGGAATGTCATGGTTTATATCTGTGGCCTCCAGGCCTCATAAGTTTGCATTGTGCATTTGTGATGATTCACTGTCTAGTGCTTGGATTGATGGTGTCAGTGCTCCACCCACAAAGGGTTGGAGCCAGGACGTGATGTAATGGCAGGAAGAAGGTGTGTTTGCTCTTCGCTGGTTCCAGCTTGCTGTTTGCAGCCACCATGAACTGCGGTCCAATCATGCCCGCCTGCCTTGGAGCCCACTGAGTGTGGGCTCCAAGAACTGTAAGAAATAAACCTTTCCTTTCCCAACTTTTGGCTTCAGGTATTTTGTCTCAGTGATGAGTAAAAACTGACTAAGACATCCTCCCAGATCTTTTTCTGATATCTGGATGGAAGTCTCCATAGCCCATGTGCCTATCTGCCTAACATCAAGCTCTATCACCAAAAAAAGCGGTAGCTGGGTCTCCTTAAATCATGATTATAGTCCTCAATGAGCACCTGGGTGGCTGACACTGAGAAATATTTCCTTGAGTAGCCTGGCATGAGCAGGGCACCCTATAGATACAAATATGTTCAAACAACATTATAGATTTTTTTAACCTTAAAGATGACAAACCTGTTATAAGTTCAATGATAACAAATATTTGGCTTTGGCAAGCATGGCCACTTCACTAGAATTTGTAATAGATAGGATTTTGGTGAGATTTTTCTCAAGGCATCCAAAACTGTTTTCCTTTTTATTTTCTTTCTTTTCTAGCCATATCTTTGGCCATAACTTTACATATGCTTCTTTTTCCTCTTGTGTTTCACTTCCAATTCTCACAATAAATCTGTCTGTAAGTAGCTGGTGGTAATACTGTCCGAGCCTGAACACTGGGATGCCTTAAAATTTCCTCTGGGAGAATAATCAAGTCCCCTTAACTAGGCTTCTCACAAAATTTTAGCTAATGAACAACATGTAGACAAATTATTTTGCTACAATTCTCAGTTTAAAAAAAAAAAAAAGAGGCCTTACTCCTATCTGAAATTTATGACCATATTCAGTACTATAGAATTTCCTATCAATATGCTGGCCTTCTAAACTCTTACCAAAATTATCCATCAAGGTTGGGTTACAGCATTTTTGTGATTTGTTAGTTCATACTTTCCAAACATTTCCAAACTTTACCTACAAAATAAAGTCTTCTGAATGAAACGAGCAGATGTAATAAGAATCAAATTCCCAGTTTTGATATCTGTATTGGTTTACTTTGCAATGGCTGAGAAAAAGTGTGTTAATACATGCAACTTAAAGAAAGAGTGAATTATTTTGGGTTATTGCTTCCGGGGATTTAGTCCATGGTTGTCTAAGTCCAAGGCAGAAACAGCATAGCAGATGGGTGCAGCAGAAAAAAAAAAAAAAAAAAAAAAAAAACAGCTTCATTCTTGGCCTCCAGGAAGAAGATAACAGAAAATTCAGATTGCAATGATCCAGGGACCATTTATAGATAAGGTGACATACTTCTGCCTACTTTCTACAAATATGTACTATTTTTAACAGCAACATATAGTGATAAAATTATCTATGAGCTAACTCACCTATGAGGTAGAACTCTCATAACTCAGTCATATATCATGGAGTCTCTTAATCCCTGTCAAGGTGACCAAGAATATTAACTGAAATGTTTTGCCAGTGTGTGCTTTTTCCAATTCTCCTTTTTTGTTCACATCTTACAGAACTATTTAGAAGTTATTAGAATGCAGTAATGACACATCCATTTCACTACATTTTTGACAAAGATTAGATTTTGTGATGAAAATTTAATCCAACAGGAATATACAGAAACAAAACTGCCTCTAAAAGAAGCTATATGCATATATTATATAATAAGCAAAGAAACAAATTTAAAATATTTAAATATGAGTAAAAAGCAATCTTACTTAGTGATTTTATGTTGGTATTTCTATTTTGGCCTGGAAAATTTTCCCCATCCTCTATTCTACTGTAGTTTTACTTAATAAGGGTTCATCATTGAAATCATCAAATTATTGAAATTCCTGCCTTGACCATGTATCAAATAGTGAATCAATTTATGTTTGTCTTCTTTTATTCAACCTTAAAGGAAGGCAAACTTGCTCAACTCTTCCTTGTTTCCAGGTAACTTGTCTTACAACTAATGGACTTTCAACAATATGATCAATAACACCATAAAATCTTAGGTAACATGCTATTTGTCACATTTTGTCTTATGTCTTGTGATATACTAGAAGTATTCTGCTTCATAAAATCCTAACACTGTGACAGTTGTGATGCCAAAGTAACTGAGTTCATTTAAACCTCTTTGATTAATCTTCCATTTTTAAACTTTGTAGGATTCTTTTTTCCTGTTGACGCACTACATAACATTGTTAAATCAGAATTACAGCTTTAGTACACTGTACATTTTAATGCTATGTTTTCCTCAGATGTTTCAAACAACACCTCTATACTATTTGTGTCTCAGAATACACCACCCTTATATCATGTCAATTTGAGGAACAATGAATATGGAAAAGGGCTGTCTGATATATTATGTTTTATTATCGATAATAGCCACAATAGTCTCTTTAGGAAAGATGCCCTTCCTTTAGCAAGAAAAATAATTCTTATCATTAGAGATCATGAATTACAAAGGCAGTGTATCTATACAAATAAATTTGTTGAACAACTGTTTTTCTGTAGTTCTATATCATCTTCTCCATAAATGAGTTCTTTCACAGTTATATTACCTCTAGCTCTAACACCTTTGCCTAAACATTTCATCACTAATGGCTTCTTACATTATGTACAGGACAAAAATATTTCTCTTCTGGCAATTTGTTCAGGTCTTTAAACTCTTTTGGGAATCTCTGTTTATGTGTAAAAGTTAAGACTCATGAGTTTTCTTTTGTTAATATACCTTACTCAATTTCATTTTTAAATGCACCCAAAGACCTCACCTAAGAACTAAAATGGGTAGAGATAACTTTTATCCTCTGTAACAAAAGACAATAGTACTCCAACACACAACCCATAAAATTTTCCTGAACCACTGACACATTTATTTCATTAGTGTTTAAATATTTATATGTGGATATTTTTATGGACATCATGAAATCAATATTTAAGATGTTCACTGTCACCTTCCTTTTAAAATTTTTGTTCTAGAGATCAAAACTGGGGAGTTGTGCATATGCTCTGCCACTGAGCTACACCTTCAACACCTTGCCCAACTTTTAGCTTCCTATGCTTCATGTTATTTGGAGAGGTGTCCATCAACTCTGTCACCCAAAGAGAAAACTGATACTCATCTTTACTCTTCTCACTTCTATGTTCCTATTAACCAGTCTCTAAGTATCTTTCAAAGTCATTGTCCATTAATATCTCTATCCTTGTCCTAGACAAGGGACATTTACTTGACTGTCCAAATATCTTGCTTTTTTTTTTTTTAAGTTACCAGTACGGTTTTCATCACGTGAGTTTTCTTCATAGTTCTTGACTTATCCACAATAAGAACAAATTGAATCCTGGCACAAATCAGATAAAATTCTGCAATTATTGTTTATTATATCTAATGTTAAATCTCAGTTTCTTTAAACTGACAGAATGTTGTTTACTTTTCAAGTTTTGCTTTCTGACACCTGCCACACTGTAAGACTCATCTCATCAGTCATGATTTCAAGCATTCCTTGCACTATTTTTTAAAACCGATAGTCACTTCCTGTGACTAATACTTGCTTTACTTTTAGCTTGAAAAGACATGTCTTCTCAGAATTTTTTCCTGACTTTTTCACAATACTTTGTACGGCAGCAAAGGTAACAACAATGTGTCTTTACTTTTTTTTACAGGTTTTATAAAAAGGGTAAATCACTCAGACTTTATGTACTGCATTCACCAGCCACTACAGACCTTGGTAGTCATAAGACCAGCAGTGATTTCAAGAAGAAATGGCAATGGAGATAAGTACAATAATTTCTAGTGCTCGGTTCTTCTCAGCATCCACACTGCATTATATATATCATCATTATCAACTGCTACTTTGCAATAACTCCAACACTCCTAAAGAAAAATAATTAGAAGTAATTCACAATGAGCAAAAATAAACAACTTTAACTATTACTGCATGTAGCTGAAACAATATACTGTTGTAATACAGATGTTAACTCAAATTGTTGCTTAGGAAAATGTCAATGTCTTTTGCAATCATTGGACTTCTTTCCTAAAACACACATGCTTTAAAAGAACTTTGTATACAAGACGTTTGAATCAAAGGAGATAAGTTTATATATCTTGAAAGAATAATTTTTTACAGAATGTAAAATATCTCATGAAATTATTTTTAAAATTTAAAATTTAATATAAATTATTTTTAAAGTATAAAAAGAAACATGTATCCCTGATGCTTTTGCTTTATGTAGAAACATGTGAGTCATCCCTGGATGACAATTTTATAGTAATGGAATTCTCAGTGGCTATAGCAGCTAGTAAAGAAAAACTGGGACTAGAAACATTTTATTTGGCAACAAATTTCTATTTATTAGCTGCTATAGCTGATGTAAATACTGTAGCTCTAAGAAAACTTGTGGAAAAGGTAAAATATTACATATTGTGTCACAATTCGTAACAAAGTTACCCCTTACACTTCATGACTTTTTATTCTTCAAACTGATGCCTCAGGTAACTATCAGTTAATTCAGTTTCATGGTGCAGAACAGTGGTTCTCTAGCATCACTTGCTTCAGTTTTATTGGAGCTACGGTATGTAAAATTCTAATTACTTTTAGATTATGATGAAGCTACTTGTTCAATACTATGTTTATACTGATTGCATAAATAATGAGACAAAAGGACTTAGTATCCATCAAACTTATAGTATGTGGAATATCAAACAAATTATTAATGTTACCTAATTTAGATCTCATAATATTAAAAGTAGTAGTAAGTAATACAGTGTATAATTGATCATAATGATTCAACCACTGGCAAAAAAAATGCATCAAATCAGCAGATAAAGAATGAACAAAGGTTTATCACTTGTAACAAATAAGGAAAATACTGCATATAGTTCTTAGAATAGTACCTCCCTCAACAAAGAAAGTGAAGGGTTATTATTGGGGATAATTATGCAAACACTTCTGAGAAAGACTAATCATGTGTAGAGGATGGCACATTGCTGAGAATGCTCCATAGGAGGTCTCACATCACATGGGATAAGAAATGATGGGTACAAACACAAACAAAACAAAACAAAACGGTGAAGAATTTAGTATTAAAATGAGCAAAATTTACTCTATATCATCTAAAAGGAATAACTCAAGATTACTCAGTAACTTTGGCTATTTCTTTGTAAGTATCTCTGGAAGGCCTTCACTGAAACAAACAAACACCAAACAAGCAAATCCAGTTGAAAGGAGTGTTAATCATTTAGAGGCACAGTAGCTGCTTTCTCATGCAACCAGAATAGGTTATTTGCACTAACCATATCTTCCTGCTGGGAAACATACCCGAACTAATAAAAATAAAATTTAAAAAAATTCATAGTGGAAGGGTTTGCCTTGCAGCTAAGCAAATTATCAGATTACTATTTGAACAATTTATTGGTTTTGTATTGTCTTGTCGTATTATATTCATTATAGTCATTATTAAACATACTTAAAAGTAACTGCTATAAAGAAGAAATATTTAGTTAGGAAGAGCCATGAGTAAAATATGACACACCCAATATATTTTTAATCATCAGCATAAACCTATAGGAAAACAAAACAAAACTTAACCTAGGGTCACACTTCATACAAAAGCATGCCAGATGGATCAAGTATTTAACAAAATATCTGACAAAATGAAAATATAGGCCAAAAGGGCAATAGATTTATAAAAATAGTAATCTTTTTGTAGATGATGATTTTCTTGGTATTATCCAAAATCATAAAGCTCTGATAAAACAAAATTGTTATTAATGCTACATATGAAATTGAAAGATTATCAATTGAGTCTAAAATTTGTAGAAAGAAATCTAAAACTAACAGAGGAACTGAGAGAATTAAAAAATATATGCAGAAAAAATCAAAACGGATTCATAAACACAAAAATGCTAAATCCAACCATGATGTAGCAAATTAAAACTTAAAGGAATTTTGCCCAATTAAACTAAACACAAGCCATTGACAAAGATGAGTAAATTACAGGAGATATGAAGAACTATGTATTACATCCTACAAAGAAAAATGCAAAGAAAATACAAAGAAAAATGTAACATAATGTGTATTCTATTGACAATGTTACTTTTAGGGATTTATCACAGATAAACAATTTTTGTGAAATATTTTAGCTTATTGGTAACAATACTTCCTGTTATATTGTTTATAATAACCAAGCAAAAAGTTCATATATATGAACTTGCAGATTTTATTTTTCATGCATGATGAAATACCAGTTACTGTGAGAAGAAACGAATGCAAGAGGGAAAGGAGGAAAAGCAGTAAAACTAGAGGAAGAAGATAAAACAATGCAGATATAATCTTTCAAATATAACCTCTCAGATATAATCAGCCATCTCAAATGAATACTAACCTTGTCTGTTTTCATTAGACCTTGTCTTGAATCTGAGGCATGCTGTTATCTCCATCTAGTTCCCTACTCCATACCTCATAATTGCTCTTATGTGGGTCTATGAGTGACAATTTTTTTGTCATTTTAAGACAGAAGTTTTAGGGATGGAAGAGGAAGATGACTATATAATATATTGTTTAAACTTGGTCTTATTTTTGAAAGTACAAGAAAAACTGGTAAAATATAAGATTGTGACTGTGATAATTGGACACTAATTATCAGACTGCAAGACCACTGTAAAGTAAGACACCCTATGAGTCAGTATCTATAAATGAATGTGGTTTTGCTCAAATAAACTTGAACACGGTTTACTGTTATTTAATTTTCATGATAAGTATTTCGAGATAGAAATGAAAGACCTCCAAAATAATTAATGTAACTCGTTATGCTTTGCCACGGGTTTTCATTATGTTTGTTTAATTTGCTTTGTTTTGCTTTGTTGGTACTGGAGTTTGAACCTAGGTTGTGAAATACACTCTACCACTGAGTAACATTCCCAGCCAAATGGACCAAATGAACTGACCTTACATGTGTTCATGTAGAGATGCCCTGAGACCTCTTTGCTTCATTCTTCTCCATTTAAACTGTTCCAAATGTGGCTCCTGGTTTAGGCCTCCAAGATTTCTTCCTAGCATATATTTCCTGATACATTTTCCTCCTTTTCCTCATCCATGTCAGTACATTCTTATAGTCTACTTGTTTAATTTATCAATTAATTTTACATCAATTTCAATACATCTGTTTGTTGTTTCATGTTTTCCTCTCTTGAAAGTCCCCAAGCCCCATGTAACTTTTATTTCATTTTTATTCAGCAGCAATCCTTTGTGGATTCCTTCAAAAGCTCAGTGCCCAACAATCTAAACCTAACCTCGAATGTATTTTTCCCTGAGGTATTTTTAAGAAAAGTTTTAAAGAAAGATTAAATTTCAATTTCTTCTCCAATATGTCAGATAATTTTTTAAGGAATGTCAAAAATAGTTTCTATATTAGAGTAACATTTTGATTTTTCCTTTATTACTATGAAAGAATGTGCAACAATGCTAATACTTATAGTGGTTGTATGAAGTTGGATATTTTTATTTTAATACTTCAAAATGGAATTGAAATCAGAGACTAGGGCATGAAAATATGGCTGGATAATTAAGCCTGACCTGTGCACATTTCATAGAGACTCAGGGCATGTGTGGAGGTCAAGTACTCTGTACTTGATACTAATAAGCCCTATATCTGATACTAATAAGACTTACTGTGTTCAACACTTCTAGCATAGGATATTCATGAAATCAGTGTCAACACTTACTATTTTCTGGCCAAATGTATTTATGTACTACTGTAGCAGTAGTTTATAGTAAAATGGTAGGAGGTTGTTTCGTGAATTGGATCCTTGGAAAACTTCATCATGAGAGCTGTAGTCTTTACCATAGAGAGAATCATTAAAATCCATGTGGGGAAAATTGTGAACAAAGTCAGAGAATCAGACACACCAAGATAAGTTCTGCAATGTTAAAAGTACAAGTTCTTTATAGAAAAAGATCTACATAGATATGGTATATTTAGCATGCAGCCACATGCTCACAAACTGAAAGTGATTACCTATGGATGGATGTTATCCTTTCTCTGTTTATGAAACCCTCTCCTTTTTACATTTAGCCTATCTTTTAAAATGATAAGTAACAATTGTATACATTCAAAATGTATAATGTGATAATTTTATGCATGTCTGTATTGCCTAATGATTACCACAGTCAAACTAATTGGCATATCTATCATCATTCATTGGTATTGCATATGAGTGTGTGTGAAGAAACAATACCAGCTTTCTTAATAAATTTAATATAGATAAAATAATATTAACTGTATAATCTAAATCCCTGTAGAATTTCAGTAAAAATGATCTGAAGTTGTTTGCAGGAAAACAAATGAGAGATGATAGTGGATATACATACATTTCTGAACACAAGTTGGAGTTCAGTTGAATGGAGCCTCAACTTGTCTATAGATTTTATCTTACAAAAAGTAGAGAAAAGATTTTTTAGGGAGAACATCATACTTAGTGTACAACATATTCAATGACCAATAATAGAGAGATTTAAACTTTTTGATCTGTGTGCTATATTTATAATAATGAAGTCTAAATCAGTACAGGCTGTACAGGCTGGTATGATCCAGACTTGACTGACACAAAGCACATTGGATATAAAAATTTGTGAGTAGTTTTTACTCTGAAATCTGATTGATTTCACAGTTATATACATGGGTGGTCTTCCTTTAAGTAGGAATTAAATTTTATCTTTATTATATTTTCTCTTTTGATTTTTCTTTAAGTAAGACCAATTCAGTCTAATGTATTCATTCATGCAATAGTTTTAAAGATCTCCAAGAATTATGAGCATTGGTTTTTTGAAATTATAATTTCAAAATTTGTGTCATTAAGTCCGTACTTTGATTGAGGATGTCAATGGATATTTCTTTTCATTCTAAACTTAGTAATTATAACTTCCAACTTTTCTGAATATTTGAAGCTCTAAAAAATTAATAATGTTAAAACCAACTAAAATTTCCAGTTCCCTTTTTTTGGTTTGTTTGTAATCCTTTATAGTTCTTTTCAAAGACTTTCACAAAATGGCCTGATAATATTTTCTGTTCTAAAGTATAAAATTTTAGCTTCAAAGTTCTTTGCTATCCAATCCCTAAATACAGTTCCCCTAATTTTTTTAGCTTTGATTCCTGGTCTACCTTCTATTGTCAGTCATTGTTATCCTGTTCCGTTGGGGACCACAGGTAACAGATGGAGTCTAGGAGATGCCTGAGGCTGACCTTGTCCTGCCCTTTGAGCCAAATTGAACTGCAGAGACTTCCTGCTTCCCTCTGGTTACAGCTGAAGCCCTATTGCTAGTGATACTGTGGTGTTCACTCAGAGGGCAGGAGAAGAACAGCTGAGGACGATCAGGCACCTGGGGCAATGATAGTTTTATTATTGCCCCTTCTTTCATCCTTGCAAAAATGCTTAGTAGCTTACCATGGTCACCACCATTTTTCTGGGAAGCACTCCCTGCACTTAACCCATCGTCCTTGACACATATGTAGTCAGTAGATACTGAGGTTCTGACAGCCTCATGGCCTTTTGTTCCCTGTGAATCCCCACTGCACTGCCATTTTGTCTCTTGATTTTACTATTCACTGTAAACCATCATGCCTGGCAGGAGATTAGGACTCAATTCTGGGGTCCCTGATACTCTCCCTCTTTCAGTCCTAGTGGTTAATACACCAATCCATGAAACTTCTCCAGCAGAAGTGATGTCATTTTACATCAAAATATGTGTATTATATAAAATTATAATGCAATATATGTATTAGACATAGTTTTACATAAGGATTTTAGATTATCTTTTACCACACATTTATATAAAGACATGAATTTTTATACATGCAATAAAAAATTTAAATATTCTACATTAAAATTTTAAAATCTTTTAAAAACTTTTTTCCAGTGCCTAAGTGTAACAAACATGATATTTAATGCACACAACTTATTGTATAATAGCATATCTCAAATATTTGACCTAAGGTTTGCTGTTACATAATGTGAGCAATAATGTGAATGAATCATGAAGAACAAAAAAGTTACAAATCATAAAAATTTAAAGAGGATATCAAATTATATGGGTTATTTGAAGAGAAGGGCCAAATCTAGTAAAATAATAGCAAATTAAAATTAAAGAGAAAGAGTATTAAAAATTATACAATAGGACCTAAATACATACATGTATCTGTCAGGCTAAATCAAGCTGCAACTGAGACCACTGAGGCAGGCAAAGTTGAAGCAACATGCAAGCACTTTATTGCTGACTGAGTGTGGTTGGACCAAGGGCAAAAAACCAAAAGGATCATTGGTCTGAGGAAAAGGTGAGGGCATGTTTCTGTAGGGTAGTTTAGGTAGGGGAGGAGGTATTGCTGAGGAGCCTACAAAATTTTGAGTCACTGAGTATGAGGTCTAAGGCAAGAGGACAGACAGGATTGGTGGACACACCATGTCTCTTGTAGTTTTTCCTGGAACCAGCTTTTTGCAGGTTGAGCTGAGTAGCAGGGCATAGCTGCTGGCTTCCTGTTGATGGCCATGGCCTGCTATGTGTGAATAACTGATTTGTTTGGAGGTGTTTTTTTCCTTCTAGTTTGGAGGGGGTCTAGTTCAGAAACATGACCATATCAAGTGACCATACTACACTTCATAAACAACTGCAAATATTTTTTTTTTTTAATTTGGAAAAATCTGAAATAAAAGACACAATTACAAAGTGGAGCGGACACAAAACTCTCCAACAGATTACCTGGAATAAAATACTATGTCTTAATCTCTCTGTGTTTGTCATTCTCCAGAGTTCATTGTTCAAATAACTCCTTATTCTAGGAATAAACTATTAAAACTTTTTCTAAAATTGCATGATTTCCCATCTCCATCTTTCTTTACAAACCGCTTAAACTTCTCCATTTTGTCTTGGAGTGCTTTTTATTTTCTAAATTGTTCACAATTTACTCTTTGTTTTGTTTCCTTGGCATCTATTTCCCACTCACATAAACACAGTTACACTAAATGCATGTTTCAGAAGAAAATTAATGCATTCTCTTTTATTTTCAAATGCCACTTCTCATTTCAGGACAATATATGATAATTGTAACTGCTCAAAAATTGTTTATTTTCTGAGTTAGTTAATTAAATTACTGTACTTAGAATAATGTTGTTTTGCTATTCCCTGTGTGCTATTTAGGTCACAGTAAATATACTATCATTAATTCTGAGTCTTATGTTTAAAAAACTTCATAATAATTATTTGAGAATGGTGAAGAATCTCATGTTATATGATGACTAAAGTATTATAATATTATCTTTTTGGAGCAATAATCTTATCCTAACCAAATTTATCTGTCTTTAGGTATTCATGAAATTGGAAAAAAAATACTCCAAAGGGGGAAATCATAAGTGAAAATAAATGCAAAATAATTGACTTTTGGCCTAATATAATAAAGAATTTCATGACACTGAGAAGTATTCACAGAAAGAAAGAGCTACTCCAGGAATGGAGCAGGTGGTACTTTGAACATCTCCACCACCTTTCCTTGAGGGTGTTATGGAAATATGCTAAAGCATATTTTATAGCTTAAAATGAATGACACAGATATTTAACCTGCATATCATACAAATTCTATAAAAATACATTTTTAAATTTGAAAGGATGTCTACAAAACTAATCAATTTTTGACCTAGTGACAAGTAATTTTTAGGATTTGAACTTGTGGAATACAAATAATTGTTATGATTATTCACTTAGATTAATAAAAATACTGCTAGATGGAATAATTTAGACATTTTCTAGTATTTTTTCTATTCTGTAAAATACAGTGCTTTCTCCATCATGAGATAGACAGGAATGACATTATTTATTATTATGTAAAAATTTCTTCAGTATTTCATTTATTTTTTCTTATGCTCTTAAGTTTTTAATATATTGATTGCTTTATTAATTTTTATATAATATATCCATTTTGTTTATTTCGTATATAAGAAAACTAAGTGTTATTCTTCACTGAGAAGTTAGAATTGTTCTTTTAAATTATCCTCAGAGATGTAGTTGACTTTTTATAAAGCAGTACGTGACAAAATAGTTTATGCTCTAAAAATTTATAACCAGGCTTTTACAATCAAGCATTCAAAAATAATCTGTTCTTCATGGTTTTTTCTGTCGTGTTATTGACTGCATGACTAGTTGAATCAATGGTGTAGAAATTAGTCATTTGTATGACAAAAATCAGGATCAATTTAAAAAGCAGCTGACTTTATGACTTCTAGCCTTGTGAAAGGACACATAGAAGATTAAGGTGACTTGTTTTTGTAACCCCAGATAAAAGTTCTGAACAATGATTTATGAACTGCATACTTTTTTGTGTTTTGTGAAGATTTTTTATGTATGGTAATTTTAAATCTTGGATTTGTGTCCTGGGTGCTATATGGCATGATTACTCTCAGAAAGTGAATTAATTGGAAGAAAGAATGATTGATTAGTAGCATCATTACTTCCTTGAAACAAAATTTTATTTTCAATGCATACTTTATAAAACTGATAAAATTACACCTAATATAGCTTATTGAAAACAGAGTATACTATTACAGAATTAAAACATGTCATGCATCATGAAAAAGTTAATAAATAAGTCAGTGTTATAATCTGTTGTGTGTTTGTCTGGATAACAAAATACCCCAAAATGTATTACTTAAAACAACATATTTTGTCAGAAATTTAGGTGGCACTTATCTTTGTAACACTGCCTATAATACTCAAGTTACTCATCTTGTTCCTGGGCAAGTTTAAATATCTTTACTTGGACATTAAGAAGCCTCACAGAGACTCTGGAAAGCTAGGCCATGAAGAATCTACTTTATAGATTTTCCTTGTAGCCTTTCCAGTAAGAATATTGTGTACCTGGTGAGTTACTTTTTCAGAAATAAGTATTTCAAACTGTTGTATTCGCAACCTGCCAGTTCTTGTAAAAGATAGCCCCAGATACATCAGCGTAACACTATTCCTAAATGTACTCTACTAGAAGATCATTAGCCAACTCATTTTTAATGGAAGACAAATATAACTAAACTACTGTTTAAAGGAATATTGAAGAATATATGATCATCCTTACTCCAAAAGTAAAGTTTTAAAACAGGGAAAAGCTGTTTTTTTTTTCTTTTTTGTTGTTGTTTCTCATGTATAATCCAGACACTTAAACAAATACATGTTTCTCCTTATTTTGACTGTAGAAAGAGTCACCTTTTTCATCACAAAATGTCAAAGTGAGATTTCATTTCAAATCTAATAGCATGCGAACTTAGCTATTTGGGAGTTCAATTTGAGAAGAAAGTCAAGTTTGTCTAGACCTTCGCCAGGTTTTGAAATGAAGTGTTTCATTGTTTCTGGTTTAGCTGAGACCTAGGTTCACTATTTCAATTTAGTTGAACTGTCCCGCTTTTATAGCAAATTCTTGAGAATTCATGGGATTTTATGGTTTCCCTTGATGTCATCTCTGTATTTCTTTATCAAAACCTTGCAAACTCAAAATAGTACACTGTTTTTGCATTCAATTTGGAAGTTCTCTTGGTCTTAGCGAAACATGAAATATCAAATTAAATGTAATTACTTCAAAATATTAAAAATTAAAGCAAATGCATTAATATAAATTTGTGCAAATGTGATTTTTTTTTTTGACTGCAAAAATATTTGACTATCAGAAGTGAGGAAAAGAAGAAACAAGTCTAGAACAATTTTTCAAGAAAATGAAGCTTATTTTCAAAGCCCTGATAACTTTTAAATTACTTGTTCATTTTTTGTATGAATCTTATTTCTAAACTAGTCATGGCATCTCTTCCTATGACTTCCAAGATTACCCACCCTGGCAAATTTTCCCACAAATCTATGCACTATGAGTCTTCCTCCCTTTTTTGCTATATAAAGACTTGGTTTTGCCATAATTATTCATATATTTGTGAATATGCATGATATATATTTATTTGATTTATTAATAACATTTTACATACTATTTATGCATATATATCTTTGTGTTTTTACATACATTACATGTAGACATACACATACATTTATAAAATCTGTATTCCTTCCCAAGAAATTTACAAATTGAAGCTTAAGCAGGACAATATCAGCAAGATCATCTCTTCACCTTGAAATAGAATCGGACATCTCATATTCTATTCTGTAAATCCAAAATTTAGATTTTGTTTGTTTTGATAAATTAATGTATTACCAAATTAGATACTATGTTTGTTAATGGTTTGTGTCTAGATGTCCCCCCAAAGACTCATGCAGTCATGAGAGCAGGCATTTAAAGTTTGTGTTTAATTGTCTAGTGCTAGGATTATGGGTATAAATGTTACAATCACCCAGGGACAAACAACCTGCATAAGATAGAAAGAAGGAAAAGAGGTTTGCTCCCTCATGCCTCTTTTTTCCTCAAGTTGCTTTTGCTATTTTTCTACTGCCATGAACTGTTGCTACTCTGCCACACTGCCTTGGAGCCAGCTGATTAGGGAATAAAATTGCCACAAACTAAAAGCTAAATAAACCTTTCCTTTACTAATTTTGAGCAGCATCTATTTTGTCTCAGAAATGAGAGAAAAGTAACTATCATGCTGTTTTAAGAGCATTATACTCCAGTTATCACATACTTAGTCTTGATACTAACGATCAATTAAGCTATAAAAATACCAGTCAATGCATCATTTGTTTTAAAGACTTTCTTTCAAATCAAAATCTATTTATCAAATAGTTTATATGTCATCAGAAAATGTGTCTGTTGGTAAAGAAAAGGATTAAATATATTTAAAATATTAAAATGTTGAGAAATTATAAAATGCAAACACCACTCAATTTTGTCCAAGAATTTGATTTCTTTATGTTAAAGGCCCAAATATAAAGAATAAACACATTATGAATACCTATCTTCTGGATTACAGATCATCCCAGAACATACAAGTTTAAAATAACAATTACATGTGGGTCAGGAATTCATAAATTTCCTCTCATGAGTACTGTTCCTCGCATCTCAGAAAGAGGCTATTGGACCATGTTGAGGGCTGGAAAAGTTGAACAGAAAATTTGTGATCAGCTGGGCCTCTTTTTCTCTTTACAGAATCAGAAACTATCCATGTGTTCTCGTTTCATGAGCTGGTTTAGCCACCTTCATAGGATGATTTAGGACAGCCATATTCTTTGCTCAGGGCACCACATACAGGTACTGTTATATCTAGAAACATTGATTTATGTGCCAGTGAATCACAGGTATGTTCAGATTCAAGGGGAGGGGACATATAATATCTGTCCTCAGCAACACAGACACTGTGGAGATCTCTCTAAGCAAATTTTAAAAATAGATAGAATGGAAGGCTTTGGTTTAAACAAACTTTCATGATGAAGAAGAAAGTGAAAGATTTTTCTTTAAAGATACTCATCAATACAAGAAACCCAAAAATACTTAACTCATTGCTGCTGAGAAATACAATAAGTAAAATATATTAAAAAAATACACAATGAGAAAAATACCTGAGCAAATTACAAATACTTAGCTATTTAATATAAACCCTTAATTGTTGATGAAGCATTTTCTGTAGATAGAAAAAGATGATGATGACAGAGAGAGAGATAAAACCACTGAGCTCTTTGGTTTTCAAAACTATGACAAATTAATACTTCTATATGTCTTTCTTCTTCATGAAAGCATGACATTTTATAATGATATTTTTTGTTATCGTCATTGCTGTTATTATTGCTGCTATTTCATCTTTTCCCTTTGCTATAAAATATTACAATGTAATGATTGTTTATTTGTATTCATTGTGTTAGGTCTAAAATTGTATTACTTAGTGAAATATTCTACATTAATCTTGTTAAGAAAGAATGAGAGCTAGTATTTTGTCCAATATCTTTCACAAAGGCAGGTAAGCTTCAATATGTATAATTCCATTTGTTCTGCAATTTGCATTAGAGCAAGTACAAGGTAGAGCTGTCACAAGTTTGCATCTTTTGTGTCATATGACAGCTATAAATAAATATCTGAAGTCTCTGCAGATAGGAGCCTTTCCCAGGAACTTTCCAAAGTCAGTGGTTAAAAAAAAAAACAAACCATGGACTTTTGCTTCCACTTCATGTTTTGTAAGCAAATTAATTTTATTGCCTTTCATGAACTCTGAACTTTAACAGTTTTGCAAATTTGCTTTTGCTTTTGTTTTGTCTTTCTTTATCTATTTGTGACTTTTTGTAAACTTTAAATCCTAAGAATTTATTTTCTACTCTCTCTCTATACCTATGGTCAGGAATAAGATGTGACCAGGTAATAAAATCATGTAGAGGTGTTTATTTGAGAACAAATAATCTCAAAAAGCTATGATAAAATATTTTAAAAGTATAAATTATATTTAACTCAACATTTATTCTAAAATCAACAAATTCCTAGTCATTTTGAATTTTTCTCAATTTTTCAAATTTTTCAGTGAGTATGGTATTGAGATTCATCCATAATACATATCTTAAGGACACAATATTTTTTTGGGGGGGGTGCAAGGATCAAACCTACGACCTCACGCTTCCCAGGGAGGCACTTATGCCACTGAGCTAATTTCCTGGCCCTAGGACATGATATTTTTAAAATCTTTAAAAGAGGTCACAAAGAAATTGTTTAAATATTGAAAATAAATTACAAATTAGGAAATATCTGACAACATAATTTGCAGCTATTTAGTATAAAACAGAGAAGACTCAGTGAGGATGAATATGATATCACTGATTTAAGTATGTTTATAAATATACTTATCAGTTTTTGTAGTACACCTCGCTGAATGTGTGATGATACTAAAGCTGGGAAGTAAGATAAAATAGGGCATTTAAAAACCACAGAGATATGTTCAAACAGGTCACATTGATATTGACGTCATAGTAGCTATTTGCTTTGTTTGACTGACTAGCCTAAGTTTCTGACTACATCAGAACAAGAAATATGAAATAGAATGGTAGGAATGACGTTACATTGTCAAAATTGTTACTCAGATTCACCCCTGGTGTGACAAATCTTTAAGGGAATATTACAATCCTGGATCTATAGTATCCATACAAAACACCTATTTTGCTTAAACCAAAATAGGCCACAAGATTCCATGAATGATGAAGAACCTTGGTCACAGTCAAGTTAGACAACACCTTTGTTAAACTCCCAACATAATAACAGAATGTTAATTGCATCTTGGTACAGAAAATCAATCTGGTTTACTCTTACTTGACAGTGTATTCATATCTTGTTCCATCTTGCTTTTTTACCAGAAAAGTTAGCAGAACTCCAATCGTAGTGGATAAGTGACTTATAATTAATTTTACTTTGGTGTCTTTATCATTCTCAGAGGTATGTTCAAGGGCTTGAAAATCAAATTGTGGGCACTCACTGAATATCTGTTTTCAGTGTTAGTTAAAGGTGACTGACAGTATATTAATTGCTCATTTTTAAGACACTGATTCAAAGGTTGACTAAGAAGGGCAATGTGATCAAATGGCTTTACCTCTTAAATTAGATCACATCAAACTGTATAATCCAATAAAGATCACATGAAATCATATATATGTTTACACACTTTTGTATACATGTAAGTGTGCAAGTTAAAAGTATAACCCAGCCACTTGCTTAACACATTCTAAATAATTATTGTGCAAAACACATCACTATTTTCATCCTTTTAAATTATATTTAACATTTACTAATCTCAGACCACTAGACTATGCCTACTTCTTTGTCTCATTTTTGGTAAAAACATAAAAATTAGAAAAATGAAGACCAAATCTTTCCATACACACCCACTAGGAATATACATGGTCTAGTATTTTTTCTATTTTGTTCACAAAAATGTAAAATAAAAATTATTTTTGGTGGGTTTACTGAAAAATAAAGGATTTGAAATAAATACTGTTTGTACCTTCTTAGTGGAAAAGAGGGGCATTAAAAGGAGTTTGCCAAGGGTAAGAAACAAATGGAACAGTAAGGAATAGGTCAAGCCTATCTCTTCCTTTACCTCTCAGATTCAAACAATCTTGAAAATGGTGCTGCAAAAGGGACATTTTGTCTCTGATTATTGCCTGTCAGCACAGAACTGTTCCTGAACAAGGTTGAGTAATTTCCTTCACTACTAAACTTTCATTCCAGAACAGACAACGTTTATTTGCAAAGGTTAGTGGGAAAAGCCTATTTTAGTCATGGAATATAACGGAAAACAAAACAAGTTTTGTTTTTCATTTCATTTTGTCTGTCCTTTTCTATAATTCCATTATCCTTTTACACTTAAGGGAACAAGAGAGGACAAAATTATATGGCAAATACAGGGCTGCGTTCAGGACTCTTGGTCTTTAAATTAACCACACTATCAAACAATATGGATTAGCTCCTGTGCGCTCTCTCTCTGTCTCTGTGTCTCTCTCTCTCTCTCTCTCTCTCTCTCTGTCTCTCTCTGTCTCTCTCTCTCTCTGTCTCTGTCTCTCTCTGTCTCTGTCTCTCTGTCTCTCTGTCTCTCTCTCTCTCTCTCTCTCTCTCTCTCTCTCTCTCTCTCTGTGCTTTTTTCCTATTTCATCCACTCTTTGTTGCTCAGGGTTTTTGTAGTAAATCAATCATCATCTATCAGTTTTTCCTCTAGTCTGGGTTATATGATGCAGAAGAATACTTCACTCTTATCTTCTCAGAAACAAACATGCAGATGGGATTGCCTTTCCCAATGACCCATAAAACATTGCTTCCATTATTATCTCTATGTGAGCATTTGAATGTGAGGAATGCCATTTTCTTTCTATTTTATTCACAAGCACATTTCAAAATGCCAATCAAAATGCTGGAGAAACTGCTCTTATTTGGGGTGAAAATGATAGTCCCTGACAGTATTTCAAATTTTTGGTCATGATCCTCAATGATATATTTTTCTTTATTTTTAGTCAGAATAACAATTTGTGGCACTAGTATTTTTAAATTCAGCTTTTGTTGTGAAATGTATTAAGATTTACATTTTAAGAACATGAAGTAATTATTCTTATGTGTGATATGCCACTATCATTGTATATAAAATAAGGTTATATTTTAAATGACAATAGAATTTTAGTTTTCTCTATATTTTAGGTTGATTATAATAAACATTAATACATTTGCTATTAATAAGAATACATTTTTCTCATATTTCAAAAGCAATTTTCAATTATTTGACCTATAGAAACAGAACGAGAGTTACATGTGTTTGCAGAATCCATTATCTTCAGCAGAAGAAACCCTGAATAGGAAATACAAATGTCTGACTCTAGCCAAACCAAGCTGTTTCAATTATTTGATTTGGGCCTTTGGGCAAGTTTTGTGACTCACCACTGTGCTTTTCTCATGGGTGAAGCAAGTTAGCATCCTCTCTTACCAGCATGCTTCCTACCGCAGAAAGGCTAGCCCTTGTCACATCTAGCTTCTTTCCTCCCTTGTGTTTTCCTGTAGTCTTCTCTTCATAACTATAAGGTTCTAGGAAAATTATACAGAGGGTAGAGTGCTTAGCCTACTAGGTGACACACAACCTAAAAGAAACTTCATGTGATCAAACTTTTGCAATAAATAACTTATTCTACTCACTAGAGACACAGAATTAATTTTCAATTTACAAGCATCAGATTTAAGAGGTATTACATTAACTTTACTAAATGAAAAACAAACAGCTTTTCTTTTTTTTTTTTTTTTTTTGGTACACAGAAGAGATTTCTGCTTTCAGCCTTCAGCTTTTGTTATAATATTTGAAGAGTTTTAATGCTTTTACATACTCTGTTTACATTTTGATATTTAATCTTAAGTAACATGACCAAATTAAAATTGTCATTTGGGAAATAGTGGCTAAGGAATGTAATCAGTTCCAGGAAGACTCACATTTACTTTGAGATTGGTCTAATTCATGTAATTTTGAACATAAAATGTAGAGTACAGAATTATCAAGGAAGGGGATGCTATCTATTATGATTTGTGTCTAGGTGTTCCTCAGAAGCTTCCAGGGTAATAAGTCAGGATCTGGGACAGTGATTGGATTAGGAGTTTTTGTTTGTTTGTTTTTAGCTGAATTCCTGTTAAAAGGAGGATTCTGTTAGGAAGAGACAAAACACTGTGGGTGTGGCAGGGGAGACTCCCTCCACTCTATCTTCTTTTTTGCTTGCTTTCTCCCAGATACCAATGACCTGAGCAGTCTCTCCTCCGATGATGGAATGTAAGTATGGATCAAATAAACCTCCCCTCCTTTAGGATGCAGATGTTGCATATTTTGTCCCAATGACAAAGAAAATGACTACAACAGTGTTCTTAATTTAAATTAAACCTATCAGTGTATTTGTTTTTTAAGATTAGTCAGCTAATGGTTGGTGGAGCTGGTGAAGAGGCTTTTAGTAATGACTACAGTTTTCTTTTTGTTTGTTAGTTTGTCAGCTAATAGTTGTAAGCTGAATGCTTTGAAGTAAAATAGAAGAATTCAAAACAAATCAAGATTGCAGTGTATTTAACTGACATGGGTTAATGATCCCAAATTTGCATATTATTTTTGTTTGAGAATTTGGGATATGTGTTGGCTGTTGCAGTTGCATTTAGAGGTAGTTGGAAACCCAGGTAGGACTGAAATATTTTATTACACGTTAAAACACCCATCTGGTGAACTTGGGGTCCAATGTCATTTATACATACAATTGAAAAGAAACATACCTTTTAAGTAAAATAATAACTACTAAGTTATCTTATGTTTGGAAAGATAATACAATTTTAAAACCTTTTTCTAAAGGACCCTAGTGAGAAAAAATGCAGTTACAGGCAGCTGAGTTAGTTAGAAATACCATAGACAATGAGACAGGGTTGAGTCCTCAAAGGAGCTAATGCAGAGGCCCAGATATCTTGCAACTATGGGGGAGACAGACACTTCCAACTGTGGGCCAGACTTCAAGACAAAGGATCAAACAAATGCATCTATATCCTAAGGGCTGATATTCCAAATAGTTCCCTATAACTCTGAGGAAGTCAGGAGTCACTATTCCAACTCCCTAGGGAAGAGTCAGTGTATGCCTGCTTCCAATGTGGCTGGCTTCCCCATTTTTCCCCAATGTAATCAATTTTACCTGAAATATTAATCTTATTGGCTAATCATAGTTCTGTCCCACCTCATGCTCATCTGCTTTGTGAGTTCCCAGCTTTCCTCACTTTGAACCTATCTCACCCATGATTTTACTCTATAAAAGTCCCTAGAAAAGACAGAGTCCTTGGCAACCAACTTGGGACCTTATCTGTCTCTCTCAGACAGAAGCTTTCTTTCCTCTCAATAAATATATTCTGTTCTTTATCTCCACTGTTTCTAAAATTCATTCTTCAATTTTAGAGAACATGAACTTGTACTGGACATAGTAGGGTGGAGTTTCATTCCCTTGTATCAATGGCTTATCACTGAAAATAGAAGAGCTTTTCAGATTTTCAAAACGCCTCTTTGAAATAATAAGTGTTAGGGTGGTTTATTTATTAAGTGTTTATTATTTGAAATTGTTTTACTGAAAATAACTACAGAGACTTATTTTTAACACAAGTAAAGAATTCTCCATGGCACATTCCTTGTTATGCTATACTATTGGAGGCCATACCATTCATCCTCCTTCCAAGGCTTAAACAGATGCTTGGATGAGAAAGACACCAGCACACCAGCACCTGTCAGCTGGTGTCTTCTTCCTTTCCCTGTTCAGAGTTTCTCTGTCCTTGAATATGTGTGATGAAGTCATTATTCCTGGGTACGTTACAGATGGCAGAACAGAAAATGGTTTCAGAAAACTTGAAGAGGATGAAATGTTTAGCAGAGTTGGTAAAAGCACTTTTCAAGTAGAAATATTGCTGTCAGAAATTTTATAGAGGTGTATAAATTCATGATTATTTGGAAAAGAGCAAAAAAAGCAGAATTCTTTAGACTTATTGAACAAGACAAAGGTGTAGCTTAAATAACCAGTGTACAGTTCCCTCGATCGTAAATTAAGAAATTAGGACAAAAGTCATTTTTCAAATATCTGTACTGTTTAGATCATTTCATGCCCACAGTCACTCCATTGACAGCTTGTGCCACATCATTTATGTACAATTTTAAGAAAGTCTGTAGGGCATGAGTCTATTATCATATTAATTATGATTTCTTTCCAAAACATGTGAAACCAAATTTCATTTTTAGTTTATCCAAATAATGACTGATGTGGTTGTTCTGATTCAATATATTTATTTTTTATAATAAAAGAATACAGATATATGTACAAATGTTTATGAGGGAACTAATTTTTACACTTACATCATTGTGTAGTGTGTTTAGTTTTTATTAAATTTTGTATAGTTAAATGTTTACCTTTGTTGAAGAGCAACTTCCTATTTTTCCTTTTCCCCAATTCCTACTTAACAATCACCATTTACTTTCTGCTTCTATATATTTATCTCTTCAGATAAGATATAGAGGGCATCATTCAGTATTTCATCCATGTTACATAGTATGGCATGATTTCATTCTTATTCATAAGGCCAAATATCTGTATTTCAGGTATATACTCTAATGTATTTTTTATATTCTTTTATTGTCAGTGTTGCGCTGATGAATATGGTAGTCCAAAGTACGCTTTAAAATCCTATCTTCAGTTCTTTCAGATACACAGGTGTGGAATTGCTTCATGATTGAGTAGCTCTACTTTGAATTTATGAGTGACTACCATATTGTGTTCTTCATGAGTTGGCTACACCATTTTACATTTCTGAAACAACATACAAGGGCACAAGTGTGTCAATATTATTGTCAGTGTTCATTACTTTGTACTTTTCTGGATAAAAATGGTGACCTAATGTTTGATAAGATGACTACGCTTAATGATTAACGATGAATACCTTTTCATATACGTGCATATAGTTATATATCATGTTCAGAAAACATAATTTTGTTCAATTTTACCATAGGTTTTAAAAAATTAAATAAGTTTACTGGAGATATATATCATAGGGAATTTGTACCTGTACATGATACAGCCTGATTTTTCTTTTCTCCACATTCTCCTCACTTCCTTCAATCCCCATTCCTTTCCTTATTTATGTTTCCATCTTTCCCCTCTTTTCACTTTGCTTTCGCTTTTTTCTTTCCTCATTATCCCCATTTTAGTTCTCCTTCACATTTGAACATTTTTCCCTATTGTACAGTTTGGTTTTTGGATAAAATTTTCAGCTTCTCACACTAGAGAAGGAATGTGATATTTACATATGTGTTCCATCTATTTCACTTAAGAGTATGATGATCTCAAGGTTTATCTATTTACCTGGAACTGCCTGAAGTTTAACCTTCTATATGACTGATTAGTACTCCCCTGTATATATATAAAAAAACACATTTTCTTTATTCGCTGATTGATGGACAGTTGGACTATTTCCAAGATTTAGCTATTGCCAACTTTGGTGTTATATAAACATGGGTATACATACATTATAGTAGTATGATTATTTTAATTATTTCAAGAAGATACCAAGAATGGGAATAGATGAGTCAAATGGAACATCTAGCTTCATTTTTTTTTTCTGATATTGAGTGGTAGCAGATATTTTCATATTTTGGGAAAAAAACACTTATAAGGCATGTTGTGTGGAAATATTTTCAATTGTATAGTTTGTCTTTGGATTCTGTTTTTTGTTGAGCTTTGTAGAATTTTTTCTTTTAGTTTGATACAGTACCGATTATATGATTTTAGTTTTGTGCCTTCTGTTTTTGATATAAAACATGAGGAATGATTTCCAAACTAGAGTCAAGAAGATTTCTCCTACTTTTATTGTTGTAGGTGTTTTATCATTTTAAGATTAAATCAGTAAACAGTCTTGTGTTATTTTTTAGTATAATGTAAGATAAATGTTCAATTTTGTACCTTTGTGGAAATCTAACCATTGTTTTATATAGAAAGTGTACATAGTAAAGTACGTTTTGTAGTTATTATTGTGTAGTAATTTACATAGAAAGTGAAAATTTTATTGAAGCAACTGCAAACCAAATTTCAAAAATTTGTTATTTTGTCAGTTGTAAAGAAAATACAATGCAGATGACAAAAGTACACTGAAAAGTTACCACCTGGAATGAGAGATTAACAGATGATCTTAATCTTCAAAAGTATGTGTTAAAAAAGATACAAACTACAATTTTGACAACAAATAATGAAAATGATAAAAGATTTCATATCAAAATAGTAATTCTCATAGAATTTCCAGTTTCATAGTAAAGATCAAAATTAGGAAAATATAGAATTTTATATGAAACTTGAGGAAATGTACTATATGTAGAAAAATTTAGATTTTCCTTTTGTGAGGCCAATTGGTTATATCAGAAATAGTAAAAAAAAGGTGAGTAAGTTACTTGATACTTGTAGAATACATTGTTTATTAGTACAGATTAATGAAATGTTTACAAAAAAGGCAACCATACATTTCTGCTTAATAGGATGCTGTTCAGATCTGCAGTCATTTCCATATTTAATCTGACTGTTTGTGTAGGACCTGTGTTAATTGTCAGTTAATTCCTACCCAGTCAATCATATTAACTATGCAGCAAATCAGACTGGCCATTTAGCCTAAAGAAATATCTTGAACAGATGTCTTTTATTTCATCTACATTGTAATCTAAAAATGTCCTAGGTCAATTATTTCTACACATTGCCATATATATCTCTATTATAAAATTTCCTACTAATAAAAGTAAATTTTTTACTGCTAGTTTAATATGAATACAAATTGAGTAACACTAACTGTAGGTTTTATACTCTTTATAAAAGATAACACTATATGTTAAAGACAACTCAATGAAGTCACAATAGCTTAATGTATAATGTGATCATGTTCAGGTTGTTTTGATGCAGTTACTTTTGCTTTTGCCACAATTCACAGAATGTACAGTGCTAGTTTAGATAATTCAACTCAACACAGTCTATTGAAATAAAACAGAATGACAAATTGAAACATCACCAAGTATAAATCTCAGTTATGTGTGTATTTACTTCATTCCTTGTGCTACACAGACTTCATTTTATAAGGGACACATTATAAATGGAATATATTTTCTTTCAAGATCATCACTTATCCTTAGTATTTTTGTTTTAAACCATGCCCAAAGAGAGAACCAAAATGTGAAGTAGAGATAATAAAACTAGGTGAGTAAGTTTGATCATTTTAGTTACTTTTCTTGTTCCTGAGACAAAATTTCCAACACCCAGTGTTAAGGAGAAAATGTTTATTCAGGTCATAGTTTGTAGAGCTTTCAGTCCACAACTGACTGATTCCAAGGCAGGGTGGCTGGCCACATGTGCACTGCAGAAGAGAGTCAGTCCACAGCAAGCTGCTGACGGAAGAGCAATCCATTAATGTCAAAGACAGCTCTTTCTATTCTTTACATCTTATCCAGGCTACTTGTTGGAGTAGCATTCACACCCTTAGTCTTAAGGCCTTTGATCATAGCACTGCACCATGAATTACTTCTAGGGTCGCACACTGCAAATCCAGGGTCCTCTGAGAAAGCCCCACCTATAACAGCGTGAGAATTTTGGGGAATATCCAGACACAAAGCATAACATCATTTCACTCTCAAATTTCCGTCTCTAGTAACATAAATTCTTCAGTGTTCCTTTACCAAATTATATTTTCTTTTTGTCTTAACTTTGAATTTGTGCCCCTCTAATAAATCACAGTACTGGTAACACAGTAATAAGAGAAAAAGTCATAAGGTTTGCAAATGAAGAGAATGAAAATCCTCTTAATTATGGAAGTAAAAACACATTCCTGTTATTCTTATCAAAAGAAACAGTTTTGGAAAAATTGATAAAAAATTAACATGCTTAAGAAGACTAAGGTTCCCAGTTATATTTAAGCATCACATTGGAATAAATTATAGAATAAAACATTATTTAGATACCAGAATACAATAATTCATTGAAATTTTAATAAGTTTTTGTGTTTGTCTACATGATGCGAAATCCACATAACCAGTTGTATCAACTTTATTGTTGTTAGGACAAATACCTGACATTTACTACTTGAGGGAAAGCAGGTTAATTTGACTTAAAGTTCTGAGACTTCAGTCCTGGTCAGTTGTCACAAAAGCAGAAACATCACGGTAGAAACATATGACCTAGCAAACCAGCTTAGTTTATGGTGACTGGAAAATAGATGAAGAGAGAACAACACCACAGAGAAGGGAGCAAAAGACTAGATATAGTACCTAAATCAGGCTTCTATGACCCACCAAAACATAAGAAGTGCGTTTTAGTAATCTGATTTGTGGCTCCCAAGCCAAGAGGCTAATATCTAAGCCTAATCATCATACCACCAAATGAAATCTTTCAATAATCTGTAGTTTTTTTTTAATCCATCAGTAAGAAATTTTTTTTTTTCTGTTAAGGCCATGTCAAATTTTAAGTTTTGGAGGGCATAGGGTTTTGTTTTTTGTGTGTGTTTTTGTTTCTTTGTTTTTGTTTCTTGAAACTGATACTTAGTATGTAGCTCAGACCATTCTTTAATTTCATTGTGGTTGGCTTGAATTCACAGTGATTCTCCTGTCTCAGCCTACTAACTTCTGGGATTACACTGCCACTGCATCTCATGAGTTTTTGTAACAATAAAACACACCCTGGGTTTTAGTGTTATAACAGTTATATAAAGTATTAAATGAACTTAGCAATGTCTCAAAAAGACTTTATACACATTGACATTTGTATCTTTTATAATTTTCATGTCTTAATTTTTATACTTAAAAAAGTTACATGAGTGAAACACATTTTGTGCTCATATGACATCTACACATCTAAATAGAATTTTAATTCAAAGAAAAATTAATAGATTTCAATAAAATTAATTCATAGTAAAGTATATTTGTCTCTTCCCAAGTATTTAACACTAAAATGTGCAGATACTTAAAAGTTTTATAAGATAATTTGCAAAATGTCAGTTCTGAATAAACTAATTCAATTTAAATATTTATCTGCTAAAGTTGTTTATCTAATCCTAATAGGGATCACATTCATTCACCTTTGTCATGGGTTTAATTATATATACCTTTTTGGACTAGAGCAAGCATTCTAATAATTTTTTTGTTATTTTCTGGTTCTCCTCTACTTTTATTTTTAAAGTTTGTTTTCTTCTTCCTCTCTTGCAAGTGTTAACATGCCTGACTGTGATGCAGGTACTTTTAGCACCATCTAGAGATGAAAAGTTATAATAAACACTAAAATAATAATAATAATAATAAAATATATATATATATATATATATATCTCAATTATGACTCTGCAATGTACAATTAATGTGCAGATTACATTTTCTGATGCTTATCTCTGAGAAAATCACATATCATTAATTGAAACTAAATACTTGTTTAATGTTAATATTTTTGCGTGAATTTTCCAAAAAGTTATTGATTGGTCAGTTTCTGACTATAATTTGCACTATGGGCAAATAATTAGGATAAGGGACAGATTATTATATGTTGAATCATATTCATAAGAACTTTTTAAATGGATATATTTTTTAAAAATCTTAAATATCACACACAGAAACACAAAATACAGCACAACTAAAATTGGCAGGAAGAATCTCTTTTTTAAAGCTCAAACTGTATTTGTTGGACTACACATTTATATACTTGCTGATTAAATCCAGAAATACCTTCTAAGTCTATGACTGTAAACAGTGCTGTTTCTTACTTTGTGAGAGGTGATGAAAGAGCTGCTATCAGTTTGAGAGGGTTTATTTTTCATTACTCGAGCATCTTCTGTACATTGGTACAGAAGTGATACAGTTATTGGTATATGTTAGTGGATGAGTTGAGCGTATTTCCTCAAACAGCAAAATTAAAAAGAATGCTATTGTTTTACAATGATATCTGTGATGGGATCAGTGATGGCTGAATCAAAATATTATGTTTCTTTAATTTTGACATTTCAACTTTATTTTTTCCTGAAAATGCAATGTTGTTCCAAGAAATTGTTAAGATATTGACAATTTCTTATTAGGAACGTAAGTGACAGCGTCAACTGCCTTTCTTTTGCCACAAGTTTATATTGTACCTATTTTAGTTGTTGTCCCTATAACTTTTTTATATTGTTCATTATCTTCTGTGCCTCCCCAAAAATCTAAAAATATAAGTTTCAGAAATATGGAAATTAAGCTATAGAAATAAAGAAAAAACACGATTCAAGTGTAGATGCATCTGGCTTGGAAATAATTTACTTTGCCATTTTCAGTTGTGCGTTTCCTGCTATTAATTTCAAATTCCCTTCAAGTATGTAAAAAAAAGCAAATCCTAAGGAACTGATCACACAAATTGTGAATGAGACTACCAGGGATGTAAACTCGAGAGTCTTTTAAAAGTTAAGCTTCCTAAAGACTATACATCTCATCTACTAATTGGATATAATATCTACCTTAAATCAGTTATTTTAAATAGTCATATGAGAACTACTTAGTATAGCCAGTAATGATAATAAATTGATACAGTTTAAACTATAGCTGTGGGAAAATAAGCAGAAATGGTCTCCTTAATTACTTTTGCTCTGCAAACCAGAGTTTGGTGTTGTGGACATAATTCATTAGATTGCAAAGTAGTTGATAAAAAGGGGGGAAAAAGCAGTACACAAAAGGAAATTTTTATGGGGCTCATCTCACATTATCTACCCTGGGAGTGATTATAAAACTAAGAGCCAAAGTGGAGAAATCACTTTTTGAAATTTCCACAAATGATCACAATAAGATGTATGTCTCTTATGTGACATTCCACCAAGGTTTCTTCCATTTCATCATGATCATTTCATGAAACCGCAATATCTAGTATATAAAGAAAAATACATGCTTTTTCAAGTTCACACTTGTTTTACTTTTTCATATCAAAAAATGAACTAGAAATTAATGTGCTTTTACTTTAAGATTTTTTCAAAAGTAGTCCAGATTTTTAGTTTATTCCTTTTATGACTTTCCACCATAATCAATTACTAGTCAGCCTGAGGATAACAATGAAAGAACTTTCCACTTTGAGAAGATTTTGTTTTTTTAGTTTTCAGGTGCCTTTCTGAAAACATGAATCACATGAAGTATTAGAATGTAAGCCTTTAATACCCAGAAAAGTCATGTATTATTTTTACTTTTGAATGTTTAAGTATTTAGTGATGTTTATTTCATAAAATCGTATTTAAATTGTTCAAGAAACTTAGTAAGCACAAAGTAAGTGACACATAAAAAACATGAACGAAGAGATAATCTAGAAATTTGGGTTGGAAATTTCAGCTTTGTTTCTTTCAATCTATTGGTCTGTAGCCATTGAACAGATAGCTATGTGGTTGGTAGTTAGTAAAAAGGAAAATCAGAAAGATGCAATTTTAATCTTTGATTCTTCATATTTAAATCTCATGGTTTTAAGCAAGTATATGTATGTTGCTCATTTTAAAAATAATTCATTCATTGAAGTAATACATTATGTGTATAAATGTCATGTCAAATTAAAAGGTGAAGTCAAGTATTCTATGAAAAAATATGTAGTATTTTAAGCCCTAAAACTGTTTGAATCAAATCCTTTTATTCTTATACACATTCATTCTTCAGTGCTTAAGAATAACATGTCCTATTTATAGAAAAGGAAAAGAGTAATGAGGTCCTCTGTGTGACAGACATAGTCAGTTTAGAACCAGGATTTCACCTTGAATACCTTTGCACATACAACTGAGGTCACAATTGCAATATGAGATAGTGTGTGTGTGTGTGTGTGTGTGTGTGTGTGTGTGTGTGTATGCATGCACCCCCTTGGGTACATGGCAGCCAGAGATGTCTGGTGCAAATATGCTTAGGGATTCTGCTTCAAATTAGGACTCTGTGCTATTAGACATAATTTCAGACAAGGTCAAATTTTCCTTTCTAATTGCAAAATTAAAAGACTTGAAGCAGATTTTCCTTAGAGGTTATAATAATGAGTAAAGCTGAAAGTCTAGTTGTTTATTGTATTGGTTTAACTATCAGTACAGAACATAGAAATATAAACTGACAGATTTTCTTCTATATAGCTTCCTACCTCCCTTTTGCAGACAAAGAGAAAAAGTCAACTTATACATCTTTCCTTAGAAAATAGAAGTTAAAAAGTTGTAGCTTTAGAAATTACCAGGAGAATTTCAGTTTTTTTCTTAAAAATTTACAACTCTGAATCTTAAACTATAAATAGAACTCTGAAAGATAAACTATAAAACCAGTATGAAATTACAGAAAGGATACATTATGACATCAGAAATTGTCTCTGAAATCTTAAAGTTGGAATTCGATTATAACTTGATTTCACTATTCCATTATCTAAAACAGAACATATCTCTGATGAAAATTTACAAAACAGAGAGTAGCAGTCACCAGTGTATTTGAGTAGCATAAATTTTTAATTCATTACTGAAGAACTAGTAAAAGGTGGACTTCTGATGCAGATGTAGATTCATCCAGATTCAAATACACAGAGAAATTAGCATCAAATTAGAAATAAAAACAGATCAAACTTCTTTTCAGGAAAGACACTATAACATAAAATTCTTGATTCTTGATTCTTTAACCTGATTACTTGAGTTAAATTCTATCTTCTCCAATTATTTAACAATTCAACTGAGACTCACTTAACCTTTCTATTAGGTAACCAAGAATATCTTTCTCCTGGTAAGATTACAAAGAAAGTAAATTAGATAATGCAGGTAAAGCAATGAAAGCAGTGTTTTGAATATAAGTATGTTTACATAGTAGGTGTAATTTAACTGCCCTGAGAATTTGTATAGGGAAAACGCAGTTAATGACACAAAGCTTCCTGGTCCTGGAGTCAGCCATATCTCTTACTCAAGGAAAGCATTTCCACTCTTTGTGAGCTTAAGAAGAATCCATCTCTCAGAGACAGATTTATGCTCAAAGGCCAATTGCTGACAAAGCAGTATTCTTAGCCTTTAAACTAGGGGCCAGTTTTAGACTGTTGGCTTGAACAAGGCAATGCATCATCGTAGGAGAACAGCAAGGCTTCTCTGTGAAGTTTCCCTCATTTCATATATAACCTTTCTTTGAAATGCTGTAGGTCACTTGAGTCTGTTTTTACAAATAGCTTGTCAGAGAAAAATGGAAACCGATTTTTGAGTTTGTTTTCTTCCTGACTATATGTATACTGTCAAGCTAAAACTGTTTTGGTATCAGAAGGAAATATCATAAGTACTCAATTTTAAAACATGTCTGATAATATGTAATTTTTTATTGTGTTCCTTCTGGTTTCCACTTTTACCGTCTGTCTCTGTCGCTAGAGCACTTAGTTACTTTTGTTTTTACTATGACTGTCAATTTTAATAAGAGAGAAAAAGTTATTGAATCTATAATTTAAAAATTAAGAAGTTTCATCATTTAAAAATTAACTTCATAGTGATAATTTTCAGCAAGCAACAATTTTAATTTTTATAACATTCATTGCCATATTAGACTGATTAAGAATAGACTTAGTAATTATTTATTTATTTGTTATTATACATATCACATAAGATCTATCATCTCTCTCCTCTTCCTGAGATTATCTAACTAATTTCAATAAAGTAGATCTCATTATAATAAGAAAAAGAAAAATAGGTGAGGAGTTTAGTTCAGTGGCACAAGCACCTATCTAGCAAATGGAAGGTCATGAGATTGGTCCCTGGTACCAAAAAACAAACAAATAAACAAACAAACAAACAAAAACAATGAAAAGAGATACACTCTCTGAAAATTTGTTATGGATTAATAAAGATGCCATACTTAAAAATACTAACTGTAGCTTTTTTCAGTTTCTCCAAGGACAAGGAGTTTTAGAATCTAGGATACCAAAAATATGATGCACAATTTTGCTTCTTACTTTGGAACATTTTTACTTTTTCTGCTTGTCTTAAGATGGAGAAATATAAGTCTATTTAAAATAATATTGCTGTTGCTACATAAAAAATTATTAAAAGTGAAATTTTCTCCAATAAATAACACAAATAAATTATAATGCTCAGCCAAAATTTACAGATTGAACTCATTTCTCATTTGTTAAAAAATAAAGAAATAAATATATAATATAAATTGTATTTATGTATCTTAATGGATAAACTCAACTGTACTTCAGTTCATTCACTATTTACTTATTTATATTTTTTTCTTTAATAAATCTTCCAGCAAACAGTAATTGAATGTCAGTTATGATACACAGTTTGGGTGGAGATAAATGAATAAATCATAGCTTTCACTCTTAAAAGGAAGGTGTTTCGAGAGGAGAAATTACAGTAATATCTAACTCAATGGTAACTATATTACTATTTTTTATATTATACAGCTGTCATGGAGGAAAATTATCAGTTAATGGCAAACATATCAATATTTTGATTAAGGAATATATTTCCTGTATCTTTTAAAAGCTCCTTAAGCAGAGCTGGACAAATAGCTCAGCCATAGAATAAATATCTAGTATGTATAAGACACTGTATTAAATCTCTAGTATTTGAAAAATAGTAACAAAAAAATCAAAAGCTCAAAAACTCATTAATCAAAATAAAACCACATGACCTCCCTTTGTCTTTCAATCAACAAATGCCATGTTCTCTCCTTAGGGTTTGCTGTTGTTCTGTTCTCTGCATGTTTTCTGGCTCTCAGTTATTACTTCCAATATCCCTAATGTGTGAGAATTATATTCCTATATTCAACTACTGAATCATGCTTATCATAACCCAGTGAGTAAATATTACCTACTCTGTGCAGGCCAGAGGTCTGATTGAATGGCATTTGTCTCCATTACTTTTCTCTTGTTTTTGAGACAAAATACCTGATGCATAAAATGAAGGAGGGAAAGATTTATTTAGCTGACACTTTTTAGAGGTTTCAGTCCACTGAGCTGGGTCCCAGGCAGAGTGGCATGGCTGAGGGGCAGCCATTCATGGTGGCTGCAAGCAACAAAAGAGAAAATGGCTAAAAGGGCAAGCATGGCTCCTTTCCTTTCTTATGTTGTATGCTTGTTACTAACCCCTGATTGAGGGCAGCACTCACACCACCAATTCCAGTGCTAGTCAACAAACCAATTATAGAAGCTAGACTCAGCTGCCTTCCTGACTGCATGTGTCTTGGGGTTCTTCCAAACATAAACCATAACATTATATCTGCACAACAGATTGATAAAGAAAAATGACACAAATCTTAAAAATATCATACTTAAGGAGAGGTTTGGTAGTGACATCTTTTTTGGTAGTGACATTTTTTTCACAAGGTTTCACCAATCCAAATATTTCTCACATGACATGACTACATCCAGAAGGAAAGTAATGCTTGTTTTTCCTTACACAAAAAGGTAACTTCCTTCCTCTTCTTAAGTATGATGTTTTTCCTTACACAAAAAGGTAACTTCCTTCCTCTTCTTAAGTATGATGTTTTTAAGATTTGGGTCATCTTTCTGAATCAATCTGTCATGCAGATGTAATGCCATTCACCAGAGGTCTGGCCTCTATGCAATGGATGCAATTCATTTCACTGGCTATGATAAGCCTGGTTGCTTTCAGTGGTTGAATATGGGAATATAATTCACATACATGAGATGCATTGGAAATAGTGTCTGAGAGATAGTCATAATATGTTCTATAGAGATCAATAAACTTGGTATGCTAACCATCAATATGGATCCTGGTGACCAAGGAATGTACCTACTGTAAGGCAGTATTTGCTTGGACACTTAGAATGGAGAGAAGGTAAGAACTTACAAATAATTTATGGGTCTCTAAGCAAAAGAGACAAAAATAAACAAAAATTAATATCAAAGAAATGCTAAATAAAAAATAAGATGAATGAGAGGAACTTCTTTGTTACAATAATAGAGTAATTTCAATATCTGACTTTTATATGAGCAAAAATGTAATAGAGATATTAAGAAACAGCACAGGAATCTTGAAGTTTTATTCTGCTCTAAATTCATAGAATAATTTGACAAACAAAAATTTAAATGTATGTATTATTTTAAAATGTTTTTAATTTTAATTCTGGCTTATACAATCTTAATTCAATTGCTGTGAAAACCTTTTTTGTTCATGAACTTTGAGCTACAAAAAATTATTTCTTTGATCCATATTTGAAGGGAATGGAAATGTATCAAGATAAAATGAAAATTAAGGCAATTACTTTCATTATGTAGTGAATACTCACTTTCTGCTACCCACTGCAAAGCATCATGATGGACAAATGAGATAAGCTTTTACTCACATGAAGCTCATTTCATTTAATAATGATGTACTTCTAAGAATGAATATTCACTCACTATGGAGATAAATTTTAGGCTATCATCAGACCAAAATGAGTTCTAATGGATTGGCCTTTAAAATGTAAAAGCTTGCGTAGGCCTCAGGAAAGGTCTAAGACACTTGCAAGTTATTGATAAGACACATTTTCAACAAACCACTATCAAAAATTATGTCTGTGTAGTTGAAAATTGTACCTATATTATCATATATGCATATGTGTGTGTATATAATTAGAAAAAAGCATTTTCTACTTGAGGAAAATGCCTTAAATAATGTTCTAAAAAATGAGCTAACACAACGCTGTATTTAATATTTCAAATTTTTAAAAGTCATTTTAGACATTGAATTTTTTCAACTGTATCTGCATGAAAGAAATATTGATAAGTGCAATGATGAAGTATAATATATATTTTTTTCTAAAAATCATCTTAATCATTTCTAAGCTTCACATGAAATGAAGAAAATAAGCAGCCCTTGCTCTTTAACCTCCCCACGGATAAAAAAAAATGTTAGGTAGGAAAGATATCAGTATGTAAGTAGAACAGGCCTGATTAGCTTGCCATATGCCATGGTAAATAGATACTAAAATGTTGCCATTGTGAGGTTCAATGAGTGGTAAATTATAATTAAAAAGCACACATAGATTCAAAATAAAGAAAAAAATACTCAGAAATAAACTAGCTGTCAACTAGTTGAAACATCAGTAGTCACTGATGACAGTGATTTCCTGTTCCCTGTGAAAGAGAAGATGAGCATGTGTATGTTTGTCATAAGTATGTGTGTGTATGTGTTTGTTATATTATTACACAAACATGTGTAATGAGCACAGTACAGAGGCACATATTTATAATTACAGGTGCAAATATTTTTTATAAATTAAGCTCAGCTAGTCTCTGGCATGCATTAAATTGCATCAACAGTTAAAGAGTTCTAAAATTTCTACGCAGCTAGGAAATTAAATGAAGAAATCAAAAGATTGTTTTGTGTGATAGCTGAGTTTAGCCTGGACAGATAATGTTATAAATGAACAATGTAGTAAAATACAATATTTAATCAAATACATAACAGATTTTTTCAAAACTATAATTCACAAAGAATTCATTTAAAATAGTTTTCTTGTGTCACATTTATTTGGTAATGATTAAATATACACATTCATGTGTATTTACTGTACGGTCTGAAAAGAATTACGCTCTAATAAAACACAACGAATTTGAATAAATCATAAATTGCTTTTATTTCTCTGCATCTCCTAAAAAGGATTTGTTTCCATGAACTTTATATAAAAATCCAACTTAATTACTGTACTCATTTTTTATAATCATAAACTGGCATACTGAAGTGAGAAGCAACAATGTACATGTCTATATATTATCAATGTTAAGTTAAAGAATGAATCTAGAAAATAATTCCATAAAACATCAAAATATTAAAACATCAATTTATCAAAATGAGCACAACATACATAGAAGGTGAACTGTAAAATATTAATGAACAAAATTTAAAGAACATTTAAATGGAAAGCTCATTTTCCTCGATAAGAAAGTTTTAAAGACATAAATATTCCTCAAATTGATACACAGATTACTCGGTGAATTTTTTAGGAGAAAATGTATACAGAAATACAAAGGAATGAGAACAACTAAATAGATGAGTTAAACAGGCTATTTCAGATATCACACCAAAATACAGCTGACAAAAGAAAAGTATATGTATAGGACTTACTTAAAATAAAATGAACTTTCTCAAACACAAAGAAAAGATAACTGCACAAGGGGAGAAAATATTCTCAGGTTATTTCTTTCAAAAAATTAGTAAGAAATTTGTATCTAGACTAAATACAGAGCTATTTCCTCATCAGAAGATAACTAATCTAATATAAATTTTTAAAATTCTGTATACATATTACAACAAAGAAAATAAAGGTCAACAACTAGATGAGATGTTTAACATAACTATTATTTTGAAAATTAATAAGGAAAACAATATAACACAAATGTTTGTCCACCAAGATGACTATGATAAAAAAGATAGATAGCAACTCCTTCTCAGAATGTGAAGAAATAGGGGCCCTCTTATATCGACAGTGAAAATTTGACCTTGTACATCCACTTGATATAAAATTAAACATAGCTTAATGTATAAGCAAAATAGCCAAAAAACTTTTCAATTCATTGATTCTTTGTATTTTTTTAACCTCAATTGCATTCATTTTTCGCTCTTAATAATTTCCTCACTCATATGAACTTTGGGTTTAATTTGTTCTTTTTCTAGAAGAATTCATTTAAAATAGAAATTTGAAGTTCATGGTTAGGTTGTTTATTTGCATTCTTCCTTTTTTCCTGATGTGAGAGTTTATCATTGTAAATTTATCTCTTAGGACTACTTTCACTGTATTTCATAAGTTTCAGTATGTTGTATTAGCATTGTTGTTTAATTGCAAATACTGTGTAATTTCATGTTTAACTTCCTCTATGACCTACGTGTTCAGTAGTGTGCTGTTTGACTTTCGTGGATTTGTGTAGTTTTTGTGATTTCTTTTGTTGTTGACTTTCAGTTCCACTGTGCTATGGTCAGATATTTTGCGAGGAATGATTTCAATTCTTTTACATTTATTTAAACATGTTTTGTGGATTAATATGTGGTCTGTTTTGAAGAATGACTGAGAAGAAGGTATATTCTGATATATTATGGTGGATATCCACCAGATAGCTATCAAATTTATTTGTTCACAATCTTGGTTTAATTCTGATATTCTTTGTTGATTGTTTATGTTCCGATTGGTCCAGCTACCTGTGAGAGTGGGTTATTTAGGTTCTCTACTTTAACTGCATTAGGGCCTATTTGGTTATTCATGTCTGTTAATATCTGTTTTATGAAGCTGGGTACACCAGTGTTTGGTGCATATATCCTTATGGTTGTTATCTCTTCTTGGAGTCTTCCCTTAACAAGTATGCAGTGATATTTCTTTCCCTTTTTGATAAGTTTTGGCTTAAAGTTCACACTGTCTGCAGATACTATAGTTACACCTCCTATTTTCTGTCTTCCTGTGGCATGGAGAATTCTCTTTCAATCTTTGACTTTCAGTCTATAAATTACTTTTTGGTTTAAATATATTTCTTAAAAGCAGTATATGATGGATTTTGATTCCATTCTGTCAGTTTCTTTCTTTTGACGATGAGGTGAAACTATTTATATTGATGGTCGTAACTGGTATGTATTGATTTATTTTTTTCATGTTATTTTCCTGTTGTTGGTTCCCTGTTATTTTCTTCTCTTTTTTTGTCTGTTATGCTTGAATATTTTTTTCTACTGGTGTTTATGTGGTTGTGACATTCATAATGTCTTTCTAATATATCCTTCAGAGCATTCTGTAGTGCTGATTTGGTGATCATGAATTTTTTCAGTTGTTCTTTTTCATGGAAGAATCTTATTTCTCCATTAATTTGAAAGATAATTTTGTGGGGAAATCAATCTGGATTGACAACTTTAGGACTTGAAATAATTCATTCCAGGCTTTCCTTAATTTGAGCATTTGTGTTAGAAGTCTGCTGTGATTCTGACTGGCTTTTCTTTATAGATGATTTGTTTCTTTTCTTTAGCTGCTTTCGAGATTTTGTTCTTGTGTTGAATTTCTGAAATCTAGATTACTATATACCTTATATAGATTTATTTTAGTCATGGCTATTTGGAGTATTATGTGCTTTTCATTTAATTTTATGTCAAATGCTTTATTCATGTTTAAGAAATTTTCTTCATTATTTCTGTAAAGAGTATTTTTTTCTTTTTTCTTTTTAATTTTATTTAAGGAGAAAAGAAAAAAAAACAGTGAAAGGGTACAAGTTATACAGATTTACAGAAAAAAAAATGAACAGTAGGAAATCACTAGTTAATGGATTACATATTGCCATCTTAGAAATAATTGTTCAAGTCACAAAATTAAAGCTTGTAGAGTGGACATTCCAACAATGATACTGCAAACAGTTCTGTTCAATAATCCAATAAAACTCTGTGATATCATTTTCTATCTTATACACTTAAATATACATGCAGTTATATAGTTTAGAGCACTTTCTTAACCTCTCTTTTGTACAATGACTATTACACATTTTGGGTTTCTTTGCTCCCACGGTTCTTATTGCTTTTTTGGAAGAGATTAAAACCAAATGTGACATAACAGAACAGAATCGGTCAAGTCAAAAGGGTGGACATAATAGATAATGTAAAAACATAATACAAGGTGATCAACAATGGTTACCATAATGCCTCCCGCTATCTCTAATAGAATTGCCTATATCATTAGTTATAATACAATTGAACAAAACAGTAAAGAACAAAACCGACAAAACCAAAACATTGGAGACATTGTAGGTCTTCAAAAGTAGATAAAAGTCAATGAGACTGGGCGTTATAATGAATCTCATTATCTTCACATCTGATGCCTAAACTTTCGAACCTGATACTATCCAGCCAAACAGAATAGGGGAACATCAGTCAAAAACAAGATGGTGAGAGTAATAGAGGGCTTCAAATCGAGATAATAGAAAGTCAAAGTGGGTTACTATATTATATCCTGCTATATTTTTCCCTTTAATTAAACGGATAAAAATAAAAAAGTAAATAATGGAGTGGAGATTGAGATAAAAGAGGGCATAACAGCGAAACAGCGCAGATCAAAACATAACCATTTAAGCAGAATAGTGTTTCACCACCAGATAATTCCGACCCAAAAGTAGTATTTATTATATGGCATTTGCTCTCTCTCCAGCTTTCTCATTGACTCTGATCAACTTATATTGTTGTTCGTTGCTTCATGTTGTGCCTGTTGGGCTGATTTTTTATGGTCTCTTGATATTTTTAAAATATCTTTCATTTCCTGGTCTCTGGTCACATTCCTATCTTCCAGCTCTGATATGCTATTCTCACTTTCATCAAATCTGTTGTGAATACTTTCAATGGAGTTTTAATTTCCTGGAATTATGTTTGGATCTGTTTAACTGATTTCATTTCTTGTTCATGTTGGGTATTCATCATTTCTACCATTTTCCTAACACTTTATTTTTTTTTTTATCTCTTCTGCTTTAATGTCTTTCATTCTGATTGTCATTATTTTTATACTTATTTTTTCTATCACCTTTCCCATTTGTATTTTTCACTTCCACTACTATCATTTCAGAAAATTTCAGTGGTTGGTCTCTATCTCTTTGTGCTCTGGACTTGTTCTGGATGGACTGGGTATTTGAGGTTGCATTTTGCTTCTTCCTCCAGTCAGTTTTTATTTTTTATTTTGTTTAGTTTCCTCTCTTGATCCTTCTAGACTTCTTATGTTAGATAGCTTTATTTTTGATGTTGAGGCTTTCCTGGCTTATGACTGTTTCCCAAGAATATCTTCTAGATATAAATGTCTCTTGATATTTCTCTTTATGTCAAAAACATTCCTTCTCAGCATATTAAGAATGAGAAATTGCTTATTTTTGACTCAGAGCCCATTCCTTTAGTAGTGAACAAAAGGTGATGGCTATGACCCTTTGCAATCTTAGTGCTATCATACAGGGGAAAAAAGTAATTATAATAAGTGTGGCATCCTGATTAAAGTAGTAAAGTTATTAATAACAATAGACTCAAGAACAGCATGGCTACTGACAAACAGCCTTTTATCTTTAACCACAGAATCAACTTCAATAGTTACATAATGTAATCCAATTTATATGAAATACTTGTATGCAAAATTTCAAATTTTTTCCACTTAGTCTAATGATATGACCCTGTTTTTTGGGGGAGGAGGGGTTTAAAATGTGTAGGGAGTAGGATGGAGAGGTGAATGAGGTTAAATATAGTAGTAACAAATTGTGAGTAATTGTAAAATCACCAAATTTGTGGTAATTGCAAGATAAAAGAGGGAGGAATTAGAAGAGAAAATCTTGGGAGTATTGAAGTGAACTAGAAAGGGAAGAGATAATGGTAACCCATATAAAAGTCCCATAAAATCATGCAAAATAGTTAACGAAAGAGAAAAAGATGGCCTATGGAATAATAAAAATGGAAAGCTTAGAGATCTAAATTGTGAATGAGGAAAAATAGAAGGTAGAAAAGAAAAGGAAAATGAAAAGAAAATAGAAAAAGAACAGAAAATGAAAATAATCACACACAAGAAAACAAGCAAAGAATGTACAGAAGAAAAAGAAACAGGGCAAAACAGAATCGAAAGAAAAAGAGAAAAGAAAAGGGAAATATACAGATAAAATATCAACAAGAAAAACTAAACATAAATAGCAAAACAAAACACTAATCCATCAAAATACCAAGAAGAACCCATCAGACAAAGAAAAATAAAAGTAGTGAGATTTTTTTTAGTGTCTACAGTTCTGTGGTAAGCCCCAACCTGATCCCAGAATGTGTAGTCTAGCCAAGATTTCAGGTGGATTTGTGTTTGGTTTAAGTCTGACCTTTGTCTGTGGATTTGAGGGATATGACTGCATTCTGTGACTGGAGTTCTCTACATCTGTTTTGAAAAGGCAAAAATAAAAGGTACATGAAGAGAGAAAAACTAAGAAAAAAAAAAAAGAAGGTGGCACTACCTACCCACTCTGTTCCATGTGTCTGTCCCTAGCACAAAGCTACTTTACCTAACTTACCACCCGCTGGCTTGTATTGCTACTGTTGCTCCAGACTTTTTCATGCCACTTATCCTTTCTGTAAATCCTGTGTGCTCTGGCCTGGGTACTACAGGGTAGCTGGTTTCCTGCTGGTCTCTGGTCCAGAGTCCCATCAACAGAGGGAGATGAAGCAGATCTTTGATCTTTTTCCTGCCAATTACTGCAGCTTTCGGTCTTGGGTTGTTAAAATAATAGAATAAATCACATCTCTTGGAAAGAGTTTTTAGGAGTATGTTTCTGGCATCTTTTGTTCTTAAATCAAGATGGGGAGGCAGTGAAGTAAGAGATAGGTACTTTCTATACATTATATTCTTAATCCTCTTGACTTTCTTCATATGCATAAGGAAAATCAGTTTATCTTTTTATATATTTAGAAGAAGCAGCCTTACATTTTTAAACTTTCTAGCAGGAAATATTCTGCAATTCCAAAAGTTCCAAATTCCATCTAATCTACAATCATAAGAAAAATCTCATTATAATATTTAATCATACACTTTCATAATGAAGACAAGTGCTAGAGTACTTTCTATATACATTTATAGAGGTTAATAAATATTCTAAATGAAGTAATAATTGTCAAAATTAAATTCCCTTAGTCAATAGAAAGTCTTTTTATGGTTAAAATAACTTTAAAGTGTAATTTTACAAGCGTAAATTTGAATCAGAAGGAGAAAAAACACAGCTGAAGGAAATATGTCCAAATGCCCTTTAGATCCCAAAAACTGATGGAAAACAAGAAAATAACTAAATAGGTCTTCCCCTCCAATCATCATCGTCATAACAAAGTATTTATTTCCATTTTAACTTAGAGAAGATGATGAGATATTAAAACTAATCTCCCATTGATTTACTACTAAATTAGAGATTGTTCAAATTTCTAAAAATATTGACGTTAGAGTAAATCTCTGTCTTCTTCATTGATTCATTCACTCAGAATTCACTAAGTGTTAATTAGAAGGTAAGACTAAATATAACAACCTTGTAATATATTAGATCACTTCTTACATGAAACATATATTTATATAAGGGCAATCAGATATCACACATAATATTATCAAAAATTCTCATAATCTGCAAATGTGAAGATTTAGTCACATTCAAGTAATTAAAGTAAAAGTATATTCATTAAGATTATGCTATGCTAAGATTATGCTATTAAGATTATGCTTCAACTGATAACAGAAGAATGATTAGGTATTAGCAATATAAGTATAGAGTGACTATTTTGGGAAAAGAAGCATCTTTATTGCCTTTTTTAACTATTTTAAAGACTGTGCCTTCATAATGAGTACATCCTGAGTCTTTTTCAAAAATTTTTTTTTCTGTTTTTAATTTTGAAAAAGAATCCTTCTCAGTTACTAATTTGACTGGGCTGTTCTTAAACCTTCCATTTCCTGTCTTAGTCACCCAGAGCGTGGTATTACAGATGTGCTGCAACCCAGTCAAGATATGTGTAATACCACTTGACATGAATTATATGATTAAAGCAAGGGTGGCTACTGTAGAAAGGGGTGGATTGCTGTTAGGCTTCACAGCAGAATAGAGACCATCCATAAAAGCTTCTGGAGGAAGGATTAAAAGTTAAATTATGTATCTTTTTGGAATAAGTTTGAAACATGCACTCATCTTTTTCTTAGAAAGTTTGGTAGAATTGGTAGTTAGAACCTTTGTTAATAAGAATTATCCTATTGAATGGCTAAGAGATCCGAAAACAATATCCTTGAAGAACTCAGATATTTGAAAGCCATGGAGCAGTATTATATTTTAAGGGAGATGAAGAAAAAATCCTGAGTACACAGGATTAAATAAAATTAGTACTATATCATAATTGGTGAGTGCTGGAGATCACTACAAAGCAGCTCTGAGCAGGATCTAAATTTTACTAGTTGGCTTTCTCTGTTTATCTGTGAGTCTGTCCTAGGCCTAGACCCCTTGCCTGGCGACAGAAGCTGATTCATAGTAAGTGAACGTCTATGAATCACTGGTCCTGGCTGAGGCTGTAGTGGCCTGGGAGGCCAGAGATACCTCAAAGGACAAGATAAGGTCACAGCTGTGGACACTTGGTTCCAGTCCCAGTTAACAAGATAGAGACTGCAGCTGCAAAGATTATTCCTGCAGTCTCACTTCTACCATGTCTTCATGATGAGACAGTGCTACTGAATTGACTTGGTTCATGACTAGGAGACGTCCTTGAAGTGACTCCCAAGGTGCTGCTCATTGCCTGTCCTTTTCTCAGTTTCTCTGCCCTTTGTCCTTGGTCCTAATATAAGTGGACTGATCCAGAGATCCTTTGTCTTTACCCTCAAAGCCTTAAGCTTAATTAAAGGGTTTTGACCATTCTGGAGTCCTAAAAATCATACAATTTTTCTCTTTTTATTTAATCTCTGCTGTACACTCCTTTGGGAGATTGGGGATCTAGGACAGAACCCAACAGCCAAGAAAAGGGAGTTCTAAGAAAATTGGGAAAGAGTGTGTATATTGCTACAAACCTTAATTAACAGCAGGATGGAGCTGCTGTTAAAGGATTGAAGTGCTTGGAGGTCATGTGTGACTATACAATAACCAAGCTTGCATTCCGACTGCACAGGTATAACTGGTGGAGAAGCGTAAACAGTACTTTAGAATACCTGAGAAAAATCTTCAGAGTTTTTTTTTATACATTTGCAAAGGAAACTTGTTCTCTTGCAATACATATGTCTTTAGTAGACATTAACCCACGCCATTGATAAGGAATGCAATGATATTATAGTATGTAATATGTCATTCATCTTGAACCATAATAGATTTTTCTAGAACTTCACTATTTTACTTTATTCAGGGATTTTTTACTCACAGTTATGAGACAATCTTACAAATACATGAAGGCCTTTATGAAAATGAAAATATTGTGAAACTACTTTCTGTTGTTACACTGTGATTTCACGCCTTTAAGATTCATTGTAATTTCTATTATGTTAAGATTTGGAAGTGTTTGAGGTGTTCTTTCTTGTACTTTCATATAATTTGATATATTAGATATTTACTTTTTAAAAAAATTGTCTTCATAAAAAACAAATGCATGTAATTGTCACCCTTAAAAAGAGAAACAAAAGGTCTAGTGTTCAAGGTTAATCAGATCCATTGACTACATAACAGGTTCAAATAGTAGTGGAGCTTTTAACTGTGCTGTTTATAAGTGTTAGCATTATTTTTGTAAATAAGTAAAATGTTTAGTGGTTTACTCTAACCTCGTTTTGCATTTTCTTTTTGCTCTTCTGTTTTTTATGATGTAATTTCATGAAGAATTTTTTCTGAAGTATATAAAGAACATTGTACATCTATCTTCACATAGCTATGTAGGTGATCAAATAGTTAGCACTGTAGTTAACTTTTAGTTATTTATTATCTGCCCAATATTATTCTTAGTATTTTAAAATATAACTTTTTAATCTTCATAATAAGCATATCTTTACTCCCATTTTACAGGTGAGAAAATGGAAACACAAAGATGTTATGTGCTTTTTAACACTGAAAGGTGTATTCTTTAAAGTAATTCTAATTCTAATTCATGAGTGTGTTGCTACTCATGATGCCTTCTCTTGTACTAGTCCCTCTCCTCCACTACCCAATGTCTACTTCCTGTAAAGGTTATACATGAATATCAGGATTTCTGAAAAGGAATCCTCTTCTGCTCTCCGCTGTTAGTTAAGAAGTCACTAAACATCACTTTTAAAATGACAAAATAGTGTGCTTTATGTTTTTCAGAAATCAGAAATATGCGTACATATAAAAATAAAATATTAACTTTAATCATCACAAGACTTTAATTTTTTCTTAAATATTGCCTATCGTTGTAATCTTTTCATGTAATTTCAGCCCTTTGATATCCCTATGTTAACATTTATGGAACATTATTTTCTTTTCCATAGGTGAAACCATCCAAATGAGAGTTAAGGAAACAATCAAATGTTATAACACTGAAGAAACTAATAGGGGACAAAGGAACTGTAAACAACATAGAGTATTGCTAAACTAAATACAATTTGGGAAATTGAAATAGTGGAATTAAAAACTACTGAGGCATAGAAAAGGAATTTCCACAGTTCATCAGTCACAAAAACATTGTAATATTACACATTTGAATTATGCCATGATCAAAGTAACCAACTAAAGTGCACAAGAAATAATAAAAGTTCTTTCCCCTCCAGGAAAATAATATAAACTTCTAACTAAGAAGTAAGTTAAAGTGTTAATATTTCTAAAATAGATTTGAATTACAAAGCAATATATTTCATTTATAGGAATTCTTTGCATACCTAAATCTGTGAAGGAAATGTGGAAAGAGGTCACTTCTGTTACATTACCAAAGAGATGGGAGTTGGAAGTGTTGTATGCAATGGAGACAGCATTAGTGTTGCTTTTCAAAAATCATTGTTTGGTTTTTTTTGTGTGTGTCTGTGACCTTGGACAGAACACTTGAAAGCTTTTGACATCAACTACTTCCTTTGTCAATTGAGAAAGATACATCTCCTGACATTCCCTACAGTGAAGATTAAGTGAGTGTTACTTTATAAGGGAAAACACATTCCAGTGAGGTCAGGAAAAGCTGTTAGTAACACTGGCTTTCCCCTAGGTCTCTTGCACATTATGCACGTCATTTTATAGCTTCAGACTCATCAGATATTCTGGTCCTGATTATATTATTATGAAAGGAACATTTCATTATTTCAAGTAAGCTTCTTGCCCTTGTCTGTTGCTAGTTGACAAAAATGCTGAGTCTTTTATGTGAAATGAAGGCATGGCAATTCAACTATACTATTATTCACACTTTTAAAGCAAAACTATTAGAAAAACTAGTATAAATATTTTTAAACTAATTAAGAAACATTCTTATGGATTAAAACATAAATAGATGTCTTGCTTTAAAAGATTAAAAGCTTCTTGGTGATTATTGTTTGTCTATAGAAACATACTCCATCTTGATGTTTTTATGTGGCTAGGAAGTGTACTGATAGCTCTACACATGGTAAGCATGAGGTCTGTTGACAAGCTACGTCCTCACCTTGAGTTTTTTCCAACATTTTTTTGTTAATCATGTCTAGTTATCTCTCACGGATTTATATACTTTCATCTATGCCTCTTTGTTTCTATAAAAGGATAAACACATTATAAGTAACTATTTTTCCCTTGAGGCATTTGTTTACTTCAAAGTTAAAAGAGAACTTTTTCCCTGAATTTGTGTTTGGGAAATTCTTGAAGATTTGCATCATAGATTTGGATTAAAATTGAAACCTAAGATCAGAAGCAATGTGGAAACATATTAAACATTGAAATATATAGAGCAATAGTAAGGCACAACTGCAGGAATGTGCAGTTAAAGTAAGTTAGTTGAGGGTAAAGTAATGACGTAAAGCTTTTAATTATTTTGGACTTTTAATGTTTACTTCTTTTTTGTACTGAATAAAATCTTTATGTTCGTGCACTGCAATTTGCCTCGGACTTTTGTGAACTGCAAGCAAGTTGAACTCAAAGAATTATTGTATGAATGTTATATAATCTTTTTCATAGGAAATTAAATAATAATTAAAAGTGCCCTATTGAGTTATCATATGCCATAGTCATATTTTATGAAAAGTATTTTACTCTTAAAAATTTAGAAACAAAGAATTTTTGAGAGTTCTAAATCTTGTATTCTCATTTACCAAATTATTGAGTTTAAATGGGTGAAAGCCCAAACTTTAAGCATTCAGACTAATAAAGCAAGAATAAAATTATGGAAATAGGATAAATATATGGCACCTTGAACTTAACATACTGTATTCAGTGACAGAATGATACAACATATGGAAATCTAAGTATAAAGCTGTATGAGTATAAATTTGAAATTAAATAAACAAGTAGTTCTGGGAAAGAAACTGAAATTGAGAAATGTGACTACAGATGTCATTCTAGAAACAAATCTGGCCCAAAGCTGCAGAATCAAAAGTAGCTAACTCCAACCTAGCATCTATGCAAATAATAGGTAAATATGTAGGTAATATATGTATGCTTTGCAGAAAAAACATAGTTAAGTTGATCAAGAAGATATTTTGTGTGTCTCTTTGGTTGACATGAACTCCTGTATTATTAAGATTTATTCAGTAATCTGTGTTAAATAGAAACAATAAAGGATGGATTTTTTCTGTGCTGTCCCATTCCCTAATCATCCACTACACCATAACAGCACACATTTTTTCTTAGAGAAATGTGATAAAGTTCTACACAGTTTGCAGTCCCAACAGTTACACCATAACTTTAAAGAGTAAATTTTCATTGCAATAAGGAGATAAGAAGAGGACACATGGAGAAGTTGGCTTAGTTAGTAGACATTTATAGAAAGATTAAATTTATATTGGAAGAAACTTTTAAAAAGTAGTTTGTGAAAAAAAAAGTAGTTTAGCAGAATGAATAAAATAAAAAAAAGTTTGGAAAACCGATGTTTAAAACATCAAGGAAGATTGCATGTATGAGCCCAGCCTGGGAAATTTAGAAACTTAGATGTTGTCTTGAAATTAAAGATCTGGATATGTAGCCCAATGCAAAGGGCGCAGGCTCAGTGCTTAGAAACACAAAAAGCAAATGAGAACAAGTATAAATTCTTCAGGATGAATGAAACAAACTTGTAAACAAAGGAGAAGCAGGAGATGATACCAGAGTAAGAAGCTATGATCCTTACCAGAGTAAGAAGCTAGGAGGTATTGCCACACCTGTCAACTCACAATGCTGAGGCTGGGAGAGAAGCGTCAAAAGTGAGTCCAACCTAGAAAATCTACCAAACTGGAAAGACCCTGTTTCAAAATGAAACATTGAAAATGGGCTGTGGATACAGCTCAGAGTAAAGATGCTGTATTTAATTCACAGGGGAAAAAAAAAAAAAGAAGATATAAATCTTGATCAGTAATAACAATTTCTGCTATAAAATCTCTTAATATCAAAAAAAATATTCATTTTCTTTTACAAAATTACTCCTTTGAAAGTGACTAAGTTTCATTTTTGCTTAGACACATTCAGTAAGTACAATTACCTCATTCAGATTAAAGAAGAAAGAACACAAAGAATACTCATCATGCAGATCAATAATATAGTGGTAAGGTAAACTGAGAATTTTAGAGTCAGATGCCAGTAGAACAGAAATTTTCCAAAGGAACTAAAGAGAAAAAAATTAACAAGATTCTGAGTATAACTTCAGTACAAGAGACAATAACTCAAATCTCATCCTTAGAGCCACGCAGTAGCCACTAAAACAAAAAGCTATGCCATCCGACATTGGAACACATATGCTCAGAGCAACTCAATATTATCAGTACTGAGATTTTGACATCAGCAAGCCTATAATTCTAGACTCCTGGCCTTTTCTTCTCTGTCCAGCATCTGGGTACTGTTATTAGCTGCCCTAGTTTTACTGAAGACTGCTGTCTCAGGATTTGTTTTGCTTTGAATCTTAGAACTTCTTGCTTTAAGATTGATTGAATTAACCAACTGCCTTTAAAGCCACTGTGGATTGCAAATACTTCCCCCAAGTACTTGTAACCTGCATGTTATACCAATGTCTGGTAGTTTTCACATCCTCTGAAAATGTATCATCTCAGGGTCCTGGAGTGTCAAATAGAGGGCAGAATAGTCACTTTCCATATATTTTCAGTTTGATTTTTTATTGGGCTTATTATTGCTGTTTTAATACACTATTTGAAAATAAGGAAGGAAAATATAAGACATGAGGGGAATAAAAGTAAAAATTGCCTCATTCAATTTTGTTTAACAAATGAAATAAATACCAAAAAGAAATTGGAAGAAATATCTGGTTTTGGAGAGTTTAAAATGCTATGACTGCATTTTGGTATAAATTTTTGCATTATTTTTGGTAAATTGAGGGTTGGTAAATGAGTATTATTTTAATTCCATTTCTTTTCAGTGTCATTTTTCTAATTTAATGTTTAATTACTGATTCAGATGCTCACTCAACATTTTTTAAATATGTTGGCCACATAACATTTTAGATGAGTGGATTCTTACAACTTTTGTATGCTTTATTACCACAAGTATTTGGATTTTGTGTAATTGTCACGCTAATGCTATCAGTGCTACAAGATAAAATTTTAAACAGGATACAACTTTAAATATAAAAATAAAAGTAAATGACTTTTAAAAATAATTCAGTTCATTTTATACAATATAAGTAACTGGTAAATCAGCCAATACTTCCTCCTCATATAGGTAAGTGGTTACTTTAATTAGATGCTTTCAGGTAAATCACAATTCAAGATAGTGCAATTCATTGTACTTTATTGAAACTCAACATAATGCAGTTGAATTAATTGATCCATTTAAAGTTTTCCATATGTTAATTCAATTATATTTTTAATGAGAAAGATTTAAACTATGGGCATAATATGAAATTCTGGGCAGTATACACAGGGAAGATTTTAAAAAGATATTAAGATGATTTGTATTACAGTGGGAGTTCTAAATTGAATATGGGGTGCAGTTTTTTCAAGGAATACTCACAGCTGACAGCAACAAAGCAGCTAAATTCTGGCAAATGTTTGTTAACATTATCCAAAGCTTAACTACAAATCAAAGAATGAATCTGTTCTTTTTTTCCATTTTGTTCCAGCTTTGTCTACTCACAGACTATGGTTAAGCAGCATCAAATCCAGACAGTTCTCTTTTCTGCTAAAGCATAATTCCTGAGAGAATAACAATTTTGTACCCAATTTTCATAGGTAACACAAAATACACAAAATGTTCATACTAGTGATATCATGCTCTCTGTGAAGGGTTATTTTTGCAAAATCCAGATAATCTGTTTTGAGAATCTTGTAAACTGTGACTGAATGTTGACTGCTTATCTTTTATCTAAACATACATGTCTGTGTTTGTCCAAATTGAAGAATAAATCATATTTCCTCTTAAAACAGATAATTGCTAATCAATTTTAAGGGTAATTTAAAAACTGAAGACCTATACCAGAAAATGTAAGTTACATATTGACATACACAAAAATGGAGATTCATTTAGTATTTGGATTAGCTTTTTTCAAAGTTTGATGCAACTATGAAAATGATTTCCAATATCTGTGGTCTGTCATAATGAATATTTTGTAATATTTACCATGCATATCCTCTCAAAAACTGCTTTTGCTATAGTTATAATTAATTTTACTTAATCAACACTTAGCATCTCCAGTGATATATAAAGCATTTACTTGTTTCAGTGACAAAGATTGTTACATGATGTATTATTCAATAGTAGAAAAGAAGCATGATATATAGAGGAAATGAGTAGTAACATGGAATTTCTCAGAGGTATAGTCTATTTGAAGTTCTCTAAAAGTTTTGCAACAACAAGACAAGCATTAGAAAGTAAGACATTTTTTGGACAGTTAATAACCCATAAATGGTTCTTTTATGTATTAAATAATGGATGACAATAGTAATAATAATTAGATCTGCACTTGGAAATAACAGAAGCACTTTATCTGTAGGAGAAAATAGAAATGACATCTTTCGTTGGAATGTTCTTTGAGAATGAGAGATTGATCACTGATATAAAGCAGTTTGCCAAGTCGTCTGCTAAACTGCAATCAGAAATAAATACTTTTTTTCCTGTACACTAAAATCTCTTAAGGCAACACATTTTGAAAATGGTTTATCCAATATTAATATATGTAGCTAACAAAACTCACCATAAAGTATCAGAATATTCATTAATATAGATTCCTGCATTCAAGAAAAATTTTTAAGCATTCTACTTCCAAACTGTCAACAGATCAGAGAATACCTAGACCTTTAGACATTACTTGATGTGTAAAGGTTTTAAAATGGAGATTTTCATATTACTGATTAATCAACATCAAGAAGTTAACAACATAGTAAGCTTTGCCTTGAGGGAAAGTTAAACTGGAGCACCAATAATGACACACAGTTTATGTTCCTGCATTGACATGTCCATTTCTTCATGGAAAATTGGTGTGTGTGTGTGTGTGTACATATGTCTGTGGTTAGGTGCTTAGAAAGTATTATCTAAAATATACATGGCAGTAAAAGTAACAGTTATGGGGCTGGGGATTTAGCTCAGCGGCATAAGCGCCTGCCTTGCAAGCAGGCAATCGTGAGTTCAATCCCTGGTACCTATAAAAAGGAAAAAAGACCAAAAAAAAAAAAAAAAAAAGTAACGGTTATTATGCTTTGATTTTGAAACTTAACTACCTTTAAGATAACAATTTGTAATTTATCAGCTAGTGATTTCTTACTGTTTTTTTTTTAAATTCTGCATTATTTCTACTCATTTTTCTGTTTTGCTTTTTTTCACTAAATAAAAAACAACTGATTTATTGATCTGGTGGATTTTTTATGAAGCAAAATCTAAAATAATTGTGTCTTGCCCACAGGAATAAGTCTACTCAAACTTCATTTTGTTTTGATATTTATGCTTTACTACAAAGGTCTAAATGTTTCTAAGTCTTTCACCCAAACTTCACTGTGTTTTGACATTTATAATTTATTGCAAAGATGTCAGTGCTTCTACTCTGAATCTTTCAACTCTCATTGACCAAAAGCAATGCAATTTTATAATCCAAACTTTATAATCCAAATTTGTTAGAATATGGACAGAATTTGATAATTTTACAATCTAGATAATAATGTTGACTATATATCATATCTATTAATTTTAAAGCACATTTTAAGTAAATTCTCCTTAGCAAGAGAGTTGATAAATAACATTCACAAATTACTAAATGAGTATGAAAAGTCAGAAACAAATACATTGTGTTTGTGATAGTTGTATCAATACATGAAAAATTCTCATGAGCAAAATGTCCTGGCAACCTCAAATTTCCCCCATTTTTTTTCACTCCTATTTTACAAGTTTAGACTATTAAATTTCTTGTTAAATAAATCTTTCCACAATTTCTTCAATTTTTTTTTCTTAACACTTAAGTCTGCCTTGATGCTGCAAAACCAGAAAGGACAATGGTATCTTGTGTTAGTAACCTCAGGTGGCTATGACAAATTAATATGACTAAGCGGCTTACTATTGTTGAAAGTGGGAATTCCAAGACAAAGGCATAGGCAGATGCATCCTAGAGTTGTGGGTTTTTGCTTTGTCAGTTGGTATCTTCTGATTATTTTCTCCTGTGGTAAGAAGGGCAATTCTCTGAGGTTTTTTATATATATATATATATATATATATATATATATATATATATATATATATGGATTTATATATATATCAATAGGAATCCATAGATTTATATATATATCAATAGGAATCCATATATGGATTTATATATATCAATAGGAATCCATATATATATATTCCATTCCACTTCCAAAGGGCCTGACTTTCTAATACTATCTTACAGGAGATTTGGTTTAAATGAATGTATCTAGAGCAATTCAAACACTCATATATGACAACTAATGTTTTCAACAAGGATTATTTTCCCCTAATGGAACCATAGGCATTTGGAAAAATTCATCTTCAAAGTGAATTGAGCAAAACTAATTAATTTACAATTCTGGAATTTGTAATGTATTTTAAATTATAACAATATTAATGCATTGATTTCATTTTTCTATGACTCAAATCATATTTTGCTAATAAAAGATTAAATTGTATAGTACAGCCATGATAATTTGGCTTCCTAAAGATTTTAATTATTTTCTAAAAATTTAGATTAATGATTAGAAAAGAATGACTTATCAGTTCTTAAATTATGATGCTTTTAGGATATTGTGTGAGGTAATTGTTATGTAGGTGTTAACTGGCTTGCAAAAATTTAAGCAGCTTTTTTATATCATAAGCAGCATTAAAAAATTCAAGCTTCTGCATTTTCTCATAATATCAGGAAATACAATTATGCTATCTAATCATTTTATAATAAGCCACCAAATGTCAAATGCCACAGAAACTTAAAGATACTTTAAACGATGATTTTAATGTAATTTACAAATTATAAGGTTAAATAATACATAATATTGAAACATGCTGCTGGCAAAGTCTTTCTTTAGAGTTTTATACAGTATCCTCATCAAATTTCATTCTCATGTGCCAACGTGCCAAGAATAACTTGGTATTCACAGAAAGTTTGAGAAAGATAAATACAATATAAACAACTTTCTACTGAAACAATATTACGTGGTAGTTCACAATCTACAAAGTCCATCCACTATTCCCTGATTCTTGAATATTTATGTTCCTTTTCCTCAGTTGTCACATTCTTGTTTTGAAAAAGGTATGTGTAGTAAATATTTTCCTAACAATAACATTGGAAGTAAAGCAGAAACAGAAAATTATCAGATCACATGACTTTAATCAATAGTTTTAAAATCAGGAAAAATTAAGACAAAATATTCCAGTTTAGTTTAAAAAAAAAAGTCTGTTTATTATTAGTGTCCAGTAAAGGAACCATGCATCTTGTTATGCTTCAGAAGTATAATTAGTAACTTTTGTTATTGATTTAAATATGTTGAATTTAGATTTCTGCTACTTACAGCCAAAGCTACTTAGTGAGTATATTAGATTTGGCTATTTAAAAATTTTAATTCTCTGCTTACCACTTGTACGATAATTTGAAAATAATTTAATCATCTTAAGGATTAGTTTTTTTAAAAATGTTTTGAGAGCTAAATAATGTGATACATATGCATGTATTTTAATATCACAACATTGTATGAATGTGTATTAGTAACCATCATAAACTGAACTGCAAACCACGTGTCACTATACTTTGTCTTACAAGTATTGCATATCTCAGCAAATTGTCTCTACACAAGCCACTCTAGTCATCCTTACTCTAAAAATAATAATTTAAGAATAAATTCATTCTATACACCATGTAAAAAATAAACTTACTGGATTTACTCAATATATGTTCTTCTGTTTGTATTGAAATGCTTTCGAATCATACTATACACAAATCAAAATCTACTTAGTTGCAGTGGGATTTGGTTATCACTTTCTTAGCAAGGCATAATGGTTTATGCTTGTAATCTGAGTCTCTGAATGGCTAATGCAGGAGGATTTTGAGTTCAAGGTAAGTCAGGGCTAAATAGAGGTGAGGCCTGGAAGGCAGGGCAAATCTGCGCACATCCAAATAAAAGAAAATAAACCAAACTGAACCGCTGTCTTCTATGTCTCGCCCTTGGTTGAATCCACTCTGAACTGAAGAATTAAGAAAAAAAAAAAAAACATTTGATGTTATCTACTCAGTTATTTGTTAATAACATATTTATGTACCTTAACTATTACATATATTTAAGGCACTAGTAAATTGCCATTTGTTAACATGCTATTTGTTAACAATGCAAAAGTTTAAAATACTAATTTTATTAGTATCATTTAAACATTTGCCTGATGTGTTCGCTTCACATTTAAGTACATTATTTCAATTTTAATCATTTAGAAACTTTAACTTTGGTGCCTTAAAATGTTTATCAAGAATCTAATCAAATTCCTGTGAAGTCTGTTTCACACATTTTGTATAGCCTTTATATTGAATTGCTATGTCTTTTAAAATGCTATTGTTTGTGGGAGTTTTTTTGTCTTTTTCATTTTTATCGGTACCAGGGATTGAGCTCACAACTGCCTGCTTGCAAGGCAGGTGCTTATGCCACTGAGAAAAATTCTCAGCCCCTAAAATGCTATTGTTAACACTTAGAATTTTTGTTAGGAATGTGTGACCTCCATATATTGTGTTTTATGCTTCCCTATTCTACATTGTGTGAGTGAGAAAGATTATTTCCCTGAAAATGCTTATGATGAGACAGAATTGAAAAATGTAACACTTTCTGGAAATTATAGAGTTGTCATAGATATGAGATTAAAATGAATTCAGAAATTTTATAGATATATAAAATGATAAAAAGCATTTCACTTTTTATTAATGAAATGGGTGTTATGTATTTATGTATCATTAATTAATGTTGACATAATCTCATTGTTGCAATGTAAATTGTCATTTTAGCATCATTTCCTTTTTTCTAAAATTTTAAAAATGGTCTTTTGATTTTATGATTTTGAATTTTTGATTTCTATCAGCTAGGTACCATCAAGGTTCCAGGCAAAATAAATCAGAACCAAAATATAACCTTGTCTAGAGAATATTTTTCAGATACTCTATAGAAACAGAAAATCAAGTATTTAAACATTTCCTATCAAACATAAGAAGGCACTACTTTTATTCAAATCCTCTCTCTCAGCACTCTGTTGATCTGATGTGAGTGGCCAAAACGTAGCTACTCACGATTTCAATGCGCTTCACTTCAATTTTTTATTACTGAAAAAAAAAAAAAATGTACCATGTACATTTAGTATTATATATGTAACTGGTTAATTAACTTTTAGACTGGTGAAGATTAGACTCAGTATCTTGTGCATGCTAAGCAAATGCTCCACTGCTTAGGAATACTCCCAGACATTTTATTTATTTATTTATTTGAATTTTAAGTCAATGTCTAAGTCGCTGAAATTGACCTCACAATTTTTGTCTTCCTGTCTCAGCCTCCTGAGTAGCTCGGATTACAGGTATATGACAAAATCTTATCTCCTTTACAAAGTTCTGTCAGTGGCATGAAACTCATTTTAACTGTCATTGAAATAAAATTAGAAAAAAAGATAATCCAAAAACATGTAGATGTATCTGAATGCAGAAAGACTACATATCCTCAAGTGATAATAATTCTAAAAATGTAGAAAAATAAAATACAACAGGAAATCAAAAAGGTATTAGTTGAGTTTAGAGGAAGAACGTTGAAAATTGCTAAGGCACATGAACAAGGCACAGAAACTTTTAGAGGACATTGAATTTACAAATGGTACGGCCATATCATTACATTAATATGATAGTACATATTGCATGGATCACATTACATAGACCATTACATAATAAGATTATTACATACTAATGTAATAATATGACTATAAATAATATGAACAATTCAATGTTGATGGTTTGTAATTCAGCTTCCTTAATTGCATGCTTGTCTAAATTATTTCATTTGCAAAAGAGAAATTTGTTTTCAGAAGTATATTATTATTTTCAAGATCAAAATTAACAGTAATTACTTAAATTGAGAACTAAATTTCAGACTGTAATATTTTAATGGAAATATACACTAATTATTTTGATTTAGTTAATTTAAATAATCACATAGATATTGAAAACAATAAAATGTAAACTGTTGTGAGATGAACCAGAAGGAATCCATTACCTACCTACAAAAGAAGCCAATATTTTTCTGAAAAGTAGATGTTTGAGATTCTTTTTTGATTTTTTTTATAATTTGGTTGCCTATTTAAATTCTTTTAATTAGTATGTATGTGCAGTATATAATTATATTCATCTTGGAGAATTTGGTACATGAAGCTAACACCTCATAATTATTTTTTTTTCATTGCCTTTCCTCTTTTCCCTCCCCACTCTGTTTTTCTGTGCCCTATAATCTGTCTTTTACAACTGAATATAAATAAGCAGAAGCAGTTGGAAATAAAATTATTTTAAGTTTGTCAAAAAGTACATGGTACTTTTTGCTTTTCACAAGCAATTAGTACATCTGTAATATAGATATATAATATAGATATAGATATTTTTAGAAAAAATAGGTTGCATCTATTTTATGAAAAAGTATTTTATTAATCTGGCTTTGAGTTTTGCAATGTGTATTTACTACTAAAATAGATTGCTGTGTCAGAATCATCTTTCAGAGCATTACTTTTGGCATCCTTGAGCAAATCGATAAGGAGGGTAGAAAGTTTTAACTTCTGGGGGCGGTCATACACCCCATGATAACTCAAAGAAAGTTTTAAAGTGACTTACACTATAAAATATTCATTCAGGTACAATTAATAAATATATCATAAAAATTTGAATCAATACTTGATGTGATCTGATAACATTTTTACTGTGTTCCATTTCATCATTAATAGATAATGCTGTTATTACTCAATTAGTTGGTCTCACAGATACTTATTGGGCTGAAATTAACATTTCTGAGAATAAGGCCAAACTGATTTAAAGCTTCTGAATTTCTATATGGAAATGGGATGGGAAAATTTCTAAGTACAATCAACATAATAAGAGTTACATTTATGAGTGCTCTTCTGTCAAGATCATTTTGTAAATTATCATAGTCAATTTTATAAAATCTCCAGTAGGTAGTTGCTATTATCATCCAATTGTATAGACGTAAAATATAGAAAGAAATAGTAACTTCTCAGAAATCATAGATTGAAATGTTGCAACTTAGAATTCTGACGTTGCCTAACTATATGTTTTACAATTAAACTATAGTCCTGTAGAAACCTAATTAAAATACCAATAAGAAGTCAGTAATATTCAGAGAGAGATAAGTCATCTGAAAATAAAATTTACAAATTATTACTTTGATAATATGCAAAACTAACATTGGATATAGTTAAAGCAAACATTAAATCAATATTTATAAAACAACAAATAATATGTATAAATTTAGAAAATATACAGAGTTGAATTTATTAATGAGGCATTTAAATATATATATTTAAATAAATGAGGAACCATTTTCATAAATAAGCTTTATCTACCAATAGTCAAATTATACTAATTTATGGTGATGCTTATACACTTTGAAAAGATCAAGAGAAAAATAATACCCACATAGGTAAATGAAATTTTTATAATCAGTAGCTTGTGGGAAGTTTTTCTTAAATATATTAGTAGAAAATTATTTTATCTTGCAATATTCAATTTAGGGAGAAATGTAATTCATTAATTCATAAAATTTTTATGAGTAATCAAGAGTCTAAATGTATACTTTATAAAAGCAGCATTTAAGATTACTTTTTCCATTTTCTTTTAAAATGTGTTTGTTTCCTGACTATTACAAACAAAACACACACGTGCATGTGCACACGCACACACACACACACACACACACACACATACACAATGTGATTGTTTTATAGAGTACTTGTAGAGAAATAATGACTTTAGCATAACAAAAGTATATAATCTTTTGTGGGTGAAACAAGAGTTTATTAAATTAAAAACATTAGTAATTTCAACCTTACACGCGTTAGGATTCTTAGTTAGCTACATAATAACCAACTATAATGAAAACATGTATGTCATTTATAGTGGTGAATGATAATAACAGTACCTTGCCATTTTCAGTCACACTTAACCCATGACAGATGCTTCTGATATTACTCATACTGGTAACTTAAACATGGTAGCATCTTTCAAAATTCAACTAAAATTTTGTTTCTGCCATGAAACAACTTGAATATTACAGATTTTTGTCTTTTCTTCCAAATTCTACATGTTTGCATTGATAAAATGAGTAATAAGGCATCCTTTTATGGTCACTGTTTTTCTCACTCAATTTAAAGCATTAAATTAAAAAGAATTCTGTGGATAGTTAATCTTGAATGTCAGTGTGATTGGCTCAAAAAACCACCTACTAGGTAACTAAAAGATACTTCTGAGTGCATCTGGTTGGATCATGAAGGCTTCCAGACTGATTTCAGAGGAAGACTGGAAGGTCAAACAATTTGTGAGAAGGTTAGAGTCCCTGCCAGGAACCTCTGAATGAGCCTTGTAAGAAACTGTAGCCATGAGATAAAGGCACAGTGTCTCAATTATGAGATTCCTAAATATGGCCAGCTGATGAACACTATCAGGATTATTTTGAACCAGTTCATAGAAAGTATATATGGATGGAACCAGCAAATTGACTGGCGTGATGATGGGGCCTTAGCATTCTGATGTTTGTGTTATACTAGGAATCAAACTTTAAATTACCGGATTTTTGGCCTTGCTTTGGTCTACTTTTTTTCTATAACCTCATCACTACTTTTGGAATGGGACTGTTAACCTAGAATGGGAATGTTGTATCTTAGAAAGACAAAACTTGCTTTATGTATTTTACAAGGATTTACAGTAAGTATTTACCTTGAGTCTCAAAAGAGACTTTCAACTTGGATTTTTGAGCAAAACGGGACTGCTGAAATTTTTGGAGAGCAGTTAGTGTGCTGCTATTTTTATATTCAGGATAGTATCCTCTTGTTAGGTGGAACTGTGACTTTTGTTATTTTCTTTATTTGGGGATTAACCCATGCCCATGATTGAATGGCATGTGTTTCAATGTCAAATAGTAAGAGGTGGAGTTGTGATAATAATTCTGACTGTCAGGGTGATTGGATTTTTAAAAATTCCTAAGAGACTACTGACGCACATATTTGAGCATATGTGTGGTAATGATGTGTGACCTTGTGGACTGTATGTCCCTGGTCCTTCTTGGCTTGCTAGTTTCTGACTAAACAAAAGTTAGTAGCTTTTCATCAGATGTGGACTTTTGGCATGATATTCTTGTCTCAGAATTAGTCAATGGTGCACTGACCTCTCTGAAATTGAAACAAAATAAACACTTTGAGTTTTGTTTGACAAGAATTTTGTTCCCTTAATAGAGACCTCACTAATACAAATTTGACAGAGCCCAAAGATAAGATGAATTTTTTTCCCTAAGAGTAACGCTTTATTCATACAAACCCCTATTTCAGCAGTTCAATATATATATATTGGATCTTTCCTGTGGTCTCCACCACGTCACAGTTGTCCTAGATGATTACTATTCCCACATAAACTTCTCTGTGAACATCTTTCAACTTGTGTTAAATGCCACAAGTTGTTCCTTAGTTGTAAAGTACTTGTGAACAGGGGCTGGGGATTTAGCTCAGCGGCATAAGCGCTTGCCTTGCAAGTAGGCAGTCGTGAGTTCGATCCCTGGTACCGATAAAAAGGAAAAAGACAAAAAAAAAAAAAAGTACTTGTGAATTAAAAATAGTAAGTGTAACCTGTGTATGGTGGCACTTGCCTGCAATACCAGCAATAGGAGAACTAAGGCAGGAAGATTGCTGTGGGTTCAAGGCCAGCCTGTGGTACAACATGAATTCAAGAACAGCCTGTAATGCATAGTGAAACCCTGTCACAAGAAAACAATAAAAAATTTGACTGTCTGTTAACAACTTTAATTGATAGTTTATTGATTGCTGTTTATTCCCAACAAAATATAGGAGAGTTTGAGAGGGAAAATGTAATTTTGTCTTCATGACAACCCAATATAGGATGTTAATTCTGACTTTTTTGGTGAGAAAACTAAAGGCTAAAATTAGAAATAGTAAGAAATTTTTGCAACATTTGATAGCTAGTGAGTGACAGGGCTAAGATTCCAAATTAGGGTCAATGGCTCTGTATTACTCAGCTTTCTTAATTAGAGATATAACACCTAAGATACAATACTCAGAGTATTGTTGCAAGGGGCTGAATTAGTTAAAAATATTATAGTCAGTGAGATAGGGCTAGGTCTCAATGGAGCCAGTGCAGATACCTGGCAACTGTAGGGAACACTGACACCTCTGTCTGTGGGCCAGGCCTCAAGACAAAAGAGCAAACAAATGCACCCATATCCTGAGGATTGATACTCTATAAATAGTTCCCATCCCCCTAGGGAAGTCACTGCTCCTTAAGAATGCCTGCTTTCTACATGACTCGCTTGCTTCCCCACTGGTCCCTAATGCAGTCAATTTTATCTGAACTATTCTTATTGGCTAACTATAGTTATGTTCCACCTTATGCCCATCTGCCTTGTGAGCTCCCAGTCTTTCCCCATCTTAAACCCATTGTTTACTCTATAAAAGTCCCTAGAAACGACAGAGTCCTTGGCATCTTCTCAGGACCCCTCTGTTTCTTCAGATAGAACCTGTCTTTCTCTCAATAAATATATTCTGCTCTTGCCTTCCATTGTTCCTAAAATTCATTCTTTGCTTTTAGAAAATATGAGCTACCAGACATAGTAGGTCGGGAGTTTCAATCCCTTATAACAGTATGAAAAGGCAGAGATATAACTTTCTCATGCTTTAAGCTCATATTTGGCAGGCTCCAACCAGAGACACTGCACTGAAAAACAAAGCAAGGTAAAGCAAGGTTCATCAAGGTTAGGAAGCAGATTAGGGGCAATGTGCCAGAACAAAGGGAAAGAGGCACAGACATCTTGAAATTCTCAAATCTGAATATTCAGAGCTTTCCAAACTCTGTAAAAGTGTTTCAAAGAAATCTAAAGCACATGGTCATGTACAGTCACAGGAATGGTCATCCTTGTTGTACCAATTTTTTGTGTAAATCAGCTTTCTCAGTGCTGAAACATAAGATCCAAAACTCACAACATAAAGGAGGAGAGATTTAATTTGTTCATTTCAGCCCTGGAACCAAGGCAGAGATAACATGGAACAAAAGTGTAGCAGAGTAAATATACTTGCTTTATTGAGATACGAAGCCAAGAAACCACAGAATCTCACAGCAAAGAGGTGAGGACCAGACATAGTCCAAAAGGCTACTCCTCAATGATCTACCCAGACACATCTAGAAATCTAAGTCACCAACCCTGGCGTTGAACGCAAATCAATCAAATTGAAACTCCAGTTTAACCAAGCTTTTAACTGTTGGAAATGAATTGAATAATAGGATAATAAACAAACAAAGAAAATAATCTGCCATTATGGCTGATTCAAAATATATAAAGTTGTAGAAAGAAATAAACATGCTATAAGGAAGGGTCACATATTGTCTCTTTATCTGTATTATTTTGCTCATTCCTTTATTCTAATATATTACTTCCTAATTCTTTTGATGAAATATCAACCTAAGACTCTAGAGTCTGAAAGAAGCACAATAAAACTCTGTACAGCTGATGACAGTAAGAATAGCTACAAATATTGCACTCATTCCTGTTAAAATATTTTGTGGTCAAAATAGCATAGGATAAAAAATGAAATATTTTAAGTGTGAAATATGTTTTAATATTGAAAAAATATATATACAATCTATGTAGATTAAATAAATCTGTCATTACAAGAGTACAGAACATTTTGTAGAGTCAGGTGTGGAAAGTCATTGTTCTTGACCTAACGTAGTTCTGTCTTATCATAAGAAATTTGTTTTCCTACCAATAAATTTTCAATTCTTTATGATTCCACATAACAAAAGGCTTACAGAGGATTTTATTATTTGGGTATTCGGAGATAATATATATGATGGTTTTTTGGAAAACCTTTCTACTCCATACTCAGATGTACTTCATTGTCAAGTGCATACTTAGATTAGATTCTTGAATTGTGATGTTGATCTACTGCTTCTTTTTTTCAAATAAAATTTGACTGAACATGTTAAAGAAAAAGAAATAGCTCTCTTACAGCAGGACAAATACATTAATAAAAATCAATAAAAATCTTCTTGTATCAGATATAGATCATGAACACTCATCCTAAAACTTAGAGACATTTGGCTTTTCTAACAGTTTCATTTGAGGTTACAGCCAACATTTGGGCTTCTGTCTTCTTGTTTTGAAGAACAGGTATTTTGAAAACTTAATACAAATGTAGTAAAAACATACTTACACATAGAAATAAGATATACTTTTATCAACTAATCTAAGTACTTTGGGGTGTCTGTTCTTATAGATTACTCATCTGTATCTCTTTCCCTGAAAGCATAGTGCCCCATAATACTGTATTTGATCTCACATCAAAAATATTTTAAAATGCTTGTTAGATGACAAAGCATGCTTATCAACAACCTTATAAGAAAGAGCAGAGGCAATTTATTTAAAGGTCTATAAGAGATTTTGCTAGACAATTTATTTCCAGATATAGCTGACTTGATTTCCAGATTCTTAAATATAGTGAATTGTTTCTGAGGAGTAAGTTCTTTAAGTCTAGCAACATCTTTTGCAACATGGAAGCTTATTTTCAAGGAAGCTGTCTTTTTTCTGACACTACTTTTATTAATCTCTATGAGTTTTAAGAAAAAAGGTCATTGTGGACATGAATTCAGTACCCTAAGACTATCAAAAAGTAAACCTCCTGTAATCAATTTAACTACTAAGAGCCCTACTATTATGCTTATCTGGTTGCCCAAAAGGTCCTAAAAAATTTGTAATTGGCTCTGTATATTCCAGAGTTTTGCTCCTGGAGGATTCTATATTGGTATAACATTTTGTCTTTACAGTATACTTTCTAAAATGGATTCAGATAAAATTATATACATATGTTATATTTGATATGGGTAGAAGAATGCTATCCTTTACATTTCAATTTAATAATAACTTCAGAATAGAAGACATTTATTATCAAATATATTAAAATTCATTCCAGTATGACATTAAATGTTGGATATCAAAAGAAGAGCAATATTAAAATGCATAAGTGTTATTAATAGAACATATTGGGCTTTCAAAACATAACACCTAGGAAGGCCCTCTAGGATTACTTTCAGGCTCTTAGCTATTTAACATATTTATTAGCAACCTGGGTAGAGTGCTGAGAAGATGATTCAAAATTGAGAGGAAAAGCAAATACTACGATTGAAGATTTAAGATTCAATAAGATGTGTGGAGATTAAAATAATGGGAAAAGGGGTGCTTAAGTCAGTTTTATCATATGCAGTAGTAAAGAAAGAAGTAAACATTTTAAATTGAAGCTTTAAACAGACTCTTTTTTCATATTGCCAAGATTTGCAATTATATGTTCTGCCTGAGCAATATTCTATAAGCAGAAAGACAGAGACACAAACAAATAGAGAGACAGACAAACAGACACAAGTAACTCTTGCAGTTATGCTCACATTACTATTTAAATGGACCCAAGTATGGTGCCACAAAGAGACCCTAACCGTTCAGATGTAAACAATGACTAAATTGCTGCCACAGAATAACTACAGACAAACGATAAATTTTCTCAAAGTGATAAATTCAGCAGTTGAGTTGAATATACAACCAGAGATATGAGTTTAAATCATAATGTAAGATTAACCACAGCTGGGGCACTGTTCTCTTGTTCTCTATAAAGAACAACTGACAGTTTGGAAAACATATAGAGAACACCTAAGGAGAAGACGAATCATAAAATAAATCATATTATGAAACATTTAAAGAGTAAAACGAGATAAATGTGAACACAAGTTGTAATGAATCTGAAAAGGGGTGATGTAATTATATACATTTTAAATTAATAAGACCCTAGGTTCCACATCATGACAAAGATTCATTGCTTTGTATTTCAAAACATTTTTGTGTGGACAGCTGTTTTCCTATTAGTTTTCAAATATTTTAGCTTGTGTTTTGTATCTAATACTTAGGATTTTGCAGTAAACTCATCCCAGAAGTTATATTTATTTCTGTAAAGAATCTGTCCAGTGTATTTTTTTATTTAAAGAAAAAGGGTAGAAATAATACAGAATTTCAAAAGAAGTTACAGTAAGAAAGGACTAGTCGAATGTATTTTTGCTTGGAGTTTTTGCAGTTTGCTTAATACTTGTGCTTGTTTCTACTAAAGAAACCTGAGAAAAAAGAACTAGAAAAGTGCAGGAATAAGAAAACTGGGACAATTCTATGGATGCATTAGGTCCTAGTTTACATTCATATATTACAGGACATGAACAATAAGAGTGCAGATACAATTTTCAGAAGAAATCTGTGTTGCTATCTAACTAATACGACCACTAAAAATGAGTTAGAGGCCAGAAATTGTAGAAGCATGCATTCAGATTTTTTAGGGCTAACAAAACATAAGGAATATTAGATAGTGATTAGAAAGTTAATGCAAGTCATCAATTATTTTAACAAAATTAAGAGGGAATTTAATATAAGTTGTGATTTCTAGACAAAGAAAAATACCTGTTAGGGTGCTGAGCTATTAATAGAAATTGACACTATTTTTTCTAGATATATTTTCTATGTTCTCATTATATAAAGAAAATTGGAGAGAATCAAATATAGTATTTTAATTGCTTATTGATTTTAAAGTAACATCTACATTAAAAGGGACTGCCTTCGTCAGCAAGTTCAATGAAATTTAATTATGTTGTTTAAAAATTAAAAAAAAAACTAATTTGTACAGAAAAGGAATAAACTAAAGGGTAGATTGAGAGATACAGAAAGTAAAGTTTATACAAACCTGAGACATGCCTCAAGAATTGCTGAAGTGTGTTGTACCTTGTAATTTAACTGGGTTAATAGGTAGGGCTGAGTTTTCTATGGGCAGGTCTTAATTTCGAGGACAGGTAATCTGAAATGTAGTGAGCTATGTAAAGGGGAAAAAAGGAAAATAAAGGAAAATATTTTCCACTGGAAATTAATTAAATGGATTAAGTCTTGACTGAATCATGTTTACAAAGTTATTTTGGGTTTTTGGTGAGATAATATGAAAAGACACATAAAATTCAAGATGATATCTGTCCTCACACATTCCTTTCAAAGAAATTATCTTAAGTAATAATTACAACTTTTATGGTATCTTGAGAGTTGTAACTTTACCTATACTTTCGAGTTTTCTTAAAGCATTTCCTCTTAGGCTGAGGCAATTACCTTTTCATAAAACATAGATCTCATAGCTTTCTGTCATGTATATTCATTTTGTTACTATTTTTCTACTTATAGTTACTAATTAGCATTACTGTATCAGTGCATAATTAGTTTAAAAATATCTGTTATATTTGATTTGCTAAAGATCATATTCACCTATTGAATTTGAGATAAATCTCATTATTAAGCGCTTAGTTCTGCATCCTTCATAGTAACTGATGAAAAAATGAAGCTATGACTTTAAATTATCAAATGCAAAAAAAATTCCCAAAATATTTATATTCTCATTAAAAGCTAGAATTCTTTTAGTATGGAAATTTAATTTCATGACATTTTTAGATCTCATAATGCCTTAGTTTTAAAGTTAATATTATTGCTTAAATAAAGAACAAACATTGTCATGCATTGTGTTATAATTTCTAATTGAAAATTACTTTCAAAATTGATACTATTTTTGTACATATTTAATTTTTTAGGCAGATATTTGAAGAAAACTGAGGCTTTGTATAACTATATAATTAAAGCAAAGATACTGAATTTCTTAAATTTCCAAATAGATGATACAAAATGCCAATAATAAATTATAATTAGACAGCATTTATGTATTAATGGTTATCATGCATTTAAAAATGTTGCAATGATAAGATGGATACTTTCACAGTGCAATGTGTTCTTCAAAATATAGTAACAAACAGAAGACGGAAAAAAAAACATGTAAAATTTTTACTTCAGTATATTTACCTATTGTAAAGTGAAAAATAAAAATTATTATAATAAAAAGTACATAAAATTATTTGTAGGATATTTTTCTGTTGGGTAATTTTGATTGACAAATTTCTCTATCAATTTATATGCTCATAATAACACTTTAAATATGATTCTTGGGTTTTTCAATATAAAGAGAAAGACATCATATCTAGCTTAGTTTTAATAACTTATAAAAAAGTGAATAAGTAAGTAAACAAACAACATAAAAATACTTGTAATCTCACTTTTTGAACATATAAAACTGAAGTAACTACTCTAGTGAATAAGTGTTGGTCAATGGCAAAGACAATAACTGATCTTTTTCTTTGTTTTTCCCATTTGTTTACTAATTTTGGTAAAACTTCAATATCTTTACTATTTGAATTGATAGCTCTATAAAAATTTTCTAGTATTAAAACTTGAGTTATTTGTTATTAATAAAAACAAGCTAGACAACGAAATTACCATCAGAATTTATAAAATGCCACAAAAAGTTTTATTGACAAAAACTACCAAAATATCATCAGTTCTCTAATTCAGTGGAAATTTTATGTGATATATTTCTCAAAAACTCAATACTACTCAACAAAAGTGGATAAAGAGGAAAGAGCTTTATTTTTTCTTAGAGTGACAAAGTGAAATGAAAATATACTAATCAACTTTTAATTCTGATTTTTACAAAAATTTAATATTGTAGGCAATGTCTAAAGATATTTGAAATGCAAAATTTACTCAAGGAAACCTAGTCCCCAAGGTCATATAACTTTCAGCTTTGCAAGATACTGTTTTTGGCACATAGGAACCAGGGCCCTGGTACCAGTGCCTCATTAGCTTCTTCCACTAAGGGATGAATGCTCTTTCAGAAGCATTAAATGAAAAGTCAGACAAAACTAGGGCAGAAATTGCTGCCATGGATACAAAGCTAGTCAAGTACTATAGTTGCATATTTGAACAAGTTGTTGTACAAAACTGCAGAAAAAGCAGGGGAAGAGATGTAAAATGCTGTTACCAAAAGAATATTCCAAGGACAGAGCAGGAAGTCTGGCCCAGGTTTAAATTAGTTTTCTCCGAGTCAAAGTCACCCTCACATTATCATGGAAATATTGGTAAGGAAGAAATTTGCGGAAGTGGAGCTTGTATCAGACACATCCCTGAGACAATCGATAGTAATTTTATGATATTTAAGCAAGGAGAAAAATCAATACATATTTAGAAAATTATTCAAGTTCATATGGAGGCAAAAGAATGGGAATGACAAAACTGATAAAAATTAAATACAAACTGTCAAATTTAAAAGATGAAGATAAAATAGTAATGATTTTGCCAACAATAGGAGAGTGAATCCAAGTACTATACCATTATTCTTTAATGTAAGCCTTTCTTAAACAAGAAAAGAAGATAACGTATGTTTATAAAAGCAAAAATAAACAAAAAATTGCAGGATAAGTGAAATATAGAACTTGTGTAATAGAATAATATTTCATATTTTAAATATTATAGGTGTTTTAAATTCATTTATAAATTATAGAAATGCAGCATAAATAGCAAAATGCTGAAATACGTGAAATATTATTTAAAGTTGCTTAAAACACTTCACTCCATAAAAGTATTTTGTATTGCTTTTATATTTTGGCAGTCTTTTCCCTTAGATTTTATAGGCAGATATTCTCAATGATAAGAATTTTAGAGACCACACTAGACACTCTAGATATGTTAAAAGTAATGATCTCATACTATTTGTGCTTGGTATGACCATTTTAAGACTATTCATTTTAATATAACTAGAATATATGTGTTTTAGCAAGTGGAAGTTCTAGAAAAATGCTATTCTAAACAATATTTCAAGTATTTCTGGAATGCATATCTGTAAGAAATGATAATTGTGCTGCATTTTGATATATCAATGTGTGTTCATCAGGCAGTCAAGGGTAGAATAGCACTCTAGAAGTTTGTGTTAATAAATTCTTTCATGTGTGAAACAACTTGATAAACTTAGGGAGTTGAATGCAGTTTTAATACCTAGAGTATAAATTGGTGCAGCCTTAGGGATAGACTAGAAGACAGTTTAATTCACATATAATTACAATCATCTCCACCTTCCATAACATAACAAATAAACACAAACTCTAAGGAAAATGCCTAGTATTCAAAATCACAAATCCTTTAGCACAGCCTTCCAATCTTATTGCCATTGTTAATCCTGTACTAACTACAAATTCTAGATCTTTTCTCTTCAAACTACATTCTAACTACAGGTTGTTTTTAAAATTTAAATAAACTGAAATAAATGATTCAATTTCCCAGTTATTCTATCCATAACCTAAGTGCTTACTGGCACCAGTTTAGAGAGCATACATATATAACTTTTCCAACATTTCTAGAATTTATGCTGGACAGTGCTGGTTTAGAAAACTACTACTGGAGAAAACAGGAAAAAGAATATAGTGAGAATTGAAACTGGAAATGTGTGCATGAGTGAGATAGTGGAGATGTTTCATGACACATTCAGGCCTCGAGGCATGATCATTATGAAAACAAAAGATACAGATTAAAATATGGAAGCATAAGGAAAGTATTTATATACTGTATATGACAGAACTAAAAAGGAAGTTGTTCATTGAATGCTTGTATATTTACCAGTTTTCTGGGCTCAGGAATACTATTCAGCTGATCTTCATTCCCACATTCTGTGATGCTAATCTTCACACCACCTTTGAAGCTCATCAGAGGGGCAAATTTTCTAACATCTCTGATACAATTGTTCTATCTCTTTTCGATTCTCACATCTAATTATTTTTCTGTCATCAGAAAAGTTTTCATTTTCAATGAAATGCTTCTGTAACTTGCCACTAAAAATATAGAGGTTTTTGTCTTCTTGCAAGATATTTTCCTGCGACTTGTTTCTCGGTCTTTTGTTTCTATTATTTTGTCACATTCATGCTTTGTTAGAATGTCGATACATGACAGTGTAAATTATATTTAAAGTGTTCATCAATTTATCCTTGGACAATTCTACAAAGATTGACACAAAACAAATGTTTTAAAACCTGAATATGTTTTATCTTAATATAATGAAGAAATGCCTGCTACGTTGTCTCACTCTGCATAAATGACATGTAAAGCATAAATAGGCTAAGTGCTTTACTCATGTTCATTCAGCATACAAGACAAAAACTGAAATTCAAAACCACATAGATCTTATTCAACTCTCTCTACAAAATTAAGACCAGATTAGAGAATGCGTGGAAGTAAATACGGGGAAATATTCTAATACAATGTACAAAGAAAAAATTAATGAGTTGGAAATCTAGGTGTTAATGAATGTTTTAAGAGATATAATTCCAATAGAATTTCATGAAGAGGAGATAGATGTGTAAAGCAAACAATTTTTGCAAAGATATTTGGAGAAACAATTACTTATATTTTGTGTTTGAGCTGCAGCTATTATGTTCAGTACAGTGGAAAAACTAGTAGAAAAAAAAAGAGCAAGAGTGAGAACATGACAGACACAAAGAGTTGGAGAGATAGATATAAGAAGACAGAGATAAAAGAGACAGAACATCACAATATTTTAAAGTTAAAAATGGTGTGGATATCTTTGGTGCACATGTGCAAATGACCAAAAGAAGTTTGATATCTTCTAGAGTGAACATTTGAAGTTGAAAAAAAGGTAACTAAGAACAGATTAAATAGAACATAAGGCAAAACCAACATTTCAGTTTAATGCAAAAAAAAGAGCTAAACACAATATTTGAAAATTAGCTACCATCAGTGTAAAAGAAGAGTTAAGAGTAGAGAATTTCATAGAAGAAGGAATATCATCTCTAAAAGCTGACAGGTAAATATATATTTTTATAAATAACACCTACAGCACTATAAGGAATATGCAAATACAATTACTATATAATAAATTGGTAATAATATTTGGCTAGTTTTTTTTTTACATTTTGCAGTCTAAAATAGGGTTTCAGTGTACAATAAGGATACAAATACTGATGAATGATAAAAAGTGCAGTTAATATTGAAAAAGAAGTTATAAGTACAGTTTTCTTCCTTTTGAGTCATTTATTATTTTCATCATTTTCACTTTTTCTTAGTATATATGGTTGATAATTTATATATCTATAAATATATACATATATATATATATTTATATATACATATGTGTGTACATGTTTAATTATCCTTAATAGGAAATTATATATACATGTTGCCTCTTTATCCTTTTTACTTTTGCTTTCTGTCCCTTTCTTCCCCTATCCCCATCCTCATACTCACTTCCTATCTCCAGAAAGTCTATTTTAATCTTGTAACTCAAGTTTCATTTTCATCCTAAATTATATATGCAACATGGTTCTTGCACAAAAATAGAATGTTGATTAGTGAAAAAAAATTTAGAATGCAGAAAAAATAACCCAGGGATCTTCAGCCATTTAATGTTTCATTAAAGATCAAAACCATAAGACGGAAAGACCCCCAATAATTTCTTTATCAAATACTGCTGGTGAAACTGATTATTCAAATGCAGAACAATGTATTTAGATCCATATATTCTATCCTGCACTAAAACAAAATCAATATGAATCAAAATGCATATCTAAGAAAATGAAACACTGTATTTGCTGAAAGAGAAACGGTAAATTTGTTGAAGATATAGACAGGCAAAAATTTCTCAACAAAAGCCCAAAGGCAAAAGACATAATGTGAACAATCAACATATGTGAATATATAAATTAAAAGCTTCAGCATAGCAAAAGAAGTAATTAACAAAGAGAAAGCATAACCCACAGGATGCAAAATAATTTTTATTTGCTACTCTTCATACAGAAGACCACTTTTAAAATATATAAAATGTCAAAAGAAAATAGACCATCAAATTAAAAGATCCAATCAAAAATGGTAAAATGAGCTAGATACTTTTAAAAAAAAGAAACACAAATTTCCAATGTGTGCATGAACAAGCGCTTGGCACCTTCAATCATTATAAAAATGGAAATATTTTACTTCAGAACTAATGTCTATAGTGACAAATTAAAATAATAACAAACACTAATGAGCTGATAGGGGAACAATTCTCTATTGTTAATGAGTACATAAACAAGTGCAATCACTATGGAAATTAATATGGTGAATCTTTTAAAAACTAAAGCTACAGATTTCATTTGACCCAGTTCTATCTCATCAGTATCTTCTCAAATGAGCTAAAATCATCATAGTAAGGTGACAGATATATAACCACATTATAGCGCTACAACTAAATGGCTAAATATTGGAAGTAATCCACATGCTCATCAACAAATAAATGGATAAAGAAAATGTGCTATAATTTCATAAGAGAGTTCTACATATATAATACCGAATAATTTTTATCCTTTTTACTTTTTCTCTTTCTTTCATGTTTTTTCGACAATATCTACCCAGATTTGTGTGAAAACAGTTATATTGTGGTTTTTTTAATTTGAAAAATGTTTTGTATAATAAACTAATGAATTAGTGGAAATGTACGAGGAAGAATTTAGGAATAATGAAAGCAAAAGGGAAAGAAAGAAGTATTTTTTTTTTTAATGAATATCAGCAAGACAATTCGTTTTTTTTTTTTTTTTTTGTTTTTTGTTTTTTTTTTTTTTTTTTTTTGCTGTTTTCCATTTATTTTCTCAGGAGATAAAAGCTTTAAAAAGTGATAAAATAAGCAAAAATATGCACGTGGATTTTTCCTATTCCTCCCATCCCTTTTTTGGGGGGCTTTCTGTACATCATTATCTTCATTTGTCAGATAACAGTGCTATCCTTGCTCATTATCTTTCACTTCATTATTAGCATTCCTAAAAAAATTTCAAGCTGCAAGATAATTAAAACTTCCCCAGTGCTGCCATTACCTGAGGCCCCCCATTTCTATATAAAATAGGCAAAGAAATAGATATACAAGTAGACATTGACATAGACATTAATGTGTTCAGTTTGAGAGTGCTCTTTTAAGTATAGTTCAGGAAAGACTTTTATCTATATATTAGTCCTCTTGTTTATTAAAACCTCATTCAAGAAACTATGTATGAGGCGAAAAAAGAAATCTAACTCAAGCTCTTATTTAATATAGATCATGTTAGCATTTAAATCTGCTTATTTTTGTCTTATGTAAAAACATTAAAAATTCTACCATTACACATAATTTAATTACCATATATTAGTACATTTTTGTTAAAATAAACTGATTAGAGAATATTTTTATTTTTGTGAGGAAATTAGCATTATTTTGAAAACGTAAATTCTTTATATTCTGATGCAGAAAAGCTTTGACACTAACAAACCTGTCAAATACTAAATGCATTAAAGCTAGAACTAAATCACTTTGAGTTTGGTATTATGTGGAATAATAGCTAAACCTTTTATGATGAAAACTATGCTGCACAAAAGCATTGATTTCTTAAGGAGCAAAAATAGGAAGATAGGCTGGTATTTTCTTAAACTTACAAATCTGAAATTTAAAATGAGACAATTGCTCATTTCATTACTGCAGGAAATAAGCTACTTTAATTCTATGATTTTTGTGTACAAGGAAGAAGCATATCAAAATTGATAATGTATGGTGATTTTCTTCTTTTAACCTTCTGAGCAGAGGAGGAACTCATTAAATAAGTCTACTAAACTTATGTACCACAGTCTAACACTAATGTTTGTACGTCTAATATGTTCAGAAAACAGTATGTCAATAGAAGATTTGAAAAATGCATCTTAACTGTTTTCCTTAAACATTTCTGACATAATTAAGAGATAATTGTCTGCTTGAATGAATGAGTAAAGTTTATGATGATGCAAGCCTTATTCTTTATTTTGAACTTATAAAAGTTCTGAAAAGCTAAAGGAAAAGATGATATAAATATCAATGTTAAAGAAAAGGCTTTAATTAATATATTTGAACAAGAAACTAAAAGAAAAATATACTATATTTTACCCATATGTGGTTTCTAAGTAATTTTAGCTTCATTCATATTTTTATCAAGGAAAGACATATTGTTTATTCAGTTTCAGTTGTGAATTGTTTGGGATACAAAGACTGGCATAGAAACAAAGTCTTTTGTAAATAAGAAGAAGAATGGGAATTAAACAGAGGGGAAGGATGGGTAAATAAAGAAATTAGGATAAATCATTGACAGGGACAAATTCGCTATGATAAATGTGACAATTGTATATAACTAAATTATAACAATAAACAATAAAAAAATAATTGTCATTATTTAAACATACGTATTTTATAGATGACTTTATAAGGTTACTTAAATATATCAGAAAAATAAATAATTTTACTAAATTTGTTATAAATAATTTCAAATTTCAGCTATTACAAAGTTCTTTTAATATACCTATATGTCAATACCTATGTGTATATATATATATATATTCATTATTATTTCCATATATAAAATAAATAATCCCACAAATGTAGTTTATATCATTCCTATAGAAAATAGTTACAGAATTGTCTTTGAGTAGTCTGAAATTATACAGAGTGTTTGTTTCCTCAGGACTGAAATTTAGATTGCTCATTTATTATACAACATATGATACTGTGGTGATTTTAAACAAATAACAATGAGTTAATTAGTTGGCATATAATTATCTCAACAAGAAAACAGTAAAAGTGCTTTATCCTCCTAAGCAATACATTACACTTGCAAAGAATTTCAGCCTTTAACTAGTATTTAGCAAAAAAGCTATACTGAGTGGGTTGTACATCAATTAATTGCCAAAATTAGCATCTTAATTAGTATTTATTTTACTAACATAGTGATTATCAGGCAGATTGCTAGTTGAAATACTGTAAGCTTTTACTTTTCAAGTAACAGAATTATATTGATGTTTTTACTTTTGGAGATATCAGTATACTAACAAAATTCTTATACTCTATAATAAAAATCAGACACATATTAATATGAGTCCATAAACTTATTAAATTTATTTAAATATGTCGTGATAATAGGTTACATTTCTATTTGTTATTTCTATGACAGTATTGTTTAGTCAACTCAGTTTTTTTATGTTTTGGAAAGTCATTCCCACAAAAGGAGTTAATTACAATAAACATATGTTTTCTCTTCTTGCTTTTGCTTTAATTTAGCTGTCTTACTGTTTTAAGATTTCACTCAAATTTCATCATCTATTACCACTAACTAACCATTATGGAATATATAGATACATTTGCTTTTAATATGAAAATTTTCATAAATTGTTTGAAAACATGAGTCACGGTCTCTTTTGGATGGCTGTTTAACAGGACATTTTGGAGGTATAAGATTTTTTAACTCAGTTCTCCTCTCTTTCTTGGCTCATATTTTCAATCAAGTTTCCCTTTCCTTCAGTCTGTTATGATTCCATATACTTGTTCATTTATTAATAATATTTATTTAGTTCCACCATCTTATAGACTGTGCAGAGTAGTAAACAACAAAAATCAAAATAACAGCACCACATAGCTACCTATAACTAACATGCTGATAATAAAATCAGGCTACAATTGTACATAAACCAAGTGACCCTCAGTCTGTCAGTTTCCTTGACTAGACAGGTTTATAGCATCATTGCACTGCAAAGATGTATCAACTAAACAAAGTAGAAGATAGATTAGAATTTATAATCATTGTATTCATAATGCTATTACTATTACTATTAAAATTATTAACATAGTTTCAAAGAAAAGAAAAAGTGGCAATTCTCATGTAATTGAGGTTCTAATATGTTCCTTTATGGTGTATTATTTTACATTGTACTTTAGCATCGTTTCACTTCTGGGACCTTGGTGAACAATTATATTCATATCTAAGATGTAATGACTTATGCTTTCATTGTAGTTTAAATTCCTTAAGTAACATCTAACTACCACTTGCAACTGGCTGGGTTTCAGCTTCCTTATCATAAAGCTTATGAATTTTTTCCTCCTAAATTTGTTTTTCCTGTTATTTATGATAATGTTTAAATAATATTTCAATGCATAATCATTATCTCTAATAATCTGTAGAATGATTTTTTAGTCAAAGTCAAAAGATGCACCAAGAATAGTAATAATAGTGTCAAAACTTAGGCATATCTATGATTGCTAGTAGTCAATAGGGGATGCAGAGACTCAATTTTATATCATAATTTAAGTAATTTCTTTGTAAAATGTTCTAATTATTGATTTCTAAAATAGGTGTAATTAATTTTATCCACTGTAGGAAAAATTGATTGGAACAATAGACGTAACAAAATGGTTATTAGGCTTTCTCCTTAGTGGTTTCAGGGTAGAAAAAAAACCACTTATATCTTTCTGTGGTATTTCTTTGACAATAATTTTCCACCAAATGAGAAATTTGTGATTTAAAAAGCGTAAACTACCTAAACACAGTGACAACTTGTCTAATTTACATTGTATTTCATTCTATACATCTCATATAGGCAAATTGCAAGTTTTAAGTACAAAGCCACATACCTATTAAATGCGAAATAATTAATGTGCAAGTTACATATCTCTGAAGGGTTAAAAACTGATAGGGAAAATAGTTTTCTTAGAGTGATACCACTGGTACATTAGAGATAAATAGCAATTAAAATTATAGCTTAATTGTTGATTTGAAAACTTAGACCGCATTGCTCATAACACACTGCAAGCTAGGTAAATTTTCTCATTTTGATTTTGATTGAAGAAATAGATTTGAGCACATCTTTTAGTTTTACAGGGTTAAATCAATTGCCAGTTATAACCTACTTGCTGATGTCTGTACACCTAACTTAAGTACAGACACTACCCATTATTTATAATGGTCACCCAAGGAATCAAATACAAAGAAAGTGCAGAAAAACTGTCAACACAATTAAGACCATGAAAATCCAGCTGAAGGCCTGGATCCCATGGCAATAACCTGCTTGAGTTCAGCTGAAAACCTATAGCCCACAACAATGACTCAAGCAAGTCTATTTCATGGCTGGCTCTACACTGGGAAGGTCCAAAGGTCAGCACTGGAAGTTAGAAAGTCTATGCCAGTGGAGTGAAACATCTGTGCCAGTAGGTTGAGGGTTCTCTATTGGATACAGGAAGCAATGCTCAAAGTAAGGACCGAAGCTCCCCCCAAAAAGTCCCACAGTCATCCTTAGCAGTAGTGAGGTCCAATGGTCCTCCAATGATGCAAACAGCCAAGTTCATATCAGAAAGCCAGAGCAGTAAATTTCTTCTGGCGACTGAGCATCATACCATCCCCATCCAGAGCCAGGATGCAATGCTCAATTTAGGGACCAGAGCTCCCTCAAAGTGAACAGCAGTCATTCTCAGTGACAACAAGGTCCCAGGCTCCTTTAATGACAAGATCAGGCAAGTTCACATGACGAAAGCTGCTCAGCAAGCTTCCCTAGAAGAAACCATGACAACAGGAGAACCAACAGCACCAAACATCCCCACTCCTCTCTAGGTATTTTTATGCTCACAACAATTCTCAGGCAGGTCATTCACATTGAGCACCATGCTGATTCAGTTCAGCTGCATGCCACAAGTTGACCACCAGTTACTAATCCACCACAATGACTATAATAAATTTAGGGTTATAGTTAGAGTTATTTAAAACAAAATTCATACTGTTAGTCTCATGTTTCTCAGGTCAAGAATATATGAGTCTTACATACGTTGTTTTGAGTCTAAGGCCAAAGTCCTATTGAGATACTGAACTGGAAGCTGAAAGGAAATTATAGATTACAGGATCATGGCAGGTGTGGTCAGAACTCAGTTCACTGCGACAGTAGAAGTAAAATTTTCATGCTAGCTGCTAGTCAAAAATTGCTCTGAACGCTTAGAGACTGCCTTCATTTCATGTTTTGCATATAGCTGTATTCTTTCACCTTCAAGCTAGCACATCATAATGACTCAAAATAGTTCTTCATTTGTTTTTAGTGTTCACATGTTACATTGATCCAAAAATAATGTTTTATACTCTTTATGTAAAATTTAATAATTGGTAACTTTACATCAGTAAAATATCTCTGGCTATATAAGGTAACATTTCTTTTTCATCAACAAATAATGAATATAATTGAGCTAAAATTATCTCATATACTTTAACTCAAAAATTTCCTTTCTCCTTTTCTGCTAATTTCTTCACTCATTTCACTAAAATCAGAACAAAATTTATAAAAATAAAAAGTAATAAGAAACAGTAGTAGTAAATACAGTAGCCAGGTTTCTTATTCTCTTCATCAGTTATATGCTTTTGATTTTGGTAAATATATAATCTGTCATATATAATTAATACTGATAAATCTTTACATTTATTAGAAATCAGATTTATAATTATTAAAATATTGTTGAAAACTTATTGCTGAACTATACTTATTTGATTTATTTATTAGACTATATGACAATGTTAAAACTATAGTAAACTTGTGGTTCTGTATTTGTTATATTGTAGTTTTATTAAATGATGATCATTAAGCATTTCTGTGATACTACTTTATGTAACTTGAGAGTCTCATTTAATATACACTGACCACACTGCATGCAGAAGCAAAATATGATTGACAAAAAATACACTTTGAAACATACTGACTAAATATCTCATATAGACCAGAAATAGCATTGTATTAATCAACAGTTGACTTTGATGTTTATGTCCAGTCACCACTGGTGACCTTTGGAGAATAAGAAGAAAACTGTCAAGCATATGCTGATGTCTCTTAACAATCTTTGATTCTAGCAATCTGGTTTGGGAAAAAGGAAAAACTCAGTAAAAATTCTGTAATTTACAGAAGAATTGATGTACTTGTATTTTGTCAGGCCTTGACTTTTGTCCTTGCTGTGTGCATGTAGGCAGGCATGTTAAATTTGTATCACTTGTGAAATCTCGGAAATTAAGTTTGGTGTGCTTCATGACCTGAAATTAATTTGTATATCATCAAACAGTTATTACTTAGTGACTTTTCATAAAGTGAGTGAGTGTTTATTTTACTGCCTATCCAGCAATTACAGAGTTAGAAAGATTTTAAAAAGATGTTTTATTTTCTTTTATTCTTTATCTACTCATGAAAAAATAATTTTAAGGGAAATTACTCACTAGATGTATGTTATCAAAATAGATTTTAGATAATATTTCTGGTCACAGATCATTGACCCAATAAACTAAAGTCATTACACTCATTGTACTCCATTAGATACCAGACATTTCTAGTAATGGCTCAATTCCATCCTCAAAGTGAGGACAACAATGGTCAGTTAGCTTGTAAATAGCAAATGTATACTGAGTTGAAACAAGCACATTAGGCAAAAGTATCAGAAATAATTTGCAATCCTTCACGTTTAGGTTAAGTGCTTATATGCTTTCATCAAATCATTGAGTTTTAACTTCCCCCTCAATATTCTCACCTCATTCTTCTTATATATAATAGTCATATTTTTTACCATATTGACAAAAGAAAACATTTAACATCTTATTATTAATAGAGAGCATTTTCTTCCCAAAATCATTATATCCTTGACTACTCTCAGAATTAGAAATTTAGTTACTCTACTAGAAACAGACACAATGGAAAAGTAGGATCCTATTAAGTCACAATAGTGTCCTTCTTGTGCTGATATTATTAATTATATTACAAGACCTTGTTTTCCTTTCCAATATCTCTTGTTTACTAAGACATTTTCTAGGACCTGTCAAGTGCTATTTTTCTTGTTGTACTCTGTTGTTATTACCAAGTTCTATTAGAAATGTTCCTCTTGGAACATCATTTCTAGGACTTTTAGATTGTTTACATAATATCTTGTGTTTCTTCTGATTAATAATTTTTCACAGTCTGACCTTTAACTTCCTACATGGCAGTATATTTGGTGTGCTGAGGAGATGGCACATCTGTATATCTTTTCAACTATTATAACCTCAGTGAAAATTATAATGAAAAATTGATTTCTAGAAAATTTATATTGATGAATATTGTTTATTTTGCTCTTTAAATTGCAAAACTTTGTATATTTATAATGCATACCACAATGTTGATGTAGATAATTGAAATTTGGAAATACTGAATTTCTTTTAAATTCCTCAATCCTATATTTTAATATCTTTTATTATACTAAAAATTTTCATTCCTAAAGACATGAGTATGATTACTCATTTGCTTGATCTTATGGGAGGCACATCATAGTTTCAAAGATGAATGGAAATATTACCGTAAATGGTTATATAAGTTGAATGTAAGGTTTCTTTCTGTTCTTAATTACTTGGATATATATGCCCAAGTGGGAAAATGTAGTTGAACTGTTTACATTTCTTCCCAATTCATCCACTTTCCTTGAAATGTTACAGTATTTCTGGATATTTAATACACTTCTTACAGAATATTTAAATTTCAATAATCACATTTTAATTAAAAATTTGGCTGTATATTTAAGAACTTTAAAAATCTAGACTCCTTGAAATCATAAAAAGTAATGAACAGAAACATCTATTAATTCCCTTTGAAATAAAATGTAAATGCAGAATGATGGGAGATGTGAAAACCATACAGACTGTGAAGAATAGATGAAATGTTGCTAGTACTAATGGGAAGCTTGGAGTTAGAGTATGGGGGTCTCATATTTTATATTTGATGTGAATGGTTTTAGTAGATCATTCTTACTTATCTTTTATTTTTAATCCCACTTGAGCCATATTTGAAATAAAAATCATTCAAAAGATATGTTGAATAGCTACAAAGAAAAAGTAATGAAATCTTTTGGATGAAGGAGCACATAATAAAGATCTGTCCCATTTGTTAATTATGCATTCCACAGTAGTAAAGATCATATTCAACAGTGAAAGATACAATACAAAATGAATAAATGTTCATGCAAGAGAAAGACTTCTAAGTTGGTACAATGAACAAAGTAAGACAGTGAAAGTAATATCCTTCTGTTCGCTACATTAATCTAGCCTAAGGACTTTGTTTGAGCTCAAGATAGTGATTGTGGCAATCATGATTCAGTAAAACTGATATTGAAAGAAAGCTTTACATAGATGGACAGCTTCAAGAGTCCTTCTATGTAGCATCACAGCACAAATGCCAAGGGAACAAGACAGTTGTGTCCCAGTCACCCAGTTATAAATAATTTCCTTGTTTATAAAAACTTATCTAGGAATGAGGCAATATCAATAAATATTTTCTATGCAGATAAAATTGTTAGAAAATCACTATGGATGCTGCAGATTTATCTCACAGGGGAAATGTTTAGTCTCAAAGACTACAAGGACAGGCTGACTTTACTATTCAGAGTTAATTTTAAGATGCTAACTTAAAAATTTATTCATGCATTTTTATAAAACCCTCCAGGCTGAAATGAATGAGGAAAAACTGACAATTACTTTGAGGTTGAACTACAAAGCCTTAGTGAGGAAAGAAGTCTTTGTGGACTACACTATTGTTTGTTTCTTTGACAATGTATTAAACAATAAAGGCAAATATCACAATGATAACCTTGCTCAAAAATGACAGCACTCTTAAATACAAGACCAGTTGCATTCATCATTGTTAAAATTTCCAAAGCATTTCCTTACACAGAACAGTATTACAATCCCAAGACTAGAGGTTTATGACACTGTTCAAAACAAGTCTGTCTACTGCTAAAATGTTCTATCTTGTATCTGTTATATCAAACATAAACCTCACTGGAAATTTTTGATAAAGTATTGATTTGTACACTCATCCCTAGAGTTCATTGGGAAGGCTCAGAAAAGATATCTATCTATCTATCTATCTATCTATCTATCTATCTATGTAATTATAGAATATATGTATTATATGTATTATATGTATTATATATATATATATATATATATATATATATATAAATTCCAGTATAATTCTAGATAAAGATCACCTTTACTTATCTCCATTTTCAAGATTGTAAAGGGATAATTAAAAAGGAGAATCAAGAAAGTCTTGAAAACAATCTTAGATTTAAATAGTTGGTGAAAATAATGTAGATGTGCTCTTGAAAATACCTCCATAAAAATTGAACAACTACCAAATTTTTCCAGTCAGATCATGAAAAACTGAACAAAAAGAGTAGCAGCTAATCAAATAAATAATAATTTAAAAGACCGTGTCAACCATGTTATGTGCTATTACATTTTATAGGAAAACTGATGTATGTTTTATTAGAGTGTAAAATTTATTGCAGAAAATATCCTTTCTTTAACTTGTAATTATTTATACTTTTTAATTTTTTTTGAAAGTATACAACAGAACAAGTCAGAATAAAGCCAACTAAGATCGTACAGTGAAATTGGTACAGAACTTCATAGCAAGTTACAGGGATAACAGTAACAGGTATCACATTATATTTTGTTGTCTTTATAATAGTTCTTTCAATCACATATATCAAAATGAGATGAAACAGAGAACACTATAGAACTTATCAAAACAGAATATTGAATAGAGCAGTACCGTTAATCAGAAAAGAGTGAAACAGTAATAAAAAATTTTGCCTTCAAAGAAATGGTAGACAGAAGTCTCTCTTATTTGCTATGGTCAACCTCCCAGGAGATGCCCAGATTTCTGGTTCCCATTTGCTAATGGGCAGGGGGCGGGGGGGGGGGAGGAGGATCAGGAAAGTGGGATATTTGACTCTAGGACATGTAGCAGTAGGTTCACTGTTGTTAAGCAGGGAGGCAGGATGGTCATTTGTTTTCACAGTGTCCTCAGTTCCAACATGGCGTGGATCTCAGGAGACACTGCTAGTTCTCCCCCTGTAAGGGCTGCAGTCTGCCACCCTGCCTCCACTTACCAGGGATGGGAGGTGCATGCTTGGCTTCCCAGAGTCCTAAGTTCCAGTATGGTGTGGATCTCAGGAAACACTGCTGATTCTCCCCCTGGAAGGACTGCAGTCTGCCACCCTGCCTCACCTTACCAAGGAGGGGAGGTGCTTGCTTGGCTTCCCATAGTCCTGAGTTCCAACATGGCGTGGATCTCAGGAGACACTGCTGGTTCTCCCCCTGGAAGGGCTGCAGTCTGTCACCTTGCCTCCACTTGCCAGGGACAATTATTTATACTGTTAAAAAGCACATTTATTTATCACTATAAAATACATACCTACAAAAAACATATTTATAAGACTGAGTAAAAATGTACATAAAACTGCACTACTTCTGTTTGCTTAGATCCATGTTATTTGTTGAAAGATACTTTAAATATGTTATTCTGATTTCATAGTCAATAATTTATACATGTGATTATACATCATGTACACAGGTATACATTGATATATATATATATATATATATATATATATATTTATATATATATGATGTTATTAATTTGGATGATTCTGTCAATCATATTTTATGACCATGGCCTAGGGTTTTTCTTGTTTTCAAAACATTGCATGCTTTTCTACTTCATGATAGTTGAAAAAAGCATCCGGCTATTACTACACATTCTTGATTTTTAGAATACTGTTCTTTGTTTAAGAAGTATGTTACATGTTAAGATAGTCTTAAATAATGTTTTTATAATGTTTCAAGATTGTTTTATAATGTTTTCTGTGCATTTATTTGTCTAAATATATGATTTGATTCACTTTATTATTTTAATTTTTAAGATTTAAAATAATTATTTTTTTCTAAATGACTGCAGTTGAATAAACTACGCCAGAAAATAAACACATTTTACACCTCCTTCATACTGTTTCTCTTGCTTGCTATAGATAATCATGTTATGTTAGTTTTGATTTATCATTTTACAGTTTCTTTTTGACATTATACCTGAAGAATTTTTGACACTATATCTATGCCATTCTACCTTTATTTAGACTTTTACTGTATGAATGTTATAAACACATTTGGACATCTTCACTGATATATATATATATAATATCACTGATATATGTATAAAACAGCACTTCAGATCCTTATTGTTATAATATCTGAGTGGCTATATCATACTATTTAAGTGATTTTTTCATTTATATTTCTATGTTTGGTGTGTATACAATTAAGCAGTGAAATACAGCATCATTTTATACTTGTGCCAGTGTGAATTTGGGAGAGATTACTGGTTGTTATTTGGTTTAAGTAAATAAAATTTCCCTAGATGCTATAGAATTCCCTTCTAAAGGCTGTATACTGCTAATCTTCAGCCACTGATAACTATCAGCTACTCGAAATATTGTGATAAGCATCATTTAACTTATGTGACATCACTCATTACGTTATTATTGCAAATATTCTTTGATTGAGAAACTGGGGCTCTTCTCTGATATTTTCCAGTTCAATTTTGTGGCACACAAGTGATCAACCTATTCAAACACATTCTAGATTTAAATTACTTTCAACATAAAGACCTGTAAGGCTTTCTCCCTTTGTGATTTGGACTTTCTTTTTCAGATCTTTTCACTTTCCCTATCTGAAAAATTTACTAAATATAATTCCTATCTCTTGCTTCTAATTCTCAAAATAATGTGACTTCAGTAATAATGCTCATTGGGGCATCACTAAGGTCTGTTTTCATTGCTGTGGATTCATGTTATGTTATCTCAATGGAATCCATAAAATCTCTCAGTATCACTTCTGTTAGACAAATTTTTAATGCAAGATAAAAGACACATGCTCTGGAGTTGAACAACTGCCTGTTCTTGGATTCTAGCCATAGTACTTACTGAGTACTTTAAAATGCTATATATTTAAAACTTTTAAGTCTTGATTACTTCCTATGTTTACTTCCTATGTTTCATCAATTTGTCTCATTTTCACCTACTAAACTTTTTCCATCATCAATCTCTCTTTTCTACTGTCTTAAATGTTATAAGACAATTTACTTCTAAAATTAAAAAAGGTATACAAAAGAGTTACTGTGTTGTGATTAAGTTGGCATTATTGTTTAAGCCCAGAAATACTAGTCATAGTGTCTCCACACTAATAAGAAATGAGTTTTCTCTCTTCATAGTCTGTTTACTACCTTTTAACTGTGTAGCAATACCTGTTTTTGGAATAAGTAAGTTTGCATATTATTGGAGTCTTTCCATATTATTTTACAACAATAATTCTGCACTTACTTATTCATATCAATGCACAATTTTCCTGTGTATATGAAGACAAAATATTGTTATCATCAAATTTTAACTGTACTTTTTAAGACTAGGATATTTAGCTAATCTTCTTGCAATTACCATATATGAAATACCTAGCAACAATCTTAAACCAATACAATTCCTTTACTTGATGGAGGAATGCATGATTGTAATTCCTCTTTCATATCTGGGAGTTTTAAAATCAAGAGAGAAAATAAGTACCATTGTAGACTAATAATCGAAAGGATTATTTGGTGTGTCATAAAACCAACATAAATACAATAACAATATGGATTTAGACTTTAAGGTAGTTAGCTCTGATCATTTTCCAAAACTAAAAATTTGATCCTATACAGTTCCAAAAGTTTTTCTCCCAAAATGTGGCTGATATCTTACAATTGGTTAAACGCATAGTAATATTATTCAACTTGAACTACATTGAGCTTCTCGATTAGTTTGGCTTTGCTTAATAGATTTATGTCCATTCCATTTTCCAGATTTATCTATTGATTTGAAGGTAAGAATTGCAATACTATTGTCATTTCTCTCCATTTTTCATTTCATAGGGGACTTGTTTTTTGAAACTCTGCTACCTTTACAAACTGCAACTTCAATTATTTTTCTCTTTATATTTGTGATAGCTTTAGTGGCTTTTCTGGATTTTATTTATTTATCTTTACTTTCATACCACTCTGCTTGTCAGCCCATTTACATCAGAGTCTCATCACATGTTAAGAGTAAAAAGGAGAATAACCACAAAGCAACACTCAGACTATCCTCATATTGATTGCCTCACCATGATTAACTCTTCATCCACATATCTTGATTGGCTAAGTTCTGACAATATTGCACTATTCTAATAACCTCAAAAGAAAAGAATGTGCGTACACACACACACACACACACACACACACACATATATATATATATATATATATATATATATATATATATTTATTTTAAATGAGTGGAGCATTAAGCTGATGGGCTGTATTTTTAAGATGGAGTAAATAGCATTTGCTTTTTGAAAGGATGTGGAGTATGTAAAGAGTCAAGGATGACATCAAAGTTTTTGAGCTCCAGAACTGTAAAATGTGGTGTTGTATTTATTTAAAGAAGCAGCATTGCAGAAATAGCTCCTATAGGAAGGAAATTAGGCAGGTGGATCTATGTGATTTATAAGGCATATCTGATTGGAAATATGCATTGAAGAATACATTGATTCAATTTTATGGGTGAGATAAATAAATGCAATTTTTTATTAAATTTAATCTAATAATAATGCTGTCTTTAATCAAGATAGAAACTAAGAATATTTGATTTCTGTAAAACTTCACCAAAAGGCGGTTGTTTTTGCCTGACAAACTTCATAGCTGTCAGGATGATAGCAGGATAAAGTTTCCCTTGCTTCTTGTGTGTAGGAAAATATTTGACTCCAAGTTAGGAATGGTTACTGTGTTACAGCACATGACACAGCTGAAGGTTTGCAGTTTGACACCTGTGTCTGTGTAAGCTACTGCTACCTCCCTTTTAGCTCCCCTTCATCTATGTCACTTTCTCAAAGCAAGTTGCTGAACTACTTGCTGGAAAATTTCCCTGTAGCTCTAAGAACATAGCAGCAAGTTCCCACCAGACCTAAGAACATAACAGCAAGATTCCACTTAAGATTTTACCTAGATTTAAAGTCAGACTTCTTAGAAAACCCCTAATAATCCTTCATGAAACTGAGGTACTTAAGAAAATATCTCTCAGATTACTGATGGACTCCAATCTGCCTTAGCCTTGTTTCACCCCACTGTTAACTAGCCCTTTCGCAAATTCTTTCTGAGAACTCAGAGATTTGTCTCCCAGGATCTGTGATTTGGCTTTATTGGACATTTTAGAGCCACAGGAGAGAGCATTTAGGAAATTCCATTTTTGAGGAATGGCAATATCAGCATTATTTGGCATGTAAGAAAAAGCATAGGGCACCCAGACCTTTTTGGTGCCTATGAACATAATGTCTGTGCCTGTGTCGGCCAGAGGACACCAGGAGTAGTGGCCACAACTAAGTCCATGATTGGGGTTTGGGAGGCATCTCTATCCCTTGGCTCAATAGGAGGTGCCAGGATAATAGACCTTGTTCATTTTCATTTTTCAGTCTATTCCTCATTTTTAATTTTGTTCCACAGATGGGGGTCTGAATCCTCAGCTTTTCTACCACACTCTCCTCTGGAATGACTCCTTGAATCCTGGAGTCAGTCACTTGAGAGTTTTCAGTCACTTCAGAAAAAGGCTCCTATATTTTATTGAACTGAGAGTTGGATACAGTGTCCCATAGGGCCCAATTTTATTACAAACTTGAGAGCCCTTGGACTACAAACCATTCTCCACTTAGATTTCTTCTGCAAAAGAGAAGAGGATTGGAGCATGGTGCACTGATTTCAGTGGTTCCTCACCTTCAGAGGCTAACCAGAATGGCTGTTGGAGTGCTCTCTAAATCCCTCCCTTTTGTTCCCCTTGGGAAAAGATGCACCTTGGGAGGAAATGAACCAGAACTCTGTACACCTTACTCAGAGTCTTTACCTCAGAGTTTGCGGGATTCTCCTGAGGGAGCCCTTTCTTTTTCCAAAATCGTTCCTCAAACTTTTGTAGCCCTACCTGAGAAATGTCTCCCCTTGGAAACAACTTCAGTGGTAAACAGTAACAAGTCCCCTAAACTTATCCAAGGTTAGGGGAAATTAAAGGAGATTTAGGAACTTTTATTTATGACCCTAATGTATATATTATGGTCTTGGAATTCATGTTTAAACTGTCAATAGATTTTGTTAAGTTTCTTTTTGGCAAAACCTTTAGCCAAGAGCAAAAGGACAGGGTTCTGGTTCCCACTTTCAGGGTAGGAAATGCCTATTTTGAAAACAAAATGTCCCACAGAAAGTGTGAGCACATAGAATGTATGCTCCTGTATGTGATAAGGCAGAACCTAGAATCAACCCCTGTGGAGTCATCAGGACCCATTGGGAGAAGAAACTCAGGTCCATTTTCTTTTCTTTTTTGGGGGTTGGGGTAGCAGGAATAGAACTTGTGACCTTGTGCTTTTTGAGGGATATCCATTGCTATTTTTGTAAGACCCAGGTCACTGCAAGGTCAAATGGCCACATTTTAAAGATTAGAAATTAAAAAGAGAAATTAAAACATCTAGACCACATCACCATTGTAGGGGACCTCATGGTAGGTGATGAGGGTCCCTTGAATCCAGATAAGGCAGTCCAGTGGATGTCCTTGAGGCATATCTTTTAACCCCCCTCTCCTAGTCTAGCAATGAAGCCCTAATTTAACTGTAGGGGAGACAGCCTGTTGATTTTCTTATGGATACAGGTGCATGCTTCTTTCTGTTCTTGCCTTTTGTTCTGGACTGTGTTCTATGCATACTGATATAGCTCAGAGTTTCATGATATTCTGTTGAAAGATTTTTCTCTCAACCTGTACCTAGCTTGTGAAGCAAACATCATTTTGCTCACTTCTTTCTGATAATGCCTGAGACCCACAATCTCCTTTTTGGGAATAGTCTTTTTGTCCAGTTCCCAGATTCAACTCCTCCTTCCTCTAGTACCTATGTGGCTTATATATTAACCAAAAACCGGAAGGAAGCAGTGGTACAAAGAATCTTGAGTTGGGGGAGGACCAAAGATGGAATAGTAAAATCAATTTTCTGTAAGTGTCTCTAGTTCTTTTTATTTGTCTGTGATATCATCTATTTTTTATTATGTCATAACTCTCATGTTAAGAAATGCTGAATTATTTAAAAAAGCAACTGTCACATCGCTGTGGGTCTGGGGTCTAGGGGTCCTCAGAAACAATGATCTATTTTTATTAATTTTAAAAATAGCATTTCTTGGAATCTAAATTTCCCAGACACCAAACGAGAGCCAATTGTATAAATCCTTTCTAAGGTAAAAACTCACATCCTGTTTTTGTTGATCCTCTTCTGCCTATATAACAAAAAGCAAGGACAATGAGGAGAAAGGAACCTTACTATCTGATCAAACCTTGAAAATAGATAATTCATGCTTTGTTTATAATCTTGTATGATATTTGATGACACTAAACATGAACATACCATCACGAATTGTTTTTGCATCTGTACTTGTAACTCTTTTCCACATTTATTTAAACTATTATTATAGATTTACTTTCAGTTGCTTTTCCTCATCTAAGCTATTTTACTTTGAAAATATTTAAGATTTGCAAGTATATTTAGCATTATTCTTAAGGATAAATATTTCTATTTGATGCAAGTAGTGCTGGAATATTAGGATGGAGGAATCACAAGTTAGCAATCTGGTATTATTTTTAGTTTTAGTTTTATTTATAATTTGTTTGAAAAAAGAATTTTCTTATACTGAATTTATATCTAAATAGATAAACAATCAAATGTAAAAAATAAGAAACATAGATGTGTCCTTGAATGAGATAAACGAAAGTGAGCAGTCTACCTTCCATCATTAAACAAGCAAGTTGTTGGCTAAGTAGGTAGCTAAATGTTTTTCAGACACTAGACACTAGAAGTTATTGTTAACTGATGTCTGAGAAAGAGACAGTCAATAAGGTGAACACTGGGGCTGTGCTTCTTACTACCCCGAAAGAATTTTCAGGTGATGACACTAGAAAGATACACTGAGGTAGAGCAGAGGAGTGTTGCTGCATGGCAGAAATGGACTGGTTTTCTGTTAATGGAAAGATGACCACTATGATGACATGACTGAAGGGCTATTGTACTGAAAAAGCCCCAAAGTCTCATATGTTTAGAGCTGAGGCTTTGGAAGGTGACTGGATGATGAGGATACAATACTAATGAGTAGATTATTGCACAGATGATGAATGCTTTGGACATAAATGAAGCTTTTGTAAAGTTGGGGCCCAGAAGTTTATGCTTATTCTAAAAAATTAATGCCATTACAAATAAACCAAACAGGACATTTAGCATATACTTGTAACATCAACACTCTGGTAAACTGAGGTAATGCTATTCCAATTTCAAGTGCATCCTGGGCAGTTCAGCAAATTCGTATGAACCTGTCTGAAACAAAAATGCATACAATTCGTATGTTCAGGTAAATATTTAAAGAATTAGAGAAAGCCAGTCTGCAGATACAAAGAAGAAGGGCTGCTGTACTCTTGAGGAACTCTGAGTGGATGCCATCTAGTACCATGAGTAGAGTATCTGCAGTACTACCTGTTTGGGGTCCAGAGGCTTTCTGGTTCCTCTTCTAGTCTTAAGAATTTACATTACACCTTAGGAAGCATAACATTTCAGTGTTTTAAATGATGTTTGTCTTTCTTTCTTTCTTTTTTATCTTATCACTTCTTCTATTTTTCCCCTTAAATAGCACTGAATAAAATGCATGTTATTTGGAAAGAAAAAGCTCCAAAAGCCGAACATTTTATTTCATAAAGCTCATTTAAAGGTCATTTCCCATAATTTATATGACAATGATCAATTGCATCTTTCTCTCCATATAGATTATATACATGAAATGATTCCTAATTTCAAGTTTCAACCAAATTCTTATTTGAATGTCAGATACTGAAATAAGATATGCCACATGGATTTAGAAAAATAAGACAGTTTCTCACAGACAAAATTGCACTGGTAAATATGATGTAAAACGTACCCTTCATGTATAAATATGTGTCTTGCCTTTTTGTTACTAGTCCGTGACTGAAAAAAGGCAGCAATTTCCTGTGAACAACTGAAGAGATAATTTACATCCATTCTAGACCAATGCCAGCCCTGAACATTGACAGTCCTGCCAACAAAATTTCAGGAACTCTGAAAAAGCCAACAACTAACAGTTTTCTGTGTAGAGAACTGATTTATACTGTATTTTTTCTTATATGATATTGACACTATCATTTTTAGTACATGTTTAATGAGAACATATTGGATGCTCTTTCACATATACCGATGTATGACTTTTTCCAAGCCTTTTCTTTCCTCCCAAACAAGATGTGCAAAGCTGTAACCTACTGCCCAAATTCAGCTTTCATTTTTATGGATTTATCCCTGAGGCTGTATGACAGTTTTGCTGAAACTGAGCCAATGTGTCTCAGATGATCTCACACGGGGTGGTCTGTCTGCTGCTTTCACTTTCCAAACATGCGTGACTATGTGAAATTGTTTTGTGTTGTGCGAGAAGCCTTTCTGTCCAAATGCCTGTGGCTTCCCTATTTCATCTCAGGTTCAACAGCTGTTTAGGACTCTCTCCTACAGTCATTGCCATCTTTACTTATAAGAAAAATCTCCACAGTTTTCAGAGGTTTTTAAAAAATTTTTATTTAAGGAGAAAAAGAAAAAAAAATAGAAAAAGGATAGAATACAGAATTTCAAAAAAAAATAAACAGTAGGAAATCACTAGTTAATAGATTACATATTGTCATCTTATGTTTTCAGAGTTTTTCTTCTAATCCTATTGGCTAACTGATTTGACTGAAGGGCATGAAACTTACCTTTTTCATGTTTGTATCTCCTGCGTCTTGTAGAAGTAAGGAGTTGTATATAAAGTAAGCACATAGAAATAGCCAGTGCATCTAAATGAATGCTTTATTTTGGATGTAGGGTATAAAAATCATTTTCCCACAAACTTCTTTGCTATTTCTAGAAATAATTTCCCTCTCATCAAGAAAACAAACAAAAAATTCTTTAGTCCTAACACTGCTGAGGGGATATGATGTACAGGGAACTTAGGTATGATAATCTTTATAGTAACAAATGACACTTTGCCTCTCATCATAAGTTTTATTAGGAGAAGGGCTCAAATATTCCAGCTTTATTGTCATAATTTATTTTGTGTAAATATTCTAGATGAGGAGTGGCAAGAAATACTTCACAAAAAGATATCTCAAGGGAGAGATATTTTCTTGATGACTGTACACTCTAGCCCTGAAGATTGCATCATACTTTCATATAGTTAAAAATGATAAATCTGCATGAACAGTTTAAAATAAATAAAGAGACAGACATGGAGTCCAGCTCCTCCACAGAAGAACTTTCTCATCCATAAGAAGTTACTGAACTTTTAATTTCTTTATAAAGTATAGCTTTCATCATACTATTAAAAACTGAAAGAAATAATGGTAAATACAGTTTACATTTTTCTAATTAAAGTATTCATAACTTTGAGTGTCATAAATACTCAGTAAGATATCTACCTATTTCTTTACTTTATGAGATAAAATAGAAAGTAACAGACATAAATCACATGTGTGAGCTGTTAGATTATATTTTGAGTCAATTTCCTGGTCTTGATCTTGCTTGAGCTTCATGATCTCACTCATCTGAAATATGCTCACATAGAGATGATTTACTGATCTGCCTTTATCAAGTGAAGAGAGTCCATAAATCTAAAGCATATAACAAAATATATGAAGCTTCATTAAAAGATAATTTAAAAGACAGGTCCTGGGGGTGTGTTGCATGGTAGAACATTGATTGCTTGGCATATCAGTTGCTCTGTGTTTAAGGATAAGGAGAAAGAAAAAAAGGAGAGAGAGAGAGAGAGAGAGAGAGAGAGAGAGAGAGAGAGAGAGAGAGAGAGAGAGAAAGGAAGAAACAGAGCAATTTCTTTGATTTCTAGTGGTGTGTTTCTACACATGAGAAAAGAAACAAGAACAAGCACTGTGCCAACACAAGAAAATGTAAAAAGGCACAAACAAACATTTTTCCTTTCCTCTTTGAGTAGTATAAAGAATGAATTCTGGTCATGTTAAGATGTAAGGTATCAAATGTATGGGAATATGAGCAAAGCAGTCTTCAAAAATTTGAATATCCTTCAAACACAAAGATCATGTGAGGTTACTGCTGGATTTAAAAAATGAGTTATAATTAGCTATGAAAGCAGGTGAGGTGGCATGCCAGGGAGATAAGCTAGCCCATTCAAACATCTAAGATAGATTGAGCTTTTTGTTTCACAAATTCAAACAGAGCCAACACCTCAGGGTCACAGATAAAGGATAATAGTAAGAGTGATGAGACTGAGATCCTGAATGGAGGCTAAGGTCTTATTTAGCATTTCATTCTTTTCACAAGCAATAAATATTATTTCTAAGGATTTTGGCATAATGAGGTTAGGTTAAAAGAAGAAAACACATTAGAAAATGTCAAGAAAATATATAATCAGAATACATGTTTTCTATGTAAGTTATGCAGTGTGGATAATAATAGTAACTTATACAAATGCCACAATGGTAAATTCCTGATTCTTTGAGGAGTTGTTCAATGGTACTAGCTAAAAGCATTGGGCAGACACAATGTAAGTTATTTCCAAAACTAAATCATAGAAATTTAAACTTGACCCCTCCACCCCTCTCCATTTTTATCAGGTAGGTGCAGACATACTAAGGTCATAGAGACAGGTAGAGCTATAAGACAGAACAAGACAACATCTCACAGCACAAACAGGGAGCTGCCCACCACATGCATCCTAATTTGCAATAATTTCTACCCTACAAACTTTTTGAGTTAGATTGACCTAATTTAGATTAGGGGACAATTTTTTACAGTAATGTAAGTAGGATGATTAATACAGTTATTTAGTGTATAGAATAGAAATGATCAAGTAATTCCTTGGTTATAGGTGAACAGAATGCCCTGAGGGCTATGGACTACTATCACTTAGGTTTTTATGCATATCAGTAACATCTTTATTATTTTGACCATAAACAAATTAAGAAACTCTGCAAATCACATTTGTACCCTTTGAAGTGTAACTACAGTCAAAATTTAGGTTATGGAACTAAAAACAATACTCAAGAATACATAAGTAAATTACTAACAGATATTTTCAAATATACATATATACACAGTATACTCTATAAATTCTATTATGTATTTTGATATTTAGTCAACATCAATAAAAGTCATGGGAAACTCTCTGAAGTCTTGCATGTGATAACCAAGCAGAGGTGTCAGCTAGGAAGTTACAGTATTATTTAGAAATATTTTAGATCATCTAATCTAATCACTTAATGAAGGTGAGTAGCTGAATAAGTCTAAATATATAAGAAACAGAAATTAGAGAATAGAGCCCAGGGCTGATCCTGTAGAATTAGAACATGGAATGGAAATCTAACAAACATTAACTTGCAAGTAGGCAGAGAAAAGAAGAGGGCAGCCAGTGCTATTGTTGCAGCAGCTGAGGCATGAGTCATGCTTCAGGAGAGGGGAAATAATCACTGCCATGAAATTCTGCTCAGAGATCAGATAAAGTGAATTTTTCAGTTTTCAATTTGCAGATTTTATTTAAATCTTAATTGCAAGGATTAAAATTTTTCCTTTCTTATGGTTTGTTTAACCTAAGAATTATTCAACTGCATGGAATTTTAATGCATGTCCACACAGTTTTGTGACTGTTACTCAGCCTTTATTTTCTGAGACCTAATATTCTTACTTTATTCACAAAGCACTTTGTGCTATTTTTAAGACTTTAGAGTTCTTTGAAATGCTGTTATAGCTTGATAGTAAACATTATCAAGTTTACAAATATACTCAGTATGCTCTATAATTGATGTAAATGTACATCTGCTAATTCTAGGTAATTATAAATTGTTCAAATATTCAGTAATTGTGTTTCATCTCTCAAACCTATTATTTTTTGAAAAACTAGTAAAATCTCCAAATACTTTTGATGATTTATTGCTATTTTCAATATATATATTTAAAGTCATTGTATTTTACTAAGCAGATTTTCATCTCATGTAAAATCCTTCTTTTTTGTTTACAATTGTGTTTCTATTTGAGAAATGTTTTTTATATTAGATTACTCCTAACTAACATTCCATGTGGGCACGAGAATGTGACCAAAATACTAATCACTTCTGAGCATCTTTCATGTGGTCCTGTTTTGAAATACTTCATTCTCACATTTTTTGTGGTGTGACTCTTGTGTCGTTAAGAGTCCTTTGTCTTTCCATTCCATCTGTTTTCTCTGCTAGTATTTTCCCACATGGGTGGGTTCAGAGAAGCACATCAAGAGCAGACCTAGGACCATCCTTTTTGGTAGATGATCTGAAGGAAAGTAGTGCTAGAATCAGCAATGTACTGAAGTGTAAGAAATCTGCTCAACCTATTTTATCTCTCCTTGGTGGCAAGATTAGAAATGAGGCGTTTAATGCAATGTGAGGATTCAAGGCTTACATATCAAAAAATATTCTCCTAAATCTGTCATTGCCACTATATGATTCTATGATTCTCCTTACTACTCCTGTATTCTAATATAAATATATATTAAACAAATAAATAAAAACCATAAAACAAGAACAAAAGAGAGTTAAAATTCCAAAGAAACTAGTAAGCCTTATTTATTCTGAGTTCAATTTTTAGAGAAATAAACAAAAAGTAGCAGTTTGTGTAATTAACAGATTAAGCAAACACAGACTTGAAGAAAAAAATTCAGAAAAATCTAAATGTAGAATTATAGATTTTTAGTGAATGCTAAAATATTTAAGAAATCTCTTTTATGAAGTATATTTAAGAAAAACAGAAATTACTAGAAGATTGAGGAGTATTGCTGGGACAGATAGTATCTCACATAAAGATGATAAAGAAAGACAATAAGTAGTTATTTCCAAATGTGCATTTGTATATTCTATTGAGGATGCATTTGCAAACTAGAAAGACTACAATGAAGGTGGACTAAAAAAAAAAAAATAAATAAAAAAAAAAAAAAAAATAATAATCCTTGGAAATCTCAAATAGTTTCCACAATGGAAAAGGCTGGTCAAATAGAAAAACCATAATTGTTCATAATTGGAGGGGTGAGAAAAATTACTAGTGTGATGATTAGCCCTGCCAAACACTGTAGTGGTCAAGGGGTTCATTTTTATAGCAGTTGCTAATTCAGCAAACATTTGTTGAATGTCAATCACAATTTCAATTTTATTTTTCAGGGCTGCAAATAAATGGACCACTATAAATAGAATCAATGAAGTCCAGACTAATGAATAAAACTATGTCCCTGTACTCAAATATTTCATTATATTTGAAGGTAGAAGGCAGACAAAAACCCAGCATTTGTGTTACGGTAAAATAAATCATGTATGAATAACATCTACATAGAATTTTTAAGCACATGGTTTAAATATTGTATATATATATAGTGAAGAGATATTAGCTTATTCTCAGCAAAAAGATATTTAGAAAGATAACTGCAGTAATAGTGGAAAATGCATGTAAGTATCACTTTTAGATCCTTCTATATGAAAAGGTTTTTTTCAACCTGTTTTCCACAGAAGCTTTTCAGGAATTTAGTGGAACTTAAGTTTCAATTCTTCTAATTATTCTTGGATCAATTGAGTAGATTGTAGATTAAATGTCATTAAGTAGTAGTTTCACTGTGTACACAACTGGACTCTATTATTCTTACTCGATGGGCTTTCACACATTATGCTGATAAATCCCAAATCAATATTTCTAAGCCCAGGCTTTCCTAAAATCTAGATCCATGCTTATTACTGTAGCCAACCAATTCCAGTTAGATGACTCTTAGATCTTCCAAAGCAAAGATAATGCAAATGAAAATATCATGCTTTATAAAAGTTAGTATTTTCTTTTAAGTTTTAGAAAACTAGTTGTACAGCTTTTCAACTCAGCTTGAATATAAACTTTCTTTTAAGAATTCAACTTTGTTAATGACAGATGATCAGGCATCAACTCACTAAATTTTATTAAGCATCATTAGGCCATTTTGGTTGCTGTAAAAAAAAAATACCTGAGACTTGATACTCTAAAAATAAAAGATGTTTTTTGCAGCTCATGATTTTAAAGATCGAAAGCTGAAAACAGGGCAGACCCATTTGTTCAGGATCCAGTGAAGGTTTGATGGTTGTGTCACCACATAAAGAATGACCATACACAGTGGAAAAGCACCAAACAAGTCTCATGTTAACATAAGAATTAAGGAACTAGTGAGAGAATAGATTCATGCTTTTATAATAACCCACTTTCACAGAACTACCAGGTCCTGAAATAGTTACATTAACATCTTTCAAAGGAAGTGTCCCTATGATCTGGTCACCTTTCCTAGACTGCACCTCTTCAGGTTTCTTAGGCATGTAATGCTATCATTTTGGGGATTTAAATATCAATTTGAGATTGATGGGATGCTCTACATCCAAATCATAAAAAACTTTCTACCTACTATCAATTTAGACAAGGAGATTCTTATTTCATATTTCTTAAATGTCAATATATATATTTACCAGAGTTAATTTTTGCACAATAATAAAGTACTTTCTAATATGAAGAAATTAGTCTAATACAAATAAAATATTTAAGTATCTTTATGTAAGTAAATAAAACATTATAATAAATGTATTCTCAAGTATGTTTGAAACTACCTGCTATATCTATACCTACAAGAGCTAATACTCATATGAAAAAAAGTGATAAGCATACTGTTTTATGATACATTAAATGCAGTGAGTCATTGTGCCTAATTGCTTTAAAACATTAAAAAAGAAAATATATATTATTAAGTTCCATTTAAATGGTTATTTTTATCACTAAATACAATGAAGCTCTGAATCTATCACTTACAAAGAAGTTTCTTTGCTTTCAAAGATGAAATAATCACCCGTAATTTCATAAATAATTTCTAAGAAATAAACCCACTTACAGGATTTTTTCCCATTAAGGAAATCCTTTCTTTTTCTATAATATAAATGAAATTTGAGGATCTTGTATCAAAATGATAAATACTGCATGATGCTGCTTCTCGAATATATTTATCAGATTGTTAGAAAAAAGAAAGTAGAATGGTGACTGCCACATGATGGGAAGGTTAAAGAAGAGTTGTTCAATGAGTATAGTGTCAATTTTGCAAGATGAAAGGGTTGTAAAGATACAACAATGAACACATAGTTAATATTGCAGTACTCTAAATTTAGGCATAGTCAAAGTGTTATATTTTATATGGTTTTTAGCATAATAAAGCATTTAAAGATGCTTAGAGACACTTATTATACCATTACGAGTTCAATAGAATTGTCAAGGACAAAAGGAAAAGTGAGAAAATACATGCTTGCAGTTTGTGTACGAATTGCTCTAGGGCTCCAGAAAGTTAAAAAATGAGACACTATTTTAGAATCTGTAGTTATGCTGATTACTTAGCGGTTCTTCTATATATTGACCCCACCCAGCCTCAGTATTATACAATCTGCTTCAGAGTCAGTGTTCAGATATTTAGTTTACTTTTATGTTTAATACCTACATAGCATCATAGAATTTATTAATTATTTTTCACTCCAAGTTTTAAAAAGTTAAGAAAATAAAAATTGAATTTATTTAGCTGTTATAATGTCATAATGTGATTTAATCTTTCGAAAAGGTAGTCTCCTTTATCTTATAATTTGGCATGTTTTATGAAGTGTTTGAATTTTTACCCTGCATATTTTAAAGAAATGATTTTTTCATTTTCAAAATAAGCAAAATAATGCTAAAAACCACTTAATTTTTTTAGAAATCTTGTGCTTACACTTAAAGTCATGTTTAATATCAATATTGGCTTTAGAATATTAGCTGAATTTATTCTTTCAAATAGTGTTAGGAGATTTTTGACCACATCATAGAGTTATGAATCTATTTTAGAAAATGACCTAACTGGTGTCTCCACATGTCTAAAAATGCTTTTAAAAAGATTATTATTATAATCATATTATTGAATAATGTAAGCATGAGTTCTGAGATAATATACAGAATATAACCTTGACTAGACTTATGCTTTCAGTAAATGTAATAAGTTTCTTAATGTATTTGTGCTTCTACTGGGGCTTTTATATTTCTTTAATTTTAGTCTCAAGTGATGCAGAATGCAGTCAAAACACCCAAGTTCAATTTTTTTCTACCATAAAGATACTACAACTTTTCTCTTGCCAGGTTTCAGAATTCAATTAATGTAAGAGGAGATGTAAAAATAAATGGCAGTATTTAGAAGCTCACAGCTTTATCCAACATTTATTTAAAATAATGCTTTCTTGTTTTTTTTGAAATTATTGTATAAGAATTATATTACTGGGATAAGCTGATAATTTTATTCCATAGCAACATACTTAAGAGTAACTACCTGAGATGACATACAGTAAAAGCAAGAGGGAAGGGGACAGAGATAGAGAGAAAGAAACAAGAGAAGGCAGAGAGACAGATACGGCTGCTAGTTGATCAGTGTCTAAATGAAGTTGATGTGTACTTCTATGGAAACTTACCCACTCCCTCTTCACTAACATTCATCTACCTATTCTAGTATTTATGAATAGAAAACAAACAAAACTCTAATTACCTAAAAATTAAAAGTACTGTCTCATCGCAGAGCTGTGTGTGTGTGTGTGTGTGTGTGTGTGTGTGTTTCCTTGTGTGCAAAGATCACTTAACTACAACCCTCAAGACATAAGGTGACCAACTTCATTCAGTCTATAAAATGAAGGGTCAACTCTAGTTGAAAGACCTTTAACTCCAGCTACTTCGGAAGCCATCCTGCCCAGTTTAAAATTTAAAGCTAGTGGGGGGAGACAGGAGGGTCCAGACTAAAGCCAAAAGCAGATCAAAATTTGTGGGACTAGGGACAAGGCCACAGAGAAGACAAGCCATGGACATGGACTCCCCCAGCTCCAGAGTTCACCCTCGCTGCCTCACTCTCAGCAGCCAGGTCCTCACAGTCACCAGCAGCAAGGAGCCTGAGCTGATCCAGAAGGCCATGCTGGTCAAGCAGACCAAGCGCTGCGAAGACATGGCCACCTGCACGAAGGCAGTGACAAGCCAGGGCACAGAACTTCAAAGTGGAGTGTAGTCTGCCCTCCGTGGCCTACAAAACTGTGGTTGTGGCCTGCTGGTCATTCTGGTGGGTAATCTCTAGCATGGAGCAGAAAACCGACACCTCCAGCAAGAAGCTGTAATTGATTAAGGAATATCCCCATCTGCATTACAGCGCAGGAATCATTGGACAGGTATTTAATGGTCAGGGTAACTAATCCAGAGAGTAAACTCTTCCATCTGAAAAGGAATAGAAATTACTTCCAAGACCTTGCTGATGTTGCATGTGTTGATAATCGAAAACAAATGATAAATAATTCCCAAGGAACTTACCAAGAGGCATTAAATATGCAAGAAAGGGATGCAGCCCACACACCAGTCTGCCTGGGTTTGGCTCTCAACTGTTCTGTATTCTACTATGAGATCTTTAAAAACCCCAAGCTTGCCATGCACACTGACTAAAATGGTGGAGCCATTGCAGAGCTCATCGTGCAGCTGCTCAGAGACAGCTTAACATTAAGGACTTTAGACAATGCAGGAGAATGTGATGCCACAGAAGGAGCTGAGGACTAAGTGCACACAGGGTGTCGGGCTTTCCCCCAACAAGAAACCTTTTTACACATCTCCATTCCTTACTCTACTCAGATTTCCTATAGCAAAGAGAGTTCATTCATGTGTATGCAAGTGGCCCTTCTTAGTCTTGTCACACTCTAGCTTTGGGACTACTCTATTCCTTGATTTGTGTTTGTCTTGGCCATCCTGATGTGCAGTTCTTACTGTAGATAAGTATTAATATCTTCATTTCATATAAACATAAATAACTTCCAACACTTACATAGAGGACTAAAAATGTATCTGGCATTTAAGTAATGTGAACCAGTTCTGTGGCGACTGTGTCTTGTATTACCGTGGAGATATCATGACACTGTAGTTAGTTCCAACTTAAATAGTGTTCTGCAGAACTTCTTAATTTTTATATCCCTTCCCTTTCTCTTCTTTGGAATTTCCTTTCAGTTAGCAACTTTTCTATCCTCCTGCTGTGTTCCTTTTTGATAGGAAACCAGAAATACTAGTTTGAATGAGAAAACACTTAGTATCTCTGGACAGGGAAGACGAGAAATTGAAAAGCCACTTGCATCGACTTTGATGGAGGTTATGTCTGTCTGTGACAGCAAAACTTTCCTATTCACCTTCACTTGCTGCTGTTTAAGTTGACACTTCTCTTCCCAATAAAAATTCACTTACACCTCCTGCCTTTGCAGTTTTGATATTCAGTTTGCTATGTAATAGAAGTAGCTAGTTGATACCAGAATTCAAGCATTGCTTTTGGCAGATTAAAGTGCATGACATTTCTTAATATAATAGAAAGGGAAAATAAATTAAATGCATGGGTCTAATGTTAATACTTTGTCATGCAGACTTGTGAACATGTGAGAGGATATCTAGTCTGCATAGTAATTGTTCCTTAGAGAGTTGGACCCACTCTTGCATGTTGCCAGTCACTGACCATAGTCCCAGAAAAACCTTGTGAAACAGTTATGTGTAATGGCAGAATAACATAATTACACTTTATTAACAAAAACTGATTGGGGGTGAGAATGTAACTCACTGATAGAGCATTTATTTAGCAAAACCCAATACAACTTAACAAATACATAGGTAAATAAATGAATGAACAAAATGTAAATATTAAACACAAGAATCTACCCATGTGAGTCTTCCTCAGAAAAGATGATTTACTCTAAAACTCTTGGTGGTGAAATATCAATTTAAAATATATTCACATAAATGTGTTCATTTAAGAAATTGCACATAAATGTGTTCATTTAAGAAATAAGCAATCAAGATGATAAAAATGAGCATATATGTTTGTTTTCTGTGTATTAATGTGTTACTTTGGCAGGCACAGAAACAGTGAGGACTGAGGTACACACTGTAGACTTACAAGAACATGTAAAACTGATTCTCATGGATTTAATACTCTACAAGACAGAAATATAGTCAAGAATATTCATGAAATCATTACATTTAATTACCAAATATATTTTGGAAAAATCTTAGGCACAAGGCACTGCTCTAGACATTGAATACATTAAAATTAGTAATATAAGAGTAACACAGTTACTGATTCTACAAGGGGAACAAAACAACAAATCAGCATTAAATATATCACTGCATTAAATTGTTTAATATTGTTTTTATCTCTGAATATTTCATAATATTATATTGTTTCAGATAAAACTTCTTAGAAATAACTGCAATAAAATCCAAAAGCAAAGATATCTATATTAACATATATGAGCACTTAGAAGTTACATTGTATGTAAAATTTGAAGGTTAAGGATCAATAAACACTTAATGAACTGATATATGAATAAGATTTATCCAAAACTGAGGAGCCTAATTCTTGTTCTATTCACTTCTGCTGTTTAACATTTGCACTACCCAATTAACTTTCACTTCTTTATTTGTGAAAAAATAAATAATGCCTATCAACTTTTATTGCTTATCAATACTTTGAAATTTTTATACAGAAAAATGAAAAAGGAATTTGAAAATGTTAAAACTGTACAAAATTAATTTGGTAATATTTCATATGTCACTGTTTTATACCTACTTATAAATTTCTACATCTTCATATAATTGACAAAGATAGCATAAAGAATAATTTTATAGGTACAAAATCTCAGTACAATGCTCCTGTTCTGTGAGTTTATAAAACTATTATCTTATCTAATGGTCTTTGAACCTGACTGCAATGGACTCAGTCCTATTAATTCAACCTACCTGACAATCAATAATAATTTTAAAGGTCAGATCTATGGCCTCCTCCTTAGCAGTTGAAGATAAATAGTCCATTAAATACAATGGAAATTGTTCATATTAATGCATAGTAAAATTTAATGATTACTCATATCTTTGTTTTATAAATCAGCTTCTATGTCTGAAAATATACAAATTTCTAAATGACTGTCTTTGATATTCTTTATTTTTATTTTGTACTAAAAATGAAGAAAATGGAAAGAAATGGGGATGTATTAAAACTGAGGTAAACACCACCCCACACTTTTAAACTCAATGAAACTAAATTCTACAGCTAAATTAAAATGATAAGTTCTTTCTCTTTACAAAAATTGTTAGAATGGTGATTCTTTATATATTAATTTATTTGACACAGTATCTCCTTTTGTAGCTCAGGCAGATCCTGAGCTTACTATATAGTTCAGATTGTACTCAAATTCATGATCTTCCTGTCCTTCTTTTGAAACATATTTTTCCATTGTTGATTTGGTGTTCCTGGAAGAAACACCTTGATTTTCTCCTTGAGGAAAATACACATATGCAGTCTAAGTTAAAAAAATTATTGTAGCATATCAGTCTCTTGTTATTCAAAGAAGTAAGTAATAAAAATGAGCAGATATGAGAAGGGCTAAAATGTTATTTTAGTATTAGGAATAAAATCTATAACAAAGTTTTAGATGTAAACAATAATGTGTTCTATTTTTATGCAATAAAAATTCTCGTGAGCTGTCACAGTGATAAATTAAACAATTCACAATTACATATGTATTTATAATCTCAACAAATACATACTGCAGAGTGCAAAATTGTGTTTTTAAGTGATATCTAACATGTTTTTTTTTAATCAAATATTCTAAAGTCCTAACAGGAGTTATGTGTTTATTGAAAGTGCAAAGAGTAAAATAACAATTTGATTTTGAATTACAGTTTTAAAACTAATATACATTGTTATAAACATTAAATTGAGGTCTGTTATTTCCTAAAACTTCATAGTCATTGAAATATGTGATTTTCTCTTTATTTGTTTCTGTACAAGTTATCCTTAATTTTAAGTATGTTTTTCTCATTTTCAAAGTGATCGACAGAGATGGATTTATCTTATGAGCTGTGCTAGGTACACCTAAGCCCAGTCTACCATAAAGCCAAGGATAGCTAATATGCTTTATCATTTTTCTCTTCCTGAGGAGTATAAAACAATACACTAGTCTTAATATATTATTCTATAGGGAACAATGTTGTTTTATTTAGGATAATACAAATGATTCCAGATCCTAACAATTTAATGAGATAATGATTTATTAATGAAATAAATATTAAAGGAAATAAATGGAAACCCTTTTAACAAAACATGGGACTAAGTTATATATTGTGGAGGGAAATTTTCCACAAATTTAGAAAAGAAAACCTGAGAATAAACAGTCAATCAAGAGTAATTGTCTAATAACTAAATGTGCTAACAGCAGCACTCACTCAGGAAGTGTAGAAAAGAAATAAATTCAAAATTTCTTAGACACAAAGCAAGGAGATGTCAGCCCCAAACTGTCAAATGTTGACAGGAAAAATCATTGGAAATAAAATTGTAGTGGAATATAAGGCTTTTGGTAGGAAAATGGTGTAGAGGGAAGTTTCTCTGTCTCTGGAGTATTTACAAGCATCTGGAGAACTAATTAAGTGTTGAAGTATTCTTTGAGTGCATCAGTCACTTTCCTGCCTTTGTCCTTTTAACCTATTCGATGATATAAAATAGGTTTTGTAAAATAATAAGAATGTCTAGATGACGGTGAGATATTTTGAATCCACCATTGCTGGATAGGATCAGTAAAGTGAAGCTAGCCCCCAAAGTCCCAAACTGAATAGAGTTCTCTGGAATGTATGTAGTGGTAACAATAGAAAGAATCAGCATAAAGCATACAAGATAATTTATTTAAGGGCTGCTTCTGGTATTTTGGCAAAGATATTTATAAAAATTTAAGAGTTGAGACATGACCAAGTAGAAACAAATATCATACTAATATACCTGTATGCTATTCCCAGTACTTGATTTTTTACCTAGTTAGTGTGTGTGCATATGTATGTGTGTGTATATGTGAATGTACATGTGAATTCATATTCACACACACTATTTCCTTGAAATGTGACCTGTAAGGAAAAGAAAACAGCAACCTGGGGAACTGTGCTGCCAGGAAAGGATCTGGGCTGTGGATGGCGGTGAGTTCTTGCTCACAATCCTAAGCCCTGGGAGAGTTTAAAATCATCCTTTCCCAGTGGTCAAGGATGTGTCCTGCCTCCAACCACCTTCAACTGGGCACTGCAGGTTTCAGGACTGCCTGGACCATGCCCAGTGACCTTCTTTCAATCTGGGGAACTGGACTGCCAGAGGAGTGAACTGTGCTGCCAGAGGAGGTGAGTTTCTGCCACCATCTTGAACCTGAGGTATAGTTTAAGATCATGGCTCCCAGTGGTCAAGGACCCACCCAATTTCCAGCCACGGGAGACAAGTCTTGGGTGATGTTGTAACCTGAATAGAGTATACCCAGCAGCCTTCCTCAATCAGGGGAGTAGAGAGCATGTGAAGTGAGTTGCAGGGCATTGGTTCTTGCCCAGGAACAGCTTTGCACCATCATCCACAGTGGTTAGGTGTCCGCCCAGCTTCCATGAACACTGGAGGTGGCACTGGAGATATTGTGGGCCTGAATGGACCACACTCAGCAAGCTCCATTCAATCCCAGGAGCCAAGGACATAGGAGTTGATTTCCAACAAGCCTAGCAGAAACCTTGGAACAACACTTGAAAAACAGAAATACAAGAAAATGACAAAACATAAGGCATAAATCTCAAACCTCCAGCCCATCCCAAGAAAGCCTAGGAGCCATGTACATAGAAGAAAATATATGACATAGACCCAAAATACCTGAAATAATAGCAACTGAAGTAAAGAACTAACCTAGGAAGCTTTAAAGGAATTCAAATTGAAAAAAATCTATCTCCCTGGTAAAAAAAGAAATGATACAAGTAAAGAAAGAGATGCTGAACACATTTAAAGAAGACACAGTTAAAAAATTAGAGGAACAAGCCAAAAAGATACAATTCCTAGTTGAACAATATAAGAAACAAACTGAATAGATGAAGCAGACTCAAAGAGATACACAGCAAATTAAAAATAACACTAACAGTTGTCAAAACTGCCTCACTGGGGGCTGGAGGTTTAGCTCAATGCCATAAGTGCCTGCCTCACAAGCAGGCAGTCATGAGTTCGATCCTTGGTACCAATAAAAAGGAAAAAGACAAAAAAAGAAAGAAAGAAAACAAACAAACAAACAAACAAACAAACCTGCCTCAATGAAAGCCAAAATAGGATTTCAGACCTCAAAGATAAGGTTTTAGAAGGTAATGAGGAAAGGAAAGATCTTTTAAAGATAACAAGGAATCAGGAAATCACAATTCAACAGCTGCAACATGATGCAAAGAAAAACAACTTAAGGTTAAAAGAAACAGATGAAAAAGAAGGGGATAACACAAATGATATCAAGAGGCTATTTACAGAAGTAATAGATAAAATTTCCCAAACATGAGAACGGAAACTGACATATGGATTAGTGAAGCATATAGAACCCTAAATAGCCATAACCAAAATAAAACTACACCCAGAAATATAGTAATCATCATCCCAGAGATCCAACATAAGAATGGAATGTTAAAAGCTGTTAGAGAGAAAAGACAGATCACCTATCAAGGAAAACCTATCACAACTACAGCAGACTTCTCAACACAAACAATGGAGTCAAGAAGAGCATGGAGTGAACTATTTCAGATCCTAAAGGAAAATGATTTCCAACCTAGACTGATGTACCCTACAAAACTGTCCTTCAAAATGTATGGAGGAATAACACACTCATGACAAAAAAGAGCTAAAGAATTTCACGATCACTAAGGCAACCCTGCAAAGAATACTAAAAGACAGTTTAGATACAGATAGGGAAAAAACACTAAGCAAGGCAGACAATTAAACAGAACAGAAAGACAAAGATGCAACAGCAGAAAGATAACATGTCAACAATAAACCAACATATAACAGTTATAACCATTAATGTAAATGGTCTCAATTCACAAGTTAAAAGAAACAGATTGACAGAATGGATTCAAAACCAACATCCAAACATATGCTGTCTACAAGAAACCCATCTAACCGAAAAACTCACAGACTGAAAGTCAAAGGATGGAAAATAATACTTCACAAAACAGGAACCAAAAAAAAAAAAAGTGGCATAGCTATTCTGAAGCAGACAATGTGAATTTCAAACCAAGAATGATCCTAAGACAAGAAGAAGGTCACCACATACTGGTTAGGGGAAAACTTCAAGAGGAAGAGATAACTATCTTAAATATATATATATATATATATATATATATATATATATACCAAATTCCAGAGCACCCAGTTATACAAAGCAAGTATTTAATAGAAATGAAAACTCAAATTAGCAGGAGACATTATAACAGGAGACATTAATTTTATCACTGACACCAAGGGACAGATCAACCAAAGAGAAAATCAGCAAAGAAATGGAACAAATGGCCTTGATAGACATATACAGAATGCTCCATCCAATGACATCAGAATACATTCTTCCCAGCAGTACAAGAGACATTTCCTAAAATAGACCACATGTTAGCACACAGAACATATTTAAATAAACACAAAAGAATAGAAATCATCCCATGCATGTAATCAGATCACAGTGCCATGAAACTATAAATTAATGATAAAATAAACTACAAAAACCCAACAAACAAAGGGGAATTGAATAATACACTCGAGCAATCAGTGAGTCACAGAGGAAATTAAGAAGAAATTAAACAATTTCTTTCTATAAGAAATTAAACAAATACAAAACAAATACAACTTATTGGATCTGTGGGATGCAATGAAAGCAGTCTTCAGAGGAAAATTTATTGCATTGAATGTTCCCATTAGGAAAACATATTGAATACAAATAAACAACCTGGTGCTTTACCTCAAGCATCTAGAAAAAGAAGAATAAGTCAAGCCCGAAGCCAAATGAAGGGAAGAAATTATAAAAATCAGAGGAGAAATTAATGCAATAGAAACTAAGAAAACAATACAAAAAATCAATGCATCAAAAAGTTGGTTTTTTGAAATAATAAATAAAAATGATAAGTGCCTATCCAACCTTATTTTAAAAAAGGAAGAAAAAGATCAAATTCATGGGATAAGGAATGAAAAAACTGAAATCACTACAGATTTTGTGAAAATACAGAAAACCAGCAACACCTGTTTCAAAAACTTTTACTCTCATAGGTTTGATAACAGAAGACATGAACAGATACTTAGAAACATATGAACTACCAAAGCTGGGTCAAAGATGTACGGCTGGTGAATAGCACAATTTCCATGAATGAAATTGAAAATGTAATTAAGACCTTACCTAAAAGAAGAGCCCAGGCCCAGATGGATGCACTGCAGATTTTTACAAGAAATACAAAGAAGACTTAATGCCAACACTCCTCAAACTCTCCTTGAAATCAAAAGGGAAGCAGTTCATCCTAAGTCATTCCTGGAAGTAAATATTACTCTAGTACCCAAACCTGAAAAAGATCCAACTAAAATAGAGCACTACAGACCAATCTCCCTAATGAACACAGATGCAAAAATCCTCAATAAAATATTGGCAAGGGGATGCAGGAAATCATCAAGAAGAATATATACCAAGATACAAATGGGATTCATTACAGGCATGACAGGATGGTTCAACACATGTAAATCAATAAATGTAAACCACCATATCAATGAAGCCAAAAGTAAGAATCACATGATCATTTCTATAGATGCAGAAAAAGCTTTTGATAAGGTCCAATATGCATTAATGATAAGAACTTTACAGAAAATTGGAATAGATTATCTTTACCTCAACATAATAAAGGCCATCTATGACAAACCAACAGCTAGTATCATACTAACTGGCCAAAAAATGAAAGCCTTTACCTTAAAATCAGGCAGAAGTCAAGTATGTCACTTATCATTGTTCAACATTGTACTTGAAATACTAGCCAGAGCAATTAGATAAGAGAGAAATAAAAGGGGTCAAATAGGAAAAGAGGAAGTTAAATTATCATTACTTGCAGATGACATGATACTCTACATAGAAGTCCCAGAAACCTCCATTGAAAGAATCCTAGACATAATAAATAAATTCAGCAATGTGGCTGGATACAAAATCAATACTCAAAAATCAATAGCATTCCTATACACTAACAACAAAATCACAGAGAGAGAAATAAGAGAAGCCACACCCTGCACACTAATATCCAAAACAATGAAATACTTAGGAATTAGTCTCATGAAACATGTAAAAGGTGTGTAGATGGAAAATTATAGTACCCTGAAAAAGAAATTGAAGAGGATCTCAGAAAATGGAAAGACATCCCTTGCTCTGGATAGGAAGAAAAAATATCAGAAGTTCTGTGAGAACATGGCTGACAGATACCAGTAGCTATGGGGGCTCTCTGAAAGACTTGGCTTAGTAATCAGGAATGGTGCGGAGTAAGGAGTCATAAGCAGGTGAAGATATGCTCTGCTGACCCAAGAACAAACTGGGCTGAGAGAAACCAACATGGAATGCAGACGTGGTGCTAGAACAGGAACAGAGGGGCCTCAGTGTGGAGGCTGGAGCCCGCGCCATTGGAAGCCACGATTTGGGTTTCCCGCTGCGTGGCGGCTGCGTCTACATCGGCTCGGCAGGGAGAGAGACCTGAGAACGGGAATCGGCGAACGGAGTTGAAAACAGGACGGGCGGGGAACTCTGCATTGACTTGTGGAGAGGTGAGTGAGAGAAACTGACACTCTTCCACAGTTTGATTCCAGCGGAGGACATTCTGGGACTGGGCAGACTTGCAGGAGTGGGCGCTGCAGCGACTTCAGCCACGTATACCCTTCTCAAGCAGGATTGGTGAGAAGTGCCTAGTCTATGTGACGCTGCTGGCAGAGACCCAGTAGGCTAGCCCAAACCAGATCTCAGAGCCTGAGGGTGGCCTGGAGAGGCGGGCCCCATGTAGGCTGCCTGGTCTACAAATTCCTGGTGTGCTGCGGTGGGCGGGAACACGTCATCAGCACATTTCAATCAGGCTGTGGCTGACAGGGCGGGAAGCTGGGCCTCCTATATAAGCTTGCATATATAAGGAACAAAGAATATGAGAAGAGGCAGCAACAAGAAAGGCTCCTCGGCCCCCAATCCTGAGAAACAGGCAATAGCAGACACTGCACCAATAGACATAAAGCGCCATCTAGAGAGCCTCATAGATCAGTTCAGGAATGAAGTTATTAATGACCTGAAGCTAGAAGTAAGCAGAATAGTTAGAGAAATGCTAAGCACCACCCAAGAAAAAACAGATGGTGGAATGGAAGGACAGAAAAAGAGGGGAGAATTGTTAGATGGAGAAAATAGAGAAAGCAAAGAATACGTGAAGCAGGTTCAAAGGGACTACTAGGAAACTAAAAACTCTATCAAAAACTGGCATAACAGCTTGAAAGAAACCAAGGACAGACTATCTGAACTGGAGGGCAGATTTGTAATATGGGAGAATGAAATGAAAAACTTCTTAAAAATAACAAAGAAACAAACAGAAATAATACAAAGACAAGAAGATAATAAGAGGATCCATAACTTAAGAATTAAGAACATAAAAGAAAAAGTAGGGACACAAACAAATGAAATACAAAAGCTACTCACAGAAATAATCCAGGAGAATTTTCCTAATTTAGCAAAAGGTAAAGATACTCAGATGTATGAGGCATACAGGATCCCAGTCACCTACAACCCAAACAGAACAACACCTAGGCATATAATAATAAAAATTCCAGAAATTCAATACAAGAACAGAATATTAAAAGCTGTCAGAGGCAAGAAACAGACCACTTACAAGGGAACACCCATCAGAATTACAGCAGATTTCTCTGCACAAACCATCAAATCACAAAGAGCGTGGGGGGAAATACTTCAAGCTTTGAAAGATAATAATCTCCAGCCAAGATTGAAATATCCTGCACAACTGTCCCTGGAAATTGATGGAAAAACAAGGTGCTTCCAGGATAAAGAGGAACTGGGAGAATTTGCAACCACCAATTCAACTCTACAGAGAGTATTGCAGGATATTCTAAAAAAGAAAAATACAAAGAATCCAGAAATAGTGGCAGAGAGGCCACAATGAATGGAGCAGAGAACAAAATGAAGAAGACAAACTGCCAACTAATGACAGAAAAAGAGCTCAACAGAAATGAGGCAGAGAAGATTGGATGATAGGAACAGCTATTTTGGAGAAAATGTCATCTTAATAGGTAATACTGATTCAGTATCATCTTGTTTTGAAGTCTCAGGCTTTTGTTCTTCTGCCTCCATTGGTCTAAATAGGTTGTATCTTATTGGATTTTATTATGTATGATAGTATAAGCAAAAACTTTTAAAGACAAGGAGATTATACAGAAACCATTGTTCATTTTCTGGTAGTTGATTCTAAATACCTTGTAATGCTGTCATTCTCTTAAATGGTTTTACATTGTTTTGATATATTTGATGCTACATATACGAAGTTGTACTCAAGGATTTCAAAGAGACAATATGGTAACTACTTTTATGTCAGGATTATCTGGTGGTGATATAGTATTCTGCTTAAATGGTTATGTTTTGATCTGCGCTGTTTTGCTGTTATGCCCTCTTTTATCTCAACCTCCACTCCATTATTTACTTTTTTATTTTCATCCTTTTAATTAAGGGAAAAATAAATAAAAATAGCAGGATATATTATAGTAACCCACTTTGACTTTCCATTATCTTGATTTAAAGCCCTGTATTACTCTCACCATCTTGTTTTTGACTGATGTCCCCCTATTCTGTTTTGCTTGATAGTACCAGTTTCGAAAGTTTAGGCAACAGCTGTGAAGATAGTGAGATTCATTATGGACGCCCATTCTCGATGACTTTTATGTACTTTTGAAGACCTACAATGTCTCCAATGTTTTGGTTTTGTCAGTTTTGTTCTTTACTGTTTTGTTCAATTTTATTATAACTGATGATATAGGCAATTCTATTAGAGATAGTGGGAGGCATTATGGTAACCATTATTGATCACCTTGTATTATGCTTTTACATTATCTATTATGTCCACCGTTTTGATTTGATTGACTCTGTTCTGTTTAGTCACATTTGGTTCTACTCCCTTCCAAAAAAGTAATAATAACTGTGGGAGCAACAAAACCCAAAATGTGTAATTGTCATTGTATAAAAGAGAGGAAAAGAAAGTGCTCTAAACGATATATCTGCATGTATATTTAAGTGTATAAGACAGAAAATGATATCACTGAGTTTTATTGAATCATTGAACAGAACTGTTTGCAGTCTCACTGTTGGAATGTCCACTTTACATGCTATAATTTTGTGACTTGAACAATTATTTTTAAGATGACAATATGTAATCCATTAACTAGTCATTTCCTACTGTTTATTTTTTTCTGTAAATCTGTATAACTTGTACCCTTTCTCTGTTTTTTTTCTCCTTAAATAAAATTTAAAAAAATAAAAATAAAAACGAATAAATATCAGGAAAATGGCCATTCTCTCAAAACTGTTATACAGAGTCAATGCAATCCCAATGAAAATACCATTAACATACCTCATAGATCTAGAGAAATCACTCCTAAAGTTCATCAGGAACCAGAAGAGACCTAGAATAACAAAGTCAGTTCTAAGCAGCAAATGCAAGGCAGAGGGCATCACAATCCCTGATTTGAAGTTATACTACAAAGAAACTGTAGTAAAATGAATATGATACTGGAATAAAAACAAATCTGAAGATCAATGGAATAGATTACAAGATACAACCACAAGTACAAACACAATCAACCACCTTATCTTTGATAAAGGGGCCAAAACATGTTCACTGGAAGAATGACAATCTCTTTAATAAATAGTGCTATAAAAACTGGCTTTACATATGCCAACATATTAAACTAGCCCTATGTCTACCACAATGTACTAAAATGTAAATGGATCAAAGATCTGAATATTAAAACAGAAACACTAAATCTGCTGGAAGACAAATTAGGGAAAAATCTTGAAGACAGAGAGTAGGTTAAGAATTCATGAACAGGAATCAAACTGCATGCAAAAAACTTCCCAGAATCAATAACTGGGTTCATGTCTTATTAAAATTTTCTGCATGTCAAAAAAAAAAAATCTCCAGCATAGTGAAAAGAAAACCCACACACTGGGAAAAAGTCTTAGTGAGCTGGCCCTCAGAAAAAGGACTTCTGTCTAAAACATGTAAAGAATTTTAAACAATCAGATCCCTGAAATTCAAAGATCTAATCCAAAAATGGACATCTGAGATGCACACACAGTTCTCTGATGAAGAAATACAAATGACAAGTAAATACATACAAAAGGTTCATCATCATTACTCTTTATAGAAATGCAAATTAAAACCATACTGAGATTCCATCTCACTCCAGAAAGAATGGCCAGGATCAAGAAAACTACCAACAACAAATGCTGGAGAGGCTGTAGGGAAAAAGGAACTCTGCTGCATTGTTGGTGGGAGTGTAGACTGGTGCAACCACTGTGGAGATCAGTCTGGAGATTCCTCAAAAAGCTGGGATGGGAAGTCCCATTTGATCCAGCTATTCCACTTTAGGCATATTCCCAGAGGAACTGAAAACATCATACCACAGTGATAGTTTATAGGTGCACAATTTGTAATAGCCAGATCTTGGAAACAACCTAAGCATCCATCAATCGATGAATGGATAAAAAAGTTGTGGTAATTTCATATAATGGAGATATAATCAGCTATAAAGAATGATCCAATTGAGATATTTATAAGTAAATGGGGACAACCTGAGACCATACTCATAAGCAAAATAAATGAAATTCACATGTATAAATACCATATAGATTCCCTATTATAAGAAATGGTAAGAGTACATACGAGTTTATGGTAATCATGATTCCCCATTACATTGCTTTGAAGCCTTATAATGTTTGCATTCGTTAGTTGAAATGGTTTTATGGTGTTTTTTTATCTTATTATCTGTGATAGTATGAACAGCTATTTTGAAGAAAACAAGACATTATCATAGCCACTGCTGATTTAATATCATCCTACTCTGAAGTCCTTCCATGCTTTTGTTCTTCTGTTTCCATTGATTCTATTGTGTTGTATCTTATTTGATTTTATTATGTGTGAAATTATAGACAAATGTTCTGTGTAAAATGAGATAATATAGTAGCCATTGTTCATTCTCTGTTATTTGGTTCTGAATGCCCCATAATATTCATTCTCTTGAGTGGTTATATACTATTTTGTTATGTTTGATACTATTGTAAATGAAGTTAGGCTCTATCTATTTCAAATAAAGAGACATTATGGTAGTTACTTTTAGTTACAGGTTGTCTTGTGGTGAAATACTGTGTTGCTTACATTTTTCTGTTTTGATCTGCCTTTTTATGTCTGCTTTAGTCTTAATCTCTTTATAATAAAACAAAATTTAAAAAAGGAAAATAAAACAGCAGTATCCTTGTCTCCTGTGGAAAGCAGCAGTTTACTTTAGGGGTCTGGGCATTCTCTGCAAGTGCAAACCACTTACAGTTAATATGTGAGAAGATCTGTAGGCCTTTGAATAACACAAATTTGCCACATTTCTCAGGAGAGATACTTTCATGGTGGTAGTGATCCAACTTGTTCTACTTGATAACTAGTGGTGTTTGACAACTCATAAATAATGGATTTTATCTGCATGGCTGCACCTAATTTATGATCTCACTTTCTGAGAGTTATGGTCAAAATATGAAATAGAAATTTCTAGAAATAAAGAATTTATAAATTTTAAATAATTTTATTGCAACATATTAATGTAATTGATTTATTTTAATATCACTCATTCTGTTATTATTTTTGTCACAAATCTTTAACTTTATTACAGTGATGGTCATGCAGAAAATTTACAGTGTATTTAAGACATCGCACTGTCCTCTGTGCTGGCATCCTTTGCGGGTCTTAGAACATTCTCTGTAGACTAAGTGAAGGAATCCCACAGGAAAAGGTGAAGGTGATGTTAAGACTTCCAATATTTTAGTAGATGGTCTTGTGTATCACATTTAACTCAATGCTTGTCTAATTATAAATAAAATTATTTTCTCTCTTTTTACCTTTGCAAATAAATTTTGGGGTTGGTAAGAACTGTACTATCATTCATGTTTCCTGAACAATGTGAGTGTGTGAGTGGATGGGTATTATTTTTGAACTCTGTATTTTGTGCTGTTGTTGTTTATTTTAATTGACTTTTTGTCTTTAGTGCTTTTTTAATATCTTGAGTTGCTTTAGAGTTATTTCCCTTCTAATTTTGATTTCAGGCAATTTCTTGCCATTTTTCAATCTGTAGACAATTTTAATTTATATGAAAATTCTATATTAAAAAGGTACGAGTCCAGGACAGCAAATCCTTTTTATTTTCATAAATCATATTTCCTACTTTTTAGTTTTCAATGCTTCCAAGGTAATGAAAAGAGTAGACACTGGTAAATTATACTCAAACCAAGAATGTGGACACCAAACTGTAAAAGTATGTGGAACAGGAATGAAATCAAAATCAAGAAATGAGACTTATTTATTTATTTTTGCAATATTGAGATTTGAAATGAGTTACATTTCCAACATTTTTTGTTTTTAAATTTAAGACATGGTCCTACTAAACCACTAAACTCCTGATTCTCCTCTCAAACTTTCAGCTTGTCATTCTCAGACTCCCAGAAGTCTGAGATTACAGTGATGTGTCACCAGACCAGCTAGCAAAATTGAGTTTAGACCTCAGCTGTGTTAAGATATAAGAAAGTGACACATTTCTTAAAAATGGAAATTTCTTCTAGGTGTGATGGTGAATGCCTATAATGCCAAGATAGAAAATAGTTTACTTAGTTAGTTGAGGAGTAAGACAGCTAACTAGGGAAAAGGCCTGAGATAGGTGAGTAAACATGTTTTTAAGAATTAAGTAAATAGAATTAAATAAGAAGAAGAGCTAAGAAGTGAATTACGGGTTTAGACCAAGAATGAATGTCCTCAGGCAAATTGAAATGTAGCTTTTTCTCTTCTGAAGGGAGTTTCGGTCCTTCTTTAGTAATCTCCTGAATTTGTAGGAATTTAAAATGCAAAATAATGAGTTTTCTTTTAAAATTCCAGGGTTTTTTTCTTTTTCTTTTTCTTTTCTTTTCTTTCTTTCTTTTTTTTTTTTTTTTTGTTTTTTTTTTTTTTTTTTTTTTTTTTTTTGTTTTTCATTAAATCCTACATATTGAAGAACTGGGTTAGAAGCCTGATTGTCAAGTGGGTATTTTAAATCCACAAAGCCCTCTGCAATAGGTGCTCACAGAATGGTTGAGAAATTTCTCTGTTGTGCTTTTAAATTTTTTCTTTTATTTTAAAGATAATAAAATCAAACCAAACAAAGTAATGAATAAATCCAATTAAAATAAAGCAGTGAAACTGGTACAGTGCTTTGAATCAGGAAAATAGGAAAACAACAATTACCCTCATAATACATTTTGATGTCATCACAATAGTTATCCATTCCATCAGGTATAGCAAGCTCAAACCAAAACAAAAAAGAATAAACCAATCAAAAAGAACATTGAATAAAGTAAAACAATTTATCAAAATAAAACAAAACAGAGAGAACAATATTCTATTTCAAAACCAAGATGGAAAAAAATCCCCTTTATTTACTGTATTGTATACTGTTATTTTCCCAGTAGATACTCAGACAGCTGGCCACAGGCCTGCACAGTCAAGCAAACAATAAATGCATTCAGTTACTTTTTGTACCTGTTGCTATTAACTCAGCTTGTCCTTTGGACCAGCGGTTTCATCGGAGTAGGGTGAGGGAGAAATTGGTGATTCTAAGTCCATGTGTCAATAGGCTCCTGGAAGACACTATTTTTTTCTCTTTCTGGGCCCTGCATGGCTTGCATGGTTTACTAGAAAGGCTAGCTAATTTCCTTGTTGGTGAACTTCTCCACTCTCAGAATGGCTGATTCTTGGGAGGCACTGACTTTTCTCTTCTTTCACTTTGTGTTCTGCTTATCTACAATTAGCTCTGGACTGAGGAGTCATGCAGCCATCCTCTCAGAGCCCCCCTGGGAAACCTAGGAGGTCTTCATTTGTTATTTACAATGAAACTTCCCTAACTTTTTATTTATTTATTTTTGGCTCCTGACTTGATTCCTCAATAACTGAAGAACCTTGAATTTTGTACAAAAAGTAACTCTGGCAGTTTGGAAGCTAAGGCACAAGGTTTCACCAAGATTTTAGGGGCCACTTGGGGTTACATAGTGAGTTCAAGGCCAACCCGAAGTGCATAGTTGGACTCTTTTTCAAAAACAAATAAACAAGCAAAAACAGGGAAGTAATTGTGACATAAATGCTTAAATATCAGAAGATTCTCTTATATGAAAAATGTAACATGCATATGAAATATGAAACACAAAAGACAAGACAGAGAGAGAGAAAACAATAGTGTAATCCACTGTTGATAACTACTGATTTAGTACATCTTTCTTTCATGCTTTATAGTTTTGGCCTATTATTGATATAGGCTCTTCAAATGATATAAGAGGAATATTTAAGTCCCAACTTGCCTAGATGTCCACTGTGCTGAGTTGTGTTCCCCAAAACTGAAGAATGAATTCTGAAGGACAACAGAAGCTAAAAGTAGGAAATTTCATTGAAGAAAGACAGTTCCTGCCAGAGAGAAAAAATGGGTTCTCAAAGGAAGCTTTCTATGGTATAATCACAAGGTCAGTATAAGGTGAGAAAAAACTATGATCAACCAATAAAATGATAAGTATAGTCACCTAGGTAATATTAACCCAATGGGCAAGTAAGTCATGAAGCAAGAATATACGGAAGGACGCTTCCTGAAGTGTTGGGTCAAGAGGGCTTTATCCTCAACCCAGGTGACTGATGCCTATTTAGAATATCCATCATTACTGTTTAGCCCTTGGGGAAATATGTAGCTATAGTCACTTAATCTTTATCTAGAGTCCTGGCCTTCAGTAAATGCACCTCCAGTCACAGTTTACCTCTGATCTTCTGCTTTGACAATTTCTAGGGTCTAGCTCTGTCTGAGCACCTACAATATTTTTATTTAATTTAGTTGCCTATAATATTAGTCTGGTTTTTAACTGAATATACAATAATTAGCTTTATAAGGTAAATTAATCTTGTAGTCTGCCAAAATAAAAGGAGATGGAGGAAAGGGGGATAAAAAAAGAATTGGAATGTATTATATAAACTTGTCAATTCCCAATGGTGAATATTAGCATTTTATACTAATAAAATAAAAATATACTTTTTAAAAAGTGATCCAAGAAAACAATTAAACTCTCAAACCTCAACCAATCAAACAAACACAAAACCAGGCAATGGTTGACAAAGACAGTAGTAACATTTCCTGGTTTAAATTTATTTGGACATGTATATTGTGTAGCTGTCTTACTATACCTTAGTGGAGAAGGCAAATTCTATGGCCATTTCTTTTTATGTGGAGTAGAAATGCTAAAAAAAATGCATTTCAGTGATTTAAGCCACTTATATGCCCAAAGCCACACTGTAGCTGGCTCACTGTGTAGTAGTTGCCAAATAATCTAGTGAGATGATTTTTAACTAATCTCACTTCAGTGGAGAAGCAGAGTAAGAGAGAATTCCATTTTTCCAGGCTCAGAAAGGGCAAGCCAAGTTAAGTTGTCTAATTTTAGTGCTGGGAAATAACACAATTCAATATATTATCTTCAAAATGATGAAAATGTGCCATACTTGGAAAGTGAACATTCAGGAGGCAAAAGTCTGTTACAGATTCACAGGCATAATGGAAAAAATGTAATGAATTATATATATGAAAAACAAAACAAACATATGAATATTGTATATATTAAAATAAGGCAAATATAAACAATATTATTTGGATGTTTACATATGAACTATATTTAATTTTTAAAAATTCTTTTATTTGACATCACATTTTGTGTGACTTGCCTGGTTTTAGAGAGTATCAAATAGGAGGAATCATTAGATGTTTGCTTTTAAAAAACTAAAACTAGAACAATTGTGTGTGTGTGTGTGTGTGTGTGTGTGTGTGTGTGTGTGTGTGTGTGTTGGGAGCCACTGAAGCTGGTAATTGACCACATATGCAAGGCTGAAGGATAATCATTCTAAGAACCAAGAACACCTGGGGCAAACCATGTGAAGAAAAAGCTGTGTTGTTCCAGAGAACACCTAGCCTGTCATGTTTTATGTCAGTGGCCCCCAGGCCTCACATTTTTGCATTATGTACTTGTGATTGGTTCATTGTGTAGCACTTGGATTGGGGGTGTGAGTGCCACACTGATGTAGGGTTGGAGCCAGGATGTGATGTAATGGCAGGAGGTGTGTCTCTTCCTCTTGCCAGTTTCTGGCTTAATCTTTGCAGCCACCATGAACTGTGGCCCCGCCATGCCACCTTTCCTTGGGGCCAACTGAGTATAGATTGAAACCTCCAAAAACTGTTAAGAAACAAACCTTTCCTTCCCCAACTATGAGCATCAGGTATGTTGTCTTATCAATGAGTAAAAAGTAACTAATACAGAATTTGGTACCAGGAGTGGAGTCCTTTTCTGTGATTATATTTTATCATGTTGTTTGAGAGGATTTGGAAATGGTGTGTGGCCAGAGTTTGGAAAGGTTCAGATACATTGCCAGGATGCATAGAGCTGAAACAGCTTAGGCTGTTCTGTGGAGGAAATTCTGGTCAGAGCTCAAGAGACAAGAAGGCTGAAAGAAAGCATCATAATAAAGACCAGGCTTGGGAGGTTTCTGCTGGGAAGAAGGACTGCATTGGTTGTTGAACTCCCCACAATGTGTGTTATGGTTTGGCAGAAAGTTTGTCTGTATTTTGCTCATGCCCAGAGACTTTGTCTGAGACTGTGATTAACCTGGCAAAGGAAATTTCAAGACAGTCAAATGTTGAGGCTGTGGCATTGCTATTGTTGGGAGCTTTAAGCCAGCTTTATGTTGCAAATCAAGAGCAAAGAGCCCAGAAAGATAATTTGCAGCACTGTGAATATGGCAAGAAGGTAAACACCAGTAAAGCTGTGGATTGTAAAGACAGAATTGAGACTTTGATTACTGAAAATAAACACAGAGATAAGCGAGATGGCCATGGGGCATCCTAGGAAGCAGTGGGTCCCCAACCTTTGTAGCCTCAAAACTGCAAAAATCAAAGAATTTTCTTAGAGGAGAAAGGTGCAGAGCAGCATACTCCACAATGTCAATGGAGGCCACATGACATTACAGAATGGAGGCAGCCACATGAGGTTCCAGAGTGACAGCAACATAGAGAAGCTTTTCTTCACAATCAGGTTCACAGAGCCCAGTGATTTAGGCAATCAACCCCTACAGCCAAGAGAGAGGAAAGCCTGGCTACTGCTCCAGCTGGCAGCAACTCTTGGTGGCATCCACATGGTGCTGATTTTATGTGCAAGGAAAATGCACAAATTTCGAGGGTATTATGGCTTCCACTTTGATTACAAAGGGCCTGGCAGGCCAAGCAGTGTGTCCCTGAGAGGGCAATTTGTAAAGATGTAAAGATGAAGCCAAAGGTGCAATGGAGAGCTCAGAAGTTTTAGAAAACCCAACAATGTAGAACATTTAAGGAAATCTGCAAAAAGTGAGCAGAGAAGATTTAAGAGAGAAGCTGCTGGACCAAAAATCCCTGAAAATGCCTTAGGTGTGGAATCACCCAAGCCTTTGGAGCTTGCAAACTGATTGCTTCAAATGCTGAGTGTGAAACTCTAGGACTTAATGTTTGCCCTGCTGCATACTGGACTTGCTTTTTCCCAGTGTTCCATATATCCCTGCTTGGAACCTTTGGAATTGTAATGTTTATCATGTGCTTTTGCATTTCAGAACTGTTTAACCTTGTTTCATTTTTACAGGGGTTACCATAGATCTTGAAGGAGGCTTGGGATTTGGACTTCTCAGCAATGCTGAAATTATTAGGACGTTGGCAACTCTTGGACATGGACTAAATATCTTTTGTCTAAAGAATGTGCATGAGTCCTGAGTGCCAGGGTTGGAATGTCATGGTTTATGTTGGTGGCCCCCATGCCTCATTCCTTTGCATTGTGTATTTGTGATTGGTTCATTGTCTAGCACTTGCATTAGGAGTGTGAGCGCTACATCGGCAAGGTGTAGAGCCAGGATATGATGCAATGGCAGAAAGAAGGTGTGTGTCTCTCTCTTGCCAGTTTCCAGTTTGCTGTTTGCAGCCACCATGAACTGTCATCCCACCATGCCAACCTGCCTTAGAGCCAACTGAGTATGGACTGAAACTTCCAAAAACTGTAAGAAATAAACCTTTCCTTTCCCAACTTTGGACATCAGGTACTTTGTCTCAGCAATGAGTAAAAAGTAAATAAGACAGGGCCCCAAGACAATCTAAACAGTGGGTTGCTAGGACAATAGGAGGCCATATGACATTAAGTAGCTAAAAGGTTTAAATAAATGCCTCTGCAATGAGGGGCCAGTACCATTCCTCCCATCAGGAGAATAAGGACTGCACTTGACCTCAGTTTTGTCTCTTCTTATTTGTCTCATTCTCCTGTGATTCTTCACCCCAGTAACCTCAGGAGCCACATGGGTCGCAGCATGTATGGTACTGTGTATTGAAATCTGGACTTTTTGCAATATAGGCAATTATTTGCTACCACTGAGTTACCACTTAAAAATATCTAAATGATATTTTTAAGAACAGTCTTAGACATTATAATCTGATCTTTTTTGAAGTTCATGTTGTTTAAGATTAATACCAATATCTGAAAATTTAAAAATATATTTAAGTACTAATTTATTTATTTTGAATGTATTTAATTTTGCTTTCTAGAATGAGCATATTTTGTTTTAACATGAGACTAATTTTTATATCTTCATTGCCAAAATCAATGCATGCTCTATTTAGAAAACATAGATAAATGATAGTGATATGCTTGTACATTTGTGTGTATGCAAAATGAAAACTATTATCCTACTTTCTAGAAAAAAAACATTGTTTTTTCATATGTCTTTCAAACATTTTCACTGTTGTCAATGTTTTTAAAATAAATTTATTGAGTAAGCAATAGTTTGTTATTCAACAAAAATTCTTCTGCTTCAACATCTGGTGTGTTTGAAAAATTTGCATTAAATATTGTCCTATTTATAATTAACTATATTGTAAATTGACAGAAAGATGAATAAGAAGGAAGGGTAGCAGGAAGCAGAGAAAGAAGAAAAAAACCCAAGTGTGAGGGTTTTTAATCCAAACACTCTGGGGACCTAAGAGAAGAGTACTTTAAATTCATCCCCAACCTGGGCAATTTAGAGACTATGGGAGAATCTTGTCTCAAAAAGGTCTAACACACAATAACAAACAAATGAATAGAACTGGGAATAGACGGAACTCAAGAAGCACTGATACACATATGCAGTACTTTATTTGAGATAGGATCTTGCTAATTTTCTCAGATTGATCAAATTTGTGATCCTTCTGCCTCAATCTGTTGGAGACCAATATGAAGTAGCTCTAAGTAGGATTTAAAATTAACTAATTCGCTTTCTATGTTTATCTGTGAGTCTGTCTTAGGCCTAGGCTCTTACCTGGTGATAGGAGCTGATTCATAGTAAGTGAACTTTGATGAATCACTGGTCCTGCCTGAGGCCTGTAGTGGCCTGTGAGGCTAGAGATATTCAAAGGTAAGACAAGGCCACAGCTTCAGACACTTGGCTTAAACATCAATTAAGTAGATAGAAACTGCAGCTGCAAAAATGACTCCTACAATCTCACTCCTACCATGTGTTCATGATATAACAGTTCTCTAAATTGACATGATTCATTACTTGGAGACATCCTTGAAGTTACTCCCAAGTTTCTGCTCATTGCCTGAGCTTTCCTGTTACCCAAAACTTTGTTTTGGACTTAATTAAAGTAGCAGTCCAGAGAAGTCTTTGTCTTAGCCCTCAGAGTCTCTAACTCAACGAGAGGGTTTTGACCCCCCTAGATCCCTAAAATCATACCACTTGTCTCATTTTATTTAAGCCTTTAATGTACACTAGTTTGGGAGATTGGAGATCTAGGTCAAGACCACAATACGTGAATCCTAGATATCTGGGATTACAGATGTCCACCACATTTTGCAATTTTTTTTTACTCTACTATGATTTTCTGTGTGCTGCTGGTTTATGGAAGAAGAGAGCCATTACAACAGTACCATAGTAACCAAGGTCTGTGAAAGAGTCTGTATTAGTTACTTTTCTTATTGCTGAGACAAAATCCCCAACACCCAAACTTGAAGGGGGAAAGGATTATTTAGCTCACAGTTTCTGGAAGTTTCAGTCCAAAATCAGGTGGCTCCAAGACAGGGTGGTACATGGCATAAAGGCAAAAGTTCATGGCATAAGAGGACAACAAAAGAAAAAGCAAAATGGGAAAGCAAATCTCTTTTCCTCCCTTATACTGAATGTGGACTACTTGACATAGGGCAGGTGTAGCACTCACCCCTAATCCAAGCACTAGACAATGAAATAGTCACGAACTCTGGAATCACCTGCTTTGGAAAAGCCTGCCTACATGACTGCATGAGGCTTTGGGGGAAACATCTAGGTGCCAACCCTAATAGAGGGAAAATGTGACCATAAACTAGGTCACACTATGTCTCATTGTATGTATTGGGAGAGAGAGATTGAGAAAGCAAATTAACAAAGTGACAGTAACTATTGAACCATGCTGAAATTTGAGAGAACACATTTTTATTGGGGTTAAAAATGATAACATCTTATGATTTGGTGAAACTGGTAATAGTATAGAGAGATTATTTTCTGTCATAAAATTGATTTTGACTTACCTTTGCCATATTGTTTTCCGGTTGTCAGTTCCCTATCTTTTTCCTCTATTTAATTCTTTTCCTTGCCTGGTGGATTCTTTCTATTGGTATTCTTGAAATTTTAATTTCGTCTCTCATTTTGTAAAATACCTTTCATAACATTTTGGAATGCTAGTTTGGCAGTGAAGAATTTCTTCAGTTTTTTTTTTTTTTTTTTTTTTTGTCATGAATGTATCTCATTTTTTTCACTAATTTTGAAAAATAGTTTTGCAGAGTTTATCAATTTGACTTGGAGGTTGTTTTCTTTTATGACTTGAAATACTTCACTCCAAACTCTCCTCAAATTAAGGATTTGTCTTGAGAAATATGATGTGATTGTGATGAGTTTTCATTTATAGATCTATTTCTTTACTCTCACAGCTTTTAATATTCTGTTCTTGGCCTGAATTTCTGTAATTTTGGCTATTAAATGCCATAGTGAAGATTTATTTTTGTCATGACTAATTGGAGTTCTATGTGCTCCAAAAGTGGGGGGGGGGGAAGGGAAGCAAAAAGAAAAAAAGGCAAGAGAAAAAGAGAAACAAAGCTTTTGTATAAGGAAGGGGAGAGAGGAGAGGATGGAAACAGGAAAAAAGAATGACAATATATAATGTACAGGTACAAATTTAAAATGATGAATGCTATTGTCTATATACTGTTTCAATAAAATTACTTAATTAAAAGTAAAATAGTTTTTTATATTTTAAAGATATGTTTTAATGCATTGTGGAACAGTGAAATGGAGAGACTATAATGAAATAGCTTCATTAGAAGTATGTAGACATACCTTTGTACATATGTATATCTAAATTTCTCTTTCTTTCTTTCTTTCTTTCTTTCTTTCTTTCTTTCTTTCTTTCTTCCTTTCTTCCTTTTCCTTCCTTCCTTCCTTCCTTTAATGTTAAATAAAATTTGCTAGAGTAACACCGTGGCACATGCTTATAAAACCATCTACTCAGGAGGATAATTCAGGAGGTTTCCAGCTCCAGGTCAGATGGGCTAAATCACCTCAAAAAGAAACAGTACACTTCCTAAATATAGATATTCTTAGACACAGGATTTGAAACTGAACTTGAAATGAATATGGTAACCCATTTAAAAAGTGAGAGAAAATAGACTAATGAACTGGTAGGTGATAAAGTTTGACAAATGTTCATTTATTTAATTCAGATATTTGTACACATTTTTGCTATGATTGGTTCATTTCAAACCTGACTGTTTAACAATGGGAAAAAATAAGTCTTGTTCACATCTTTCTTTAAGTTTAGCGTGAATGAATAATGAGGTCAATTGTCTAATGAAATCTTCAGCATGTCATTCTCATCTGTGTCATTTGTTTATGGAAGTAACTGAAACATTAAAGGTCCTGAGGGATACTTGTTGCTGAGTAAGCTATAGTGAATGACAAAGTTCACAAGAAGTCTGCTTTTTCTCTTAATGTATATGAAAAGATTGTAGAAATTTAGAAGTAAGCACAAACTATTTAACTGAATATTCAGGGTCCACAAAATCTCTGGGTAATTTAATAATTGCCAATTTTCTGAGTCACCTGATCATTCAATATAAATGTTCTATTTCCTGGATGAAACCTGATGAATACTCTTTCACATTTTTTCAAACATATATCTTTAAAGCCTCCTGATACATTGATTGCAACAATATTAGGAACACAGAGTAAGACACTTTAAATATTCTATTTTTTTCAAATCTGTTCAATGAAATCGCCTTTTTGCTTGGATTAGCAAGTTCTTTCAATAAGTTCTATTGAGCTAGTTTCTTTTTTGCCTGCCCCAGAGTAAAATTGTAGATAGCTAAATTTGCTAAAGGCAATTTTTCTTCCATTCATCTAACTTTCACACTTTTTGGGTTTCTAAGCAAGTATAAAGAACCAGCACTTAATAAATAACTGAAAAAGACAATAGATAAATGGTAAGCAAGCGATATTATCATCTGTCTCAGATTTTTAATGTGTTTTCGTGTTTCTGCTTTTTTTTATTTCATGATTATCATTTGTTTAGTGAGTTGAGAGCAAGATGTCCTTTCTCAGTGACTGAATTTGGTTCTCTGAACCTTTTTAAGTGCTCAGTGTCCTCAAGCAAAATGGCTTTTCTTTTAAGTTGTGTCTAGCATACTGATGAACTGAATGTGAAAATGTATGCTAACAGTACCAAGAACAGTACTGGTAATAACACTTATTTTCTTTCCTTTTTCTGCTCCTGTTTCTTATTCCCTTTCTCTCCAGGCCAGAATCATTTTTTCCTTTCTCTTATATTTTACGCACTGTTGTAATCAAGGGTTGTGAGGAGAACAATTAGAATCAGGACATGAATTCTTTAATATTGCTTTATGGTCGTCATCCAGAGTTAACACAAGAAAATGCAGGAAATATATCCATAACTCTAAAGACAGAAGATTTGGCCAATGGCCTGAACCCCACAGCAGTGTCCCACATGAGTCCAGCTAAAGACCCAGAGCTTATGACTGTGTCTCTCATGAGTCCAGCATGAGGTATAGAGCCCACAAGAAGAAATCATGACAATCTCTTTTATGGATCTGTGCTAGAAAGGCCCAAAGGTCATCAGTGGAAGCTAAGAAGTCTACACCAGCAGGGTGAAGGAGCTGAGCTGGTAAGTTGAGGGTTCTATACTCTACCTGAGAAGTCACATTTACAGCAAAGACCAAGGATGTCCTGAAAAGTACCACAGCCATCCTCAGTGACACAGAGGCCCCAAACTCCTTTGACAACATGCATAACTGAGTATGTGCCAGGAAGTCATTGGGATGAGTTCATCCTGGAGACCAAGTGGCACATGTCTTCCCTTGCAGAGCTAGGAAGCAATGCTGGATGTCAGGGCCAGATCCTCTCCAGGAGAACCAATGGCTCAAACAGCAACATGTATGAGAACCCACAATACCTCAATACCTCAATGCATCCCAATGCCTAGCTTCTCCTTCTCCACATCTCTATTTATCCTGGCACCTTTCCTCAGGTGGAACATCCATGATCAGCACCATGTTGATGTAATCCTACTGGTGTTAAATTAAACACCAGTTTTTAATCCATAACATGCACTTCCTTATTAATCTCCGATGTTTATCTGTAATATCTGCTCTTACTTCCCTGATCTCTCTCTTTCACTCATCCATCTCTTATCATACACATATCTAGTTCCTGTTTCATCTTCTCCTCTACTTTCTGCTTCTTTTGTCTTACTGCATGTGATTTCATTTCATCACAGTGTAAATAGTTAATGGAAAGGGCTATTCAGAATACTAATGCTCAATTTTCTGCTTTGTGTAATCAAAGGAAAGATATTTAAATAAAGTTTTCCTTATCCATAAAATGATGATTAAAATTTAATTCAGAGGGGCGGTTATAAGAAATAAATTAATTAAGACCTACAAAATGCATGCAATAGGGCCTGGCATGTCAGAATAGAAGTGCATATTGCATCTAAAATATAAATCTCAGTTTATTTTCATTGTTACACTCTTTGTCTTTCACTTATTTTGCTTTTCATTCTTTTTTTATTCTGTTTTTTCCTTTTTGTCTCATTTTTTCTATTTGCTATGTCTTCCATTTTCTATTCTCTCCTTATTTTCTCTCAAATGATTTTTACATCTTACACATACAACTTAAGCTCTCAAAAGAAAGCTGTACTATGAACAGGTATCCTTAATTAGATCCACCTTTAAACCCAAGATAAACTATTGAATCTGAATAAAATCTAAATTCTCTTTACTCATAGTGTGATATTGTATATTTAATCCCCTGATGTTTGATTTTTGGAGGAAAACATTGAACTTTTTGTACCCAATATGGATTTTTTCTTTTATGATATGCTATGGTCTTTTATATCAACTCTATGATTAAGTTCATCTTTGTCTTTATAGTTTTGTATCAATTTATAGTGAGCATATGTTCTGAGAAATAAGTCATTAAATGATTCTGTCATCATTTCAACTTTCAGGAAGTGGATTGTATTCTATAGCTTTGCCAGAGGCTCTTGCCATATTTGTTTTTCACGTGATTTTCCTCCACTATCAGCTCTGTGGTCTCTTCAACTGCCTTCACATCAAGCACTTGTCGACCCTTTTGCATTGTTAATAGTTTTGAAGTTTTTTATATCCCTCAGAGTCAGCATGAAAATTAACAGCTAAGCCTCTTCTTTATCATCAGCATTCTGAACAATATTTTTGCTTTGGTCATGACCAATATAGTTATTTGAGTTCATGCATCTATGTCTGATCATCAATCCAGGACATTAGAAGTTTCTGCATAGCTGATATAAACTCTACTTGAAGTTTTGTTGGACTCCTTGCCTCCATGAAGCAGATTCATTTTGCACAATTAAAATTTTTTAATTAATATGTATTTTTGTATATATTAATGAGTTCTTATGGAATTTTAACATGGACATACAGTGATTTGTTTTAAGAACTCTCATGTTTTCATGGTGGTGACATTAAGAGAAGACATTCTAGGGTTAGTTAAAGGCCATGACAAAGCAAACAATGTGAGATTAAATCAAGCACAAAGAGCATGTGTTGCAATCAAGAAAGTTTTTATATAATACCAGTACTCTGGTAGGCTGATGCAGGATCACACACACACACACACACGCATGCATGCATGCATGCATGCATGCTTGTATGCAAGACACTTATTCATATCAGATGTCTGAGACTGCTCCAGTGTAACATGGTGTATTATTTTATAGTAGATATATGTTTTCATTAATTGGAAAAATTGTACTCTAAACTAAAACTAGAAATTATAGTTTAAAAACACAAAAATCTTTAAATTTCATTTGTCAATTATCCTTAAGAAATACTATCAACTGTAAATAATTATGTATTGTATTTTTATATGATGGCAGCACAGTAGGATTGGTTATACAAGTATCACTAAAGACCTGTGTAACGTTTCATGTTAAAGTGTTATATAACAAGTATTTTTTATTAGGATATAGGATTTTTTTCACTTCCAGTATAATTCTACAAGACTTCCACGGTATATGTGGATTTACTGAAATATTATGAACCAGATGACTGTTTTTCTCTTATATTCTCTGATATTGCCTTATGTGATGCATTTTATCCTGTGATTTTTCTTTGCAAAATTTCTCATCGTCTCATAAAATATATATAAATCTCCTGAAGATATATCAAAGGACTCCCTTTATTCCATTTTAGATTATCTTATCATATCTAGGTTTCAAAAGAGAAGTCATAGTCTAAAGTAAGGTTCAAAGTTTTTGTTATATTTTTGGGACTAATAATAGACTACAATCATATGGATCATATGTAATTAATATTAATACAATGTAATTTAGACAATATTAATTATGTGATTAAGATTCCTTTAGGATAAAAGGATCACATGTAAAGAAATTAAAACTTAAATTTTGAGTTACTTTATACTGTAGATTTATCTTCAGATAACACTCTAGGGCGATTCTCCTTCCAAAAGAGATAAAGTTTGGGATAAGAAATTACATAGATAGATACAATATTTATCTTATTCCAGGAATTAAAGATTTTTAATGTTCTAACTGAATCAGACTCTTACTGCAAAATATTTCATGTCTATTGAGCCTCTCCAAGTATTGTGTTACTGAGAAATTGTTATTTCTAGAGTGATTTTTAATGACTACTAGAACACATACAATACTATAAATATTGTTACAAAACTTAGAGCTCTTTTAGATATGTAGAATACAGAACTGACAATTGTGAGGACCACATTTCAATATATTGCCATCTAAGTAATTCATATTATTCAAAAACATATTCAATTTTTTTCAAGATTTCAGATAACCTGGTTCTCCAATGGTCAAGAGAGACAAATTCATTAATAAACTTTTACAGTTGTAGAATTTTAATGATTCCTAAAATGTTTTAATAAAATTATCAGTTTTAATTTTAAATAAAATATGTTGAGAAATTCTATGGTTCTGAGGACGGAGACAACTGAAGTTTCCACAGCTGAGGTTAAGGGATTTGATTTTCCCTGGTATTTTTTGGCAGCTTCCTTAGGCCAATTTTTTTCTGCCCTGCAGGTAACAGTTAATAATCATAAGGCATCTCCAAATACTGACATTCCTTGGTAATCAAAATTAAAAACAAAGTTATAATATTTACATAAGGCCCCATGAAAAGACTGATAACTTCTGATTTAGTCTACATTCCATATTTTGTAGTAAAGTGTTGAGATATATGCATAATTAAGTCTCTTACTTAAGATTAAAAATAACATCAAGACTCTTTTCATCATGTACTTCAGCTCATCCTTTCAAAGTCACTGCAGGAGAATTATGAGTTATAAGATATTTAGTATATACAGTTAAAAAATCAACTCTGCATGGTATCTTAGGCTGGATACACTTTTATAACTTTAGGGGTCTAAGCTTTGATACTGAAAGAAACATGTTTTCTATTATTGTGGTTTTTCTATAAAAGCTTATGTAAAAATTCTTTTCTCACCAGTATATTCTCCTTTAGTTCTTTCAGAAAGTTTGAACTCTTAATGAAAAAATGTTCCATCTGTAATACTTCTGCTTCTTAATTAGAAAAGATACCAATCTTTATTGAAAATCTGATGTTATAAGAAAAGGCCAGACAGAAATATTTGATAACTAGAAATATCCAATTGAAAAGAATTGTATTTACTAAAGAGATACCTTTTATAGATAATTTGTAATAATTCTCTGCTCTACATCTACAGTTTTAATCATTGTAATTATATATATTGACAATGATTTTTGTATTATATTTACATTGTTATAATATATTATTTAATTTTTAAAATTATTATTGTGTATTACTTAATTTTGTAATATATCATTATATAATTTTGTGCTATATAATATAATTAAAGTCAAGAAGAGTAAAAGGTTGATATTAGCAATCAGCCATTTTTCCCTGAAGATATTATAGTTATAAAATTTTTAAATCAAACTTCTTGTGCCTACAGAACAGCACTTGGATTCTTTCTTAACCTTTGCATTTTTTATTTAGATATTCAACCTTGGCATATTTATATGAAGCCATAAAATATCTCAAGAGTGCTACTTCAATTCATAAATTTCTTGAATATATTTGACAGGTCCATAAGAAATAACAAAGATTAGAAGAAAAATCTAGCCTATGACAAAAAAAAACTCATAAAATTTCAAAGAAACATTTTTTCAAGTTTTGTATTTAAAAAAAAAAACTTTCTAGTAACCTGTACAATTCTGTTACATGATGTTAGTATGTAGCATCTTAATGTACTATCAGGGAGCATGTTAGTCATAACCTATCTAAAGAATATTCCATAAACATTTTAATCACTAAAGAATTCAGTTGGCATAAAAACTGCAAGAAAGCCCCTGGCAAATGTTTGATGTCTTGATCACAGCTCATGTGAGAAATAAGAATTACTAGGTTTTATCACAAGAAAAAATACATGACATGTGAAATCTAAGTGTAAAGACAGAAAAAAAAGTAAAGGACATTCCAATAAGTACCATTATTTTCAAAGTTTGTCTGTCTTAAATCTCCTATCATATTTAACTGGGGTAATATTTGATGATTAGCAAAAGAAAAAATGAAAAAGTCACAAAACTTTCATAGGTAACATTAATTCAGTCAATGAATGTACATTAAAATAAGACTATGCTATTTGGCTGTATAATCACAGCCACACTATTTAGCACTTCCAATTGAATTTATTTTCCCTCCTGACCATTGTTTTCATGATTAGATTTATCTGTACTTTAGTCCTCACTCTTTATATACCTGAATGTAAAATAAAATAGAGCAATAACATTACAATGAATTCATGTTCAACTTGCTTATTAATATTTCTTTCATATAATAATATTTAATATTTTGAAACATGAATAAATCTTATACACAGAATTTTATTTCACTTTAACAACAAAGTATAACAGTCATTGTCGTACTGTACTATCAAAAATATTCCTTAATTTGTTTGTTTGCTAAACTCCACTTTCCTTACATTGTCTTACACAAAATTCTGAAATGCACTTCTGAAAATTGACTAAAATATTTTAGCTTATCAAGCAATTTCTTGTGTGCTTTATCTTCACTGTATGATAATTACAATGGTAAACTGATAATATGAATGCATGTGTTTATGTGTGACTTTGTGTCTATGATTCAGCACAACAAACATTACACAACCTTGTGCAACCTGTCCAATGCATAATGTATGTCATCTACTATAACAATAAATTAATATGATTCTAGAACCTGAACATCTTTACAAATATGGCAAATTTCCCCTTGGTAAGTTCCTGAAGGGCTTGGTTTCATTTATTCAACCATCGGTGTAGAGGTCTGGCACTTTCTCTTTATGTCCTAAATGTCACACTAAGGTGACAGAACTAAAATGATTTGCAAGAAACTGCCATATCACAGGTCACCTTTTGGACTATCGTTTAGAAACTTCATTTTTATTATTGGCAAAGTGAACTAAAACTAAAATTATTGTTTTACTTGTTGCCTTTTGTAGGCCATCCTTAGAATTTCCAGATTCTTCTCTCTCATTACTCTCAACTGTCAGACATCCCACTGAGCTTCTCCCAGATGCCTCATTGAGAACTTCACCATGTGTTTCTGAATGATGTGGAATCCATGAGCTGAAGAAACATAAATTACTCCTTTTTATGGGAAGAAATGCATACATCACAAGGATCAGGGGTAAATGTGTTTTCCAATAAATAAAAAATGAGAGATGACAGAAAAATGTATTATTTCAATTCAATAAAAATTAATTTATTACCTGAAATGAGCAAACCACCACCAAGAATCTTCATAATTTTGAAGAAGTGTTTTCTTAGTCAAAAATATTCTTAAACAAAAACATACTTTATTGTCTAACTGTAATGGGTCACTAATATTTTATATAAATATCTCAAATTGAATGAGGAATAACCAGAATAAGTATGCAAGTATTGAAAGGATGTGCAATTCCATCATTTTACAATGAAGTAATAACATTGAAGTAAAATGAATAGTTGATAATTTTATAACCATATCAAATATTAAGCCAAATACAAATAACATGCTAATTAGTGTTTACATGTGTATCAGGACTAAAATACATTGCAAATGACTATTTATTGTACTTCTACTGAATCACAACAGGAAATATGCATTAAGAAAATTAAGATGAGTCTCAAATCTGAGTTCTATATTTTAATGTTAAATATTTTATCGAGAACAATGATATTTATGAGATTGCTTTGAAGTGTGTAAAAAACTATTACTGGCATTTTCATGTTCAGTAAGTTTAGTGTTATTAAAATTTTCAAGTTTTAATTTGAGAAATAAAATGTTTGTTACTTCAGATGAATAGAAATATAAAGAAGAAATTTATGTTTTTTTTGTTGGCATTGCTATTGAGATCAAAAATAGAAACATAAGTATAAAACTTAATTTTTAAAATATATTTTTGTGAACCTCTGAAGAACAGGAAAGTTTATCAGCATCATATCAGTTAGTTATATGGTATATTCCAAATTTATGTAATTCATTAAGTGTGAGTATTAGATCAAATTATATAACTTTTGTTTGCCTGTATAGTATTTATTATGCTACACAAAATTTAATGCTTCTTCTGGTGTTCTACACAAATAACATATCTTTTTTATCTTTCTGAGTGAAAGTAGCTGTGCCAAAGGATTTAGAAAGGTCAAGGAGAAATAATTTTTAGTAATACTAATAGTTAATATCACTGATAGTTGCTAACATATATGTATTTTATTTGGCATCCTTCAATTGTTCATACACATGTATTAATTTAAATAACCTTTCAAACTTATTGATACTAATTATCTCAATTCATTTACAAAAGAAGGATATAGTCTGAGACTTGGTAACATTGTTCATTTCCACTGACTGATCTTTAACACACTCTTTCCTTGCTGTATACACTCAGTCTCCTTTTCAATTATTCATATTGTCATGAGAAGAAATGACCAACTATAGACATGTCCTACAACAACTATCATAAATATATTTATAAACATTTAAATAATTTGAGTAAATTTTATAGTTTATCTCATATCTCTTAGTATGCACACATGTATATTTATGTATATTTATCTTTTACTTTGTAATAAAGGTTATTTACTTTTTTATATTCAAAAGTTCTCACAGAAGGAAACAAAGCAAAAGGTTTCCTTTTTTTTGAGACAGAGTTTTGTGTCAGGAATAAAATACAGTGGCCTTACATTCTTAAAGTACATAAAGTCTCGAACTCATAGAGGTCCTCCTGCTTGAGCTTCCTGAGTGCTGAGATTACAGCCATGTGGCAACATGATTGGTCCAATTTTTTGATGCAGTATTTCATATGTACATATAAACAACTGTATCTCACTAAAATGTAATTTCTGAGTGAGTAGTTTTGGAACAGTGCCTGCAAGTTTTCATTGCCAGCCAGTTCCAAGATGAAGCAAACATTGCTTGTGTGAGTATAATTTCAAAGACAATGAATGTCAAAGACAATACTCCAATGATATGATAGAAATACTTTGAGCAGCAAGTAAAATAAAATTTTGGGAATCAAAAATTAATGAGTATTTTTTCCTCTAACTCTAGAAAAGAAGTATCTTTAATTTTCCCTGCAATCTACCAGAGTTCTCCTTTAGGGTATATTAAATAGTTAGCTGTGACATGAAGTATAGGAATTAATGATGCAAATAATGATTTTATTTCTACATAGCTTTTACAAAAATTCAGTATATGTCTAAATTCATTTTTATTTACTTGTATTAAGCATGAATGTTCTTAGAGTTAGCTTATGCAAATAAAACATTCTGCTGTAGTTAACATCAAGGTAGATATTTATCTAAAATAAAGCTAAAATGTCATACAAACAATAAAGCTTAACCTGGTTAATGCAAATAACAGGAAGGTACAGCAGTTGATTTCTCCTGGGAAACAATCACTTGAGTATTGCAATGTGGCTAAATTAAGTAGTGTTTAGCATTTCTGCTTCCCAGAAAGTAAGTTATTTTCTAAACAAATGAGTGATTGTTCAGGTCACACTTCTAAAAATAACATCAATTTTATATTTTTATGATTGAGGACCAATATACAATGCCCTCTTTTTCCGATTTCCTTTTTAATAGAATAATACAATGCTAAACTAGCAATGCTAAATTGGAAAGTCAATAGTGTGGGGAAAAAACTTTAACCAACTGTCCCTAAGACCAAAGGACTTCTACTGAGAACATATAGAGAATTGAAAAAACACAGCCTTCCCTAATTAAAAAACTTAATCCAAAAAGGGCATCAGAGATGAATACAGATTTCTCAGATAAAGAAATACAAATGGCAAATAAATATATGAAAAAATGTTCAATATCATTGATCCTTCAAGAAATACAATTTAAAAATCAACTGAGATTTCATCTCAGTCCAGAAAGAATGGCTGTCATCACATAATCAACCAATACCAAATGCTGGAAGTGCTGTGGGGGAAAATTGAGGAATAGAGGGTGTATTTATGCTCCTTTATTTACATTTGCAAGAAAGGGAGAACATTTGGGATTAATTCATTAGGCCTCTCTGTCTTCCTCCATATGAAATAGTTCTATGAGTAGGTAGCATTTCCTGAAAGACAGCCAATAGAAGGAATCTGTTTCTGATAAAGCATTGAATGTTAAGAAACAGTCTGCTTTCCTCCTGAAGAATCACAATTACAAATCTGTTATCACAATTACAAAAAGACCCTAATCCTATTATCGATGCATTTTTCCATAAATAATAGAAAATAATACTATGTAATTTAAGTGTACTAAGATTTTATTTATTTTGAACTTGTGGTTAGAGTATAGCTTTCTGGATCTCACAGAGTTAATGTATTGAACATGTCAACTGTAGAAAAATTGGAACCAAAAATTGTTTGGTGGTTATTATGTAATGATGAGAAATGTACTTTAAAATATATGTAGGTAGAAGTGACTAACTATGATTAAAGCAAATTGTAAAAAGGTAAAGAAATATCACACTAAACCCATTAATATGCACAATTAATGTTTTAATAAACATACACAAAAATTTATAAAATTGGGAAATGTTTAGCAGAAATACATATTGAAATGCATACTCCAAGTAGGAAATTAACTGTGTAATTACACAATTTAGCAGAATGTCAGGTACAATTTTTCAATGAACTCATAAAATGCATTTAAAGTTATAGGACACATTGAAATTATCTGGTTTTACTGTATAAAGGGCTAAGTAGAATTTTACTTTAATCTGTGGCCCACCAGAATTTAAGGACAGGGTCAAAGCAGTACATCAAATAAAATAAAATAAGAATAGGCAAAAAACCAGTATAACTATGAGAAAGTAAGAACAATATTGCAAGAGCTAAGAAAAAAATATTTTTCGAGGATTAAGAGAATAGACAACCACTTGTATATGACTAAGAACCTATCAAAAATGTTGCTATTAGATTTATATGTCTGTTAGTCATTAATATTCTCAATAGAAGCAATTTTAGATGTTTTGAGTTAGTGTGGGATTGCAGTGAATTTGAAGACAAAACAGGCAAGAAAAGCAGTAAAGTATACATGAAACATCATTTCATTATTAAAGGGAAAAATTTTGTAGAAGACAAACATTTCTCTTTACTGAAATTATTGTTGCTGTACAGAAAAGGCTTATGATATATTTATAATATTAATCACTCTTTTTTTAACAGGACATGCAAAGAATTACGAAGACAATTTTAGGTAGATCTGCTAGAATACTTTGTCAATAAGGTCTCTGACATGAAATGTACAATTTCACAAAAAGAAATATCACTATTCCTGCAGTTGAGGAATAGACTTTAAAGCTTAAGGGCAGAAAAAATGCTGTGGGAATTTAGGTCAGAGAAAGCGATATCTTCCACCAACTTTGTGGATACAGAGATGAAAGAGAATGCAGAGACTAGAAAACAGTTTAGGAAGAATGAAAGTAACAGGTATGAAGTAACAAGAAATGGAGGCAGAAAAGAATAGGGTGGTACATCTATGAGTGACTTAACCAACTGCACTAATAGTTTCAGTATTCATTGGTATATAGAAAAATTTAGCAATAAAAGATAAATTACTTCATTTTGGATGTTCTGTTACTTGTTCATGCTTGGGTACCCAAATAATAGTATCCAGTAGTTAATTTGGATGGAATTACCAGTGCTTGTTAGCCAAGGAGAAATGGACATAGGTACAGGTAAGGAGTAGATAATATTTTCAGGAATATATATAAAATTAGAAATGAGCTGAAGAAAAACTCCCATGGATTTATCAATATTTAAAGAGAAGAGAATATTAAATACAAATACAAAAATTTTTTCTAAGAAAATGTGCAAAAATTAGCATTTCATCATTAAATATATTAAATAAATATGTAAAAATCAACATATAATATAAAAATATAATTTTCCATTCTTTTGTTATTTGGAAAATTAATATTCACTTGTCAGGTTTTCATTTTTAAATTAAAAACTCAGTCTGGCGTGACATTGTACCCCTGTGACACCAGCAATCTGTGAGGCTGAGGCAAGAGGATCACAAGCTAAAGTTGACAAAACCTTGTCTCAAAAAAATGGCTAGATGGAATAATACGCAATTCGGTGATAGATGCCTCTGAATTTTATCCCCAGTGCTTCAATATATTTTACATAAATAGATTCTCCACCTAATGGTTGTTATTTATATAGCAATATGGCCTTTGTTCAGACCTGCCTTATAAACATAATGTATATTTTTTCAAATTTTATAATTGAAAATTTTGCATTTTAAAATTATAGATATTGGTCAATGAGATGACATGACATCTGAATTGCTCTTAATTATTAAAAAAATGTTAATTTTGTAATTGGCTTAAAGGGTATATCTTTGAATTTGTATTTTATGCAGAGTAATTCTAAAGGTTGGCTAATGATAATAGATTTCTGACTGAGTTTCATAAGTAAGTAAATCAAAGAAATAAAAAATCACATCTTGAATATGTAGAATATAGAGACAGCTTAAATATATTTTTCATTAATAAACTTATGAACAAATGTTTCACATGTATTTATGTCTATAAATGTAAGTTTCACATATTTACTTTCTGAAGCCAATATGAAACATGGCCCCAAAATGTAGAAGTAGCCTTTTATTTAGTAGCATACAATAAAATTACTATTTTGTTTTTTAAATATGACTTTATTATCTGCTGAATGATTGTATCCTGGCATTCTTTCAAGCATTATTTTTTAAAGGAACATATTTATTTCACTTAAAAGAAATATCCTAATGCTGCAGGATGAGACTAAATAATGTGATCTGATCCAGATACATAGAAATCATCACTGAGATTATTTTGTTAATCCATTTAAGTTATCTCTAGCAAGCTGCCTCTGCAGATTTGGTGGTAGTAAATGATCGGAGGTAGCATGTAGCCTGATCATTCTTCACAGGCATTTGAATTTATTCTTAGACATTGCAATGCCAAAGAGTACGAATAAATAATCAATAAAAAGAGAATTTTAAAGGAGCACTTGGAGTAGCACTTAGAATTTGACTGCATTTGAAACAGATAATACAGACATAGTCTACAAAAATATGGTAATAAAATAATATAACTTAAATCTTAGTGTATTTTAATTAAAAACTTTATACTTTAATTAAACATTTTAATGCAATATTAACTTGATTTGAGTATAGCATTATTTCTTTCAATTGATCTTGCAGTTTCATGAAAAATTAATCAAACATCACAACATCATATATTAAAGAGGTACTATGGTTTTACTCTTAAAAATGAGGTCACTGAACTATAAGGTAGTTAATTAACTTAAGAAAATGAAGAATTAATGAGAACAGTGACTGCAGCTTGAGTGAAGGTTAGGAAGACAAACTGACAGCGTATCCACTCTTGTAATTTACAGAGTGCACTCATTTAGTTTAACTTGTGTTAATCCTATAAGGGTTATGATCAGTGCACCTTAGAGAAGCAACCTAGTTTTTCCTAATACTAAGGTCAAAAAGGTGACCCATTATTAAAAATAGCTCTCTGTGGCATTCAACACATTGCCAACAGTTGTGTGCACCAATTTCTCAGCACCAGGAAACAAGAAAAATGATTAGTTCAAGAAAGGCAAATTGAAGAATGCTCTTGGCTCATTCATATTTTTAGACATGTAAAGCATATAACACCTATACAATTTTGGAATATTGTTAGAGTGAACTCCCCTAACTTATCTTCTCTACAGGATACATTTTGGTCCTTTTCTGAGGAGAGAGCTTGAAACAGGGTATCACTATTTCATTCAGGCTGAACCTCAGCTGGCTATGTAGCCTAACATTTTGTCATTTGGGGAGGATTAGTTCTTTCTCAGGGGTCAGGCAATGTTCCTTTCAGAGTTTGATCTCTACCTGAATTGATAATACAAGTGGTCAATGGAGCTTCATGTGACTGATGTGCATAATAGACTTTATACAAATATTTTATAATAGTCCTAGAAAATTGCATTTAAAATAATCACTTCACATAATATAAAGAACACCAGTACATTTCCTTCAGGGTACATGGAGAGAGAATATACTTAAGAATATAGATACTATCATTTATGAAAGGATCAGGAAAAGAATTTAAATAAAGAATTTACTGATGGAATTTATCCTGCTAATTTAATTTAAATCTCTTTATATATAGTTTTGAAATTTGACTTCCAAATTTGTCCCTTTTTGGAGTTTCTAACTTGTAATTTTATGTATTCCTAAAATCTTTTTCAAGGGAAATATTCTTGCTTTGTATATATAGACTCTTCTCCACTCAGACTGGTTTTATTTCCAAGACCACTACACAGTGACTGTTATTTCCTTTCACAAATTAGTGTGTAATATAAAAATAACACTTCCAGATTCCCTGCTTCTGTTCTATCTGCTTTTTTCAGTAATCCTAGGATTTGGCCTTAATGACAAGCACACACTTCTACAGCTCAACTACCCTGATAGACTGGGACATACTTGTTCACAGGAGAAATTGATCAGTTCTTGCAGGATTTGAACTAATGGATCCATTTATAGTACAAAATCTCATCCATAATGCTAGTATGTTTAATGTACATTTTCTTTAAATGTACTGATTATATCATTAAACTCAGCAAAAATTCTTTATGGGACTATGGACTTGAAACTGTAAATTTCCCACATTGACCAGTCAGTCTGAGTACTCTATTTTATTTTAAAAATAAGAAAACACAACATAAAATGATTATAAACTATATTTTAAAATCTAGCAATGTAACATCCATTGAATAACTTATATCATAAGCCATATCTTAGATAGTATATAAGCTTACTAATGTCTATTGCTGAAAGTCATTATTATTTAAAGAGGAAGACATAATATAGATTATAACAACTATGACATAGAATCATGTTGTCCAATATTTTAGCTATAGTTTTTAACTAAACTGTTTATTTAGAGATAATTATAAATTTATATCCAGACAAAAGACATAATATTAAAAAGATCCCATATTATCTTGAAACTTTGTCTAAATGATAATGTTTGAAACTGGCTATACTAAAATGTAACATTAAGGCTACATATACCAACGATACACAAATATTTATGGCCAAATAAAGCCCCATGGTTTCTCTTTTATTTCTAAAAACACTTCCTTTTTAATATATGACACATTAGTCTGTTCTTAGTTTTTATGATTTTACTGTTTCAAAAGGAACAAAGTCATAAAATACCTAAGTATTTCTATTTGCATATTTTTCCTGGGCATAATCATATAAATCATATAAATCATACAGTTGCACTATATATCAATTGTTCATTCCTTTATATTGTGGAGTAATAGCCTTGAAATTAAATCATATAACATTTATCAATGTTTTCCATTTGAAGTTTATCTGGATTTGAGTTTTTGGCTGTTCCAAACAGAGCTGCTAAATTCTATTATATCTGTTTGTGTATGAGCCAAACAAAGAACTTTATTTTGTTGGGAAATCTAACTGATTATTACTGAGAAATGTATGGGTGTTGAATATTTCTATGCAGGGTCATCATACTTCTATAAAGACACACATACAAATGTGAGCATGTATATATAATGTGTGATACAAATAAATTATCATTATATTATATAATTATATGTGTGTATTTATATATGAATACATCTATATATATATGTAATATATTATTCTCACATTGAGAAGTGTTTGTTGACATCTCATTTTGACTTAGTTTGTATTTTCATGTTAGCTAATGATGTTGAACATGCTTGACTGTACTTATTTCCCCTGATGTATTCTCTTTAGCAAAATATTTCTTCATATCTTTTGCCAATTTTCAAAAGACAGTTTTTTTAAAACTACTTAATTTAGAAAAAATTATATATTACAATCCTTTATAAAATATATAGCCCGAAAATATATGTGTATAAAGATCATATAAATATGTAGAAAGACAGAATAAAATAAAAATATTGAATATATATATGTATGTATATATCTCCAGTATATAGGCAGTAAGCAATCTTAACAGATTTTTTTCAATGGAGTACAAATCATCATTACTTAATTTTATGAATAATATGAAAGTACTATCTGAAAGATGTTACTCGCAAAACCCCGTTTTTTTTTTTTTTTTTTTTTTTTTTTTTTTTTTTTTTGAGGTATCAGAGATCGAACTCGCAACTGACTGCATGCTTGCAAGGCAGGTGCTTATGCTGCTGAGATAAATCCCCGGTCATTTGCATGAACTCTTTATTTTTATTATTAGTTTATTTTACAGTGATTAAGACAAAAAGGACATAACAAAGCAGATCAGATCAGATCAGAATAATGCAAGCAACACAGCATTTTACCAAAGACAACTCATAATTAACAGTAACTACCATAATGTCTCTTTCTTTGAAACAGTTGAGTATAACTTCATATAAAATAGTATCAAACATAACAAAACAGTACAAAACCATTCAAAAGAATGAAAGCATTACAGTGCATTCAGAACCAAATAACAGAGAATGAACAATACCTACTATATTATCTAATTTTCCGTAGAAAATTTGTTTATACTATCACCATAATAAAATCCAATAAGATATAATATGATAGAACCAATGGAAACAGAAAACAAAAGCATAGTAGGACTTCAGAGTAAGATGATATTAAATCAGCACTGGCTATCAAAATGTCTTGTTTTCTGCAAAACAGCTGTTCATACCATCACAGATAATAAAATCAAACAAGGATAAAACTCTTCCAACTAACGAATGGAAACCTTATAAGGGTTTAAAGCAATGCAATGGGAATCATGATTACTATAAACTCTTCTGTACTCTTACTATTTCTTATACTAGAGAGACTATATGATATTTATACATGTGAGTTTGATTTATTTTGCTTATGAATATGGTCTCAAGTTGCTTTCATTTATTTATAAGTATCTCAACGTGATCCTTCTTTATACCTGGATAGTACTTCATTGTATAAAAATACCAAAACTTTGTATCCATTCCTTAGTTGGTGGACACTTAGATTGTTTCCAAGATGTGGCTATTACAAATTGTGCTGCTATAAACATGGGTGCACATATATCACTGTGGTATGATGCTTTTAATTCTCAGCAGTACAGGATATTATCTAAAATAGAATGTATATTCTGATGTTGTTGCACGGAACACTCTATATACATCTATCAAGTCCATTTGTTCACAGATGTGATTCAGTTCTTTTATTTCTTTGTTGATTTTATGTCTGGTTGATCTGTATGGTGTGTCAATAGTGTGTTAAGGTCTCCTCTTATAATTGTTTTTGATTATTTGATTTTCCATTCCTGTTAACACTTGCTTTATTTAGCTGGGTGCTCTGGAGTTTGGTGTGCATACATTTAAGATTGTTATCTCTTCCTTTTGAAGTTTTACCTAACTAGTATATATTGACCTTTTTATTTCTTTGGATCAGTTTTGGTTTGCAGTCCAGATTGTCTGCAAACAAAATAGCTAACCCTACTTTTAGAGGGTGTTCCTAGTGCATGTAGTATTGTTTTCCATCTTTTCACTTTCACTCTTTGAAATTCCTTAGTAGTTTTTTCCTATGTGTATCTAGAATGTCTTTCAGTATTCTTTGCAGAATTGGTTTGGTGATCATGAAGTTCTTCAGCTGTTCTTTGTTATGGAAGCATCTTATTTCTCCAAGCATTTTGAAGGACAGTTTTGCAGGGCACATCAGTCTAGGTTGGAAATCATTTTCCTTTAAGATCTGAAATACTTCACTCCATGCTCTTCTTGACTTCATTGTTTGTGTTGAGAAGTCTGCTGTGAATCTGATAGGTTTTCCTTTATGGGTGATCAATCTTTTATGTTTAATATCTTTTAACATAGTATTCTTAAGTTGCATTTCTGGGATGATGATTATATGTCTTGGTGTAGTTTTATTTTGGTTATTGCTATTTGGAGTTCTATATGCTTTACTAATCTCTATGTCAGTTTCTATTGTCATCTTTAGGAAATTTTCAGCTATTACTTCTGTAAATAGCCTCTTGATTTCATTTGTGTTGTTCCCTTCTTTTTCATTTATCCCTATCAATCTTATGTTGTATTTCTTTGCATCATCTTGCAGCTATTAAATTATTTCCTGATTCCATGTTATTTTTTAAAAGAACGTTCCTTTCCTGTTCACTAGCTCCAATCCTTTCTTCAAGGTCTGAAATTCTATCTTCATTTTCATTGAGGAGGTTTTGACAACTTTCAATGAAAATTTTGATTTACTGTATATCTCTTTGAATCTGCTTCATGTATTCTGTTTGTTTCTTTATTGTTCATCCAGGGATTCTATCTTTTTGTTTTGTTCCTCTAATTTTTAACTACATCTTCTTTAAATGTTTTCATCATTTGTTTCATTTCTTTTATCATTTATTCTTTTATCTGGGAAATTATTTCTAGTTTGAATTCCTTTAAAGCTTCCCATAGTTGCTTCTTTTCAGTTGCTATTATTTCAGTTATTTTAGTTGTATGACATATATTTTCTTCTATGTACATGACTTGTAGGTTTTCTTGGAATGGGCTGGATGTTTGAGATTGCATTTTGGTCTCTTGTCTTGTCATTTACCTATATTTCTGTGTTTCGAGTTATGTTCCAAAACTTCTCCTAGCCATGTTGTAAATCACCTCTTATGGACTTGTCTCCTGGGACTGAATAGAGGTTGCTGTGCAGATGTCAGTTAGGCCCAGAGGACCTAATGTGCCACCTCTGGTGTTCCAGGAAGCTAGGCAGGCTCCTAATCACTGTAGGTGATGGTACATAACTCCTTGGGCTAATGCTGATGCACTGGAACTCATGTCATGTGCCCACAGCTATCCTGATTGAATGAAGGACATTGGGCATGGTCTATTTGGGCTAGGAAACCTCCTCAGCCTAGTCAACTGTGGCTGGAAGCTGGGTCGGCACTTACCCACTTGGATTGGTGGTTTTAAACTCTCCTAGGCCCATTTCAGTGAGCTTGAACTCACCTCACATAGCACCAGTTCCCCGTATTGAAACAAGGTCGATGGGCATGGCACAGCTAGGCCATAAAACCTGCAGTGCCCAGTCTAGTGTGGCTGGAAGCTGGATGGGCACTTAACCACTAGGAGAGATGATTTTAAACTCTCCCTGGGCCACACTAGTGTGCTCAAGAAGGCTTTGTCTAAGCACTCAGAGTCTTGAGCTCAGCTAGAGAATTTTTGACCCACCTGGAGCCCTAAAATCCTACCACTTGTCTCATTTTATTTAAGCCTTCACTGCACATTTGTTTGGAAGTTTTGGGATCTAAGTCAGGGCCCAATAATCAAAAAGGGTTCAAAAGAATTATTTTCATTCTTCAGACCATCTAATGTATGTCATAGTATTTAAATATCCAAATTAGAAATTGAGACACAAGAAATTAATTTTAGTAATGACTATTATTTGAGCTTCATCATTTGAGTTATAAAATACTATTTAATAGTTGAGTAATTTGCACACAGAAGCTATTTTCTCTACTGAGTCAGTATTTTCAATTTCATTTATAGGAAATATGAACATAACATCTATTTAGTAACTAGTTAATAATATTAGTAAGATTTATAATTTTATATCATGCTTTATTACATTAAATTACAAAAATCATTTTCATGTAGATCATTTGAAAACTTTATTAAGCTGGTGCCAATATTTTCTTTCTTTTTCACCTAAACAAACTGAGGCATAGTAGAATAAATCACCTTTTAAATGTTATACTTGAAAGTAGAATATGTGGAAACATTTATTTCTCATAAAAAGAACATTGGAATATAATGAATTATGAAGGCAAATAATTATTCTCAAACAAAGTAACTATCTTTCACTTGAATTGTGCATTGTATTCCTCTCTCATTTTAATTCCAAATGAAAGTCATGTTTTCTTGCATAGCACTTCTTCTCTGGTTGCAATTCTGTGATGATCCTGAGAAAAAAATGGTAAAGTCTCCCATTGTTCATACATATTCATTGAATTGGCTGTCATTCTAAAATAAATCAATATTATAGTCCTTTCTCCTAAATACTGTTAATTGTTCCAAAAATGAACACGAAATCCAAACTAATATAATTATATTTCCTCTACATTTCCCTGCTAAGATTGGAACCAGAAATGCAAAGGCAAAACTTTTCAATGAAAATTCACAGATACCACCAAATCACTTTTCTAGTGTAGAAGGGATGATGTGAACTATGAAATCTTGAAATGGCTATGCAGAATGCGGCAGAAACCAGAAAAATAATTTTTGATACTAGTTGCATATTTGATCTTGGTAACTCATGAGGCTCAGACACATTATAGTTATTAATACAGTTAACAGATAATTCCAAGTATTGTCTTTTAATTTAGTTAAATGTCTTTTACCTACAAAGAAAAATAATGATCATCTTTGTGAGTACTTGCATGATAGTTGTGGTGTGGATGAGCCCTTAGTTTTATTCACCTGTGATCTCTTTCACTAAAATATGAAACAATTTTTAAAGTAGAAAATAGATATTTTGATATCTTTATAAGTAATACATATTTTATAAACTACAGAAAACTATTTTAGTCAATCTGCAACTATCCATATAAGTAGTACATGCTATGAAGTCTATTTAGAATATAATTATGAGATTTCAATCTCCTATACACATAATTCCTAAATCTCATTCTGTGAAAGAAATTAACCAGGAGTGATAATCTGAAAAAAAAATAGGTAGGCATAATTACTTGAATCCACTCAAGTGTGATTGTTCCCTAGACAAAATATGCGCACAGTATTTGTTTTTGGTAAAAGAAAAACAAGAAAGCCAGGCAGAAGGAGGAAAGGAGAGAGGAAGATAGGGAGGGAGGAAAAGACAAAAAAATTTGCTTATTTTAGAAGCAAACTTACCTATTAACTCCCAAAAGTCATTTCAACTCTTATAAAACAAAATAGAACTAGTTTAAAGGGTCACACATGTAGATGTCACTTGCCACCTAGGCCCTGCACTTGCAGACAAATCAATCTAATCTTGAGAAGAAATGGTTTAAAAAGACTTGATTTTTGAGAGGCAGAACCCCATTCACACATGGGCAGGCAGAAAAACATTGCCAGAAAAATGCGGAGAAGTTGGTGTGAGCAGACATAAATCAGATTTGTCTTTCTTCAGGCAATGATCAAAGCTGTATTCATTGTTTTCAAGATTGTAATAGAAAACAAAGTCTGGAAGTATTGGTTTTAATAATCAAGACAAATGTATAGCAAATCTGCCTGAACTGTGTGACAGTCAGTACAGCATAGGTATAAACCTAAAAACAGTTTTCAAAATAAAGCAAAATTTATATTTTTTAACTAACTAGAGGTTGTACTGTACTTTCCAATCCAAAAATAATTTGACTTAGATAGTTAAAGTTATTATTTCTGCTCAGGATATTCTCAGATTCTTCAGATTCATACTAAGTCTTTTTTTCCTTTAAAAGAATCACTAACATGTGCAGTTCTGTTTTTGCCTTCCTTATTGAAAATGGGAATATGTATGTGCAAAATTGTTGATCAAATAAGTCATGAGAACAGTAGATGCCTAATTCTTAAAATATTTTCCCAAATTATCTTGATATTAAATCTAACATTAGAAAAACATGCTATTTCATGACTTTCACCCCCTTGATTTGTTTTAATTTGCATTTTAATTGTCTTTTGCATAACAATAAGTATCATATTTTACTACTTTTATTACATTGTAATACTGCATATCTTTGCATAAGAATAAGGTTGTGAAAATTGGATAAATAAACAAATTCCTAAAAATAAACATGGAAAAGTAAATGATGTATTGTATGGAGTGAAAAGTGAAAATTTAATTATTTAATAAATTTCTTCTCTAAAGACTTCTACACCATTCTATCTTTTCTGTATTGTTCTTTTTTTAAAAACACCTTTTTGAAATTCCTGAGTTCAAATATTATTTTTAGTCAGGAGAGTTCCTTTTTTCTTGTGCTCTCCCCTCAGTAACAGACACTCCCTCATAGCTGCGTTCTAGATTACTCTAACCATCAATGAATCCTTTTCTTTAATATCTGAATACATTGTTCCCTCATAAAGCTGCATATTTTCATCAAATACTTTATTTTTATGAGCCAAGAGATCTGAAGCATTACTTCGTCTTCTGTCACAAATCAGTCTTATCAAATATTATTCCAACTACTATCTGCAAACTCAGTGTCCACTCTCTAGAAGAATAAGTGATGTCCATTGGCAGAAACTTCTGCTCTGAGTCTTCTGATCTGCAACTGAGATCCCTGATGTCCCAGTGAATCACTCGTCTATAAATTCCTACAACACTATTTCATATCACAAATTAAATACCAAGTCAGTGTGTTGAATCACACAAAATAATTGGTACAGATGATTTAACTTTCCTTTCTTCCCTCATTGATTTCTTTTCTTTTCTTTTGTTTGATGTTTAATTCTAACATGACACTGATAAGAAACAGAAAGTATAAAGCACTAGTCAATCCATTCTGAATTCAGCAAACTGAAAATATATGAAGGCAACAATGGTAGTGATGGTTAAGATGGGCAAGCAATGTACACAATCATTTGACAATTTTACTGTGTCTTTTCAAAATAGAGCAAAATTTATAAAAAGTTAAAAAGTTTATTAGCATAGTTATTCTAATATAGTTGAAACAACTTTAAGGTAATGTACAGTCATTGTCTTAGGCAAAGTTCTCCAGAGAAACAAAGCAGACACACACACACACACACACACACACACACACACACACACACACACAGAGTGAGAGAGAGTAAGATACAGAGAGACAGAGAGAGAGAGAGAGAGAGAGAGAGAGAGAGAGACAGAGAGAGAGAGAGATTTGAGATTGTGGTTTTAAGAAGGTGGATTATGTAATTGTGGGAATGAATGAAGTTGAAATTCTTAGAATAAGGTAGCAGGCTACAAATGTAGTAAAAGTCATAGTGGACTCTACTCCAATACATGCAGGAATAGAGCAGCATGGTAGAAATCCAGGAAGCTATTTTATGCTGTATTAAAACACTTAACTAAATTGAATGAGGCTCACATTCATTATATAAGATAATTCATTTTAAAGGTAATTATAATTAGTACATGCACAAATGCTTCACAACAGTTAAACTTTTTAAAACATCGAAATACTAGATGCCATAGAGTAAATATGTTACTAAAAGATTAACCATTACAAATGTAGAATTGTTCCTTTTTTTCCAACTTCTCCAGCACTTGATACTGTCTGTTTATTGATGATAATCATTACTTTTGGAATAAAATAGAATGTCAATGTTGTTTTAATTTGCTTTTATCTAATTGTCAGAAATGTTGAAAATTTTTCATGTGTTTATTAGTATTTATACTCCTTAAAAGCATCTGTTCATTTCAATTGTGTATGTTTTTCACACCATCCTTCTTTTTTACAAGAGGAGGGAAATGCTTATTTTCAAAACATAGACTGATAAAAATCAAGTTTACAAATTATATAAAGAATTTTATAGAAAAAAAACAAGACTGACCATCAATGCAGTTGCAAAATATGCACAAATTTGAAATGATATTTCTCCATGGAAGACATATAAGTCATCCAAAAGCATGTTAAATGCTCAGTTATTCACAGGAAAAGAAAATAAAAAGCACATTGGGGAATGATTTTTTTTTAAATCTTAAAAAGTATTGACAATATTGTGAAAAGGAACAATGAAATATAAACAATAAAAAGAACAAATTAAATTTTAAAATGAAAATGGGCCAGGTAGTATGAGTTTGGCTGAAAAAGTTAGACATACAGAAACCATGTGATGCCAAAAGAAGAGAAGAAATTATAAAAATTAGAGCAGAAATCAACGCAATAGACTTTAAGAAAACAATCCAAAGAATCAACGAATCAAAAAGTTGGTTCTTTGAAAGAATAAGTAAAATTGATAAGCCCCTGGTCAACCTTATTTAAAAAAGGGAAGAGCTCAAATCCATGCAATAAGAAATGAAAAAGGTGAAGTCACTACAAACTCAATAGAAATAGAGAAGATCATCAACACCTATTTCAAAAACCTCTACTCTCAAAGGTTTGATAACACAGAAGAAATAGATTCTTAGAAACATGAAGTACCAAAGCTAGATCAAGAGGATCTAAAACTGCTGAATAACCCAATCTCTATAAATGAAATTGAACATGTAATTAATTCCTTACCTACAAAGAAGAGCCCAGGCCCAGACGGATCCACTGCAGAATGCTACAAGAAATAAAAAAAAAAGACCTAATACCGAGACTCCTCAAACTCTTCAATGAAATTGAAAGGGAAGCAATCCTTCCCAAGTCATTCCTGGAAGCAAATATTACTCTAGTACCAAAACCTGGGAAAGACCCAACCGAAAAAGAGAACTACAGACCAATCTGCCTAATGAACACAGATGCAAAAATCCTCAATAAAATACTGGCAAATAGGATGCAGCAAATCATTAAGAAGATTAGACATCATGAACAAGTGGGATTCATCCCAGGCATGCACGGATGGTTCAACATACGTAAATCAATAAATGTAATCCACCATATCAATAAAGCCAAAAGTAAGAATCACATGATCATTTCCATAGATGCAGAAAAAGCCTTCAATAAGGTCCAACATTCATTCATGATAAGAACTTTACATAAAATTGGAATAGATGGTCTTTACCTGAATATAATAAAGGCTGTCTATGACAAACCAACAGCCAGTATCATACTAAATGGCCAAAAATTGAAAGCCTTTACTTTAAAATCAGGCACAAAACAAGGATGTCCTTTATCACCTCTCCTATTTAATATAGTACTGGAAGTACTAGCCAGAGCAGTTAGACAAGAGAGAAAAATAAAAGGGGTAAAGATAGGAAAAAAAAGAAGTTAAATTGTCATTATTTGCAGATGACATGATACTCCACATAGAAGACCCCCTAAACTCCATTGAAGGACTCTCAGATATAATAAATAAATTCAGTAATGGAGCTGGGTAAAAAATCAATACTCAGAAATCAATAGCATTCTTATACATTAACAACAAAATCACAGAGAGAGAAATAAGAGAAGCCACACTCTTCACACTAGTAACCAAAAAAAAAAAAATGAAATATTTAGGAATTACTCTTACAAAAGAAGTGAAAGACCTATACAGGGAAAATTATAATACACTGAAGGAAGAAATTGAAGATGATCTCAGAAAATGGAAAGACATCCCATGTTCATGGATAGGAAGAATAAACATTGTGAAAATGGCCATTTTCCCAAAATTGTTATACAGATTCAATGCAATCCCAATAAAAATACCATCAACGTACCTTATAGATCTAGAGAAATCACTCCTCAGTTTCATCTGGAACCAGAAGAGACCTAGAATATCAAAGGCAATTCTAAGCAACAAAGGCAAGGCAGGAGACATCACAATCCCTGACTTGAAGTTATACTACAAAGCAACAGTAGTAAAATCAACATGGTACTGGAATCAAAAGAGAGCAGAGGATCAATGGAATTGATTAGAAGATACAACCACAACTACAAACACACTCAACCACCTTATCTTCAATAAAGGAGCTAAGCAGGTTCACTGGAAAAACGACAGTCTTTTTAATAAATGGTGTTGGAAAAACTGGCTCGCCATTTGCCGAAAACTAAAACTCAACCCAAGCCTATCACCATATACTAAATTAAAATCTAAATGGACCAAAGATCTGAATATTAAAACAGAAACACTAAATCTATTGGAAGACAAATTAGGTAGAAACCTTGAAGACATAGAAGTAGGTAGAGAATTCATGAACAGGACTCAAACTGCACGGGAAATACTTCCCAGAATCAATAACTGGGACCACCTTTTATTTAAAAGTTTCTGTAAGTCAAAAAAAATCTCCAGCATAGTGAAAAGAAAACCCACAAACTGTGAAAAGATCTTAGTGAACTCCCCCAGGGACAAAGGACTTTTGTCTAAAACATATAAGGAATTAAAAAAAAATCAGACCCCAAAATTCAAAGACCCAATCCAAAAATGGGCATCTGAGATGAATACACACTTCTCAGAGGCAGAAATACAAATGGCAAATAAATACATGAAAAAATGTTCATCATTATTGGTTATTAGGGAAATGCAAATTAAAACCACACTGAGATTCCATCTCACTCCTAAAAGGATGGCCAGGATCAAGAAAACCAACAACAACAAGTGCTGGAGACGCTGTGGGGAAAAAGGAACTCTCCTACACTGTTGATGGGAGTATAGGGTACAACCTTTGTGGAGGTCAGTCTGGAGATTTCTCAAAAAGCTGGAATTGGAAGTCTCATTTATTCCAGCTATTCCACTTCTAGGCATCTTCCCAGAAGAACTGAAAGCATCATACCACAGTGATATATGCGCACCTATGTTTCTAGCAGCATAATTTGTATTTGCCACATCCTGCAAACAACCCAAATGTCCATCAACTGAGAAATGGATAAAAAAGCTGTGGTATTTCTATACAATGTAGTACTACTCAGCTGTAAATAAGGATCACATTGAGGTATTTATCAATAAATGGGAGCAGCTTGAAACCATACTCATAAGTGAACTAAATCAAACTTGCATCTGTGAACACCGAATAGTTTCCCTAGTGTAGGAAATGAATCAAATATATAAAAGTACATGATAACCATGATTCCCCATTATATGGCCTTGAAGCCTTATAAAATTTTCACTCATTAATTGGAATGGCTTTATTCTGGGCTGTTTGATATTATGGTCTGTGATGCAATGAACAGCTACTTTCAAGAAAATAAGACATAATAACAGCTAGTGCTGATTTAATACCATCTTGTCTTAAAGCCATACCAAACTGTGGCTCTTCTGTCTCCATTGATTTTATCATGTTGTAACTTGCTGGATTTTATTGTATGTGGTAATATAAACAAAAATTGTTATAGGCAAAGAGATAATATAGAAACCATTGATCATTTTTTCTGTTAGCTGGTTCTAAATACTCTACACTGCTTTCATCCACTTAAATGGTGTTATACAGTCTTGATATGTTTGATGCTATAGCATATGAAGTTATATTCAAATATTTCAAAGAAAAAGACACTATGGTAACTACTATTAAGTCGGGTTATTTGGTGGTGAAGCACTAGGTTGCTGAAAGTGTCATGCTTTAACCTGTATTGTTATGTTGTTATGCCTCCTTTTATCTCATCATCTCCCTTATTCATTAAAATTTATTTAATTTAAAAATATCAACCAATAAAAAATGCTGCTGAGTCTGTAGGGAAAAAGAAACCCTTTACAACTGTTGGTTAGAGAGTAGACTAGTACAAACACTGTGGAAATCAGTGTGGAGATTCCTCAAAAAATTAGGATTAGAGGTCCCATTCAACCCAGGTATTCCCCTTCTGTGTATCTTCCCAGAAGGATTGAAAAACATCACACCACAGTGACACATGTGTAACTATAAGGTTCAAAATATACAATAGTCACTATGAAATGGGAGGAAGCTGTTCAATAAAAAGAAGAAACCAAGATAGGGGAAAAGAGAAAGGATAGAAGGGAAAAGAAAAAAAAATGCAAGCTAGTTATACCATTAGTTTCACTTAGTTCACTGAATAGGAAAGGTTGTGCTAATATTGATTGAAGAAAATTTTATGCCCATATTTTGTACTTGAGTGACTAAAGATAATGATGTATAATTTATCAACAATTGTTACTTTTTTATTATTTTGTTGTGAAAATTTGTTTTATCTTTTCTTCTTAATATTAACAAATAAAGTAAAAAAAAAATGTGATCCAGAAATCTAAGTCACATTTAAATGGCCCAAATAATTGTAATCAAGCATAACAATGCATGGGTTTATAGCAGAAATAGATGCTGCAAAATGTGTTACAAGTCAATTGTTATGTTAACATCACAGGTTGTACTTAAACAAACATAGCTATACTGCCACCAGGTAAAGTCTTAAGGGCCCATCATTATAGATATAGTCTGCTACTGACTGAAATAATACTATGTACTATATGACTGTAGTCAAATATGTATGCATGTATTTCTATAGCTACACTATTTATAATAACCAAGATAGAAATTTTCATTAATAGTAATTGACTAAGTACATATATAACAGGATACTTTTGTCCATAAAATGATGTTAAGCAAGTTAACAATTAGCAATAAATCAGCCAAGAAGGAAGTGAGAATGAAAGAAGGAAAAAGAAACAAATGAGAAAAGGAAAATAATGATCACAAATATTAAAACAAATTACAGTTAGCCTAGGCATCATCTCATATTAATATATAAATTCTCTGAAAAAGCTGAATTAAAAAGTAGATTCAGGTTGAAATGCCACACATCCTTTTACAAGCATTAAGATAACAAGCTTAGGAGAATTACTTCATGTCATTTTTTATTTTGGTGGGATCCAAATTTTTGAACTTCATTACATATTTTATATATAGTACTTAGTCCAAAGAATAAATGGTGAAACATTTTTCCCACTATGTAGGTTTTTTATGCAATCTGCTGGTCATTTCAGTTGTTGTGCATCTTTTTAATTTGATATGATTCCACTTGTTGATTCTTGATTTTTCTCGTGCAATTTTTGTTTACTCAGAAAGCTCTTGCCTCTGCATATGTGTTTGAGCTTTTTAAATTTTATTTGCTAATAGATTTAATATTTTTTCTTTAATGTTTAGATTGTTAATCCAGTTTGATTTTTGATTAATAAGTAGTGTGATTGATAAAGGTCTGTATTTAATATTCTGCATGTGGATAGTTGATTTTCCTAGAACTATTTCCTATTGAAACTATCTTTTCTCTAGCATATGTTTTGGACCCCTATTTCAAATATCAGAAAGTTGAATGTATTTGGACTAACTTTTGCTCCTTATACTTTGTCCCACTGAGCCACATGTCAGTTTTTGTGTACCATGCTGTTTTCTATTCAAAAGGAATATAATCATTGCACATTGCAAATGTGTACTAATAAAAATGGAATTTACAAAATGAATTATCACAATGATACTCATTAAATTACTACAGGTTAGGGTCCAAAGTGTTCCTAAGATATCATGTTAAAAAAGTTTCATATAATGTCTTTACTAATCAAAGTTAAAGTATGTTATTATTCCCTATATTGCATAAAATATGTAGTTAAAAGATACAGAAATAAGATATATGTCACTATTGTCTAATTTTTAAGCTGCATATATTTTTTGCCTTTGGAAAATGTGTTTGAAGGTATTTTACCATATATTTATTTTATTCTGCAGTTTACTGTCTGTTGTTAGCTATTTTGTAGATTGTGTGCGAATTTTGAACTACATTGTACCTTTCATAATTATCAGTTAGTTTGCAGTTGCATTGCCTGAAAACACAAATGATAGTCCTGTAGAACTAAATGATATTTGTTATGAAAATTGACAAATGTTGATTGAAGTTTGGTAATAATAATGGCTTAGTCAATTTCACAAATGCTAATTCTTTGAACCTATCAAACAATGCAAACTAAATGTAAATTATTTTTTTCTTCTAAATTTATCTTGCATGTTTCATCCTTGGAAAAGAAAGGTGTTTCAGACACAAGGTCAAAATAACCCCGGTCCTAATATTAATCTAAAATGTGCTGATACTTAATTAACAAAAGAAATCCTGGGAGAATATAGCAGATATACTATTAAAAACAGAAAGGAGCACACACGTATGGGCAGATTTATTTTAGATTAATTTAAGTAAAAATAACCTTAATATCCATTTCCTTGGTTTACAAAAATTCTTAATTCAACTCAGCACAATTTCCCTAGCTTAAATTCTGCTTTCAGAATTTAAAATTCTACTTTTACAGTACTAAATGCATAGTATTTTGGCACATGTAATCACCTTTTCAGTTTTAATACACAAGGAACTCATGAAACAACTGAGAATAAGTACAAAAAAGAAATAGACATTCTAAATAATTTACATCCTTCACTAACACTCATCTCATGTCAGAGTAAGCCCTGGTGTAAAAGAATTTGATTGCATATTTGTGGAGAGAGTTCTTACAATTGTCATGACTCAGTGTTTCGCAGTGAATGCAGAAATAGCTCTGAGGTTAATCTTCCATATCAGAATAAAATGAGCAGCCACCTGCTCTAATGGCTTCTCAATGCTACAAATGGGCTGACAGGCCAGAGGAGCAGCTGGGGAAGGAGACGTATCACAATGCCAGTGGTTTATTTGCCTAACTCTACTTCCACTAATTTTACTTTATTTTTCAAATGACATTGATCCTTGTCTTCTACTTATAAAAGTAATGTATTTATATTCAGAATGTATAGAAAATGTCTCTATTCCTAACATTCAGAAACTTAGTATTTTTTAATATTTTAGTGCATAGATATTTAATAAGTTTTCATTTAATAAAACATAGGGCTATTTATGATTTTAAATCTTTTAGAAGCACATGGTATGATCCTGTTGTATTTCTGCTTTTACTATTAGAATAATTTATCTAGCCACTACAGTCATGTAGTACATTTAGGTTGTTTTAATTTTTAGTTAATACATAGTATTACAATAAACACATATTACATATATGAACATATTTCTAAATATTAAATAGGAATTTAACATATAAATCAACCTTTTTCTGAATGAAGATTTTTTGAAAAAGTCAAAGGCTTATTTATTGCTGCTAAATTAGCTGCTAGTTTCTAGGTTTTCCAAGTTAATATATGGAAAATAATATCATTTTGTTATTGGTAGCCCATGTTTCATCACTTGTGTTTTTAGAATTATTATGTCTCTAACAATTTTTGTTTCATTATTTCAGGTATTTATTTTTTTTGTCTTTTAGGAGATGTGTCATATCACAAAAACAAATACAAACTGTATGAAGTTTGAGAACATTAACCTTTTTCCATTAAATAATTTCCAAATATAAAATCTAAATTTGTAATACATTTCAAATATAACATCTCATATTTTTGGCATTAAAATTATTTTATGATACTTTAATGACTATTCTCACACATTTTCCATTATTTTATTTATAGCTAATACCAGAAAGGATAGTTGTTTACATACTGTGTTTCATATTGTAATTCTTATTTATGTTACACTTTTAAAGGTAGCATCACAGCATTTATACATTTTTCTATTCATCTATTTTCCTTTTTCCTTTTTATCGGTACCAGGGATGGAACTCACGACTGCCTGCTTGCAAGGCAGGCGCTTATGCCGCTGAGCTAAATCCCCAGCCCCCATCTATTTTCATTTAATAAAATTGTGGCTATTTTATGAAAGTTATTACTTTGGAAATTAATTTTTATTTACCATATGTATTTCTGCCTTTCCCTCATTTCCCTTTTTTCTTCCCTTAGCCCGTGCCCTTTCTCTTCACTTTTTTTGAATGTTAATTCTAATGTTTTTAAAGAATAGCTTTCATTCTTTATACAAATAACATGCTTGTATTCTCAAGCATTTGATGAGTAGTTTACATTCTCAATATATGTTCTAAGAGAATATCTTCAGATATTATGTTTATTCTAATGATATGTTTCTTTAATTGCTTTTAAATAGTGATTTTATGTAATTTAATTTGTTTCCCAAGGAATCCCAGACTTCTTGTATTCGATATTGATGTTTAGACTTATAAAATTATTTATGCACCTTTTACATCTTTGATATTTATCCTTCACTTAAAGGGTTTACACATTTACCTATCACTCATTTTTCCCAGTAACACAGTTCATCCATTAGTTTTTGAAATTCCTGCATTAATTTTCAGTTTCATTGTTACATTTCTGAATTATATGTAGCAAGTCTTGCTTGTTTTTTTTCCTTTCTTCCTTGTATCTGACATTACTTTTACTTTCAATTTAATGAAGGACACATTCTTTTGTATTGTTGACTGTATCACTATTACAAAATATTCTTCAACTTACATTTTTTTTTCAATTGATTTTCTTCTGAGTCAAAATGAGGGCTTTTCCTTTCTTCATCTTTTTAGCATGAAAAATATATTTGCCGTCAAATTATTCCCACATGAAATGAAAATTATCCAGATTCTATATTTATGGATAGTCAATATGAATCCCTATGCAATGCTTTAAATATATGTTTTTAGAAAAGTTGCATATAGATGGAAAGATGACATACCTGGAACTAGTTTGCTGGAGTTCACATCTGAACTTCATCATTTTCTACCAGTCCTTTGAAATCACAGAATATACAAAAATTCTTGGCATGAAGTTTTTTATAAATCACCTTGTCTTCAAAAACATGGCTGGATTTTGTAGAAAATCCTATTGCATTTAGCATTGACAATTTTATTGATCTATGTTTCCTTCAGTATTTTTCTACAAATATTTGCTAGGAGTTGTCAAACACTTTTAAAAAAAAACAGATTCCAATTGCCTTAAATATAAATTATTATAGAAAGTCAATATGTAAAACACTAAAGCAAAAGCATAGAATGCTCCATGTGTGTATGTGTGCATGTGCATTTGTGTGTGTGTGTGTGTGTGTGTGTGTGTGTGTGTGTGTGTGTGTATAATCCTGCACATGGAAGAAATTCTCTACTGTATTTATGTGACTTTTTATCATAACAGAAGATGATAGGTGTTTGAGAAAGACTGCTCTGTGGGAAACACTCTGAATAAGTAAATCTTAATGTTAGATCAATATGTTCAAAAGTTGTTCAAATGATCATAGGAAGAAAAAACAGCATGCTAGTCTTCCATGTTAATGCTTCAAACCTTAAAATGAAACTTATCTGTATCCTAGAACCAAGATATAGAAGTCTATAGTGAGAAGGATGAAGATCCACAGGAATTGACCCACTACATTTGTGGATGTGATGTTTGTGACTTCTGCATATTAAAAAAAAAAAAACAGAACAGTGTGGAGGGAAAATCGCTCCCATTTCAGAAGACGTTTTGTTTTTCAAAGCATGCTCAGCCATTCACCAGTTCTCTGATATTTGACAAACTGGTAAATTTATCAGCCTGAAAAACCAAGAAGTGAGTATTTTGTAAGAATTGTACAAAATACATGTTTAGCATCTGACATATCATCTGGCCCATAGCAAATGATTAAATAGTTGTAATCATTCTTGCTACTTCTTGGTGAGGGGAATATTATCGTACATAGTTTTAAACTTTTCTCTCCTCTCAGTTTTCAAATATTTTGGTAAATATTGATTGATACGAGTCCTTCAGTTTCTATCAATTGCAATTTATAGTTTTAACCATTAAAATATCTCTGTTGTTGAGAATAAGCAATTGGAATAAATTAATTAATTCACATCAAATTAAATGGAACTATTATTTATTACAATGATGGTCAATGTTAACCAGAGTCATTTAAGGAAAAAACTACAGAAACTTAATTTTATGAAAATTAGAATAAATGTTGAGCTAATATTTAAGTTTATGTATCTGGTTAAATTCCACATTGTTATTGACAATATATTTAGAAATATACATTTGTAAATGTGTATCTAAAACATTATTGACACATTAGAAAGTATAAGAATGCAATTCCCAGAAAAATTATTTACATAAATTTATTATCTAACAATAATATTAAAATAAATATTTATAATATAGTAAAGAATGAAAGAAATACCATGGTCATAGAATTTTTTCTAAACTTAATTTTAACTTCAAAATATCTACTATGTGAGTCATATTAAGTATAAATATTTTATACATTCTGTTTCTTGTTACATGAGTTACCATATCAATAGATTATCCTTACGTCAGCATTGACAATATATTAAGCTCTGGATTTCTGCGCCCAGACTGCTGGAGTTCCCTCAGGCTTCCAGGTGCAGTGAAGGAGAGAGGTGGGTTTAAGGCTTCCACATCAGCCTCTCCATTCCCGGCTTCATTTGGAGACCTGCTGAGCTCCCGATAGGTGGGCTGGCCCACACTACCAGCCTAGCCCAGCCTGTTTAGCTGCCGCGCCTGGCCACAGGTCTGCAGAGGAGGAGCTGGGCAGATCTGGGGTGCCCCCACTGGCCTCTCTGCGTGTCTGGAGGACTCTGGATTTCTGCGCCCAGACTGCTGGAGTTCCCTCAGGCTTCCAGGTGCAGTGAAGGAGAGAGGTGGGTTTAAGGCTTCCACATCAGCCTCCCCATTCCCGGCTTCATTTGGAGACCTGCTGAGCTCCCAATAGGTGGGCTGGCCCACACTACCAGCCTAGCCCAGCCTGTTTAGCTGCCGCGCCTGGCCACAGGTCTGCAGAGGAGGAGCTGGGCAGATCTGGGGTGCCCTCACTGGCCTCTCTGCATGTCTGGAGGACTGTGGATATCTCTGCAACCAGGGAGGGTCCACAGGTTCCTGAAGCACTGCGGCCTGTGGTGAGTACCCTAACCCGGCTGCGATTGAAGAACTGTGGAGCTTCCAAGGGGCAGGTGGGCGCACAGTGTCCCTGAGGCCCAGCTTGTCTGGAACTGCGGAGTTCTGAGCAGGCAGAGGAGGGCCACTGGTTCTGTAGGCCTAATGGCTTGGAGTAGCGCGGCGCCAGAGTCCCAGTAGCTCCAAACATAGAAGGGGATTTTCAACAGATCCTGAGGAAGCTTTCAAGTAACACTTGAAACACAGAAATATAGGAAAATGACAAAACGAAAGACCAAATTACAACCTCAAACCTCCAGCCCATCTCAAGAAACCCTAGGAACGATGTATATAGAAGAAAATATATCCCATCCACCTCATATATCGGACACAATAGCCACTGAAATTGACAAGCAACTCCAGGAAGCTTTAAAGAAATTCAAACTCGAAATAATCTCCCAGATAAAAGAAGAAATGATAAAAGAAATGAAAGAGATTCTAAATATATCTAAAGAAAACACAGATAAAAAATTGGAGGAACTAAACAAAAAGATAGAATCCCTAGACGAGCAATATAAGAAACAAACAGAATACATAGTGCAGATGCACAGAGATATACAGGAAATAAAAAACTCCACTGAAAGTTGTAAAAACCGCCTTAATGAAAGTGAAGATAGAATTTCAGACCTTGAAGACAGGATTGCAGCTAGTGAACAGGAAAGGAAAGATCTTTTGAAAATAACAAGGAACCAGGAAACAACAATTCAACAACTGCAAGACGATGCAAAGAAGAATAACATAAGAATGATAGGGATTAATGAAAGAGAGGGAGACAACATGAAGGATGTCAGGAGGATATTTAGAGAAGTAATAGCTGAAAATTTCCCAAGCATGAGATCAGAAACTGACATCAGGATCAGTGAAGCATATAGAACTCCAAACAGTCATAACCAAAATAAAACTACACCCAGACATATAATAGTCACCATCCCAGAAATCCAACACAAGAATAGATTATTAAAAGCTGTCAGAGAGAAAAGACAAATCACTTATAAAGGAAAACCTATCAGAATCACAGCAGACTTCTCAGCACAAACGATAAAGTCAAGAAGAGCATGGAGTAAGTATTCCAGATCCTAAAGCAAAATGATTTCCAACCAAGACTGATATATCCTGCAAAACTATCATTCAAAATAGATGGTGCAATACGATACTTCCATGACAAAGAACAGCTGAAGAACTTCATGAACACCAAACCAACCCTGCAAAAAATATTGAAAGACAGTTTAGATACACAAAGGAAAAAACCACTAAGCAAAGCAAATAATTAAACAGAACCGAAAGATAAAGATGCAACAGCAGAGAGATAACATTCCTACAATTAACCAGCATTTAACAGTAATAACCATTAATGTAAATGGTCTCAATGCACCAATCAAAAGAAACAGACTAGCAGAATGGATCAAGAAACAAAATCCAACCATATGCTGTTTACAGGAAACCCATCTAACCCAGAAAGATACTCACAGACTGAAATTCAAAGGATGGAAAACAATTCTTCATGCAGCAGGAATCCAAAAAAAGGCAGGAGTAGCCATTCTGTTTGCAGACAACGTGAACTTTAAACCAACAATGACCATAAAGGACAAAGAAGTTCACTACATACTCGTAAGGGGAAAACTCCAAGAGGAAGAGATAACTATCTTAAATATATACGCAACCAAACTCCAGAGCACCCAGTTATATAAAACAATTATTAACAGAAATGAAAACTCAAATTATCAGTAACACAATTGTAACAGGAGACCTTAATACACCACTGACACCAAGGGACAGATCAACCAGACAGAAAATGAGCAAAGAAATAACAGAACTGAATCACACCTGTGAACAAATGGGTTTGATAGACATATACAGAATGTTCCACCCAACAACATCAGAATACACATTCTTCTCAGCAGTACATGGATCATTTTCTAAAATAGACCATATATTAGCTCACAGAACATATTTAAGCAAATGCAAAAGTGTTGAAATCATCCCTTGCATATTATCGGATCATAGCGCTCTGAAATTAGAAATTAATGACAAAGGATACTGCAAAAATTCCGCAAACACATGGAAACTAAATAACACACTCTTGAGTAATCAGTGGGTCACAGAAGAAATTAAAGAAGAAATTAAACAATACCTAAAAGAAAATGAAAATGCAGATACAACTTACCGGAATCTGTGGGATGCAATGAAAGCCGTTCTGAGAGGAAAATTTATTGCACTGAGTTCCCACATCAGGAAAACAGAACGAATACAAGTAAATAACTTGATGCTACACCTCAAACAGCTAGAAAAAGAGGAGCAAGTCAAGCCCAAAGCCAAAAGAAGAGAGGAAATTATAAGAATCAGAGCAGAAATCAATGCAATAGAGACTAAGAAAACAATCCAAAGAATCAACGAATCAAAGAGTTGGTTCTTTGAAAGAATAAATAAAATCAATAAGCCCCTAGCCAACCTTATTAAAAAAAGGAAAGAAAAAGCTCAAATTCATGCAATAAGAAATGAAAAAGGAGAAATCACTACAGACCCAATAGAAATACAGAGGATCATCAACACCTATTTCGAAAACCTCTACTCTCAAAAGTTTGATAACACAGAAGAAATAGACAGATTCTTAGAAGCATATGAAGTACCAAAGCTAGATCAAGAGGATATAAAACTGTTGAATAACCCAATCTCTGCTAATGAAATTGAGAATGTAATTGGGTCCTTGCCCACCAAGAAGAGCCCAGGCCCAGATGGATTCACTGCAGAATTCTACAAGAAATATAAAGAAGACCTAATGCCGACACTCCTCAAACTATTCAATGAAATTGAAAGGGAAGCAATCCTTCCTAAGTCATTCCTGGAAGCAAATATTATTCTAGTACCAAAACCTGAGAAAGACCCAACTATAAAAGAGAACTATAGACCGATCTCCCTAATGAACACAGATGCAAAAATCCTCAATAAAATATTGGCAAATAGGATCCAGCAAATCATCAAGAAGATTATACACCATGACCAGGTGGGATTCATCCCAGGAATGCAAGGATGGTTCAACATATGCAAATCAATAAATGTAATCCACCATATCAATAAAGCCAAAAATAAGAATCACATGATCATCTCTATAGATGCAGAAAAAGCCTTCGATAAGGTCCAACACTTATTCATGATAAGAACTTTACAGAAAATTGGAATAAATGGTCTTTACCTCAATATAATAAAGGCCATTTATGACAAACCAACAGCCAGCATCATACTAAATGGCCAAAAATTGAAAGCCTTTACTTTAAAATCGGGTACAAGACAAGGATGTCCTTTATCACCACTCCTATTTAATATAGTAATGGAAGTACTAGCCAGAGCAATTAGGCAAGAAAGAGAAATAAAAGGGGTAAAGATAGGAAAAGAAGAAGTTAAATTATCATTGTTTGCAGATGACATGATACTCTACATAGAAGACACCCTAAACTCCATTGAAATACTCTTAGATACAATAAATAAATTCAGTAATGTGGCTGGATACAAAATCAATACTCAGAAATCAATAGCATTCCTATACACGAACAACAAAATTACAGAGAGGGAAATAAGAGAAACTGGACTATTCACATTAGCAAGCAAAAAAATGAAATATTTAGGAATTACTCTTACGAAAGAAGTGAAAGACTTATACAGTGAAAATTATAATACACTGAAAAAGGAAATTGAAGATGATCTCAGAAAATGGAAAGACATCCCTTGCTCATGGATAGGAAGAACAAACATTGTGAAAATGGCCATTCTCCCAAAACTGTTATACAGATTCAATGCAATCCCAATAGAAATACCATCAACATACCTTATAGATCTAGAGAAATCACTCCTAAATTTCATCTGGAACCAGAAGAGACCTAGAATCACAAAGGCAATTCTAAGCAGCAAAGACAAAGCAGGAGGCATCACAATCCCTGACTTGAAGTTATACTACAAAGCAACAGTAGTAAAATCAACATGGTATTGGAATCAAAACAGAGCTGAAGATCAGTGGAATAGATTAGAAGATACAACCACAACTACGAACACACTCAACCACCTTATTTTTGATAAAGGAGCCAAGCAGGTTCACTGGAAGAACGACAGTCTCTTTAATAAATGGTGCTGGAAAAACTGGCTCTCCATTTGCCGAAAACTAAAGCTAGACCCATGTCTATCACCATGTACTAAATTAAAATGTAAATGAGTCAAAGATCTGAATATTAAAACAGAAACACTAAATCTATTGGAAGACAAAATAGGTAGAAACCTTGGAGACATAGGAGTAGGTAAAGAATTCATGAACAGGACTCAAACCGCACGGGAAATACTTCCCAGAATCAATAACTGGGACCACTTCTTATTAAAAAGTTTCTGCATGTCAAAAGAAATCTCCAGCATAGTGAAAAGAAAACCCACAAACTGGGAAAAGATTTTAGTGAACTCTCTCTCAGACAAGGGCCTCTTGTCTAAAACATACAAAGAATTAAAGAAACTCAGACCTCCGAAATTCAAAGATCCAATCCAAAAATGGGCATCTGAGATGAATATGCAATTCTCAGATGAAGAAATGCAAATGGCAAATAAATACATGAAAAAATGCTCATCATCATTGGTCATTAGAGAAATGCAAATTAAAACCACACTGAGATACCATCTCACTCCTGAAAGAATGGCCAGGATCAAGAAAACCGACAACAAATGCTGGAGAGGCTGTGGGGAAAAAGGAACTCTCCTGCACTGCTGGTGGGAGTGTAGACTGGTACAGCCTTTGTGGAGATCTGTCTGGAGATTTCTCAAAAAGTTGGGACTGGAAACCATTGTTCATTTTCTGTTAGTCGATTCTAAATACTCTGTAATGCTGTCATTCTCTTGAATGGTTTTACATTGTTTTGATATACTTAATGCTACAGTATACAAAGTTGTACTCAAGGATTTCAAAGAAAGAGACAATATGGTAACTACTTTTAGGTTAGGATTATCTGGTGGTGAAACACTATTCTGCTTAAATGGTTATGTTTTGATTTGCGCTGTTTCGTTGTTATGCCCTCTTTTATCTCAATTTCCACTCCATTATTTACTTTTTTATCTTTATCCTTTTAATTAAAGGAAAAAAAATAGCAGGATATATTATAGTAACCCACTTTGACTTTTCATTACCTTGATTTAAAGCCCTGTATTACTCTCACCATCTGGTTTTTAACTGATGTTCCCCTATTCTGTTTAGCTGGATAGTATCAGGTTCGAAAGTTTAGGCATCAGCTGTGAAGATAATGAGATTCATTATGACGCCCATTCTTGTTGACTTTTAGCTACTTTTGAAGACCTACAATGTCTCCAATGTTTTGGTTTTGTCGGTTTTATTCTTTACTGTTTTGTTCAATTGTATTATAACTAACGATATAGGCAATTCTATTAGAGATAGCGGGAGGCATTATGGTAACCATTGTTGATCACCTTGTATTATGTTTTTACATTATCTATTATGTCCACCCTTTTGACTTGACCGATTCTGTTCTGTTATGTCACATTTGGTTTTACTCTCTTCCAAAAAAGTAATAAGAACCGTGGGAGCAATGAAACCCAAAATGTGTAATAGTCATGGTACAAACGAGAGGAAAAGAAAGTGCTCCAAACTATATAACTGCATGTATATTTAAGTGTATAAGATAGAAAATGATATCACAGAGTTTTATTGGATCAATGAACAGAACTGTTTGCAGTATCATTGATGGAATGTCCACTTTACAAGCTTTAATTTTGTGACTTGAACAATTATTTCTAAGATGACAATGTGTAATGCATTAACTAGTGATTTCCTACTGTTCATTTTTTTTCAGTAAATCTGTATAACTTGTACCCTTTCCCTGCTTTTTTTTTTCTTTTCTCCTTAAATAAAATTAAAAAAAAAAAAAGAAAAAGAAAAAAAAATAACACATTGGAAAAATATATACAATGTAAAAGCAAAACAAAGTTGTAACTTATATTAATGTCAAGAAACTTATATTAGTGTCAAGAAACAAGAGGCATAACTAGAGACAGCACATATTTTATAATAATAAAATGGTCAATTCACAAAAAAAAAAAAAAAAAAAAAAGTTGGGACTGGAAATCCCATTTATTCCAGCTATTCCACTTCTAGGCATATTCCCAGAAGAACTGAAAGCATTATACCACAGTGATATATGTGCACCTATGTTTATAGCAGCACAATTTGTAATCGCCAGATCTTGGAAACAACCCTAGTGCCCATCAACTGAGGAATGGATAAAAAAGTTGTGGTATTTCTATACAATGGAGTATTATTCAGCTATAAAGAAGGATCACATTGAGATATTTATCAATAAATGGGCACAGCTTGAGACCATACTCATAAGTGAAATAAATCGATCTCGCATGTGTGAATACCGAATAGTTTCCCTAATGTAAGTAATGATTCAAATATATAAAAATATGTGGTAATCATGATTCCCCATTAGGTGGCCTTGAAGCCTTATAAAGTTTTCACTCATTAATTAGAAAGGCTTTATTCTGGGCTTCTTGATATGAAAATATTTGAAGCTAGAGTATATGAAGTTTTACCCAAATATTTCAAGGAAAAAGACACTATGGTAACTACTATTAAGTCAGGTTATAAGGTGGTGAAGTACTAGGTTATTGAAACAGTCATGCTGTGACCTCTATTGTTATATTGTTATGTCCTGTTTTATCTCAATCTCCCCCTTATTGTTTCAAAAAAAATTATTTAGTCATTTCTTATGTTTGTCTTAATTAAAGAAAAAATTCCAAAAAATTAGGATATATAAATAGTAACTCTTTTCGATTTCCTATTAACTTGTTTTGAAGTCCTGTAGTACTCCCACGATCTTGTTTTGACTGATTAGACTCTGTTCCATTCTATATGATAGTATCAAGTTTGAAGACACAGGCAACTACTTTGAAGACAATAAGATTCACTAAGATACCCATTCTGGTTTGACTATTGTCTTCTTTGGAAGTCCTGTAATGTTTACAATGCCTAAGTTTTATTGGTCTTGTTCTCTACTGTTTTGTCCAACTTTATAATATCTAATAAGATAGACAATTCTTTTTAAGGAAACAAGGGACAACGTTGATAACCATTGTTGATAAACTTGTACTCTGTTCTACATCATGTGCTACGTCTATCCTTGGTATTGACTGACAGCTTTGTTTTGCCATATTTGACTGTATTCTTCCCCCCCCAAAGAAAGTAATAAGCACTAAGGAGTAATAAAATCCAAGATGTGTAAATTTTGTTGTGAAAAAGAGAGGGAAAAAAAAAAAAGAAAAGGAGCTCTAACAGATATAACAGCAAGTGTGTTTGGGGGTGTTAAATAGCTGACTTTATCAATGTTTTTGGAACATTGAACACAGCTGTTTGCAGTCTCCCTGTTTGAATGTCCACCTTGTGTTCTTTGATACTGTGATTTGAGGAACTATTTTCAAGAAAATAGTGTGTAATCTACTAGCAGGTAATTTCTTACTGTTATGGTTTTTTGTTTTGTTTTGTTTTGTAGTTCTGTATTGCGTGTACCCTTACGCCGCTTTGGTTTGTTTTGTGTTTTTCTCTTTTTCCTCTTAAATAAAAAAAAAAAAAAAAGACAATATATTAAAACAAATCTAATTGAAATAACTGCGTAATTTCAAACGTTTTATAATTATATTTCTGTTTAAAATAGTATATCTTTGATGTATGCAGACATTTGGCACTGAACTGCCTTCTTTATTTAAAATCCAATTTTTTCACAATTTAAATGTTTTATTTTAATAATATCAGCCATTTAGTAAAAGCTTTTTTATGTGTTTAGTCTCCAAATTAAAATATTTCAAAAACTTGACAGAAAGACTGAATTATTTGCCTTTGAGAGTCAGTCATGAAAGAAATTTCAATAATATTTTGCATCCATCTGAATTTAGCTCAAAAATATTTAAAGCAGTTTCATGTATACAGTTTATATGTATGTTAATAAATACTTGTAAGATGTATATGCATACATTACTAAGATTAGAGAAATATTATTGAATTTTATACTATAACATATATATTTTTCCACCTCATAAGACAAAATGTAAAAGAAAACATGGGAAATAAATTACACAGTATAAAATTCCTATTTCAGAAGTAACAATAAATTGTGGCAGAGAAAAGTAAGTGCAATTAATTTTGTTTCAAGGCATGTAGTAACAATCATTTGTGTTGTGATGGCAAATGGCATTTAAGCACTAGAAGTAGTAACAAGCTGTGAAAGATATTTTAGAGAGAGTTAATTTTCATCACCAACATATATATATATATATATATATATATATATATATATATTCTTACATGTTTACGTAAATAACATGCTGCCAAGTATGCATTTAATATTACTGTTGCCCTTTATGTTTTGTTATGTTATGTTGTTATGTTATGTTATGTTATGTTATGTTATGTTATGTTATGTTATTCTTTCTCACTGCAGATTATTGAACTGAAAATGTTTTTATAAAAAGTAGTAATTTTTATTCGTGTTGAATTCAAATTTTTGCACTTCATTCTTTCAAGCCATATGTAATCATTGTAAATACTGTTATTTCAATTTGTCATTTCATTTGTGACACATTGTAATATTTTTACTAATTGTAAAAATGCTCAGTTAGTTCCTGGAATGTTTTTTACAAATTATAGAATTTAATTCTTAGAAATGGAATAAACTAGAGAATCCATAGAGAACCCAATGGTATTTCAGGACATGGAAATAGTACCTATCCTACTATTAACTGTGTATGTTCCTGTTTATCAATATGAATTAGAATTTATAGAAATATTAGAATCATAGTCTTAATACAATATTTATTATTACTACAAATAGTAAGATTAATAGAAATTTGAAAACCAATCAAAAGCAAAGAAATAATCCAATTTCATGTCTCATACATAATTTTAACTTATTTTACATAACTGTTATTGAGCAAAATAAAATAAGTTATATTGCATTTTTACATAGCACAATTGAATAAGATTATTAATATAGCAAAATTTTAAACTTTGCAATATTTTGATTAGTATTTGTATTCTTTTTTTTTTTTTTGGTCTTTTTCATTTTTATTGGTACCAGGGATCAAACTCATGACTGCCTGCTTGCAAGGCAGGTCTACAGTTTAAACAGAACCTTTAGGAATAACAACTGATTAGAAGCAATCTTTCTTTTTTCTCAATAAATGTATCATTGAAATTATTATGCTTTTTATGATTTACAATTATTTCTAAGAATAGAATCTTGCTCTGTTTTACATATTAAATATTCTTGATATATTTAAAGAATAGAAGGTACACAGAAGCATCAAATAGCAAAACCTCCACATATGAATTTCTATATACTTATTTACATGCTATATATTTTATACCATATCAATGCCTTAAATGTAATGTGTAAGAACAAATATTAAAAACTTATAAAAACTTTCAGGTAAAACATTTCACTGAAAAAGAAAAACTGGATTTATGAAAAATTCGTATTCTCTCTCACTCTCTCTTTTTTTTTTTTTTTTTTTTTTTTGTCTTTTTCCTTTTTATCGGTACCAGGGATCAAACTCACGACTGCCTGCTTGCAAGCCAGGCACTTACACTGCTGAGCTAAGTCCCCAGCCCTCTAATTTTAAAGAGCCACATACAACTGTTAGTGATCCCTCTGAATAAGGCATCATTATTAATATTATTAAACCTATGCAGATAACAAGTTATGTTGCATACTTCTAGAACCAGAATTAAAATGTTACTTGGAATTATATGAATTTTTGTTTTTATTTATTCTAAGAATGAGGCTCCATAAACTGAAAAGTATGAAAATTTCCAGTATCTTGTTTCATTCACCCATGTGAATTTGCCTACCATGTATATGCAAAAAATACTTCTCATTTAAAACGTTCTATCGCTTTGAAATAATACTTAGTAGCTCTTCCACAAATATGCAAAATAACATTTATTTCTCAAAATCTATCTGCATTGTTGATAACTTTCTGTTTGTAACATCTTTCATATTTGAAACAAGTATAAGACAATATTTATGATTGCCTCTTCATTCTGAATTACCTGTTTGGAAATTTTATCTAAGTAGAAAGTAAAAGATGATAAATATAGGTGTTGGATTAAATGCATATTTTAATATAATTCACATTAAATGAATTCTGATAGCACAACAAGGAATAATGATTATGCAAGGCCTTCTTAGATGCCTGCCTTCTATCTGTCTCTTTTTTGGAAGTGGGTGAGGTGGATAATGATTTAAAACTTTTACAGTAAAAGTAAAGGAAGGGGAATAAACAAAGTAAAACATCTTCTAGCAATATAACATATTTCTATGCTCCATAAGAGCTGGTGAGTGGAAATTGCCTGTTTATATCTTTTTACACATTAAAAGAAATAACTCTGGATTCAGGCTAAAAAGGATAATATAAAAACTTTCCAGAGAAATAGATGTTGTACAAATTTTATAGCTAAAGGTAAAACATAAATCTTGGAAGATCCATTGTGATCTGAAAAGTTACTAAAAAATGGCATTATTATTGTGTATGTTAAAATAAAACTGGCTAGAATAAAACACTTTGAAGTGACTTTGGGGAAAAGTGTATCATAATATGACATGAATAAACATTATAATAAAGTAAGACTTTTGGATATTATGGCTTACATTCTTTAGAATATACTTGAAAAAATTATTGTAGTAATTATGTGTTATTTTTATTATGCTTTTGTGTGTTATTAGCTATCACTAATGAAAGTCAAAACTCACCAGAAAAGATAAATAACCCGAAATAAATATTAGCATGTATTACTCATATTACCAGAAATTGAATGATCAATAATTATTTGGTAATAATTAAGTTTATTAGATAATGTACAAGTCAACTTTCTGATTGCAGGAGATGCAATAGGACAAATTCACAACTTGAAGAAGTTGAACTTAATTCAGAGTTTCAGGATTTTCAAACATGTTCAGCTGACGGCGTGGCAGATACGCCGAAAAACAGTATAGTGGAACAAAACTGCTTAACTGATATCAGCCCTGAAACAGAGCAGAGGGGCATCATTGAAGAGAAAAAAGCCAGAAACCACATACTAACCGAGGGGCATACCTCCATGACGACCTAAACTCAATCCCTGGTCTGTTTCTAAAGCCAAACAAGTCGTGAGTTCAATCCCCGGTACCGATAAAAAGGAAAAAGACAAAAAAAAAAAAAAAAAAAAGTGAAACAATATAATCCTCCCCTTATAGTGTCTTTTCATCCCAGTTTAATCTTTGTTTTATCACCTTCTCTCATCTAACTCTGCCAGTTTGTCTAAAATATATTCCAAAGCCTTTAAATATGTCTCTTATCACCTTACTCTTGAAAAGGCCAAGAACTTTGCCCTGAGCCCCCCTCACAGCCTCCATAGCTGGCATCCTAGTTGGAATCTTATGTGCTGTATTCTTTAAACTGCACACCATGTTGGCTACCAGTGACTGAATACTGAATAAAACAACAGACTTAAATGCAATTTTTAATTTATGGATTTGATTGAAGATTATTTTATACTAGGGATTAAATTCTGGGATTCATTTCCCCAGAGCTACATTTCAACCCTTTTTATTTTTATTTTACTTTTATTTTTAGGTAAATCTCTCTAACTTGCTCAGGTTGACTTTAATCTTGCCATCCTCCAACCTCAGACCTTTGAATACTTGGATCATGTAATTGACATTTCTTGGTGGTCTAAGAATTCCCTTTTGCCCCTGTGCATTTTGGAAACTGAGCCTGACCCTCTGTACTAAGCTGCATCCTTATCTCTTTTTTAATTTAATTTAATTTAATTTAGTTTAATTTAATTTTATGCCTGTATTTGTGAGATAACCTTGTCATATCTCTAAATTGGCCATGTTGGCCTCAACCATGAATTTCTTTTTACTTTATTCTCGCAGACTTTAGTATTATAAGTGCCATTTAACACAACATGCAAGAAATAATTCTTGAGAAACTTTTTCGAACCATGCATTTTGTGTCACCAAGGCTCTCTTATCAAAATCGCCAAATTTGTTTTACTTATAAAGTTTAGAGGATAAGTCTTTATCTACTCGCCTACTTATTGTCCGACATTCTACTCTATATGGTCTGAGCAAGGACAGTATGGCTTATTTTAAATGTTGAAGAATGACAGAAACCCATAAGGAGGTTAAAATCATTATGTAATGCAAAAATGAGTTAAACACTCCCAAAGTGTCTCTAATAGATGTCAATTCCTTTAAAGTTTTATAGAGATCTGACTCTCTCTTTCCCTTTCTTTCTCAATCTCTTTCTCTCTCTCTCTCTCTCTCTCTCTCTCTCTCTCTCTCTCTCTTTTTCTCTCTCTCTCTCTCTCTCCCTCTCTCTCTCCCTCTCTCTCACACACGCACACACACACACTTTCTCTCTGCTTTGACAGTTTCTAACTTCTACTCCTATCCCTTCCTCTTCTATTTCTACCTTGGCATATTGGTGTATTTGTAAGACAGTTTACTATATGCTCCCTCAGTGTTATAGAACATTCAAGCCACATTAAGTTCTTGCCTAATACAAAGCACCCTCTCTGGCCCCAATCACAATGAATACCATAGACACTTGGCTCATTTTCTCACTTCATGTAAGCCAATTCTGGATCACATTAGGTGCTGCTCTCCTTTTCTCAAGGAGTGTGTCATTATGTGAGTTATATATTCTTTATTCTGTTTCACTGATTCTAGGTCATTACTATTTTACATCTGACCTATTAATTGGAAATGGATATACAATATCTTCTATGATAAGTACAAAAACTGGGATTCTTTTGCTGAAAATCCTAATATAAAATTTTACCAAAATATTACTATGTAACTAAAAGCTTTTTGCTTATATTTTATGTAAAAAGAAATGTTAATAAGTACATTTAAAATTATATCTACTACAATATATGCAAATGTTAGACAATGTTGATGACTTCTCCCTAAACGATTTCAAGAATAATTTTTTTCTTACTGTACATTTGACAAGCATTTTAATATGGAATCTATGAAATCTAGTTAATATTGTCTTTATAATATTAATGTGAAATTATCAATATAATTGTCACACTTATAGGACTGTCACATAACAAAATAACTGTCACATTTATAGGATTAGGATCAGAGTTCTGTAATTACTGTGCAAAATTTGTTGTTAAATTCATGCTTTGTTATGCAATGAATTGGTAGTAATTATTAAACTATATAATCTAAACACTTGTTAAAAATAATTATGTCTTATAAAATGAACCACAGTTACAAACATGAAATGTAAAAAATTAAGAAATTTATTACAGGAAGAAGAAAAGGTCATCAAGATGTGATCATTCACTTCCATGTAATCACTTTGGTATTATTTTACCTTATGATTACAGATTGACTGTAATAATTTTAACTCATTATTACAAGCATAGAATTCGAAGTTCATCACTCACCTTTATCTCTGGATAATGAAAGACTTCTGAATATAATTACAAGGACTAGCACAAAACCTGTGTACATTTAGATCAGTGATTTTTATCCAAACTACATAGATTAACATTATACTACTACAGTTAATAAAATGGCAACATATTTTTCAGCTCATATATTTCATTGGTGAATATTAGTAACTATTACTTTGCAAGGACTGAGCTTTGTAAAGGAAAGTAAAGTCTACTAAAGGATTGACATGTGAGTTATTTTAAGAAGAATGAGTTTTATTTAATTTTGAAATGCTTAGCTTCTATTAAATTGTTTAATAATTTAATAAGAATAACATATCTATTTGGTCAGTGTCATAAACTCAGTCCTGACATGCATTAATTATTACATGATTAGCTTATAATTAATATATAATAATTATATATAATATATTTATTACTATATAAAGAAATAATTATTATAAAATTATAAGGTAACTACATAATAAACTATTTTTATTGTGATTCAGATGTGAGACATTAAATGTTATATTATTCTCCATCCTTTGTTTTGACTGACTGCTTTGTTTTGTCACATTTGGTTTTATTCTCTTCCAAAACAAAAAAGTAATAACAACTGTGGGAGTAAAAAAACCCAAAATGTGTAATTTTCATTGTAAAAAAGAGAGGAAAAAAAGTGCTCTGAAGGATATAACTGCATGCAAATTTAAGCGTATAAGATAGATAACCATATTACTGTTTTTGTTGGATCATTGAACAGAGCTGTTTGGAGACTCACTGTTTGAATGTCCACCATGTATGCTTTAATTTTGTAACTTGATTAACTATTTCTAAAATGAAAATATGTAATCTATTAGCTAGTGATTTTTCTGTTTATTTTTTTTTAAATTCTGTATTACTTGTACCCTTTAATTGTTTTGTTTTTTTAAATAAAATTTAAAAAATTATTTTTAATAAATTTATATTATTCATTTTTAAACTGCATTGCACACTCATTTTGTAGGTGTTTACTGAGGGTTAACTCTATGCCAGACATTTTTCAGTGCTGTGGTTACAAATTCATCACAATTGATACATACAGATAATAAAATAATCAACCCAATATATTTTACCTTATAAAAGATAATTACAGTCATTATTTATAAATTAAAATATTTTAAATTTGCTTGAGAGAATTTAGTAATGGCTAATATTTCATTTAAAATAGGTTCATTTAAAACACATTAAAAATAATCATTTTTAAGCTGAAATACAATGTTTGAATGTCACATAAAGTGATTTTTTTTTTTTTTTTGAGACAGAGTCTCACTGTGTAAGTCAGACTGGCCTTGAACTCATGGCGATCTTCCTGCTTCAGTCTTCTAAGTGCTGGGATTACAGATGTGTGCGTCTACATTCAACATATAAAATAACTCATTAAAATATCAAATGAAAAGAAAGCAAGGCAAGAAGTTAAATAGTAAACACAGTAGCAGGAAAGATAATATTTGTGTTATTCTGGAATGAAAGTCTCGCCCTTGAATAATATATAAAGAAACTTACTTGTTTCTTGATTCTGGTGCCAGGGTAGTCCAGCTCTGGTGAGCATCAAGAAAGCAAAACCTTCCTGTAGAATGACCATTAAGAGAAGCTGTTAGCATCCATCTTAACAAACACATTCCATGGGAACTATCCTGTTCTGGTGAGAAGTGCACTTATTTCTTTCAATAATAATGCTCTCAGTGACACTTATTTATCTCTCTAGGCCATTCCTCTTAAAAGTTTCATCACTTCTCAACACTGATTACCACAGTCAGATCAAGTTTCTACTACTTGTAGATTTGAGTGACACACTCGGACCATATCCAAACCATTGTAGGTAGTAATTATAAAACTAATTTTAAAAATCAAAACACAAACTGAGCTAAAATTAATTTACTTGTTGTTCATAGTTGATCAACAATGTTGGAAAGTGAAATGTTGAAAAAAGTAATGGAAAAATATGCCAGTTAAGCAAAACACACTGAAGATAATGTGTCAGTTTTAAATATAAAAACCTTTAAAAATATTCAAGTTATACATTCAATAAAATGATATACAAGACAAATATTATAGTAAAGTAGAAGAAAATAAAAAATAAAGGCTTAATCATATGAATGATTATCTTTGTACCTTAAAATACTTTAAAATTAGTTGAATTAATTATTGTAAAATTTAATATATAGGAAAATATGAAGAAGTGCTCAGCAATTGTTTTCTAATATCAAATTAAACTAAATTTAAGTAAACTCTCTTAATATACTTTAAAAACATGTTTTTAAAGTATATTAAGTATAACTCAAAATATTTTTTCAGTTTTTATATGTTGGTTGAATTTGATAGAAACAAACACATCTTAGTGCTAGTACTGAAAAAGTGGAATAATTTTGGATTAAGTAATTATGCGAAGGATAGGAAAGTGGGAGAACAGCATTGATGAGAACAAAATTAGTACTTAGGAATTTCAGTGGTATGCAAGTGGGTGTCACAATATGTACAGAGTGTATTTCTGTATGAGGAGTATGAAACTGTTTTTCAAAAGATGATAACATAATTATGGAGAGCTAAGTAATATATGTGCTTTATACAGGTGCTTTATAGTTCACCTGTTTAAACATGCTTTTCACTTTTCATGGATAAACATTTCCTTGCGGTGATTATATTATTGGAATTTTACGTATGTTTTCAGACTAACTTAACTTCTTTTCCTTTGTTTTAAATCAATGGCTTTTGAAGTACAAATTTTAAAATTTTTGATGCATTTCATCACAAAATTCACCAAGATTATTTAAAAATCAAATCTGTATTAGGGGCTTTCATTGTTGGGGCAAAATATCTGGCATTCACAATTTAAAGGAAGAGATATTTATTTTGGCTCATGTTTTAGTACATGATTATCAATGTCAAGGAAGAAACAGGATTGATAAAAGCAATACTTTATAGTATGCAGGAAGCAAAAAGAAAGAGAGAAGCATTCATGTTCCCAGTGACCTATTTTTAGCCAGGCCTTATCTCCTACCAGTACATTTAGTTATTGATTTTGTCAATGTCTGTATCCATAAAAGAGTATAGAACCCCCATGATTCAATCATCTTCCAAATAAATAATCTAAAATTATTCTCAATCTAATGTTTCCCCTGTTCCCTACAAGGTACTGTCCATATCATTATGTAAAATGTGTGTAATCCATCTCCAAGAAATGCCAAAGACTTAACAGGACCAATATTGCTGAAAAGTGTAAGACAAAAATCTTCTTTGAGAATCAAAGAAAATTTAACTGTGAGCATATTCAAATTTCACAGGAAATGAAATAACTCCAATGTACAATGGGACAGGGTGAATGTTGCCATTATAAAAGGAAACAATAGCAAAATAAAAAGGAGTAAGACCAAACAAACACTGAAAATAAACAAGGCAACCATTCAATTTTGTAGTTCCATGTCCAGAGTGTATAATGTAAACTCCAAAGGGCTTGGACACTCCTAACCTTAATGTGTTGTAGGTTAAAGCCTATAGAGTCTCTCATTTGGATTCCCTCAATGATTATGGCTTTCCTTATCAGATATGTAAGAATTGTGGCATCTCTCATTACTGGCAACTTCAATGCACCTTTGGTTTCACCCTCAATGCTTTGTGCATTACCCTTTTAAGGGAACATAGCGTAGCTCTTAGCCGATTTTTAAAACTTGAATCGAAGCTTTGATGACTCCTCAAGTCTTGCATAATGCAATTTAGTGAAAGAAATATTTCATGGATAAAGTCAAATTCTGCCACCAGTATGAGCAGAAGCAAGAGCCTTTGTACCATGACAGCAGAGGCCTCTGAGTACCCACATGGCTGAGCACTTTGAAATGAATCTCAGGAAACCAATTGTTTAGGCTGCCTTGTAGAGGAGAAAACCCATGGACTTGGTTTGAAATACTTATATTTTTACACATTTGAGTCTACCATGAATACTTTATGACTATTTCTTGAGAGGCCATCTTTCTTTTTCTTTATACCAAGTACTGAACTGATACATTGTGTCAATTTGACAAGTTCAGAAGTTTTACTAAGCAATTCAGCAGGGATCCAGGGCCCTCACTTTGTAATCATCTTCATCCTGTGCTAGATGAGGGCACACAGAGTTGGTATGAGTGCTACACCTACTCTGGGAGGGGTGGTAGCCTGATTACAATATAAGAGAGGAAAAAAGGCCTGCACAACACTTTGCACTTTCTGATTTTTCTGTCTTCCCTGCCTTGAAGAGTTTCCCTATGCCATATCACCTTGTTTTGGAGTTAGCTAATTATGGATTGAAACCTCCACTGACTCTAATCTAAAGAAACCTTTCCTTCCTTAACTTTGGGTTTTGGGTATTTTGTCCTAGCAATGACAGAAAAGTAATCAATACAGAATTTGGTACCAGACAAGTGGAATCATTGCGGTGAATGTACTGAACCATGTGGTTCAAAAGCCTTTGTGAATGGCTTGTAAGAAGTTATTGGGAGGGCTCAGAGATGTCAAATGAAAGAGTAGAGCTGGAATGCCTTAGGCTGCTATGTATGGGAGATCCTGGTCAGTGCTAAGACCAGAGGCCAGTAAAGAGCAGCCTTTGGTGTTTTTGCTAGGAAGGACTGCATTGTGTGCTGGACTCCAGTTGATGCATTTTATGGCTTAGCAAAAGTTTCTCTGTGATTTACTCATGTCCAGGAACTTTGCCTAAGACTCAGATTAAGGATGGTAGACTAATTAATCTGGTACAATAAATTTCAAGGAAGAAGTATTCTAAGATTCTGGCATAGCTGATGTTGGGGATCTTTTATCCAGATGTGTGTTATGAATCAAGAGCAAAGGGCCCAACAGGATGATTTAAAATGTGAGTTTGGCCATAAAGAAAGTTCTAATAAATCTGTGGACTACAAAGATAGAGCTAGGAGATCTCTGTTGTGGAGAAGGAACAGGAGAATATAGAAGATGGCCTGAGGCTATGACAAGATGCAACAAGTCTCCACTAAAACTTTGCAGCTCAAAACTAAAAAAGTGAGAGTTTGCTTTGAGGAAAAAGTTACAGAGTACAATGTTGCAAAAACAGTGATAGTATAGAAAATATGTTCCTCAGAACTGAATTCAGAGTGCCAAATGATGCAGGCACTTGCCTCAATAGCCAAGAGAGAGGAAATCCTGGCTGCTGCACCAGCTATCAGCAGATTTGGCATCAATCATATGGTGCTCTTTTTGAGGGCATGCAGAATGCACGAATTTTTGGATTAAAAAGGCTTTGATCTTGATTTCAGAAGGCTTGGGCAACCAGGTAATGTGCCTGTGAGAGGGCAGTTTGTGAAGCTGCGAATGTTAAGCCAAAGATAAAGTGGAGATCACAGAAGTTTGGAAAATCCAGGAACATGTCATCTTAAATACTTTTTAGTCATCACTGAGACAAAATACCTGATGCGCAAAGTTGGGAAAGGGAAGGTTTATTTCTTACAGTTTTTGGAGGTTTCAGTCCATACACAGTTGGCTCCAAGGCATGGTGGAATGGAGTACTGCAGTTCTTGGTGCTTGCAAGCAGCAAAGCAGAAATCAGCAAGAGATACACACACACACACACACACACACACACACACACACACACACACACCTTCTTCCAGCCATTATATTGCATGCTGACTCCTCCCCTAGGTGGATGTAGCACCATCAATCCAAATGCTAGACAATGAACCAATCACAAATGCACAATGCAAACACATGAGGTCTGGGGGCCACCAACATAAACCATGACACATGGATCATCTAAAGAAATCGTCAAGGAGGACAAAAGAAGGTGTTACGATTTATACATTGTGCCAAGTGGAAAAGATAGAAGGTTACATAAGTCATTCAGCAGATCTACATTCTATGGTGCAGAGAACAGGCAGTTACTGTTCTAGGATATTGTTCATTGTGTCCATTTGAGAAGATTGAAACTTTAAGTGATTCAGCAGGGGCCAGGGGCCATAGTTTGTTACACCATCAGCCTGTGCAAGTGTAGTACACCAGTGCTGCACCCACCCACCCCAGAGGAGCAACATGCAAAAGGCAAATGAGGAGGGACTGATTGTTAGTTCTTCAGAGGAACTCTGGTCTTTGACTTCAGCTTGGACAACATCTCCTGGCTTCTGGCACAGAATATGTGGCTTCTGCCTGGGTCTTTTAAGCCTTCACTATAGGCTCTTCAGGCTTCCAGCATAGATTCTTCAGTGTTCCACCACTTGATACAGATTTGCATGGACACTGCACTAAGCTCCAGCTCTTAAGCTGGATCCTTCAAAATTTAGTTTGCAGACACTCTGCAAGCTCCCTTATCTGACTTTGTGGCTGACCATTGTAAGCCAATCTTGTAATTTCTTTTTTATTTTATTTAAGGAGAAAAAGAAAAAAAAAAGCAGAGAAAGGGTACAAGTTATACAGGTTTACAGAAAGAAATAAACAGTAGGAAATCACTAGTTAATGGATTACATTTTGTCATCTTAGAAATAATTGTTCAAGTTACAAAATTAAAGCTTATAAAGTGGATATTCCAACAGTGAGACTGCAAACAGTTCTGTTCAATGATTCAACAAAACTCAGTAATATCATTATCTATGTTATGCACTTAAATATACATGCAGTTATATCATTTAGAGCACATTCTTTTCTTCTCTTTTGTACAATGACAATTACACATGTTGGGTTTTGTTGATCCCACAGTTCTTATTACTTTTTTGAAAGAGAGTAGAACCAAATGTGACATAACAGAACAGTCAGTCAAATCAAAAGGGTGGATGTAATAGATAATGTAAAAGCATAATACAAGGTGATCAACAATGGTTACCATAATGCCTCCCGCTATCTCTAATAGAATTGCCTATATCGTTAGTTATAATAAAATTGAACAAAACAGTAAAGAAGAAAACCAACAAAACCAAAATATTGGAGACATTATAGGTCTTCAAAAGTAGATAATAGTCAACCAGAATGGGCGTCATAATGAATCCCACTATCTTCACAACTGTTGCCGAAACTTTCGAATCTGGTACTATCAAGCAAAATAAAATAGAGGAACATCAGTCATAACAAGATGGTGAGAGCAATACAGGGCTTTAAATCAAGATAATGGAAAGTCAAAGTGGGTTACTATAATAGATTCTGCTTTTTTTAAATTTATTTTTCCCTTAATTAGAAGGATAAAAAAAGTAAATAATAAAATGGAGATTGAGATAAAAGAGAGCATAACAGCAAATCAGCGCAGATCAAAACATAACCATTTAAGCAAAATAGTGTTTCACCACAAGATTTTCCCAACATAAAAGTAGTTACCATATTGTCTCTTTACTTGAAATCTTTGACTATAACTTTGTATATTATAGCATCAAATATATCAAAACAATGTAAAACCATTTAAGAGAATGACAGTATTACAGGGTATTTAGAATCAACTAACCAAAAATAAACAATGGTTTCTGTATAATCTCCTTGTCTATAAAAGGTTTTGCTTATACTATCATATATAATAAAATCCAATAAGACACTATCTGTTTAGACCAATGGAGACAGAAGAAATAAAGCTTAGTGAGACTTCAAAACAAGGTGATGCTAAATCAGTATTACCTCTTAAGACGTCATTTTCTCCAAAATAGCTGTTCCTATCATCCAATTTTCTCTGCCTCATTTCTGTTGAGCTCTTTTTCTGTCATTAGTTGTCACTTTGTCTTCTTCATTTTGTTTTCTGCTCCATTCATTGTGGCCTCTCTGCCGCTACTTCTGGATTCTTCGTATTTTTCTTTTTTAGAATATCTTGCAGTATTCTCTGTAGAGTTGAATTGGTGGTTGCATATTCCCCTTGTTCCTCTTTATCCTGGAAGCACCTTGTTTTTCCACCAATTTCCAGGGATAGTTGTGCAGGATATATCACTCTTGGTTGGGGATTATTATCTTTCAAAGCTTGAATTTTTTCCCCCCATGCTCTTCGTGATTTGATGGTTTGTGCCGAGAAGTCTGCTGTAATTCTGATGGGTGATCCCTTGTAAGTGATCTGTTTCTTGTCTCTGATGGCTTTTAGTATTCTGTTCTTGTATTGGATTCCTGGAATTTTAATTATTATATGCCTGGGTGTTGCTCTATTTGGGTTGTAGGTGGCTGGGGTCCTGTATGCTTCATACAACTGAGTATCTTTACCTTTTGCTAAATTAGGAAAATTCTCCTGGATTATTTCTGTGAGTAGCTTTTGTAGTTCCTTTGTTTGTGTCCCTACTTCTTCTTTTATGTTCTTAATTCTTAAGTCATAGACCCTCTTATCATCTTCTAGTGTTTGTATTATTGCTGTTTGTTTCTTTGTTATTTTTAAGAAGTTTTTCATTTCATGCTCCCATATTACAATTCTGCCCTCCAGTTCAGATAATCTGTCCTTAGTTTCTTTCAAGCTGTTATGCCAGTTTTCAATAGACTTTTTAGTTTCTTGATAATCTCTTTGAACCTGCTTCACATATTCTATGCTTTCTCTATTTTCTCCATTAAAGAATTCTTCCCTCTTTTTCTGTTCTTCCATTCCACCATCTGTTTTTTCTTGGGTGGTGCTTAGCATTTCTCTAACTATTCTGCTTATGTCTAGCTTCAGGTCATTAATAACTTCATTCCTGAACTTGTCTATGAGGCTCTTGAGATAGCGCTTTATGTCTATTGGTGCTGTATCTGCTGTTGCCTCTTTCTCAGGATTGGGTGCTGAGGACCCTTTCTTGTTGCTGCCTCTTCCCATATTCTTTGTTCCTTATATATGCAAGCATATATAGGAGGCCCAACTTCCTTCCCTGTCAGTCACAGTCTGATTGAATTGCCCCAGCTAGGTGTTCCCGCCCACTGCAGCACACCAGGAAGTTGCAGACCAGGCAGCCTATGCGGGGCCCGCCCCTCCAGGTCAATCTACTTTCAGGAGCTGGGACCTGGGCTGTGCTAGCCTACTGGGTGTCAGCCAGCAGCGTCCTGTGGGCTAGGCTCTGCTCACCAACCCCACTTTACAGGGGGATTGGTGACTGAAGTCACCGCAGTGCCCTGTTCCCGCAAGTCTGCCTGGTCCTAGAATGTCCTCTGTTGGAGTCTCCTAGACTGTGGAAGAGTCCCAGTTTTCCCTCATTCACTGGAGTTGGATGCACGGCTCCCCCCCTGTCCTGCTCTCAACTCCATTCATGGATTTCCATTCTCAGCGCTTCCGCATGTCTCTCTCCCTGCCGAGCCAATGCAGATGCAGATGCGGAGGCAGGAAACCCAAATCAGAGCTTCCAATGGTGCAGGCTCCAGCTTCCATGCTGAGGCTTTATTTGTTCCTGTTATAGCACCAGGATTGCATTCCCAGTTGGTTTCTCTCAGCCCAGTTCATTCTTGGGTCACCGGGGCATATCTGCTCTTGCTTATGATTCCTTACTCAGCACCATTCCTGAATTCTAAGCTGGGTCTTTCAGAGAGCCTCTGTAGCTGCTGCTATCTGTCTGCCATGTTCTCCCAGAAGTCCCAATCTTGTAATTTCTTATACATTTTTGTATCTTGTGTTATATCTGTTTCTCTAGTAAACCCTAACTGATGTAGCAGGCTTAAGCAGAGGAGTGATGGGATCTGAAGCCACCAGACATGTCATGGAGTGGAATCACTCAAGCACTTTGAAGCTCACTATATGCCACAGATTGCTTCAGATAATGGATGGGGAGCTACAGAAACTAATATTTGCTCTGCTGGATTTTGACTTGCTTTTGTTTGAAACCTTTGTAGTCCCCCTTTATAATTTTTGGAATGAAAATGTTTATCTTGTGCCTTTGAATATTGGAAGTGTTTAACTTTGTTTTTATTGGTACAGAGGCTTTACATTAAGAGTTTGCCTTATATCTTAGAGGAGACATGGGACATGGAACTTTTTCAGCAGTGCTGAAACTGTTAGGACTTTGGCAACTCTTGAAGATGGACTAAAAGTCTTTTTCAGAAAGGGATATGCATTTGTCTTTGGAGGGTCAGGGGTAAAATGCTGTGATTCAATGTCATATAATATTGATAGTCTTAATGCAGGTTCCCAGGCAATGTTAAATCTGTTACAATGTTTAAGCTGTGAAATGATTAGAATATGTGTGCCTTTATATCTGAAGACCAGTTTAAAGAAATGTGCCTGGTTGTCATGGTGACAAGAAGTAGATTGTAGTGGTTTATACAACTTGAGAAGTTTAGAAGTTTAAGAGACTGCAGGGAGCCAGGGTCCTTACTTTGTAAATATCCTCATCCTGTGCAAGAGGAGGACACAGAGGTGGTGTGAGTGCTACACTCACCCTAGGGGTGCAATGGTAGCCTGCTTCCAATAAAAGAGAAGAAAAGAGGCTTGTTCTGCCCACCATTTTCTCTTGCTGTTTTCTCTGTCTTCTGCCTTTAAATGTTGTTCCTTTGCCACAACATCTTGTTTTGGAGACAACTGATTTTGAACTGAAACCTCCACAAGCTGTGAACTAAATAAACATTTCCATCCTTAATTTTGAGTATTGAGTGTTTTATGCCTGGAACAAGTGAATAGTAGCTAAGACAGGCTATTTCCTGAGATGACATCCTTCCTTTTCTCTTTATACAAAGTATTGAGCTTTTTTGTTTTTTTTTTTTTGTTGTTGTTGTTGTTGTAATATTTTCAGCAATTTTCCTTCTCTCTTCCAGGTCACACCTTTACAGTGTGACTTACAAGTGCATTTGCAAACCTTTCAAACTATTCAGTTCTGTTTTTTTTCTCCTACTTCTTACTGTATTCCTTGCTAAGATCAGAGAGCCATATCTAAAACACATCCTAAACACAGGGAAGCCTTGAAATATCCTAAGCCATACTGCTTAATTTAATTCCATTAATCTCAATCATCCATAGTTCCAGAACATGAATAAAATATAGAGAATTTTTTTGTCTCTACCAAAATGTTTAACAATTGCCCATGAATTTCTTATTCTCAGTTTAAACTTCTTTACTGTTTATATTCCTACCAGCATTGTGTTCTTTGTTTCAACCAAAATTACTACAAACTCTGCTTACAACAATGTAGGACTTCTCTAAACTTTGTAAAGCCTTCCCACAAACAACTTACAAAGGATTCTGAATCACATGTTGTTGTAGTCAGGGGTGTGAGGAGAACAATTAGAATCAGGACACAGAACTTATAATATTATTTTATGATGGTCACCCAGAGGTAATGGAAGAAAGTGAAAGAAATCTATCCACAACAGTAATGACATAGAATATTCAGCCAAGGGCTTGAATTCCACAGCAATGTCTTACATGAGTCCAGATGAAAACCTAGAGCTCATGACAATGACTCCCATGAATCCAACTGGAGTTCTAAAGCCCACAGGAAGGACTCACACCAGTCTGTTTTACAAATCCATGCTGGGAAGACCCAAAGTTCAGCAGTGGAAGCTAGAAAGTCTATGCCAGCTGGGTGAAGGAGCTGTACTGATAGGTTGAGGGTTCTACACTGAAGCTGAAAAGTCCCGCTCACAATAAAGAAACAGGGCTGTCCTGAATAGTTCCACAGCTATCCTCAGGGACACAGTGGTCTTGGGCTCCTCTGATGATAAGAGAAGTGGAGTTCATGGCAGAAAGCCAGCATGATGAGTTTGTCCTAAAGTTAAATGGCACATATCTTTGCTTAAGTACTAGAGGTCCTCCAAAGTGAAACACAGCCACTCTCACCAACTAGGTCCCAAGCTCCTCTCATGACAATGGTTGAACTCACACTGGGGGAGCTAGTCATAATGAGCTCATCTAGGAGAACCATGGCTCAAACAGCAACATGTAGGAGAACTCACAATACCTTGTTTCTCCTTTTTCATGTCTCTATTTATGCCGGTAACTTTTCTCAGGTGGAACCTCTATACTTAGCACTGTGTTGATTTAATCTAGCCGGCCTTAAGCTGACCACCAGTTTTTTTTTTTTTCTTTTTTTAAAATTTTATTTAAGGAGAAAATGAAAAAAAAAGCAGAGAAAGGGTACAAGTTGTACAGGTTTACAGAAAAAAATAAACAGTAGGAAATCACTAGTTAATGGATTACATATTGTCATCTTAGAAATAATTGTTCAAGTTACAAAATTAAAGCCTATAAAGTGGACATTCCAACAGTGAGACTGCAAACAGTTCTGTTCAATGATCCAACAAAATCAGTAATATCATTATCTATGTTATGCACTTAAATATACATGCAGTTATATCATTTAGAGCACTTTCTTTTCCTCTCTTTTGTACAATCACAATTACACATTTTGGGTTTTGTTGTTCCCACAGTTCTTATTACTTTTTTGGAAGAGAGTAGAATGAAATGTGACATAGCAGAACAGAGTCAGTCAAATCAAAAGGGGGGACATAATAGATAATGTAAAAGCATAATACAAGGTGATCAACAATGGTTACCATGATGCCTCCTGCTATCTCTAATAAAATTGCCTATATCATCAGTTATAATAAAATTGAACAAAACAGTAAAGAACAAAACCAACAAAACCAAAACATTGGAGACATTATAGGTCTTCAAAAGTAGATAATAGTCAACCAGAATGGGCGTCATAATGAATCCCACTATCTTCACAGCTGTTGCCTAAACTTTCGAACCTAGACCACCAGTTTTTAACCCATTGCTCATGTCAATACAGTCATGGCAATAATCTCACTCCACTTACCAACTATCTGTATTAGTTACCCTTCCATTGCTAAGACAGAATTTCCATCACCCACTATTTAAGAAATGGGTTAGCAAAATAACATGGTGGAGGAAACATGCTCAACCTACATTAACCTGAAAGCAGAGAAAAAACAGCAAGCAGTTGGAGACATCAATACACCCTTTCTGTTTATACACCTCAGTGACCCACCATAAATTTACAGCAAATAATAGTAAATTTACCAGTGGATAAATACACTGGTGAGTATAGATATACTACGAAGTATAATGCTTCTATGTTCCAATCACATTCCAAACACATGAACTTTGGAGGACATTTTAGATCTAAACAACAGCAGGTACCAGGCCAGGGAACATTTTTTGCCTTCTTTGCTGAGAATTGCTTTATAATACCAGTAATGAAATTGAAGTTTTCCATTCATTATGTATTGATCAAGTGTTATTAAATAAAAATAAGTTTCAGTCATCATAATATCATAAAAAGTTCCATGCCAATCCCCTATCTGAATAATTCAAATATTTTGGATTAGAATCTCTGTCCTTTACTTCACAACTCCATGGAATTTTGTAAAGGCCCTTTTGAAATAGAATATTTTTCTTTTAAATCACTTACAAATTTTTATTAAAACAAAAATGAACATTTATATGTTCATTTAAAAGTGAACATAAACATTAAAACTCAGTTTATCACATACTGACATGATAGTAAATCGATTCATCAAGACAATATACCATGGACCTTCACAGCAAATTAATCTTACAAAATGTATAGTGACACAATGTACTATAATCTACCATTTCTTTATCAGTAACTTCTAACAGACATAATACTTTTAATTTATATAAGTTTAAATCTTGTAGTCTAGAAAAGATGATTTATCTGGAATATAAATTATTGGAAAATATTGTCATCCAGAACAAAGCCTAAAATTATTTATTTTAGATTCAAATTCTAACAAAATATATTTGTTGAGATATTTGGATTCATGTTCTTGTTTTCAAAAAATGAAATATTTGTGTATTCATATCTATATCTTTAGCAGTGTGTATTCAGTGTGCACTATTCAATGATACTGACTTAATTCTTAAATGGAATCCACTAAAGAAAAGAGATAGGAAGGCAAACAGGTTGGAAAATATCTGCACATACATCACTCAGCTAGCCATTGAAATGAAAAATCTTCCTTTTGGCCAATGCCCAGCCTGGAGGTTGTTCATTTTGTCACTGTGCAGAAAGCTTTACAAACATATTTTATTAATTTTTGTGCATCAGTGGCAAAAGATGGATTTAATATTTTATATAAGCCCAGAGCATCACAGGTGTTTAGGGATTTAAAGAAATATCTTTAATATATTTACAAGTGTATGTTTGTCCTTTTCCTGGATAATATTTTTATATACCATAATTTGTGGGAGTATAATATGTGGGAAGCCCTGTAATTGGTTGCCACCTTATATCTGCAGGCCACACCACCTTAATTCCCTCTAGGAGTTAAATTTGTTAATTAAGCAGAGCCTTGCCTAGCTTGTTTGGCCTGGCCTATTCAGGGATTATGCTTATGAGCCCGCGTGCAGCAAATTTGATTTAACCTATGACCCTCAGTCTTGCCACTATTGCTAAGTTACCTGCTGATGTCTCAGAACCCAAATCCCTGCTCCCCAATATACTGTATATTTGATACTCATTCCTTGAATAAATGAGACTTGAATGGAAATACTTCATCTTGTCTCTGTCCTTTGTGTCTCTTGTCCCCTTTCATCCCCACTCCCCCTCTAGGGTCTCTGTAGACTTACCCACAGGCCAGGACAATAATACATACCAAAGTTTCTAGTAAATATTATATAAAAGAAAAATCCCATAGGAAAGAAATAAAACATCTGATGGCAAACATAGTGATACATTAATTTCTCATGATGCATCAGGTTCAAATATTACTATAACTGTTCAGATTACAAATCTTCATAGTACATCTCCCAACTTTATTCTATTCTATAAAGGGAATGGTTCTCTGGGGGCATTTACTGAAAACATGTACAAAAGAAATGAGGTTAGTTTTATTAATTTACTTTTTTCACAACCGAATAGCCGTAGCTTTATTCTTTCATTCCCCTTGGCACTCCTTTTTCTTTCTTTAATAACAGTAAACGTGAAAAATCAGGATTTGTTTTATTCAGCTTCATTTCACTGGGAGTGCTTTAGGGAGATGAGACTTGCAACCATTCACCATCATATACAGGATATACGGATTCACTTTACTGATGATGCAGTATCACAGAAAATGTCTCACTTTGGGATGTATGAGTTTTTTAGAGCATTATGTCTTGAACTCCTGACATTCTTTGAGTGACATTGGCAATTGCTTAGGACAAACTGCTGAGATCTATATGTGGTATTTGGTTTTTCAATGTTCAGTTGTCTGTGCAAACAGAGTATGTTGGCATATGAGATAATAGCAATAAAAAGTAGACCATTTGGGATGTTTGCTGTAACACACACATAAATGCTTTATGGCAAGAAATTCACATGACAACTAGAATATCTTAAATACTACTTCAGTCTTTCAATATATGTTCTGAGAAAAAAAGATTGATAAATGAATTGGTCAAGGTATTTACTCAAATAATGGTGTAACATGCGAAATAACAATGAATAAAAGAGCATATGTTCTATCCATCTATCTATCTATCTATCTATCTATCTATCTATCTATCTATCTGTCTGCCTGTCATTTATCTATGTATATATGATGTAAGTAAACATTTTGTGAAGAATAGAAAAAATAAATACACTAAGTGGAAGAACTTTGCTTGAGAAATAAAAGTAAAGCTAGAATTAAAATTTTCAATTAGTCCATCTTACAGAATTAAAGATTCTACACAGAGGTACCAAGAAAACCAACTACTAACCATAGAATTTAAGGAATATTAACCAGTCTATAAAATTGGTATCCCATATTTGTGTTTTTATTGACATAATTTTCCTAGGCATAAAAATATATTAAATATATAACTGAAATTTTGAACTCTGCTATAGTGAAAAATAAAATAAATACATAAGGAATAACCAAAACAAAATAAACAAAATTTATTACTTTTAAATACTAAAAGGGCTTTAAATGATGTTTTTCAGTTAACTCAAGAATTAATGAAACAACATTATGGCAGCCATTTTTAATTTTCCTATTATATGGTTTTGAAGATCTGTACACCTTCATTACTCTGTTCTTATCAGTTTTATACTATTTTGATTTGTACTAATTCATTATGTGTGAAGATATAGACAACTATTTAAAAGAAAACAAGAGATCTTATGGTAGCCATTGTAGATCTCCTGTTGTCTTGCATTGAAATCTGTGTCACATTGTTTTCTTTTGATCTGCTTTGTTCTTTTTTGTTATATTTAGTTTCACACACCTAAAAAAAGTTAAAATAAAAAATATAAATGAATTAATGAAACATTAATATTAGCTTACAAAATTAAATCTATGGTTTGTAGAAAGACATTTTCATTTTAAAAATTTTGTGTGAAATTATTTTATGAATTAGTTCATACATTTCCTTTTTAATCTTCAGGAATTCTGTAAGCACTGAGAATCTTTGCAGAGTCAGATATATAGCTCAGTGCAGCACCTGCATAACAGGGACAAGGTGTTGAGTTCAATTCCCAGGTACAAAAAATTCTTATAATCTTTTCATATAGATTGTAAAACGATATTAAATTAGTTTATTAAAGTCTTAAAACGCTGTTTAAAAATTTAGCATTTTTGTTAAAAAGCTTTCTTTTGCTATCTTCCTTTGTTTAAAAAGGTAGTTTGAAGTTTTAAAAGTGTTCCATAAATGTGCTTATAATAGATGTATACACACAGAATATTAACATGTTTAGATAAGAATAATGTGTCCTTTGATTATGTTGCCATTCAAAGTGCTTTGCTTTCTCAAATATCATCAGTTAACTACTTTATAATGTGTTAATGTATTTATGTTACTTTAAATATCTTTGCAGCAATGCAATTTTTATATTATATCCTTATAGTGTTTAATACAGTATTTTATTAAATATACTAACCATGCAAAGAAAACAGGACTACTAAAGTGAAAATAAGATGGAGAAAGATGATAAAAAAAATCCAGATAACTCCAATATTAGTGGCATCTGATAATCCCTTTAACAGGTTAATATATTACATAAATAGATGAAAAATGAACAATTGCATAATAGAAATATAAACCAATTGTGACTGTAGAATACAAAATGTAAAATCTAGAATTATGCTTTTTATTAGCTGAAATATAAGAGAAGTAAGATTAGAATCATAGAAGTGGAAAATGGTCAACTTATAATTTTGTTTCCTGGGAGAAAAAAATTATGAGTAATATCATAAAGCAAAATAAAGACACAAAGGTGTCAGTAAGTTTAATATTTATGTAGTACTACCTTTTAAGGAGAGGGAGAAAATAATAAACTTTAAAAAATATAGTGAATTTTTATAAAGCCTATTAAATATATCAGTTCAGACTCAAGAATCCTGTTGAAATTCATTAGAATATGATTAAAGGAATGAAAAATAAAATTAAAAAGAAAATCTTCAAAGTGGTCAAACAGTAATAAATAACTTAAAAGAGGAAAAGTAGTAAGAATAACATCCAAATTTTCATCAAGTTAATGGCGTTTAGAAGATAATTGGGTGGATAATTTAAATTTTGAGACAGTAGTGCACTTTGAACTCTATAACTAGGAAAAATGGTTCCTCAATAGTGAAGCCCATAGAGATCTACATCTAGATTCAATCTTTTGCACGTGGATAGTTATTTGTACAAAAATGGATGTACCTAGAAACTGTAATGTGGTGAAATAAATCAGACACACAAGCTTAAAATGGCGTATGATTTCTTTTAATATGAGAAACAAAATAAAAATAAATTGGAGTGAAAATAAAAGATAGTGTGAAGCTGGGAGATAGATCTGCTGCAAAAGGGATGTTGAATAAGTAGGAGACAGGTGGGCATTAGTGAAGGGGAAAAGGATGTGTAAGAAGAAATAATATGTTACACACATTTACCAACCCCCACATTAAAGGCAACTATTATGTGTTGTAAACGTAAGCTAATAAAATAAAATAAAAATGAAGTAAATAATTTGTTCCAAATAAATCAGAATTAATTTCTCATTGAAAAGCTTCATATAAATACTTAGAATATTTTCAGAATAAAACAAGGTTGTTGAAAGAGAAACAAAGTTGTGAAAAGGCAGACCTGAGGGGCTGGGGATTTAGCTCAGCGGCATAAGCGCCTGCCTTGCAAGCAGGCAGTCGTGAGTTCGATCCCTGGTACCGATAAAAATGAAAAAGACCAAATGAAAAAGACCAAAAAAAAAAAAAAAAAAAGAAAAGGCAGACCTGTACACAGAATTAAGGAGCACAATTTGAGTGTTGATTCTTTAAACAGAGATTAATAATATACCATAAGTTTTCAACTATATGTAAAAAAATGAAAAAGGCATTATAAAAATACTTCAGCTTGACAATTGTGTCAACAGACTTTAAATTTGTATCAGATCAATGATAACAGAATAAAACAGTATTAACTAATATAATATGAAAAATATGATATAATTTGAGGGGACACTAATGATAATAAATTAATGTGTCAATAAATTTAAACAGCAGTATACAAGTCACAAGAATGACTAAATCAAACGAAAAATGTCAAGAATTGCTAATGTTAAAGACAATTTTCACCCTTATAATAGTATGACTACTCATTGGAAAATTGCTTGGCGACATACATACTAAAGCTGAAAAAGTATATATACATATACATACATATATATATATATATATATATATATATATATATATATATATATACACACTCTATGTACCAGGATTTCTACTGCTAGGAAGACAGCCCAGAAATATGCATATGTTTATATAGCATAATTTGTGATAGTAAACATATGACTTGTGTTTAGAAGTCCCTCAAGTTTTATGCAGTCATACATGGAGATTTCTCAGAGGTTACTGGATCTAGTGTATGACAGTGGAATTGATTCATGGTAAAATCATAGGATCAAGGGCACTACAATTCAGGGTTTGAGTACTACCCACCCTAAGTAGCCTGGATAATATATAAGAGATAGAAAAATCTGTGGTCAACCTTTGGTTGTTTGGTTATCTTTTGCCAACCAAGAATAGCTTGTCTTCTGCTATGTTTATCTGCTAAGCTATCTTGCCTTGAAGCCAGTGATTATAGACAGAAACCTTTACAAACTGTGAATTAAATAAACCTTTCCAACTTTAATTTTATAGGTCAAGTATTTTTGCCTCAGCAATGAGGAAAGCAACTAAAATAGTAATTAAACATTGGGTTAGTACACTAGGATATATTTATGAAATGCTCATTCTAATAGAGAAGAATCTTAAAAACATATATTTGATTTTTTAAAAGCCACAGGCATAGTCTCAATATTTTACAATGATGTGCTCATAAAGTTTCAAATTGGAGCTACCAATTTACTATTTTGGAAGTCAATATTATGATTACATTGTTACAGGGCATAGCTACTGGAGGTAGATTTCTGAGGTTTTGATAGAAGTTTTGGAGTTCCAATAACATTCTTTCATGCACATTTGAAAATATATTGAGCTTTTCTGAATCAATGACACAGTATAACATTATTTTTATTCTAAAAATAATACCCACACTATGTTTATGTTTCATATTTTTATCTAGTTAAAGGAAGTTCCCATCTGTTTCTCACTTAGAGATTTCTATTTTCTGTTATTTTTTGTTCCAAATCTTTAGTATTTGTTAAATTGTAAGAAAAAATCTCCTTATCTAATACCAATATGATATAGATTTTCTAACTCAGTCTTATAATCTTACAGTAAAATATATTGGTAAGTTTTAGAAAATTATACCTTATTTTAATGCCTGAAAATATTGTAATTTGTTTTGATATGCTAACTTGATCTAATTCTATTTAATGTTGCCATGTTCTTATTGTTTCATTGTTTTTGGTGAACAGATTTATAGGAGACACAGTGTAAGTAGTTTGTCTTTCTATTATTTCTTGCATCCAGAATACAATATATAAAATTGAAATAATCACTTGTGGTGGGTTAACTAGTGGTCAACTTATAACACCCAGCGGAACTTAATCAGCATGGTCCTGGGTGTGGAATGCCCACCTGAGGATTGTTGCCAGCAGCATAAAAGCAGACTGGAGAGAAAGATGATATGTCATTGATTCCCTGGGAAGCCTGTCAAGCTGTTTTTCCTGATATGAACTCAGTTGTTTTCATCATTGGATAACCTCAGCTCCTTACTGTGGTAAGCCTGTCAAGCTGGTTTTCCTGCTATGAACTCAGATGTTCTCATCATCGGAGAACCTCAGGTCCTTACTGTGAACATCGATTCCACCTCCAGGGCAGATCCCTCGGACTGCTGACACAGATCCTTCATCCTGCTGGTGAAGACTTTCTAGCTTCTGCCACTGATCTGTGGGCTTTCCCAGTCTGAATCCTCAGCGCACTTACATGAGCCATTTTTGTGGGCTGTAGTCCTCAACCTGGACTCCTGAAGAACATTACCATCTGTTCTATGCCTTTAGCTGGACTCCTGCCTTGAGATCCAGGACCTCAACTGGATTCTTTGAGTCTGCACTGTGGTAGACAGATCTTCATTTTTTGCACTTGACTCACTGGATAAATATTATAAAATAATTCTATAAAGTATATGTCTATGAATATTATAAAATAAGCCATAAAATGTATGTCCTGTATTAAATCTTTTTCTTTGTAAACTGTTGGAGACCACTATGAAGAAGCTCTGAGCAGAATTTAAATTTCACTAATTGGCTTTCTACATTTATCTGTGAGTCTGTCCTAGGCCTAGCCCCCTTGCCTGGTGATGGGAGTTGACTCATAGTAAGTGAATCTCTATGAATCACTGGTCCTATCTGAAGCCTGTAGTGAGCTGTGAGGCCAGAAATACCTCAAAGGACATAATAAGGTCACAGCTGCAGACACTTTGGCTCCAACCCCAATTAACTAGGTAGAGACTGCAGCTGCAAAGACTGCTCCTACAATCTCACTCCTACCATGTCTTCACCATAAGACAATGCTATTGAATTGACTTGATTCATGACTTGAAGATGTCTTTGGGGTGACTCCCAATGTCCTGCTCATTGCCTGCATTTTCCTTAGTCTCTCTGCTCTTTGTCCTTGGTCCTACTATAAGTGGATTGACCCAGAAAATCCTTTGTCTTGTCCCTCAAAGTCTCAAGCTTAATTAAAGGGTTTGACCCTCTTGGAGCCCTAAAAATCATACAATTTGTCTCTTTTTTATTGAACATCCACTGTACACTTATTTGGGAGATCAGGGATCTAGGACAGAACCTGATAGTAAACCTTGACTACAACATTGCTTTCTTAAAGTCTTGATAGAATTTACAGTGTAAAATTACTGATAATATTTCATTTTTAAAGTAGAATTTTAACTATTAAAACATCTTTTATAAAAGTGACTGAGCTCTGTAGTTTTCTCAAGCAGACCAATATTTGGTTCTAAATATTATGTAAATTGAAATCAAAAAATTAAGAGGCTAAATTATTTAATAGGTAAATCTCATTATTTTACTGGTTTTGTTTGTCTTTTGGAGAGTGTCATTCATACATTAACTTGGACAAATTTTGACTGATTTAGAAGATATTTTCTGTTTACATATGGACTGCCATTTCACCAAATTATACACAGGTGTGATATGAAGTTTAATTCTTAATCTAATTAGCTTGAAAAGCACACATCTGCATGTGTCTGAGCATGTCAAGTATATGCAAATTTAATTCCTTGGCCTTTTCTCTCTGTAACTTTTCCACTTCTCTGATTCCAGGCCACTACAATCTAAACATCATTGCTGTGCTATGCATTTTTGGTTATGTTGTTTCTGTGTTGGAGACAGCTGAATGTGTACTGAACCACCTGAAATAGAGAAATAAATTAGCTTCTCTGTTTAATTTGTGGTTGCTGTGCAGTGTGTCCAGCAATAAGAAAGTTGACTCATGTATTACATGATTCCTGTATTTTTTTATTTTTGAGATTTAATTCTCACACATTTTGAGTTTGTAATTCACTGTTGACTTGTGTTCAAATATTCAAATTTAAGTGTTTTGATAATTAAAGAAAATATTAAGCCATTGTATTGTCAAATATTGCTTTTAATCTAGTGTTTCTAATTTTTAAAAATATGTAATCTATTATATTATATATTTTTTGATTTTATATTTCTGATCTTTTAAATTTAATTTTATATTTCTTTTAAACACTGTCAAATAAGAGCAAAATTTCCTCACATTTAACAGATAATTTACTAAGTAGTTAATTTTTCACCTATTTTTCACTTATATAATCAGTTTGGGTTCAATAACTAATGATTTACCACTGTAAATTATATTTTACTACCCAAACATACCTGATTCTTTCTGACAATCAGTTGGTCCACATTTGTATTTGTAGTACTTTATAATTCTACTCATTTTCAAGTGTATGTTTTGTGTTTTGCCTTTCAAAGTGACAATTTCAGTATCTGAAGTTCTCAAACCTCTAGTATTACTGCTGTTTATTTCTGCTGACAATGTATAGAGATTGTATTCTTTAATTCTTTTTGTTCGATGTTTAACTTTGCATTGAGAATTCTTAGGGACTCTTTACTTTATTTATAAATTATTGGTTTGTGAATTCTGGGCCAGTCACTGAGAAGAACTGAGAGTCATACATCTTCATGGAAATTATATCCATAACTTAATTAGTTTTTAAAGATTTTACATTATAGTATTTATAGTTATCATGTTTTCATGGTTTAATGTTTCAGTATGCTTTTGATTTGAACCTCCATATGTAAATGTATTTCTCATTTATTCAATAACTATTAAAATACAAATTAAAATTCTACAAACTCAACAGATGATATGGCATACAAAAATTCAAAAGTTCATTTGTTATTTATTGACATTAAGTTCACAAATGTTGGTGAAGGTTTCCCTGTTATTTTCTAAGAGGGTATAGCAGTATATAATAACATCATGATTTCTGATCTAAAGAAAGTATTGACTAAAATACAATGTATACAAACAATTAAAAAATTTCATCAACTACCATATGTTATATCTAGTTAAAAACAAGAGACTCATAGGTGAAATATTAGAACAATTTGCCCTAACATTAGTAAATGTCTAATCAGGGAGTATTCGTCACTGAAAATAAAATTCATATCAAAGTCAGAAAATAAAGAAACTTTAAGACTAAAATTAAAACATTTTGAACATTCTTATGTCACAGTATTTTTTAAGGGACAGAAAAATGAACACAGTATATTTGTAATCCTAGTAATGAACCACTACAATATTTGTGATGTACAGAACCTTCATAAGTAAATATATTTCTCATTTATTCAATAGGTATTAAAATAAATATTCAAAAATCTACAAGCTCAACAGATGATAAAGAATGCAAAATTCAGGAGTCCATTGGATATTTATTGACTTATTAAGTTGATACAGGGTGGTATAAAATGAAAATCAGGAGATAATACACAGCCTTTTCCAATACAATGAACTGTGTACTTTATTCTAAAATAAAATAAGCAAAAGTTGATGTTTCTACATAGAGAAATAATGTATTAATATATTTTACTTAAAGCATGAGAACATATCACATGTCTATATATATAAAATTTATAGGATTTTTGACATATATCTTGATATGTATTTATACATATATTTAATGCAATAGCAATACCATTATTTCTCACTTCAAGACACTCCTCTTTGGCAGTAAATAAAATAACCAGAGAACATCTCTAGACCTTTAAGTACCAAGCTGGGTATGTGAGGAATACACTTGTGAGAATTTGTGTGTGTGTGTGTGTGTTTATATCTTAGAACATGTTTTCCGTTAGGCAAAAATAAATTGAGAACAGGCAAAAAGTATAAAAATCAAGTGCCTTAACTTTAATACATTAGTCTTTGCAAATGAAAAACAATGATAAATGTGACTTTTATTTCCATACTAAAATTTCAAAGAAATCATAAAGAATTCAAAGAAATCAACTTTCAATCAACATCAAATAATTTTTTTACTATTAGGAGTTACTAAATGTTTTCCTATAGTATACGTTTATATTGGAGGTTTTCATTCCTTTTTCTACTCTCATTTTACATTTTTCAACATGTGTTTATAACCTAAAGCTTGATGCATGGACTATAAATTTATCTGATGAGGAACATGGCAGACAGATAGCAGCAGCTACGGAGGCTCTCTGAAACGCCCAGCTTAGAATTCAGGAATGGTGCTGAGTAAGGAATCATAAGCAAGAGCAGATATGCCCCGGTGACCCAAGAATGAACTGGGCTGAGAGAAACCAACTGGGAATGCAATCCTGGTGCTATAACAGGAACACATAAAGCCTCAGCATGGAAGCTGGAGCCCACAACATTGGAAGCTCTGATTTGGGTTTCCCGCCACCACCACTGCGTCTGCATCGGCTCACAGGGAGAGAGATGTGCGAAGCTCTGAGAATGGGAATAGGTGAACCAAGTTGAGAGCGGGACAGGCGGGGAGCCACACATCCACCTCTGGTGAGTGAGGGAAAACTGGGACTCTTCCACGGTCTAGGAGACTCCAACAGAGGACATTCTGGGACCAGGCCTACTTGCGGGAACAGGGCGCTGCCATGACTTCAGTCACCAATCCCCCTCTCAAGTGGGATTGGTGAGCAGTGCCTAGCCCACGTGATGCTGCTGGCTGACACCCAGTAGGCTAGCACAGCCCAGGTCCCAGCTCCTGAAGGTAGACTGACCTGGAGAGGTGAGCCCCGCATAGGCTGCCTGGTCTGCAACTTCCTGGTGTGCTGCGGTGGGTGGGAACACCTAGCCAGCACAATTCAATCAGAGTGTGACTGACAGGGAAGGAAGCTGGGCCTCCTATATACGCTTGTATATATAAGGAACAAAGAATATGGGAAGAGGCAGCAACAAGAAAGACTCCTCGGCCCCCAATCCTGTAAAACAGGCAACAGCAGACACCACACCCATAGACATAAAGCGTCATCTAGAGAGCCTCATAGATCACTTCAGGAATGAAGTTATTAATGACCTGAAGCTAGACATAAGCAGAATAGTTAGAGAAATGCTAATCACCACCCAAGAAAAAACAGACAGTGGAATGGAAGAACAGAAAAAGAGGGAAGAATTCTTTAATGGAGGAAATAGAGAAAGCATAGAATATGTGAAGCAGGTTCAAAGAGACTACCAAGAAACTAAAAAGTCTATTGAAAACTGGCATAACAGCTTGAAAAAAACTAAGGACAGGCTATCTGAACTGGAGGGCAGATTTGTAATATGGGAGCATGAAATGAAAAACTTCTTAAAAATAACAAAGAAACAAACAGCAATAATACAAACACTAGAAGATGATAAGAGGGTCTATGACTTAAGAATTAAGAACATAAAAGAAGAAGTAGGGACACAAACAAATGAACTACAAAAGCTACTCACAGAAATAATCCAGGAGAATTTTCCTAATTTAGCAAAAGGTAAAGATACTCAGTTGTATGAAGCATACAGGACCCCAGCCACCTACAACCCAAATAGAGCAACACCCAGGCATATAATAATTAAAATTCCAGGAATCCAATACAAGAACAGAATACTAAAAGCCATCAGAGACAAGAAACAGATCACTTACAAGGGATCACCCATCAGAATTACAGCAGACTTCTCGGCACAAACCATCAAATCACGAAGAGCATGGGGGGAAAAAATTCAAGCTTTGAAAGATAATAATCTCCAACCAAGAGTGATATATCCTGCACAACTATCCCTGGAAATTGGTGGAAAAACAAGGTGCTTCCAGGATAAAGAGGAACAAGGGGAATATGCAACCACCAATTCAACTCTACAGAGAATACTGCAAGATATTCTAAAAAAGAAAAATACGAAGAATCCAGAAGTAGCGGCAGAGAGGCCACAATGAATGGAGCAGAAAACAAAATGAAGAAGACAAAGTGACAACTAATGACAGAAAAAGAGCTCAACAGAAATGAGGCAGAGAAGATTGGATGATAGGAACAGCTATTTTGGAGAAAATGACGTCTTAAGAGGTAATACTGATTTAGCATCATCTTGTTTTGAAGTCTCACATAGCTTTATTTCTTCTGTCTCCATTGGTCTAAACAGATAGTGTCTTATTGTATTTTATTATATATGATAGTATAAGCAAAACCTTTTATAGACAAGGAGATTATACAGAAACCATTGTTTATTTTCTGTTAGTTGATTCTAAATACCCTGTAATACTGTCATTCTCTTAAATGGTTTTACATTTTTTTGATATATTTGATGCTATAGTATACAAAGTTATAGTCAAAGATTTCAAGTAAAGAGACAATATGGTAACTACTTTTATGTTGGGAAAATCTTGTGGTGAAACACTATTTTGCTTAAATGGTTATGTTTTGATTTGCGCTGATTTGCTGTTATGCCCTCTTTTATCTCAATCTCCATTTTTTATTTACTTTTTTATCCTTCTAATTAAGGGAAAAATAAATTTAAAAATAGCAGAATCTATTATAGTAACCCACTTTGACTTTCCATTATCTTGATTTAAAGCCCTGTATTGCTCTCACCATCTTGTTATGACTGATGTTCCTCTATTTTGTTTTGCTTGATAGTACCAGATTCGAAAGTTTCGGCAACAGCTGTGAAGATAGTGGGATTCATTATGACGCCCATTCTGGTTGACTATTATCTACTTTTGAAGACCTATAATGTCTCCAATGTTTTGGTTTTGTTGGTTTTGTTCTTTACTGTTTTGTTCAATTTTATTATAACTAATGATATAGGTAATTCTATTAGAGATAGCGGGAGGCATTATGGTAACCATTGTTGATCACCTAGTATTATGCTTTTACATTATCTATTACATCCACCCTTTTGATTTGACTGACTGTTCTGTTATGTCACATTTGGTTCTACTCTCTTTCAAAAAAGTAATAAGAACTGTGGAATCAACAAAACCCAACATGTGTAATTGTCATTGTACAAAAGAGAAGAAAAGAATGTGCTCTAAATGATATAACTGCATGTATATTTAAGTGCATAACATAGATAATGATATTACTGAGTTTTGTTGAATCATTGAACAGAACTGTTTGCAGTCTCACTGTTGGAATGTCCACTTTATAAGCTTTAATTTTGTAACTTGAACAATTATTTCTAAGATGACAAAATGTAATCCATTAACTAGTGATTTCCTACTGTTTATTTTTTTCTGTAAAACTGTATAACTTGAACCCTTTCTCTTTTTTTTTTCTTTTTCTCCTTAAATAAAATTTAAAAAAAAATTATCTGATGATTTGATATACTCATACTGATTCATTTTTCCAGTAAAACTATTAGTCACACTCTTAGGTCTATTCTTTCACATTCACATATTTTTTTTTTTTACTCTTACATTTCTCTAGGTTCCTTTTACATAAATTGAAAATATAGTTGAACTTACCTTCTTCACTCTAGTCAAACATCTCTTAATATCTCTGAAACATATCATATAGAATAGCCAACTACCTTAGTTTCTTCAAAGTAATATTAACTAGGTGGTAGTTTTGGATTCAGAGTTCTCTGTCTCTCTCTCTGTCTCTCTCTCTGTCTCTCTCTCTGTCTCTCTCTCTGTCTCTCTCCCTCCCTCAGTTACTTCTATCTCAAAATTTTTCAAAAATACTACACTATGTTCTGATAGATAGTAAATTATCAGAAAATATTTTCATGCATTTGCCCTTAATAAAATTTTATAGATTTTCCATTGGTATGGTTAGCATAATATTTAGCCAGTTTTCTGAGAAGAGAAGGAATAAGCAAAACAGGTTAAAATAAAAATATACATGCTTGATGTACACCTAAGTGGTAAAGCACTTGCCTCGCTTGAGCCCACATTGAAAAAAATAAATTTTTTTGAAAAATTTTTCAAGCTACACTAATATGAGCTCTCTTGAGTAATAGAAAAACATCACAGAAATTATCTAAATCTAATTTAAATTACTGTGCTAGAGCCAGCTAAAATAACTTTCTATATTTTTGATTAAAATGTCATAATTATTTTTAAAACTATTTTATAAGGTTTTGTGTCTTATTTAGCAGAAGTTTCACACATTTTCTCAGCACTATGGTTAAATTATATTGTATTCCATAGTTGTATGCCTAAGGAAAATATAGTTGAAAATCTTATAAAAATGTAATTTTGTTTTGATGGATTATTAACACTTCTTAAACATAACTTTGAATCCATATCAGTATTGATTCAACATTAAATAATAATAGTAATAATAATAATTGATAAAATTTTAACTTCAAATTTCCTTGTAAATAATCTAGAGTAAGTTTATGCAGTATTTATAGATATATTCTAAGAGAAAATGAATTTTTATATTTTTCAATATATTACTCCAGAAACACCAGCATATTTTCATCTTTATTCAATGTTGATTTTCATATGTGAGAATTGCAAAAGCTATAAGTAGTATTTTTTTCTTTCTTCACTAAATAACTTTCATTAAAATGGGTAATCAACTATTTGCATAATAAAGGTTTTAAAACCCATTTAATTTTTTTTAAAAACCTTTCATGGCAATATTTACATTATTACATATTTACATCATTTCTCTACTGAATGAAAGCTTAACCTAACAAATTCTTCTTACTTTGGTAGTTTTCAGAGACAAAGGTTTTGTTTTACCTGATCTAGATTTCTCAGTTTTAAGTTAAACCTAAAAGTAGTAATTGTTGAAATGCAATAATTTACTTTGTCATTGCTATACAGTAGGGGTTTTGCCCTTAGCTAGTCATGTATACATAGTGCATCACCATCTTTGAGGAATCACAACATAGTAATGGCAGTGATTTTGATACTTAGTAGGAAATGCGGATATCCAACAACTACCATGTAGTAGTCTAATGACAATTTGCATTACTCAATAATTGTATCGGGCTTTCAATCCAGGGAACTGTGCTGCCAGAGGAGGGAACAGAGCTGAAGGTGGGGGGGGGGAGTTCCTACTCGCTATCACTATCATTGCTCCCAGTGGTCAAGGAAGCACCCAGCTTCCAACAAAACTAGATTAGGCTCTACAGGTTTCTGGCCTGCCTGGACCATGCCCAGGGTCCTTCTTTCAATCTGGGGAACTGTGTTGCCTGAGAAGGAAAGTGTGCTGACAACAGGGGTGAGTTCCTACTCACCATCCCTGAGCCCCAGGAGAGCTTAAGATCATTGCTCCCAGTGGTCAAGGATGCGCCCATCTTCCAGCCACATGAGACTTGGCCCTGCAGCTTTCTGGCCTGCCTAGGCCATCCCCAGGGATCTTCTTTCAATCCTGGAACTGTGCTGCCAGAGAAGGGAACTGGGGTGCCGGCAGAGGTGAGTCCCTGCTCGCCATCCTAAGCCCTGGGAGAGTTTAAGATCATCACTCCCAGTGGTCAAGGACCCACCCAGATTTCAGACACACTAGTTAGACTGGGGAGGTTTGGCAGCCAAACTAGATTACACCCACTGACCTTCCTCAATGAGGGGAGTTGAGAGCACATGAAGTGAGTTCCAGCGCCATTGGTCCTTGCTGGAGAAGAGTTTTGCACCATCATTCAGGGTGGTTAGGTGTCTTCCCAGCTTCCTGAAACACTGGAAGTGGCAGAGGAGGCCCTGTGGGCTTGACTCAAACATGCTCAGCAACCTCCATTCAGTCCCAGGAGCTGAGGGCATAGGAGATGATTTCCAACATGCTCAAGGAAAGCCTTGAAACAACATTTGAAACAGAAATATAGGAAAATGACAAAACAAAAGACCAAACCTTAATCTCAAACCTCCAGCCAACCCCAAGAAAGCCTAGGGGCCATGTACATAGAAGAAAATATATGCCATACACCTTAAATACCTGAAATAATAGCAACTCAAATAAAGAAGCAACTCTGGGAAGCTTTAAAGGAATTCAAACTAGAAATAATCTCCCAGAAGTTACAAAAGTAATGAAAGAAATGCTGAAAACAGCTAAAGAAGACACAGTTAAAAAAATTAGAGGAACAAAACAAAAAGAATCCCTAGATGAACAAAATAACAAACAGAATACTTGAAACAGCTTCAAAGAGATATACAGGAAATCAAAAATTCCATCAAAATTTGTCAAAAGTGCCTCAACAAAGGTGAAGAAAGAATTTCAGACCTCAAAGACAAGATTGCAGCTAGTGAACAGGAAAGGAAAGATCTTTTAAAAATAAAGTGGAATAGTGGGAGCCATTATGGTAAACATTGTTGATCACCTTGTATTATGCTTTTATATTATCTATTATGTCCACCCTTTTGATTTGACAGACTCTGTTCTGTTATGTTACATTTGGTTCTACTCTCTTCCAAAAAAGTAATAAAACTGTGGGAGCAACAAAATCCAAAATATGTAATTGTCATTGTACAAAAGAGAGGAAAAGAAAGTGCTCTAAATGATATAACTGTATGTATATTTAAGGGTATAACATAGATAATGATATTACTGAGTTTTGTTGGATCATTGAACAGAACTGTTTGCAGTCTCACTGTTGGAATGTCCACTTTATAAGCTTTAATTTTGTAACTTGAACAATTATTTTCAAGATGACAATATGTAATCCATTAACTAGTGATTTCCTACTCTTTATTTTTTTCTGTAAATGTGTATAACTTGTACCCTTTCTCTGCTTTTTTTTTTCTTTTTCTCCTTAAATAAAATTTAAAAAAATAAAGTTGAAGAAAAAAATAAAATGAAATCAGGAAATAATAATTCAACTGCTATAAGATAATGCAAAGTAAAACAACATAAGATGGATAGGGATATATGAAAATGAAGGGGATAACACAAATGATATCAAAAGGCTATTTACAGAAGTAATAGCTAAAAATTTCCCAAGCATGAGAATGAAAACTGACTGATGGATTAATGAAGCATACAGAACTCCAAATAGCCATAATCACAATAAAACTACATCCAGACATATAATAATCACCATCCCAGAAATCCAACATAGAACATAATGTTACAAACTATTAGAAAGAAGACAGATCACCTATAAAGAAAATCGCATCAGAATCACAGCAGACTACTCAACACAAACAAGGAAGTCATGAAGAGCATGCAGTGAAGTATTTTAGATCCTAAAGGAAAATGATTTCCAAACCACAATGATGTACCCTGCAAAACTGTCCTTCAAAACTGATGGGGTAAAAAAGATACTTCCATGACAAAGAATAGCGGAAGAATTTAATGATCACCAAGTCAACCCTGCAAAGAATACTGAAAGACAGTTTAGATATACGTAAGAGAAAACCAGTAAGCAAGGATGACAATTAAACAGAATGGAAAGATAAAGATGCAAAAGTAGAAAGACAATATATGAAAATTATAACCATTAATGTAAATTGTCTCAATTCACCAGTTAAAAGATCAGATTGACAGAATGGATCAAGAAACAATATCCAACCATATTCTTTCTACAAGAAACATATGTAACCCAAAAGAAAAGTCATAGACTGAAAGTCAAATGATGGAAAACAATGCTTCATGCAACAGGAACAAAAAAAAAAAAAAAAAAAAGAAAGAAAAAGAAAAAAAAATCAGAGGTAGCTATTCAGTTTGCAGACAATATAAACTTCAAACCAAAAGTGATCCTAAGACATAAAGACGGTCACTACATACTGGTTAGGGGAAAAATTCAAGAGGAAAAGATTAAAATCTTAAATATATATGCACCAAATTTCAGGGCATCCAGCTACCCAAAGAAAGTATTAATAGAAATGAAAAAAATCAAATTAGCAATAACACAATTATAAAAGGAGACCTTAACACACCATTGACACCAAGGAACAAATCAGACATAATGCCAGCAAAAAAATAAGAGAATTGAATCATACCTGTGAACAAATGGTCTTGATAGATATATACAGAGTGATCAACCCCACAACATAAGAATACACATTCTTCTGCAACAGTACATAGGATATTCTCTAAAATAGACCATATATTAGCACACAGAACATATTTGAATAAATGCAAAGGAATTGAAATTATTCCATGCATGTTATTAGATGATAGCATCATAAAAACTAGAAATTAATGATAAAAGAAACTGCAATAATCCCATAAACACATGAAAATTGAATATACGCTCTTGAGCAAACAGTGGGTCATAGGGAAAATTAAAGAAGAAATTTTAAAATACCTAGAAGCAAAATAAAACACAAATATAGCTTACCAGAATGTGTGGGATGCAATGAAAGTGGTCCTCAGAGGAAAATATATTGCACTGAGTTTCCACATCAGGAAAACAGAATTAATACAAATGAACAACTTGATGGCACACCTCAAACATCTAGGAAAAGATGAGCAAGTCAAGCCCAAAACCAACAGAAGGGAGGAAATTATAAAGATCAGAGCAGAAGTTAATGCAATACTGACTAAGGAAACAGTCCGAAGAATCAATGAATCAAAGAGTTGATTCTTTGAAAGAATAAAAACAAATCGATAAGCGCCTAGTCCACATCATTTTAAAAAGGAAAGAAAAAGCTCAAATTCATGCATAAAGAATGAAAAAGGCAAAATTACTCCAACTCTGTGGAAATACAAAAGATCAACACCTATTTCAAAAACATCTACTTTCGTTGGTTCAATAGTACAGATGAAATGGATAGATTCCTAGAAATATATGAAGTACCAAAGGTAGTGATCAAGAAGATGTAAAACTGCTTAATAACCGAATTTCTATTAATGAATTTGAAAATGTAATGAAGTCCTTACCTACAAAGAAGAGCTGAAGCCCAGACGGATTTACTGCAGAATTCTACAACAAATACAAAGAAGTCTTAACGCTAACATGCCTCAAACTCTTCAATGAAATCGAAAGGGAAGCAATTCTTCCTAAGTCATTCCTGGAAGCTAATATTACTCTAGTACCAAAGCCTGAGAAAGACCCAACTGAAAAAGAGAACTACAGAACAATCTCCCTAATGAACACAGATGCAAAAATCCTCAATAAAAAATTGGCAAACAGGATGCAGCAAATCATCAAGAATTTACACCCCGACCAAGTGGGATTCATCACAGGGATGCAGGGATGGTTTAACATACGTAAGTCAATAAATGTAATCCACCATTTCAATGAAACCAAAAGTAAGAATCACATGATCATTTCTATAGATGCAGAAAGAGCTTTTGGTAAGGCCCAAAATTTGTTAACGATAAGAACCTTACAGAAATTTGGAATAGATTATCTTTACCTCCAAATGATAAAGGACATCTACAACAAAGTTACAGCCATCATCATACTAAACGGCAAAAGATTGAAAGCCCTTACCTTAAAATCAGGCAGAAGACAAGATGTCCCTTATCACTGTTTCTATTCAACGTAATACTGGAAATACTAGCCAGAGCAATTAGACAAGAGAGAGAATTAAAATGAATAAAGGTAGGAAAAGAGGAGGTAAATTTATCATTATTTGAGGATGATATGATATTCTACACTGAAGACTCCCAAAACTTATTGTAAGTCTCCAAGATATTATAAATAAATCCAGCAATGTAGCTGGATACAAAATCAATACTCAAAATTAAATAGCATTACTGTACACTAACAACAAAATTACTGAGAGAGAAGTAAGAAAAGCTACACCCTTCACACTAGCATCCAAAAAAATTGAAATACTTAGTAATTAACATCATGAAAGATGTAATAGATCTATACAGGGAAAATTATAATACTCTGAATAAAGACATGAAAGAGGATCTTGGAAAATGGAAAGATATCCCTTGTTCCTGGATAGGAAGAATAAATATTGTGAAAATTGTCATTCTCCCAAAACTGTTATATAGATTCATTGAAATCCTAATGAAAATATCATCAACATACCTCATACCTCATCTAGACAAATTCTTCTGAAACCAAAAGAGATATAGAAGAGCAAAGACAATCCTAAGCAGCAAAGGCAAGGCAGGAGGAATCACAATGCCTGACTTGAAGTTATACTACAAAGCTACTTTAATAAAATCAACATGGTACTAGAATAAAAACAAATCTGAAGATCAATGGAATAGATTAGAAGATACAACCAACAACTACAACCACACTCAATCACCTTATGTTTGATAAAGGGGCCAAACATGCACACTGGAAGCACAACAGTCTCTTTAATAAATGGTACTGGAAAAAATGGCTAACCATATGCCAAAAATTAAACTAGCCGCACATCTGTCACCATGTACTAAACTAAAATCTAAATGGATCAAAGATCTGAATATTAAAACAGGAAAACAATCTGTTGGAAGAAAAATTGAGTAATTTCTTGAAGACATACGAGTATTTGGAGAGAATTCATGAAGAATCAAACCACATGGGAAATACTTCCCACAATCAAGATCTGGGATCACGTCTCATTAAAAAACTTCTTCATGTCAAAAGAAATCTCCAGCATAGTGAAAAGAAAGCCCACAAACTGTGATAAAATCTTAGTGAATTGTTCCTCAGACAAAGGACTTCTGTCTAAAACATATAAAGAATTAAATAAAATCAGACCCCCAAAATTCAAAGACCAATCCAAAAATGGGCATCTGAGATGAATACGCAGTTCTCAGATGAAGATATAAAAATAGCTAATAAATACATGAAAAATGTTCATCATCATTACTCATTAGCGAGATGCAAATTAAAACAACACTAAGATTCCATCTCACACCAGAAAGAATGGCCAGGGTCAAGAAAACTACCAACAACAAATACTGAAGAAGCTGTGGGGAAAAGGAACTCTCCTGCACTGTTGGTGGGAGTGTAGACTGGTGCAATCACTGTGGAGGTGAGTCTGGAGATTTCTCAAAAGGCTGGGATTGGAATTCCCATTTGATCCAGCTATTCCACTTCTAGGCATATTCCCAGAAGAACTAAAAACATCATATCACATTGATATATGTACACATATGTTTATAGCACCACAATTTGTAATAGCCAGATCTTGGAAACAACCTAGGTGTCCAACAATTGAGGAATGGATAAAAAAATTCTGGTATTTTTATACAATGGAATACTACTCAGCTATAAAGAATGATCACATTGAGATATTTATAAACAAATCAATTTTGAGACCATACTCATAAGTGAAATATATCAAACTCACATGTATAAATACTTTATAGTCTCCCTAGTGTAAGAAATGGTAAGAGTACATAAAAGTTTATGGTAATCATGATTGCCCATTACATTGCTTTGATGTCTTATAATGTTTCCATTCATCAGTTGGAATGGTTTTATCCTTGGTTGTTTGATTTTATTATCTGTGATGGTATGAACAGCTATTCTGAAGAAAAGAAGACATTATAATAGCTGATTTAATATCATCTTGTTTTGAAATCCTACCATACTTTTGTTCTTCTATTTGCATTGTTTCTATCATGTAGCATCTTACTGGATTTTTTCTTGTATGGTTGCATAAACAGATTTTATGGACAATGGGATAATATAGTAATCATTGTTCATTTTCTGTTAATATATTCTGAATACCCTGTAATACTTTCATTCTCTTTAATGGGTTTATACTATTTTGTTATGCTTGATACTATGTTCTATTTTCTAAGAAGTTATGCTCAACTATTTCATGGAAAGAGACATTATGATAGTTACTGTTATATCAGGTTGTCTTGTGGTGAAATACTCTGTTGCTTAAATTGTTCTGTTTGGATATGCTTTGTTATATCTTCTTTTATCTTAATTTCTTTAAAAAATTATTAAAAATAATAGTAATGATTGTATTGAAAGTGAACTTACCTGATATCTGCAATAGTGCAAAAGTCAGAACAAAAAAATCACACTTCATTTTCATTTTATTGGGAAACAAAGTAATTTTATTATACAAGAAACATAGTATATAAGAAAAATAAATTGTATTCATTATTGTCCTTAAAATGTGTTTCCTGAACAATTCTAAATTGTGACACTTCCATAAAACAGAAGAAAAATAAGTAAAACATTTCCATTTATCCTAGTAGTATGTTTTTTTTCCCTAAAACTAAATCTATTGTTATTTAGGTTTATACAAGAACATAGTTGGATAATATGAGAAAATAAAATGGAGATTATCTTTTAAAGTTGTTAAAAATCTCTAAGATGGAAGAATTCTTTGTTAATTTTTTCTCATATAATCATTGCATATAATAATTGCACTTCATGATTTGTATTTCAAGTAGCTATTACTCACCCTTTCTAACACTAACTCAACTAAGTCAATGCACTCAGGATAAATGAGAATTTATTAAAATGTAAAAGTATAGCAATACTTTTCTCAGTAAAAACCAGAACTCCAAAATCATTATATTGTAAGAATGGAAAAATTGATAGATGATTGAGAAAATATTGGAACTCTAGATTTTTAAGAATGTTCACGGAGTTTGATTTGTGTTGTAAATCTATGCAATGTGATTTAAAGAAAAAATTATAACTATTATTTCAATATTTGAATGGATGACATTACACCTGTTAATGAATTAGTGTTGAAGCACTTGCAGAACTAAACAGATTGCTTGGAAATTATTCAAGTATAAAAGTTCTTTTTTTAAACCTGCTAAAATTTAAGCTGATTTTAGAAACAGGTTTTTCATATTTTCTCTGTTGCTTAAAGCACATCACCCTGAATACTGAAAAATTTTTAGGGAATACTTTTGAAAGGTTTTTGTCCAATGACAAAAACTAGTATATTAAATTTTCACATCATATAGTAGCCTTACAAATGTTATTAAACATAAGCACTTTCTTAAAGAAATAGAAACCAGTTTTTAGATGCTTAATTTTTGTGATTTTTAAGTTTTCAGACACAGTACAAATTTAAAATCATATGGCCTTTATATTTATCTTGATGTGGTGTATGCGCTGAGTGGTTGGCTTAATTCCATCTCCAGGCTTCTTTCATTGCAGCTGCAGTCTTGCATTCTGTTGTTCTAACCTAATTGTTTTAAGGATGCTTTGAGTTAAATTTGTACATGCTACCCTCATGTATGTAGAGAAACCATAGCCTCTTTTATTTTAATGAATGTAATTATTGTGATACCCCCTTTGCCAACTGTTCTTTATGATTATATACTTTTAAAATTGACAATGTTATAATGTCATGTATTCATCTTGTCTCTGTGGAAGATTCAGAGTGCCTTCAGTAAATTCTCCAGCTTTGATATGATCCTGACCAAAATAGTTTCTGAGTAGAGAAGTACAGTAACTTATGCTTCTAAAAGAAAGAAAAATCTAAGAATTCATAGTGACCTCTGAATGTTTGAACCTACAAAGATTCTTATCTGACATTGGTATATCTTCCTGAACAATAGTTAGTTCCATTTAAAGTTGGTCTCATCATGACATTATATTCGGACCTTATAGCCTTTGTTGAATATTTAAAAAGATCTCAAATGGCTCCTCAACACGTCTATCATCTCTAAACAACAACAGAATTTCTTATTTCTATTTGCTTTCTACCAAAGCACAACTTTAAAATTTGTACCATGTATAAATTTACAGCCAAAGTTTTATGTGCTTCCATTTCCCAAATTTGTGTCAAACACGTGTTATTAAAAAATATTTATCAGTTTTCACATGTTTATTTTGATATTTTGCTATGTTTTCCCCTAAGTAACAGCAAGTACATATGACTTTCTAACTTCATCTTCATTCTGCAATTCTCAAGGAAAAAATGGAGCAAATTTCCAGTTTCTTTTTCTATATAAAAGTGATTACATGATCCTACTTTATTTTTCAAGAATCCAATAAGCTTCATATAGTAACAAAGAAGCCATGTGTCCTTCAGGCATTGGTCTTGATATCAACATTATAGGAATAGTGGTTATTAGGAAATATCCAAAATATTTAAAATCTGATTCTATATTAAAAGTTCTATTGTAAATATAACCTTCAACTGAAATTTCCTAACATGGGGAAAAAGTCTGATATGCAGAAAACTGAGGCATATATTATGCCAAACAGTCACAACCAACATAAATCTACACACAGACAATTATAATTAATATCTCAAATAGAGAATGGGCAGAAATAGTGCATACTTTCAAAGAAAAGAAATAAACAGTAATAAATCACTAGTTGATGTATAGATATTTCCCCCCATAAATAATTTTTCAAGATACAAAAGTGGAACATATAAATGGGAATTCAACCAGGAAGACTGCAAACAGTTCTTATTCAACTATCCAACAAAAACCAAGTAATATGGCTATCAATCCTATACATGTAGACATGTACGCATTTATTCATATCTTCATTTATGTTGTGACCAAAAAAAACCATAGCAGATTAAAATCATTCTGAAAAAAGATTAATAGTATTGCTGGATTTCACATCATGGCACTCTGGAATCAGCACTGGATAATGCAGTGCCCCTTTATTTCCTTCAAGGTATTTGTTCATTTCATCATGTGTCATAAGATCAGTTCTCATAAACAGCTTATAGGTTTTATGCAAAAATGAGGCTTAACATATATTTCTATCCTTTCTATGTTAGAGGGAGAAACAGGACAAAGAAGGACAGAAAGAAACATTCCTATAGACACATAAAACTAAGATATATAAAAGTGCTGTACAAGGAGTTCTACTATAGTCACTGTACTGTCTCTTGTTATCATCAACAGAATTTGCTATATCATCAGATAAAATATAATTGAATATATCAGTACATAACAGAATTAATTGAAATACAATTTTGTAAATAGTGTAGAGCTACAAAAACAGGTGGTAATCAAACCAGAATGGGTATCATAGTGAATCATTTTCATTTTCAGTATAGTTGTCTATACTCTCTGACTTGATACCATCAACATAACAGTTTTGAATGAAATCTGTCAATAATGAGCAGCAATCAAACAAATCAGATTTAACTAAGATCAGTCATGATACTACAGTATAAGTCATACAGGGATCCAGATCAAGTTAATAGGAAATTAAAGATGACTACTGTGCTATATCTTGATGTCTTTTGGACAGCTATCTGTGCCCCCAGATCCAGTGCTTGTATACAAACTGGAACTGAACAAGTTCCATCCTACCAGAGTGGTGCAAGTAGTAAGGGTTTTAATTCCTTATACACTATTAGTAATGCCTTCTGCTGTCTTTTTAAAGACTATTCCTCCCCTTTTACTTCCCCAGGATGTACTGTGTACTTTTGGGTCTCCCTAACACTCTCGGTTTTATATTGGGGGGTGGGGAGGTCAACCAGCTATATACCTAAGTGTTTCTGAACTTTCTCATTCCTGCACTTGATCTCTAGTTGTATTTCTTCACTTATAAAAATTGTCTTTTCAACCTGTCCATAAATACTGGTCCAGTTACCTCTTTTACTCTCTGGTTCTCTATCACATCAAGTTATGTTTTCTCATATTTGATCTTGGTCTATATACCCTTCTTCAGGTTAATTATATTTCCTATAAAGAGCATCTTTATGTACCCTACCTCTTGATCCACTCTGTCTGCCGTTCTTTTTTCCCTTAAGTTAGTGTATCTAGGCCATCTATATTAGAAATTATATTCAACCTTCTCTGCTTCATTTCTGTTGTGCTATTTTTCTGTCACTAATTGCCTGTTTGTCCTCTCCATTTCACTTTTTGCTTCATTCATTGGGACCTCTATGTCACTGTTCCTGAAATCCTGGTGCTTTTCTCTCTCTTTAGAATGTCCTGTAGTACTCTCTGTAGAGTTGAATTGATGGTTGTGAATTCCCCCAGTTCCTCTTTATCTTGGAAGCATCTTGTTTCTCCATCTTGTTCTCTTAATTTCTAGGGACAATTGTTTGGGATACATCAATCTTGGTTGGAGGTTATTTTCTTTCATGGCTTGGATTATTTCACCCAAATTCTTCTCAGTTTGGTGGTTTGTGCTGAGAAGTCTGCCATAATTCTGATGGGTTTTCCCTTGTAATTGATCTGTTTCTTTTTTCTGACAGCTTTTAATATTCTGTTCCTATATTGGATTTCTGGGATCTTGATTATTATATGCCTGGGTGTAATTCTGTTTTGATTGTAGGTGGTTGGAGTTCTACATGCCTCATACATCTGAGTATCATTTCCTTTTCCTGTGTTTGGATGCTTTCCTTAATTATTTCTGTGAATAGTCTTTGCAGTTCCTTTGTTTGTACCTCTGCTTCTTCATTCACATTCTGTTATGGATTAAGAACTGGTGGTCAACTTAACACCAACTGGATTACATCATCATGGCATTGAGTGAAGATGCTCCACCTGAGGAAAGTTGCCAGCATCAATAGATGGAAAAGAGGAGAGGTGTTGAGGGTTGAGATGTTAAGGCATTGTAGCATTGTGGGTTCTCCTAGAAGTTGCTGTCTGAGCTGTTAGTTTTCCTGGAGAAGCTTTGTTCCTCACATTGAGCATTGCTTTTTGGCTCTGGAGAGGAAGACATGTGCTGCTTTGTCTCCAGTATGAACTCATCATGCTGCTTCCTGGCATGTACCCGACAGTGCTTGTCATTGGAGGAGCTCAGGGCCTCAGTGTCACTGGGGATGGCTGTGGTGCTTTTCAGGTTAACCCTGATCTTTGTTGTGTGACTTCTTGGCTCCAGTGTAGAACACTCATCCCACTAGTACAGCTCATTTATCCTGCTGGCATAGACTTCCTAGCTTCCACCACTGACCCTTGGGTCTTCCTAGCACAGATCCATAAAAAGAGACTGGATGAGTCCTTCTTGTGGGCTCCGGACATCCAGTTGGATTCATGGGAGGCATTGTCCTGAGCTCTGGATTTTTATGTGGACTCATGTGGGACATTGCTGTGGGGTTTAGGCTCTTGACTAAATAATCTATGTCTTCGGTGTTGCAGATAGATTTCCTACATTTTCCTGTGTTAACTCCCAGTGAACATTACAAAAATAATATTATAAACTTCATGGTTTGATCCTAATTTTTCTCTGTGTACATCTCCTGACTACAACACATTCTTTATTCTTAAGTTATAGATCCTGTTGACTTATAGCCTTTGTATTGTTACCTCTTGTTTCTTTGTTATTTTTAAGAAATTTTTCCTTTCATGTTCCCACATTGCAAACCTGTTCTCCATTTCGTATAATCTAATCCTTAGTTTCTTTCAAGCAGTTTTACCAGCTTTCAATGGAGTTTTTAATTTCCTGGTAACCTCTTTGAATGTGTTTCATGTATTCTATTTTTCTCCATTTTACCTATCAAACAATTCTGGCCTTTTTTGTTGTTGTTCTTCCATGTGTTTTTTCGTGGGAGGTGCTCATTCTCCTTTGCATTTACTTTTCCTGGATCAGTGTTCTCAGGATTGGGGATGAGGACCCTTTCTTGTTGCCTTCTCTGATCATATTTTTTGTTCCTTCCATACAGGCATATATAGTAGTCCCAGTTTCTTTCTTTGTTGGTTTCAGTTTGTCTGAAGTGCACTGACTAGGTGTTCCCACCCACTGCAGTGTACTAGGAGGTACAGACCAGGGCAGACTATGTTGGGCCTGCCCCTCCAGGATGGTCAACCTGCTGAAGGCTTCACTGCATTACAGTGCACTGCCAGGTGTAGGGACTTGGTTTGGACTAGCCTATTGGATCTCAGTCTGTGGCATGACCTAGGTCAAGTGCTCCCCACCAATCCCACTTGAGAAGGGAATATCTGACTGAAATCACTGCAGCCCGTTTTCCTAACCAGTCTTCTCAGTCCCAAAATGTCATCTGTTGGAGCTTGCCTTTCTCTATGGAAGGTTTTTTATTCCCATCAATCACCAAAGGTTGATGTGGGGTTCCCCACCAGCTCTGCTCTCAATTCGGTTCACTCACTCCTGCCCTCAGTGTGTACCCATCCGCAGTGAGTTGAAATGGTGAGCTATACCAGCTGCACAAGTTCAAGCACAACAGTGGCAGTGAGTTCAAGCAGCAAGTTCAAGCAGCAGCACTGAGACTGTAGCTGTTCCAGTTGTAGCACTGGGACTGTATTTTTCATTGGTTTCTCTCAGCTTAGTTTGTTCCTGGGTCAGGAGGGTGTTTCTCCCTCTTTTTGGGATTCCCCATGCTGTATTATTTTTGGAATCTAAGTTGACCTATCTCAGAGAGCCTCTGGAGCTGGCTCTTATCTATCCACCATCTTTTTTTTCTGCCTAGTATCACAAATTATCAAGTTAAGAGGAGCGTGGAGTGAGTTATTCAAGCCCTGAAAGAAAACAATTTTCAACTCATACTGATGCACCCAGAAAAACTTTCATTCATATTTAATGGAGAAATAAGATACTTCCATGACAAAGAAAAACTGAAGAAATTCACATCCACCAAACCAACCCTAGAAAGAGTATTGAAAGACATACTAGACAGAGATAAAGTTGACCACAATCCCCAGAACAACAACAGAAAGAAACCATGAGGTAGGGCAAGCAATGAACCAAGGGGATGGGGGGTAAATAGACATCAAACAACTGGAATATAACATGGCAAAGTTGAGCCAGTACATATCACTTATATCCATAAATGTAAATGGCCTCAATTCACCTATCAAAAGAGATAGGTTGACAGAATGGATCAAGAAGCATGATCTCACAATATGCTATATACAAGAAATGCATCTGAACCAAAAGGAAACTTAGATTAAAAGTCAGGGGATGGAAAACAGTATTCCATGCAACAAGAACCCAGAAAAATCAGGGGTAACAATTGTATTTGCAGAAAATGTGAACTTCAAACCTAAAATGATTGAAAGAGATAAAGAAAGTCACTACAAACTCATTAGTTGAAAAATTCAAGAGTAAGAAATGTTATAAATACATATGCACCAGGTACAGAAGTACCCAACTATATAAGACACATACTAATAGACATGAAAAACCAAATAAACAAGAACACAATTAGAATAGGGGACCTTAACAGCCTTTGTCACAAAGAGACAGATCAACTAGAAAAAAGGTCAGAAAAATTGAGAATTGAGTCATACCTGCAAGCCATTGAACTTAGGAGATGTTTACAGAGTATTCCACCCAACCACATCAGAATAGACACTCTTCTCAGTGGTGCTTAGGACAGTGTCCAAAATAGATCATGTATTAACCCATAAAACATTCCTAAGTAACTTCAAAGGTATTGAAATTATCCCAAATGTAGTACCTGACCATTGCAAACTGAAATTCAAAATTAATGACAAAAGAAATTGAAAAACCTGCATAAATACATGGAACTTAAATAACAAACTTCTGATCAACCAGTGGGCTACAGATGAAATTGAACAAGAAATAAAGTGATTAACTACAATTCAGGGAATATGTGGAAACAACATACTATAATCTGTGGGATGCAATGAAAGCAGTTTTAGGGGGAAATAGCAATAAATTGTCATATCAAAAAAACAGAATGAGCACCAAAAAGTGACCCAATGCTTCATCTCAAGCTTCTAGAAAAATAAGAGCAAGTCAAGCCCAAATTTCATAGAAGAGAGGAAATTGTAAAATTAGAGTAGAAATCAATGCAATTATAATTAAAACCACAATACAAAGAATTAATGAGTCAAAAAGCTGATTTTTGGGGGAGAATAAACAAAATTGACAAATCTCTAGCTAACCTTATCAAGAAGAAGAAAGAAAAAACACAAATTCACACAACCAGTATTGAAAAGGGGAAATTACTACTACAAATCCAATGGAAATTCAAAATATCATGGATATTTACTTTGAAAACCTCTACTAATATAGAGTGGAAAACACAGAGAAAATGGACAGATTTCTAGAAACATATGAACTACCAAATCTCAGCCAAGAAGGTATAGCAATTTTGTATAACCCAATGTCAGCTATTGAAATTGAAAACATAATTAAAAACTTATGAACAAAGAAAAGCACAGGTCCTGGTGGATTAAAGACTGAATTCTACAAGATATTTAGAAAAGGTTTGATGCCAATACTTCTTAAATTCTTCAATGAAATTTAAAAGGAAGCAATCCTCCCTAAATCATTCCTGGAGGAAATATTACTCTCATACACCAAAACCAGAGAAAGACCAAACCATAAAGGAGTACTATAGGCCAATCTCACTAATGAATATTGATGAAAAAATTCTCAATAAAATACTGGCAAATAGAATGCAGCATATGGTCAAGAAGATTATACATCATGACCAAGAAGGATTCCTGGAATGCAAAGATGGTTTAATATATGCAAATCAATAAATGTGATACACCACATCAACAGAACCAAAAACAAAAAACAAAAAACAAAACAAAAAAAAACAAAAAAAAAAAAAAACACAGTCATCACGATAGATGCCTAAAAGCTTTCAATTAAGTTCAATACATGTTCATGATAAAAACTTCAGAAACTTGGAATATAGGATGTCTATCTCAATCTTATAAAGGCCATCTATGACAAACCACCAACCAACTTTATACTAAATGGACAAAAACAGAAAGCTTTCACTTAAAAAACGGGAACAAGACAAAGATGTCCACTATCACCATTCCTATTCAATATAGTTCTGGAAACATTAGCCAGGGCAATCAGACAAGAAAGAAAAATAAAAGGAATAAAGGTAGGAAAGGAAGATGTTAAATTATCACTACTTGCAGATTACATGATACTCTATATAGAAGATCCAAAAAGTCAATTAAAAGACTACTAGAATTAATAAACAAATTCAGCAGTGTATCTGGATTCAAAGCAATGCTCAAAATCCAATAGCATTACTGTAGAGAAACAAAAAATTTGACTGATGTAGAAAATGTGGAAATACAGCCCTTCACAATAGCATCTAAAAAAATGAAACTAGGAATCAATATAATTAACAATGTAAAAGACCTATATGATGAAAATTATGCTATGCTAAAAAAGGAGATTGAAGATGATATTAGAAAATGCAAAGATATTTCTTGCCCTTGGCTAGGAAGAACAAACATGGTGAAAATGGGCATACTCCCAAAACTGTTAAAAAGATTTAATGCAATCCCAATCAAAATACCATTAACATACCTCACACATCTAAAGAAAAATACTCCTAAAATTCACTTGGAAACAGAAGAAACCTAGAATGGCAAAGGCAATTCTGGACAACAAAGGCAAGGCAGGAAGCATTTCAATTCCTGACTTGAAACTATACTACAAAGCCACAGTGTTAAAATCAGCATGGTTCTGGCAAAGAAACACACCTGAGGATTAATGAAACAGATTAGAAAATGCAAGTACAACTCAACCACTTGCTATGGGGTTAAACATGTTCACTGGAAGAATGATAGCCTCTGCTGTAGTGAGGGTTCTGTAGAGAACAATAAAGAATCAGGTCATGGCTTTTATAATATTATTTTTGTGATGGTCACCAAGAGTTAACACAAGAAAATGCAAGAAATCTATCCACAACACCAAAGACATATATTTAGCCAAGGGCCTGAATCCCACAGCAATGTCCTACATGTGTCCAGATGAAGACCCAGAACTCAAGACAATGCCTCCAACAAGTCCAACTGGAGGTCTAGAGCCAACAAGAAGGACTCATGCCAGTCTCTTTTATGGATCTATGCTGGGAAGGCTCAAAGTCAGCAGTGGAACCCAGATAGTCCATGGTAGCAGAGTGAAGAAGCTGTGTTGATAGGATAAGTGTTCTACACTGGAACCAAGAAGTCACACTCACAACAAAGACCAGGGTTGTCCTGAAAAGCACCACAGCCATCCTCAGAGATAGGGAGGCTCCAAGCTCCTCTGCTGACAAGCATAGTCAAGTACCTCCAGGAAGCCAGCATGACAAGTTCATCCTGGAGACCAAGTGGCACACATCTTCTCTTCTGGAGCCAGGAAGCAATGCTAGATGTGAGGTCCATAGCTTCTCTAGGAGAAACAACAGCTCAAAGAGCGGCTGATAGGAAAACCCAGAGTGCTTCAACACCTCAACCCAATGATGCATTAACACCTTCCTTCTCTTTGTCCACCTCTCTATTTATGGTGGCAACTTTCCTCAGATACAGCATATATGCTCATTGCCATGCTGATACAATCCAGCTTGTGCTAGGTTGACCATCAGTTTTTAATCCATAACAGCCTCTTCAGTAATTGGTGTTGGAAAAATTGGCTTTCCACATGCTGAAGACTGAAACTAGATCCATGCCTATCACCATGCACAAAACTGAAGTCTAAATGAATCATAGGCCTAAATATTACAATGAAAACACTAAATCTTCTGAAAAACAAGATAGGTAGAAGTTTGGAGGTATAGGGGTAGATAGAGAATTCATGAACAAAACACCAACTGCATGGGAAAAACTTCAAAGAATCAAGAACTGGGATCTCTTATTATTGTAAAGTTTTTGCACTTCAAAAGAAATCACCAGGAGAGTGAAAAGAAAACCCACAGAATGGGAGAGAATTTTATCAAACAACCACTCAGACAAAGGAATATATCCAGAATGTATAAAAAAATGAAAAACATCAAGCCCCACAAATTCAAAGATCTTCTCCAAAAATGAAAACACAATTCTCATATGAAGGTACACAAATGGCAAATAAATACATAAAGAAAGTATACCATCACTGGTCAATTGAGAAATGCAAATTAAAACAGCATTGAGATTATATCTCACTCTGGAAAGAATGGCTACCATCAAGAAATCAACTGATAACAAATTTTGCCGAGGCTGCTAGGAAAAAGAAACACTTCTCCACTGTTGGTTGGAGTGTAGACTGGTGTAACCACTATGGAAATCAGTATGGAGAATTCTGAGAAGACTAGCATTGGAAGTTCCATTCAATCTATCTATTCCCCTCCTGGATATTTTCCCAGAAAAACTGAAAAGTTCATGTCACAGTGATATATGTGTACCCATGTACATAGCAGCACAATTTCTAATAGCTAAATCTTGGAAACAATGAAAATGCCCATCAACCATAGAGTGGATGGAAAAGAGTGGTATTTATACAATGGAATATTACTCAGTTATAAAAAAGGATGATCTTGAGACCTTCATAGACAAATGGAGACAACTCAAGGCCATCCTCATTAGTGAAATAAATAAAAATCATATTTATAAATATCCGTGTTTCCAGTGTAAAAAAAGTAATAAGAAATTTAGGAGTAATAAAACCCAAAATGTGTAACTGCTATGATAAAAAAGACAGGAAAAGAAAGTGCTCTAAAAAATATAACTGCATGTATGTTTAAATGTGTAGGATTCATAAGTTTTGTTGGATAGCTGAACAGAACTGTTTGCAGTCTTGGTGTTTATCCACTTTTTATGCTTTACTTTTGTAATTTGAAACACTATTTCTAAGAGAACAATATGTAATTTATCAACTAGTGATTTCTTACAGTTAATTTTTTGAAATTATATATAATTTCTACCCTTTTTCTGTTTTTTTCTTTAAATAAAATTAAAAAGTTACTCCCATCAGAAAATAATTGTTGAAATACTAATTAATTATTATATAATTTGGGCTAGAAAATTTTTTTCATTTTCTTCAGAAATTACAAAACATGGTATTTATCTTGTTCTACAATGAATGTAAACTATTGTATGCTATATCTTTCAATAAAGTTTCCAATCCTAAAGTTTTACAGCACAAGATATTAAAAACCTTTATACATAGTTGAAATTGACATGAAATTATCATTTTAAACCATAAAATTTAGTTGTTTGATATATGCACACATGAAATAATCAGCAGATCAAGATAGATTTATTCATTATCCAATAAAATGTTTTATTTGTGTTTCTTGAAAATTTCTATTTTTCCTTTGATGTTACTGTCCATTGTAACTATTGGTTTATGTTCTAGTGATATAAATTTGTTTTTATTTTTGAAAATTTTATATTATTAGAGCTATAAGATGCACAACATGCTATTTGCACCTATTTGTTTAGTGTCAAGATACACCTTCTCTCCTTTTAAAAATTCATTTAAGAGTAAAATGGCTGGATGCACGAATAGATGTACATTTTACTTCATAAAAAAAACTTATTTTCTAAATGGTTTTATCATTCTATCCTCTCAGAGAAATATCTAAGATTTTCATTTCATCCTTAGTATCATCAATTTTTTAATAATGTATTTCACTTTATTATATTGGAGTGATGTCTTTTTGTGGTTTGCAGTTTTTCCAAACAAATAGTTAATCTGAATTTTTTTCATGGTCTTATTTGCAATAGCTAGCTCTTCTGTTGTGTAATCTCTTTTCAAATATTTTCTGGGTTTTTTTCTATAGGAAAATTTAATTTTAGAAGCTTTTTTGCTGTCTTTATACTATATAGATTTTTAGCATACAGTAGTTTTCCAAATTATAGGACATATTATCATAATTCTACCATGAGTTTGAATGTGAGTGGCAGTTAGGTTAAAGACATGTAGTAAAGATGTTTATCTTTCCATAAATAATTGGTCAAGATAATCAATATTGTTGCTATTACAAAAGATATTCAAGTGTAAGCCATTTACCATATAGATTATACATATTTTTTTAATATTCTTATTATGAATTTATAAAATGTTTTTAATTTTCATAATGTTTGTTTTTTAGGTTTTGTGATATTAGTGTAACATATAAGAAGTATTTGCTTTCTTCTGTATTTTCCTAGAAAAGTTTTACAGTTTCAGGTTTAATATTTATGTGTAAGACAAATTTTCAAGTGAGAACAAAGATCTTACTTTTTGCATATTATTATTGATCGAGATTTAATATTTAGGATTGTTAAATTTGATTGTCAACTTGACTGGATTATGATACTCAAAGATGACTGCCTCATGGAAGTGTATACTTGTGAGTGGATTTATCCACAAGATTTATAGCTGAATGTGCTTTCAGGAGTTTGGGAACAGCTGGAGTGGGTCTCTGTGCATATGCTTGCTTTTACCAAGGACCCTAATTTACAGCTACTAAGAAGTTAGTACCTTTTTCTACCATGTCCTTCTGTGTGACTTTGCCTTGAAGTCATCTTACTTTGTAGTAAATTCTTGAAATCTGTAAACCAATAAATCCTCTCCTCCCTTAAATTGTGAGTTTTAAGTATTGTCTCAAAGTGAAAAAAAGCTGAATAATCAGAAAATTCCTTACAGAGAAAAGGGATCATTATTGACACTATATATATCTGGTTTAGAAGAGTTTGGAACTTGTTTGAGAGAGTTTCTTAAGGTTTGGAAATACCAGCTACAGAAGCCCAGAATACTGCAAACACAAGCAATTCTGGTGGGAGTCCAGAACACCAGAATACAAACAAGAATGCAGATAGTAAGTGGCAGATTTCAAAGTAGAATGAGGAAAAATTTCAAATGTGTTTTCACATCCGAATGAGGATTCTATCAGGGGTTTACTAGAGGCCGTGCCTCATTTGGTTGCATTTTCAATCCTGGATTGGCCTGCACATTTCATCATAGACCCCCAGAACACAAGTAAGAGAAAGCCATAAGCTTGAGCCTAAAAAGTTTACCATCATAAACAACTTTAACCTGAAAATTAACAGTATAATAATGTGTTTTTGTATTTCACATTTTAAAGGCATATAAACTTGGAAAACACAAATGTATCATTTGATATTTCACAAGGTTTACAATAATTAGTATCACAGTTATATAGAAATCTTTACATAGATTGAGTTGTACTCGTGAGACAAATTGTAGACTCCTTTAACAAGTTCTATAAAGTGAACTACAAAGAGAAGAATTAAGGACATCTCTGATAAGTTTAGGAAACACTGTTAATGACTTCTTGTATATTATCTAATATACAAATATATCTCATTTATACAATAATAGAATGTTTATTTAATCAAAGCCAACAGATTCAGATGAAGTTTAAATATCAAGATCAAATTCAAAGATGTCAAATTTTGATCAATTTATGCTTTAAATATAAACATATATTAATAAAAGAGACCTCCTTTTATTTATTTTTTTTTACTTTATAGAGGCTAAAATTAAACATAAGAAGACAGAACAAAACAGATCATAAGAAAACATTTTTTTTCTTTTTTCTTTATCGGTAATGGGGATCGAACTCAGTGTGCTTGCATAGCAGGCACTTATGCCGCTGAGCTAAATCCCCAGCCCCATAAGAAAACAATTTAAGAAACACAGATTTCTTTTTTTTTTTATTCAAAGAAAAGGAAACAAAAAAATACATGGAGATTTAAAAAAAGGTAGAAATAATACAAAATTACAGAAAAACAAATGGTAAGAAATTGCTGGTTGATAAATTACATATTGTCATGTTGTAAATAGCTGTTCAGGTTATAGAATTAAAGTATTTAGAATGACATTCAAAAAGTGACACTACAAACAGTACTGCTCAATGATTGAACAAAAGCTCAGTAATATGGATATCAGTCCTACACATTTGTCTGACATCTCAAAGAGGGTAAGATTAAACATATCAAAACAGAACAAAACCGTTAAAAAGAATTTAAAGAAATACAGATTTCAAAGCAAGTCCACTGGAGATCTTCACTGTCTATCTAAATGTCTCTAGTTTCTTACAAATAGTTGTCCCCATCTTCACCCACTTTATATACTTATTGCATATTGTAGAACTAATCAGATCATTACAGGATGATGAAGGCTTTTTAGGTCTTCAAGATCTAACATTAGGGAAGACAATAATAACTACCATCGCATCTCTCATTCTCTTTGTGATAGCTGTTCCCATCTCTACATATGCTAAAGTTGAACTCAAGAAACCAGTCCAAAGTCATTCTAATCAGTGAACAATAGTATTGCTAGAATTTATATCATAATGCTACAAAATTAGCCTCGGGTTTCTTAACATCTCTTCTTCAGAGTATCTGTTCATTACCTCTTGCATTATATAATCTATTCCCATTAATAAATTTAAAAAAACCTCATGTGTGAATTTCTACATATACATCTATCTTCTCTGTATTATAGGGAAAACCAAGTTGTAGCAAGACAGCAAAACAATTTCCTAGTAAAACATGCAATGGATAAGACATATAAGACTACAATATAGATGATCTTCCGTAGTTACTATGTTTTCTCTTGTTATTTTCAATAGATTTGTCCACAACACCAGCTTAATATAGTTAAACATAGTATTACCTATTTTTATAAAAACTCAACTTTGAAATCATTGTAGGATTTGAGAGCTTGTCTTAGTTACTTTATGCTGGTCGCTGAGACAAAATACCTGATGCCCAAGTTGGGAAAGGAAAGGTTTATTTCTTACAGTTTTTGGAGGTTTCAGTCCACACTCAGTCAGCTCCAAGACAGGCAGGCATGGCTGGGCTGCAGTTCATGGCAGCCGCCCACAGCAAACTCGAACCAGCAAAGAGACAGACACACCTTCTTCCTGCCATTACATCACATCCTGGCTCCACCCCTATGTGGGTGGAGCACTGACACCATCAATCCCAGCACTATACAATGAACCATCACAAATGAACAATGCAAACTCATGAGGCCTGGGGGACACAAACATAAACCATGACAGAGCTGTTAATAGTTAATACCAGTATGGATATCCTATACATCTTGTCATCTTCAGAGTAGTTGCCTCTACTTTTAGGTTTGATACTAACAAGCATACCAAATTCAAATAAAATCAGCCAAGGCCAACCCATAGTCTTATGATTCAGATTCAGTTAATATCAGTCATAGTAAGACAATGCAAGTAATACAGGATTTCAGTTTAAGTTAATAGGAAAGTAAGGATAGTTACTATGGTATAACCTGCTATTTTTGGGTCAAGATGTCTGTGCCCTCAAATCTGACATGAGTGGACAGACCAGAACAAATTAAATTCAAACTAAATATAGTGATAAGACTACTGTGTCTTTTAAATCCTTATACACCATTAACAATGACCTCTGCCTCTTTTTTTATAGTGTTTCAGAGCTGTCTATACTAAAGACTATAGCTTACCGTCTCTACCTCACGTCTGCTACTCCACTTTTCTGCTATAATTTGTCCACCTTATTCCCTCATTCCACTGTCTGCCCCATTCATTGAGGCCTCTCTGCCATTCTTGCTGGAATCCTGGTATCCCTTCCTCTCTTTCTCTGTAATGTCCTTCAGCACTCTCTGTAGAGTTGGATTGGTGGTCATGAACTCCCACAATTCCCCCTTGTCTTGGAAGCATCTTATTTCTCCATTAATTTTGAGAGAGAGTTTTGACGGGTATATGAGCTTTAGTTGCATATTATTTTATTTCAGGACTTGGAATATTTCTCCCCACTCCCTTCTTGACTTAAGAGTTTGTGTTTATAAGTCTGCTGTTATTTTGATAATTTTCCCATTGTAGGTAATCTTCATCTTTTCTCTGGTTGCTTTTAATATTCTGTTCTTTTGGTGGATTTCTGGAATCTTGATTATTATATGTCTAGGCGTAGATCTGTTTTGGTTGTAGGTAGCTGGTGTTCTGTATGCCTCTTTTATCTGGATATCATTTCTTTTTGCTATATGTGGGAAATTTTGCTTTAATATATCTGTGAATATTCTTTGTATTTCATTTTTGGTTGCTCCTGCTTCCTCACTCAGATTCTTTATTTTCTTTTTGTCATCTTCTAGTCTTTGAAATGTTTCTTTCTGGTTCCTCGTTATTTTTAAGAGGCTTTTTCTTTCATGATCATATGCCACAAATCTCTCTTCAAGTTTCAGAAGGCTGTCTTTCATTTCTGTCAATGCATTTTGCCAGTGTTCAATGGAGTTTTTAGTTTCCTGGTAATCTCTTTGGATTTGTTTCATGTATTCTAAGTTATGTTTAAATTCTTCTTCAAAAGTTTCTCTTTCTTTTCTGATTTCATCAGTTCTTCCATCTGTGTTCTCTTGGGCGGGGCTTGTCATTTCTTTAATTAATCTCTTTATATCTTGCCTCACTTGGATCAGGAGTACAGCTTTAAATTCATCTATGAGGTCATGAAGGTATTTTTTAATTTTGGCTGATGCTGTGTCAAGTAGTAGATGGTTACTGTGCTTGTTCTCTTCAGTGTTTACTTCTCCTGGGCTTATTTTCTCATGTTGGGCAGCTAGCTGTTTTTTTTTTTTAATTTTAATCTCTTGTCATATTTCTGGTTTCTTTCAGACTGGAGTGCCCTGGGGGTCCCTGGCCCTCTCTGTATTGCTTAGGGCCTTTCAGAAGCATGCTGACTTGAGTTTTTGCCATCCTCCCCAATTTGCTGTTATCTGGGGTAGGCTGGGATGCAGGGGTGGTACAGGCTAGCCTCCAGTCTCTGTGCCAGTCAATCCATAAATTAGGCTGTACTTTCTGGATGTCACTGAGTTGTGACAATTTTGTATCTGCTTATTGGGCCCCAAGCAGAGGCTTGGTTTAGCCCCAGTAGCTCCTGCCAGTTCTCTCTGTACCAGAAGTGGCTGACTACTGTCACTATGGCACAGGTTTCTGCCCAAATCCCAGCTGTTCTCTTCCAGACCTCTCTGTGACAGCAGCACCAGGACAGCAGGTCTGCCCAAATCCAAGATGTCTTCCACTAGTTCTCTGTATGATGCTGAAGCCAGCATGGCATCAGGCTCTGCCCAATTTCAAGATGTCTTCCACCAGACCTCCCTACAGGGGGACTCGGTGATGTCACCGAGCTGTGGGTTCTGCCCAACTCTAAGATGTCTGCCACCAGACTCTGTGTTATTGATGTCCCCATGGTGGTGGGCACTGCCCAGTTCCAAGCTGTTCTCTGGCCAACCCCAGCAGCCGCAGGGTCCCCAGTACTCACTAGGGTTTGGTGCATGTCCTCCTCTTGGGTCTACTGCACACCACGCTGCTTGCCCTCCCTGCGCTCTCGGCACAGCGTGGAATGGTCAGAAAACTGCACAGTGTTCGGCTTTGGAGCTCCAGAGCCTTTCACAATTTCCTCTGGTGTAGCAGGGCAGTCCTGGCTGCTTCTCGGGGTCCCAGGTCTCAGTTTCCAGCAGTCACCAAAAGCCAACACAGCTTTTCCTATTCGGTCCACTGGTCAGTTTGTTGATTTAAAGGCACGGGATTTGCAACCTCCCGTTATCAGCCCTCACAGTCTCAGCATGACTTTAAATCCTCCAGCTGTGCTGTCTTGGTTAATAAGAATCATTATCCATTCATCTGGCCCTCTCCATGTTGTCATATTCTAGCTTCTAATATGATTTCTCTGGAGAGACTCTCCACCCGATCACCTAGCAAGCCGCCATTTGCCCTTCCTTGAAACACAGATTTCAAAGCAAGACCACCAGAGATCTTCACTGTCTATCATATTATCTCTTGTTTTCTTCCAAATAGTTGTCCATATCTTTGCACACAGTGAATACATACTAAACAATATAGTACTAAGCTGATCAGAAGAGGAGGATGAAGGCAGTTTAGGTCCTCAAGACCAGACAATAGGAGAGTCAACAGTGGCTGCATTAATGTCTCTTCTTCTCTTCATAATTGTTGTCCATATCTTTATGTATGTTAAAATTAAACAAAAGAAAATAGACTGTCACTCTGATCAGAGAATAATAGTATTGGCAGATATTATATCATAATGCTACAGAATTAGTACTGAGTATCTTAGTGTCTCTTCTTCAGAGTATCTGTTCATTATATCATGTATTATATAAACTATTCTTGTAAACTGTTCAGAAATTACACACATGTGTGAATCTCTACATGTATACCTATCTTTTCTGTATTTTAGGGAAAAACGCATCAAAACAAGTCAACCAAACAAATTCCTAGAAAAACATGAAATAAAAAAGACGTATAAAACCACAATACTAAGTGATCTACAGTAGTTACTATGTTGTCTCTTGTTATTTTCAATAGAATGGTCTATGTCATCAGGTAAAATATAATTGACGTAGCACTACATAGCAATATTAATAAAAATGCAACATTGGAGACCTTGTAGGACTTCAAAAGCAGTTAATAATCAAACCAGAATGGGTATTCTATTGCATCCTCTAATTTTCAGAGCAGTTGGTTCTGCTCTTAGACTTGATACTATCAAGCATACCAAATAAAATAAAATCAGTCATGACAAAACAGCGATCTAACAAACCAGATTCAAATAAAAATATAGAACAGTTCTTCTTCAGAGTGTGATAAGACTATTTCCAGTGCTTAAGAATACACATCCAAGGAGTAAGAAAATTCAACATTGAGCTCCCCATGTGAAAAATAATACAAAAAGAAATCATCTCTTTAAATTCTCCTTATTTTCCATATGCCTTCAGGTGTTCCTTGCACTTATCCTCCTCCAGAAAAAGTGAATGTTATCTGGAGAGTGACAAGAAGATACATTGGGCTGGACTAGCTACCCTTATCAATATATGCACCTACTGCTTGTGATATCTCACCCTAGTAACCCAGAGTGTGTTTCCAAAAACACAAACTACACTTGATTACTGTTTTTATAGTCATGTTTCAATAAGGGAAACATTTCAAGCAAAAATTAAACCAACAATCAAGAGACTTAACTGTATGTTTTCTCCTGTCAGTCCTGTCAGTTGCAGTAGAAAAACCCTTCCCTGGGAACTGGGTCAGGCAAAGCCATTATGTGTGCTTTTCTGTGTGACCATGAATTCTGATTCTCTTCTAACCCAGGAATGGGGGTGATGTAGTTGATAGATGATCACTCATTTTCTAGGGACTCGGGAGATTCAAATTGAAGAAAAGAAAGATTTCCAGAATTGTAAGGAGAAGCTTTACTAGCATGAGAACAACCGTTTACTGACAATGAGAACAACCATGCATAACATGGATGAACTGCCAAATGCCGGCCCTTGACCTCAGACATACAGAGGAGCATAAGCTGCAAAGTAATTAGAAATTAAAAAAGCAATTCCAAACCGTTGTCTAAAATAAGACAAAAGCCTTCTTGGAATTGCCAATCAAGTCAAGAAAGAAATACAAATAAATTCAGCAACCAGAATATAATTAATTCTAAATGTAGCAAATACAAAACAGGAATATAAGATTTTGCAGAAAAACAAAAATTTCATCAAAGAAACCTAAACATCACAATCTTCCCTGCTCTCAGTTTTTACCGCAGCTCAAGAAACCAACAAAAAGCAAAAGCAGCCAGCAACAATGGTTGACACTTTTTGAGTATCTAATGAATCACAATACAGAATCCAGTCAGGATACTTAGAGGTGCCATGAAACAAAAATCCAACTCAGACCTCCTTCCAATTGTCTCACAGGGACCTTAAAGTGATATAGCAGATATGTAACTTCCAACGTGCTACATGTCACCTATGTCAATATGTGTCCCCTGAAATCAAAGAATGAAATCCAAAGGGCATAGAAGGAGAAAAGGAATTTTAGAAATAAAAATTGTTCCTAAAAGATAGGAGTGGTCCTGATTGGGTTGTTGCTCAGGTTCTTTGTCAGGGGTAATTTATAAAGAAACTCAAAAATGTGAGTATAACATGAGTCAAACTATAACTAACCAATAAGATTGTAAGTATTCTGCTTAGTTAGCATTGCTCTAGTAAGGAAGTGGGGCATATGACTAGCATTATGAACCTCAAACTATGATCCCTAAAACAGAAATAACTTGAGAAGAGATGGCTCTAGCTGTGCTTGGTGACCATCTGAGGCTCTGATGCATAATTCTATTTAGTGAACTGGGTGGTACCATTTACTGTATAATCTCAAGTTTCTATTCATCCCTTGGGGAAGTATGCAAGCCTAAGCACTGTAACTTTGCCTTCTTCCTATGTGCCTCCAGCCAGCTTTCATTTATTATCATCTTATGCACTGACTTCCTCCAGGGTCCATCCCTGTCTGACTGCTTATTAATGTCTACCTAACAAGCTGCCTGTAATAACTGGAGCCATAGCTTTCACAGGTATCTGTTATAGGACCTTTCACTCAGTGCTCTGCTTCATAGACAATATGAAATAAGCCGCTTTCTGCCCTGGTTATGCCTGCCTTGTAACCAGAAGACAAGGAATTAAAACAGTGAAACAAGTAAACTGTCCTCCTTTAACTTGTGTATGTCATGCCTTACTCAATAATAAAAGAAACAAAAATGTTACTTAATTCTACTGCATTGCACATTTGTTAAAATTTAGTTGCCTACATGTGTATTTTTAATCTTTTTATTATTATTTATTACTATGAAATACCTTACTAAATGAAGACTACACATTTCTAATAAATCTTGAAATTAGGAAACATTTGCCTACTAGAATGCTTACTTTCAAAATTGTATTTGGACAGAATTTTTTTTAATTTTATGGAAAATTTAGAATTTTCTTTTTAGTGTTGACAGACGTCAAATTTCATAGAAAGTCTGTGATTCAAGTTTCATGTCTCACATGCAATAGTTTGTAAGATTCTCCTTGCCTCTTGCTTTTGTGTTCCACATCAGAGCAACCTGGACAGAAAGTCTGATGCTCTCTTCTACAGCATATGGGGGTTTCCGACTGTGTAAAACCTTGTCCCTGAATAGAAACTCCTGCTCAGTCCTACTGCAGTATAAATTCTTGGTCCATTGTCTGTCTTCATGCTCTGAAGATTCCTCAGACGTTTAGGGACCTACCCTGCTCTTCACAAAGGCTCAGTTTTAGAGTTAGTAAAATTTTAGTGCATTGTGGTTTGTGTGTGTATGTTTGTGGGGGGTGGGTGTGTATGTGTGTGCATGTGTTTTTATGTCTGAGTGTGTGTGGTGTTTTCAGTATCAACATCTACTTTAAATTTGGAACAGTGACTTCTCCTGCCACTTGGAGCAGGCACAACAATTGGCACTATATGATGGCTGTCTAGAGCAGAGTTCTGCTTTTTGTTTTGGCCTGCTAGCAGAGTTCTTCAGTTGGAATTTATCCAGTACTTTAAGCTGTCTTGCAGGCTAGCTTGGGCTTTAAACTGTACTTTTTTGTTTTGTGTTTAGACTGCTTAAAATCTGTAAAGTCTGCTTATAATCCTTTCTATGTAGGTGACCTAAGTTGAAAGTCTCAATATTTGGAACAAAACAACAAAAATATGAGATTAGGGTCCTCTTCAAAAGGCTTGTTTTTTTTTTTTTTTTTTTTTTTTTTTTTTTTTTTTTTTTAGAATCACTTGGTTTTTAATGATAGGTTGAATCAAAATATATATCCTCTTTGACCAATTGGTTGTGTGCCTTAACCAAAGCAGATAATATGTGGCAGTATAAGGCCGTAAACCGTATGCTCATGAAAGAGTAGTTCTTGGGTAGGGAGGGAAAGTAAAAAAGGTGAGACAGAGAAGAGGCAAATTGTGTGAGTGCAGGAAGTAATTAACTGGAAAATACATGGGAAAGAAAGCTGAAACAAGCATTCTCATTTTTTCTTATCAGAAAATCAGCATTTGTCAAAAAGTGTAATTTCATCTTATATCCTTGATCAGCTTACTGCCTTCAACTATTTTTCAGAAAATGCTAGTAGTTGATAGATGACTGGTTAATGATATATGTATAAAATTATTTTCACATCATAGTATGTGATACTACATTATTTTATACACAATATAAGAACCTTAAACAGTATCCTTCTTTTTCTTCCCTCTTGCAATGTATGCTTTTGTCTTTTTATTAATAAATATGCTAAAAACTTAGTTTCATGGCTGTCAATATTTATTAGTAGTTAATTATTTTCAAAGAGATTTAACAGAGATTTCAAAGAGAAATAAGAAATATTTCCATGGAGTTTGTTAGATCATGTCTGTGTACTATATACTGTTAGTTATTTATGTTTTACAATTACTCAACTTTCTCACCTTGCCCATGTCAGGTTAAACCATCCCTAGTCAGGTGGAGCCAACGACGTGGTGTTCTCCCAGGATGTGCGTTATCAGCTCTCTTTCCTCTACTAAGGCCAGTAGCACTGTCACCCACATTAAGACACACAAAAACATTGGCAGGCATTTGCATTACAATCTACCATTTGTAGATTGTAAAACATTCATTTTCGGTTGACAATTATATAGTGTCAGAATGAAATTTTTTACTCTTTAGAAACTAGTCAAGCATCTGGTGTGGCCTTGTCTTAATGAAAAACACTTTTTTTGTGTTTAGTTTTAAAGACATTTTACTTTTTAAAAAATTCTGCATGAACAAACAATTCTTTTAGTATTTAAGATATCACTGTACTATCTCTTCACATTGACTTCTAGTAAGAACTCTGTTACCATGCCTAGTTTTTTTGTGTGTGTCATTTTTGTTTATTTGTTTGTTCCTTGTTTGATGCTGGGTTTTTGTTTGTTTGTTGTTGGGATTTTGTTTGTTTTTTGTTTAGATAGGGTACCAATATATAGTTCAGGCTGGCCTCAGGTGATCCTCCCACCTCAGGCCCTGATTGCTGGCATTACAAGTATACACTGCTACACTGGCTTATTATGCCTAATGTTATTTTTTTAATTGGGAGTGGATTTTCCCATCAGCTGCTTTTGAGATATTTCCCTTTAGTTCTGATTTTGTGAAGTTTAATTATGCGTACACTGGTTTGTTGAATTTCACAGATTTGTGCTTTCATAATTTACACCAAATTTGCAACTCATTTGGCCACTGGTTTTTTGTTTGTTTGTTCGTTTTTTTTTTTTTTTTTTTTTTTTTTTTTTTTTTTTTGTTCTTTTCTTTGGGAACTCCTATTTGTGTACATTAAGCCATTTTGTATTCTCTTAACTCACTATTTCTGTGTCTGTTATTATTTTATTAATTATTTTATTGTGATTTTTCACCTGGCCTAATTTTAATTGAAACAACTAATACTTCACCAAAATTTGATTGTCGAATTTATTTATTTTTAAAATTTTTTCTCAACTCAGAATTAAACTCAGGACCTGCACCACTGAGTTATATCCCTGGCCCAAAATTTCCTTTTGAATTTCCAATTAATTTTTCATTACTTACCTTGGTAATTTCATCTCAGAAATTGGTCTTTTATAGCTGGAAGTCTATGATGTTTAATTATTTATGTTTTATTAATTTTTAACACAATTATGTTTGAATTTTGAACTTATAAAAATATATGTTTTAATAGTCTTCTGTATTGTTCTTAATACTTGTGTCAATCTCAGGTTGGTTAATGTTTTTATTTTTCTCCTCAACATCAATTGTGTTATATTTTTAAATTGTTTTTATGCATGCCAAGCAACTTGTTATGAGGTGTCGGATATCATTAATGTCAGATATCATTAATTTTACCTTTTACTGGATCCATGGCTTTTAAGTTCTTTAAATTTTATTTATTTTTCATATGAAGAAAAGGATTTAATTTTATCTTTTACTAGATGCAGGACATTTTAAGTTCCTTAAATTTTATTTATTTTTCATATGAATTAAATTATTTTAAAAAGTATCTTGATAACTTGTATTTGAGATATATCATATAAATCAGATCAGTATTTAACTTAAGACTGATAATTTGTTACTACTGAATTAAGACCTGGCTTAGTTTTACTTCCAAATGTTACATGATTTATGAAAATTTTCAATCTGGCTAGAATATCTTTTATTCTAAATGTTGCTTGAGCATCTAATATTCTAATCCTTTTACGTGCTTTAAACTTTCAATTTGTTTTCTCACAACCACTTCACTCATATGCAAGAGGCCTCATGTGTGGAACTCGTTCCACCTAATGGAGTAGGGACACCAGGCTTCATTTAACTTTAGACCTTTAACTTGGTCATGAACTTACACTATGACCTCCCTGTCTCCAGAGGTTGCTGCCTGTCTTGGGACTTGACAGCCTTAACCATGTGAACTATATGAGCCAATTCTGTATGATAGTTCCTTCCACCATTACTTCCTCTCTCCTTCTCTTTCTTCTTTTCTTCCTTTCTGTTTCCTATTTTCTGTAAAGAAATGTAACAATCTATTATGTTTTATGCACAACTCATAACATTGTACTCTGTCTAAACTGTACAGTAAGTTCTAATACACATTATTCTAAGTTGGTATATACTAGTTACCAACACAGTGCGATTTTATGGAAGTTTGAGACATTTTTACTGAAATACTTTGTGATTTTATCCTTCCTTCATTAATCAGATCCAAATTTGCCCTTTTATCCTGCTCTATATAAAAAAAAAAGAAAAAGAAAAAGAAACTTTCAATCCTGTTTCTAGCTTGAAAAGAGATAAGCTTTGTCAGGAAAAGTTTCCAGAAAACATGGCAATAGACAAAAATGCCATTTTTGCTTTCTTTTTCTGTGCTGGATCAGCATGTTTCTCCAACACTTGAATCTTGACATGAAAGAGGGCTGGTAGCATTCATTTTCTACAGTTTCTTCTGGCATATCCCAATTGGAATGGATTTATGGCTGACTGCAGGTTAGAGTGCTACTCCAGTGTAGTGTCCTCAGTAAGACACCTCTATAACAACTTTCACAGAAAACTTTAGAGATATTTCTGGCAAGTTCTAAAGGCTAGATTTCCAGAAAGTTCTATTCGTACAGAAACATAGAAATTTACTAATATTCAGGAATTCAAATGAGTTTTGCAATCAGGTCTGGAACTCAGCCAATACTGAAAATAGGGGATGAGGATGCTTCCTTTCTGCTCTATAATAGTCAAAGTGTAGTTATATTTTTTTCTAATGTTTTGTTAATAATTTCTTTATGTTAAATCTTCGTGGATTGGTTTCAATTATTAATTCTCTCTCCTGTTTGGACCCAGACTGAAATAGTTAGATATTTCTAAAAATTTTTTTTGTTTTTTCTTTCTTTTTTTTTTGTTTTTATGATTTGAGTTTCAAACTCTCTCTGTTTGATAAGCCAAACATTAGTCCCTTTTGCTATATGCATGAAAATTAAAATAATATACAAAGATCATAAAAGGGCTTAACATGTTTTGCATGCTACTATGATTTCTACACGATCACCTCTCACTACACTTATTCTTACTAGCTTTGCTCAAAATACATCTGCACTGACCATTCAATGTATGAACAGGTTCTTTGAACTGGTATTTATTACGTTTAGAGTATTCTTTTCTGAATTATTTAATAATTGTTCATGGTTTTCAATAAAAATCTCAGCTCAATTACTATCTCTTCAGTACTGTCTCTTGAAACCATTGTCTAAAATAACTTCTTACATTTTGTCTGTTTAGTTAATTGATAATGTCCATTTAGGTTTTTAATTTCTAAAATTATCTCATTAAATTTGGCTCTATATTAATTATCTTTTCTCTTTCCACCATATACCTCAAAATGTGATTCCATGGGTAACAATTGTTTTCATTGCTATGTTGCAAGTGCCAAGAAAATAGATCAGTATATTGTAGTAGCAGAATAAAGAATATTTAATTGATAGGTGTATAAATGTACAGTCATGCCTTCATTTCAAAGCCCTGAAATTTCCAATCTAGACTGCCTCAATTTTTTGAGTTTATGATATTTTTATGTTTATATCAAGTGGTAAAAACGTGCTTTACTATATTTATTAAAAGAAGTATGCATGGTTGAAATTTGATATGTGATTTATACCCTCTTAAAATAAACATAAGACACTTAGTTTATTTGGAAACTAAAGATAACATGCTGAACGAAATAATATTAAAAGTAAACATTCTCACTGGCTTTCCTAAATTAATAAAGCATTAGAGATTTACAGACAGCATTTGCTCAAAATATTAACTATTTCATTAAAATTTTAGATTACCATTCAAACAATATTAATATAACATTTTCATTGCATTTTATGCTTTGATTTCATATAAATCTTTGATTAAATATAAATGATTTACCTACTAGTGTTCCAAGTGTTTAGAAGAGCACACACTTAGATATCTTCCAATGTAATGATTCAAATGAGTGAACATTCTGTAACATTTCTTACTCATAACCTTCAATCGTATTTTTCACCAGAGATCTCTAATATATTGATCATAAATATTATTGTTTATTTCTTTTCCTTAGCAATATATTTTAGGAAACCTCTCACTAAAAGATAAATATTTGTAACTCACAAAACTAGAGGAATTTAACTGATCTGTGCTGTTATTTTAGATTAGGACATACTTTATTGGTACTTGTGTCATTTTTAATTTCTTTCTACAGGTGATTTATAACAGTGATTAGTTTATTGTCCTTGAGTTATTGTAAAGTGTTATGGTTTGTGCCTAGATGTCCCTCCCAAAACTCCATGCAGCCATATGGGACAGGAGTTTCAGAGGTGGCTGAATGTAGCGTCTGTGATTGTTTCATGATCCAATGCTTGGATTAAGGGTATGTTACACCTGCCCCTGGATGGGTACCCTGCATACAATAGGGTGAATAGCTTGCATATAATAAAAGAGACAGAAAGAGGCTTGTCCTTTCTCTCTCTTTTTCTTGTTGCTTTTGGTGTCTTCCATTACCTTGAAGAGTTGCCCCTCTGTCACGTGACACCCAGACCTGGAGTCAGTAGATTATGGACTAAAAACCCTATAAACTGTGAGCTAAATAAACATTTTCTTTCTTAGCTTGTGAATGTTGACAATTTTGTCTCAGCGATGAGAAAAGCAACTAAGATATAAGGTTTATCTAAAACCTAAAATTTGTTGCAAGATATAGTGTAAATAAACACTTATTTAAGACTAGCTATTCTCGGGGCTGGCGATTTAGCTCACTGGCATAAGCGCCTGCCTTACAAGCAGGCAGTCGTGAGTTCAATCCCTGGTACCGATAAAAAACAAAAAGACAAAAAAAAAAAAAAAAAAAAAAAAAAAAAGAAGTAAAAAAAAAAAAAAAAGACTAGCTGTTCTCTTAATTATTCAGGTATTACTGGTTCAATTTGATACTATTCTATAAAAAGCACAAGAAAAAAGCTCAGGATTGTGTAATAAATAAGCATTACATCAGTGATTAATTCCAGACAGCCTGCACTGGAACATATATTTGAAAATATCATTCTTGTGTCTCCCTAGAAAGACATCATACTACTCCAAGTGATGCAGAATTCTGTGAACCATCTACACATACTGTCTGATAATCTCAAAGTGTAATGAACCTTCAGTTGCTTTTAAACTCTGAAAAGATGTCAGCTTTATAAATATTGATTTGCACTTTTTGGCCTCTTGTCTGGGGTATCAAGGCAATAGAGCATAAGCTTTAGATCCAAACTAATTCTAATTTCATTTTTAGATATGTATTTGTATCTTTTTCATAATTTTTGTCTACTTTGTTCAGTGTATTGGTAGATATGTAAAGTACTCCCAAAACACATTGTTAAAATCAAGTTTGAATAACTAGTTATATACTTGAAAAATCATTCTACATTTTCTTTAGAAGTAGAATTAGTAGAAACATAGTAGGAATAATTTTCTTGAGCACTTTTAAAATTTTTTCTAAATAGCATGCATTAATTTGTACATCATATAAGAATGGTATTTGTTATGAAACATATGCATATTTAGAAGTGTTAATGTCATTGATGTGATATAGTTTTACAGTGTTTGTTTTACACAGATTTTCAATTTTTACTCTTTTGATACATTAGTTTTAACAAATATTTTCCATTTTTCTCCTATTCACATGATAATTCTGCATTTTCTGTCTTCTTTCTAGTTATAAGTTTTTGTAGCACTAATCAATAAATGCTTATATCAGAAGTGAATGTGTATAAATTCTCATTTTGGACTATTTAAATGCCAAAATTTTCCATTTTCTATCACATATACAAAACAGAAATATTTGATATGATAGCTGCTATACCCACTTGGTACTCTGCATGACCGTGATAAACAGGCCTTTAATAAAAAAATATAACTGAAAAAATAAATGTTTAGGCCAGACATTAAGGAACCTTCCTCTAATCCTGGCACTCAGAAGTCTGGAACAAGGATGATCACTGTGAGTTTCAGGGCAGATTGGGGAACACAGTGAAACCCTGTCTCAGAAACACACACAAAAAAGTGTTTAATATGTCATTAACATTTTTCAAATTTTGTTGTCTTATCAAAAATATAGACTTTTGTACTGTTATACATATTTTACACTTTAAGATTTACACAATAATTAATTAAAATTTCCACAATATATTATAGTTTACAAAATTATTTTATATGCATTATCTTAATGCTCCACCTTGCTGATTCAACAATGTCCATTATGTATGACATTGAAATAACGTTACTGTTTCAAAGTGAATTTTGAAGCTGCAGTTACAAAATGGATCTTTTTGCATGTATTGCTGATTATTCTACTAGATGAAAGCCTTTACAAAAGCTTTCATAAATGCTCTCACTTCCTTCTAAATTACTACAAATTAATATTTTCGTGTAATTATCTAAACATTTTAATTTTTATTGTAAATAAGTTTCTCCAGCAATACATAATAAAATATTTTATTCTATTTCATGTCATTGTTTTGTTTAAACTAACTCATAAGTAAAAAAAAAAAAGTGAGTAAAATTCTGTTTGGTTCTAATGCATTAGTGAAGGTTGCTAATATTGTAAGTTATGGTCTCCCTGAGTAGTCAAATCAGTTTGTCAATTAAATTCAGGTGCTGAGTTCTTATTGTGGGCAATAATAAAAAGCTCAAAAAGCAACAGTTAATTTTTGGCTCAGGCTGTGCCTGCAGAAGCAAGTGATAAAAGTAATTATAAACTGAGTAAACTTGATGTTCTGCTCAAATCATTGAGAGAATAAATATAGCAGTCCACAATGTCATTTTCACAGTTACATTTCACACCATAGCCACATATTGAGAAAAAAAAGCACACAACTTGTAGCAATATAGCAGCCTCAAAGTGTACATGGCTCTATTAGTATTTTTAAAGATGTGTAATATCAGGAAGACTTAGTAATTAAAGGATAAAAATTAGATTATAACATGTGTGAGAGGATGAAAATAAAACAAAAGTTGTCACTTGTTTGGTATTTGTGTTTCATAATTCTGGTTAGTGAGAAAGTTATCTTGTACCAACCAATATTTATTTGTCTTCCATTCATGAATTATTTAATTGTACATGGAAAAATATAACATTTTCCAGCTTCTTGTTTTCATTAATATTCAAAATCTTAATTTTTATAACACTCAAATTTATACCTTTGGCACTGACAAAAAGTATTTAATTTCCTGTCTCATGATTTATTTTCTTCCTTCTGGACCATGTGTGCTATGTGTTATCCCCTCAATATGAAAAAAATAGAATAACTACAAATTTCTTTTTCTTTTCATACATATAATTATTTTGTTTGATATTAAAGGCAGAGTGCTATTATTTTGCAACAGTTGTTCATTTTGCACATTTACTGTATTTATTTATATCTCAGATAATGAATCTGTAATAGTAACAATACACCTTGAAGTCAGGTATTAGTAGTCATACTTACATGTGACAATATTTTGTTCTTCTCATCTCTGAGTATATCATCACCCCTACATATGTTATGTGTTTATGTTTTAAATTATTTCGTGCTTTAATTTATAAATAAACCACAAGTTATATAATTTGAATGGCGCAAAGAATGGACAATGACCAATCTATTTGCTAACCATCAAATCCTCCTTTAGAGATAAAATGTTGCTTATTTTCAGGAAAAACTCTTACTCTGACCTCTGTCAACAAGGATTAGTTTCATCTTATGACTATTTTCAGATAAATGCAATAATACAGTCTATAACCATTTTGTCAATTCTTTCACTCAAAATTAAATTTGTAAGTTTAATTAATATTGGTTTGTTTACTATAGTTTGTTCCTCTTTACAATGAAAATTTTCGTTTTATGAATGTGAAATATATCCAATTTAAAAAAATATATATATATATCTCCAATATTGACATTTATTAATAATGTTGTATACATTGTAAGACCACATTATAATACAAAGGAATAAAAATATCTCATTTATAAACAAAATGTTAAATAAAAGAAAAGAATGTATTTTAGATCATAAAACAATGGAATTAAAAGAAGTATATAAATGTATTTTAGATCAGAAACCAATGGAATTTAAAGAATTGGAGAGTTAACCAAACTAGTGGCTAGTTCTTTTGCAAGTTAAATAATAAGGATAATTCTTTGCCAGGAAAAAAAAAAGCTAGTGCAAATTAATAATATTAGAAATAAAGATTGAGGGAGCATCACTATAGGTATCCTGTACATTAAAAAAGGATATTAAATTAACACTGAAAAAAATTCTATAACCATAAGTTTGATAGTTTAAATCAAATAGACCAGTCTAACAAATATTTCTAGTGAAACACAAAGATGGATATATCAACAATTTCAGCAGTCATTCATTTGTTAAAAAACTGGAATCAGTAACTAATTCCCTTCAAAACAGAAAGCATCTTATCATCTTATGTTCACTGATTAATTTTTTCAAACCTTTAGGACAGAAATTGTACATCTCTGCATTCTCTTTCAGAAGTTAGAATTTGAGTAGTATTATGTAACTCTGATAAGCTATACTTTCCTAGTAACAAATTGAGACAATATTAAAAGAAAAATGAACTGCATATAAATATCTCTCATAGGCATAGATTCAAAAATCAAAAAAAATAATTCAAAATCAACAACGCATAAAAAGAATTCTATATCACAATAAGATGCGTTTTATCCTAGATACACAAACCTGATTCAATATTGAAAAAAATAATTAATGTGATGCATCACATCAGCAGTCTAAAAAAAAAATCACATGAACATATGTGAAGATACTAGCAGAAAAAGCATTTTACAAATCAAATACTCTTAGTAAATTAGGAAGAGAGGAGAATTTTCTCAATTTTCTAAACAATAGCTCTTAAATCCATCCAACTTTTATTATAATTAGTTGTTATTAGATATATCAATTCTTCTCACTGAGCTCAGATGCAGAACAATGTGTCCCTTCATACCATTCACTTTCATCATTGTACTGAGAATTCAAGTACTGCAGTACAAAAGGAAAAATAAATATTCAGAATAAGGTAGAAGATAACATGATTATTTGAATAATGTTTAAGAATCAGCAAAAATTACCTACAACAAATATTATACCAAGGTTGGGAATATGTGGTCAAGGCACAAAACTCAACCAGTTTCCTGTATGTCAGCAATACAAAATTAGAGCTTCAAATCCAGGCATGATCGTGCAGGCCTGCAATGCTGGCACTCGAGAGGCCTATATCATTGCAAGTTCAATGTCAGGTTGGGCTAAAAAGTAAGTTCAAGGCCAACCTAACCTGCACAGGGAGAGTCTGCGTCATAAAAGCCTAAAAAATAAACAAGATTAGAATTTTAAATTAAAATGCAATGTATTTTATATTAATACATCCCAAAATAAAATACTTAAGTTATGAAACTACTGAAACGTATAAAATCACTGAGTAATTCTACAAAACTATGATGAAAAACAGCAAAATTTTCAGAAAGCTAAATAAATAGAGAGTATTCTTCATAAATAAACAGAAAGACTTAATTTTTATAATTAATTGTTATGTAGAAATTCAATTCAGTCTTAACAAAATTTCTAACTTATTTGGGGATATAAATAATTTTATTGTTAACATATATGGAGAGGCAAAGAACCCTTCGTAGCTCATTCAATATTAAAGGAAAGCAACAAAATTGGAAGACTGATTGTGACTTAATTCTCTTAGTAAATGAATAGAATCAAAAAGCAATAGCTTTGATGAAAGAATATATAGATCAATAATATAGAACAGGAATTCCAAAAATAGACACAGAAGTAAAGCAATACAATGGAGCAAGTATTGTCTTTGTAACAAATGGTGTTGGAACAGCTGGACATCTAGGTACAAAATTCTATTTACAAATCTCGCACCACTTATAATAATTAACCCTAAATTGGTCACAAGTCTAAATGTAAATCACAAAATAAAACCTGTAGAACATAGCTTAGGAGAAAATCTGGATCACCATGGGTTTTTAATGATTTACATGAAATAATATATTGTTAATGAAACTTTTCAGAAAAAGTGGGTGTTCCTTATTGAAAAATTCTTGTATAAATATTTGCATATAAAATCTGAGGGTCCCAAATGTTTACAAAGTTTCCCTACAATAATGGAAATGCTGTAATAGTAGAAAAATAGTGTATATAATTCTAGGGGGCTGTCTGGTAGTATACCGGAAACAATGTAGGAGGATTTTTTAACACTAAAATTTATTAGCATGATGGTAAAGAACAAGTTTTGAATTTGGTAGTTATTTGACATTTTCTGTTGAAAGTGTCCTTTCCAAAACCATTAACAGATTGACTTATATTTCACATGGTTTAGCTTTACATGAAAAGCTAAACTGATAGTCACATCTTAGAGGTGTAGAAGTTTAATTTGTCTAATGGTTTTAGGAAATGAGTTTATGCTCATCTGGTTCCAAGGTAGAAGTATCATAGCAGAAAGGTGTGAAAGAGTAAATGTTTCAAAGTACAGCAGTGAGAAACAATTTGTAGCATCCAACACCATGCCTCCCATACATACCCACCTATGCTAAAGGACATTCTTCACTAATTGACTAGGTGTTTCTTAATCCAATGATGTTAGCACACAGAAATTAATGTGTTAACATACAGGGATTAATGATCACAATCTGTTCCATGTTAACATCACAGCCAAAAACATCCAAAATTTATAAACAGTAACTTTACAATTTCAGCTAACATAAAACAAATATCATTATATAACTGAAAATGGAATAATCTTTCCTTTCAAAAGTCAAAGTGAAAGTCTCTGTTAGGACTAAAGGCAAATTTTTAACTAGAAACCCCTATAAAAACCAACATAATGTTTATAATCTCAAGGTACAATGTCATACAGTAAATATTCCCATTCAAAAAGAAAGGAATGGGGATATAAATCAAGATCAAAGCAAAACCAAAACACGGGGCAGGACAAACATTGAGTCCTCTAGCTAGGCATGAGTGACAGGGTGAGTTTCAGAGGCTCAGGTAGCGGCATTGCTGTAGCTTTTCCAGTTGCAGCCCACACATTCTTTCTCCTGGCTCTTTCCTGGCTCACACCTTTCTTTGGAAGACAATCTATGTTGTTGGATGTTCTGATTCTTGAGATTTTTACCATACTTTTGATTTCATTCTCAAAGTTTCATGTATTCCTTTCCTGACCTCATAGGATTTCCTTTGAAATTTGCATGAAAGCCTTTCCAGTGCCACAACTCTTGTGTTCTGCATTCAGGCAAAACCAGGACTAAGTGGAAGATGCTGAGTTCTGAGGTCAGCTGAAGCAATTACACAATCCCTGGAACCTTTGCTCTCAGAGGCCTCTGAGCGCCCTGTTTAGATGAGCTGGTGAAATCAATTGCATGCATAAACAATCCACAAGGCCTTTCTGAATTACGGGTCCCAGGATCTCTTTTCTAAATGAAAGGATTATACTTCTGCCTTCTGGAACCTGCAGTGGATGTGGCCTGATTCTAGATTCCCCCAAGGTGTCTTTATTCTTGTGCCTGAAAAAAGCATTGGTTTTATTTTAATAGTGTTAATCTCTTTAGCAATCATATCTCATTTGACCCCGGTTATAAACATGAAGCCAAAATTTAAATTTTTGAAAGTTTTCCTGCTCTGTCATTTATCCTTGATTCTCACTATAAATCTGGTTAAAACCAGCTAGCAGCATTATGATAAAGTGAAATGCTGGGCTGTTGTGAAATATCCTTTACCAGAATAATTAATCCACTGTCTTTAAACACAGTCTTCTGCAAAGTATAAAAACTTAGGCAAACTGCGGACAAGTTCGCTGACAATGTGTAACATATATGTAATCAAAATGCTAATGTAATCCTCATTCCCAAATGAGAACTCCTGAGTCTGGCCTTTACTGCCTGGATATCCCTGTTAGTATTCTGGTTTCTGAGCTCTGACAAGAATCACTCATCATTTCCTACCTAGGCACTCTAAGACTTCTCTAAGCCACATTGCAAAGTTTTCCAAATTTCTCTTACTCACCAGCTACAAATGCTGGTAATCCAATTGATCAATTACAGTCATAACAATGACCTGACATTTTTGGCACTCGTTTTCTGCATCAGTATGTTTTCTACTATTAAGACACCAATACACACCTTTCATTACTTAAAGAAGCGGTTTAAATTGGCTCTCAGCTTTAGGGATTCTGTCTTTGATCATCTGGTACCAAGACAGAAAAATCATGATAGGAAGGCACTGCACGGCAAAGATGCTTATTTCATGGTGACCAGGAATCAGAGAAAAGGAAATACAGCAGAAAAGAACTGTCAAAGACCAAGGTCACACCTCTGGCCCTATTCAAACACATCCAGTAGTATCCTTTAATGTTTTGTTTTTAATTTTTGGAAATTGCATATGTGGAAAATTTAAAAGGCACACAGTGTTTCCTATATTCACTGTTCAGCACAAGTTTCTACATAGGTCTTGATTAATGTTCAAAGAAAGAATGAGCTATAAACCATATTGTGGTAAATCTTTAAAGGATTAATGATTTCTATAAAATAGCTCAGTGAACTAACTTTTAGTTTCTCTAATAAACATAAATCCTTTGGTCCAGAAATAATGCTATGTGTATGCTGACTGAAAACATATGCATACGAAGACCATAAGAAGTTTCCCTCATAGGAATGATGACATAATGTGCAAATTTACTTCTCTGCACAGTTCAGTTGAAGCAACTATTTGGAAAATTACCTAAAGGAAAATAAAATGTATCTCTAAGGTCATCTGGATAAGTGTATTAAAAGATGAGATACATAAACACAGATTTTTTGGTGCTAAAGGTTATTAAGACAAAACTGTTGTTCTCTTTATATTTGCAATGGCTACTCAAGATTTTTTTCTAGGCATATTACTTAAGGTAATCCTGGCATAAAACACAATATTATCTGCATATTTTCACGACTCAAAGTCTTTGGGATGAATCCTAAATCATTATAACTGATGTTTTTATGTGAAAGGAAATTTGTCCACAGAGATTCCCTAAGCAAAGCTGATATAAAAGACACAAGGAGAATGACACATGAAGATGAAAGATTAGGGTTATATATCTGCAAGCTAGAAATTATCAATGATTTCCAGACAACCACAAGAGTATAGTAACACAAGAGAGGGATTCTCTGTGGGTTTCAGAGGCAGGATGGCCATGTTGACATGGTGATTTTAGATTTCTAGCATCCAAAATTTTGGATCTGAAATTTCTTTCCATACCTCTCATTTTGCGGTACAGTTTTTAGGCAATCCAACCCTAATAATACACACAATGTTTTCATTCAATTTTACTAAGAAATGAAAGTTATTGGAACAAATGCTGTTCAATTCTATAAATCCTGCGACAGAGATTTAAAATAATAATAAACTATGATTAGCTTCATAGTGATGTGTAAAGTGATGGTCTTTTTCATGCTTCACCTTTATTAAGCACCAATTTATGCAATAAATAGGTGTTTCTTATTATTTGGTGACAGTGATTAATTCTGCTTAAGTTGGGAATAACTAAAATTTTAAGTTGAATTTATAATTCCAGTAATTATTTGAGGACAGACATTTCCTCTTCATAAGTATTAACACTATTTTTATGTGTATCTCATGTAAGAGAATTCACAGAAAGTTGGAGTACCTTCCTTTCAGTCAAATAGTTTGCACATGTGAAATCTGGGAAATTATCATGGCTATGTCAGCTTTAATTTTACTTCTTTAGTTTACAGATAAGACATTTCACAAAATCTTCTAAGAAACATAAAATTTCAGGCTGGAGTAGAAGAATAAGCAGGATAATAAGAATGTATTCTTTTGGTAGAGGAACAGAAACAAGGGCATACCACAAAAATGGAAATAAAATACAATTGTGCACACATGTATAGTTATATAAGATATGCTCATATACTTGTGAATGAAGTTTTATACTTAATCATATCTTTAAACTCAGTAATATTTTGTATGTTACGGGAATTAGAAAGGATATAAGCAAACTAATAAATGCATATTTAACACTACTGCAAACAAAATATGTTTAATACAAGAATATTAAATAAATTTGAAATCAAAAGTAGATTTTAAAAGGATTTTGCATGCAAAATATTTGAAACAAAATATTTTGAAATAATGAATGTGATTCAATGTAATTTAAAATTATTTTTAATATATCACAGACACCATTTTGTTTCCCTTGTCACAGGCAATATGTGGCATCTATGTACAAAATAAAAGGGAAGACAGATAAATAAAACCGACTTCCTATGTATTCTCGAAGTAGAGGACCGATGTGTTGTGAATACATGTGTATGTTTCATAAAGGTGACATCTGCTTTGAAATTGATAAGAAATTTCCATTCTGAAAAACTAGCCCACACTATTAAAATAATATATGTTTGAACTCACTTTTTATGTTCATGTCTTTTGGCTTAGCAGTCAAAAAGTGATAATATTTACCTAAATTTTCCTTGACATATACCTTCAAAGAAAATAGAAGCATGGAAAAACCAAAAAACTTCTTAAACTGGGTATGGTTGTGCGTGCATATAATCCCAGCATTTGGGTGGATGAGGCAGGTTGCTGTCCATGAATCTGAGGCCAACCTGCACCACAATAGAGCTGGGCAAAAATCCATAGATTCTAGGACAAAAATCATATATCCCGCAAAATGGAAAAATTAATTTAAATTTTTTGAAAGTACTCGGAATTGAATCCAGGGATTTTACACTGCACTGCATTCCCATTTTATTTATTTTTTCACAGAGTCTCATGAAATTGTACAGACAGGGCTCAAACTTGATGTCATTCACCTCAATGTGTGTTGGAATTACAGACATGTGTCACCATGGTCTGCTTAGTTTTAATAAAATGTGTCCACCTATGTGTTGTGGACTATTTCCAATCAAGAACATTTATTCTATTCATTGTGTAATTTTTGGTACTCTTGAAAAGCTTGGTATAGTAATGTATAATTTATAAGTTTGTCCATAACAAACTGCTGTTAAGCCTGTATAAAATATTACAAGCAAATTAAAACAAACTAAAGACTTATTTCTATGATTAATCGTGTCAATAAAAATTTTTCTTAAAGAGAAGTATTCTGTATATAAAATATCCTGAGTACTTTATTTATACCTTAATATTGTTTTGTTTTGCTTTATTTTTCAACTAAAATATTTCGGCATATTTTTGACAATTTTTACTATGAAAGTATGTAAAATGAATTTCTAGCTTTCATTGTATTATTAAAGAAGGGGTTACTTTCATGAAAGTTTTATAGTAAAAGGGTAACAAATAAAAGGGTAACAAAAGACTCCCAGTACAACATCTTGCTGCTTAACATAACCGTTTCCTGCCCATACAAACAGTGTGGCAGTGAGTTCTGTGAGAGCTCCTTGCCCGGTTTTAGACAGTGCCAACACCAAGACATTTCTTCCTTTCCTTAAAAAACTTCTTATTCCTCCTTGTCCGTACACTTAAGTCAAATTGCAGCAATATAAATACCAGGTAAAATGGAAGTTAAAACACTTACTATATCTCAAATAATGATTAGTTTTTCATATCATAAAGCTATATATACATAAAGATAGTTATTGTAAAGTAACTTAGATGCTATTGGAAATGTTACTTGCCATGGTTGGAAAATATATGTGATAGTTTCTTAGAGTACGATTATATAGATTAAAACAAAGTAACAAATTTTCATTCATTCCTCTCATATTTTATATAAAAATAAAAAGTTATTTGAGATAAAAATTGTAAATGTAGCAGGATAGCAAATGTAAAAGATGTTAGTTCAGAAATCTGGAAGAGAGATGACAGCTCCAACCACATATCAACAGTGGTCACAAAAGTTCCTGAAAATATTAGAAACAGTAAGAAAAATTACATAATGCATATGTCTATTTTATACATAAACATTTACCACAGTTAAAGGCAATACAAGGACCTGAGTTATCCAGTGAAGCATTTCAAATATATGAATTTATATGTGAAAATGAATTCAAATATATAAATTTCTCCAGTAGTGACATTACATGAAATTGTACTGTAACTATAAACAAAGGCTTTCTCTTGAAGCTGAACCAGAATCAATGTCTTACGTTCCTTTGGCTTTGTAATATGTGCAGGCATATATGGGTACGGAGGAGTCTCAAAATTTGGTCACTGTCAGTTATGACCCCATATTGAAGGACTCCATTCTGGTTACTCATATTTCTGTCAGCATGTGTTTTAGTCCTTCAGTCACCTGACAGAATAGCAGTAAGATCACTTCAAAGTGAAAATGACAACACATATCAAGCAGCTCAAAGAATCATATGTCAAAGACAGGGATTTCCAGTGACTGCACTCAGCTTTCTCTTTGAAGATCCAAGAACTGCTGATAATACTGCAAAAAAGCTGAAAATAGAGGAGGACGACGTGATTGAAGTTTATCAGGAGCACACCGTGCTTGAGTTTATCAGGGGTCACACCGTAGTTTAGATATTCCTTTTATTTTTCCCCGAACTTTTATATTTTTTAAATAGTTTTTTTAACTTGGTGTTCAAAATGCAAATTTTTGTGTGTTATATTGCCAAATAATTTTTGTTAAATATGAATATAATGATAAATTATATTATTCATATTCAAATATGAATATAATAATAAATACAAAATTATTTTAGGTGAATTAAGTGGATTTTGTATGTCTTTTAAGTATGTCTGTGTCTGAACCATTGAAGAGTACCGGCTTTGTCTTGTTCTATAGTATCATTCTTTAAAAATCCTAAATTATTTTACTTTATCTTGATAATTTGCTGTAATAGATTAAAATCTTTGCTGTTAGAAAACTTAGGAAATGTTGACTAAATTGTATCATGTTCAAAATATCTTACAGAAACTTTTAGGTAAAGAAAAACCAGATAAATCAAATTTTCTAATATGTTTATGTATTCATGCATATTTGTTTCTGTGTGAGAGAGAGAGACAGACAGACTGATAGACAGAGACAGACAGATAGAAGAGCATTGAGAGTTGTCCTTGGTCTGTATGTGTCCTTGTAAGGATATAGATCAGGAAAGAAAATAGAATGCTTTGGTTGTTAAGGAGGTGGTTTCTTCAAATAAGTTGTCTTATTTGTCGATTCTCTTTAAACCACCAAGAAACATCACTTTGTATGCATTATTTGTGTGATAAATGTACTTTAAAGAGATCTCAGTATAGCTTTGATGTAAGTGATATAAACACTAGCTTTGATGGAGAAACACTTTGTTCCTATTAAATTTAAAAAGCACATATCTGAAGACTGAAGTGTTAGATCAACATGGAAACTGCCTTGCATTTTCTTAGTTTCCACCTGTCATGCTTGCTGATTTGAAATATTTATGTCCCTCATTGTTCTGTCAAGTATAAGACATCCTTGTTAACATTTAGACATAATTTGGGGCACATTTTATAAGCAAACTGTTAAATATTTATGCCTGATGCTCATTATTTACAAAGCACTTCACGTATGCTCTCATGTTTCAATTATTAATGAAGCATTTGGACAGACCTTGTTTTATATTGCTTGGTTCTTCTGAGGATTAACTTTTTCATATTCTTCCATACTAATGTCCTGTGTTGTTTAATGCTTAGTTTACAGAGATTGTCTCTTCCTTTGATACTAAATTTGCTTTGTGTTTAATTTTCTAGAAAACTAGATTTGAGTAGTACTGGAGGATGACAATCCAAAATTAAATTCCTCAAAAAATTATGCAAACCAACATAGAAGTATGTGGGCTACATTAAAAAAAAATTATTACTGAAAAAGAATTGTAAATCTTCATTCATCGATTCTATCTGTAAATGTAATGGATAATAATATTCCTTATGTCTTTAATAATATAGGTAAAATGATCTTACAGGGCTATAAAAATTGAACTATCTGAATAATGAAAGGAAGAGTTTTTCAAAAATATGCTTACTTCTAAGCAAAATTTTCCAGATTACCTTTTTCAATTTTGTGTTATTATGAGATTAAAACCTGTTTATATAAAACTTTACTTGTATAAACAACAATCTAATACCCAAACACATTTGAATGTTTAATTTTCTCATGCTTCCTTGTTGAAATCAATGTAACATCTTGTCTATTCTTCTACAAAAAGATGTATTATGCTTGTACAAATATTCGTAAGGCATTTTTCAAAGTTTAGCACTGAAATAAAGAAGGAACAGAAATGGCATACAGTCATGTGTTTTGGATAGAAAAATAAAAAGATTCATATTTAAATTTTGGTAGGTATTGAAGTTAATGCATCTGTGACAGGATAAGTGGAAGCCAAATCCAGGAAGACTTTTTTCACATTAGCAATTGTATGAGTACTTCTGATATGATTCTCAATTTCTCCTGGCATATAGATATGAAACAGTGCTTGTAATTATTACAACTCAGATTTTTATTTGAAATTGGATGTTTCTTCATTGAAAATATTTCTAGGCCTACAAGTATTTTATTTCAATAAGTTTCATAGAAAACAATTTTGATTATGAAAAATTTTGTATTTGAAATTAAATATATACTACACACTTCTTGTCATTTGTAAAATATCATAGACATAGGTTGCAAATAATTTGTGCACAATAACAGTAAAATATTTCTACAATTACTCAAGTTTATCCATTTTATTCATTTTATCTATTTCAACTTACTTTTTAAAATATAAATAACTTTGAAATGTATCTGAACTCAGTGTATATAGAATGCGGGAACAGGTTGATCTCAAATATTAATTGTCTAAATAGAAAATTGCATTTATAGATAAAGATCACCAAAATTATACATTGTTATATTTTTAAAAATTGTATGAAAAGAAGTATTATTATGCTGTGCATTGATCTGTTTATGAATTGCCTCTTCATTAAAAAAATACATAAGTACACATGCAAAACCACTGACATGTAAGTAGATTATACCAATAGAATTTTAATAGAAATAAAGGAGAGGAAAAGGAGGAATGTATTTCTATCACTTTAGAACAAATTTGTTTAATTATATGAGCCTGAAATAATTCAATTTTCTCTTGAATACAGAAATTACTGCTGGGCGTGGTGGTGCATGTCTGCAGTCTCAGCACTCAGAAGCAGAGGAAAAAGGATTGCAAGTAGTTCAACAACAGCTTTTGCTGGACAGCAAGACAGCCTCAAAAAATAAAACAAAACAAAAATTACTGCACACTATTTTAATGTTAATGTTACTTGCATTGTTTATGTCTTAAAATGTATGAAACAATAAACTCACCACTTATAGTTTGCAAGTTAATCTTAAGGAAATATAACATTTCATTGATTTGACTTCCAGTGCATGTGAGACTATATGCACTTTTTCAGAAACAGTGCATAATTCTATCACAAACTGTAATAAAAACTAAGAGTATTTCATTAGATGTTTTGCCTTATAAATTTTTGGTCTTTAATTTTGGATATCTCTTTCCTAAATGAAGAAAATGTTTCCTCAAACAACCACATTTCTGAAGAAATTTTCTTTTGACTTTTGTTTCAATTGGATTTGATCATTTGCTAATAATCAACAACAGCATAGTTAACCTCAATGTATTAAAGACGGTAACGTGGTGACTCTAAAAGGAATATGCAAAGCCTGAAGAAAAATGATATCAGAAGTCATTGACATATCTAACAAAAGTTTCTGCAAAGCCTGGAGACACTGGCTTTAGAATTTTGGAGAATAAGTACCTTGTATCTCTTTATAATCTACAGTGTAGGCATATTTTGTTTCTATAATAAATGTGAGAGATTTGAGAAGACATCAGTAAGATTTTAAAGGTCACTCCAATTAAAATGCCTTCAGCATTTTACTTTTCACTGACCATAAAATTATATTCAAGCTATTCAAGGTCGATCTATATCATCTTTTGCTATTTACCATATTTCTTGTTCTCAGTTTCACAGAACTGTGACTTGGTGACTTTTTTCTGCTTTTGTTTTGTCTGCTTTTGTCTGCTTTATTTTCCTTCTGGTAGATTAATTTCCTTCTGGTTCTGTTTTTTCATTATTTTCTTGTTTGTATTTCAATTATGATAGATTTTATTGACCTTTCTTCAAAGTTTGCTTGTTCTTTCTTGGACTATCTCATTTTATTGATGAGTACATCAGAAACTGTCTTAATTTCTGTAATATATGGTTATAATATACATATATGTATATTATACATAGACTCAAATATATATGTTTGAGTGTGTTTTGCTTGTTTCTTTGTGTTTTATTTCTTTGTGCATTATTATACTGTTTCTACTGGTACATTTTTTAAGCTAGAACCTTCAGCATGTCAAACATTGTTATATAAAATCCAAAAGTAACAATCCAGCACAGAAAATGTAAGATCTCTGCCACATATATGGCAGTACATGTCTGATGTCATTATGTTTCTTCATATATACTTTGTGTTTAGTATGATGCATTATTTTTCATGGAAAATTTGACCTAATGTATGAGGTGAAATAATTCATGCAAAGAACTTTTGATACAAAGATTTGGATGTTTGGCAGAGGCTGAGTTGTATTGTTTGCTATAGTTTTAGGTGACAACGACTCAACTTTTCCCTGGTATGTTTGTTTTTGATTTCCTGTGTTGTCCATGGCCTTCTTTAAAGCTTTTTTTTGACACCTTGCACGTAAAATTTTTTCATCATATTCCTCTACTATTACATAGAAGACTTAAAAGAGTGATGATAATATGTACTAGAGTTGAAACATTATCCAGTTACATGATTAGATCTCTGTCTTTGACAGTCTTGGTCCCGTACCTGACCTTCACACATGCACTTCAGTTCTGCTTTGTTTTTATTGTGTGTGTGTGTGTGTGTGTGTGTGTGTGTGTGTGTGTGTGTGTTTGTGAACAGGAATGATGACTTCTAAACTCTATGCAATGTTTCTTCTTAAGAAAGAAGCAAAGAATATGATATAGCAATTATAATTAAAATTAACTCTTACCCCAGGCTCATGTTATGCATGGAAAGAACTGTGTATATCAGGAGTTAGTATAGTATGATGGTTCCTGGTACCTTTTGATGCTCTATGTAACAGAAGGGAAAAAGTATGTAGAAAAGCAGGGAGACAGAGTGAGAGAGAGAGAGAGAGAGAGAGAGAGAGAGAGAGAGAGAGAAAGAGAGGCAGTCAAAAATAGAGAGAGAACAAAATAAATTTTATAGAACATCTTTTGAATGTATATTTTTTTCAATAAAAGGAGTTTAGCATAGAATTATGAATAGTGTAAATAACTAGTTTTATTTATAACCTGTTAATGTGGAACATATAATTTGCTGTTAACAACATAATTAAATTCTAAAACACATTGTCTCAGTAAGCCTTGCTGGTTTCCTTCACAGATCACTAACTCTGTCCAATGGTTTCTACAGATGTGCTATAAATATTGGAAGAGGTCACCATCCATCACAGATACATTATACTGAGAAAGCTCTTGGATCAGGAGATGGAATTCACATCAACATTTGTGAAGAACAATGCAGAGCATACATTTTTGGAATATCCATGAGTGGTGTGGGAAAAATTCAGATAGGTTGTAAAGGTGATAGAATCTTGAGAAATACTATAATAGGAAAAAAAACTGCAAACCTGGCAAAAGCACATTGTGCTTTAGCAAAACAAAAATATACTGTTTAGCTCAGCTGGAATCTTCAGTTACAGCCTTAGGCAACTACAACACTAAAATGAACAACTATTGTTGTGGGGCTTATTGAGATATAGCAACAGGAAGAGTGAAAAGAGGACAAAACACAGACATGAAAGTGCTGAGAGGGAACCATAAAAGCTAACCAAATCACTCTGAAGTTTTAGTGAAGCAGACAATATGGAGGCTTTATAGCTGTTACAGGCACCATCTAACTAGGGAAGTCGGTTTTGGGAAAGTTAGAAAAATACACATTATGATATAATAAAGAGATTTCTCATTCTTCACTCCATACATAATTGATAATGCCCTATCTTTGGAGAAAAAAAATCATTTGTAAACATACTTCTGAAGGCCACAAGTCAATAAATAATTTCTTTGATCCCTCCTCTTGTGGGTTAGTTCTAGGATATAAATTGCAGTTTTGCTGAAGTTGTAGGAGCATCTTTAATTTACAATAAAGTAAACAAGATGCCATAGCACTAAACTTTCTGGTCATTTTTCATTGTGGTGTCCTCATTACCCATGAGTACATTAGCTCTAATAGCCAGAAGTTTGCTTTAAAATATAAATCATTTTTATGGCTATAAAATCCAGATAAACCACCTATTTAACCTCAAAACACAAAGCTGCAATTAAAGATGAAATATCTTCTACACTAGTTCCTAATGTCAAGTCCTGACCAGAGCCACTGGAAGAAATAAGGAGAAAAGCTGAAATTTTCAAATGGAGACATTTTTTTTGAATAAACAAATTAGAAAATATAGTAAGTAAATAGTGGGAGTTTGGAAGTTAGAAATTTGACTCAGAGAAACTAAGGTATAATAAAAGTGAAAATTTTCACAAATTTATTAAAATGTAGGAAACAATGTGGAAAGTAAATTTGGAAAAATATAAATTACTTGACCCTCAAGAAAGGAAGGGAGTCTTTAATTTTGTTGACTATAACCCACAAATTCCAAGGGTGGGTAATTATCATAAGAAAGAGAACATTAGGGGCCAAAAAATTTTCAATATTTGGTAGGAAAAAAATGAAAAAATGTTTCATCCTAGATAATGTAATGAGGTGTACTTAAAGAATGATTGAATTTTCTTTTTTAAAACAAAATGAAATTTAACAAAAGTTCACCAATCACTTACTCAGGCAATATTTTGAAATTATTTTGAATACTGACAATAGTGTAAGAGAAAATCATATAGATTAATCATATTATCATAATAGATTCATCACTTCTGAAATGATATTTCAAGAGTGAATTCACTGATGACATCATTTCTATGACTATGATATTTGCAGTATAATCACATAACATGTATAATCCAGATGTAGGTGTAAGGCTTTTATTATCAAATTTAGTCCTCCAATTCATTCCCAAATACACGGATCCATTTTATTTGTGACATGTGAAGATTTTCAAGCCAAATAATATGAAAAAGTTAAAGGAATTTTTATAATGAATAAAATAGCATTAATTTCATGTTTATAATTCTCCATATTTCCATAGATAGCAAATATAAATGACCATCAGCAAATAGACTAGATCATATGAATAAAGTAAATAGGTTAAAATTAAAATTGGCTCATCTTTCACGTTCCTAGAAATTATTTAATATGTATCTATAATTAGTTTATGTATAAGTGATATTAAAATGTGGCTGCAGCCACTAAGAGGGAGGCAGTCGTTTTCCTGTTTACAGAAAAGGAGATAAGTTTCTCTAAATTCTATTTTGGAAATCATGTAATTTCTTCCAAAATCTGATTTAAGTACTTAATAAATTCTTTTTTTTATTTATTTAAAGAGAAACAAACAAACAAAAAAACCCACAGAGATAAAAAGGGTAGAAATAATACAGAATTACAGAAAAATAAATGGTAAGAAACCACCAGTTGATAAATTACATATTGTCATCTTAGAAATAGTTGTTCAGGTTACAAAATTAATATATGTAAAGTGACATTCAAATAGTGACACTGCCAACAGTTTTGCTCAATAATCTAACAAATACTTAGTAATATGGTTATCAGTCCTACACACTTGTTTTTTATCTTAAAGAGGGTAAGATTAAACATATCAAAATAGTTCAAAAAGAAACAATTTAAAGAAATACAGATTTCAATGCAAGTGCACTGGAGATCTTCACTGTTTATCTAATTGTCTCTAGTTTCTTCCAAATAGTTGTCCCCATCTTCATGCACATTAAATACATACTGCATATTATAGAGCTAATCAAATCATTACAGGATGATGAAGTCTTTTTAGGTTTTCAAGATCTGACATTGGGGAAGACAATAATAACTACCATAGAGTTTCTCATACTCTTTGTAGTAGGTGTCCTTTTCTTTACATATGCTGAAATTGAACTTAAGAGGCTAGACTAATATCACTCTGATCAGTGAATAATAGTATTTCTAGATTTTATATCATAATGCTACAGAATTAGCATTGGGTTTCTTAATGTCTCTTCTTCTTTGGAGTATCTATTCACTACATCTTGCATAATATCTGTTCCCATAAATAGTTTAAAAAAGTCTTCTCATGTATGAATTTCCACATGTATAACTATCCTCTCTGTATTATAGGGAAAAACAAATCATAACAAGACAGAAAAACAAATTCCTAGAAAAACATGCAAAGAAAAAGTCACATAAGACCACTATATTAGATAATCTACCATAGTAACTATGCTTTCTCTTGTTAATTTTAATAGATTTGTCCACATCATCAGACTTAATATAGTTAAGCATAGTATTACATAGATCTTTTTATAAAAACACAACTTTGAAAAAATTGTAGGACTTGAGAGCTGTTAATAATCAAAACCTGTATGTATATCTTTTATATCTTGTTATCTTCAGAGTAGCTGCCTCTACTTTTAGAGTCAATACTATCGAGCATACCAAATTCAAATAAAATCAGCCAAGGCAAAGCCATGGTCTTATGAATTGGATTCAAATAAGTTTAGTCATAGTAAGACAATGTAAGTAATACAGGATTTCAGTTTGAGTTAATAGGCCATTAAGGATAGTTACATGGTATAACCTACTATTTTTGGGTCAGATGTCTGTGACCTCAAATCTGATATGAGTGGACATACTGGAACAAATTAAATTCAAACTAAACAGGGTGATAAGTCTACTGTGTCTTTTAAATCCTGATAAACCATTAACAATGACCTCTGCCTTTTTTTATAATGTATCAAAGCTATCTATACTAAAAAATATAGCTTACCATCTCTGCCTCATATCTGCTACTCCACTTTACTGCTATAATTTGTCCACCTTACTCCCTCATTCCACTGTCTGCCCCATTCATTGAGGCCTCTCTGCCACTGTTCCTGGAATCCTAGTATCCCTTCCTCTCTCTCTCTCTCTGAAATGTCCTTCAGCACTCTCTGTAGGGTTGGGTTGGTGGCCAAGAACTCCCACAGTTCCTCCTTATCTTGGAACCATCTAATTTCTCCATTAATTTTGAGAGAGGGTTTTTCTGGATAAACAAGTCTTGGTTGCAAATTATTTTCTTTTAGGACTTGGAATATTTCCCCCCATTCCCTTCTCGATTTGAGATTTTGTGTTGATAAGTCTGTTGTTATTTTGATAATTTTTCCATTGTAGGTTATGTTTCTTTTCCCTGGCTGCTTTTAGTATTTTGTTCTTTTGGTGGATTTCTGGAATCTTGATTATTATATTTCTGGGTGTAGATTTGTTTTGGTTGTAGGTTGCTGGTGTTCTGTATGCCTCTTTTATCTGGATATCATTTCTTTTTCCTATACTTGGGAAGTTTTCCTTTAATGTATCTGTGAATATTGTTTGTATTTCATTTTTGGTTGCTCCTGCTTCCTTGCTCACATGCTTTATTCTTAAGTTATGTATCCTTTTGTCATCTTCTAGCCTTTGAATAGTTTTTTTCCTGGTTCCTCGTTATTTTTAAGAGGTCTTTTCTTTCTTGATCACATATCATAAGTCTCTCTTCAAGTTTCAAAAGGCTAACTTTAGTTTCTGTCAAGGCAATTTGCCAGTGTTCAATGGAGTTTTTAGTTTCTTGGTAATCTCTTTGGATCTGTTTAATGTATTCTAGGTTATGTTTAAATTCTACTGCAGAAGTTTCTCTTTCTTTTTTGATTTTCTCCATTCTTCCATCTGTGTTCTCTTGGGCAGGGATTATCATTTCTTTAATTAATCTCTTTATATCTTGCCTCACTTGGATCAGAAGTACAGTTTTAAATTCATCAATGAGGTCATGAAGGTATTTGTTTAAATTGGCTGATGCTGTGTCTAGTATTGGATGGTTACTGTGCTGGTTCTTTCCTGTGTTTACTACTCCTGGGCTTATTTTCTCACATTTGGCAGTTGTAGTTTTATTTTTTATTTCTATATCTTGTCATATTTCTGGTTTCTTTCAAACTTGAGTGTCCTGGGGGTCTCTGACCCTCTCTGTATTGCTTAGGGCCTTTCCCAAGCATGCTGACTTGAGTTTTTACTGCCCTCCTCAATTTGCTGTTATCTGAGGTAGGCAGGCATGCAGGGACAGTGCAGGCTAGCCTACAGCCTTTGTTCCAGTCAATCCACAAGTTAGGCTGTACTTTGTGGACTTCACAGAATCATGACTATCTGCTTATTGGGTCCTAAGCAGAGGCTTGGTTCAGCCCCAGCAGATCCTGCCAGCTCTTTCTGCACCAGAAGCAGCTAACTAATGTCACCATGGCACAGGGCTCTGCCCAAATCCCAGTTGTCCTCTACCATACCTCTCTGCACCAGCAGTGACTATCTAATGTCACCACGGTGCTGGGTCTGCCCAATCCCAAGATGTCCTCCACCAGACTCCTCATGTCACTGATGCTGCCGTGGTGGCAGGCTCTGCCCAATTCCAAGATGTCCTCCAGCCAGGTACATCTGCCATGGGGGACTCAGTCCCTATTACTCACTGGGAGTAGATCAGTGAGTACCAATGCAGATCTTACTCTTGGTTCCACTTCACATTGCTCTGCTTGTCTTAACTGCATTCCCAGCACAGCATGGATCAGTCAGAAAACTGCATGGTGTCTGGCTTTGGAGCTCTGGAACTTCTCGCAATCTCCTCTGCCACAGCCAGGCAGCCCTGGCTACTTCGCAGGGTCCCAGGTCTCAATTTCCAGCAGTCGCCAAAATTCAATACAGCTTTTCCTCTTGGATCCACTGGTCAGTGTGCCATGTTAAAGGTGCAGAATTAGCAGACTCCTTTTATCAGCAGCAGTAGTCTCAGCACGACCTTAAATCTTCCGGCCATGCCTAGTACAGCATGGAATGGGATTCGGTGAGTACATCTGGCTTCAGCTCTCCTTCCACACTTTTCCTTCCTTTTCCCAGTTTTATTTTTCCCTTCAGTACCACCTTGGTTAATATAAATCATTATCCATTCATCTGGCCCTCTCCATGTTGTCATATTCTAGCATGCAATATGATTTCTCCACAGAGACTCTCCACCCAATCACCTAGTGAGCCACCATTTTTGAAACTACAGTACTTAATAATTTCATAGAATCTCAAAAAATTTGCAAAAAATGTAATGCAAAAGTATACTGCTGAAGCAAATGTTTTTCCCATAAAAGAATTAAAGCATTTCTGGTATTCATACTTATTTTAATCCAGTTTTATATAATTTAATATACGTGTATTTTTTAAAAAGCTCTAAAGTAATTCTATAGCAATACACAGCAATTATGAATCTCTCTGTGTGAGTCTGTTTGTCTTTAAATAAACAACAGATTTACTGGGTTACAAAAAAAGTGTCTGGTAACCTTGAAGTATGTTTAACAAGTGCAGTAATTGTCATCATAATGTGGTTTACACTAATTTTTATAATGATAATGGAAAGATATAGTGACAAAGTAGTAATTTTTTTGCCTCTTTGCTCTATTTTTCTGCTCCCATAACTTATCAGTTCTTTCCCTACTTCTAATGCAACCTGACAGGCCTCCATTAGGTATGTAACTCAGCCCGAGTTTTCAAACTCTACCATTTCAGTTTCTTAATATTTGCCAAGACTCAGGGGTGGGTACAATGTGTGGGCAAAGTCTTCAATTATGTTATTCTCCTAAGAATGCCATCCCCACTTCCCTTTTATTTTCCCATGACTACTAAGGTGAATCAAAATATATGCTTGTATTGGAGCCTGTTTAGATAAAGTAAACAAAATTCCATACTTTACCAAGAGTAGATCATTATTCTCCAAACTATAATTTGTGCTTTCTTCCACCTAAGTCTGGTTAGTGGCATGTGTTCTTTGAATCAAGTTATAAAGTACTTCCAGTGTCTTAAGAGTGATTTATTGAGTGATGTTATCTGTGGAACACATCTGTTATATTGTATATTTAGCTGTGAGGCTATTTGTTACCATATAGCCTTTGTTCCTCTTTAATAATTCTCAAATTATTCTAAAGATTGGATATTTCTTCTTGTATTTTTTTGTCTTGGGATACATTTTGTACTTATTGCTAATTGGTTTTGCAAGCCTTTGTTATGGCTTAAAATATTTATTTATTTAAGATTGAACATGTATTTAAGGATAATTTTAGTTGCACTATGAAAAGACATTTAATTAAGAATAAATGTCATATAGTTCTCTTGATTTTCTTCATATCAAAATTTTAGAAAATGTTGCATAGAACTGATTTCCCCTCTGTTTTCATTATAAAATATCAGCATCATCATAAATGGAGATGTGTCCATAAGAGTTCTTACTTAATAATACATTCATAAACATTACCTTGTCAGAAGAAACATCAGCATTTAAAGGAACTTCAGTAATGAAATGTTATAAATACTCTGAAAACTATTCCAAGGACTGAACTTTTGCAGCAAGGTGGTTTAAAACAGTAGTACTTCAAAACAAGAAAATGTTTAATTTGAATGAGGAACACACACACATAAGAGTTTTTGCATGAAATGAAACATAAAACAATCTTCTTTTGCCTCATTAGAATACAGAAAGTATTAAAAGATATATACTGTTGTAACTATAGTTGATTGAAGAAAATATGATTTTAAACAGCTTTCTGTAAGAAAATAAAATGCTTTTCACTTAAAATACATACATATAAAAAATACATACGTATAGTCACAGGGAAAACCAACAGAACTCATGCTTAACCAGATTGAAAACAAAATACATGTGCTAATTTTAATACACACACACATAAACACACACACACACACACACACACACACACACACACACACACACACACACAATTTCATTGATTATCTTTGACATGAAAAGTTCCAGAGGAAAAAGTTGATCAATTATGATTTCTATAATTTTATTATATAAAATCTTTTAAATTTTAATAGTAATATCTACCTGCAAAAAAGCTTTCTGCCACTTATTTTTATTGCCTCTTCAGTTTTGATGGTCTTTATTGCATTGAATAAGATTTAACTGAAAATGGAGTAAATATGATTTTATAAGAACTGTGTATTATTTCCCAGCCTGACTTCCCAAAATAGCCCAGCTCTAGATCTAATTTAGGAAGCATTAGATTGACTTTTGAAAGGATAGTCGATGATCTGGTGCCTCTGTAAATGTCCAACTTACTGAGTAAAAAAAAAAAAAAAATATATATATATATATATATATATATATATATATATATCGAAAATACTTGCAATCTAGAATCTCAACAAATTATCTATTTGACTGTATTTGAATACCAAAGCCTTATTTGATTTGGTATTAATAAAATAGGAGTATCTTAAAATGATGACAGTGATTTCATTCGTATTTGTAGCTTTTTCAGGAATTTTTTATTTTAATATACCATCAATAGCTCATGTATTTTAATTAGAAGTAAAGAGTAGTGTAATTTGCTTTCTTAAAACATGAGAAAAATGAATTATTTTTCCCTAGAAGAGAAATACTATTGGTGTTTGTAAAAATAAAAATTTAAAAAAAAATCTTAACCAAACTTGCCATTTATTTGATTTAACATTATGAACAACTCTTTCTAGATTTTTTGGAGGAATATTTAGTAACTTTTAATCAATGCAAATATCTATCTTCTTTATAGTTATCAATATTGAAATATATAGCAACAAGACCTATATATTTGCTATACTAATATACTATGTCCATTCTATCATAATCAATTGACTAAAAAATTTACACTAGAAAAATTAAATGATAGTTATCATTTCATCAGAAAATCAAACAACTAAATCTCATAAAGATTATATGCATAATTACTCATCTTTATCATTATCTTTTTTATATTTGTTTCATTACATCTCCTCATTATTGTACTAATCTGATTTTATTCTCTGATTGATCCTTATCTAAAAATGGCATAACAGTGCCTGTGTCAAAAGGCTATTGCATAGTTTATGTATTTTTATGTAAATCACACTTGGAAAAATACATGACAAATACTATTTTTTTTCTGTTTATTCAGTGTAACTTATGTTTATCTATTCTTTTTATCCAGATCACAGAGATACTTTTGGTGCTGATGCAACCTCTTACAATGTGAGGAAAGAAAAATCCTTTTCATTTTGGAATAACTAATTCTAGAATAACAGAATATTTGAATTACAGCACTTCCTACTGCCATATAACAAACTAAATATTAAGTTGAATACAGCATGTTGCTCAAAATTTATCAATTTAAAACATCAGATCTAAAAATGATTCGATTAAGTGCCTAAACTTCATTGATTCTGTTCTTCCACGTGCGTTATCATGACTATAATGCCTTATCATCAAATATTTCTAGTTTTTCAGTCTAGTCTCTGTATGTATATGAATTCAGCGACATTTGTCTGATGATTGTATATATCCGGATTTCTCCTTCGAGGGTGATTTTTTTCTACTCAAGTAGTGCTTAGAGATATTGTCATTGTTACAACAGGAGATGAGAAAGATGAACCCAGTATCAGACGATATATTTTGGAAATAACCACTGAACATACTACAAAACACATGACAGTCCCTACAACAAAGAAATTTTCAGTACAAAATGTCAGTCCTGGTGAGAGCAAGAAACCTTGAAATACCTCTTCCTTTACCCATCATGTCTGCTTCCTCCAAAATCAGTCCTGCTGAAGTCCTTGTCAGAAGGTCACCCTGTTCAAACTGTTCTTCCCCACTGCTTTCAGGATTGCATAACCTTCAAGCTCAAACAAATGGCACCAGTTGCCTGCAGTCTCTTCTTCACCACAGTCATGCTGTGCTTAATTTTGAAATGGTGTCTGTGACTCTCCCTGAAATGTTTAGAATGAATTCTAAGAATATACTCTTCAATCACATTTTCTTCTTCTTGGAAACTCCTAATTTTTGAAATTCTGAAAAATTTTATCATTTTTGTTATTTATATTCTGTATACAAATAAACTCGTGTAAGAAGACTCAAGGAGACTGCCAAACTGTTAACAATGTAGTCTTAGAATTTAAATCCTAGTTGAAATGAAGCTTGGTCCAGTCTATAGCTAAAATATAATCAAATAATTTTCTCTTTTATAAGTTCACATGACTTTGAATCCAGTACAATTACATTGTAGAGGACAAATTAATTAATATTCAAATCTTTGAGCTGAATCTATTTATTTAATATTTTTTTTGAAAAATTAACATCATAAATCTTCACTCAGGGATTTTGTGCACAAAATATGAATAGGTATCTTTGATTTTCACTATTTTAATGTTTTAAGTAACATACAGCACTGCATTTGCACATAGATACAATGAGATGGTACTTTTCCCTATCATTATAATTACATCTATTATTTTCATTAGGATTTATGGATCTGTGATTGGTGTTCATTCCATTTTATAGTTGATTATAGAACATTAAAATAATACCTACCAAACTCCCAAATTACAAGTATTTTAAATTTTCCACTTTAATATTTTAATGAACTAATAAAGCCTAAATTTATCTATTTTCATTGCTGACCCCTTATATGTTTCTCTCATTTATTGAAAATTCAACTTGTAGTTCATGCTCTACTCCACCTCAATACCTATCATCATTATCCTTTGAACATCCATGTAAGTGTTCCATCTAAACCTTTTGACACATAATGTTGCAGACTTTCCCATTTTCAATTACCCTTCTTTACTCCCCCGAAGCCATCTATTTCCATGGCCACCTTTCAGGAACTTATCTTCACCATAACACTGTCATTTCTGGATTCTCTTCTACTTGTCTCTTACCACAGTTTACTGCCCTGCAGGTACACTGCTGCAATACCTGTTTGCAACAATTATTTAACTGTATCATGCTCAATTACTCTTTTTCTAACATTTTTTTAATGTCTTATGCTTCCTAGTCTTGCCCGTCTAGCTTAGAATTTATTATTGTTATTCATAATTATAATTAATTTGTTAAAGTTAACTATTGTTATGTCATGGATTTAGCTCAGGTGCACAAGTGCCTGCCTAGTAAGCATGAGGCTGTGGGTTTGATCCCTGATACCCCTACAAAAACAATTAACTTTTGTTATTCTTTTATTTTTTTAAATTTTTCATAAAATAAAAACTAAAATGTGTAAGTAAGTATCTTCAATATTTTCACCTGAAAACACTATACCCTAGCTTCATTCAAACTGTTATTTACCTGGATATATTATTTCTGATGAATATCACTCAGTGGAACAAACTGCCTATCCTTTAATCATTCAAACCTCAAATATCCACTCAACCCTGTTCAACAATCATAAGTAGATTTGTTATATTGCCTATTTTATTTTAAATGCTTACTTTATTAACCCTCAATATGAAAACGTAAACCTTTTTTTCTGTGAAAATTACTAATCCTTTCTTTGGTAATGTTCAACAGATATCCGTTTGCTTATAAATTGTTTTAAACACTTAAAATTATCATGCAGGAGCTCTCTTAAAATGTGACTGTCAAATCTACAAATATTCCTGGAGCCACTTATTATCTAATGCTCTGTTATAAACTATGAACTTCTTTCCTCTAGATGAAAGCCAATTCCCAATATAAAACCAGAGTTGGTTTTCATCTCCTCTCATATCCTCAAAGATTGTATTTCATCAACTGTCAATTCAGTTGATACCCTACTTACCTAAATAATTTTATCCTTTAATATATGTAATACTTAAAAATAATTCAATGAATCCTTTCTGTATCATAGCAAATCTAAATTTTGTTCTAAAGTTAACTGTGTAAGTTCTTCAAAAGAATCAGTACCTAAACTTCATTGATTCTGTTCTTCCACCTATCACCTACCACCAATAAATAATTACTTAATCCCTGTTTTTTTTCAAGTTCTAGCACTCTAATTTGTACTTCATTCTAGCACTCTAATTTGTACTTCATACTATTGTATAACTCTATATGGTTTCTAGTCATTAACACATTATCAAGCCCAATGCAATGCTAATTCAGTTATTCTACAGAACTTTTTGTGTGACTACAACAGAATATATATGTGTGTCTCTCTGTATGCATGTGTACATATATTAGACCAAATGTGTGTATACACACATGCATATATATATATATATATATATATATATATATACTTAATATATAGCATATATAGTATAAACATATGCTATATATATAATATGAAGTATGCATTGGTTTGTATATTGTGTCAGTTTGAGAAGTTTAGAAGTTTAACTAAGAGACTCTGCAGAAAGCCAGGGTTCTTACTTTGTAAACATTGTCATCCTTTGCAGGGAGAGGGCAAGAAGGCTTTGTTGAGTGTTACACCTACACTGGATGGGAGTGGTTGTGTATAATATAAGGCATGAGAAGTGACTTGTTTTACCCCTTTCTGCTCTTGCTGATTTGTTGTTTTCTGGTGCCTTAAAGTGTCAGGTGATTATGTACTGAAACCTCCACAACCTGTGAGCTAAATAAACCTTTCCTCCCCTAATTTTGGATGTCAGATATGTATATGTATATATATAACATATGCATATAAAGTTATATATACGTTGTTATACACTGCATATATGTATATAGTTATATACATATGTATATAGTAGGTAGTTATACACTGTATATATGTATAAAAACTTTAATTTATTAGTACAAAACCATATAGAGATGGAGGGAGGGAGGGAATGGAAAGGACAGTGGAAGTATCAAAGAATTAGGTGTGTTGTGAACATTCACTAACTCCCAACAAGGAATGTGATCATTATGTCCTCCTGTGCTCATGCCACTGAGATAAATTCCCAAGCCCCTGCCAAAATGAAATAATAAATATTTTTAAAGTCACACAATAAAAAAGAAAGGACAATCATTTTTTTCAACATACACTTTTACATTGACAGTCAGTTGTTTAATGTAATTGCTTTTTTGTCCTAGATTTTTGATATTTCCTTTCCTCTAATTTAGTCATAGTTTATTCCTGCTTTCTATCTTCTACCCCTTTGTCCTTTAGTTTTCTTATCTTTGTGCCACTGATACATGTTTGAAGTACATAAAGTATGCCTAAAAGTATCCTCTAAGTGTCTAAGTAATGATAGCTTTATCAGAGAAAAGGCAAACCTAATATATTTGAAATATATGTTCTCTTTTCCCAAACATTTTCTTCATATTTTTAAGTGCAGTTCTCATTGCTTAGGTTACGATCCTTGCTTTTATTTGTGTTCACCCTCATTTTTCATTTCTAACTCCATCATTTCATATGAGTATATGAGTACTTCTTTCTTTATCAGCATATAAGTTCTTTCATTATCTTGTGATTGTGGGATACTATTTTACCTTGAGTCTTCATCTTCCAATACTAATTCTCCAAAGGTTGTTTTCAATATCTTCCAGTATATAACAAAATTCTTGTAAATATAAACTATCTGACTATAGACAAAAATACCTTACATAGTTAAAATTTTATGTATTTCATTTCCTTGAGTTCTACTGTTTACTAAAATTTTGTCATACTAAGCTCCAGTTCAGTTTTATGTCAGTCTTCTTTATGTGTCGAGTCATTTGCATACTATTTTAACTTCTTGAAATACTTTTGTTTTTTCACATCATATTATTGATTTGTGGTATGTTTTAAGCTTTCAATTTCCTCTCCACTGAAAATATTTTGTGATTATCCTGCCTATATATGCCCTTATGATAAACATTCTTTCACAGTATCAGTGTATGGTATTGCAGTTATAAACTTATTCCTATATTTATTTACTTCTCTGTATATTTTTATATTATATTATGTCACATCATCATAAAATAGGTATATTCATATATACCTGGTAAATTGTAATCAGTAGGAATAAATATTGTGCACATAAAAATATTTTAAAGAAGAAATTATCTTTTAAATATTTCATATTAAGTGTCTACTTTTTTAATTATACTTTTAAGTATTACATAATGCCTAGTAATTTTATGTAATGTTAGATGAAAGATTAAGAACTGATGAAAAAAGAACCAAATAAAAGCAAGATTAGGGATCGTTTTACTATTAAATGAATTTTCTTTGCCTAATTCAGATGAAAACACTTTAAGAACAAATTACACTGACAGTCTTTTTATTGTCCTCTTATTTCAAAAAGTGGTGCTTTATTGCTTCTTTTGCTTCTGGTTTCCTTTACTTATTTATGTGCCATGTGCTTTTGTTGATTTTTGCATTTTAACAATGCTTCCCTGTTCTCCAGACATAAAAAGAAAGCTAATTAGTTCTAATATGATAATTTTCATATGTTTCGTATGTTACGGCTGCACATTTATTAATATCCTATTTTACAGGTTAGAAATTGTAACAAGAGTCTACTGAATTTCTTTGAGATACTCATTTAATACTGATGACAATTGTTAAACTAGCATAAATTCTTCTTTTTTATTTGCTTTAATTATTTAAAAATATTTACCATAATATTGTGATTTAGGTGTTCATAAGTGATAATTTCCTCCAGATAATGAAACACAGCACATACATTATCAAAATTCAATTACATCAAAGCCTCTTGTTGTAAAATTGTATTATCATATCACCAATTCACAATACAGTTGCTGATTTTATATCTGCTGCATATTCTCAGGCTATACGATATTGTAGTGTATGTTCACTATAGTAGGAAATATTTTTATTCGTCCTAATCTTTCTTGAGTGCATCATAGATGTTTTAGAAATAAATATTCAGATTTTAAAGAAATCTCCATAGATTAAGAGCCACTGAATCAATAAACTTTCATTGGATCAAATAATCTTCTTCAAATGAAGCCTACATGCCTGTGAAAGAATTAAGTCAGCCAATCACTGATCAAGTTCTACTGATTCCCTTTCTCATTCCATTTTACTCTCTGCATTCCTCTCCAGTTTCAGAGTTACTGGCACAGTGTGAGATCCCTCCTTTCAAAAAATTCTTGATAATTGTGGAAATGAGTAGGTGTTTTTCTGTCAGAGTGACAGCCATCTTTGTTTCTCTATTTATTGAATGACTTACATTGTAACATTTGGAACTTATAAAGTAGGAATACTACTGGCAACTGATAATTTGGAGTGTTTACTATATTAAATGCAAGTATTTAAAAAATATGTTATTCAAAATAGATACTCTATTCTTATCAATAGCTGTCTACCTAATTTTTTAGGTTTTGAGAATTATGCCAAGGGAATTATTATTACTTTCCCCTCTCCCATGTTACACACACACATACACACACACACACACACACACACACACACACACCCACACACACACACACACACATATATATATACTAATATAGCATATGTTACTAATACTATAGTATAATATTATATATAGTGCAAGAAAAGCATAGATTGAACATAAAATATTTCAAAGTTTGTCTTATGGAATAAAACTTTATTATCTTTTTCAATGTAATGCATGAAAAGTTTAGATCCTCAATTATCAGCCAATATAGGTGCTACCCAAATATCTTTCTGAAGTGAGAAAACCAAGTGTCCATTTCCACATTGAGAAAGGAAGGCAATGAATGAAAATTCACAACTGAGCCAGTTTCATTCCATATCCTATCATCCCAGTCTTGAAGATCCCAGGAAAGATGAAGGTTCAAGCAGTTTTTGTGCCAAACTACAACCAGTGATCTATAAAATTGCCACCAGCCTATTACCTACAAGTAATCAGAATGCATTAAAATGTTACTCGAAATCATGAAGAATTAGGCATCAATTGTACAATAAAAACTAATCTATTTCATCAAACCAACAGTGTAAAGAGGAAAGCATTGGAAGTGTCTGAAGAATCTGCAACACTGAGCAACCTCCATAAACTTTTAATGTGGTTAGGCCTTTAGCCTCATTGCCTGGACTCAAACATACATACACAGTTTTTCAATGGGTCACCCCACCTAAATCTTCACTTAGCCAAGTTCAACTTCAGCTTAAGCAATTCTCGCACAGGCTAAGTTTTAGCAATTCTCGCACAGGCTATGTCTCTGTGTCTATAAGACAGCATTGATAATTCCAACCAAGCTAATACACAAGAGATCACATAAATTTAGTGTTACCATAGAAGACATTTTTAGGTTTGCTAATGACTTATATATGTAATTTATGTACTGACTTACTGCTTACATTTAATTGAAATTTATACATATATAAAATGTTATTGCTTATGTTCATTTTTATGAGTATCTCCTGACTTCTCATATTAGTATCTACATACAACTAACAAGGTTTGTTCTAAGGTAAATATTTGGTTAAAATATATCTAGTCTATAAAAAATATAAAATGCATTATATCATATGCAATTTAGATGAAACAAAAAGGTTGAAGTGATATTGGAATGTCAATGTTTGGGAAAATCTACCTATGTTTAATACATTGTGGTTCATTGACTGTGAAATGAGAAAAATAACTGTGCAAACAGTCCTATGCTGCAATGTCATGTTGGAAAGTCCAGAGCCAAATGACCTCCCAGGATGTCAGATATGGACATGGGTAAGACGAGATCTGTCAACAGTGTGTAGATTCTCAAACAGCATTTTCTGTGAAAAATGACAAAAAAATTGTTGCCAAATTTATTAATTGGTAAAAAGTAATTCTATTCAATTAGTCTATATGTGTTTTCATACCACTGTCATGTATTTTTATTACTGTAGGATTGCAATACATTTAGAAGTCAGGAACAGTGTTACCTACAGTTGTGTTGCTCTTCTTTGGAAACTCTTTAATTATTTATATCTTTATATTTTCCTCTCAGTTTTGGAATTGTTTTTCTGTTTCTGTATAAAACTGTCTTTGAGATGTTTTACAGCATTAAATATTTTTAACTCTGAATATTTTAATCATATTAATTCTCCCAATACATGACTACACAATGCTTTTCTTTTTTTTTACAAGTTATACAGATTTACAGAAAAAAAATGAACAGTAGGAAATCACTAGATAATGGATTACATATTGTCATCTTAGAAATAATTGCTCAAGTCACAAAATTAAAGCTTGTAAAGTGGACATTCCATCAATGATACTGCAAACAGTTCTCTTCAATGATCCAATAAAACTCTGTGATATCATTTTCTATCTTATACACTTAAATATACATGCAGTTATATAGTTTAGAGCACTTTCTTTTTCTCTCTTTTGTACCATGACTATTACACATTTTGGGTTTTATTGCTCCTACGGTTCTTATTACTTTTTTGGAAGAGAGTAAAACCGAATGTGACATAACAGAACAGAATCGGTCAAGTCAAAAGGGTGGACATAATAGATAATGTAAAAACATAATACAAGGTGATCAACAATGGTTACCATAATGCCTCCCGCTATCTCTAATAGAATTGCCTATATCAATAGTTATAATACAATTGAACAAAACAGTAAAGAATAAAACCGACAAACCCAAAACATTGGAGACATTGTAGGTCTTCAAAAGTAGATAAAAGTCAACGAGACTGGGCGTTATAATGAATCTCATTATCTTCACAGCTGATGCCTAAACTTTCGAACCTGATACTATCCAGCAAAACAGAATAGGGGGACATCAGTTAAAAACCAGATGGTGAGAGTAATACAGGGCTTTAACTCGAGGTAATGGAAAGTCAAAGTGGGTTACTATAATATATCCTGCTATTTTTTCCCTTTAATTAAAAGGATAAAGATAAAAAAGTAAATAATGGAGTGGAGATTGAGATAAAAGAGGGCATAACAATGAAACAGTGCAGATCAAAACATAACCATTTAAGCAGAATAGTGTTTCACCACCAGATAATCCTAACCTAAAAGTAGTTACCATATTGTCTCTTTTCTATTTATTTGTTTGTTTAGTTCCCTTCACTTCTATTTTTCAGTTTTCAGTATACAAATAATTTATTTTCTTGACTAGATTTAATGCTAGTGTTTAATATTTTGGGCACTATTTTAAATCAGATATTTTTCTTTATTTACTTTTTTGGATAATTATTTTATAGAAACCAAGCTGGTTATATTGTGTTGATTTTTTTATTCTCCAGATTTATTGAAATGATTTATTAGTTCTAGCAGATTTTTAGATAGCTTCTTCAGTGATTTCTGTATTTATTTGAAAACAAATAATTTTATTCTTTCTTTCTTTTTTCTTTCTTTTTATTTTTCTTACTTTTATTGCGAAAAGGTCTCACCATGTAGTTCTTATCAGCTTTAAACTTACTGTATCACCCAGGCTGGCCTCTAATTCAAGATTATCCCTTAGCCTCAGCCTCCCAACTGTTAGGATTACAGGCTTGTGCCACTATGCCTGGTTTATTTTACTTTTGTGATTCAGTTGTCATTTCTTTCTTTTATTTTATTAACATTCATTATTTGATTCTTTTTTATCTAATTGGTCTATTTGGTACAGTTTAGTCTCTCAGCAGTGTGTGACCTTGTTTAGTCTTAGAGAAAAAGATTCCAGTTATTCAGTTTTTTCTCAATTTGTAGCTAGCTGTATTTGGTATTAGAGGTTATTGCAGTATTAAAGTCAGTTTCCTTCAACTTAAGTTACAAAATGTTTTCATGAAAGAAAGTTGAATATTGTCAAATACCTTTTTTTGCATCTATTGAGAAAATCATGCATTTGTCATTAAATCTGCTAAAGTAATATATCACATTGATTTATTTGCATCATTCTTGGTTTAACCAATCATTTGACTTATGATCCAACAATATGTTCAATTAAATTGCTACAATTTGTTAAAAATTATTGCATCCAAGTTCTAAAACTTAGTCTGTAGTGTTTTTTTTGCTTTTGCTTATTTTTCCTTGTAATATATTTGTCTGACATAAGTACTAGAGTAAAATTGGCTTTATACTTACACATACATGCTTAACTGATCTTGAACAAGGATACCCAGAATGTACAAATGAGAAAATGCTAGTCTCTTCTGTAAATAACATTGGGAAAAATGTATACTCACCTTTAAAATGATGAAATTGGACCTTTAAATTATCGCACTAAAAATCAATTCAAAACTGAATACAAACCTAAATGTAAAAACTGTAAGTCTCTTAAAATATGGACAAAGTAAAACTTCCCGATTTTTCTCATGAATAATTGTCTTTTTCAAAAAAGAAATCCATTTTTAACACTCAGTATTCTTTGTATACATACAGTAAATATTGAAGTTGGCATTCATAAGAGAAACAATTTTTATGTACAATTTTATTGTTTTTAGCTTATGTTCTTGTTTTCACACAATTTTATTGAAGTATAAATGATAAATGAAATATTTCAAAGCTACAAAGTTGTGATTTGATATATATATGTATTCTAAAATTATGACAATAAGGAATTTAGTATACCTATGCCCTCGATTACTGTGTTTTCTTCTTGTAAAATACATAAATGTTTAAACTTTAAGTAAATATCCATTTATTAAATATAATCACTGTGCTTTATATTAGATGCCTAAAACTTTTTTATTTAGTGATAGTTTGCACCCTTTGACCAACTTTTCTCCATTTCTACCAACCTTTAATGCCTCAGATCATTGTTAATTGTTTCATTTTAATTCTTTTTAAAGCTTTTTCTTATATGAATAATATTATATAGATATTGATGATCTCTGTTTGGTCTATTTCATTTAGTAAATGACCTCTAGGTTGATACATATTGTCACAAATGACAGCATTGCTTTTCTTGAAACTGAAAAAATACTCCACTTTGTTTGTTGTGTATGATCAATAATATAGCTTTTTATATTTTGAGATGAGCAAGGATGTTTGGAACCTCTTCCCCAGGAGATTTATTTTAAGATAAAGAAGTTTGGTACATTTCTCTCTCTCTCTCTCTCTCTCTCTCTCTCTCTCTCTCTCTCTCTCTCTCTTTCTCTCTCTCTCTCCATTATGATTTATCTCTGCATTCCATATTCTTTTCCATTTTTTGGCTAGTATTGTAGTGTTTTGATTCCCATAGCTTTGCAATATATATTGAAATAAGAAACTGTGGTATCTCTATTTTTATATGAGTTTTGGCCACATGCAATTATTTTTTGCTTCAAATTAAATTTTAAGGTTTCTTATCTATGCTAAATATTGTGATAAGAATGTCAACACCTGTATGCTCAAGTTCATCACAATGTTGTTTACTTGAAAGTTCTAACCAGAGAAAAATGTGCTACATTGAAAAAGTCTACAGACTAGCCTTTCTAAAATTACCTCTGGAGTCATATGAGTTTATTTTCCGCATAATGTATTATTGTAATTATGTGTTTATTTGTCTTATCTTCTTCCTTATTGTGTCTCTGCGAATAAAAAAATTTATATTACTAATTATTCAAGTATTTAGTACAATTTTCATATTAAGTGGAGTCCAGACAATAAGTAGAAATAATGGTAATTATTTAAACAGACAGAAATTGATATGAAAACAATGTGATAACACTTTAGCAGTGCACATCTACATAGGATAAAAAAGGAATGATGTTTTAGTGTTAATAGTTGTAAAGAAGAGCAGTATGTAATACCTCAAAAAAAAACAGATGAAGCTGAAGGGGATTCCTGAAGCTAAAAAGTTGTCCAATGATGTTGGGACTCAGACTTTTCAGAATAAAGAGGAAGAAGCAACTATTGTGGTGTCTCAGAGGAGATATAGCAAGAATCATTTTGATTGTGTAAGAAAACTAGATAGCAAAATCAATTTCTTGCACTTGAAGTAACTATTATTGCAAGAATAATAAACAAAAAGGTTTCTCTCTCTAAAACTCTTTTATTGCTCTAGTCTTTAAGAAACACAGCTAATAAGATAGAAACATAGCTTCTGTGGCCCCAACACCAGATTAGCTGGAATACATAAAGTGAATTTGAAATGAAAGCCAAGAGTTAATCTATAGCAACAGTCATACATATTTTAACAACAAAAACAAGTTATTACTTTTCTTTCCAAGAAGTAATTTTTCTTTGCACAACAAAACTACTCTTCTGCACACACCCCAAATTTATGTAGTGCCCATAACTGGCTACATAGATCCAAATCTGGGTGATGGTCGCTGTATCCATCTCTATGCTATTTTGTTTCTCATATTCATAGTCCTGTCTGAATATTTTACACCTACAGACTAAAGTATGAAAATCACTAACATTTTATGAAATACTTAATGAAAAAACCATAAGCATAGTTATAAATAAATATAGAGATGTACGTAAGTACAATTGCCAATGGCAAATGTGCTTAAGTGTCAGTTTTATCATTCTTGTACCTGGTTATGCATATACAGTTTGTCTTCCATTAACCACACTTGTTTCCTTTGTTCTTGGATAAGAACTCAGCTGGTCTAAGTCTTTACCTGCTTAAAAAAAAAAACACTTCATTCATGAAGAGACAAAACATTTAATGGTTTTTCCTTTGTATTTTTTAGTAAGTGTATGGTAATTTTGTATTAATTTTTACTATTTGACATTAAAGGATTAAGATAGAACCAAGCTGAGATTCAAGACATAATACTCTGAGACCCCCTGTTGAATAACAGCACCATTATTTTACTTGGAATCTTAATCAATCACTCAGCAACAGAAATTCTCTTCAATGACTGCTGGCTAATAGCATAAAAATATGAGCAAGTAAACTGATGGCTAAGTGCAGCTTTCAACTTGATGGAACAATACTGCACTCTCTCTGAAACACTGGGAGCCAGAATGGTCACACTAGCAATAGATGAAGCCTGTGAGGATTAATAGAGAAATATAGAGTGAAAATGTATTGGTTAGAACCCCATCATGACACAGAATTTATCTGTGTATGTGTATTTTTGTGAAAATATTTCTTAGTCTTACCAAATAAGAGATGGAATAGTTGAAATCATCAGCATTCTGGAGAGCAAAAGATCCAATAGAACCTTAATCCAAGAGGCCAGAGGAAGCCACAGAACAAGAAAGTTAAAAGATACTCAACCAGTTTATAACCAAACAATACAAGTTCTCTGGGGAATTGCTTATGTAAGGACTCTGGAAAGGCTGAAGAAGCTAGTATCTGAGTCCACAGGCAATGGTAATAGCAATAGCAGAAAAGAGCTTTTCAAAAGCTAGCCAACTTCTTTTTTCCTCCTCTCATTCTATGTGGGCAGCAACCTTTTGTGTATATTATTCATAATCAGAGTGGGTCTTCTCTCAGATTGAGGGTTCCCATGCTCTTTTCTCTTAAAACAAACCTGAAATACCAAGAATTGTGTTTTATTAATATGATGGGTGTTCTCTAATCCAGTTAAATTCATAATCAGGATTAATGCCCACTATTATGGTTTATACATTGTGTCTACTTGAAAAGTCTAGAAGTTTAACTAAGTGATTGAGCAGCTCTACATCCTGGGGTGTAAAGAACAAGCAATTACTATTCTAGCATATTGTCCATTGTGTCAATTTGAGAAGGTTGAAACTTTAGGTGATTCAGCAGGAGGCCAGGCTTCTTATTTTGTAGCATGCTCAGCTGGTGCGAAAGAAGGACACCAGTGCTTAACCCACCAAAGGGGAACAACCGGCATAAATAAAGAGCAATTGAGGAACTGATGGCTGCTTCTTCAGAGAAGCTCCAGTCATCACCTTTGGCTTTGTCTTCACCTTCAGCTTGAACATCATCTCCTAGCTTCTGGCACAGATTGTGTGGCTTCTGCCTGGGACTCATCCTTCACTGTAGACTTTTCACCTTCATTGTAGACTCTTCAGTTCCATCATAAATTCTTCAGTGTTACATCGCAGACCCATTGGCCTCCTGATACGGACTTGAGCAGAACACTGCAATAAGCTTCATCCCTTCAACCTTTAGTGCACAGACACTCTGTGCAAGCTCCCTCATATGTCTTTGTGGCTGACCATTGCAAGACAATCTTGTAATTTCTTATACAGTTGCAGATTTTGTGTTATATATCTGTTTCTCTAGTAAACCCCGACTGATATAGTCACAGAGATATTGCAATTGGGGGAGAAAATGCTATCATTTCACCAGCCAGATTAGTGTATTTTGCAGTTTTCACTGGTTGCTTATGCAAATAATAATAATAGTAATAATAGTAATAAAATAATAATGTAACTCACAGTGTATAATCCCATGCTTTCAGTATGTTGCTTTCCAACTCTGTTTTTGGTTGTATATTAAGAAGGCATGTACTTGTTTCACTAAGCAAGTTGCTTATGACATGTGGGGTAAGTGATGACACTTTCGAATCCTTCAGACTGTACCACTTACAGTGTAAAATGTTCCTTTAGCAAAAACAACTGTATACAGAACACTATGATGGTGAATGAGGCAGTTGGTAATTTCATGAATGCTATGCCTAGAAGTGTCATGTTTAGAAGTGCAGATCCACATTCACAAGTATTTCTATTCTTGTAACAAAAGTAAACTATATCTTGTCCTGCATGATATAATTGGATCAGTGTAATCAATGTAACACCAGGAATTTTTTTCCACATAGATAACACAGTTTATCTTTGTTGTTGTCTAAATATTTTATGTAGCCATATATTATGTAGCTATTATATCATTCTCATTTATGTAACCATATTTTATGTAGCTATATCATTCTCATTAGTTGTTTTTTTTTAAATTGGTCTACTCTGTACATATCGGTTGTAGAAAAAGAGAGTGGATTTTATGCACAATGTATATCATCTTTTGATCTGATTCCTCTGCACAGGAAAATCTTTGGTGAGTATGTAAGTGGAACATAAATGTTTTCATAATCACTAAGTAGTTGGAATTTCATTTAAATATTTCTTCTTTAGATTTCCTCTAATCCTTCCTTTATTTTCTATATCTTTGATCATTCTTCCAGACTGTGAACAAATGGTCCTGAATCAATTTCGGTCTCTATTTATAACAGTATTTCACTGCTTACTAAATGAAAAACTGAATGAATTGCTTGTGTCTACCAGGAAGGGTTATCTTACTATTTCAGAGTCACTTTTGGATTAGGATGTATATCTAAATCTGTTTATTTTCATTTGGAAATAATATATAAACACCTGGAAGTCTTTTTTATCTTCAGTGAACATGTGGAAAAGATAAGTGCCTATATATGATGATTTACATGATGATTTGATTTCTTATTCCCATACATATAATGATAGCCAAGTTTAGATAGAAAAAGCCCAGGGCATTTTCTCAAAAAAGTAATAGTTACAACAGTAGATGCAAATTTATTTCCAAAGCCTTGAAGACAATGCTTTTACTTTCTTAATGTAAAATTTCAGGAATTCTTTACTTTTTCTGTTTTGACAGAATGTTAAATATCATTGTATATGCCTTCATCCTCTAAGAGGGCCAAGGTAAAGCAAGGAATTACTTCTCAAAAGGAGAACTGTTACTTTATAAAGTGGATATACATTTGTTCCTAATTTTGATGATCTATTATCCTTTCACTGCTCTCAGAAGCTTCATCTATTTTATATCTGTGGCAGTACATTTGAGTATTATTGGACGTATCCATTCTTAGATCTCAAGTAGAAAAGCAAATCTCACTATACTAGGATCTGCTTTATTTTCATCCTTAGTCAAAATTGGCAGCTTTGTGCAATATTTAATATATGAAATTGAGGATATCTCTTGGTAGAGAGCAAGAGTTTGCAAAACCATGACACAGAAACATTATGATCCATTTTGAGCACTGCAGGTTGAGACTCAAATTGCTGATTAGTTTCAGAGGACCATCAGCCTGCGGTAAGTGACCAGTGCACTCTGCCCCAAATCCAGACTGTTTGGGACCCTCCAGGTTTCCCAGTGCAGTGAAGTGGCTAAATGGGCCCCAGGCACCAACATCTGCCACCCAATTCTGGCTGTGGTTGGAGAACTGTGGAGTTTCCAACAAGCAGGGAAGCGCACAGTGTCCCTGGAGCCCAGCTTGTCTGGAACTATGGATTTCTAAAAAGGCAGAAGAGGGCCATTGGTTCTACAGGCCCAGCAGCCTGGGGGAACTGGTGCCAGAGTTCCAGGAGCTGCAAACATTAAGTTGATTTCCAACAGACCCTGAGGAAGCTTTCAAATAACACTTGAAACACAGAAATATAGGAAAATGAAAAAACAAAAGACCAAATTACAACCTCAAACCTCCAACCCATCTCAAGAAAGCCTAGGAGCCATGTATATAGAAAAAAATATATGCCATACACCTCAACTATCGAACATAATAGCTACTGAAATAAACAAGCAACTCCAGGAAGTTTTAAAGAAATTCAAACTCGAAATAATCTCCCAGGTAAAAGAAGAAATAATAAAAGAAATGAAAGAGATGCTGACATATCTAAAGAAAACACAGTTAAAAAATTGGAGCAAATAAACAAAAAGATAGAATCCCTAGATGAGCACTATAAGAAACAAACAGAATACATAATGCAGATGCACAGAGATATACAGGAAATAAAAAACTCCACTGAAAGTTGTAAAAACTGCCTCAATGAAAGTGAAGATAGAATTTCAGACTGTGAAGACAGGATTGTAGCTAGTGAAGAGGAAAGGAAAGATCTTTTAAAAATAACAAGGAATCAGGAAATAACAATTCAACAACTGCAAGATGATGCAAAGAAAAATAACATAAGATTGATAGGAATTAATGAAAAAGAAGGGGGCAAAATAAAAGATGTCAAGAGGATATTTAGCGAAGTAATAGCTGAAAATTTTCCAAGCATGAGATCAGTAACCAACATCAGGTCCAGTTAAGCCTATAGAACTCCAAATAGTCATAAGCAAAATAAAACTACACCCAGACATATAATAATCAACATCCCAGAAATCCAACACAAGACTAGATTATTGAAAGCTGTCAGAGAGAAAAGACAGATCACTTATAAATCAGAATCACACTATCAGAATCACAGCAGACTTCTCAGCACAAAAATAAAGTCAAGAAGAGCATGGAGTGAAGTATTCCAGATCCTAAAGCAAAATGATTTCCAACCTAGACTGATGTACCCTGCAAAACCATCATTCAAAATCAATGGTGAAATATGATACTTCCATGACAAAGAACAGCTGAAGAACATCATGAACACCAAGCCAACCTGCAAATAATATTGAGACATAGTTAAGCTACATAAAGGAAAAAACCACTAAGCAAAGCAGAAATTAAACAGAACAGAAAGATAAAGATGCAACAGCAGAGAGATAACATGTTAACAATAAAACAATATATAACAGTTATAACCATTAATGTAAATGGTCTCAATGCACCAATCAAAAGAAACAGAATAGCAGAATGGATCAAGAAACAAAATCCAACCATATGCTATTTACAGGAAACCCATCTAACCCAGAAGAATATTCACAGACCGAAAGTCAAAGGATGGAAAACAATACTTCATGCAACAGGAATCCAAAAAAAAAAAAAAAAAAAAAAAAAAAAAAAAAAAAAAAAAAAAAAAAAAAAGCAGAAGTAGCCATTCTGTTTGCAGACAATGTGTACTTTAAACCAACAATGACCATAAAGGACAAAGAAGGTCACTAAATACTCGTTAGGGGAAAACTCCAAGAGGATGAGATAACTATCTTAAATATATATGCACCAAATTTCAGAGCACCCAGTTATATAAAACAACTATTAACAGAAAATAAAACTCAAATTATCAATAACACAATTGGAACAGAAGACTTTAACATGCCATTGATTTCAAGGGACAGAGAACCAGACAGAAAAGGAGCAATGAAATAACAGAACTGAATCACACCTGTAAACAAATGGACTTGATAGACATATACAGAATGTTCCACCAAACAACATCAGAATGCACATTCTTATCAGCACTACATGGGTCCTTCACCAAATTAGACTATATATTAGCTCACAGAACATATTTAAACAAATGCAAAAGAGTTGAAATCATCCCTTGCATGTTATCAGATCATAGCGCTCTGAAATTAGAAATTAAGGATAAAAGATACTGCAAAAACCCCACAAACACACAGAAACTAAATACTCCACACTCTGGAGGAACCAGTGGGTCACAGAAGAAATTAAATAATACCTATAAAAAATGAAAATGCAGATACAACTTACCAGAATCTGTGGGATGCAATGAAAGCAGTCCTCAGAGGAAAATTTATTGCACTGAGTTCCCACATCAGGAAAACAGAATGAATACAAATAAATAACATGATACTACACTGCAAACAACTAGAAAAAGAAGAGTAATTCAAGCACAAAGCAAAAAGAAGAGAGGAAATTATAAAAATCAGAGCAGAAATCCATGCAATAGAGACTAAGAAAACAATCCAAAGAATCGATGAATCAAAGAGTTTGTTCTTCGAAAGAATAAATAAAATTGATAAGCCCCTAGCCAACCTTTTTTTAAAAAGGGAAGAAAAAGCTCAAATTCATGCAATAAGAAATGAAAAAAGTGAAATCACTACAAACTCTACAGAAATACAGAAGATCATCAACACCTATTTTGAAAACCTCTACTCTCAAAGGTTTGATAACACAGGAGAAAAAGACAGATTCTTAGAAACATAGGAAGTGCCAAAGTTAGATCAAGAGGATCTAAAACTGCTGAATAACCCAATCTCAATTAATGAAATTAAAAATGTAATTAAGTCCTTACCTACAAAGAAGAGCCCAGGCCCAGATGGATTCACTGCAGAAATCTACAAGAAATACAAAGAAGACATAATGCCGACATTCCTCAAACTATTCAATGAAATTGAAAGGGAAGTAATTGTTCCTTAGTCATTCCTGGAAGCAAATATTACTCTAGTACCAAAACCTGAGAAAGACCTAACTAAAAAAGAGAATTATAGACCAGTCTCCCTAATGAACACATATGCAAACATTCTCAATAAAATATTGGCAAATAGGATGCAGCAAATCATCAAGAAGATTATACACCATGACCAAGTGGGATTCATCCCAGGAATGCAGAGATGGTTCAACATACATAAATAAATAAGTGTAATCCACCATATCAATCAAGCCAAAAGTAAGAATCACATGATCATTTCTATAGATGCAGAAAAAGCCTTCAATAAGGTCCAACATTCATTCATGGTAAGAACTTTACAGAAAAAATGGAACAGATGGTTTTTACCTCAATATAATAAAGGCCACTTATGACAAACCAAAAGCCAGCATCATACTAAATGGCCAAAAATTGAAAGCCTTTACTTTAAAATCAGCCACAAGACAAGGATGTACTTTATCACCACTCCTAATTAATATAGTACTGGAAGTACAAGCCAGAGCAATTAGACAAAAGAGAGAAATAAAAGGGTAAAGATGGGAAAAGAAGAAGTTAATTATCATTGTTTGTAGATGACATGATACTCTACATAGAAGAGCCCCTAATCTCCATTGAAAGGCTCTTAGATGTCATAAATAAATTCAGTAATGTAGCTGGATACAAAATCAATACTCAGAAATCAATAGCATTCCTATACACTAACAACAAAATCACAGAGAGGGAAATAAGAGAAACCACACTTTTCACACTAGCAAGCAAAATAATGAAATATTTAGGAATTACACTTACAAAAGAAGTGAAAAAGCTATACAGGGAAAATTATAATACATTGAAAAAAGAAATTGAAGCTGATCTCAGAAAACAGAAGACAACTCTTGTTCATGGATAGGAAGAACAAACATTGTGAAAATGGCCATTCTCCCAAAACTGTTATACATATTCAATGCAATTCCAATAAAAATACATCAACATACCTTATAAATCTAGAGAAATCACTCCTAAAATTCATCTGGAACCAGAAGAGACCTAGAATAGCAAAGGCAATTCTAAACAGCAAAGGCAAGGCAGGAGGCATCACAATCCCTGACTTGAAGTTATACTACAAAGCAACAGTAGTAAAATCAACATGGTATTGGAATCAAAACAAAGCCAAAGATCAATGGAATAGATTAGAAGATACAACCACAACTACAAACACACTGAACCACCTTATCTTTGATAAAGGAGTCAAGCAGGCTCACTGGAAGAACGGCAGTGTCTTTAATAAATGGTGCTGGAAAAACTGGCTCTCCATTTGCTGAAAACTAAAGCTAGACCCATGCCTATCACCATTTACTAAATTAAAATCTAAATGTTTCAAAGATCTGAATATTAAACAGGAACACTCAATCTATTGCAAGACAAAATGGCTATAAACCTTGAAGACATAGGGGTAGGTAGAGAATTCATGAACAGGTCTCAAACCACATGGGAAATACTTCCCAGAATCAATAATTGGGACCACCTATTATTAAAAAGTTTGTGCATGTCAAAAGAAATCTCCAGCATAGTGAATAGAAAATCCACAAACTGGGAAAAGATCTTAGTGAACTCGCCCTCAGACAAGGGACTCTTGTCTAAAACATATAAGAATTAAAAAAAAAATAACTCAGACCCCAAAATTCAAAGATCCAATCCAAAAATGGGCATCTGAGATGAATATGCACTTCTCAGATGAAGAAACGCAAATGAAAAATAAATACATGCAAAAATGTTCATCATCATTGGTCATTAGAGAAATGCAAATTAAAACCACACTGAGATTCCATCTTACTCTTGAAAGAATGGCCAGGATCAAGAAAACCAACAACAACAAATGCTGGAGAGGCTGTGGGGAAAAAGGAACTTTCCTACACTGTTGGTGGTAGTGTAGACTGGTATAGCGTTTGTGGCGGTCAGTCTGGATATTTCTCAAAAAGCTGGGATCGGAAGTCCCATTTGTTCCAGCTATTCCACTTCTAGGCATATTCCCAGAAGAAGTGAAAACATAATACCAGAGTGATATATGTGCACCTATGTTTATAGCAGCACAATTTGTAATTGCCAAATCATGGAAACAACCAAATGTCCATCAACTGAGGAATGGATAAAAAAAATGTGATATTTCTGTACAATGGAATATTACTCAGCTACGAAGAAGGATCACGTTGAGATATTTATCAATAAATAGGCACAGTTTGAGACCATACTCATAAGTGAAATCAATAAATCTCACATGTGTGAACTCTGAATAGTTTCTCTAATGTAAGTAATGATTCATATATAAAAGTATGTGGTAATCATGATTCTTCATTATGTGACCTTGAAGCCTTATAAATTTTTCACTTATTAATTGGAATGGCTTTATTCTGGGCTGCTTGATATGGAAATATTTGAAGTTATAGTATATAAAGTTATATTAAAACATTTCAAGAAAAAAGGCACTATAGTAACTACTATTAAGTCGGTTTTTTGGTGGTGAAGCACTAGGTTGTTGAAACAGTCATGCTTTGACCTGTATTGTTATGTTGTTATGTCCTCTTTTATCTCAATATCTCCCTTATTCATTAAAAAAATTACTTATTTTTTTATGATTTTTTTAATTAATGGTAAAAATAAAAAAATAGCAGTATATATTAAATTAACTTTTTTGATTTCCTATTAACTTGATTTGAAGTCCTGTAATATTCCCACTATCTTGTTTTGACTGATTAGACTCTGGTCCATTCTGAATGATAATATCAAGTTTGAGAGTATAGGCAACTACTTTGAAGGCAATAAGATTCACTATGATGCCCATTTTGGTTTGACAATTATCTCCTTTGGAAGTCCTGTAATGTTTACAATGTTTAGGTTTTATTGGTCTTGTTCTCTACTGTTTTGTTCAACTTTATAATACCTAATGACATAGAACATTCATTTTAAGGAAGCAAGAGGCATTATGGTAACCATTGTTGATAACCTTGTACTCCGTTTTTACATCATGTGCTATGTCTATCCTTGGTTTTGACTGATAGCTGTGTTTTGCCATACTTGACTTCATTCTCCTCCAAAAAAATTAATAAGAACTATGGAGTAATAAAACCAAAAATGTGTAAATTTTGTTGTAAAAAAGAGATGGAAAATGTGCTTTAAGAATACAACTGTAAGTAGTTTAGGGGTGTTAAATAGATGACCATATTAATGATTTTGGTTGGATCATTGAACACAAATGTTTGCATTCTCACTGTTTGAATGTCCACTTTGTATGTTTTAATACTGTGACTTGAGCAACTATCTCTAAGATGATAATGTGTAATCTATTTTTTTCTTTTTTTTTTTTTTATTTAAGGAGAAAAGAAAAAAAACAGTGAAGGGGTACAAGTTATACAGATTTACAGAAGAAAAAATGCGCAGTAGGAAATCACTAGTTAATGGATTACATATTGCCATCTTAGAAATAATTGTTCATGTCACAAAATTAAAGCTTGTAGAGTGGACATTTCAACAATGATACTGCAAACAGTTCTGTTCAATGATCCAATAAAACTCTGTGATATCATTTTCTATCTTATACACTTAAATATACATGCAGTTATATAGTTTAGAGCACTTTCTTTTCCTCTCTTTTGTACAATGACTATTACACATTTTGGGTTTCATTGCTCCCACGGTTCTTATTGCTTTTTTGGAAGAGAGTAAAACCAAATGTGACATAACAGAACAGAATCGGTCAAGTCAAAAGGGTGGACATAATAGATAATATAAAAACATAATACAAGGTGATCAACAATGGTTACCATAATGCCTCCCGCTATCTCTAATAGAATTGCCTATATCATTAGTTATAATACAATTGAACAAAACAGTGTGTAATCTATTAACTGGTGATTTCTTACTTTTTTTTTTCTAGTTCTGTATTACTTGTACCCTTACATGGCTTTGTTTTGTTTTGTTGTTCTCTTTTTCCTTTTAAATAAAAATTTTAAAAAAAGACTCAAATTGCTTCTCAGGGTCTTAAAACGGATATAGAAGTGGAATAAAATCATGTTCCAAAAGAATAAACTCATATCATATATTGAGGATAAACTGACATTTTTTTCATAAACGTACAATAATGTGGAACAACCACCAGAGTAATCCTGTGATTTAAACATGACAGTTGTGGTTCACTATCCATTTAGTTCCTTCAGAGGCCAAAAGAAAACTATTTTATGTTCCATTTTGAAGAAAACAGTATTGCAATTTGTACAAGCCAAATTCATCTTTTGCCTTCTTTATCTACCTAAAAGCCCGTCCATTATTTATTTTCCTCCCTATTTAATCTTACTTTATGTTGTCAGGGAAATATAATGTTTTTTTTGACTAGTCAGTTAATTATTAGTTAAGAATAAATTTAAGAGATTATTTAACTGATTATCTAATTATTTAAGTAGTAATTAATTTACTTCTAGAGAATGGAAAATTCTCTAGCAAACTTCCTGGTTAAAATTTTGCCAAAGCAATTATATGTTTGCAGATAGCGTTTAAAGTTCTTGGGAAAGAAGGTAAGAAAAAACTACTGCTGGCTTTACAAATATTGCAGGAAGCTACCAATGCCTGCTTGCCTAGAGGTTTCTGATAACCTTTTACTTTTCCTCAGCTGGCATCTTCTGTCATGTCATGAAGAGTGATATATATTTGTTTCTGTTCTTTGTTCTAATGTTATGATTTTAATCAAGTACTTCTCTTTGAAAAATTCTGAACCAAAATCCTGTTCACAACCTAGTGTATATATTTTGATATGTTAGCATTCTGTGAATTATGCATCCAAGAAAAGCTATAAAATTCTGGTGTGGTGCTATTATGGTTTGATAACTAGTGGTCAACTTAATGCCAGCTGGATTACGTCATCATGCATTGAGAGAAAATGCTCCACCTGAAGAGGGTTGCCAGGATAAACAGGTGGAGAAAAAGAGAGGTGTTGGGAAGGATTGAGGCTTATGTGATTTTCTGACATGGCAGTAAGGTTTCAGTTAAGAAAGAGAAATGCAAAAAATTTGCAAGATATTGAACTCTACCAGGAAATATTTTGATGGTGAAGCTGAAGATCTGAATCACAGTATATACAATTAAGACACAGAAAGGGATAAACAGGTTGAGCAGAACATAAAAAAAAAAGAATTAAATTTTCACAGAAATAAGAATAGATTGAAACTGTGGAGTGGATGATGTAAGCTTGGCATGTTGCAGATAATTAATATGCACAGAGATGATAACACATGGAATTTTGCTTCGAGTTTTCAGTAGGAGAGGTATATGAAAATAACATTGAGGCTGTGGAAGATTGCTCAGTGGTTTGATAGGTGATGATATAAGTCATCATGAAAAGAAGACAAGAATTCAAAGAACTGGTCAAGAAGACCATTGCAGGGTGCGTGACATCTGTAAATTTTACAAGCTGCTTGAAAGACAAGAAATATGGCGTCTTCTGCCAATGGAGGTCTATAGAAGATCCTAGCAGAAACTCCCTGTGAGAATGGTATGGAGTCTTTGATCTGCTTCTGTGTGGAGGCACACTGCCCTAGAATCATTCATATGGCAGAAAACTAACCTGGCAGTACATTTAAAGATAAAAAGAGTGATCATAAATTACTGATAGAAAGGACATCAGTTTTTGTTGTAGTCTTGATTTACAGGGTAATAAGTTAAATACAGGTCACAACATTTAGAGGATTATTTTATAATACTCAACCAGAGTCAATTGCCAATGAATGCAGGAGATTTTTTATCACTAGAGACCCAAAGAATCCAGCTGAGAGCCTGGATCCCTTGACAATGTCCTCCATGAGTCCATCTGGAGGCCCAGAGCCCGTGACAATATCTCATGCAAGTCTGTATCAAAGATTTGTACTGAGAAAGCCCAAAGACTAGTGGTAGAAATGAGAAAGCACCCGTGGGGTGAAGGATCTATGTCAGCAGCCTGAAGAATCTGTGCTAGAACCAAGAAGTGAAGCTCAAGGTAAGACCGGAGATCTCCCAAAGAGAACCACAAGCATCATCAGTGACTGTGAGGACCTGAGCTCTTCTGATGATAAGAGCTGATAGTTTTTTTTATCACAAAAACCAATGTGACAAATCTTTCCAAGAAAATCAACAACATAACTTCTTCAGTTCTCCTTTTATGCTCTTGGCAAGAATCCTCAGGTGGATCTTTGACACCCACACCATGCTGATAAAGTTCAGCTAATTAGTTAATCCCATAGACAAATGTTTGTATGAGTTTGTGCCCCACTCACAGCACTAAAATCTGTATCAGTCAGTGTTTTACTAGATAAATAGTTATAAAACAAGATATTAAAATGTATAAGAAATTATAAGATTGGCTATGATGGTCAGTCACAGAATTGGATGAGGAAATGTGCAGAGGGCACCTGCATGCTAGAGACTTAAGGTTTCAGTCCAAGGTCTGGAGTTCACATGCATTCTGTGCATGCCCATATCAACAGGCCAGTGGGTCTGTGACAGAAGTCTGAGGATTTTACCCTGGAAGGCAAAAGAGTCTATGCTGGAACGCTGAAGGAAGTGGAAGTCAAAGAGTTTGCACTAGAAGCCAGGGGATAATGTCCCAGCTGAGTGTCAAAAACTGGAGCTCCTCAGAACAGAAGCAAATTCATCCTTCCTCATTCCCCCTTCATATAATCCAGGTGATGAGATGCCCTAGCACACATCTTCTACACATTAGGTTATAGAATTGCTGAGCCAATTTAGTTCTGTTTTTAAACTTTTCCAGTTGACATATTCAACCATTGTACTTGGCTTGTGTGCTGTTCAGTTATTCAGAGGCCTAGGTGGTGGGCTGGGGTTTTGGCTCAGCAGCATAGGCGCCTGCCTGGTAAGGGTGAGTCATGAGTTCGATCCCCAGTAGCAAGCAAATGAACAAACAAACAAACCAGAGTTCGAGCTGGGGTTCAAGTACTTGATAATTCTAGCTTGAAGAGAGAAAATTATCTCAAAGTTGCATCATGTATTGAATAGCTATAGACCAGGTATTGGACATTTTACCATAAATCATAAATGGAGCAAATGAAATTGAAATAAAAATAATATCAGTGACTCATTTGATGACTTGCAATTGTTCAAGGTTTATCTTTGGGTAAAAATATTGGTATATTTAATATGTATATAAAAATATAAGAAAAATTCATGAGACTGTGACTAAAGTAATTTTCCCTGTTTTGAGTTCAGTTAAAAATTTTCACACTGGATATTTTTCTATCAAAAGAAGCTGTATGAAAAGCATTATATATTCATGAGGGATATCGGCTTATGGAGCCTTGAATTTTGTGAATTTCAGTACAATGAACAGATAGCATATAAATGCAAAAGTATGCATTTCTGATTTTATAAATAGAGATACTATTCTTCAACACTTAGTGCAAAAATAGTAACTGGATTTGACCATTTATCCTATCATGTTAAATTATGTGACAGCTTAAAATTATTTGATGAAGAAAGGCACTGGTAAAATTGTAACAAGTTTATTCTGACAAATCCATAAACATTTGGAAAACAGTAAATTTGACTGGTAAATTGGCTTCATTACATATATAACTTCACTGACAAATGTGTCTGCTTCAATTCGCACATTGATAGCACAAACTTAAAATGGTCATTGGTTTCTAACTTCATGAGCTAATAATAATTGTTTATTGATTATAGCATGCACCATATACATGAAAACATAACAACTGAGGGCTGGCAATTCTCTACTTTTTATTTAAATCTTCTTTTCTCTTTTTATGACAATTAGTAGAAGAGAGTCCACTAATGTTGGGGAACATAAAAGCACTGAATTAGGAAAGAGAAAAAAATTACATCCATGGTATTCATATTTTTTAAAAATCAAAAATTCTAGCTAGCTACTAGTTTTCCCTTTGAGAACTCTTCTACTCACTGGATCTCTCCTTTAATTAGCATTTTGTTATAGAGACAGAGTTCTTACCGAAATGCCTTAAATCAGCACATAAATAATGAGCAGCCTCACGGTGATTCATTGTACTGAAAATTATGCAATCAGACCAGTAATGTACATACCTGAAATTAATACTTTTTTCTTTTTTTTTTTTTTTATCGGTGCCAGGGATTGAACTGGCAACCATGCGCTTGCAAGGCAGGCACATATGCCACTGAGCTAAATCCCCAGTCCCTGAAATTAATTGTTGCATTTGCCACTTATGCTGTACAAAATCCGGGATTGATTACTTATCTTTGGAAGCTAGTTTAATTATTTCAAAAAGGAAACTAGCACTATGTACATCAGAGTAGATAAAAAATATTTCAAAAGATAATGTCTGTAAAATGTTTAGTATATTACCTAGCCTATGACCAGAAATCAAACTAGTTTTATTATCATAAGCATTCTTATTTTTTGACACTTTCTACACTGGTAACCAGATAATTGATTCTTATGTTCTAAATAAATGATTCCTTTTAGAGACGAAAATAATGATCAAGTTTTAAATAAAGCACATTATGAAAATATTCATTTCTAAGCCCTAGAAACTAATTGCATAAAATATTAAAAGGAAGAGAAAAAATTATACTGAAGAACATTTACACCAAATCTGTCACTTACTTAAAGACATGTAATTGCAGTCAGTGATTTTCTGATCCAGGAAAATTGGGCAAAGTAAAGAAAATTAGAAAAATACAAATAATGGCTAATCTTCTTTGTATTTTCCCAATTTTCTTCATGTATCCAGCGTTTGCTGTTATAGCAGTTTAGTAATGTAACTAGGTTTAACTAGCTGATGCTTTAATACAAGAGTTTAGCTCAGTGGAACAAACACCTGTTTGGCAAGTGTGAGATAGTAAACTCAATCCCTGATACAAAACAAAACAAAAAACCCTATAAAATGGTTATGGGTTAAAATGTATATATCAAATCTTCATAGAGAATGTGTCATGTTATATTTCATTTTATTTCTAATAATGTACTTTTTAACTTATAAAATTATATATATAATTTTAAATATAAATATGTCATATATACTGCAAAATATTTAAAATATACTATCATATAACAGATATTTGAAATATTCTTACTTGTAGCATGATATATGGTAAAGTTTATGCATATAACAACAATATTCAACACAGATTAATACCAAATCTAATGTGTTTTCCAAGTCTCATGTTTCTTAACTGTAATTGTCGGATCAGCACTTAATTCCAAAACCTAATTTTTTATTTCAGTTAATGTATGATAGTATATTTTTCAGTCTAGAGTGACCTTAATTTGTTTTATGATTTTGATGAAGATGGCCATGGCATGTTTGTCACCGGATGTGGAAATTTTCTTCTGTTACTTCTGTGAATATTTTAGTTATTTCACTTGCACTGACTCCTGCAACAATCTTATATTGTTGCTCTTAGCACCATCTTGAAGCTTCTGGATTGTCATATCATGCTACTTTGTTATTTTCAAAAGTTCTATCCTTTCATGATTACTAATTATGATCCTTCCCTCAAGGTCCAAAATCCTATCTTCAGCTTTATTTAAGTGGTTTTGCCATGTTTCAATAGAATTTTTGTTTCTTGTATATCTTTTGGAGTTTGTTTCATGAATTCTACTTGTTTTCTATATTGTTTATTCAAGGTTTCAATCAGTTTCCCATGCTTCTGTATTTTTTCTCTACTTTTTTCTTTAGCTGTGCTAAGCAACTCCTTTACAAAGGTTGTTGTTTCTATCTTTACATGGGTGAGTACTTCTAATTTGATTGCCTCTATAGCCTCATGGAGTTTATTTTTTTTTTATTTCACTTGCTACCTTTTCAGAGATTTATGGTGCATTACTTTTGAAGCCCTCTCTTTCAATGCCTCTTGGTAGACTAGATATTTGAGATTACATTTTGCTTTTTTGTTTTGCCATTTTCCCCTTTCAAGTTAATATTTGGTCCTTCAATCTCTAGTGTCAACGCTTGGTTGTGTGTATCTTGGGGTCCTACTCTGAGGTTGATATTTGTTCAGTTGCTGGGTCCCAAAATGAATAGGTGGGCCGGTCACCTGACTTCCCACTGCACGGCCTGCTGGGTGAGTCCTATATTCTTTCTGGGCTGACAAGCCTAGTAGTATTGATGTAGGTCAATTTTTAGTTCTTACTATTACATTATCTTCAGGTTATTCCAGGTCACCAAATTTCCCTGTTTATAGTGTTTGTGTCGGCTGAGGACCTGCTGTGTCCCTATTGTGTGCCTATGTGACTCAAAAGCCCTTTTGATTTTCTCCAAGTTGGGTGAGTCATTATTGGCACATTCCTCACCCTGCCAGATAATTTCTCTGTGCAGGAAGGAGTCACCCACACTCTTGTCACCAAGATCTTACAGTTAGTTGGAGAGAGCTTTATTACTGGCCTGTTTACCTACTGTACACCTCTATTTAAGTGCATACTCACCACACTCACTGGAGCCTGAGATCTTCTGCTTGGGTGAGGCAGTTACTGAATCTTCCTTCAAGCTAGTACAGTCAGTCTGCTGTGGTCCAAAGTTCTGGGAGAAAGGGTGGGAACTGAAGATCAACAGCAGTATTAGGTCCAGGAGATAGGGAGTTTCCCTGAGGGGCAAGCAGATATCTTGAGTCTGGCCACTTGCTAGGTATGAGTCACCATCCCAGGGCAGTGTGGCATTTCTCAATGCTGACTGGAGCCTTGCAGGAAGTAGGCCCCTGTGTGGTTCAAGGTCGCAGGGCAGTATGGTGTTCCTCAGTGGACTGGAGTTGCATCTATTTTTGAGTTTTGAGTGATGTTTGAAAGCATTCTCTGTGTACTGGGAATCACCTGGCCCACTTTTGGATCCTGGGGCAGACTGCTGGCAACCACTTGCCACATATAGCTCACTGGTTGTGGGCCAGTTCGGCCCATGGGGACTCTCAGTGTCCTCTGGTGATTTCAGACACTGGATGTGGTCTTACTGCCTGTTAGTAAAGTTCTAAGGCTTCCTCATGCATAGGAATCCAACCTGTGTGCAGTCAGGGCCCAGACTGGCTACTGGGTCCTACTGGATGCTTGGAGTTCGCTGGGTGCAGCCTGGTTAGGCCTGCTGCTACTGGGCATCTTTGGGTGATTTCATATGAAGGACATGGTCTTCCTGCCTGGGAGCAAAGTTCCAAGATTTCCCTGTGCATTGGGATTGAACCCACAGGCTCATGTGTGGGGTCAGGGCCTGGGACTGGATTCTGGGCCCTGCTTGCTGCTTCAGAAATAACATTTTTAGAATATTAAATTAATGACCATTATTTTGGATCTTTTAAAGAGTGAGAAAACATTTACAAGAAATTTGCAAAGTCCACCAGTTAAATTTTTGAATGTCATCATAAGGATTGGAAAATTAATGAGAAGCAGTGCCCTCATTTGATATCGCAGTTTCATACCATTAATTTTTCAATAAGTTTTCATATATTATTATTTTTATTTTACTTCCAAGTCAACATGTTTACTTTGCTCGTGTATCATTGCTCTAAAAAATTCTCATTGCAACTCTTCAGTGGATATACAATATAAATTATTTTCTTACATTTTCTTTTTTTTTGGTTTATTTATTTTTTTATTTAAAGGGAAAAAAGAGTATAAGGGAACAAGTAATACAGAATTTAAAAAAATCTTTAAGAAATCACTAGTTAATAGATTACATATTGTCATTTTAGAAATTGTTGTCCAAGTTACAGGATTAAAGCATACAAAGTGGACATTTAAACAGTGAGACTGCAAACAGTTGTGTTCAATGATCCAACAAAACTCACTAATATCGTCATCTATCTTAACATACCTAAACACACTTGCAGTCGTATCCTTTAGAGCTCTTTTTTTTTTCTCTCTGTTTTACAACAAAATTTACACATTTAGGATTTTATTACTCCTTAGTTCTTATTACTGTTTTTTGGAAGAGAATAAAACCAAATACGACAAACCAAAGCAGTCAGTCAAAACAAAGGATAGACATAGCACTTGATGTAAAAACAGAATACAAGGTTATCAACAATGGTTACCATAATGCCTCTTGCTTCCTTAAAATGAAGTGCCTATATCATTTGGTATACTAAAATTGAACAATGAGTACAGAACAAGACAAATAAAACCTAAACATTGGAAACATTACAGGATTTCAAAAGAAGTTAATAGCCAACCAGAATGGCCATCATAGTGAATCTTACTGCCTTCAAAGTAGTTGCCTATACACTCAGATTGATACTATCAAACAAAACGGAACAGAGTCTAATCAGTCAAAACAAGATAGTGGGAGTAATGCAGGGCTTCAAATCAAGTTATTAGGAAATTTTAAAAGTTACTATAATATATCCTGCTAATTTTTTTTTATTTTTCCATTAACTAATAAAAAACAAAAAAATAAATATTTTTTATGAATAAGGGGGAGATTGAGATAAAAGAGGACATAACAACATAACAAGTCAAAGCATGAATTTCAGTAATCTAGTGCTTTACCACAAGATAACCCGAGTTAATAGTAGTTACCATAGTGTCTCTTTCCTTGAAATATTTGAATATAACTTCATATACTATAGCATTAAACATATGAAGACAGTGTGAAACCAAAAGTATTACAGGGTATTTAGAATCAGCTAATGGAAAATGAAAAATGGTTTCTATATTATCACTTTGCCTATAAAAATTTTTGTTTATACTATCACATACAATAAAATCCAGTAAGATATAACATGATAAAAACAATGGAAACAGAAGAGCAACAATTTGGTGAGATTTCAAAACAAGATGACATTAAATCAGCACTAGCTATTATGATATCTTGTTTTCTTCAAAATAGCTGTTCATCACAGGCAATAATATCAAACATCCCAGAATAAAGTCATTCCAATTAATGAGTGAAAACTTTATAAGGCTTCAAAGCCACATAATGTGGAATAATTATTACTACATGCTTTTATATAGTTGTATCATTTCTTACAATAGGGAAACTATTCAGTATTCATACATGTGAGTTTGATTTATTTCATTTATGAGTATGGTCTCAAGCTGTGTCCATTTATTTATAAATATTTCAATGTGATCCTTCTTTATAGCTGAGCAGAACTCCATTGTATAAAAATACCACAAATTTTTTATCCATTCCTCAGTTGATGGACACTTGAGTTGTTTTCAAGATCTGGCAATTACAAATTGTGCTGCTATAAACATAGGTGCACATATATCACTGTGGTATGATGCTTTCAGTTCTTCTGGGAATATGCCTAGAAGTGGAATAGGTGGAACAAATGGCAATTCCAATCCCAGCTTTTTGAGAAATCTCCAGACTGACCTCCACAATACTTGCACCAGTATACACTCCCACCAACAGTGTAGAGGGTGCCTTTTTCCCCACAGCTTCTCCAGCATTTGTTGTTGGTGGTTTTCTTGATCCTGGCAATTTTTCAAGAGTGAGATGCAATCTCAGTGTGGTTTTAATTTGCATCTCTCTAATGATTAATGATGATGAACATTTTTTCATGCATTTATTTGCCATTTGCATTTCTTCATCTGAGAAGTGTGTATTCATTTCAGATGCTCATTTTTGTATTGGATATTTGAATTTTGGGGATCTGAATTTTTTTAACGCTTAATGTGTTTTAGACAGAAGTCCTTTGTCTGAGGGAGATTTCACTAAAATATCTTCCCAGGTGTAGGTTTTCTTTTCCCTATGCTGGAGATTTCTTTTGACATGCAGAAACTTTTTAATAAGAGGTGGTCCCAGTTATTGATTCTGGGAAGTATTTCCCTTGTGGTTTGAGTCCTGTTCATGAATTCTCTACCTACCCCTATGTCCTCAAGGTTTCTACCAAATTTATCTTCCAATAGATTTAGTGTTTCTATTTTAATATTCAGATCTTTGATCCATTTAGTTTTTAATTTAGTACATGGTGATAGGCTTCGGTCTAGTTTTAGTTTTTGGCAAATGGAGAGCCAGTTTTTCCAGTACCATTTATTAAGGAGTCTGTCATTCTTCGAGTTAACTTGTTTGGCTCCTTTATTAAAGATAAGTTGTTTGATTGTGTTTATAGTTGTGGTTGTATCTTCTAATCTATTCTATTGATCTTTGGCTCTGTTTTGATTCCAGTACCATGTTGATTTTACTATGGTTGCTTTGTAGTATAACTTTCAAGTCAGGGATTGTGATGCCTCCTGCCTTTCCTTTGTTCCTTAGAATTATTTTTTCTATTTTAGGTCTCTTCTCACTCCAGATGAATTTTAGAAGTGATTTCTCTAGATCTATGAGGTATGTTGATGATATTTTTGTTGGGATTTCATTGAATCTGTAAAAGAGTTTTGGGAGAATGGCCATTTTCACAATATTTATTCTTCCTATCCATGAGCAAGAGATATCTTTTCACTTCCTGAGAGCATCTTCAATTTCCCCTGTATAGGTCTTTCACTTCTTTTGTAAGAGTAATTCCTAAATTTTCATTTTTTTTTGGTTGCTAGTGTGAAGGGTATGGCACCTCTTATTTCTTTCTCTGTGATTTTTTTCTTGGTATACAGGAATGCTATTAATTTTTGATTAATGATTTTGGATCCAGCCAAATTACTGAATGTATTTATTGTATCTAAGAGTCTTTCAATGGAATTTTGGATCTTCTATGTAGGGTATCTAGTTATCTGCAAACAATGATAATTTAACTTCTTGTTTTCCTATCTTTACCTCTTTTATTTCTCTATCTTGTTTAATTGCTCTGGCTAGTATTTCCAGTACTATATTAAATAGGAGTGTTGATAAAGGGCATCCATTTCTTGTACCTGATTTTAAAGCAAAGGCCTTCAATTTTTGACCATTTAGTATGATACTGGCTGTTGGTTTGTCATAGATGGCCTTCATTATATTGAGGTATAGACCATCTATTATAATTTTGTGTAAATTTCGTATCATGAATGAATGTTGGACCTTATTGAAAGCTTTTTCTGCCTCTATAGAAATGATCATGTGATTCTTACTTTTGGCTTTATTGATATGGTGGATTACATTTATTGATTTATGTATGCAGAAGCATCTCTGCATGCCTGGCATGGATCCCAGTTGGTCATGATGTATAATCTTCTTGATGATTTGCTGCATCCTATTTGCCAGTATTTTATTGAGGATTTTTGCACATGTTCATTAGGGAGATTGGTCTATAGTTCTCTTTTTTAGTTGGGTCTTTCTCAGGTTTTTGTACTACAGTAATATTTGCCTCCAGGAATGACTTAGGAAGGATTGCTTCCATTTCAATTTCATTGAAGAGTTTGAGGAGTGTCGGCGTTAGGTCTTCTTTGTATTTCTTGTAGAATTCTGCAGTGAATCCATCTGGGCCTGGGCTCTTCTGTGTAAGTAAGGACTTAATTACATTTTCAATTTTATTAATAGAAATTAAGTTATTCAATAGTTTTACATCCTCTTGACGTAGCTTGGTACTTCATGGGTTTCTAGGAATCTATCTATTTCTTCTGTGTTATCGAACCTCTGAGAGTAGAGACTTTTGAAATAGGTGTTGATGATCTTCTGTATTTGTTATATTTTTGTCAGTACCATATATTGTACTCATGACTGCCTCCTTGCAAGGCAGGCACTTATGCCACTGAGCTAAATCCCCAGCCCTGATCTTCTGTATTTCTATAGAGTCTGTAGTGATTTAACCTTTTTCATTTTTTATTGCATGAATTTGAGCTTTGTCTTCTCTTTTTTTAAAATGTTTGGCTAGGGGCTTATCAATTTTATGTAATCTCTCATAGAACCAACTCTTCGATTCATTGACTCTTTGAATTGTTTTCTTATTCCCTATTGCATTGATTTCTGCTCTGATTTTTATAATTTCCTCTCTTTTGGATTTGGGATTGACTTGTTCTTCTTTTTCTAGCTGTTGGAGGTGTAGTATCAGGTTATTAATTTGTATTCATTATATTTTCCTGATGTGGGAACTCTCTTCAATAAATTTTCCTCTGAGGATGGCTGTCATTGCACCCCATAGATTCCGGTAAGTTGTACCTGTATTTTCATTTTCTTGTAGGTATTGTTTAATTTCTTCTTTAATTTCCCTTGTGACTCACTGATTACTCAAGAGTGTGTTATTCAGTTTACATATGTTTGTGGGATTTTTGCAGTATCTTGTATCATTAATTTCTAATTTCAAAGCGCTATGATCCAATAACATGCATGGGAAAATTTCAACTCTTTTGCATTTATCTAAATATGTTCCATGAGCTAATATATGGTCTACTTTTGAGAATGACCCATGAACTGCTGAGAAGAATGTGTATTCTGATCCTGTTGGATGGAACACTCTGTGCATGTCTATCAAGTCCATTTGTTCACTTGTGTGATTGAGTTCTGTTATTTCTTTGTTGATTTTCTGTCTGGTTGGTCTGTCCCTTGGTGTCAATGGTGTGTTATTGTCTCCTGTTACAATTGTGTTACTGATACTTTGATTTTTCATTTCTGTTGATACTTGTTTTATATAACTGGGTGAATTTGAATTTGCTGCATATATATTTATAGTTAGCTCTTCCTCTTGAAGTTTTCCTCTAATGAATAAATAGTGACCTTCTTTGTCTCTTCTGATCATTATTGGTTTAAAGTTCACATTGTCTGCCAACAGAATGGCTACTCTTGCTTTTGGGTGGGGCTTCCTGTTGCATGAAATATTGTTTTCCATCCTTTGACTTTCAGTCTGTGAGTGTCCTTCTGGGTTAGATGGGTTTCTTTTAGACAGCACATGGTTGGATTTTGTTTTTTGATCCATTTTCCCAGTCATTTTGTTTCAATTGGTACATTGAGACCATTTACATTAATGGTTATAACTGTTATATGTTGGTTTATTGTTGACATGGTATCTTTCTGCTGTTGCAACTTTATCTTTCTGTTCTGTTTAATTATCTGCTTTGCTTAGTGGTTTTTTCCTAAGTGTATCTAAACTGTCTTTCAATATTTTTGCAGGGTTGGCTTGGTGATCATTAAGCTCTTCAGCTGTTCTTTGTCATGGAAGTATCTTATTTCATTATTGATTTTGAAGGATAGTTTGGCAGTGTACATCAGTCTAGGTTGAAAACCATTTTGCTTTAGCATCTGGAATACTTCACTCCTTGCTCTTCTTGACTTTATTGTTTGTGCTGAGAAGTCTGCTGTGATTCTGATAGGTTTTCCTTTATAGTTGGTCTGTCTTTTCTCTCTGAAAGCTTTTAATAATCTATTCTTGTGTTGGATTTCTGGGATGTTGGTTATTATATGTCTGGTTGTAGTTTTATTTTGGTTATGACTATTTGGAGTTCTGTATGCTTCACTGAACCTGAAGTCAGTTTCTGATCTCATGTTTGGGAAATTTTCAGTGATTACTTCTCTAAATATCTTTGTGACATCCATTATGCATTCCCCTTCTTTTTCATCAATCCCTATCAATCTTACATTGTTTTTCTTTGCGTCAGCTTGCAGTTGTTGAATTGTTATTTCCTGATTCTTTGTTATTTTTAAAGCATTTTTCCTTTCCTGTTCACTAGCTCCAATTCTGTCTTCCAGGTCTGAAATTCTATCTTCACTTTCATTGCGGTGGCATTTATAGCTTTCAGTGGAATTTTTGATTTCCTGTATATCTCTGTGCATCTGCTTTATGTATTCTGTTTTTTTCTTATATTGCTCATCTAGGGATTCTATCTTTTTGTTTAGTTCCTCCAATTTTTTAACTGTGTTTTCTTTAGATATGTTCAGCATCTCTTTCATTTCTTTTATCATTTCTTGTTTTACCTGGGATATCATTTCTAGTTTGAATTCCTGTAAAGCTTCCCCGAGTTGCTTGTTTATTTCATTTGCTATTATGCCTGATATTTGAAGTGTATAGTGTATATTTTCTTCTATATACATCACTCATAAGGTTTCTTGAGATGGTTTGGAGGTTTGAGATTGTAATTTGGTCTTGCATTTTGTCGTTTTCCTGTGTTTCTGTGTTCAAGTGTTTCAAGTGTTATTTGAAAGTTTTCCTTGGGGTCTGTTGAAAATCCACTTCAATGCCTGCAGCTCCTGTGACTTTGGCATCCAGTTCCCCCAGGCTACTGGGCCTGTGGAACTGGTAGCACTCACCTCCTTGCTTAGAACTCCACAGTTCCAAACAAGCTGGGCTCCAGGGAAAGAGGGCACCCACCTGCTTGCTTAGAACTCCACAGTTCTCCAAGCAGAGCCAGAATGGGGAGATGCATGCAGGCACCTCAGACCCACCTAGCTGTTGTGCACCCCTATGCTCAAGGGTCCCAAACAAGTTGGGCTCAGGGGAAAGTGTGTGGGGCACTTACCCCAGGACACCAGGCCTCTGGAACCAGTGGCATTCGCCTGCTTGCTTAGAACTCCACATTCCTCCAAGCACACAGGTATCTGGATGCAGGCAAACCAGACTCCCCTAGCTGTTCCACTGCACCCAGATGGTGCAAGCATCCCAAACATGCTGGGCTCCAGGGAAAGTAAGTGCACACCTCCTTGCTTAAAACTCCACAGTTCTCCAAGAACAGCTGGAACAGGGAGGAGGATGCAGGCACCTCAGACCCATCTAGCTGTTCCAGTGCATCCAGATGGTGTGAGGGTCCCCAACCTATTTTGGTACATTTTCAATAAGATTCTTCACTAGATAAAAGGAAGAAGACAAAAATACTGAATATAATAATTAAAATATACTGCAAATAGGAGGCATGAATTAAATAGATGTATCATAATCAAATATGGAGATGATTTAATAAATGAAGAAATAAAATTTCAAAGTTAAAATATGGAAAAATAGTTTTCATATTATATATTTTAATTATCTTTATTTTTAGCTACTTAATTCTCAGGTTTTACTTTTCCTGCAAGTTTGATATTAGCTTTTGTTCCTTTAATATTTTTCTCATTTATTTATTAAACAACTTTTAAAAGTCCTAAATCTTTTTCTAATCTTTATGATTTTACTTTTTAAAGTTAATTTAATTTAATTTATGATAAAATTTTTTAAAAAAGAATGTATTTGTATGATTAATCTGAGAACGACAAAATTGAACCTGGTCTCAGAGATAATAAGAACCCATGACGTGCATTCAGTGCTTTTCTGTGTATGTGGAAATGTTTTTATTTCCCTCATCAGAGACAAATCTTTAAACCTATTCACAAATTATTACCATTTTTCATCATATCTTGATTTAATGTCTCCTGGACAAATTTCACTTACCTTAGTCCAATAGGCCAAAGATTCACTGAGCAGAAGCAAAAGGTATTTTGAATGCTCATCCTTAACCCAGTCATGCAGCTATGAGATTAAGGTCATGTCCAAGATGTAAACTTACATTGGGACTCTACATGAGAGGAAGCATTGGGAAGAAAGGAAAATAAATAGTGTCCAATGTGACTAAAAATCAATGTGACACAAGTGTGGTCTTTGGTGAAATAAGTCATAGGAAAATAGAATAAATTCCATTTTATACTTTTTTAAACTAATAAAATACATTAACTGATAGCAAGAGGTTAAATGACATGAAGATTTTCAACTTACCAGTGTCCCTAGGCAGTAGCTGTTTATGATACACAGGCATTTAACATAGAGTTTCCAGGGATATTTATACAGGTATTCTTTTCCTGTATAGGCTAGCTTTTTTAGTTTCTTTTTGTAAATAATCTTTAGCATCCTTAAGAACAAAAAAAAAAAAAAAATAAGGAAAGGGAGCTGCTTTTCAAGCTTTCTGATTAACAGTGTAGAGAATATTAATAAAATATCTTTTTTTTTTGGTCTTTTTCATTTTTTATCGGTACCAGGGATTGAACTCCCGACCACCTGCTTGCCAGGCAGGTGCTTATGCCGCTGAGCTAAACCCCCAACCCCTTAATAAAATATCTTGACACAGCATCACTCTTTATTTAGTATCATATTTCTGTAAAATTTCATGGAGGAATGAAAAATATGTCTGAAGAATAAGAAAAAGCTTATGCTTCAATCAAATGAAGTTCAATAACATAAAATTTGAAAACTAAGAGAAAATATATAGATACGAGTGAATCAAAATTGGTTTACCCCTTCATTCCTCTGAATTTTTGCACTAACATAAAAATCCTGACCAGAACAATAAAAATATTATCTAATGAATAGAACCCAAATATCTGTGGTTTTACAAGCTTCTATTTTTTTGTTTAAATCTTTCATTTTTTACATTTATTAGTACATGTTTCTTTTTTATAATAATAACTCATCTACAAAATCTCAAATCTTTCACTTTCTTCTCGCCAAAGCTGAATGTTACATGTGTCCAAGAATTTCTTCAGCTTCATTCACAGGGCATTTAATGTGTGCCCATTCTTACATTCTCACACCACAATTACTTGGAAAATGTTTGTTGCCATTTTTTTCATTCATCATATTTAAGCAAATGGTACTTGCCAGATATTCCCAAAAGGGCTAAAGTGCTTCGAATCTGGCCAGCCCTTCGTTTGCCTTGAGCTGTGTAATTTTGACAGACTTCCTCATGCTTGAGTTCTTAACTATTTAAAATAATTTACTATGTTCATCCCTTAAACTGTAGAGGTTTACTAAGGCTGGGAGTTGAAACATACATAAGCCATATCATTATTCTGACTCTCTCTTCTCTTCATAGATACTCATGTTGAAAGATCTCTTTTCTCCAATAGCATACAAAAACTTCTACAGTATATATATTTTTAAAGCAAAGAGAATCTGGAGATGATAGGAATATCTGTTGTGTAAGTAAAATCTGAGCCTTATATCAACCAGCTAAAACAATAAAATAAATAAATATATCCCCTGGAATAAGATAGTAATGCTAATTTAACTGCATTATAGGAGGCTTAGATATAATTTTACAATCATCAAATGTGTTTAAAATTGATTATTCTTACATTCATTACAAAATATGCTTGATATTCCTGTAATACTTCCATTTCTTTTACACTTCCAAATTCATTCATTCATCTATGATTACTAGCAATGTACAATCTTTGAAAAATTACTGTAGGGAAGATTTTGCAATATTGGGCAACACTTATTCCCAAAGATACACTCATCACTCAACAATTACCTCCAAAGTACTGTGACTAAACTAGTGCTCTGTTTCCTACATAGAAACAATATTATCAAAATGTAAGTTGTATATTCTATACTTTTCATAGCATTCAAAAAGTGCAACTACTGTATTTATATTATCTTCTTGGGATCTAAACATTTTATCACAATTTTATATTGAAATTCACTTGATCTACATGTATTTAACTGTTTTTCACCAGTGAATTAGTATAGAGTATAGGAATGAAAGAAAGAAATAGGGGTAGATAAACTTGAAATGTAGCAGAACTCAGTCTACTTCAATTCCACAAACTTTATAGAGCTGACTTCAAGGAATTTTAGCTACCACTAAATTTTCATTGATTTTTTTCAATCATATTCAGTAAAAAATGTATACTGCATGCTAATATATATGTATATATGCGTGCAAGTGTTTTAGTTTTCTTCATAAATCTTTTTGTCTCACACATTTCTTATTTGGGTAGACTAAGATTTTGTAAGTGGAAATAAATATTAATGTGATTGTAAAAGTAGGAAAAATATTAAAAATGAAAAAGTGTCTATGATCTACCTTTCTCAATTAATAGGAGGGCTTACTTTCCATGTACGTTTTTTTAATTGCTGATGTTCTTGGGATGTCAAATTTGCTCAGTGTGTTCTACTGAATCATAATATGGTTACTATATTTCTGTATCATGGAGAGATGGACAAGTATGGCTGGAAGAATCATCTTTTAATCATTATAAATAAAGACGATAAAACCAGATTACAGACATGTAATGCCCCAAGCTTTTGAGTTTTTCAGAGAAGTTTCTTCTTAAATGGGACGTTCAATTGTAACACAATTTTACTGCAATCTCGAAATAACACAAACATTTACATTTTACAATAAGATACTTTAAAATAGAATATTTTATAGAATATTCTTTAGTCTTTTTAGCCCACTGCACCTATGCTTGAATTGCTCCTTTATTTTCTAGGTTTATCTCTCAAATTACTTTAGCGAAACAGCACCACTCCTTTAAGGGGTCAAATTTATGTCTAACTTTTTTTTAAGCAAAGGACTTGTAATATGTTAAAGGAGACTTATTTTTAGAAGTGTAGGACTGGGAAATAAGCAAAGAACTTTCACATTGAGTTACATGTCCCCAGTACCTATTTTATTTTGAGGTAAAGTCTTGCTAAAGTGTTAACTTGTTCCCTCAGAGCTTGAATTTGGACTCCTTCTCCCCCAGTTTCTCAGATTACAGCACAGTACCTAATTTAGATTACAGCTATGAACTACCACATCCAGTTTAAACAGTGCTTTCTAATCTGAATTATTTCTAGTATAGAATTTAAATGAATTTCTATAATTCCATACCCTGTAAGTATTATTGTATTTCCAACAATATCTGAAAGTGCAAGTGAATATTGTACTAGTTTAATTCCTTCTGTCAATAATGATAACATTTTGCACCTTATTCTAACATGCCAAGACATCTGAAATCATCTTTAAAAATGTAAATATTAATGTTTTCTGCCAATACTATCAAATATTAATGATGAAAAACTTATTAATAAATATGATGTAGTTACTACTTCAATAATTATTAACACAAGTGTATAATTCATTTTCTAGGTAAAGCCACATATTTGGGAAAAATTAAAAGATTTGAACTGTTATCAAATACATAATGTTGTATCTTGACAATTTCAGTATATTTTATAATAGAAATATAAATATTTTATAGTGTGATTCTAAGTGCACATCCACTGTACAGCTTAATAAATTTCATTGTGATGTTTCAATACACATGTATAGCCTGTTTTGATTATATTCAACCTCCGTGTTACCCTTTCTGAAACCTTCAACCCTTATTCCATCCTTTTACATTTGTGTTTTCTTTTTATCTGTCTTAGACTTTATGTGTTAGAGAAAACATGAAACACTTGTTTTTTTTTTTTTTTTTTTTTTGAGTCTGGCTTATTTTATATAACATGATGACCTCCAGTTCCATCAATTTCCTTTAAAATGACCAGATTTCATTTTTGTTTATGGCTGAAAATAATACATACATATTCACACTTAAAAAATGTTTAATGCATTTCTCTATAATGTCTTATGGTAAAATATTTGGTCTAAAATAGTTATTTTATAACATAGAAATTGAAAATTAAGTAAAATTTTGAATTACAAATGAAATAAAAATGAAAATGATATACTGCATCTAAAAAAAGCAGATCAAGATCAAAATTTAGAAAAACATTTTCTAGTTTTATCAAAATAATCTGCATAATCTGAGGTACTCTCAAACAGAGTGATCTAGTGTAAATCAATGAAACATCACCTACAGAACATAGACAATCTTTGCTGTCTTATATAGTGTACAATAGTCATGCTCCAAATATGTTTTATTTGATAAACTGGAAAGATGATCCAAATACATAGAAAAATGCAAACAATATGTTTTGATGTCAAGAACAGAAATTATTGAGATCTTATAAATAGGAACATAATGAGGTGGACTACATCACTGCTTAGTATGTGAAAGGTTTCAGTGAGTCTTGTTCTTCCTACATCTATATATTACAAAGGTGACAGTTAATGTGATAAAAGCAATAGAATAATATGTATGCAATTCCCCATTATTCTGAGTTTATATACTTCACACATTAAACAAAACTGACTTTGGGAAAATTAAATACTATTTCAACTGATAAAATATACTTTAATGGGAATTTTAGATTTCATGTTCCTACATGAGAGATTTCAAACAATAAAAAGAAAATAGATGTGCAAATAAAAGAGTAAATCATGTAACAAATCACCTAATGTTTGAAATCTCTTTGAAATGAATTAGACAAAAGACAATATTCTCTAGAATTGATTCACTAGTAATAAGTTGATACTCTACATTCTAGTTTGAAAACACTAATAAACTGATAGTCTACATTCTGTTTGAAAGCATAGCTTTGTATTTGTATTTTCCTTTGCTATCTTGTCAATAATATTGTATTAAAATTGCAGTGACAACATGCTTTCCAATGCTTTTACTTCAACATTTTTTATGACAAAAATTTTCTACAATACTACTAATAATGGGCAATAGTAGTGTAGTATTTAATAGAAGCCAGGACGTATTATACAGACATTGTATGCATTAGTTCATATAATCCTCTTAAAAATTTAAGAAATGGTATTAGTAAACTCATTTGACTAAAAATAAAACTAAGGCACTAATAATTTAAGTATTTTGTCTAAGATCAGTAAATAAATTGGGGTTGAATTTAGCTCGTCTTTTGTTCCAGAATCTGAATAATTAACTGTGTGTAGTGCCAATTAATTACATAACACAATTTTTTACTTAAAAATGTTACTTACAGTTGTTTAGTAGATATTTAAAAATTTACGAAAGTTTTATCAGTTATAAAATATAACGCACTTGTTCATATTGATGTTATTTCAAATAAGCACAAGAAAATATGAACTCTTTAATAAATATGCATTATACTATTGTTTTGTTCAATGAGGAAATAAGTCTTTTAAATAGCAACTGAGAACTTTAAAAATAAATAAAAATTATTTCTATGTAACTTCTCCTAAACTTCTCCTAAACTGTCTATTTTGAAAATACTTTCTGAATTCCATATTAAAACAATAAAAAGACTAATGTTGGTAAATGAAAGGATTAAAGGAGACATTTCCATGGAAAGTGGAGGAAATTACACCTGAAAAGGAGAATGGAATGTCTGAAAGACAACAGTATTACACAGCCTTTACAAAATGTATGTGGTGTTTTCATTATACAGGCCCCTACTTTCAGTTATATATCATGAATGATCAGAACAAAGGGTAGCTCTATATATGTGTCCTTTCCATTTAATAAATTTTAAAATCTGACTGTTTCAAAGAAAAACAAGTTAACAAAAATGAGGAAGTAAAAATATTGACAAAGGTAAAATAAAATTAATAGTAATAAATTGAGTATTCTACCTTCTAATTTAAATTTGCAAATAGCTTATATCTGAAAATAATTAGATAAATTTTTGTTATTTGTAGGAAAACTGATGAAACTTGAGATTGAACCACAAATGAGAAAATTCAGTCACAGGTTAAATATCACTTGACTTTTCTAGTGCAAGAAACCCAAAATATAAATTATTTAAAGCTCCAAAATAAAGGAGATTTAAAAACAAAAACAAAAACAAAAACAAACAAACAAACAAACAAAAACACTGTTGATTCCATAGAGATGAGAAGGGTATCTGGGCACCAAGTGAGAAGAGAGGGGGAGAAATACGGGGAGTACAACTGATCAGGCTGTCATAAGACCATGAATCAATAACCCAAACTGAATGTAATTCCAACCTATTACAAACACTATACAAAAACTGATAAAAATTCAAAAACGAAATAAAAACTGAGTCACAAAAATAAACATATAATGTTTTTAAGCTCATAAAACAGTTTTTGTTCCACAGAATAAAAATCTACCTGTATCTACATTGATGAGCACATTTACTGCACAAACATTTCAGTTCAAAATGCCTTACACTTTAAACAGCATAAACACAAAACACATAGTTTAAGTAGAGCTATTCACATGAATCAAGAATATCAGTCACTTAATCTGCTCTTGTAAATGAGAACAAATATGTGTTTCATAATATGAATTTTAGTTTTTGTCTTTGTCATTCCCATCTCTTGACAGAAGTGCTAATAAGAAGGGAAGTGACTCAAAACCAAACTAAAAAGAGAGAGAGAAAAAAAAAGAGTATGGTCCACAGTAATCTTAAAGGAAAACGTTGTTCTTGAACTATAACAACATCATCATTTACTTTATTCACAATTTCTATAAAAATGTATGAGTTAATTGATTGTGAATTTTTAAAATGTATTTCTTTATTGAGTTATGTTTTCTTCAACATCTTTTCATTTATTTATCAATTTTTATAAGCAGGCCATTTTTAAAATTTCATAATAACTATAATAATAACGTGGTAAACAAAACTTTAAAACTTCCTATAGTTTTTAGAATAAGGTTAGAGTGATAAATATATCTTTTGCAAAATAAAGAAGCCAGACAATGTCAGCTTGGACTGTATGGATAAAAGAAAGACAGGAAGGAAGGAAGGAAAGAAGGAAGGAAGGAAAAGAGGAGGAAGGAAGGAAGGAAGAAAAAGAGGAGGAAGGAAGGAAGGAAAGAAAAGAGGAGGAAGGAAGGAAAGAAGGAAGGAAGGAAAAGAGGAGGAAGGAAGAAAGGAAGGAAGGACGAAGGAAGGAAGGAAAGAAGGAAATAAGAGAGACAGAGAAAGAAAGAGAGAGACAGAGACAGAGAGAGACAGAGATAGCACTTTAAGCAGGATGAATGTGAGCAGAATTTCAGTAGCAATTATTTTATAATTAGGAAATTTTGTAAAAATATTATTGTCTTTAAAGTTGTTAATAAATATCTTCTTTTTTATTTTTACAAAGTAAACATAAACAAATAAAGCATGCTTTGCCTTTTCCCCAGTATGATAAAGGCAAACAAATATTCTACAAGTTTGGAGTAGATTTTTCCAAATTAGAACTATATTGACAAGCACAGTAATATTAAAAATTTTGCTTAAAAATTATCCTGAATGGAGGGAGACAAAATTCACCATATGTGAGGTATACATTTTCAGTTTTTTAATTTCAGAAGTACATGAATTTTATTATCACTTTTAGGAGCAAGTCTTTGCATTGTGTGTATGCACATTGCACTTAGTACCTAGGACTCTGGGAGTTTGCTATTTGACACTTTCTGAATTGTTATTAATATTAGCATTTCCATGTACTTATTCTCAAGCATATCTCATGAGTCATAACTTTAAAAAGCTATTGAAATTCTTGTTTTTCTCTTGGAAATATTATGTACCACCATATAACAATAACATTGCCTATACTTTTTCTCCTATTACAATTCAAAATAACATGTACAAAGCTGAAACTGTCCATCTCCTTCAGTCATTAAACTAAAGAAATTATGCTCTCAACGATCTTTAGGCCATGCTGTTATCTTTTGATGATTAGCATTTATTTAGTAGAAAACAATTTATCTTCATTGAGTTCCATCGATTCAAAGTAATTTATTTGAGTATGAGACAATTATGAAGAATTTGTATACAATAATAGAAGAATTCATCTATAAAAAGTGATTTATATATTAAGTAAATTAGTCATATAATTGCTCTGTTGAAGGAGGGATGGCATTCGACTTATATCAACGTGTTTTATTTTGCAGGAAACAGTAACAAAAATCATATAATAATATTATATATACTTTTTGAATTTTATTTTATTACAATCAGAACATAAATGTAATTTTCAACATATTATAATAAAACAATTTAGAATGATGTAAAGATAAAATAGATTATTATTATACCAGAAAGCTTTATAAGCACTTATGTTTCAAATATATTACTATGAAATCATAACAGTTAATCTCTATTTAATGACCCAAAAATCAAATTGTAGTTTTAAATTTTTGTTTTAGAAAAAACCATTCTAGTAAATAGTATTTAGCAAACTTTGCAAATATATAATTTGTTCTTTTATGCTCTATCCTATTAAGTGTAATGAATTACAACAGCAGAGGCACTTTAAATAGGATGGATGTGAGCAGAATTTCAGTAGCAATTATTTTATAATTAGGAAATTTTGTAAAAATATTATTGTCTTTAAAGTCGTTAATAAATATTTTCCTTCTTTATTTTCACAAAGTAAACATAAACAAATAAAAAAGAAAACATCTATGAAATTGAAATTGCTATTTTTAATGCTGGGTCAAGGACATGACTCAGTGCACAGCACCTCCTTGTCAAGAGCAAGGTTCTCAGTTTGACTCCTAGTAGCAAAAGAAAGAGAGAGACACACACACAAACAGAGAGAGAGAAAGACAGACACACAGAACTAAGTTAGCAATTAATACTTACCTCAGGTGAAATGCTGTTTCAATCTCTCATTCCTTAAAACACATTAAATTGCTAAATATTGAATGATTCCACAAGAAAACTCTGATCTTGTGACGGTCTTATTCAGGAAGATTACGTACTGGTTTTCTTACTGAAAACAGTCAAACACTTCACACTCACCCAAAGCTCTTTGTGCTCTAGGCCATCTTATGTACAGAGTCTTCATCTTCATCCAGTGCCTATTGCCTACCTACTGCTGGAAATCTCACCAGTTGTTTCATATGTTTAACAGTGTTCATGCTTCAAACTTATCTCATTGTTTAGTAGATACTACTGTGGATAGGTCGGTGATCTAATGTGATAAATATTTTCGTTCAGAGAACACTTCTCATAACAAAAATTCCATTTTTAAATTTTGAATAAATTTCTCCTCTTACGATTCATCTGAGAAATATACGATGGCGATATCTGAGTTACCTTTATCATTGCTCAAACAAAATACCAGATGTCAAAAGTTAAAGCACAAAAGGTTTATTTTGGCTCACAGTTTGTGGAGGGTTCAGTCCAAAATTAATTGACATTTCAGAAGAACAACACAAAGAAGAAACAGTTCATGGAAAGAAGAAGGAAAGACAGCAACAAGAAGCAAGTAAGGCAGCAAGTAAACCATTGAAAATACTCTTTCGGTTCCCTATATCCTTTCCTTAGGGGGATTAGCATTCACACCCAAGATTGCATGGCTTTAGTCCTACAATTGCACCATGAATGAATCCTTGCCACACATCCCTACCCCAGCATTACACATTCTGGACACAGCTCCTTTTGAAAAAGCCTTGCCTATGACTGCATAAGTCTTTTAGATAAATTTAGATACAAGTCATAGCAGGGGATAATAAGTTTTTCTTTGTGAGCACAATAAATGGAATGTCTGTCACTAAAATTACTAGACATATGCCTATTTTGTTTCAGTGTTGAGGCTCAGGAACATTATGTATTGCAAACATGCTAATAATTTTTTTTAAATTTATTTAAAAGGAAAAAGAAAAAAACAAAACAAAGCGGTGTAAGGGTACAAGTAATACAGAACTACAAAAAAAAAAACAGTAAGAAATCACTAGTTAATAGATTACACATTGTCATCTTAGAGATAGTTGCTCAAGTCACAGTATCAAAACACACAAAGTGGACATTCAAACAGAGAGACTGCAAACAGTTGTGTTCAATGATCCAATCAAAAACATTAATATGTCAGCTATTTAACACCCCTAAACACACTTGCAGTTGTATCCTTAGAGCACTTTTTATCACTCTCTTTTTTACAACAAAATTTACACATTTTGGGTTTTTTTTTACTCCATAGTTATTATTACTTTTTTTTGGAAGAGAATAAAGTCAAATATGGCAAAACAAAGCTGTCAGTCAAAACCAAGGGTAGACACAGCACATGATGTAAAAACAGAGTACAAGGTTATCAACAGTGGTTACCATAATGCCTCTTGCTGCCTTAAAAAGAATTGTCTATGTCATTAGGTATTATAAAGTTAAACAAAACAGTAGAGAACAAGACCAATAAAACTTAAACATTGTAAACCTTACAGGACTACCAAAGGAGATAATAGTCAAACCAACATGGGCATCATAGTGAATCTTACTGCCTTCAAAGTAGTTGCCTATACCCTCAAACATGATACTATCATACAGAACGGAACAAAGTCCAATCAGTCAAAACAAGATAGTGGTAGTATTACAGGACTTCAAAATGAGTTAACAGGAAATCAAAAAGTTACTGTAATATATCCTGCTAATTTTTTCAATTTCTCCTCTTAATTAAAAAAACCATAAAAAATAACCAAATAATTTTTTTAATGAATAAGGGAGAGATTGACATAAAAGAGGACATAACAACATAACAATTCAGGTCAAAGCATGACTGTTTCAGCAACCTAGTGCTTGACCACCAAATATCCCAACTTAATAGTAGTTACCATTGTGTCTGTCTTTTTTCTTGAAATATTGGAGTATAAATGCATATACAATAGCTTCAAATATTTCCATATCAAGCAGCCCAAAATAAAGCCATTCCAATTAATAAGTGAAAACATTATAAGGCTTCAAGGCCACATAATGGGGAATAATGATTACCACATACTTTTATATATTTGAATCATTACTTACATTAGGGAAACTATTCAGTATTCACACATGCAAGATTGATTTATTTCACTTATGAGTATGGTCTCAAGCTGCGCTCATTTATTGATAAATATCTCAATGTGAACCTTCTTTATAGCTGAGTAATACTCCATTGTATAGAAATGCCACAACTTTTTATCCATTCCTCGGTTGATGGACACTTGGGTTGTTTCAAAGTAATTTGTAATCTGGCTATTACAAATTGTGCTGTTATAAACATAGGTGCACATGTATCACTGTGGTATGATGCTTTCAGTTCTTCTGGGAATATGCCTAGAAGTGGAATAGCTGGAACAAATGGGACTTCCAATCCCAGCTTTTTGAGAAATCTCCAGATTGACCTACACAAAGGGTGTACCAGTATACGCTCCCACCAACAGTGTAGGAAGGTTCCTTTTTTCCCACAGCCTCTCCAGCATTTGCTGTTGTTGGTTTTTTTGATCCTGGCCATTCTTTCAGGAGTGAGATGGAATCTCAGTGTGCTTTTAATTTGCATTTCTCTAATGACCAATGATGATGAACATTTTTGCATGTATTTATTTGCCATTTGTATTTCTTCAACTGAGAAGTGCATATTCATCTCAGATGTCCATTTTTGGATTGGATCTTTGAATTTTGAGAATCAGAGTTTTTAAAAATGTTTATATGTTTTAGACAAGAGTCCCTTGTCTGAGAGGGAGTTCACAAAAATGTTTTCCCAGTTTGTGGTTTTCTTTTCACTATGCTGGGGATTTATTTGACATGCAGATACTTTTTAATAAAAGTGGTCCCAGTTATTGATTCTGGGAAGTATTTCCAGTGCGGTTTGAGTCCTGTTCGTGAATTCTCTACCTACACCTATGTCATCAAGGTTTCTACCTAATTTGTCTTTCAATAGATTTAGTGTTTCTGTTTTAATATTCAGATCTTTGACCCATTTAGATTTTAATTTAGTACATGGAGGTAGGCATGGGTCTAGCTTTAGTTTTCAGCAAATGGAGAGCCAGTTTTTCCAGCACCATTTAATAAAGAGACTGTCGTTGTTCCACTGAACTTGCTTGGCTCCTTTATCAAAGATAAGGTGGTTGAGTGTGTTTGTAGTTGTGGTTGTATCTTCTAATCTATTCCATTGATCTTCATCTCTGTTTTGATTCCAGTACCATGTTGATTTTACTACTGTTGCTTTATAGAATATCTTCAAGTCAGGGATTGTGATGCCTCCTGCCTTGCCTTTGCTGTTTAGAATTGCCTTTGCTATTCTAGGTCCCTTCTGGTTCCAGATGAATTTTAGGAGTCATTTCTCTAGATTTATAAGGTATGTTGATGTATTTTTATTGGGATTGCATTGAATCTGTATAACAGTTTTGGGAGAATGGTCATTTTCACAATGTTTGTTCTTCCTATCCATGAACAAGGGTTGTCATTCCGTTTTCTGAAGTCATCTACAATTTATTTTTTCAATGTATTGTAATTTTCCCTGTATAGGTCTTTCCCTTCTTTCATAAGAGCACTTCCTAAATATTTAATTTTTTGCTTGCTAGTGTGAAGAGTGTGGTTTCTCTTATTTCCCTCTCTGTGATTTTGTTCTTAGTTTATAGGAATGCTATTGATTTCTGAGTATTGATTTTGTATCCAGGTGCATTACTGAATTTATTTATTATATCTAAGAGTCTTTCAATAGAGTTTAGGTGGCTTCTATGTAGAGTATCATGTCATCAGCAAACAATGATAATTTAACTTCTTCTTTACCTATCTTTTTACTTACCCTTTTATTTCTCTCTCTTGTCTAATTGCTCTGGCTAGTACCTCCTTGTCTCATGGCTGTTTTTGAAGTAAATGCTTTCAATTTTTGGCCACTTAATATGATGCTGCCTGTTGGTTTGTCATAAATGTCCTTTATTATATTGAGGTAAAGACCATCTATTCCAATATTCTGTAAGTTCTTATCAGGAGTGAATGTTGGATCTTATCGAAGGATTTTTCTGCATCTATAGAAATGATCATGTGATTCTTACTTTTGGCTTTATGGATATGGTGGATTACATTTATTGATTTACATATGTTGAACCATCCCTGCAATCCTGGGATGAATCCCACTTGGTCATGGTGTATAATCTTCTTGATTATTTGCTGCATCCTGTTTGCCAATATGTTATTGAGGATTTTTGCATCTGTGTTCATTAGGGAGATCTTTTTTAGTTGGGTCTTTCTCAGGTTTTGGTACTAGAGTAATATTTGCTTCCAGGAATGACTTAGGAAGGATTGCTTTTCTTTCAATCTCACTGAAAAGTTTGCGGAATCTCGGCATTAGGTCTTCTTTGTATTTCTTGTAGAATTCTGCTGTGAGTCCATCTGGGCCTGGGCTCTTCTTGGTAGGTAAGGACTTAATTATATTTTCAATTTCCTTAAGAGATGTTGGGTTGTTCAGCAGTTTTACATCCTCTTGATCTAACTTTGGTACTCCATATGTTTCTACGAATCTGTCTATTTCTTCTGTGTTATCAAACATTTGAGAGTAGAGATTTTTGAAATAGGTGTTGACCATCTTCTGTATTTCTGTAGAGTCTGCAGTGATTTCACCTTTTTCATTTCTTATTGCATGAATTTGAGCATTTTCTTCCCTTTTTTAAAATAAGGTTGGCTAGGGGCTTATCAATTTTATGTATTCTTTCAAAGAACCGAATCTTGGATTCATTGAATTTTTGTATTATTTTCTTAGTCTCTATTACATTGATTTCTGCTCTGCTTTTTATAATTTCTTGTCTTCTTTTGTCTTTCGGCTTCACTTGCTCTTCTTTTTCTAGCTGTTTGAGGTGTAGCATCATGTTATTTATTTGTATTCCTTCTGTTTTCCTGATGTGGGAACTCTGCAATAAATTTTCCTCTGAAGACGGCTTTCATTGCATCCCACAGATTCCGGTAAATTGTATCTGCATTTTCATTTGGTTGAAGGTATTGTTTAATTTCTTCTGTGACCCACTGGTTACTCAAGAGTGTGTTATTCAGTTTCCATGTGTTTGTGGTGTTTTTGTAGCATCTTTTATCATTAATTTCTAATTTCAGAGCGCTATGATCTGATAACATGCAAGGGATGATTTCAACTCTTTTGAATTTGTTTAAGTATATTCTGTGAGCTAATATATGGTCTATTTTAGAGAATGATCCATGTACTGCTGAGAAGAATGTGTATTCTGATGTTGTTGAGTGGAACAATCTGTATATGTCTATGAAATCCATTTATTCGCAGGTATGATTCAGTTCTGTTATTTCTTTGCTCATTTTCTGTCTGGTTGATCTGTCCCTTGGTGTCAATGGCGTATTAAGTTTTCCTGTTACTATTGTGTTACTAATAATTTGAGTTTTCATTTCTGTTAATAGTTGTTTTATATAACTGGGTGTTCTGGAGTTTGGTGCATATATATTTAAGATAGTTATCTCGTCCTCTTGGAGTTTTCCCCTAACGAGTATGTAGTGACCTTCTTTGTGCTTTATGGTCATTGTTGATTTAAGGTTCAAGGTGTCTGCAAACAAAATGGCTACTCCTGCTTTTTTTTTTTTTTTTTTTTTTTTTTTTTAATTTCTGCTGCATGAAGTACTGTTTTCCACCTTTTGACTTTCAGTCTGTGAGTATCCTTCTGGGTTAGATGGGTTTCCCGTAAACAACATATGGTTTTATTTTGTTTCTTGATCCATTCTGCTAGTGTGTTTCTTTTTATTGGTGCATTGAGACCATTTATATTAATGGTTATAACTTTTAAATGCTGGTTTATTGTTGACATGTTATCTCTGTGCTGTTGTATCTTTATCTTTCTGTTCTGTTTAATTATCTGCTTTGCTTAGTGGTTTTTCCCTTTGTGTATCTAAACCATCTTTCAATATTTTTTGCAGGGTTGGCTTGGTGTTCATGAAGTTCCTCAGCTGTTCTTTGTCATGGAAGTATTGTATTTCACCATCAATTTTGAATGAAAGTTTTTTTAGGGTACATCATTTCTAGGTTGGAAATCATTTTGCTTTAGGATCTGGAATACTTCACTCCATGCTCTTCTTGACTTTACTGTTTGTGCTGAGAAGTCTGCTGTGATTCTGATAGGTTTTCCTTTATAAGTGATCTGTCTTTTCTCTCTGACAGCTTTTAATAATCTATTCTTGTGTTGGATTTCTGTGATGGTAGTTATTATATGTCTGGTTGTAGTTTTATTTTGGTTATGACTATTTGGAGTTCTATAGGCTTCACTGATCCTGATGTCAGTTTCTGATCTCATGCTTGGGAAATTTTCAGCTATTACTTCTCTAAATATCCTCTTGACATCCTTTATGTTGTCCCCTTCTTTTAATTAATGATTTAATTAATTCATTAGGAACACACATATGAGACAGTGACAATAAAGTGATTCACCAGTATTCTCATTTGTCATCAGATTTTTTTCCTATGTCTTTGAGACAGCGGTAAGTCTCTCGGGGTGATTGTACATATACCATTATTTCTTCCATAGATTATCTCACTCAATGATCACTCAATGATCACTATTGAGTATTATAATGCTTTTGTATGTGTGAAATGTAAAAGTCTTATATATTAAAGAATATTTCCTAAATAAATATTATGAATATATATATATATATATATATATATATATATATATATATTCTGTATTTGGCATTACTATGAGGAAATAATCTTTTATAAGTATTAACAGCATATAATGTAACACCTTTCTAATATTTTTCATGAGCATTATCTGAACTAATAATTACAGAAAATTACCTTTTATGATAAACTAGAAAAACATGCAAAGAAAAGAACAAAGTACAGAAATATTGTACTTTCTGTTAAGTGTAGTATGACCTAATGTGTAATTTTGCCTGTGAGATTCTCTTCACACTTACTGAACAGTAACACTAATAGCTTCTAATAAGGAATTTAGATGTGGTAAAAGTGTAGCAAAGCAGTTAGTTCTGCCAATTAGATAAATCTGAAAAGTGAATCTCCTACCACCCTGTGGTAGTATAGAATCATTGCATATTAGCATCCTTCATTTAATCTTGCTTAATTGATCCTTTCTCAATAAATTTGCATGTCAAATGATGGGTGTGATATATAAAGAAAACACACAACAGAATCAAATATTCTGCCCATTCATGTTAGGGAAAAATACTAGTACAGGCAGACAAATTCTTAGACCAGCATAGGGAATAATACTCACTATTTCTATTGATGATGTGATTTTTGTCTTTGCTTATTTGTATATAGTATTAATATTTTATTCTCTTGCTATCTCCAAGCCACAGCTCTAAAGTAAGGCACAAAATCTTCTCAAGAGAATTTATGCCTGTAGGATAAACTCTCTTTCAAATTGTGTCTAGCTTGTTAAGATGACAATGAAAATGTATAGAACACACTTTATGGTCTGTTCACATATACAAATTAGGCAGAGATTCTGTGATTCTGGTAACAAATTCCTAAACGAGAAAATGGAAGAAGTAATTTTTTTAGGCAAGGGACTAGAAATGATTTTTTTTTTCTTTTCCTTTATATCGGTACCAGGGATCGAACTCATGACCGCACACTTGCACCGCAGGCTCTTATGCCGTTGACCTAAACCCCCAGCCACAGAAATGATTTTCTTATCGTAATTGTTTTGATACCATTTGCCAGATTTGTTTTCAGCAGTGCCTATCATCAAATACAAAAGTTATAAAAGTCTCTACTGTCATTCTTTTTCTACTTTAATTATTTCAATAGTAAGAGAAAGTAGACAACACAATTTCAAGATTCCTTTATTACTGATGATGTGTGAAAATCAATTGAATTCAAACCTACTTCTATCAATCAGGGTACAGTTTTTACCTAGAAAATCTACTAATTTGTGTCATATATTTGAGAGAAAATAGAATGTCGAATATTTAGTTTCACCTACTCTTGCCTCCTGGATGATTTCAAATCATGGACTTGATCTAAAGAAAAAAAAGACTGTTTAAAATAGATGATGGCATGTATGTGCTGCTGAAATTCTTTGTAGTTCACATTACCAGATAACTGCAGGACAAAACTGTCCTGTGAGAAAGCTAAGAAGAGAAAGCTAAGAAGTAAGGTAGTGATTTACAGGAAGACATTGTTTTAATGTTCTTTCTTTCTGCCTTACAATATTTAGTCATGTTTATATCTGTATTTAATATTGAACTCATTTTTGTAAGAACATTGTCAACCTATTATGTTTTGTATGGTAAATATGTAATACAAATATTAGTCTGAAAAAGTAGTAAGTGAAGAAATATTCTCTCTGTATTGTAGTATTTTAGATCATTTATGAAAAAAGCACATTTGTTTTGATGTATATAATTTTAGACATTCAGAAAATATGACTAAGAAGAAAGGCATGTTTTATTTAGTTTTGCATTCATTATATCATATTAAACATTTCCTTTTAACTTTCATATGTATATACATTTATACTATATATCTGTATATTTGTATATACATATCTATAATTTAAATACACACACACACACACACACATATATATATATATATATATATATATATATATATACTTACCTTCTGCTCAGTATTTTCTTTTATACTAACATGATGCCATTGTTTAATTATTTTGTTTTTTAGTTATTATGCTTCTTTGATTCTTTATGTGTCTTTGTGTTCATACTTTCATATATAAATGTAATCCCTAAAAGGCAGGATTTCTGGGAAAACACATATGTGATTGCTTACACTTGAAGCAACACTCAGTTTTCCTGTGAAGAAATTTTCTTTACATATGCAGGTACTGTTTATCTGATAGGTTAATACAAGTGTTCACTGATGCTTGAATTTCAAATTTTAAGAGTAAGTACATTGTATTAGTATTTGACTACTGTAACACTTGCCTGAGGTAAATCAAATTAACAAAACTACTATATTTTGGGTCTCATAGTGTCAGAGGTACAATTGAATATTCAGACAGGGCCATGATTTTTAGGTTCTTGACAGGAGGGACAGTACATCATGACCAGAGTACCTGCTATGGCAAGCTGCATACTTCATCACTCAACGTGAGAGAGGAAGAGCTGAAGAATGGTATCACAATTCCCTTTGACTGTCTGCTCATCCTGACTGAAAAACCTTCACTTGACTCCAACACTTAAAGTTTCGTTTTGCTTTTATTTATTTATTTATTATTTTCTTTTTGTCTTTTTGAGTCAGGGTCTCCCTATGTAGTTCAGGTTGGCTTTGAGGGCAATTTGTAGCCAAGCCTGGTCTAGGCACTTAAAGTTTCTAACACTTGTGAATAGCTTCATGAAATGGAGTCCTTGCCACATGGAACTTTCATGAAAGTTCGAGACACAAACAGAATATATCTTCATAATATTTATAATTCACTATTTTATTTTTTCCAAATTCAATATTCACAGACTTTTATGCTCTTTCTTTATATTTTTTATTCTTGTTTCTTTCAATTTGTAGTTTGTGTGTACTAAATACGTTATGCATTTATCTTTACATGCAGATGTACATAATTTCATTTATAATGATCTGTGTTTTATGATGGAATCTCACGACTATTAACTGTCCCCTTCTGTGGCTTGGTGCTTTGTTTAAAAATCAAACAATTTCTCTCAATAATACTGAAATCTATATTCTTTTAAGATTGATTTTTGACATTTTCTCCCTGGTTATGGAAATAAACTGTTCCTTTATCCACCTGCCTTCTAAGCTTATCTATAACGGTACAAAATCATGGATACATCCTTCATAGATATCATAGTCTTCTTTTGTCTATTTTAATCTTTAAGAATCTGGTTTTATTCACATTTCATTGACAAAGATACAACAATGTTTAACAGAAATGATATAAATGTTTTGATATAGATATAATTATGTCTTATAAGTTACAACATTTTTGTAGTCTTTTATAATGTTATTATTAATTTATAAAATTATAAAACAATAAAATATTTTGAATAGAATATATAATAAATTTTATGATTTTTTTCCTAAATCTAAAAAAAGATCAAATATTTTTTCACTATTTCAGTATGATGAAGTATAATGTAGATTTTAAAATATTAATCTAGTCTTGCATTTTGGAATAAATAGATTACTATTATAAGACACTCTTCCTCTTATATTAGATTCTAATTGCAAATGTTTTGTTTTAGTTTTACAAATTTATGCATAGAAGTCAAATATATCTCAATTTCTGCTATAGTAAAGGTATTGTTCTGGCTCTTCTTAATTTATGTACTTTTTTAGGTTAAATTATAAGAAACTCTTTTAGGAAGGTATATATCAATTTTGAAAGAAATTTGAACTGCAGTTATTTTACTAAAATTTATTATCAGTTTATTCTTACAACTTCAATATTTATTTGTATCTTATTCTGCTTAAATATGTCAATAAACATGGTGTTTTTCTTATTTATGCCTTTACTTCCAGCTGAATGTATTCTCTGCTTAACTTTCTAAATCTCCTTTCTATATTCTTAAAATTTTCTGACATCTATACTATGCCCTGCCAGCTTACTTTTAATGAAATTCTATTGTCTTTTATTTTCTTTGAATTCAGACTTTTAAATGTTCATTTTACACAATCTATGAGAAAGTTTTTTTTTAATGGATAGTAATTTATTGTCATTATTTTATTATTTTTGTATGGCATATATTTTGACATCATTTCAATAAATATTCTTTTTAATTAATATTAATTTGAATGAATGCATTCAAATTTACTCTGAGGTGACAAAGTTCCTTCATTTTATAAACCTTGATGATTTAGGCCAGGTGACTGCAATGTGAGGAATCATAGATTTATGGTACTTAAAGTTAGGCATCAGTCAGAAAATTCAACTGACCTAAGAGTCTACTACAGAATTGTTCCCATGTTTATTATTTTCTCATTCAAAAGATAAATTCAACAATTGTGTAGCAGATTGACATGCAGACTTGTGCCATCCTTGACTCATAAAGCTCATAAAAATGGTGATGTATCAACTCAGTTAATAGTGTTTGGCTCCCTGATAAATTTTTCCAAATTAAATCTTTTAGAATACTTTGAAAGCACTTAAAATGAACAGTATTGGCTCTATCTTTCAGAATGTACAACTTAGTGTTTCTCAAGGATCATACATAACTCATTTCTATCTTATCATTTCTTCATACCATGGGTGAGAAGCATAGGTGATACATTCTAATACTTCTGGTAGTGAGGAAATGTTCTTTTTGGCTCTCTTTTGCTTCTGTTTTTATTAAGATCAGTGAGAAACTTATTAAAATAGTGTATTTTGTGCACCATTTTATTATACTTGGAAAAATAAAATTAGAGAATTGATATGCCACATTTACTTGGTTATAGTTGCTATGATCAGTTTCACTTAGAGATCATTCTGTCAAAAATGATTTACTGACTTTAAACTTTTTTATGAAATATCATGCTAAGTGTATGGCAAACAGAACTGAAGATATTATAATCTGTTGAAAGAAGCCAGGAACATTTCTTTAACTTTATGACTGGGAACAAGTGAAAGATCTTTTTAAAAACTCAGTTTCTTCATTTGTAATAAAAATATATGAACTCTCTTGATTTAAATGCTGCTATGCTTCAATAAGCCAATGAAACACTGCTATTGCTACACAAGATATATAGAATATTTTAACATCTATGTGAATGTAATAAACTAGTAGATCAGAGAGATGCATGAAAAGTAAAAAGTTTTAGAGAAAGAAGAATGACCAAGCCACAGAGGTTTAGTAGGAAAGTGAAACTGATGTGTAAAATAGACATTTGTCTAAACCCAAAAGATGTTCAACTTAATGAGTGAAGTTTAATGGAAACTACAACACTTAAGCTGAAAATGCTAAATTGACGCAGTTCATTAGGTTTAATAAATGGGCCTCTCTGGTGTTGGATGTTGATAGGTAAGAACAAACATGGCAGCCAGGATTTAAGAGAACTCAATAGTCTCTGTTCAATTTGCTGTGAAACAAAAATATTCTTTAAAAATGTTTGAAAATGTAGACATTTTTAATCAGAAACATTTTAGAACATTTGAAATCACTAGATAAAATAAATTGTTCACTACTATTATATATGGCATATTTTTCCTGAATATAGTTAAATTCTATCACAATGTCTTAGAAAATCATCAGTTCCATTTCTATAAATAAAATTTGAGGCAGCATTATTGCATCAAACCCAATATTATTTTTGTTTTTAATCTGGAAATATTCTATACAATTAGAAAATTGATATGAATGTTAGCTAATTTTAAAAATACCTACATCTAAGGTTATCAATTATTTGTATTAAAATAGATTTTATTTTCTAAAATTACTGTGAGAACAATGCAATATAAAATACAAACATAGCAGTTTGTATGAAAAGTAATGTGGGCCACTAGTCTGTCATTTTCCCAGTTTGTCTCCGACATCCCTTTAAGGGGTATAAGAACTCAAGCACTCACACTTTAGACATTAATAACATTAATTGAATGCACGCATTTGTTCTGAATTTTAATATCTTTTTAAGTTTAGCATATATTTTTGAAATGTAATTTCAAAAACACACTTGGAGCTTGGCAAAGGAAGTGACATCAAAGTGAATTGCAAATTAAAGTGAATCTCCTAAAAGTTAAGTAATTAAAATCCATGCCCAGAAATAATTGGGATAATAAACTGATTCCATTTAGAAACAGCATCATGAGAAATATATATATATATATATATATATATATATATATATTAATATATTACATAAATATGTATTTGTTTATAGAAATATATACATATATATTTTAAGAGCAGAATATTTATTGAGAGAAAGAAAGCTTCTGAGAGAAACACAGAAGGCATGCCAAGTGAGTTGTCAAGGTCCCTGCCATTTCTAAGGATTTTAATAATGTAAAATCACAAGTTGAGGCAGTTCCAAGTTGGGGATAAATGGGAATTCAAAAGGCAGATGGGCAGGAAGTGGAACACAACTCCCAACAAGTTTACACATGTAATTGCTCAGGTAAAACTTACTAAATCGAGATCGAATGGGGAAGTGAGTCATGTAGCAAGCAGGCATGAATACAGAACAGGTCCTTTCCCTGTAGGGAGTTGGGTTAGTGACCCCTGGCTTCCTCAAGCTTGTAGATATCTATTTAGAATATCAATCCCTATTGTTATCTTTAGGGTGTGGCTGCATTTGTTTCTTTTTTTTTTTTTTTTGTGAGATCTGGCCTGCTAGGGAAATCTAAACATATTGTTTGAGACAATGTTGGAGGCTTCTTTGGTTTTATTAAGCAGTTAAAAGTATTAGCCATGAAAATTAAACATTATGAATTTATGCCTCCATTAAAAATTTGGGCACTTGTATTAATACACAGAACAGTGACCAGCATATAACAACCTAATAGTCCCTCATGAAAAGTTACTAAATAATGAAAAAATTAAAATAATAAATATTAATAAAAAATGAAAGGCAATTAAATGAAAAGTAGAATCTGCCTTTGTCAAAATTCCAAAATATAAATTCCTTTTCTGAGCTTCATTAAGCAAAACAGAGATACATGTTGGCATTGATATTCTATCCCTCATACAATCCCACATTTCCACAATTAACCTAAGAAAAAAGGTCAAGAATTGTGTGAAAAATCTAAATAGTATTAAATTTAATATAGATGTTAAATGTATAAAAATCGGTAGCTTAAAAATATCCTTGTGGCTTACAGGGAATTGTGAACAGATTTTTTCAATACATATCAGGACAGAGTAGCTAGCATTGAGTCTCTAAAATGCAATTGTCCTCCGAGCACTGAAGCAATCCTTATTATATTATCACTTTGCCAGGCCAGAATATGATTTAGAAACTCAACGTACCCAAGTGAGATTTGTATGATAAACTGGAAGGATAATGCACACCGACAATGGATTAAATTATTTATGTATGTCCTGAAGTTTAGTTCAAGTTAATTTAAAACACTAAGAGAAAGATCAAAACAATTGTCAGTGTTAATAATAGCTTATTCTCAGACATAATATTCCTTTCAGATGACTTAGGTAAAAAAATAAAGCAGTTATTTTTCCATTTTGTAAGCAGCCCCATATTGTTATAATCTCTTTTAAAATGGAATTTTCCGTGCACAAATACACAATAATTTCTCGCAATAAAAGTAATAACATTGAACAGATATTGGATTAAGGAATGGTGACATTCAATATTAATTGAGTTTCTACATGAGAAGAGATAGCACATTTTCTTTTCTGCATTTATTATCTTATTTAATTCCTTACAGTAACTGAAAACATTGAGATTTTTGATGCATATATATTTTTTAGCTGAGCAAATATTAATATCCGCTCAAAGTCTCTCTGTAGGATCCAAACTACAGTGGTAATAGAATAGGCTGCTTTCAAAGAATTTAAGTCAAACAACAAAAAACACTCATAACTGTACAAAGTCAATGAAAAATATAAAGTGTCACAAAATGTAAAAGACTTTCAGAATGAGTAAGTAACTTGCTCAAAAATATAAAGGTAATTTGTGGGCTCTACTTCAAAGCCAAAACAGTAATTTACATAATAGAAAATAACTTCCTAATTTTATTCATGTTACTTTAAGTTTTAAAATGTATGCACATTTAAGCTACACAAAGCCTATACTATAAAATCTAGGCATTTATATACCCATAAGCTAATACACATTTCCATACACACACACACACACACACACACACACACACACACACATATATATATATATATATATATATATATATATATATATATATATATATATGCATACACACACACATATATACGGAGAATGAATTTGTACATTGGGTTTGTACAATTTTCTACACTATGTTCTGTGTAAAATATTCTTCACTAATTAAACATCCAATGCATTGAATGTATGTTCCTGAGATTTATATTTGTGCATCATTTTGTTTTATATATACATAAGTAAATTCAGTTTAGTGTGACTTATTTTTAACTTTTCTCACAGTATTGTTATTATAAGGTAATTTTTCTACAGTTTATTCTTTTCTAAGCAAAAGATCAAGAAAGAAGGATAATCATCAGGATGAAAAAAATCAAAGAGAAACCACAGATAGAAAATTTAGTGTAAAATTAAGGTTATTAATATAGTCCTTGCACTACATTTACATATACCAGGACCTCCAAGACAATTTCTCCCATGTGATTCTTCTGCTCATTTAATGAAAGACACAATGAGTGTTTTCTTATTTAATGCCTGAAAAACTTTAGGTTATTGGCAGCTGATTTATTATTTTTCTTCTGTTTTAATACTAAATTCAACTTGTCAATGCAGAAAGAATAAAAGCCCAAACTGCAAATTGGTAAAATTTTTGGTGAATTAGCAATGTGATATGTATATAAACATGTAATAAGGAATAACCACAGTTAACACAGAGAAGCTCAAATAAATTACATTTTCCCCAAGTCTAATAATAGAGTAAGGTTTGTAATGAGAGAATAGGCAAATATTATTGAGTTTCCATTTTCAGATTCCTAGAGCTTGAATTTGTGTAAACTCAAACATTTTTATTTAATACCATGAGTATAGTAAATTACCTAAGACTTTGTTCAAGTATTTATCTGAGGATACTGAAAGAGGCAGACCCTGACTGAAAAAACAGAATTTTCTAGTATTGTCAAGGTTTGACTATGAAAAAATATAAGAAGTAATAATACTATAAACCTCAAATGCTTAGTTCATTGTATTTTACCTGATATTTTAGAATTATGATATAATTATATGTATGCTGTTATTTTGCTGAATTAGAATATCATATATATTTTTTAGCTGAGCAAATATTAATATCTGCTCAAAGTCTCTCTGTAGGATCCAAACTACAGTGGTAATAGAATAGGCTGCTTTCAAAGAATTTAAGTCAAACAACAAAAAGCACTCATAACTGTACAAAGTCAATGAAAAATATAAAGTGTCACAAAATATAAATATTCTTTACAGTGTTATGCCTGTTTGTGTAAGTATGTTAGAATTTACTTTCATTTATTAGTTTATAATTAAAACACAGTGGACAAATGTTCAAATTAAAGTTTTCTCTTAACATCAAGAGAGAATTAGATAAGATATGTAGTTAAATATTATAGCTAGCTCTGTTCATGTATAGAAACTGTACAGGCAGAAAGAGGTATCATCCTGAAGTCCAAGCCGTGGCTGTACTTTTTAATAATATGTCTTTTTTCACTTCTGAGAATTTCTCACAATTGATGATTAACTTATTGAGAAATGAATAAGGATTATCTTTATGGAATCAAAGTGTTATGTACATACACCAACTCCACAAAAAGAATGTAAATATTATGTACTGCAAGCATGTACTAATAAAAAGAAAAAGCACATTTTTAATGTCAATCTTGCTCTAAAGACAAATTGCATTGATCTGACACCAATAATATTAAACAGATGTTTTGGCACTCATGCTTTATAAATAATAAATACATACATAAATTTCAGAAGTCTAAAAATTCTTGAAGTATAAAAAAGTATTACCTGAGCTGAAAGTTTGATGAAAGCACCTGTTAAAAGTACACAGTTCTATTGCTTGAATTAGATGATTAGTGTCAAACTTAATAACTTACATTGTAAAGAAAACCTTTTAAAATATATTGTTATCATAGGAGACAGAATACCACATGCAAATTTTAGCCTGAGCGCCATGGGTTGCACGTGAGGTTCACTTGAACGCTCCTGCTCAGCATTTCTGAAGAAAGCTAATTCCTGTGCCAATAGCAGTACTTACAAATGTTTTAACTTATTTAGAAAAACATCTTTAATAGAATCATGGAGCTTCCCCTTTTGAGATATATTTTAGTAAAGCACAGTCTCTCTTTTATTTAAAAATTCAGGACAAGCTAGATGATCAAGAATTGTCTGCAGTGATGAATTGCATTGGTAACTGCTTGAGTTTGTGGAGAGAATCCCAGATTCATTGTGATTGGAAAGCTTAGTTTTCACCTCAATGCAAACTTAATAAAAGTTTTCACAGAAGACCTCATGTGGAAGAAGTTATAACTATTTTCTTCACAGCTTATAAAAAAAACACGTTCTTTGTGAAGAGTTATGTAGGATAATAAAACATATCACAAGTCTTTTAAAGTGCTATTTTTGCTACAGTTCCATTGCAGTGTAGAACACATCAGACCACTACGGAATTGAACGAAATCCTTTTTAGGAATCTATTTTGTAACTGCAATTGTATGTAAATAAATCAAACCATTTTAAGGGAACTACACAGTCTTCTGTTACTCAACCCACTAAGCTAATGAGACATTCATAGCATTCATAATTGGGCTACTGTATTTTTCTTTCCTCAGATACCTAAAATTCATAATCTTTTAGTGTGATCTATATGCATTATAAAAATGTAATATTTCTTTACATCTTTGTCTTTTCAAACGGCATTTTATAACCACAATTCAGAGGTATTTGCCCAACAGTATATTAGTAATGATGTAGGTATATCTTCACACATTTGTTAAAGTCCTACTCTGAAACAACTGAACTTTTCTCATCTACTCCTTAGGTGAAGACTGTTATATTTGTATTAGATCTCAATGAAAGTGATTGTTTTTCTTCACTTAAATCTATTTAAAAAGAAACAAAATCTCCATTTATCTATGATTAGGATTTAGTTTCCTGTTGATCAATGGATGGAGTGAACAGTTTACTGTTTATTTTCAGTCATGATTATCATAATTTTACATCAGAAGAGATAGCAATCATAAATCCAAATAGTATTTACGAATATTAAAGAAATTTTTTTGAAAAGAAAATTTTTCAAAATGGAAAAAAATCATGAAACTTCACACATGTTTGGAAAGCATTCTATCAGTGAGTAACATTCCCAGTCAAAATTTTTTGTGTTTGCTTTTATATATTGTCAAAAGGTCTAAATTTTTACGTCTCTTAAAGTAAAAAAAAATAAAAATCTAATAAAAATTGGTAAATTATACTATAATTTCTATTTCAATTTGAAAAGAAAACAAGTTTCTTAAATAACAAATTTTCCTTTCATTAGAAATATAAAGTTGTCTCTTAGAATTCTTAGGATATTGTTTTTAAGAATGTCTTCAAATTCTTCGAAAATACCAAAATACTTTCATAATCATGTCCCATGCAAAAAATGGCATAATATTTACATAAAACCTACATACATTCTCCTGTATACCTCAAATCAATTCTGGATTAAGAATAATATCTAACACAATTGTACATACTATATAAATAGTTGTTATACAGTACTCTTTAGGAAGAAATATAAAATAAAAGCAAAAAACTTTAAAGCACATAACGGATACAATTTTTTCACACATAATCTTGATCTGTATTTTCTAAAATTTTAAAAACAGATCTCAGAATTATAGAAAGCTATTTAAAATAAGTAATATAACTTATTCCAGAAAATAACTGAGGTTCATAAATTGATAAATATTATCAATTAACAAAGAGACATATATTTTACTTTTAAATATATCTTCTGGTTAAAAACAATCATTCCAATAACCAGTCATATTCCATGATTCCTGAAACTGTGCATAGTCACAATTTTCAAAATCCTTTTACAAGAATAGAGAATGTTTAAAATTTAAGATGTCCTTTTAATACTAATTCTCTCATTATTAATATTTTTTAAAAATTAATCAGAATATTGAATAATATATAATTAGACTCCTTTCAATTTAATGACTATTAAGTCTTGAGAGTTCTCTTCCTCTTCTATATAAAAAATAAAGTACAATTCTTGAATCTATGGATTTTAATGCTAATGGTTACTCAGTTATGGGTTGATCTAGAATGTCCCTCTAAATTCTCATGTATTCAGAAATGGAACTTTTGGTGGTAATCAGATCACAAAAGCTTTGTGCTCGTCAGTGACTTAATTCACTGTTGGAGTCACTAACGAACATGCTCATCAGTGAGGACTGATGGGAAGAGGTGGAGGCATGACATGAGAAAAGCATATAGCTCCTCTATTTTGGCTATACTTCTTGACCAACAGGTTGTGAGTAGTTTTCCTTTACTATGCACTTTGTCATGTTGTTTCTACCTTGGCTGGCTGAGGTCTAACATGATCCAAAATAAACTTCTCTTACTTAAACTTGTAGGTGTCATGTACTAGTCAGAGAAGAAATAAGAATTCATCTTTCTTGTGATCCAGTGAAAGCTATGCAGGGACCAGGAGGAGAAACAAGCCAATTCACCTTCCTCATGAGTCAGGTGAAGCCATCCTGGGCCTGGGAGGAGAAATAAGAAGCAAATTCACCCTTCCCATGAGCCAGTACAAAACACCTAAGTCCTAGGAGGAGAAACAAGCCTTTGAGTTAAGTTCAGAGGAAAGCCAGAGATCTGTGCAGTATGCCCTTAAAGGGAATAATGGGGCTTCAGATTTTTCCTGTATTTTTTTTTCTTGCTGGCCACTATGAAATGAACAGCTTGCTGTGCAATGTGATGATACCATGATATGTTGCCTTGCTACAAACCCAGAAGCAGCGTGATCAAGCAACCATGGACTGAAGCCTCTGAAACTGTGAATCAAAATAATAATCCTCTTTTTAAAATTCTTATCTCAGGTATTTTGTTACACTAACAGAAAGCATAGAGATGCACAATTACACTTTTAAGTAATACTGGTGTACATCCTGTATTCTTACGTTTTATGTTAATGCGTAGAAGGCATAACAAAGTAATGGATGCAAAAACTTTGTAAATCACTTTGAGTCTTTTGTAAAGCTATATATAGATATAGATATAGATATAGATATAGATATAGATATAGATATAGATGATATAGATATAGATATACGGATAAATAGATGTATCTTCTAAAGAACCAAGCAATTCACTTATATCATTGATACAGAAAAAAATGAAAACATTTGTTCACAATCACTTGTATACAGATGGCTTAATAAATAATATAAAAAACCTACAAAAAAGTTAATTGGGACTAAAACAATTTGAATGGAAATCTGTTTATAAATTATCCCTGTCTTTTTTTCTTTTGCATTGAAAATTTAATCCAAAATTAACTAACTTTTCTAACAATTTAACAAATAGTGACTTTTAAAAGATGAGTAAGTTCAAAAAGTTCTTTATAAAATCTTCCTTTAAGATTAGTTCATTTTCATCATCAAAAAGTAATATATTTTGTTTTAAAATGAAACATTATTTTTTAATGCCTGCCTGAATTGTTTCATTGTATTGATCCATGAATTCAAACTTGTAGGAATAAGAATCTAGAAATTTAATAAAATAGCCTCAAATTCTTAGATCATGAACAGATAGATATTACTCATTCTGGGAGAGAGACTATCTAAAGCATAGAAAATATTATGTTTGAAAAGAACTTGAACATGATTTGTGATAGATAAATATAATAACATAAGAATTTTTATTGGAAGTTCTAAAATATCTGAATTTCAATGGATTAATTTGGAATAAACTAACTTTCTTCAAGGAAATTACTATGATAAATTCAACAAAAATTTCAGTAATATTTTGTAGACATTGGCTTAATAATGAATAAATTAATGGATAACTAAGTTTCATTGGTGTTATATAAAATAAGACATCTGAATTTTGAATTTTGTAAGGAGTGGAAATACAGACACCAGTTTAGATATTTTCATCCTTGTGCTAATTCCAGACTTATCCAGAGTAATGCATTTCAATTAATGTGCTGTGCTGTGTAATTTGAAACAGAATTGCTTTAGGAGTTTGGTAAATTTTAGAGCTCACACTTTATTCTTCAATTTCAGTAAATTTCTTAAATGACATATATAAACTATTTAATTAAGGTATTGTATGTTAAATCGCATTTCAAAACTTTTCAGAGGTTTTGTTTCTTCTTTAAATCATTCAGATAGATTAACATTTTGATGCCTTTTTAAGGAAGAGATCTGAAGAAAATATAAAGAGAAAACAAATTATATACTATATGCATAGTATACAATACATATATGTGTAATTATCCAAAATAAAGACAAGCTAGTTATTTGTTACAATATATTTTGTTTAGCATTTCACTCTTTGTACTATGCTAGTTACTCAGAAATAATATTATATATATCCTTAAGATGCAGGAGTATTTTTAGCATGGCATATTAGTGTCTTAATATAACTTCAATGTTTTATAAGAGCATGCAGAGCACTAAGCACACAATAGCCACACATAGACACATTTTTCATATGGGAGTTTATCTAACTTCGAATATTACTCTCTCTGATAACAATGTTGTCTAACAAATATCAGTAATCTATAGGTCCATGTTTTCAACTAATATTTTCTATGACACTGGCCTCAGAGCTGACTAGGCAGTAAGACATTTCTAGATTTTCAGGTGGTCTGTTATGGATCATTCATCCATGAAATTGCTCAGGCTTTTAAAATCAGCTTATATATTTAGATTATGCTACTATTTTTGAAATATGAATTCTCCGTATCTTCTGTACGTGTACATGCTGACAAAGCATACCAAATAATATTATCTAGTGAGTGAATTTCAATAGAGAACTTCACAACATTCTTTTCAGTGTCACTCTCACAGCAGGAGGCATGCGTGAATTGATTCCAGAAGTCAGTTATTGCTTTAAATTTAAGGAGAAAAATGTTAAACCTTTCTGCTTCCTAACAGGTAGTACAGTTTCTGTAAAGAACTAAACTGTTTACAGCACCTGAAGAATTTCCATATAGTAACAAGAGTTATTTAATCTTTAAATAGCTGTGCACTGACAGATTGAGGTGGTATGTAACAATAATGATCGTTTCATTATAAATTGAACTGTGGATCCTATTACCAAAGCCTGAAGACATAAACAGCACAAAGTCTCACTATGAATAATCTAAAGATTTTGCTTAGTGAGATGATAAAAACATGATTTTTATATTTCTTTAAAACTTTGCTGAAAATAGTATAGCACTGTACAATGTGGCATTAAATACTAATTGAAAACTAGTAAGATATTGCTTTATTTTTCTAAACAGCCTCCTTTTATGTGATCTTAGTATAACTCCATGAGTTCATCAGATATTTGGTGTATAAAAGTAAATAAAATGAAAACTATAATGGCTATAATTTTTTATTAAATTTGAATTGATAGTTCATAATTAAGAATGTGCTAATACAATTAAAATAATTTGCAAATTTTTATTAAAATGATTGACTGAGATAGATAAGAGTGAAACATTAACATCTCATCAATAAATATACAATTTGAAGGCTACTATATTATTCTTGAGTCTCAGTCTCCCTTTTCATACATTTTTATTGATTACATTTTGGCCTTACATAATCTTCACTTAAATTTTCAGTTATAATGTATACCAAGTCCTTCCCCTCCACATTTGTGCCAGTTTTAGATGATGGTAGCTTTGACATACAATGAAATTAACAGAACTTGGATAATAAATATATTTTCCCATTATTGTTTCACTCTTTATACATTTTCTGAGTCTCAGATGAAAAAAAATGCTTGTTTATTGTGTCTGATATTTAGTTGTACATTTAGTGTCCTTTATATGTACATCATCTCATCTATTTTCCATCCTCTACTCCCACCATTTAACATATATAGTAATTTAATAATTTACAGACTTAATATGGAGCATGAAAGGAAATCCATGATGAATATAAACCAATAAACAAAGGCACATATTCAATCACATTCAGAATAAAAATTTCTGAATGAATTTAATATCTATGTTTATAGAGAATAGAGTATTTTTTCAACTTTATCTTAAACTCCTCAAGAAAATTTGAATTCAAAACTCATAATCACATTTTAGAAAAAATTAAAATTTTCTCCTGAATATAGGTGTAAATATTTGAGTCACAAGAGACAATTATAAACATGTTTTAGAGAACAAAGGCCATCATTTGCTTATTTTTATTAACTAAGTTGATTGGTACATTTTAGGTGCACATAATGAAAAAAATCAAATTTTATCATGTGCAGGTACAAATTCCCTATGAATCACTAAACCACACACAGGTACAGGTTTCCTATGATGTGATCATAATAAACATTTCTTAAGGAAACATTCCCAAAAAATTAAATGCAGTCCATGCACCCTTCATTTTTTATGTGCAGGAAGATGATAGCATTAATAATTACGAATTCAAACTATCCTTGCTGTATTTAGATGGTATCTAATATAAACTTTTAAAAATACATTAAATAGTGTCTATTGTATTCACTTTCACCTTAGATTTGTTACTGATGTAGGTTACATCCTTCCTTCTATCTTGTCCTTGCATAATCCTTTCTATCACAGACTTACAGCCTAATACATGATTAAGAGAAGCAAAACTAAAATAAAAAGAAATGAGTCATTTACTTAGGATATATTCATTTCTTGGGGTATAAACTGAGGTCAGTAAACATACAATTTTAAAAGGTAATTGTCCTATTAATGTTATTGGTTGGATCATTGAACACAACTGTTTGCAGTCTCACTGTTTGAATGTCCACTTTGTATGCTTTGATACTGTGACTTGAGCAACTCTCTCTAGGATGATAATGTGTAATCTATTAACTGGTGATTTCTTACTGTTTTTTTTTTGTAGTTCTGTATTACTTGTACCCTTACAATGCTTTGTTTTGTTTTTTCTCTTTTTCATTTTAAATATATATATATATATATATATATATATATATATATAAAATTGTCCATAAACAAATATTGTGTCTGCTCTGATTCTCCAGTTCCATGACACAAAATCATTACTTTTCTTTCAAGTTAGTCCCAACATTTTAACAAAGTTACTACATTTACTTCAAGTTTAATATCAATAATATTGAAGATTTTCTAATTAATTTCTCCAGGAGGGGTATTATTGGTTTAAAGATTTTACAGCACCATGATATCAACTGAAAACTTGTCAATTTTTATATTTAAATTCACCAATACATGTGCACTTCTCCTCATTCTGCTAACAAATTCCTCAATGAATGAGATGGTTACTTCCACATCACACCAGAGATGGATCAACTGGAGCATGATATGAAATTTTTATCATGTCACTATACTTCTTTACCATAAATCACACTAACATCATCATATGTTAGCAATACTTATGCAATGTATTACACATCTTGGTGTCAATTTTGAAACCTCATAGCATGAACCTCAAAATACAAAAGGAACTGCAAGCTTTATGCATGGTTCCTATTGAGAAAAAAATAAAATTTCTCCTGAGATAGAAGATATAGTAACAGGAATTCACTTAAATTCTAATAAATTACAAATACAAATAAAGAAATTTCAGAGATTAAAAAATCTACAAAAACTGGTTATATTTTTTCTGTCAATGTCATAAATAAAACAAGAGTACCTTAATCATTGTAGGTGGTGGTACTCAGGAAAGGAGACAAATCATTCTGTTCATTGTTCTGAGGAAAGACTGTTCTTGACAAGAGGATCTTATTTAAAGAACTGATTTTATTAAAGAATGAATTTGTTTATCGGAAAACATTTTTCCAAAGATGACATTTTGAAATGATGTAAAATTTCTATGGTGATATTTCATATTTGTGTATAATTTGAGACTTCCTTTGCTTTGTTTTTCAAATATGCTTGAAAAAATAATAATGTGAATATAGTGCAGATCATTATGTAGTCTAACTTTTAAAAACGTAAAAGGAATCTTATGTATATATATATATATATATATATATATATATATGTATATATTTCATACAACATTATACATATAACCTGTACAATATTGCATAGGTTTAGAAATCCCATGTTTACTAGTTTTCAAATTTCTCAGCATTTAAAATAACATTTCTAAATAAGAAAAGAGGGACCAGAGAAGTTACAGACATGAGTTAGATATTTTAAATTTAAAAAATACCTCAAAAGGCTCAATTATTTAGTTGGTATCTGAAGAAATAATTATTTATAATTTCATACACACACTGAAAGCAGAATAACTATATAATTTGCAAAATTGTTTTGTAGTCCCAAACATTAGAATGTTGGCTTTATGACATAGGACATTCTGATACACTAAATGCAACTACTTCATCATATGTGTATATTCTTAACCACTAGTATGAATCAGTAACCCCCCAAATACTCTCCTAATTAGGTTTTAATATGCTCATTTTTGGCAACTGTAACTATAACTTAGGTGTTATGTTTTGGGCCAGATATGGTGTCATACACCTGTAACCTCAGCACTCTAAGAGGGTGAGGCACGAGGATCATAAGTTCTAGAATGACACAGAAAATTTGTGATAGTATCTAGATTTAAATGTATAAAAATAAGGACCAGGGATATATCTCAATGGTGCAAGAAGCTGGCTGGCAATTGCAAGATCCTGAGTTTGATTTCTGGTACAAAAAAGAAAAAGAAGGAAATCTGTGTTTTGTATCAGACATCGAGTCAATACTGTATTATTCTGGGTAGCATGATTTTTTCTTATAGAGTTCAACAGTGCGTTTGATATGTTGGTTTATTTGGAGTTTTATAAATTCTTGATTTAGTTTTTGATAAATCATATGTATCTAGGAATTTGTCCATTTCTTCTGCATTTTCAGTCTTACTAAAATACAAGAATTAGGTATGGATGTAGGTATGGATGATCTTCTAGATTATTGCAAGATCTGTTATGGTTTCACTCTTTTCATATTTTCACACTCATAAAAATAAGAGCAATAAAGAAAAATCAATACAAAACAAAACAAAAAGTGAAAGAGAAAAAATAAGAATGAAAAAATGTCCACTTTAAGGTATGCCTCTGCTGTCACTAGTAGACAGCATGGGCAGAGTACAGATTCTAACTGATTAAGCCCATCAAGTCAGTAGTAGCTTTACCACATGTTATTGGATAATTCCCATGAGCCTTAATGGGGCTGGGGATTTAGCTCAGCGGCATAAGCACCTGCCTTGCAAGCAGGCGGTGGTGAGTTCGATCCCTGGTACCGATAAAAATGAAAAAGATTAAAAAAAAAAAAAAAAAAAAAAAGAGAAAGAAAGAAAAGAAAAACTTGTGTTTCCACTGAAGTTCCAGCTAGTGTCTGGCTGTGGGGATAGAGCAGGACCCATTCATCCTCCAGTAGTCATGTGTTCCCTCTGGCTTGAATATGGCTCCCTTCTAACTCAAACTTGGTGCCCTGCCCAAACTTGGTGACTGACTTAAACTCAGCACCCTTACTCCAACACGGGGAGCTACTAGGTGGAGCCAGCAAGTGGTCTTGAGTTTTGAGCTCATTTGTCCCCTCTCAGAGGTAGCTTCCAGCCAATTGCCTTTCTCGGAAGGACACCTAAACCTGACTAACTCACAGTCTTTGCACTCCCCTGCACCCATTGCTCCATTCATGTAAGTTTGTCTGTGGAGGTCTCTGGGATCACTGGTAGTCATCATGTGTCTGCCGATTCAAACTGGCCCTCCCACACAGTGAGTCCAGGTTTAGGGAGAAAGTGCTGCCTGCCACCTCCTTCTTTGTTGCAGCGTTTTCTTAGCTTCCCCACAGGTTTCAATTCTTGCTTATGATCCATCCTGGGAGCCACTTTTCTCCTTCTTGATATCCTCTATATTCCAATATCTGGACACCAAATCTCAGTGAGTTTCTTTTTCTGCTCCTCACCACACCTTCCTCCCAGAAGTCTATATGCTTTTTACTAATTCTTCCTGGAAAAAAAAAAAAAAAAAAAAAAAATATATATATATATATATATATATATATATATATATATTTCTCATTTAAGATGCTGTTGAAAGTGCACACACACACACATGCAGACACACATGTGCACACATACAATTGTGTGGGCACATACATGTACACACATAGGAGATAATAAAAATTTATTTAAGTTTATTTAACTTGAAAAAATACACTTTAAAATAAAATGTATTAAAATAATAAAGCTTGAATCAATCTATAAATGATTTTATTTTATTTCAGTGTTACATTTGATAAAGTTTGTGAGTAATCTCATTCATGAAGAAAATCATGCCACTTTTTTTCACTTGTATTTTTCCTTCCCTCTTTGAACTTCCATTTATCTTGAAAAGGCCACACTGAAGGATAAAACATTCTCCATTGGAAGGGCAGGATGTAAAGCCTTTCATTGTTGGCACCGATTTGCAGCTACTTGACACATAATAACTTCTTATAGAATGAAAACAATAGTAATAATTAAAATAACTTGCTAGTAGTAGAAAGATAAGGGCAACAAGACCAAAAATCCCAATCTTTCCATAACTCTGGATGTTCACTACAGAAATTGCCATGTATTTGTAACTATTATTTGTATTGTAATCCTAAATATTGAATATAGTTACCCGGGTATTGTAATCCCTTTTCTAGTTTTCTTCACAATCCAAAAAGTGATATTTGTAATTCTATTGAGACATTATTGGAACTTCAGCAAGTTAATTCCAATCTACCACCTCCAATGCCAACCGTGGCAAGTGTAAAACACCAAGATGTATTCCAAGTTAAGGGCAGCCAAGGGGTCCTAAATCCAACCCCTATGAGGATGTGCAGCCAAAAGCCCTGATTCTAGGCCTCTCCCAGAATTTATTATCTTGTGAAGAAGTGGGTGGCTTAGGGATGAGTGACAGTGAGAATAGTGGGGAATTACATGAGTAACTTGAGCTGGCTGGCCAAGTGGGGAGAAAAGCACGTCTGCAAATTGTAGAGATAAAGATATGCAGAAGGATCAATTCACATAATCCAAGTAAGGTAGAAACTGAATTGTTTTAGGAGCATGCCACTTTGGTTTCTGATAGGTAAACTTTTGTACACTGGGGAGTTATAGCCTTCTTATCTTGAGGCTTATACCCAACTGACCTTCCCCAAGCTATTAGCTCTAACATTCTGCTGTGTTCATATCCTTTACAAGAACACTATTCCAGGAAACAGGAGACTGTCTGTCAGCTTTAAGAAATTAAAGTACTTCCAGCTAGCCTTATTTGCAATGCATAGAGCCAATAAGAGAGAAGGAAATACCATAGCCAGCTCTCTACATATCAGTATAGGGAAATAAGTCTCTAAATAATCAAAGTTGCAGTAATTGTTTTGCACTCAAGGGGCGATATGAGAGTTGTCTCCCACAATTTGCACAGGTCAGGGCTAAAGAACAGTATAAATACAGAGACTGATATATATACAATTTTTTTCAGGAAAAGAAATAGTATGATATTTTCTTCAACAGACTGTGATACTGTCATATGGGTGATCCTAGAAGATGCCATATACTGCAGTAAACGCACTACTACACTGTGGCACTTAGAGAAAATGTTCAAACTACATGTGCAGCAATCTCAGTGGTCCAAGCTAAAATTCACCCTATTAGCGAATGGCCACCACTTTGAATACCTCTTGTAATTATAGAGGCAAAGGTAACCTGGACTGATTTCATGATGTCTCATTAAACTTAATATTAAATTTTTATAGAAGTTTTTATTTTCCTGATATGTGTATATATATTTTTTGGCAGACTCTGTGGCCCTCAGAGACTGTCCATATTTGGGGACACAATTTAGCTTTGAAAATGAATTGTGCATGTGTCTGCTTAAGAATAATGCTGTTAAAATTAAATTGATGAATTGAGCAAAATTGAATGGTGCCTTCAGTAAGCACCTTAAACATAGACAGATATTAATAGATAAATCATTATCAAAGAATCTACTTGGTGAAAGACTGTTCCATAATTAGAATCAAACAAGGCACTTATATGTCTCTTTGTAAGTTGAAAAATTTACATTTACTTTAGTTCTTTTCAAATAAGGCATATTAAAATTCCATTTGCTATGATTTTGCCTGTTGAGATATATTTTCAAAGATTTATAGCTCTATTTCTTAAATTATAATTTTAAAAATTACTGGTTCAATAAATTACTTCACTTGGTATAATTGTAAGTATCTATCAGTTACTCTAATGGTGATGGAACATGGCTGAAGTGTCTTTGCCCCTTTAAATTACTTGATCAAATTGCAATAGTGTTAAAGTGATTTTAAAAATTACAAACCCCCAAATGATTATTAATATCTTTTACAATATTATAAAATAGATAATTCTATGTAATTCTGGTGATCAGAGGAGTGTGTAAGAAATATCTCAAATACAACATTACACATTCTTCTAAGTAGCTTTTTAAAAATGTAATTTATTTTATTCAAAGATAGTCATAGTTACCTCACATCTAAAGAGTGAAAGTTATCATGGAGGCTTCTATATTAGTAACATTTGTAACAATTAGACCACACATAGATCCTCACAAGTATTTGCATCCAAATTTACTTAAGTATTCTATAGATTACATTAGAAGAACTTGCACTAAAAGGTTAATAGTGCAATGGTATTCTGAAGAATATGGAGTCTTCCCATCTATTCTCTCTGGCAGGTTAGAATACTTAATTGTTTCAAGATGATTGCCTTTTCCTATTATTATCTGCATCACATGTCTAAAAGTCAGAAAATGTTTCCTGAGTCTTTGTCAGCACAATTCTTCATATTTCCTAGGTCAAGACTAATCATTAAAGCCATCATTGGTCACAACAATGCAGCCATACAACTACCTAGGTAAGTCAGGATTACTCCAGAAATGGCAAAGTTATGTTTCAGTGTGCTTCTGAGCACTAACCAGGTATGAAGGATTGCTGAATAAAACTGAGTTTCTTGTATTAAGAATGTAACTCAATGATAAACGGTTTGCCTAGCACGAGCAGACCCTGAGTTCAATCCTTAGTAGTGAAAACAAAACAAAACAGAGGAAAGCAATTGGGTTTCTTAGCAAACTGACCAAAAGATTGGTCATTGAATGGAAAAGTAGCAAGACTTGCTGAGGTATTTGTTGTGTTAATAGAAACCAAATATAACCACTTTCACAGTATAGGAGCAAAGAAATATACCTCAACATAAATTCAGATGAAAGAAATTTGAAATTCCATGGAATATAGTGTGAAAGTGTAAAATCCAATGTTATAAATTCTCTGGGGATATTTCTCTTTATTTTTCTTAGTGATGTTGGGTATCAAATACAGGGTCTTACACATGCTAAAGCAGTTTCTTTACCAACTGAGTTATAAACCCATCCCAAGCCAAATATCATCATAAATATTATGAAATCAAATAATTTAAAGAAAATTATACCTTGACTTTTCTGGAAATATAAATCAAATAGAGTCCCAAGTCTGAAATCATGAATTACAGCAAAATTTTTTGTTCTAACATATGCATTTTCTGATATTAGTGGAAAACACATGAAATCTTGAAGTGAATAAACAAAAATGTAAAGAAACACACAGTTGCTTGAGTTATGCATGACCCTGCTGAACTGTGATGAGATTTTATAACTTAATATACTTAGAATGCATTATGAATCATTCAAAGCTTTTGGCTTGACCATCTAAGGTTTGAAATTGAATACATAATAAATGTGTTGCAAACTCATCTTTCATTCTTGTATGCCCTTTTGTTCAGTGATTATAACACTAGGGACTGTTTTTCTAAATTATTTCAAGGATTATTTCTGTACATTCTCTTGTCAGCAGCTAATTTTTGAAAGATATTTGAATACAATAACATAATATTATGCTTTTTTGTAATATAAACAAGTGAGATTGCTGTTATATTGAAATTTAATAACATGCTTCACTGAATATAATGTGCTCACTTGTTTTTCTCTTTTATTTAATCTTCAAAAGGTACAGATCACCTAAAGTTTAATATAATTATATTAGTGCATCTAAAATATAAAATATTAATATCACAGCAAGTAAGTGGTATTTATTCTCAAACTTGCATGGCCTATAACAACTTGAAAAGTTTTTTTTTCTTAAGTGTATTTTGTGCATGTGGTAACAATGTGTGGATATAATTTTGTTATAATATAAACTTTACTGTCACTGGGTGTCTGTTTTTTCATTTGTACTTGCAAACTTAATTTGAAGAAAGCTTTAGAGCAGATCTATGAATATTACATGTGTATATTAGAAGTAAAAAAACTGTAGTTGCTGTATACATTATTGAAGATTCTTAGTAAGAGGTTGCACACTGAATAATTTTTTTCTCTTCACATTTTCCTCATTTTCATGTTAATGTATTTGGAAATGTCACTTCAGTACTTTTACTGTTACAAACTTTTCAACAACTATCTATAAATGATGCATCAGTGACAATATTGTTCTAATAACTTATTTAACTCACAGTTGTAGGCATATTTAAATAAGGGTCTTCTTTTAAGCTGATAGCTTTCATTATGGTTTAAGTCATCTGAATAAAAAAATTCAAAGCCAAAATAGTATGTATCCCATAGTTATAAATTGGAAATCATAACCTTCAATATGTGCTACTAAATAAATTACCTAAGTTATCAGAATCCTTGTAAGATGTTTTTTATCCATTTTTCTTTTAATTTACTCTGAAGTTTAATTACTATCCATGGAATTTCTGTTCCTATTCCCTAATCCTTACTTTTTATGCAGAGGAGTTAAAGGAGTTATAATTTCACAATTAAGGCAGATAGCTTTAATTTCTCCAATGTCTCTGTATTATGAAACTCTTGTTAAGATTATGGTGTTTCATTTCTTACTCCACATAAACATTAGCTTTGTGGAGGCAGCCTGTGCTACTGAGTTACTAAATAATTTAAAAAGCATGGCACTCTTCCGAGAATGTCTTATTGCTGATTTAGGACCCAAGTTAGATCTAACTCTCTATAAATCTATTAAATGAACCAAGTTGGACATATCATATGTTTAATATAAGCCAACAAATAGACATTAAAGCTTTATGTGCCACCATTTAATTTCATATTTTAATAAAGAACTGTCCTTTCTGGACTGGGACTCAGTATATTTCTCTCCTCAGCAAATGGTATTAAGATTACTCATTAGTTAAAATTTCCCAAATATAGCAATGATATTAGACATTTTGGAAAACCTTTTTAAAGTATGTGTACTAAGCAATAGTACACATATGGATAGTACTGCTCTAAAAAATGTACATAACTTAGCTATATAACTTAGAATTTATGCTATTATTTATGATATCGTGCTTGTCCAAGTATCATCTTCTTTGGTTGTTTTAGAGTTCCCCAGGTCTTTGAGTATGGTTAAACTTTGAGTTACAGTCATGAGATATCGGTATGTCTTCATCAAATATATGCATTATGGACATTTGTGAACTCTAACATGTTTGATATCAATTTAGCATTTTCTATTTATCTTGTTTTTTTAATTAAAAAATAAAGTAAGAAGCTGTGTATGATTTTTACAAAGCCCGCCCAATGGTTATTGCAAAGCTTATGATATAAAATGTAAGAAATTTGGAACCCAATGTAAGTTGTTAAGTTTTATGGAACAAAATACAATTGTATATGTTTCCTTGGTAATGTTTTAAAAATATGTATGTAACTCTAAGGTAGACTTTCCCTGAAACTAGTAACCCTTACATTGTTTTCCTCTTATTCATACATTTCATACAAACTTCAACAAAATCTGCTCTTCCTCACTAGCCAGCATGAAAATTTTACCGTCTTTTACTTGAAGTGCTATCATCATGACCATCACAGAATTCAATACCTATGATACAATTGTGAGTGGAATAAAGACAAGAAGATAATTGTTAAATGATACAAAATTATTAAGCATAAGTAATCATGACTATCAAAATTAGATCAAATGGGTAAAATAATCAGAGTAAAAATAATATATATTATAATTTGATCAACATTTATATTGGGAAGAATAGTATAACTGGAGAAATATAATGGGCATGTATTCTAATAAAGGCAACAGAAATCTATTAAGGAAAACTGTCATGTCAGAAGGTATGCTGCACATTAGAGAAGTGTACTAAAAATAAAAGCCTTCTCATGGTCAGAAGAAAAAGACCAATTTTAAAAAATAAACCTTTATAAATTACTGTCACATATTCAGAAAACCAAATGTATTAGATGTTCAAATAATTTAAGGGATAGAGTAACTGATCTTGTGATGAAGAAATTACAAAGAAAGCAGTAAGTGTGCTGAACCACAATACTAAAGGCACAGGTTGACATTAAAGGAAAAAGGATTACCATATAAAATATATGAAAGAGTATGTATATCAAGGTGGTTATAAGTTATTCTACTAGTACAGTGTAGAACTATGTCTGGAAGTGTACAGAACTTACAAGAGAATAGGTGAATAGAGAAGTATTGAGTGAGCTAGCAGAAATCAGTAATGAAAAGTCATATATTATGCCCTCAAAGTGGCAATATGCACTGAAGACAATGGAAGTTGGAGACCCTAATGGCAATTCCTCATAAAGAATGCAAGGCATTGTTTATGGAATAAACTTGCCATAAGGAGTAACTTTTGTCTCTGAGGCTTGCAAGTTAAAACTTTTGTAGAGATGTATAGGTGGAACTTAAAATTACATGTAAATATTTGACCAAAAATCATATGCTCTAAGCGCCATAAATATTATAGTCTCTAACAAAAAGGAATCAGCAATAATTTTCTTATTCCTCTGATAGAGTGTGAGACATTTTCTCAAAATTATGTTTAATATGTATTTCCCTTTATAACATATTTTATCAATAGTTGCATCATAAGTGTAAAAACATTTTATAGAAAATACTCAAAATGACAATGTCAAAATGTGTGGAGCAAAAAATAAATGATAGAAGCACATGAAGAAATAAAAAAATCAACTTTTGTAATAGAAGATATTAAGATTTCTCAATCAGTGATTGATAGATCTGGTAGGCAGAGATAAGTGTACAGGTGTATGTATTTTGTCTACCTGCAGTACCATCAAGTGAATCTAACCAACATTTATAGAAGACATTTCTATATCATCTGAGTAAAATACATATTCTAATCAAGGTAAAATATAATATTCAACATTATGTAACAGTTTGGCAGACATAAAGCTTGCATTAGAAATTTTAAAAATAGTTCTAATATAAAGAATGCCTTTTGTCAACTATTAATAGAAATTATCTAATTTTTGTTAAAAATTGCAAATCAAAATCAGGAAGACAAATAAAACTTCTCATATATTTAAGACTAATCAACCTAATTTTATCACAGAAAATATCATAAGAAGTTTGAAAACATTTTGTATACAATTAAAATATACTTATTTTAATATTTAGTTATACACATTTGGAGAGTGTATACATTAAAAAGAAAAATCTAATGATATAAGATTTTATCTTAGAAAGATGAATGATAAAAATTCTAAGGAAATAATGAAACAAATATATGTTAGTGTAGAAACTAGTGAAATTTAAACTATGAAGTCAATAGGGAAGTCAACAAAACAAAAATATGTAAAATTTTGTGTGGTTTTTTTTTTTTTTTTTTTTTTGCTTTTGACTTGTTTCTGAAATATAAATCAAAGCAACTTAGCAGGAGAACAATCAAAAACAAAGGCAGGGAAGATAAATTTTTATTTTCAGAAATGGAAGAGGAGCCATCACTACAAATTAAGAAAGATTATTTATTTTGACTTGTGTGTATTTCTATCTTCCTAATGAGTTTCAAGAATGTTCTAGCCAATGACTGATTATTTCATGGTGTTGAGTTATCTTGGTGTGAAATGTCATTTCACAATATAATAACACAATTTTATGGTACTATAATAGCATTTTCAAGAAAAGCAGAATACTCATTCTTTATTATTGATACTGTAACTCTTCAAAGTCTTCATAACAATTACATGTTTAAGTTGCAATTGCCACATTAGTAATAAATTTTTATAAATTCTCAGTGTTGAAAAATGCATTTTTGCGTTAGAGTTTAAATTCCTTTCTAATCTACTTATTCTTTAATTTTTGCACTTTGAAATTCTATTAAAAGTGAAAAAATTGCAATATCTGTCAAATAAAAGATGTTTTCAAATACAGATTATTTAATGGTGAAATTCAGCTAAGCATACACATCACTTCACATACTTTCTCTTTCCCTGTGTATAAGAATATTCAAAATTAAACAACTCCAGAGATTTTCAATAGTTCACTACATTGTTTTCACTACAGTCATCACACTATATTATTTTGTGAAATTATCTCATTATCTAATTGAAGTTCTATGTACCTTGCCAAACAGCACCCCTCATAGTGTCTTATGATCACAATTCTACTCATTGCTTCTTTTTCTGATTCATCATGAAAGTGACAACATGAGATACTCATTTTTCTTCGCATAACTTATGACATATTTATCTATACTATTAAAAATAAAACTTCTTTATTTTAAAGTAAAATTTTATTATTTTGATAGTAGCAATTTTAGTATGCATATAGCAACATTTTACTGTGCTACTAAATTTGTCCATATTTTATAATTAATGATGTTGAACACTCATATATATGTCAGACAGAAAATGTCATATTTGAAAACTTATTGACATTCGTATGTACGTTTCAGAAATATATAGTCCAACACTTAGCCAATTATTATTTGTTTTGTTTTTATGTTTTTTGAAGTTTTTGAGTTCCTTATATATTTTATATACAAACCCCTTAGTAGATGCTTGGTTTCCAGAATTATTGTCCCAGTTTATTAGTTGCATTTTATCTCTGAAGATTGTTGAATCTTTTGTGCAGCATTTTTTTTATTTAAACAACCCATTCATTGCTAAGTGTGGGACATCCACTAGAAAACATTCCAAATGGGTGAGTGGAGCCAGCCTAAGAGAGATGTAATGTGGGCTTCAACTAGGAAGATCGTGGAGAAAGGACTACCTTAGGACATTTGGAGCTCACATTTTGCCACCACATGCCACAAATGTTAAATATTGAACTGCAGAAATTAATGCTTCTCCTGTTGCCTTTTTGTCTTGATTTAATCTAATTCCTTTGTACTGCCCCTTCATTCATTTTATAATGAAAATGTTTGCTCTATGCCCTTGTATATAGGAGGGATTAAATTTTCCTTTTTATTTTATAAGGCCTCATGGGTAAAAATTTGAATTAATGATCAGAGGAGATTTTGGACATGAACCCTTCTGGAATATGGTAACTTAGAAATGTACTAAATGCTTTTTTCACAGTGAGACTGACATGAAACTTTTAGGCTCTAGGGATAGATCTAAAATGTCTTTCAGAAGTCTCATGTAGTTAGAATTTGGGCTTAAGGAACATGGTTGAACCATAAGGACTCTATTCATTAATGGTTTAATCCATTGATTTGTTCATAGCTGAAAATACTGTTAAATGGAGGGCCCAGTTGGAAGGGGTATGGTAGGGGTAATGATCTGAAGTGGTTTATTCTTGGTCATGAGTTATAAATTCAATCTATCTTCTGGTTGCCATAGTTGAAGAGTTTTCCTTAACCATGCCATTGCATGATTCTATTTCTTCCTTAGAGCCAGTGATTACAGGCTGAACCCTAGGGTGAAACTGTCAGTCAAAATAAACCTTTCCTCCTTTAAATTGTGAATGCCAGGTGTTTTTTTCCTCAGATATGGGAAAGTGACAAACACCATTTTGTTTTCTGAACACTTGAGGGTGTAGAGACTTACTGCATTTTTTTCAGTCTAGCTATAAAGCCCTTCACCATTCAGACCATTTGCAGATCTTTGGCCTTCAGTCTGGCATGCTCCATAGGTGGGATTGCTCTTGTGATTCCAAGACCAGCCAGTTTAAATAATGAGTGGAGTGAGACTTTCATCCATTTTAACTTAGTCACTGAGATTTATACCAGAGTCTCAATACAGAAGGAGGATTTCTTGATTATATCTATATGAGTAGGTCTGAATTGCGGGTCCAGAAGTGTGCCTCTGGGGTCTCTATCCATGGGTGTCTTACCTGAATGGTAGGTCCAGTAAAGGTAACCTAATGTTCAAATTTATTTTGAGACTCAGTACATAGAAAATTACCAGGTGCTATTATCATCCTAGCACCTGAATTACTGGAATGGGCCTATAGCCTGAGTTCGTGGGGCTGAACCTGAGTTTGCACAGGTATGCTTGTGTGTCAGTTCAGTGGGGATATCCTAAAACTTTGAATCTGCATAGGTATACTAGAATTCGGCTCTATCATAAGGTTCTAATGGGTGGGTCTTATAATTTGGGATGATTGGAATAAGCATGTGCTATGAAGTGTTATATGCAAATGGGTAAAAGAAAAAATGTGAAAATAAAAACTGAAAAAGAAGATCCATAAAGAGAAACATTGAAACTACAGGAATAAATATGAATTAGATCCATCTTTACCGCACTTTTGTAATTTATTAAAATCTTGGTGCATAAAAGTACACAAGATAAATTGTAACTTTCATTTTATCTTTGCCATTTTTCAAGTGTAGAATTTGGTTTATAGCACAAACAAAAGTAGTTCACTTCCTTGTAATACACTTTTACAATACTGGCTAAAACAAAATCTGCCTTGGTTAGATCACAGTTTTTATCATAATCAAAGAAATATAAATGCTTGTAGACATTTATATTTCTAGCACTTAGTTCTAGTTTCCTGAAGGTATTTATAAACAACATGTGCCATATAAATGGACCATACCCTTGAACACCTGAAAGAAAATAATTCCTTTTCTAATGCATGGGACATTGTTCTCAGATTCACTAAATTAAAATTATTTAATGTAAATACATATACAATTACAATAACAAAGATATACATATGAATTTTAAATTCTACTTTATGTGATTTTTTTCTGAGAAAGTTAATATTTTCCTTTAAATGGATATAGTTAAGTTACATTTGATCAATTATCCTTGACTTTAAAAGAATATGGATGATCTATATCTCCTAATTATAATTTAAATTGCAGTATTATTCTCAAATGTTTAGTATAGCTTAGTTAATATGTTAAGGAAATTGAATGATAATTATTAATGTTATTAAAATCTATTACAATTTTTAAAAACATTTTTCAAAAGATTACAAATAACAATTATTGGTTTGTTATATCTAATTTGCATGAGTTAGAGAAAACATGACATTAGTATCCAGGGGTAAAAATGATCTTTGCTACTTTGTTCCATAGTTCATATCTTCTGAAAAATCTGAGGAGAGGTGAAGTAAAAAGAAATAGTTGTTGATAGTAAAGACTTTGAAAGCCTTGTCACTTTGAAAGCAATAAACAAATATATTTGGGGATAAAAACATGTAATTTTCTTTTTCTTTTTATCAGTACCGGGAATTGAACTCACAACCACCTGCTTGCAAGGCAGGTGCTTATGCCACTGAGCTAAATCTCCAGCCCCAAATATGTAATTTTTCTGAAGAACTGCACCCATTGAGAAAACTTTAGAATACATTTTGGAAGAAAGTAGTTTAAGTTTAATCCATGTGCAATATTGCAGTTTTGTGTTTTACGTTTCCCATATTCTCATCCATGGTCTATTTTCTTAGCAATCACTTTCTTTGTTTTATAGTGAAAGCAAGGAGATGCACAAAATCCTTAGTATCATTTCTTTTATTTTTTATAGGATAGAGTGTCTGGAAATTCTGTGAGCTTCCTTTGAATAAAACCTGAATCTTATCATTCATCATTGTCTAACTATCCAGGCACTATCAACACTAACCAGATCTTTTGCTCAGCCTTCATGTTTAGTTTTAGCATAACTGTCAAATCTCTCTTCTGTTTCTTGGAATGGCACATGATTTTTGCTGTGGGCTACTAATTATTTCTGTGGTTCTTAATTATCTCTTTTTTATTTTAGTAGTCTTGTGGTTATTGCAGAAAATTTCTGATATGAGAGGAGCCTATCTCTCCTCCTTTTTCCATCACTGCTCGTGTTCAATCTTTTGAACACCATAACCACCATTTTTACCGAAAGCTTGAAATCAGGTCACATTTATGCTCTGCTGAAAATCACAAAGTGCTCTCTATTCCATACCCGTAAAAGCGTGCTGCTCCTCCTGTTTCTGTGATTGAATTCTGATGCTCTCATACTTGTATCTATCCAGACTGATTTCTTTCACTTGCCTCAAGCTTGATAAGAATTATTCTATAAACTTCAGAGATTACACATTTACTGAACTCCACACATATAAATCATTCATTTCCTTAACTCTGGCCTTCTGCTCGTAAATATCACATTCTCTGCAAAAGGTTCCCAGACTTTATGTATATGCAGGGTCCTCTTTCAAAACATTGTGTCCCACTTCCTTCTTTTATATTTTGCTTAGTACATATCTTCTTTTATCCTACATAGCTTTCCGTATTTGTTTTCTACTTCCCTTCCCAAAAAGAGTTGATAACTGTCCATAAAGACAGTTCTTTGCAGTTTTAATTAATACATCCCCAAATCCTATGTCCCAAAATATAAATGCATATACAAATGGTTAAAAATTAGTGAGTAAAATAGTGTATGATTCAGTTACTGAATGACCCAGAATAAGTAAAATAATCACATCTGTTCCAGTTCTTGCCAGGAATAAAAAGGAAATGGACTTGTTAAGAACAAGTACTTTTAGTGAAAAGAGCCTAGCCCCAGGACCCTGTTTCCAGCCTGACGGACCTCTCTCTCACCTGGGGGACGAATCACAGCTTCCTGCAGTGAACAATGAGGTGGGCCTAGACATGGGACACTGTGTCCGGTGTGGCAGAACTCTCTGTCTCACCTGGGGAATGCACTGCAGCTTCCTGCTGGGAACAGTGAGGCAGGCCTAACCACAGGACCCTGTTTCCAGCCTGGCAGACCTCTCTCATCTGGGGGATGTGCCATAGCTTCCTGCCAGAACAGTGGAGGCAGGCCGAGCCCCAGGACTCCGTTACAGCCTTGCTGACCACCCTCTCTCACCTGGAGAGCACATGGCAGCTGCCCTATCTGAAGAAGGGAACTGGGCCAAGCTGTGGGAAACTGCTCTGACCTTATTTGCAATCTTCTTTCAGCCTGGAGAGCTCCAGCACTACTGCCTCTGCCTGGAGGAAGGAGCAGCCCTGCTGACTAGGGAAGCTTTGCTGCCACAGGGGAGAGCTGTATAGCTTGAGGAGGCTTTAGGTCTACCTGAGAAAAGCATGGCAACCTTCTCTTAATAAGGGGGCTTTGCTGCCCAAGGAGGGAGCTACAAAGCTAGAGGAGTCCCAGGAGTCCAGGACATAAGAGACAACTTCCAACACACTAGGGAAAGATTGCAATAACACTTGAAGCTCAAAAATATAGGAAAATGACAAAATGAAAGACCAACATGCAATCTCAAACATCCAGCCCATCCCGAGAAAGACTAGGAGCCATATACATAGAAGAAAATACATACCGCATACCTGAAATAATAGTAACCAAAATAAAAAAGCAATTCTGGGAAGCCTAAAGGAATTCAACTAGAAATTATCTCTCAGGTAAAAGAAGAAATGATGAAAGAAATGAAGGAGAAAATGAACATATCTAAAGAAGACACAGTTAAAAAATTCGAGGAACTAAACAAAAAGATAGAATCCCTGGATAAACAATATAAAAAACAAACAGAATATATAAAGCAGATGCAAATAGATATACAGGAAATAAAAAAATTAAAAAATTAAAATCCTAGAAGCACATGAAGAAAGAAAGCTAGGTTATGAAGATGTAAAACTGCTGAATATCCCAATTTCTATTAATAACCTACGAAGAAGAGCCCAGGCCCAGATAGATTCACTGCAGAATTCTACAAGAAATACAAAGAAGACTAAATGCCAACACTCCTCAAACTCTTCAATGAAATTGAAAGGGAAGCAATTCTTCCTCAATCATTCCTAGAAGCAAATATTACTCTAGTACCAAAACTTGAGAAGGACCCAACTGAAAAAGAACAACAACAGACCAATCTCCCTAATGAACACAGATGCAAAAATCCTCAATAAAATAAAATATTGGCAAATAGGATGCAGCAAATTATCAAGAAGATCATACTCAGTGACCAACTGGCATTCATCCCGGGCATGCAGGGATGGTTCAACATATGTAAATCAATAAATGTAATCCACCATAACAGTAGAGCCAAAAGTAAGAATCACATGATGATTTCTATAGATGCAGAAAAAGCTTTTGATAAGGTCCAACATTCATTTATGATAAGAACCTTGCAGCAAACTGGAATAGATGGTCTTTACCTCAATATAATAAAGGCTGTCTATTACAAACCAACAGCCAGTATCACACTAAATGGCCAAAAATTGAGGACCTTTACTTTAAAATCAGGCACAAGACAAGGATGTCCCTTATCAGTGCTCCTATTTAATATAGTACTGGAAATACTAGCCAGAACATTTAGATAAGAGAGAGAAATAAAAGGCATAAAGATAGGAAAAGAAGAAGTTAAACTATCATTGTTTGCAGATGACATGATACTTTACATAGAAGACCCCCAAAACTCCATTGAAAGACTCCTAGATATAATAAATAAATTCAGCAATGTGGATGGATACAAAATCAATAATCAAAAATCAATAGCATTCCTATTCACTAACAACAAAATCACAGAGAGCTGAAAGCATCATACCACAGTTATATATGTACACCCATGTTTATAGCAGTGCAATTTGTAATACCCAGATCTTGGAAACAACCTAAGTGTCCCTTAACTGAGAAATGGATAAAAAAATTTTATACAATGGAGTACTACTCAACTATAAAGAATGATCACATTGAGATATTTATAAATAAATGGACACAGCTTGAGACTATACTCCTGAGATAAATCAAACGCACATGTATAAAGACTGAATAGTTTCCCTAGTGCAAGAAATGATAAGAATACATAAAAGAATGTGGTAATCATGATTCCCAATCATATTGGTTTGAAGCCATATAATGTTTTCACTCATTAATTGGAATGCTTTTAATCTGGGTTGTTCAATTTTATTATGTGTGATAGTATAATCAAAATTTTTTATACTCAAAGAGCTAAAGTAGAAACCATTGTTCGTTTTCTGTTAGATGGTTCTAAATACCCTGTGATTCTAACATTCTATTGAATGGCTTCACACTACCTTAATATGTTTGATGCTATAGTATATGAAGTTATACTCAAATAATTCAAGGAAAGAGACACTATGGTGACTACTATTATGTCAGGTTATCTGGTGGTGAAACACAATGATGCTTAAATTGTTCGGTTCTGACCTGTGTTGTTCTGTTACTATGTTCTCTTTTATCTCATTCTCCCACTTTTTAAAATTAATTCATTTTTTCTTATTTTTTAATTAAGGCAAAACTAAATTTAAAAATAGTGTGATATATTACAGTAACTTTTTTTGTTTTCCTATTAACATGATTTGAACCCCAGTATTGCTCTCCCCATCTCATTCTGTCTGATTTTACTATATTCTGCTCTGTTTGATAGTATCAAGTTTAGAGTATAGGCAACCACTTTGAAGGCAATAAGATTTACTATGATGCCCATTATGGTTTGACTATTGTCTTCTTTTGAAGTTCTGTAAGGTCTCCAGTGTAGGTTTTATTGGTCTTGTTCTGTACTGTTTTGTTCAATTCTATTATACCTTATGATACAGGCAACTCTTTTCAAGATAGTAAGAGTCATAATTGTAATCATTTTTGATAACCTGGTATTCTATTTTTACGTCATATACTATGTCCATCCTTCTGTCGTTTTGTCACATTTGGTTTTGTTCTCTTCAAAAACAGTAATAAGAACTATGGGAGTAATAAAACCCAAAAATTGTAATTGTTATTGTAAAAAACAGAGGAAAAGGAAGTGGCCTAAAGGATATAACTGCATGTATATTTAAGTGTGTAGGATAGAAAACAATATTACTGAGTTTTTGTTGGATCATTGAACAGAACTGTCTGCCAACTCACTGTATGAATGTCCACCTTGTATGCTTTAATTTTGTAATTTGGACAACTGTTTCTAAGATGACAATATGTAATCTATTAACTAGTGCTTTCTTACTGTATATTTTTTCTTGCAATTCTGTACTACTTGTACCCTTTTACTGCTTTGTTCCTTTTTTTTTCTCTTTAAATAATAAAATAAAGAACATGTCCTTTCTCCATGATTCTAATGGGCTTCATTATTTAGCACAAAGATGTTGTCTAATTATTAAAAATCTATGCTATTTTTCTAAGTTATCCATGATATTTTGCATAAACTGAAAAATTTAAATTGTTTCATCATGGGAGATGACAATGTTCCTCTGCTTTTGCAAAAGTTCTAATGACCAGGGGAATGAAATGCATTTTAGAGTTAGGACTATTTCAGTGTAAACAGTGAGATTGCCCTCTGGTAGGAACTCCTATTTCAGCATGGCAAGTTGCAGCTAATCTTCTCTGGGAAAAGTGCAGAGTATTGCGTAGAGGGTATTTTAGAAACTAGGATGGGCTATTCAGGTCCATTTCTTGGGACAGACAGTAAGGAAAGAATTGCTTCCATGTTCCCTACATTGTAAAGTTTTATGGTAACTCATTTTTCAATCTAATCTGATAATATAGAGAAATCAATATATACAGTTATGAGGTGTGAATATCACTAAATAGATATTCACAACCATAAACAGCACAGCGAGTCATACTGTACTAAATAAATTTTCTTAATAAACCACTGTAGCAGGACAGAAAGCAATAACCCACAGTAAAATCAGGAGTCATCTCTGAACACACTGCAGTGAATAGTTAGATTGCAGATGTGAGAATCCCTTTTTTTCAGAAAATGTAACGAGAAAGGTGAACAATGAAATTATTAGAAAATTAAAGAGTATTAAAAACAGACTATTTCTTCAAAAAAACTTTATCATCTATCATTTTATCACAATATATTACCAATAGCATGAATGTTTCTCCTTAATTGGTGAGGGAATTACAGTGTTCTTGCCTCTAAAATGTCATGAATTTTTAAGAATATCTTCTGACAGAAATGTGGAATTATCACAAGACATTAGTAAATTATGGAAGTTATAATCACATGCATGCATAACTTCTTTTTATTGGTAAATATAAAATTCACTGAATAAAAGTAAGTGAGTTTAAGGGCTGAGTGTTGAATAAATAGTATCACTGTGATTTGTCAATTACAATGTCACTGTTATTTTATATATCGATAGTACTTCTCTTGTTGTGATTTACTTAGATGATTGAGAAGTGGAGAATTACTATTATTGTTGTTGAAAATTACAATATTATTTTGTGTCCTTCTAGAGAAGTATGATGGCGATTTTAAAAAATAGTACAAATAAACAAGACCCGATCATACTGATAGATGTAGAATACAAATTTGTGAAACAAATAGACTCAGTATAGATTTTAATTTTATAGACTGAACTGATAATATTATTCCTATCAATTTTGTATTTCACTGTATTTCCATAACAATTTTGTGGTTGGGATTTTACATCTATAATTGACTGCTCATTAATTCAGCCCTCTATACAGTTCTTGAAGTATAAAAGTTCAAATTTGACCACATATTCAATCATATAGAAATTCAAACACCACAAATGTACACGCAAAAATAACAAGTGGCTATCCTTGCATAAGGATATCGAGGTATACTCGTGTGCAGCTTTTCATATTTTAATCCTTAAGCTTTTATACTCTGCTCTAGTATGTCTTGGAAACAAAGAGATGATAAAATATAAAACTCTTTTAAAATTTTCTCATGCTTAAAAAGGCAGGTAAAGGTCTGAAAAATTTTCTACATAGATTTTTAAGGTAGATTGCTCATAACTTTCACATAATTTTATTAAATTTGATAAGCTTACATGATATCTTATGGTTTGTAATCTCAAAGAACTTATAGTTATTACTCAATATCTTTCCTTAAATATGTGCTGCTATGCAGAATTCTATTGATTGATAACACTTCATTGGTTTTATCATGTGTATGTTTCATATGCTGTCAGAATTGAAATAATAAGTAACATAATTTTCAGCTGAAAATTCTAAATGCTTAAAAAATAATACAACAGTGCCAACCTATGGGAAAACATATCTAGCATATATGGGAAAGAGAGAAGTATAACTTAAGCAAGAAAGTTCTATGTACACTGCTGCTGAAGAGCTCTCCAGAAATGTTTTCCAAGGACAGCCAATTACAACTTGATAGAAAAACATTAGTGTATTTTATTAAGTCACTAAGATTTTAGATACGGAATATGTCCAATACTATGCGTGGTCCTGACCCATATCACTGTATAATTAGTATCTTTGTTTATGAGAAAACAACCAATATTTGAGGAAATGTAGTCCTCACTCTTAAGGCTTACAAATTTAAGCTTGTTAGTCACTTTTCAACAACGTTTCAAATAGTTTGTTCTTTCAAGTTAGAAAATATTCTGCTTATCCAACTTTAGACTGACATAGTTTTACAGTTGTATAATAAACATTATATGTAAGGAAAAACTGTACTGTCAAGAGAATATACCTTTCAGAAGATATGCTTTGATTTGTAGCCTTACCATTTACTAGCTGTAGGACCTAAGGCAAGTAATTTTAAGTACCGAGGTTTCAATTTCCTCATATGTAACATGAAAGAGTTAGAGTAAACTCAAAGGTCCCATCCAATTCCAAGATTTAATGAACTAAGAATAGACAGGACTTGGGCAGTTTAGGGAATCTTGGTATATTAATGACACTGAAAGATTATGCTTTTTTCAGGCTTCTTTATATTTTTATTGCTGTCATATATCTGGATTCCAGCTAAATGTAATGTGATTTAAAGTAATGTGATTAATACAAATATGGTCTTAAATGATTGTCAGGGCCTTCCATGTATCTGATTTTGCACTTTTCTTGATCTCCTTGGCTCAATCAGACTGTGTACAGTAACACATATGGGAAAGATCCTGAACTTTCAATATCTTTAAGAAAAAGAACTGAAGTTTTTGAACATCCTGGCACTATTGATCTCATATTCTATTTTGGTCAACCCCAAAACGGTATACTCTGATAATTTTTTATTTTATTTATGTTATGTCTTATTATACCTGATAAGGTTTTGCCTTATGTTTTACATTATCATTTACCTTTATTATATATCAAAGATTCTACATGAAATAAGCAAAATAACAGTCAGAAAAAACTTTTATGTAGCCTGTCTATTATGCCTCATAGAAATATATTCTATTTTTTTATGTATTCAGTTTTTGCATATTATGATTCTTCTCCAACAAGTGAGAATTTTACATTCATATCACAAACATTGTGTCCACTATGTGTTGTTTTAACTTGAATTCTTAATAAATTTTACCATGTGTTGCCATGAATAGAATCTAGGGTGAGTAAACAGCCATACCTCTTTCTTTTCCTCTTGTCTGTACACTCATCCTTACATATATTGCAACATACATATATATTGCCAAAAAGGTTTAAAGAATTAGACTGTTGAATGGGGTAGATTCTTTAGAGGAAACCTATTTCAGCATTGATGAAAATCTTCTATTCTCAAGTGCAGAAATGAAAGTATCATTATATGTGACTTTCAAGGATACATCCCATCACTTGTTTCTAGATGAACAAATATTGTCAGTGAGACTTACTGATAGGTTATGACATTTGAGTGTCATAATTTGTTTAAAAGAGAGGGAATATTGTTCTTACATAAAAGTGTGAATGTTCCCATAAGTAATAGAATTGTAACCAGAAATTTTTCTCATGAACAAAATTATGGCTGCCTATTCATTTATCATTGAGATGATTCTCTGTATTGTGGACCTTTATTCTGAAGGTTTTAGAGAATAAAAAGCAATTAACTAATTCCTAGATTTAAAACAAACACATTTTATTCAGAAGATTATTAATTTTAAGGAGCAAAGGCAGTTATCATTTGTGAATGATATACTGACTTTTGCAATGTCAAATCAATAGAAAATGAAGGAATATGAAGGAAAAATTACAATTATTTTATGAATTAATAGTGCTTTTCTTCTTCATAAGTATACACAATAATTCATTAGGCAAAAATACATATGTATAATCATATACATATATATTTATATACACAAATATCTAGGAGAGAGATAACTAGGAAATAGAAATTGAAATATTCTTCAAATTACATATTCCACTATTTTTAAAATAATTTAATATATATGCTAACTTTTTTCATTCATAACAATAGGTTCTCTTTATTTGTTGAAAAGAAACTCTTTTGTTACTGTTTATTATTATCTTTTGTATTTTATGTGTGTATAGCTTATATTCTAAATAAAATATTATTGTCTTGAATTTTATTTCTTAAATTTTTCAGAGTATTAACTGTTAATACATAAGAATGAAAACATTCCACATACACTTTTATCAAAATGTAGAATTTTAACTCTTGCCTTTCTTTGGAAGTTATAATTTATATTTCAAGTAATTCCTGTATTTCCCTCTGTATCTTTATATAACATCTTTATAATTTTGATTTTTCAAGGAAGATATCTACCCCAATTTTGAAAATGAAATGTCTGTTGTCTTCTTCTAATCCCTTAAATACAGTATTGTAATACAGTACATGTATATTGCAATAAAAAAACTAAAAACCTAATCTATTATATATCAATCACTTTAATTAACTTTGGAGAAGTTGCAGTTGATTATCTTTTATGAATCAAATTTCATTGAGAACCACAGTAATCCTTTGGCTTGCACAGTAAGTACAAAGAAATATACTTTTAACTATAAACATTTTATAATCTGTATACATTTTCTTTCACAAAATTACCATGTGGAATATATTATTTCTCTTATTTGGTTGATTATTAGCAAACAGGAGAATATATTTTGATTCTTTAGGCAGATTTGGACAAAACACTAAAATATATATGAAATATACAGATTGTTTGATATTTGGGTTTTAGGTGTCTGTAAATTAGTTATTCTGATTAACCACTTAAAGATTTTTTAAAAAACATAAATATTTTCTTCTAAAAATAGTAGGGCAAATCCCAAATAGGAATTGTAAAATTTGTTTTTTAAAGGAATTTTCAGCAATTATGTTTCATTTAGCAGGATATTCTATGTTCTTATTTTATACATCTTAGCTTATCTATTTAAAAATATAAATATAAATTCTATGTTTATCTGTATCTGTATTCTTATTCCTCTCGAGTGACCTATTTTTTCTTGTCATTTGACAACATAGCTTTATATTCTATTAACAAGATTGCAATATCAGTTTAGTTCAAAACAATTTGATTAGCTTAGAAGTTAGAAAGATTAACTCTATAGGCCACTCAATGTACAGTATAAAGAACTTTCCCAAAAACTTGTTTTCTTCCTTTTTTTAAAGAAAACTCCAGTCAATTAAAAAATAATAACAAACTCCAAATATTCCTAACAGCTTTTGCATTTATTGGAGAAGGTTAAAGAGTTTCTGAAAAATACATTAGAGGTTAAATAGAATAACATAAAATGAACTAGCCTCAAGGAAATGAGAAACAGGTTGATTTAACCTAGTGAAAACCTACACACATGTTCATAAAGCTCAAATGCACAATTCACATAATCTTATTCTGCAGCTTCTGTTTCTTCACAATAACTAAGATATTTCATTTGAACTCAAATGATTCCTTGTATATAATATTGTTTGCATAATTTTCTGTTATATCATTGTATAGTTTCAAATATGAATAAGCCTTCTAATTGTGAATAGAACTAAAATGTGGGATTCTGAAAATTGTAACCATAATTATTAAGATGAATAAAATAGTTTGAGAACATAAAAGTAACATGAATAGAGAATTGTAATAATTCCCAAGTAAATATGAGTTACTTTTATAGTATTTTGTAGTGTAATTTCATAGGGTAAAAAAAAAATTTTTTTTCTCATGAGCCAATGTTAGAAGGGGATAGCTTAAAAGGTTAAGACATATTTTCAACTATCCCCAGAGCCTAGCCTATTTGGGACTCCTGCACCTCACCATCAGTGTGCAGAGGAAGGGCTGGGGTGGATCTGGGCCGCCTGCATCTGCCTCCCCGTGTGTGTCTGGAGGACTGCAGATATCTCAGCAAGCAGGGGAGCATCACAGGTTCCAGAGGCCCCGCGGCCTGTGGTAAATGCTCAGTGCACTTTGCCCAAAGCCCACACTGGTCGGGACCCTCCAGGCTTGCGGGTGCAGTGAAGTGGATAAGTGGGTTTGAGGCATCTACATCCACCTCCCCATTCCGCCTGTGCTTGGAGAACTGAGGAGTTTCCAAAAAGGAGGTGATCGCACAGTGTCCCTGAAGCCCAGCTAATCTGGAACTACAGAGTTCTAAACAGGCAGAAGAGGGCCATTGGTTCTACAGGCCCAGTGGCTTGGGGTAACTGTATGCCAGAGGCTCAGGAACTGCGAACATAGAAGGGCATTTCCAACAGACCCTGAGGAAGCTTTGACATAACACTTGAAACACAGAAATATAGGAAAAGGACAAAACAAAAGACCAAATTACAGCCTCAAACCTCCAGCCCATCTCAAAAAACTATAGGAGCGATGTATTTAGGAGAAAACATATGCCATTCACCTCAAATATTGGATATAATAGCTACTGAAATTAACAAGCAACTCCAGGAAGCTTTAAAGGAATTCAAATTCGAAATAATCTCCCAGGTAAAAGAAGAAATGATAAAAGAAATGAAAGAGACTCTGAATATATCTAAAGAAAACACAGTTAAAAAATTGGAGGAACTAAACAAAAAGATACAATCCCTAAATGAGCACTATAAGAAACAAACAGAATACATAATGCAGATGCACAGAGATATACAGGAAATAAAAAAAAACTCCACTGAAAGTTGTAAAAACCACCTCAATGAAAGTGAAGATAGAATTTCAGACCTTGAAAACAGGATTTCAACTAGTGAACAGGAAAGGAAAGAATTTTTAAAAAATAACAAGAAATCAGGAAACAACAATTCAACAACAGCAAGATGATGCAAAGCAAAATAACATAAGAATGATAGGGATTAATGAAAAAGAAGGAGACAACATAAAGGATGTCAAGAGGATATTTAGAGAAGTAATAGCTGAAAATTTCCCAAGCATGAGATCAGAAACTGACATCAGGGTCAGTGAAGCATATAGAACTCAAAATAGTCATAGCCAAAATAAAAATACACCCAGACATATAATAATCACTATCGAAGAAATCCAACACAAAAATAGATTATTAGAAGCTATCAGAGAGAAAAGACAGATCACTTATAAATAAAACCTATCAGAATCACAGCAGACTTCTCAGCACAAACAATAAAGTCAAGAAGAGTATGGAGTGAAGTACTCCAGATCCTAAAGCAAAATGATTTCCAACCTAGACTGATGTATCCTGCAAAACTATCATTCAAAATTGAGGGTGAATTACGATACTTTCATGACAAAGAAGAGCTGAAGAACTTCATGAACACCAAAACAACCGTGGAAAAAAATTAAAGACAGTTTAGATACACAAAAGGAAAAACCACTAAGTAAAGCTGATAATTAAATAGCACAGAAAGATAAAGATGCAACAGGAGAGAGATAGCATGTCAATAATAAACCAACATTTAACAGTAATAACCGTTAATAGAAATGGTCTCAATGCACCATAAAAAGGAACACACTAGCAGAATGGATGAAGAAACAAAATCCAAACATATGCTGTTTACAGGAAACCCATCTAACCCAGAAAGATACTCACAGACTGAAAGTCAAAGGATGGAAAACAGTACTCCATGCAGCAGGAATCAAAAAAAAAAAAAGGACGAGTAGCCATTCTGTTTGCTGACAACGTGAACTTTAAACCAACAATGACCTTAAAGGACAAAGAAGGTCACTACATACTCGGGGAAAACTCCAAGAGGAAGAGATAATTATCTTAAATATATATGCACCAAACATCAGAGCACCCAGTTATATAAAACAACTATTAACAGAAATGAAAACTCAAATTATCAGTAACACAATTGTAACAGGAGAACTTAAGACGCCATTGACACCAAGGGACAGATCAATGAGACAGAAAATGAGCAGAGAAATAAAAGAACTGAATCACACCTGTGAACAAATGGATTTGATAGACATATACAGAATGTTCCACCCAACAACATCAGAATTCACATTCTTCTCAGCAGTACATGGATCATTCTCTAAAATAGACCATCTATTAGCTCGAAGAATATATTTAAACAAATGCAAAAAGAGTTGAAATCATCCCTTGCATGTTATCAGATCATAGCAATCTGAAATTAGAAATTAAAGATAAAAGATACTGCAAAAATCCCACAAACACATGGAAACTGAAGAGCACACTCTTGAGTAATCAGTGTGTCACAGAAGAAATTAAAGAAGAAATTAAACAATACCTAAAAGAAAATGAAAATGAGATACAACTTAGTGGAATTTGTGGGATCCCATGAAAGACATCCTCAGAGTAAAATTTATTGCACTGAGCTCCCACATCAGGAAAACAGAATGAATACAAATAAATAACTTGATGCTATACCTCAAACAGCTAGAAAAAGAAGAGCAAGTCAAGCCCAAAGCCAAAAGAAGAGAGGAAATTATAAAAATCAGAGCAGAAATCAATGCAATAGAGACTAAGAAGACAATCCAAAGAATGAACGAATCAGAGTTGGTTCTTTGAAAGAATAAATAAAATTAATAAGCCCCTAGCCAACCTTATTAAAAAAAGGGAAGAAAAAGCTCTAATTCATGAAATAAGAAATAAAAAAGTTGAAATCACTACAGACCCTATAGAAATACAGAAGATCATCAACACCTATTTCGAAAACCTCTACTCTCAAAAGTTTGATAACACAGAAGAAAAAGATTCTTACAAACATATGAAGTACCAAAGCTAGATCAACAGGATGTAAAACTGTTGAATAACCCAATCTCTGTTAATGAAATTGAAAATGTAATGAAGTCCTTACCTACAAAGAAGAGCCCAGGCCCAGATGGATTCACTGCAGAATTCTACAAGAAATACAAAGAAGACCTAATGCTGACACCCCTCAAACTATTCAATGAAATTGAAAGGGAAGCAATCTTTCCTAAATTGTTTCCTAGAAGCAAATATTACTCTAGTACCAAAACCTGAGAAAGACACAACTAAAAAAGAGAACTACAGACTGATTTCCCTAATGAACACAGATGCAAAAATCCTCAATAAAATATTGGCAAATAGGATGCAGCAAATCATCCAGAAGATTACACACCATGACCAGGTAGGATTTATCCCAGGAATGCAAGGATGGTTCAACATAAGTAAATCAATAAATGTAATCCACCATATCAATAAAGTCAAAAGTAAGAATCACACGATCATTTCTATAGATGCAGAAAAAGCCTTCGATAAAGACCAACATTCATTCATGATAATAACTTTACAGAAAATTGGAATAGATGGTCCTTACCTCAATATAATAAAAGACATTTATGACAAACCAACAGCCAGCATCATACTAAATGGCCAAAAATTGAAAGCCTTTACTTTAAAATCAGGCACAAGATAAGGATGTCCTCTATCACCACTCCTATTTAATATGATACTGGAAGTACTAGCCAGAGCTATTAGGCAAGAGAGAGAATTGAAATGGGTAAAGATAGGAAAAGAAGAAGTTAAATTATCATTGTTTGCAGATGACCTCATACTCTACATAGAACACCCCCTAAACTCCATTGAAAGACTCTTAGATATAATAAATCAACTCAGTGATGTAGCTGGATACAAAAATCAATACTCAGAAATCAATAGCATTCCTATACACTAACAACAAAATCACAGAATGGGAAATCATAGAAACCACACTCTTCACACTAGCAAGCAAAAAAATTAAATATTTAGGAATTACTCTTATGAAAGAAGTGAAAGACCTATACAGGGAAAATTATAATACACTGAAAAAAGAAATTGAAGATGATCTCAGAAAATGGAAAGACATCACTTGCTCATGGATAGGAAGAACAAACATTGTGAAAATGGCCATTCTCCCAAAACTTTTAAACAGATTCAATGCAATCCCAATAAAAATACCATCAACATACCTTATATGTCTAGAGAAATCACTCCTAAAATTCATCTGGAACCAGAAGAGACCTAGAATAACAAAGGCAATTCTAAGCAGCAAAGGCAAGGCAGGAGGCATCACAATCCCTGATTTGAAGTTATCCTACAAAGAAACAGCAGTAAAATCAGCATGGTATTGGAATCAAAACAGAGCTGAAAATCAATGGAATAGATTAGAAGACACAACCACAACTACAAAGACACTCAACAACCTTATCTTTGATAAAGGAATGAAGCAGTTTCACTGGAAGAATGGCAATCTTTTTAATAAATGGTGCTGGAAAAACTGGCTCTCCATTTGCTGAAAACTAAAGCTAGACCCATGTCTATCACCATGTACTAAGTTAAAATCTAAATGGGTCGAAGATCTGAATATTAAAAGAGAAACACTAAATCTATTGGAAGACAAATTGGTTGGAAACCTTGAAGACATAGGAGTAAGGTAGACAATTATTGAACAGGACTCAAACCTCATGGGAAATACTTCCCAGAATCAATAACTGGGACCACTTCTTATTAAAAGTTTTTGCATGTCAAAAGAAATCTCCAGCATAGTGAAAAGAAAACCCACAAACTGGGAAAAGATTTTAGTGAACTCTCTCTCAGACAAGGGACTCCTTTCTAAACATATAAAGGATTAAAAAACTCAGACCCCCAAAATTCAAAGATCCAATCCAAAAATGGGCATCTGAGATGAATACACACTTCTCAGAGGAAGAAATACAAATGGCAAATAAATACATGAAAAAATGTTCATCATCATTGGTCATTAAAGAAATGCAAATTAAAACTACACTGAGAAACCATCTCTCTCCTGAAAGAATGGCCAGGATCAAGAAAACCAACAACAACAAATGCTGGAGAGGCTGTGGGGAAAAAGGAACTTTCCTACACTGTTGGTGGGAGTGTAGATTGGTTCAACCTTTGTGAAGGTCAGTCTGGAGATTTCTCAAAAAGTTGGTATTGGAAGTCCCATTTATTCCAGCTATTCTACTTCTAGGCATATTCCCAGAAGAACTGAAAGCATCATACCACAGTGATATATGTGCACTCATGTTTATAGCAGCACAATTTGTAATCGCCAGATCTTCAAAACAACCCAAGTGTCCATCAACTGAGGAATGGATAAAAAAGTTGTGGTATTTCTATACAATGGAGTACTACTCAGCTATAAAGAAGGATCACATTGAGTTATTTATCAATAAATGGGCGCAGTTTGAGACCAGACTCATAAGTGAAATAAATCAATATCGCATGTGTGAATACCGCATAGTTTCCCTAATGTAAGTAATGATTCAAATATATAAAAGTATGTAGTAATCATGAGTCCCCATTATGTGGCCTTGAAGCCTTATAAAGTTTTCAATTATTAATTGGAAAGGCTTTATTCTGGTTTTCTTGATATGGAAATATTTAAAGCTATAGTATATGAAGTTATATTCAAATATTTCAAGGACACTGTGGTAACTACTACTAAATTGGTTTATTTGGTAGTGAAGCACTAGGTTGCTGACAGTCATGCTTTGACCTGTATTGTTATGTTGTTATGTCCTCTTTTATCTCAAACACTTCCTTCCTCACTAAAAAAAATTATTTAGTTATTTTTTGTTTTTTTTAATTAAGGCAAAAATTTAAAAAATTAGCAGGAGATATTATAGTTACTTTTTTGATTTCCTATTAACTTGTTTTGAAGTCCTGTAATACTCCCACTATCTTATTTTGACCGATTAGACTCTGTTCCATTCAGTATGATAGTATCAAGTTTACTTTGAAGGCAATAAGATTCACTAAGATGCCCATTCTGGTTTGACTATTATCTCCTTTGGAAGTCCTGTAATGTTTACAGTATTTAATTTTATTGGTCTTGTTCTCTACTGTTTTGTTCAACTTTATAATACCTAATGAGATAGACAATTCTTTTTAAATAAACAAGAGACATTATGGTAAGCATTGTTGATAATGTACTCTGTTCTTACATCATGTACTATGTTTATCCTTGGTTTTGACTGACAGCCTTGTTTTGCCATATTTGACTTATTCTCTTCCAAAAAAAAAAAAGTAATAAGAACTAAGGAGTAATAAAACCCAAAATGTGTAAATTTTATTGTATAAAAGAGAGGGAAAAAAGTTCTCTAAAAGGGTACAACTGCAATGGTGTTTAGGGATGTTAAATCGCTGACCATGTTAATGTTTTCAGTTGGATCATTGAACACAACTGTTTGCAGTCTCTCTGTTTGAATGTTCACTTTGTATGCTTGGATACTGTGACTTGAGCAACTATCTTTAAGATGATAATGTGTAACCTATTAACTAGTGATTTCTTACTGTTTTTTTTTTTTGTAGTTCTGTATTACTTGTACCCTTGCACTGCTTTGCTTTCTTTTGTTTTTTCTCTTTTTCTTTTTAAATAAAATTTTTAAAAAATGTTAAGACATATTTTCACATTTTTATTTTCTTCTGTATTTCACTCTTTCTTGTAATGCAAAATAATTTTGTAAATATTCATTAACCTCATAGAAACTTATTTAACATATTTCAACGTACTGACCTTAAAACAATCTTTTATTGTTTGTTCAATTGTAGAAAAACATGTGGTCCCTCTGTTTTCCTCTATTTCTATTGTCAATTATATTAAAAATGATTATCAGTAGGCACCTAATTAGAATTACACTTTTTATGTCTCCTCTCTCTGGTGCTTAAGTTCCAGTAAGTACAAAGTGGTATTTTACTTTTTCAACTATTTTAAATTCTTTATATACATTTGAAATAAAATTCACAAACAGTTGTTCATACATGTTATTTCTCCATAGAGAAAGCTAAACTGTTTGTAATAGGTTAAAATTACTTCATATGAAATAAGGAAATATTTTATTTTACAAAGCATCATTTTTTGTATCTGTTCTTGTAATTTCTCATGCTTTCTCTCCTCATAAACACATGCATAAACATTAAATTTTTTTGAAACGACATTGTAGTATCTCTTGAACTCCAAGAGACATCTACATTCTAATTCTTGGAACCCATAACATATATATATATATATATATATATATATATATATATATAACTTTATTTGTTGAAATATTAAAAATGAATATAGTATTAAGATTGCATTCAATTGACCTTAAAACACATAGAGTTTCTTGCATTATTTAGATGTTAATGAAAAAAGCAAAGAATATAGGTTGATGTAATATGAGAGGCTGACTTGATGTGGTTGACTTTGAAACTACATGAAGAGATTGGTGAACCTAGATGTATGGGAAAATTCTAGGAATTAAAAAAGTTAAGTAAATGTTTTGATCAGTACAGAGCAAAGAAAAGAATTCAGGCTTTCTGATACTGATTTTCTTACAGTGAGATACAATTTGAACATCTGACCATTATATATGTAAAATGAATATTTGTGTTGTTGTAATGTACTAACTTTAGGGAAGTCATAGAAAAGAGTAAGTTTAGAAATATAATCAGAAAAATTAATACATTGTCTGTATGTAATCATAGAAAATAAAAATATTGTCTCTAATTAAGAGAATGGACTCTCTAGTGAACATAGCAAGAAGTCAGCTAGAGTATTACCAAAACACAGTGTTTAAATTAAAAATATAATATTTTCCATGAAGTGATTATAGTAAAAGACCATTATAATTTTTGTGCTTTTTATCTTTCTAATTGTGCTGAGACCTAATTTATACAAACTATTAATTTTAGTTACAAATAACAGAAATGGCACATTTAAGTAAAATAATTTTAATGCTATAAAGTGTCTTGTGAATAGATAAGATGTTCCATCACTATCAGAAAATATGCAGGAATTGACATGAAACACCTGGGTTTGAATTCTGCTTACAGCATGTCATAGCTCAACATTCAGCTATTCTGCTACTATTGTATCCTTCTCATCCACCCTCTCTCTCCTTGCTCCTGAGTCATTTATACAGTATTCAGCATTCAAAGTTCCAGATATAAAAATCTAGAAGATTAAACAAAATCACATGAACACACGTGCTTCCAGGATTGTAAAGAAAGATAAACAGGATGACTTATTTGGCATTAGGAAAAAATTGGTTTCTGTTGTTCTCCATGACTCACAGAATGAGTTTCTCAGATAACAGAAGGAACTATATGCTGAGTATTGCATAAATGTTCCATTGAATTTTAAAATAGTATTATTATTTTAATATTCCATTGCAAAGATGAGGCAGCAAAATTTCAGATTAATGTTAAATAATTTTCTAAATTCAGTTAAATAGTAGCCAAAAGCACAAATGTAATTTTTAGGAGTTCATTTCTCATTTTCTGCAAACATGAGACTTAAAATTGATTCCAAGAATTAGAATGTTGATATCTCTTGGAGTTCAAGAGATACTAAAATGGCATTTCAAAAAATTTGATGTTTTTGCATGTGTTTATGAGGAGAGAAAGCAGGAGAAATTACAAGAACAGATAAAAAAATAATGAAGAAACAAGAGAAACAAAAACAATTAAGTACTTGCATCTAACACACAAATTGTTATCCTTTACATGGAAACATTTAAATTGTCAAAAATACATCATACTTATATCACTCTTGCATTACATTACATATATATATATATATATATATATATATAAAACATATACAAGTGGGAAAATAATTTTAATGTTAATATTAATTAAAGGCAAACATGGCTTCAGAACAACATACCGGAATTGCTTCAAGAAAACAACTCTTCATAATTAAAATTAATTTTAATCCCATATTTTAGTTATACTATATATTGGAGTGAAACTGTGACGTCAAGATGATCAACACACAAGGGCTCCTCAGTTTTAGCAGCTATTGAATACCAGTAACTTTAAGTTTCTACAATAGTGAGGAAAAACTTAGTTTGTCAGCAGGAGCCAAATATTGCCTCTTTATTTAAAATTCAATTCTTGTGCTAGGGCTTTAGCTCAGCAGCATAAGCACCTATCAGGCAAATGTGAGGTTGCAAGTTCAATCCCTGGTACCAAAATAAATAAACAAATATCAATTCATTACCTAAATTATATATATTTTCTCTGCAGTCATTTCCAAGGCTTGAATATCAAGATACATGTTCAAAATTCTCAAGGGTCCTGAGATTAAAGAAATATGACGGTATCGTGTAAGATCATAAATGTCCCTGAATTGAGTGCATTCTGGCTCCTCTGGTCAACAGAGTATGGACCTGGACTGTTCCTTCCAAGATCTACATATTTAAGCATCTTTCCTCACTGTGGTGTTATTGGTGCTAACCTCAACTGGTGGATTACAGCAGGACATTTTCAGATCACTGGTAGTTTTTGCTCAAAGACTACTACAGGACAATAGTCTTTCTTTTCCTCTTTTTCACTTTTTGGTCATAATGTCAATAACCTTCATTTTGGCTTATGGTTCTGCCATGACTCACCACCTCACAAGCCCAGCATGTACACAAGTCAGTTATAAGAGAAACCTTTGAAACTGTGAGCCAAAATAAATATTTTTCTTTATAAGAAAATTATCTCATGCATTTCAGTACAGTACCAGAAAAGTGACCATTAAGCATTCACTTACACCCAGGTTTAACAGGTTAGAACTAATTCATATTGGAAAACTCATATTTCAACCACTATATACTACATATTTCAGATATAATGTCTGCCTTTTCTACTAAAAATATAAAGTATTTTTCAATATTTATATTTAATAAACAATGAATTTTAATTTCTATCTGTTCACATTAAATTTCATCACAAAAAATATGCATTCTAAGATACATTTTTCCATGTCTCTATCAAATTTGCTTTCTTTAGCACACTTTATACTTCAATTGCAGTCCTTGTAAAAATTACTAGAGCTAAACTATTTTCACTTGAGCCACTTTTAGCTAATCAGTCTTTTGCAGCTTAGCAAACTAAGGGCTTCTGTAAAAGTGCATCACATTTAAATGCTGATTCCATCATCTATACTTCACACTCTTTGTTTCCCATGAAGATTGATTAGTTTCTGTTGCTGTATAAAATGAAATTCATACGTGTAATTTAAATAAATGTAGCTCCCTTTATATGGTATCTACTTGAAATGAGAGTTCCACCCTTATCCAAAAAATATTATCAAAGGATGAGACTGTGTTTATGTGCTTACTGAGTAACGTGAGTTAAAACCAGCATTTTAGGGGAAAAAGTATAATGCTAGGAATACTGGAAAAACTCTTAAGAGTTTTTGAAAATCAGGAAATCCTTAATAAAAATAACTATGAAAGAGAAGATATTTCTGGATTAATCAGACCCACTTTCAGCAAAGGGTCACTCTTAGTATGTGTTACCTTGCATTCAGGGTCCGTGAGATACAATACCGTATTAACCAGTAAATCAAGAACTTGTAAAATATTTTCACTTGGAATATTACCTGTTGTTGAACTGCTTTGCTCTATGGGATATATATATATATATATATATATATATATATATATATATATATATATATGAAAGCATTTGCACTGTTCTGAAAGGCCAAAAATAAGAGCGAAGACTTTATCAAAAAACATATGTGAATGAGTCCTTCGGGAGTGGTGATAAAAGAAATATTTTTAGCTCAGGAAATCTCCCAGGTACATGACACAGCTTTTGTGTGTGAGGGGTGTGTGTGTGTGTGTGTGTGTGTGTGTGTGTGTGTGTGTGTGTACTCATAGCCCATCTGTATTTTTCAGTATATCTGTGGGTAGAGAGGTAATTGCAACACATGCTGTTTTATTGCTTTCTTTCTGCTCCTGCCTGAATTTCTAGAAAATGAGTCTGGGATGTCCTGAACTACATCTCTGGTCAACAGTTAATTTATTTTGAGACAGAGTCTTGTCAACTTTTCTGGTTTGGCTTTTCACTTGCCATCCTGTAGGCTCAGTCTCGAGTAGCTGGAATTGTAGATGTGAAACACTATGCCAGGTTTTTGCCTGACTGTATTCGTATGTTATAGGTAACACTGATATGAAGACAGTTTCATGGTCTCTAAAAATAGTAAACAATCAAGCATTTCATTGACAGCTTCCCATTTCTTTGGACAATTAATATGAATATAAATTCTAAGAGACACAATTTCAGGAATAAATCATGCCATATTATAATATTTTCATAATGATTCACAAAATATGACTTATATATTCTTTTTGAATAATTCTACATTACAGGTTACATTTTAAATTGTGATGTATTTATAAACTTACTGTACACATACATATAATAGGAACTTGGAAGAATATATCTTGTCTAGTGAAGATGGATTCATTGAAATTGCACATTTTGAGTTCTGTAATAAAAGTTTGATGTATGATCTTAGTCAAACTTGACTATAATCACTAGTCCTCTGACGTACAAAAGGAACTGTCCTTCCAGCTATGGCCCAGTGAGAGGGTATTTTGTGCTTTGTCCTGCACACATATTCTTCTTAATGATAAAAATATGATGGCATAAAATTCATATTTTAAAAGTTAGAAAATGAACTTTCATATATTTCTTTTTATATTTTTGTGAATAACATATTTCATTGATGGTTACATGTAGTAATGAAATATAAAATCATGATATTTAATTTTAAAGTAAAATTGTTGGAGCTTGGCATAAGTGACACCATCTTGAGCTCTGTATTTAACTAATGCCCGGTATTTGATACAGGAAAGTGGAAAATTACTAAGGGTACAAATCCCAAGAGTAAAGCAGAATGAACTGTACCCACAGGAAAAAATTAACCTGCTGAACAAAAAAAAAGCAGGAAACAGGAGTAAACCAAGAATTAATGTAAGATGGTAACTGAATTGTTTGTAACAGGATGTCTTTTTTGTGATTTTCTCTTTTAAAAACTCTGTCACTTTCCAGTTCAGTGCCACTTGTTTGGACTCTGAAAGTTGTATGTAAGTGGTCCTGCATTCAGCTAATTAAATTCCAAATTTATCAGTTTGGCTGCTGGATTTCTATATTGTTGTTCACTAACCAAACCTAAAAATTAAATCGCATAAAGAATTTATTACTCCTGTAAATCCCAACACTCGGAAGCATTTAAGCTGATATATTTGACAGATAAAGATAATTGTGGTTTTCTAACTATAGTAATAACTTTTTTCCCCAAATACTTGTTTATTATTATTATCTTTTTAAATTTTATTTTTGTTTTATTTTTTAAAAAAAATTTAAAAAGAAGTAGATTAAGATAAAAGAGGATATAACAACATAATAACACAGGGCAGAAAAGAACAATTTAAGCAACACAGTGTTGCATTTATTATTTGGTTCACATTGTGGTTACAACTTTGTATTTATTTATTTTATTTAGCTGGCAAAAATGAATAATGTAGCTAAGATTAATTGTTTCTATTATTATTATTATTATTATTATTAGCATTATATAATTTTGAGTCATGACTTACCTATGAGGTTTAGGCTGTCCTTGAACTTACCTCATAGTCCCAGGCCGGCCTGAAGCTTGCACTCACTTTTCTGCCTAGCCTCCTGAGTGATGGAATTACAGGCATGTGCCACTATTCCTGGCAATTAATTGATTCTTTTATAAAAGGAAATTGTGACTTAGCTTGGATTCATGCTTTATACATTTGTTTAACTAGAAAGTATAGGAATATTCTAGATAAATTTGCTAGTATATTTTTAAACTAAAATTTCAGATGAATTTATTTCCTAGATTCTTCATATAATCAAGCCACTTTTTTTCTTAATTATTTCTTATACTTCACAGAAACTCAAACTCTGAAAGAATAATTTTGGCAAGAAGATAGAAACAAAATTAGTTTATAACTATTTAAAGATTAGATAAAAAGTAAAAGAAATTGACACACAAAAGAAGAGAAGATCTTTTATTTTCACCACATTAAAAAATTCAATGGACAGAAAGAATGTGAAATATATAAAATAAAAGATGATTTAATAAAGAAATTTTGGGATAAAATGATAGAATGATAAAATGATAGAAGAATGATCTAAAAATGTTGATAAACAAAGAGTCTAAACATACAGAATGAAATAAGTACTAGTCAAAATGTGCATATAGCTCACCTGCCTGGCAAAAGTGAGATCCTGAGTTTGATACTCTATACAAGAATAAATAAATAAATAAATTATGAATAATTGAGTAATAAAAGGAGAAGAAAGTATCATAATGCTACTCTGTGGATGTGAGTAACCAGAGTATCAGAAAATATAGTGGGTAAGAAAAGAAGAAGTATGGATAAGAACTAAAGACTACACAAAGATAGAAAGTTGGGGTGAGTTTTCAGGTGAAAGGAGTGAATTAGGGCTCAGTGAAAGCTATGTAGACTTATAGTAAACAGAATGACTGACAAAGAGCACTGCATCTGAAGTCACTCTAAATTGATAGCAAATATTTCACTTTTTAAACAATTCACCTAATCAAGCTACCATATCTTCCTTAGTAATATGCACAGAAAATTGTCAAAATCCTAAAAGATTTTTAATTTTCTAAAGAGATTTAACAATTATAAGATTGATGACTATTTTATTTACAGTATAATGCATTTTTCAATACTGTAGACAATCATGTAATTTATATATACTTACTAACTGTATGTTTGAATAGATAGAAAGGATTTTTTGAATTTCTAGAAAATTTAAAATCAACAATGCTCTAAATATTGTTCAAACAAAGCCCATGCTCTGAAATGATATGTGTCAAAATTTTTTTAAAAAGTTAGAAAACTTGTAAAGAATAATATTTTAAAGACAAAAAAAACTTTTATAAAATACCCAAGTATCCTAGTGTGGTCACATACCTGTAATTCCAACTATCAGGAGACTGAGGCAGGAGGATCACCTGAGTTTAAAACCAGCCAGAGCTGCACAGTGAGTTCAAGGAGAGCCTCACCTACATAATGAGATCCTGCCTCCAAAAGAAACTAAATAAATAAATAAATAAACCAAGAATATCTCCAATTTTGTGAGGCTCAATGAAATACCTTAGCATTAGATTGCTCATAGATATGAAAATGAACTTTTTAAACACAGAAAAAAAAATTACTGAGTATCTATGTATGCTGCAAGCAGAGGTTATTTTATGTCCTGGGTCCTCAATGACATTGTAGGGCTGGTGCAAAATATTGACTATCCTCTTAGCCCATCTGTTTGTGTTTAGGTAGAGAAAAAAAGCCCCTGTATTTGTAATTAGGCACCTTGCCTCTCTTCTGCTGTGGTGACACACAGGTTGTGCTCTTGCTCTGGTCTGGAGACACTACCATTGTTGTTGACCCCTTTGTTCTATTTATTTATTTTTTGTTTTAAAGTGCAAAACAGAGCCATCTGCCTGCAGAGGAGGAGCTGGGCGGATCCGGAGTGCCTGGAGAAGCCTGTTCCTTTGTCTGAAGGACTGAATACTTCTGCAAGCAGGGAGGGATCACAAGTTCCTGAGGCACCTCAGCCTGTGGTGAGTGCCCAGCACAGTCTGCCCAAATCTCAGACTGTTCTGGACCCCCCAGGCTTCTGGGTGCAGTGAAGTGGAGCAGTGGGTTAGAGGCCACTACAGCCGCCTCCCCATCCCTCCCGGCTACACTTGGAAGTCTGCTGAGCTCCTGACGGATGGGTGGGCCTACACTAACCCCTGAGCCCAGCCGGGCCTAGCCATCTGCCTGCAGAGGAGGAGCTGGGCGGATCTGGAGTGCCTGCAGAAGTCCCTTCCTTTGCCTAGAGGACTGTGGATATCTCTGCAAGCAGGGAGGGATCACAGGCTCCTGAGGCACTGTGGCCTGTGGTGAGCACCCTAACCCGGCTGCGATTGAAGAGCTGTGGATCTTCCAAGGGGCAGGTGGGCGCACAGTGTCCCTGAGGCCCAGCTTGTCTGGAACTGCGGAGTTCTGAGCAGGCAGAGGAGAGACACTGGTTCTGTAGGCCCAATGGCTTGGGGTAGTGCGGTGTCAGAGTCTCAGTAGCTCCAAACATAGAAGAGGATTTTCAACAGATCCTGAGGAAGCTTTCAAATAACACTTGAAACACAGAAATATAGAAAATGACAAAACGAAAGACCAAATTACAACCTCAAACCTCTAGCCCATCTCAGGAAACCCTAGGAGGAATGTATTTAGAAGAAAATATATCCCATCCACCTAATATATCAGACACAATAGCTACTGAAGTTGACAAACAACTCCAGGAAGCTTTAAAGAAATTCAAACTCGAAATAATCTCCCAGATAAAAGAAGAAATGATAAAAGAAATGAAAGAGATTCTAAATATATCTAAAGAAAACACAGATAAAAAATTGGAGGAACTAAACAAAAAGATAGAATCCCTAGACGAGCAATATAAGAAACAAACAGAATACATAATGCAGATGCACAGAGATATACAGGAAATAAAAAAACTCCACTGAAAGTTGTAAAAACCGCCTTAATGAAAGTGAAGATAGAATTTCAGACCTTGAAGACATGATTGCAGCTAGTGAACAGGAAAGGAAAGATCTTTTGAAAATAACAAGGAATCAGGAAACAACAATTCAACAACTGCAAGACGATGCAAAGAAGAATAACATAAGAATGATAGGGATTAATGAAAGAGAGGGAGACAACATAAAGGATGTCAAGAGGATATTTAGAGAAGTAATAGCTGAAAATTTCCCAAGCATGAGATCAGAAACTGACATCAAGATCAGTGAAGCATATAGAACTCCAAACACTCATAACCAAAATAAAACTACACCCAGACATATAATAATCACCATCCCAGAAATCCAACATAAGAATAGATTATTAAAAGCTGTCAGAGAGAAAAGACAGAATCACTTATAAAGGAAAACCTATCAGAATCACAGCAGACTTCTCAGCACAAACAATAAATGGTGCTAGAAAAACTGGCTCTCCATTTGCCGAAAACTAAAGCTAGAACCATGCCTATCACCATGTACTAAATTAAAATCTAAATGGGTCAAAGATCTGAACATTAAAACAGAAACACTAAATCTATTGGAAGATAAATTGGGTAGAAACCTTGGAGACATAGGAGTAGGTAGAGCAGCTTGAGACCATACTCATAAGTGAAATAAATCAATCTCGCATGTATGAATACCGAATAGTTTCCCTAATGTAAGTAATGATTCAAATATATGAAAATATGTGGCAGTCATGGTTCCCCATTATGTGGCCTTGAAGCCTTATAAAATTTTCACTTATTAATTAGAAAGGCTTTGTTCTGGGCTTCTTGATATGGAAATATTTGAAGCTATAGTATATGAAGTTTTATCCAAATATCTCAAGGAAAAAGACAGACACTATGGTAACTATTATTCTTTTAAAAAAATATTTAGTTATTTCTTATGTTTATTTTAATTAAGGGAAAAATTAAAAAAAAATTAGGATATATAATAGTAACTCTTTTCGATTTCCTATTAACTTGTTTTGAAGTCCTGTAGTGCTCCCACGATCTTGTTTTGACTGATTAGACTCTGTTCCTTTCTGTGTGATAGTATCAAGTCTGAAGGTATAGGCAACTACTTTGAAGGCAATAAGATTCACTAAGATGCCCATTCAGGTTTGACTATTGTCTCCTTTGGAAGTCCTGTAATGTTTACAATGTCTAAGTTTTATTGGTCTTGTTCTCTACTGTTTTGTCCAACTTTATAATATCTAGTGAGATAGACAAATCTTTTTTAGGAAACAAGAGACAACATTGATAACTATTGTTAATAACCGTGTACTCTGTTCTACATCATGTGCTAAGTCTATCCTTGGTTTTGACTGACAGCTTTGTTCTGCCATATTTGACTTTATTCTCCACCCCCCCAAAAAGTAACAAGAACTAAGGAGTAATAAAATCTAAAATGTGTAAATTTTGTTGTAAAAAGAGAGGAAGGGAAAAAAAAGAGCTCTAATGGATATAACAGCAAGTGTGTATAGGGGTGTTGAATAGCTGACTATATTAATGTTTTTGGATCATTGAACACAGCTGTTTGTAGTCTCTCTGTTTGAATGTCTACTTTGTATTCTTTGATACTATGATTTGAACAACTATTTCCAAGATGATAATATGTAATCTATTAACAGGTGATTTCTTACTGTTATGTTTTTTTTTTGTAGTTCTATATTATATGTAACCTTACACTGCTTTGTTTTGTTTTGTGTTTTTCTCTTTTTCCTCTTAAATAAAAAAAAAATAAAGTGCAAAACAGAAAAAAGGGTAGAAATGATACATAATTTTAAAAACTGTAGGAAATTAACTCTAAATACTATATTGTACATTGTCATATTAGAAGCAGGTGTAAGATTTAGACATAAAAAAAGATCAAAGATAAAATCAGCTTGGGATTGTATTCTTTTTATAAAGAACTGTAAAATCATGCTGATACATTTGAGTTGTCAATATTGCTTTTCAGTTGATAGTAATAGAAAAAATAGGTAGAAAAATGTAGAATATGTCTGAATTTATAAGTGACAGAATCACTATAATTAGTGTAAAAATTAAAACAATGCTAAATATATAAAAAATCAGCTTTGTTTTATTGTATTTCTATTATTTTGCTTTTTGCCTCAAATTATACTAACATGAACTTGACATATTTTTAGGCAAATGGATGCACTTTGAGATCATAATTTTTAGTAAAATAAATGGGATATGGATGTTTAAATATTGCATTTTCTTCTTGTGTGTGAAACCAAAAAGTACGGTGAAGACCAAGATGGATGGGTAGATGGAAATAGGAAGAAAATGTTTAGACAAGAAAGGCCACAAGTGAGGGGAGAGGGAGAAGGAAAGGAACAGAAAAGAAAAAAAAAAGAAAATAGAAAGAAAAAAATATTTTGTTTCTTGGCCATAAATAGAAATGAATCAGATAATTCTTTATATTAAGTACATAATTTTTCAATGTAGTGAATGTATACAATCTATTATGTTGGATTAACATAATTTACACATTTACTTTAGTGAGCACTACCTTTTTAAAGGCATTTAATAATGAACTGAGAAATGAAAACAACATTCAAGCTTTGCTTACCTTTTTTGAAACTTATTTGTAACCCAGTATGAAAGAATCAAGTTTGAGTGAAATAGGAAAACAAGAAGATAATCAAACAAAGAGACATATTTCTGTCTTTGAATTGTTGCTGAGAAATAATAGAATACTTCCAAGGAGGTTAGTACAGACTGTTAAGAAAGATACCAAATTACATCACCTACAGGAAAAGTTGTTACTGAATACGATACCCACAAAGAAATAAATTTTAAAGGTTATGTAACTCAAGAGACTAAAACAAAATGATCAATCAGGAGAGATAATGCATTCCCTAACAGTACATACACAGAATATGAGAAAGTGACTTGAAAAGTAATTAAAATTTCAGACATTTGTAAATGTTTAAGTTGTAAAACTCTAAAAGGACTTTTCAATATTCTGAAGAATAAATACAGGGTGTGTTCTGTTTTTTTATGAATAAAAATACTTGAAATTTCAACAATTGTTAACCTTAAAAATAATCATTAAAATAATACATTACACTAGCAACTGCCATTTATACACAGGAAATAAATACTACACACAACAGTGGAAAATATAAATAATTGAGTTTTCAAAATTGTATCATAGTTACTTCTCATATTTGGCTTTTGAGAGGGAATTTTGTTGCTATTCCTTTGCTTTTGAAGTGATGAAATAGAGAGAAAGGACAATAAATTGGAAAAAATATGCATTCAGATTTCTATCACCTTCACCTCTTAAGACTAAGATTCGCCAGCCACATCAGTTTATCTAAAAACATAACTTTTTCCAGAAAGTCCTATTCATGAATGCCTTCCTTGTGGTTTGTGGTAATAATACTTACTTCCTTTAATTTCTTCAGAACAAAGAGCTATGATAATTGTGCCCTCATCATAGTTATTATCTCCCCAGAGTACTTGATAAACTCTTCTTGATTTTCCTAGACCTGTGTAAATATTCTCAACTCTTAATTAAACTGCATTTAATTTAGGAGATGTGAGGAAACCATTTGTTTTCTACTGATACTGACTAAAACAACACCAAAATTCTTGTGGCACAAACTTCTCAGGATGTAGTAAATGAATTTAACAATAGCTAAGGAAAATATTTTTAAAAGTATCCTTTTTTTCTTATTCTAGATATAAAATTTATTCATAATTTTTGTCAATTTCACCTGAAAATACATTCATTTTGATTACTTAGTATTAATTCACATTCCAATACTTAGCAACATTTTTTAGCAAACAGTATGATCTTTTTTAAAATAAAAGCCATATTACTGTATGTTGTTTCATTCAAAATCTCATAAAAAGTCCCCGTCACACCCAGAGTAAAAAGCATTTGCTCATATCTTACAATGTGATGTTATCTTCTCTCCCTAAATTTGTACCCTCCATCCACACTGCTTTCTTCTTCATACTTGAGTATGCTGAGCATGATTTTGCTGTAGGATCTTCACCTTGCATACATTTTAAAATTTATTTTCAATATACTGACACCCTTCACAATTTGTATATCATACTTTCATGGAAGCAATACTGATCTCCTCTGTATCATCCAGTTTGAGTATACATGCTGCCAAATCAAATGATAATCTTGGTTATCATTTTGTCAAAAGAGGATCTCTTTCTGATATCCCCATAAGTCTTTCTTTCATATGATGAAATGTTTATCATAGAGTTCTTCCCTGATAATCTTTCATGCATTAAAATCCATATTACTATTTTTAAACATATGTTCTTTATTTAATCTTAATAATATCAAGTCCTGATATGCCTATGACTCAACTGTTTCTCATTTCTCAGTTTTTTTTTCTTTCCATCGAGTCTTAGTTTTGCTTAGCATTATTTCTGTTAAGTCTTAAAAACCTGAAAACATTTCTTATAATGCTTTTATGCTTATGATGTATTTCCTAAAACTGTGGTTAACTGAAAATGAATTATGAAGGATGGTCATATTAGATATTGAAATGCTGATGGACAGGCTAATTTTTTCTTTATTATCTTCTTTATTACATTCTGGAATTTTTATTGATAATGTGGTCAGCTGTCTTTCTTATCTTTCATATTTGTCATGTAATGTGTCATTTTTCTCCTCATATGTTCAAGAATTTTTGTTCATCTTTTCCTAGTTGATCATTGCATGCCAAATTTTAATTAAATTTTTTATTTATCCTGATAGAATTTTGCTGAATTTATCAGATCTGTAATAGGACATTTTGATTGTAATTGGTGACTTCAAAACATTGTGTAATATACTTTTTTATGTTATTTCTATTTTTTGTCTCTTTCTCTTCCTGTTCACCTAGAAATTTTAATGTAGGTTAAGACTGTCTAATTAACCCATACTTTTTTTTTCATTCACAGCTTTTTAAATCTATATTCCTTTTTATTAAACTTTTATGGCATATTCTTTATACATAGGAAATTGTTTATTGATCATCTTATGTGAGAGACAATTGCCCTAATATTTCTCTTTCCTTCCTTCCTTCCTTCCTTTCTTTCTTTCTTTCTTTCTTTCTTTCTTTCTTTCTTTCTTTCTTTCTTTCTTTCTGCTTTTTTCTTTTTCTTTCTTTCTTTTTACTTTACATGGGACAATGTTTTTCAGTTTTTCTACATGGCTATATTATGTTGTATACATTGCCCACTTTTGGTGATACATGTGGAGAGTATATTCTGTGATACTCCTCTGGTGGTTGTTCATTTTATTTCAGTGGATGTGTCATAATATGTGGGTCACTTTCACTTTGTGTCTGTATTTTAGTTGTAGGACACATATGCCTACAGACTATAGGTCTCAAGTCTTTTGGTAAGACTGTTGAACTCCAAATTATGTGTCCACTGTGCCTTCTAAAAGATTGTATTTAAATTTTTTTTTGTTTCTGGAAGCAGATAGTCTGTCTCAGTCAGTAGTGGAATAACAAGAGATACTAAATTTCATTACTTGAGCAGATCTTCAATCTTACCCAGGTCTGCTATCTATCTATCTATCTATCTATCTATCTATCTATCTATCTATCTATCCGTCCAGCCATCTATTTTAAAGTTGTTCTGTTTTTTGGAAGCCCAGGCTTATGAAAAACTCTTCTGGATATACTTCACTCAGATTGTTAAAGGATGTGATGCTGGGACTGACTCATAGCGTGATGCTGAGATTAAGGGTGCCCCACTCTGAGTGTGAGTGCTATCTGCCCTACATAAGGTAGGCTACATAAGGTATAAGGTACAAAAAGAGGCCTGTTTGTTGCTTGTTGCTTCTCTACTTCACTGCTTTGTTGCCTTCTTCTCTAAAATGGTCCTCTGTCATACTAATCTGCCTTGGAGCAACCGTGAGCTGAAATCTCTACATAATGTAAGGTTCAGTAAAACTTCCCTCCCTTCACTTTGGGTGTCAGAAATTTTGTCAAAGTGACAAGAAAAATAAGACAACATTCAAGGAAAATATAAATAAATAAACTAACAAAGCAAAACAACAACAAAGAATATTAAGAACTTTCATCTATCTTTCATACAGTATCATGCTTTCTTATTACTTGAAAATCTAATTACAACTGGTCTGTCACTTCTTGAATTATACTTACTTATCATTTTTCTTGCATTTTAAACTTTAAATTCTTGGAAAGTAACACAGTTAAGTCAAGATAGACTAGTGCTATGCTTGTGCTAACTTGATAAGAGAAACTAAACCAATGAATATGGATCAAAAATATAATATCTGTGTAATATCATTATCTAACTACTTATACCCAATCATGTAAGTAAAATGTGGATATAGCACAGAAAAAAGGTAATTGAGGTCTATAATTGAAACACAAAGGCCAGTTTAGCATATCTTTTCTGCTTAGATGTCTTATATGCTAAAGTGCAAGAAATGTTTCAGATTGTGTGATCCTATGGTTAAGAATATGGACTTTAAATCTTAAAATTTTAAAGATGATTTTCCTATGTTTGGTTGTGTATCTGTATGATTATCTTTGTATTAGTTCAACAATGGCACTCAATTTTTTCACTTTATTTACTTTCTCACTAATAGTTAAGAAAATGTTAGATATTCTAGTGATGATAAAACATACTGTTGAAAGTTCACTTGTTTCTCAAGGTATTTATTTCCAAGGCTTGGTAAAAGGATATAGGTGTGAATACAGAGCTCATATCAGTCTCCAGACTGTGCTCTAGGGCTACACTGACCACTGCACTAAGTTATATTTCTTCCATTGTTTTCCAGAATGAGATTTTTTTTTTAAAAAAGACAATTTCTGTAAATCGCTCATCCCAATGATGATTCACAATGATTAGCTATTTTACAATTTTAGTTCCTGAAGTCATTTTATCATTGCAAGGCAAACTCATAGATTTGTTCATAAATAGTAATTTACCATGTGCTGCTCTATAGGCAGTGTCAGATATAATCATCACTGGTGCTACTTTTTGCAGTTTATGACCTAAATAAGTTGTCTTGATGCTTCATTTCCAAGTTTCTTTTTTTTCTTTCAGGAGCTAGAAAATCATTATTCATGCATTAAGGTGTGTTGACTGAAACTTCCTTTGTATTGTATTCCTGTAAGTTAGAAGAACTTATTTATTTTGTTTGACTGGAGAATGTGACACTTGCCATCACTGTATATGTATTTAACATGTTTCCCCAGGGCAAACTGGAAAGAGAATTTCAAAATTTCATTGTTAAACCATAGGCTGATTATGATTTTAAGTACCTTAGGTTTAGAGTGTATCTTAGCTGTCCATTGTATTCACATGCTGTCCACCTATCGATTCTGAAAATGATATTTTAAAATTTTTGTTAGTTTCAGTTTTTAACCTTGTAGTAAAAACCCTAATTTTGCTTTTAGCAATCCCACTGCTAAAATAAGTTTGTGACTTTGCTAGGATTTTTTTATTAATAGTATTTACAACATCAGTGTTCATAAGTTACATATGTTATATATTTATTCATTTATTTACCATTTATTTTTAAGATAATATTTTTTTAAATATGTCAAGAAGAGTAAGAACAACAATTCTACTCTTCCTGGTCAAAAATATTCATGTATTTGAAAATAAAAGTATAAAATTATTTATTTAATTCACCTCTTCTTGTGTCCATTTTTCTCTTAAACCAGAATGTATACTTTGAATCTTACATTTCTATATGTAAAGTACAAACATTTTGAATATGGATTTATCCAGGGTCAAAGTTCCATTTGAGAATCAGGGCTCCTGAGATTCAGCCATGGTGGAACTTAGGCAGCTTATTCATGTGCCCTCTTGATAAGCGCTCCTGGTGAGGGCCAGTAGGAGAATCAGCAGCTCCTGAGATCCAGCTATGGTGGAATTTAGGCAGCTTATTCACCAACCCTCTTGGTAAGTGCCCCTGGCACCGGCCAGGAGGAGAACAAGCAGCTCCTTAGAGCAGGCCATGGTGGAATTTAGGCAGCTTATTTGTCTTCCCTCTTGGTAAGCATTTCTGGCACAGGCCAGGAAGAGAGCCAGAAGCTTCTGTGAGCCTACCAACACCAGGCTGAGAATCAATCACCACTGTCACCATCCTAGCTAGCAACTGGGGATACATGTCTGATTTCTTTCTGTCTTTTGTCTGAAGGCAAAGGTTGTTTTCATTGTTTTATTTTGGTATATTGGTTTCACTCTATTCAATACCCTCTTTCAATTAGTTTTATATTGTTTTGTTTTTGCTTTGATTTCACTATACCTAATTAACTGGACAACTATTGTGAAAGTAACAAGATATACTAAAGTACCTCCTATTGCTATCCCAGTATCCTGCTGTGAAGTGTTGTACCAATTTCACTGCATTGTCTCAGTTGGTTTTGTTGTGCCTTGTTCTGTTATATTTTTACTATATTCAAAATAAAATTTAAAAAACAAAACCAATAAAAAGTTCCATTTTAAATACATTTAATGCAAAGAACTACTTTTGTTAAAAAGATCTTTCCTTTTATGTTCACTAGCTGCAATCTTTTCTTTGAGGTCTGAAATTATATCTTCACTTTCATTGAGTCAGTTTTGAAAACTTTCAATGGAATTTTTGATTTCCTGTATATCTTTGAATCTGTTTCATGTATTCTGTTTCTTATATTGTTCATCCAAGGATACTATCTTTTTATTTTGTTCTTCTAATTTTTTAACTGTGTCTTCTCTAGATATGTTTAGCAATTCTTTCATAACTTTTATCATTTTTTTTTCTTTTACCTGGGAGATTATTTCTAGTTTGGATTCCTTTAAAGCTTCCTGGAGTTGCTTCTTTATTTCAGTTGCTATTATTTCAGGTATTTCAGGTGTATACTTTCTTCTTTGAACATGGCTCCTAGCCTTTCTTGGAATGGGCTAGAGATCTGAGATTGCATTTTGGTCTTTTGTTTTGTCATTTTCATATATTTCCAAGTTTCAAGTGTTTTTCTAAGACTTCCCTGGGCATGTTGGAAATTGTCTCCTATGCCCTTGGCTCCTAGGACTGAATGGAGGGTGCTGAGCATGGTCCAGTCAGGACCTCAGGCCCTCCTTTGCCACCTCCAGTGTTCTACAAAGATGGGTGGGCACCTAACCACTGTGAATGGTGGTCCAAAGCTCTCCCTGGGCAAGGACCAATGCCCTGGAACTCACTTCACATACCCTCAACTCCCCTGATAGAAGAAGGTGGCTAGGCATAATCTAGTCAGTTTGCAGAACCTCCCAAGGCTAGTCTAGTGTGGCTGGAAGCTCAGAGGGTCCTTGACCACTGGGAGCAATGATCTTAAACCCTCCTTGGGCTCAGGATGGGTGCCCTAATAACTACTTTTAAGAGTAGCTGAAATGATAGTTATTAAATATTTAACAAATGAGTACCTATTTTTCTAACCACTTGAGTTAGAGAAGCAACTCTGGCATTTTTAATTGTTAAATTTTAATATAGAAGAGGAGAGAAAATAATTTCATAGCAGTGTATAAAATAATTTATATGTAAAATGCTCAAAAAGTGCAATAGAGTTATTAAACCTGCCAGAGGAAGTAAAGGAAAAATTCACAGAGCAATGACATTTGTGGTATTTCTGAGGCGTAAATGTCTTTTCAATGAGTTTTTCAGAAAAATAAGGGTTTTAATAGTGAAAAAGTGGTGAATGGTACAATCAAAAGTTTGTGATTAATTTGAACTTTTTGAAGTTCAGAGTAGCTAGATAAAAATCTGAGTACAGTTGAGGTGGAAACTGAGTACTAAAATTAAGATTAAGAAAATTCAAGGTTACAGAGATTGACTAGGACTAGATATGAAAGGGTTATTTTGCTGTTCAGAATTTTAACTTGGAAATAATAGAAGGTCTGAGAGGGAATAAATTGTATAAACAAAGCATATTTTAATCCACAATATTTATCAAGCAGATAAATATTGTGCCAGAAATTACTGATTTCAAATGTTATTGTAAAGAGTACAAAAAATGCATTTCTCTTTATAATTTTTGTTAGCCCTTTCTTTTGCATATATATGTTCTTTATTATGGAAAATCATTACTGTTATATAATATGGCTTCCATCTGGAACACTATTTGTTTCAAATATTTGGTAGATGTGCTGGAACAATACCCAGTGTTCTGTGAACCTGTGTGTATGTGCTAAGGAAACTTACTTTGAAATAGCATGCAATAGCTGTTCAATGTAGGTGTTACAGGGTGATATTTCAGTTCATGTATACATCATCTGTTCACCAAATCAAGTTAATTATCATTTTCATCTCTTTAGCATATCTTTACATTTAATAGTTTCAAAGATCCATTACAAAATGTACATCTGGTTCGGGCTTATTTTCTCTTCTGGCCTTTTAGAACATTTTTTAAAAAGTTTTATGAATACATATTTGCAGCACAAGATGATCACAAACATTTTAAGTAGCATGAATATGTACTTAGCATAATTTGATTCCTTTTTATATCCTATTCTCTTCCTACCTGCTTTTCTCTCTTTGTCTCCAGATCACCTTTTCCACATTCATTGTTATTGTTATCATTTTATTTAAGCTGTGGCATGTAATGATTAAGTTCATTGTGGATAGTTAGTGCATGCATGTAACATGTTTCAAAATTTTCCCCTATTCCATCTCAAAATTTTGGTACACTTTGTATTTGCAAAATATTTATCTCCCTGTTTTTTTTTTTTTTTTTTTTTTTTTTTTTTTTCTGTCAGTCTCTGACTTGCTCTTTATTTTTTGCCTTGGATATTGATGACACATAAAAGAACAGTTTCTGCAGAAATATATCGATGGCTCCAAAATAATACTAAAATAATTATCAATTTGAGTCCTTCTACTAAATTTAAATCTCCAAAGATCAGTCCTGGAACTAATAGGGAAAAAAGAAAAAACAAAAAAAGTCATAACATTGGTTGGGAAGATATATCCTATAAATGATTGAGAAACAGGTCCTTTGTTATATACATTAAAGAGAACTGTGAATAAAAATAGCAGTCATGTTACTTTCCACATACTCTTTTTTTAGTTGAAATATCATGAAACATTATATATCCTTCCTTTTAAAAGACAAAAAATTAAAAACAAAACTCCCAAAATAAGAATTTGAATTAACTCCTAAATAAAGGACTCTAACTCTGAGAATTTTCTTAAAACTAACCATGAATATTATAAATTCTGTGATGTACAACGTGAGTTGCTGCCATAAAAAATCAATTTTCCACATCTCTAGATTTGTCATGCGTTGTCTTTTATCTTGAGCAATTATGTAAATGTTACGTTCCTCTTGTGCAATCTTAATTTTGGCTTCATAATTTTCACATTAACACAATGTGAATATGAATCACTGTAAAAGTATTAGATAAACACATTTAAAATATCATGCTTGTAAGAAATGAAAAGCAAAGCAAAAATAGGATATAATGATACAAAAAATATGAAACATGTTCAGTATTAAAACCTGATTAAGATGAGGAAGTATTGAAATATTTATTTATTACTGGCTGTTAGAAAGTATTTTGGAAGTTTCTGAGAAAACCAAACATGTTTGAAATTTCATCTAGGAATCAAATTCTTTAATGTTTTCCCCAAATCAGTTGCAAACTGTTTATATACAACTTTACCCATGATTGTTTATAGCAACTTTAATCATTATCATCAAAATTTGAGAAACAAGCAAGATGTCTTTCAACAGGAGAGTGCATGAACAGATGTTCATACATTCACCCAAAGGAACAATATTCAACAATGCAAATAAAAGAGATATTTTACAATTCAAAGACATGGAGAAACTTTTAAAATGCATGTCTCTAACTAAGCTAATCTGAAGATAGTGTGATTCTAATGAATGACATATGGAAAAAACAAAATTATGGAGATGGTAAATACCTCACAGTTGTAGAAGATAAAATGGAGGGATGAATGGAGTCCAGAGAAATTTAAGAACATCAGAACAGTTATATGTTATTGTAGTGACAATGTGGTAACATTGGTAGTAATAGATGGCATTTTAGCACTTATCAAAATCTGAATAATATATGCACAAGAAGTGAACACTATGTTACTGTGTAATTGCAATTAATACCAACACATTCATATTGCTTACTCATTAATTGCTCATTGATTGTAAATAATGTACCACATAAAAGCAAGATATTGATAATAAGAAAAAGCAGATGTGAAAGGTAATTGTGACCCAGTAAAGAAATTCTCTATACTTTGTACTTAACCTCTCTGTAAACTTAAAACTGCTAAAAGTAAAGTCTGTATCTTTGTAAATGTAAAATTTAAGAGTGCTATTCAAAGATCTTAAACTTAGAATTAGATGAATATTGATCAAATTAGGCATTTTCTCTCTTTAGGTAAAATAGTGAAAGTATCCATAAGGACATATATATTATCTTCCTTACAAATACAAAATTGAAAGAAAAAAACTAAGCATAATATCTCCACATACAATGCCAGCACTCTGGAAGGCTGAGATAGGATGGTACAAAGTCTGAGCCCCCAATATGGGAAACTTGATAACTCAAAGATACCATCTCAAAACGAAATGCCTTTTTAGCAGGCTGGGGATGGAGATGTATCTCAGCGTGAAGAATCAAACCTATTACTATTTTTTGAAAAGATGGAAGAAAAAGAAAGAAAGTGAGCAGAAATAAGAGAGGAAGGAAAAGGAGGAGTTGGGCGGGAAAGAACTGTTAAAAAGAAAAGAGACAAACTTTGAATGAGAAGTCAAAAAGAATAGTCAAAGCTTCATTTTTGTTTGTAGCTTCAAATAGCTTCCTTCTCAGTGTGGTAAGTGCTACATCATGAAAATTAATAACTTAGTACCTAAATCAGCCATTTAGAATGGTGAAGTTCAGTTTACCAGATTCACAGATGTGGAAGCTGAAATTTAGGGAGTTCTCTGCAAAAAATTTAAACTTAATTTGGTTGATACTTGCAGTGATCACAATATTCCATGGTGGCACAGGTTTTAACAATTTTCCGGACAAAATTTTCCAGATGACAAATTCTTTGAGTCTCAGTTTTGTGCTAGTCCCTAGCTTGATTTCAGAAAGCATAATCCATACCTTGAGTCCCTACTGCTCACATTGTATATTATATTTTACTTATAATAGCCAGAACCCTTTTTGTTGCTTATAATCAAGAATATTAATGTTTTTTCACCATTATTTTATTATTGCTATTGTTAACATTTATACTTCATTCTTTCTATAAATGAAGCCAAGAAATAGAAGATAATATGGCAAGTAAGGCAGTAGACTTTTTTTTACTTGAATCATTTATTATAAAATAGATTAGCTATTTATCCAATAAATGAAAAATTCTGCCATTGTATCTGTTCTTTCCAATTCAAATGTTTTTTGTGTTGTGGACTTTGCCCCTACCGACGAAGTTTACATGTTGAAGTTCTCAGGAATGTGATGGTATGTACAGATGGGACCCCCAGCTGTTAGCATGATAAAAGGTCCTGAACATGTGCCTCTTCTCCTGAGATAAGTGTCTTTCTCAGAAGGAGCACAAAGAAGCTTACTTGCTGTCTTTCATATGAACCTGGTAGATGTGCACACAGGATGAGAAGGTGATTTTGCAAAATGCAAAGGTGGGTTTCGCAGGAATCCAATCATATAGGCATCCTGATTTCATAATTTGTAGCTTCCAGAAGTGTGAGAATAAAGTCCTCTAAACTCATCCAGTGTATGATATATTGTTATAGCAACTCAAAATGACCTAAGAAATTTAAATTAACAAAGAAACATGATGTTATGCATAATATTGTGAAATTAGTAAGAATCATCAGCCAACATATTGGTCATAAAAGAAAATAAAGTATTATTATTCATAAAATGTCAGTCAGTTAAATAAGGGAACAGTGCTCATTAACCTTTTCATCATACATATAGCTCTGAAAGCTTTGTCATTTTATTATTAACATATTTTACTTCTAGAGCTGTCAATGACTATGTAAGCTCGAATCATCTATGTATCCTTGGTGGCATTAAAGTGTTCTTACTACAGGGGAAAAGGATGAGAATAGGCAAATGTCTTTATCCATCTACAGTGTTAAAGCTTATGAGTAAATATGATATTACTTTGACTAACTTGTTATAAGAATAATCAGTGTATGCCACAGTGATATAAAGAACTTGCTGAATGGACAAAGCTGAGATTTTACTCTATTTCTCTAAACAGGAGCAACTATTCACAAATTTATCCACATGGAAATGTGCATTATAATAACAAGCATTAACATATTTCAATGAGATTATGTTTTCATTCAGAAGTGCTTTGATCACTGAAAGAAAATTTCAACTTCTTTTGGAAAACTTAGGAACTTATTTATCATAATTTTACAATTCAAAGGCAGAGACTAGAATAAAGAATACATTATGATAAAAATCACACATCATTGTGCTATAAAATACTGAATCAAATTATCTATATTTGAGGTTACACTTACACAGCAAATAATTAAAATGACTGTTAATATAAATAAGTTCAAATTATTATATTTACTCTTATGTTGTCCAGATAATGTTGTCACATCAAAAGCATCTAACTGAGAATATTTTAACAAAGTAATATGTAAAGAACTCATAGCAGTGTGACCAAATACAGTTGACTGTAGAGCTATAATGTAAATCTCCTTCTGAAATGTATATGATATCTTCTCATTTAAATATGTACAGTGCTTCTCTGTTACTGTAATTTTAGCAAATGCTAGTCAGTCTCATAGAGTAGAGACAATATTAAGGATACAATTTGCAAACCAAAAGGGGCAATTTTGGACTAGATATATTTTTGTAAAAAAAGAAAGAAAGAAAGGTGCAACATGATCCACATACATATAGAACCTAAAGAATTAATCAAATGTATAAAATGTGATTAGAACACAAGCTATCTAGGTAGGGCAAGGTAGGAAAAGATGAGATATAGTTTAAAGGATACAAATCTATAAATATTTAGGATGAATAAATCTGGAGATGTTATGCACAAGAGTACTTTGATGAATAATATTTTCTATTGAAGATTGACTAAACAGGTACATTTTTAATGCTCTTACACTACACACATGCACACACATACATACAGAGCTTTGCATATTGCAGGAATCATTTCACCATCTGCATGTTGTTCTTCTTTTTTAAAAAATTTACTTTTATTATAAATACATGTGTGTAGTGCATAATGATTACATTCATTGTGAAGAGTTGGTACCTGGACATAGCTCTTTTTAATTGTTTGTAAGGTTCCCTCCTCCTCCTTCCTATCTTCTCCCCTTAATTTTGGTCCTCTTCCTTTTGCAAATGACCTACCACTCTGTTTTCCATTTTGTACATTTTATTTTGCTGTTTAATTTATTTATATTTAGGGTTTACCTTGTGAGAGAAATCATGAAATATTTAAGCTTGTGCATCTCTTTTATTCTATGTTTATTTGCCATTTTTCAAACTGGTCATGACCAGTTAAAATTAAGTTTGAGTATACTACATAATATTACAGAGTTGCTTTTACAGTTTAGATATGAAATGTCTCCAAACTTTCATGGGTACAGAGGTGAGACTTTTAGAAGGTGATTGGATTATAGAAATGTTACACAATGATGAGTTTAGAGCTAAAAATTATGTTAGGGGAAGTAGCCTAGTCAGAAGAGGTAGGTCACTGGGGCCTTGACCTGGAAAGGTTATGTCTCCTTCCTGGACTCTACCCTTCCCTCTCTGCTTCCAGGTCACCCTGAGGTGAGTCACTTTTTTTGCCATGCCCTTTCACCATGTCATTTCTGTTTTTGAGCCAACTAACTATAGACTGAATTGCCTAAAATCCATGATCTCAACCTGAATTCTTCAAGTTGTGTATGCTGGCTATTGTGTGCAGGGATGTGAAACTAAACAATGGCACAGAACTTCATTATATTGCTGCTATAATTTATTCAGTAAATATTACTGACTTGGTTATGTTCTTTCTCAATGTAGGAAGTTTTATAAATGTAATATTTGTATTTTAATTTAATTTTATTATATCAATATTTTTATTTCCCTTGTTACTATTTTGCCCACCTCATTTTGAAATATTGAAAAATTTCCAGTTTTGATTTCAGTCAAAAATCTACATATTTTCTCTGATTTATTTTAACTTCTAGAACTCTGGTGAAATATTTATTATTAAGCACAATATCAATTATAAATTTTTCATGGGGTTTCTTTTTATAATTGACATATTTCCCATTTGTTTTTATATAGGTGAGAGTTTACATTAAGTAAAATATCAAGAAGACCATGCAGGAAAAATATCAAATTTTTGATAGAATATGTTTTAAGATTCAGACATTTTCTTTGGATAGAATATTCTTCTTAAATATCAAATGTGTGAAGCCAAACATTTCAACATGTATTTGGAATATGTCAGTACAGGTACTATAATTATTATTGTATATTTGCATAAAGATTACAATTGCTGCCGGGGATTTAGCTCAGTGTCTTATGTGCTTGCCTGGCAAGCACAAGGTTGTGAGTTTGACTGACTATACCAAAAAAAAAAAAAAAAAAAAAAAAAAAAATTACAATTATTTTCTTTATCTATTTAAAAAGATGGAAGTGGTTCAAACACTAAGCACCACCTTCTATGACTAGTTTTTATAATCTTTAGTGGTATAATAGCTTTAACCTTTAAACAGAAAAATCTGAAATATCACTTTACTAAGTACTGCATTTGTTTTTATTTCACTGTTTCCTTCTTTATTTTTTATTAATTAATTTTCAAGCTGGACATGCAGAGTTCATGAACTTTAAAAGTGACAAAGTGGTTAATAGAGATTTGCATGTATAAATTTACTTCAGAATTAGAAGTATTCAAACCATATTTGTTAATTTAAATGTTGATGATTATGTTACCCTTAGTACTTTTTCTGTGTATCTTCATAGGGTTGTTATTTTTACATTTCACTGACAAAAATTATCTCAAATAAGAAAAAAGTATGGAAGAAAATTTTCATTTTAAGACTACTTTCAGTTTCATATATAGCAATTTTAAATGCTTTTTCCCAGAAATTTAAATGATCAAACATCTATCTAAAGGTAAACAGAAACCACCGATAAATCTAACTAAGTTCACTGTAAAGAAGTTTATTATTGATTTTCTGCCTCACTCTTTTTATTCTTTAATTAAATATATACATAATACCTGATTTTTCAGATATTCAAGTCACACAAATTATAAAGTAACTTCTATTAAGTCCAATCAAATTTGGCTTAAAGTAGCTTTTTAACCTGACCTCTGATTACATTCTGGCAGCAGTTCTTATCAAACACTAAGTAGTTTGCACTCATCTTGGAAAAAACAATTCTAGTTCCTTACTCTCAGGACGGAAACTTTGCAGGTATCGTTCCATTTGCCTGGAATGCTGTCACACTTTCAACCCTTTTTCTGACAAATGTACCTTAAGGATTCTTGCTCATTTTCTAGGTATCAGTTTCTTCAAGTCTTTCCTGATCCTTGGAGACTACCAACATATGGCTTCTATAATTTCTCAAGGACCTATATAGTGTAAACTTTCTCTGGCTACATTATGATTTTCCATTTATTTCCATGTTTTTATCTGATGACATTATAAGTTTCCATTTAAGTGCATGTGTTTCTCATTGAGCTGCCAATTCCTTGCAGGCTAGGGCACTGTTTTACCATTCTACTTTTAGTCATTTACAAGCTCCTTTCATATAATGGTCATTTCATAAAGAACTATTAAATGTGTAAACAGATAAATAGATTAACTCTCAAGGAAGTGAGAATTTTGAAATACTGAAAATTACATAAAGCAAAATTAGAATATTAAAAATTAAATAGTGCAAAATAAGAAAATTAGCTCTTTACGACTTTGCCATTATTTCCCACTGTCTGCTTCCTAAATTCTGAAGCATTATCAGCAGTAGATTTCTAATTAAGATTTTAGCTTTATTAGATATTCTTTCAAATTATCTCTGAATCTAAACTTATTTAGAACACAAAGAAGTATCACACACACACATACACATACCCACACCCTCTACATGCAAAAATTCAATTTAATTTTAAAGAATCTAAGTTGCTTCATGAAATTTCTGCTATGTATTTGAAAATATTTTATCACTATTGGGCACATACCATTCATGACTGGTGGAAACCTAAAAAAATTATTAACCAATTTGTACTATAGTTTCTTTTTTGTATGAAATGAACAATTCTTATTATGTCATAACATGATAACTGGTATATTGTAGACCCTCAGATATGTTTTTTTCCCTCATATCTTCAAAATATTTTCATGATCATCTGTGAGCTAATCCTGTAGGAGTACAGCTATACTTCTATATCCACTATTGGTCATCTATGTACTCTTACGCAGACATTTATCTTTATTTAAAAAGACAGTGTGAAACCACTTTTCACTGTTCTCTTCCCTTTTGATCTTCAGGTAGAAAACAGATGAAGATCTTTGTGGTACTTTTCCCTCACAACAGAACGTGTACCAATGAATTATCCACAGATCCATATAATTTATAATTTTGTCATTTAATCAACTCATTATCTGCTTTTGCTATTTTGTGTTATATTTAAAATTAGAATAATTAAAAGTTGGTTGAAGCTTAAAATCTTGCAGCACTTTTAATCATTATGTGATTCTGTAGTTGTATAAAATGAATTAAGTCACTAGAATTTAAAGACATTTAAATAAGAATAAAAATAACGTATAAAAGAGCTTTTTAATTTTCATGATGATTGCACAGTTTTAAAACTTTCACATTTTCTCTAGTGGAAATGGTTATAAAAATCGGAAATGAAGGTACTAAAAAAGTATTTTAATTACACATAAGATAAAAATAAATTAAGGCTATGTCTAGATATCCAAAGATATCCACAGATATTAAGAATTGACATTGCCACTTTTATATTTTTTCTTGTATTTTATAATAATTTCTTACCAAAGATTTATAAATAATGAAAATTTGTTGCCAACAATATTGAATAACATTAATGGCTTTAATGTTTTAAACAATATGATTTAATTTGCAAAAGAAAGTAATATATTAAAAAATCTCTCAATAATAATTACTAATGTAGTTGTTAGTAAAGTAAGAACAAATACAAAGGGAAATGTATGCATTATCTCTTGATATATGTAGCAGTCATATCAAATAGCAACAGAAAAGAAAAAAAGAAGCAGATTTCTCTCCTTTATTCAGAGATTTGATTATGTGAGTTTGTACAAGTAAAGTGGTGATTTCCTTCATCACAGTGGTGTAACAGGGTTTCCATAATTAATGAAAATAACCCTGAATGAAAACGGAGCTTTATTTGCAAACAGGTTTGTATGCATTTTTACAATAGAATGACACTGGAACCTACTTTGTGGCTATAAAATTGTCACAATTAACTTTCTCCTTTTACTGTTGAGCTGAATGAAGTAATTTTAGCTGATTTCCCTTATCGTGCTCAGATTACCTTTGGGAAATATTTTGATTAATAAAGAACATAAGGTTGGAACTTTTACTTAAAGAAGTGACATAATATAGAATCTAGCGACAATATAATCATTTAAAAGAAATTTTATTTTCATTGAAAAATTACTTATTATTTCAAAGTTTAAATTTCCTCATTTCCAAAATTAATACTACTAATTTTATTGAGATAGTGTTACATAATAAAGGGGGCATATAAGTAAATGCAGTGTTTGGCATTTAGAAAGTGCTTATTATTCTTGGCTGACAGAAGTAGACTGTGTACAAAGGTCATTAGATACAGTCTCATTTTTCTAATTTATGTCCTGCAAGAATTTTAAGATCATTTTATTTAGGCAAGTAAAACATTATCCTATCAATGCTAATAAATAAAAAAACACTTTTGAAATGCATCATTATATCTCTGTCCTATAAGAAATATTTTTATAAAAGTAAGTGAACTTCTCTAGCATTTATCTGTTTTGCATGCTACAGTTGCCAAGTTATAATAAGAGGAAAGTTTAAATTGTGTGCAAATATCTGTTTCTTTATTGCTTTAGTTTAAAGAAATAGGATCCCCTATAAGGCTCTTCCTGAAAAGAGATGAAAATGAAACTAATGGTGAATGTGATAGCTCGGACCCCGGAATAAAACTCAAGGAAGCAAGAAATTAAAATTTGGGGAGTAAAGGCTTTCTTTTAGGCCAGGCCTGGCATCACAGTCTCCAGGAGCCAATTTGAAGACCATGCATCTTACAGCTAGAAAGGTTGGTTTTAAAGCCAAAAACCACAGGAGTGTTGTAATCATTGACACAGTTAGGTAGCATCTGGGCTTTATAGAACTTCCTGTAATTTCCTTGAAGTTAAGCATTTCTTAAAGAACAGCACATTTTATTACAGATAGCCAAATGAGGGGTAGGGGAGGGGGCTACAGGAAATTGATACCTAAGGCCTTTACAGCTTTCTCAGGAAATTGAAACATAACCTAGAAAGATAGGAAGGGAAGGGGATTTACAAGGAGCTGAAACTTGTCTTCTTCTTCTTCTTCTTCTTCTTCTTCTTCTTCTTCTTCTTCTTCTTCTTCTATTTCTTCTTTCAACATATTTAGTTGTTTTTAAATCTGTTGTTTGCAGTACTATAGACCAAGACAAGAAAAATTTATATCTTCTCAAGCTTTCTACAACTTACATCCTCTCAAGCCTTACATAACTTTCTACATACCCTCAAGTCTTGACCTAGACAAGTATACCCTCAAGTTATTATAACTTACTATATTTATAACCTTAGCTGTTAAATAGGAGTTTGGCGATAACACAGTACAGTAGAGGCAATAAGTTTGACAGAGAACATTACTGGTGGTGGAAAACTTTAAAACTTTTAACAAAGCCCTTGTCATGGAACAGAGCTAGTGGTTTCCAGCAAAAAGGAATTTATAACCTTAGTTGTTAAATAGGAGATTGGTGACAACACAGTACAATAGAGGCAATAAGTTTAGAACATTACTGCTGGTCCATAGCAAAAGGAATTGATAAATATCTCTTGATTTTAGTGGTTAAAACAGGAGATTAGTGGAGGTTTGAATTGATAAACAAGGCTGGTAAATTACCAGGTGGACACTAACCTTGATTAAATAGTGTGAGAATTGTAATAATAATAAAAAATAGTATCTCTGAGTGGAGCCAAATTGTCTCTGAGCAGAGCCGAATTGTAAAAAAAAGCATGCCTGAGTGGAACCACCGAGGTGTTGTTTTTTGTGCCTGTGTTTAAAGCAGCACTTGTGTTTGGAAGGAGCCTGCCTGGGAAATGCGCAGTGTCCAAGGCAGTTTGGAACTCTGGGACAGAGAGAGCATGCTTGTAGAGAGAACTTAGTCACACTTGGGGGCGGGGCCGAGATTATCTGGCATGCAGCACGTAGGTGGAACATGCAAAGTAGGCAGGGTGAGCACCGGGCCGAGCATCTCAGCACAGGCAGCCTGAGATCCCACCCAGAAATGTGTAAGGTGATGACAATGGCACTGGGATGGCGCACGGAAACACGCAAAGCAGCTGCAATGGTACCCTAGGGTGGGGCTTGGAGGCTTGCAGTGGCAGTGGTGGCAGCAGGAGCTCACTGCTGGTGATGGAGCTGGCAGTATGTGGTGCTAAGGGCAGCAGGAGTGGGAACGGCAGAGGTGGTGGGGCTGGGTGACGCGACACAGCTTGAAGCCAGGTGCCACTCCCAGAGGAGCACGGCCAGCAAATGGTGAATTGTCACTTGGATGAGATGCTTGCAGGGCCTGCAGCTTAGGGTGTGGCATTAAAAGTCTAACTCGAGCTGTAGATTAGGGCGAGATGTTAAAGCCAAATCACACCTGGACCTGAACCATGGCATGAGAGCTGAAACACCATGCACGAAGTTTGGAGGCGGCATGAAAAGCTGAACCCGCAGAGCGGACCAGGGCGCAATGTTAAAGACAAACTGCATGTCTGGACCTGGCCACATGAGAAACCATGTGTGGAACTGGGGGCTGTGGCATTCAAGAGCCCAAAGCTGCCCAAAAAGCAGCCTAAAACAGTCCCACACATATCTTTTAACAATGTCTGGGCTCACTCTCTGGGTTGGACATGGAGCTGAGCAGCCATGTGGAGCTGGAACTGTTTGCAGGGCGCACTGAGTGGACACAGGTTTGCCCAGAAAAACCCTGTTTTGGGCTGTCCAAATGAAGTGAAAGCATCACAAACCCACACAAATGGGGAGAAAATCCGCCTGAGGCCTGGCCTGGTGGCTATCTCCAGGGGGGGTTGCTCACCTGTCTTAAATTGGTGGGTGTTGTTTGCGAACCTGCAGCAACAAGCTTACAGCTCCTGAGTATAGAAGTGAGGAATTAATGCAGGATGCAGCCTAGTTGGTCCTGAACAGCAGGGGACTCAAAACTGGGAACCAGCCCCAGGAGTCTCTCACCTGCTGTTCCAGGTCAGGGAACCATATGATAGAACTGTGGGGGGAGGACTGGCGGCATCTGAAAAGATAAGTATGAAATATAAATGACCTTTATTTTGAGAAGGCATGGAAAGACACCCCCAACCCCCTGGGGCATGGCATCTCCACCCCGGGGCTGGTGATCTCTCTGTGGAACACGTGGAATGAGGCACATAAGTAGCTTTGGCTTGGGGTGGAACCTAAGGGGGGGCATTAGGGATGCACAGGTAACCCATTGGTCTTAATTTGGTGCCAGAGGTAGATTACTAAGGATGGGGGAGATGGGAGCTCCTTGGTTTTACCGGCTACAGTATCCGTCCTTGGCCAAAACCCTTTCAATGATAGTTCCAAGATGCAAGGCCAGTTTATATTGGTAGCTTTATAATTTGGATTTAGAAAACATCCAGAGAGAAAAAATAGTGTGCCAGACATAAGAAAGAATACATTAAATACAAACTTGAAAAACATGACTGCTCCAGTTAGAATGAGAAAAATTTCAAAACCTTACCTTATGCTATACACTTGAAAGTTGATTTTTGTTATTATCATCATTTAAAAATTTTTGTGTCTCAGAGTTACTAGATTTTATGCTGTTAATAAAGTAACAATACTGAATACAAAACAAATCAAAAATAATTTTCAAGTGAACCTTATGAAAAATGAAACTATTATTGGGTTTTCTTCTCTTGAGAACCTTGCATATGAAAAGAAAATCAATGGAAATGCTAATTGTTTTACTCAGGTCATGCTGTAGATACAAATGTCTGGAAAAGAGAAAATTAGCAAAAATTTTGAATACATCTGAAAAGAAGCAGAGAGCAAACTGGAAAGAGACATGCTTTGTTATCAAGAAATACTCAGAAAATCATGGAGGTACAAAATCTCTATATCAGTGGATTTTACTTTCTGATTATTCCTTTGACATCCTGTGTATATGTCTCTTCCTTCACCAACAAAGTATTATAAAGTTTTGAAGACCAAATCTATTTTTTGGTTGTTAATTTTGGCATTTCAGCTAATTTCTACTGTGGTGAGTGCAGGAAAGACCATAAAAATTGCCAAGAAATCTTGTTGAATAATTTTTTTCCTTGAGATAGATGATTACAGAGCTGAGAAGATGAAATCAATTCACTGGGAATACTTTTTGTGATATTATAAAGTAGTGTTTACCTCAATTTTTGAGACATGGTGCTGCCAATGTTTTATTTAAAAGATGAAAAATAGAATACATTGGTGTATAAATTAAAAATGATGAACTGCCTTGATGTGTGTAGTCCATTTTACTGGAATTTTAGCAAATTGATTCCAATCTACAACCTCCTGTGCAGGCCACAGTAAAAATGAAGATATTAACACAGGTTTATAATTATAGGGAAATAAGAGGTCCTGAATCTGGCCAAGATGAAGGTTTACAGAACAAAGGTCATGACTCCAAGCACAACCTGGGTTTTATTAATTCATGAAGAAGGGGTAGAGGCTGAGTGATTGTGAGATTGGCAGGAATTAGATGAGTACTGTGAACTAGGTTAGCTAGCAGGCCAGAAAGCACCTCTGTAATATGCAGACAAAAGGATTTTCAGAAAGACAAATCTGCATAACACAATTGAGGTAGCATTCAATATTTTGGAGACTAATACTTCAGCTTCTGATATACAAATGTCTCTGGTCTTGGAAGTCACAGCCTCAAGACTCAACTTCAATCAACTATCTCAACAGTATTGGAGCCATGGCTCCCATTGAGATCAGCCATGTTTAGGGAGACAATGGGCCAAAGAAACAGGGTTCCTCACTTTGCTTCAATGATTATGCATCACTACTTCAACTAGCCATATTTACATTGCTTAGAGCCATTTGAAGGAAAAAGGAAATAGCTTAGCCAGCTGTATATATAACTGTACTCTGAAGACAGGTCTAGGTTTAGCCAAAGTGGAGTTAATTGCACTTTATTCAAGAAGAGTCATCCATGCAATCCTCCACAAATTAGATATTTCCTGCACTCTTTTTTTTAAATAGAGCTTATTAGATTTTTTTATAATGTATTTTACATTGCCCAAAGAGAAGTTTCAAATTATTTTTGAGACTTTCCCTAATACTTAGCTTCTACTTGTTAAACATTTTTAAATCAAGTTTTTAAAAATACTTCATTAGCATAATCTCTGAATTATCACATAAATTATTACATATATTAATAACTTATTTCAAGGAATTTGCTGTGGTAAAACCTTACAACTCATTCAATTGCAGCATTCAGAGTCATCTCTATGTGCGAGTCTATATTAGTTACTCACATGCTTATTCAACTAACAGTTCCTCCTATGTAAGGAAGGTTCTATGTCTTAAGGATGCAACATGGGATACAAAAGAAAAGAAATGGTGAAGGAAACTAAAAAGGTTAAGGAATAGTTTAGAATGTCAGGTAAACAGTTAAGAAATAATTGTGGGAATTATTTCTATAGTATACTATATCAAAATTCACTGTGACAAACTATGTTAATATTGCCTATACATAAATTAAGTGCTTCCTAAGAAGTAGATGAAGAGAAGGCTCAGCTCTTTTATGCTATAAGATAATGAGGCTTTTGAAATTATTTTTAACAAAAAATTGTCTTAAAATGTATATTAGTGCTTGTTATCCATGTAAATATACCATACTAAACAAGCATATTGACCTATCAAAATTTTATAACTGAGCTTTTAAACAAAGTTTTCAACTTGTTAGAGAAATATAAACCTACAAAATGCTTATATGCATTACAAATTTCCTGTTTTATTTTACTCAGCCCTAATGATTTTCATTATCTCCTTAGTTGATAGAACCCATTTCCAAAACCAATAATCTCTTGAAATCCACTGAGCCACAAAACACTTATTAGAGAAAATTATCAAAGATCATTAGTTTTCAAATAGATTTTCTTTTTTCATCTCTCACATTCACTTTTGTAATGCTCCTTATAATAAAGGGAGGGGAGATTATGCAGTTACATAGAATAGTTTTGGTAAAAGGTAGACTAAAGTCTTATTTTCCACTAGAAAAACCGATTGTTGTTTAAACGCGATACTGCATCATGGTTAACTGTAATTTTTTTGCAAACCTAACATAGTAACATTAAATTTAAATTATATTTTGATTGCATTGTTCTTATAATTTCTGAAGTATTTCATAATTTTAGCATAAATTTTGGACAGGATTAATGTACAATATTTTATTACCTTCCTTTGAGAAGTGAACAGCAGTTCACTCAGAGAACAATTTACTGCCTCTAACTTGAATCATTTCTTATATAAAATATAATTTGCTGGTATAAATTTCTCTTAAAAGCAAAAACAAAATGCTTAGTTCCCTTAAAATTAAGTCAAATGATTAGAGGAGAAAACACTTGTACCATGATTTAAATGGAGTTATACAGCTGAATTTCATTACTCTCAATAATATACTTCAAATATTCTACATGTATTTTAATGTTTTGCATGATGAACTGAAGCTCAATAAAACCTATTTTTTTACTTAATATATATTACTATTAACAAAATTACAAGCTACTTAATTTGTATCTTTTTAAAGAAAGTAAGGCAGATTTTAAATGTAAACATTAGTAAATCTTTTGACTTTCGATAATATTATTTATTACATCTGTGATGTGAATTAATTAGCTTCTCTTTTTCATTTTCTTAGGTTTACTGTAGTGGATTGAAAGCTGATGGTCAACTTAAATGCCAGCTGAACTGAATCAGCATGGTGCTGAGGGTCTGTAGAAGGCCAACCTGAGAACTGTTGCCAGCACTGAAAGGACACCTGGAGAGGAAATGCAGTGTTGTTGTTTGGAGCTATTGGCTCATTTGGAGTTGTTGATTTTTTGGAGGAGGTTGTCATGGCTGACTTCCCTGACACAACTCGACTGTTTTCTCAGAGGAATTCAGACCTTGTCACTGGGAATGATTGTGATTCACTTTGGTTCTAACTTTGAGCATCTCTTTCTCGCTCCAGAGAGGAATATGTGTTTTGTTCAGTGTTATGGGTTGAGAACTGGTGGTCAATGTAATGCCAGCTGGATTACATCAGCATGCATTGAGCAAAGACGCTCCACCTGAAGAGGGTAGCCAGGATAAATAGGTGGAGAAGAAGGGCAGTACAGAGAGGTTGCTGCGTTAAGGAGGCCTTGTGGGTTCTCCTGTGAGTTGAGCTGTTGGTTCTGGAGAAGCATTGCTTCCTGGCTCCAGAGGGGAAGACATGTGCTGCCTGGTCTCAAAGGATGAACTCATCATGCTGCTTCCTGGCATGTACCTGATTGTGCTTGTTGGAGGAGGACCTCAGGGCCTCCATGTCACTGAGGATGGCTGTGGTGCCTTCAGGATACAACTAGTCTTTGTGGTGAATGTGGCTTCTCAGCTCCAGCATAGAACCCTCATCCCACTAGCACAGCTCCTTCATACTGCTGGCATAGACTTTCTGGCTTTCACCAGTGACCCTTGGGTCTTCCCAGCATGGATCCATAAAAGAGACCGGTGAGAGTCCTTCTTGTGGGCTCTGGACCTCCAGTTGGACTTATGGGAGGCATTGTCCTGAGCTCTGGTTTTTTATCTGGACTCATGTAAAACATTGCCATGGGGTTTAGGCCCTTGACTAAATAATCTGTGTCTTTGGTGTTGTGGATAGATTTCCTGCATTTTCTTGTGTTAACTTCCAGTGACCATTATAAAAATATTATGAACTCCATGTCCTAACCCTAGTTGTTCTCTATGTACAACGCCTGACTACAACATTCAGTCTCCAGGAAAAGTTTGTCATGCTGGCTTTGTGATATGAACTCAGCTATTCTCTTTGTGGGAAGAGTTTGTGGCCTCATTGTTGCTGAGGATTACTGTGGTACTTTTGGGGAGAGCCCTAGTCCCTATTTTGAGCATTGTGTCTTGATTCTAGTGCAGAATCCTCATCCTGATAGCACAGATCCTTCAACCCACTGGCATAGACTTTCTAGCCTCCACCATTGAACAGTGGACTTTCCTAGTACAGATACATGAAACAGATTTCCCAGTCATTGTGCTGGGCTCCATGGGAGGCATTGTCATTGGCTCCAGGTCTTCAGCTGGATTCATGGAGGATATTGCTATGGGATCCAGGCCCTTAGCTGGATTCTCTAGGTCTTTAGTGTATGAATAGATTTCCTCTGCTTCTCTGTGTTTGACTCCTTGGGTGAGTATAGTTTAAATAATACTATAAATTATATATCCTGTATTTAATCATTTTCTTGCAAACTATGACTACAACATTTACAAAAGAGAAAATGGGATCCATCTTAAAAAGCTTGGAGCACAGTGCTAGCAAATATTTTTTATTTTATTTATTTATTTATTTAGGTATCAGATATCAAATTCAGGACCTTATGTGTGCCAGGTAGGCTCTGTGTTGCTGAGCTAAATCCTTATAGAAATAGACATTTGTCTTGGTCTTGGCCTTTAATGTGTAAGCTGCTTGATATATTCTTATTAAATTGCTTTCTGGTTAACCCAGCAAGTGTTGCTTCTTGTGCTTAATGGACATTTGGGGTAATCTCTGTTATGACTGTTTACTAGCCACCAACACTGCCTCCCCCTGATCTTGTTGACATTGTTAATTGCATGATTTCTCCTTCTCCAAATCCAGATGGATTCAAGCAAGTGATTGACATAAAATACCTCATAGCAATTCAAGCTCATAGGCTACTGGCAGATAAAGATAAGAGCCAAATATCAATTTTTATTTTCTTTTCACAAGCAGTTGTAAGGGACAAAAGAGATGATCTATTAATAATTTGGAAGTATTATTACCCAAAAATTGGCATTAACCAATACATACCAGTGTGTTTGTAAGGGTTTTATTAAAAAAAAGGATTGGGGACACTTTTCTGCTTAGCATCTTGTCTTGTTCCTGGCCTTTAATGTGTAAGCTGCTTGATATATTCTTATTAAATTGCTTTCTGGTTAACCTAGCAAGTGTTGCTTCATGTGCCTACAAATAAGAAAATTTTCATGCAGATAGTGGCTATGAAATGTAAATTATTGTTTTCTGATAAAACAGAGCAAATAGCTCATCAGATTTAATCAAGAAATTCATAAATTCTTTCATTTTTCAAAGAAATGGTTTGATTAACTTGGATTAACTTTATATTAAATTAAATTCTTGTGATTCTGTGATAGATGTCACATATCTAATGGATGTTTAAGTACTGCACTGTCATAAATAATGTGTAAATATATTGTTCTTAAATTGTAACTCTTGAAAAGTATGAAATTTACCTTTTCTATGTGAAAGATAAAATCATTAAGCATCTCTGTACAAACAGAAAATAGAAAAGAAACAGAGATAAAATAAAAATTTTGAGAGTTGACAATATATAGCTGATATAGTACAATACAGTATATTAATGACAGCATGTATTTTCTAAATAGTTTCTTTAAAATAGGTAAAATTTCATTTGAATGCATCAATGTAACGACTACATTTTAATGATTTTAATGATTTTATGTAATGCTTGCTCACATTAGGTAAAACAGTCTGTTTCTTACTGCTTTCCTATGTAGCCCCTATGCCAATTAATTTGGCCGTATAAACTCATAAAATAAACAGTAAAAAGACATAAAAAAATAATTGACCTCCCTACGGCAAATTTCTTGGCTTTTTGGGTAGGATATAGATTCATTAAAGTACTTGCCATTACTTGTGTTCATTAAAGGAAGAAACAATCTAATTTATCAACAAACCAAACAAACTTTTAGCCTCTTACTATTTCTGTGATAACATTCAGTTTAATTGGTCTATGACTATCCTTTGGGTTTTTCAAAGAGAAAAGTGGGACAATACATGCAGAACAAAATTAAATGAGTTTAGGACATGTTCCTGAAGTAGCTTTGGTAATATAAATTCAGAATATTCAAATTTTAAGTATATGTAATAATTGAACCCTAGAGGTCAAACCAAATCTACCAGTTCTAAATATGGTAAATATAGGCAGTACTTTATACAAGTTTTGAGTGTTGTAAAGTACTTTTATGTTAGTTGTACTTTTTAGAGAAAAGTTATTTATTTTTCTCATTTGCAATAGAAACACTTGTTACAGAACCTGTCACACACCATGTATTTGGCTTATTGTTTTCTTTCCTAATTAACTAAGCCAAATCTATGTCAATGCAAAAAACATAACAAATTCTAACTTTAGCCAAGTAGTGTGTATGTAAAGATACTTTCCTTTAATTTAAAAACTTTTCTTAAACCTAAATAGAAATAAAGAGGGAAAAAAGGTAAATCTACACATTGTTGAACTTTTAGGTTCATAAGATTCTTGTAAATAATAGAAACTATGTAATTAAATATTTATTTATCCTGCTATTTTAAATTCTACAAATACTTTACTTTTTTTTCTTTTTTTGAATTAATATATAAATTTTAAATACATTTTTATCCTCACTTTACGTCACAATGCTTACAGAGCCCATCTAAAACTTCTCAAATTTTCTATTTATTTGATTTTTTTATTTATTCATTTGTTATCTTTTACCTACATTCTTTGACTCCATTTCCTTTCTAATTCCACAGAATAATCACACATAAAAATTACCACTAAGCCAGGAATATAGCTCAGTGGCATAGTCCCTGCCTAGGAAGAACAAGGCCCTGAGTTTGATTCCTAGTACCAAACAAACAAAAAAATGTCTTTTCCACAAAAGCAATTATGATCTATAATGAGAAATATTTTGTAGCATGAAATTAAAAAAATAAAATATAATAGCTAATCAAATGTTTTCACATACTTTTTGAGAAAATTAAATAACATTTCAGAAATTGAGATCTTTGGGAATTCTCATGTAATAAACTAATTAAATATCATCAGAAAAAGAAGGAGGCACTGAAATTCTCCAAAAATAAACTATTTGAGCTGAATTATTGAAAGTGGATAAATTTCAGTAGAAGTAAAAATAATGAAGTAGACTAGGAAAATATACAGAAAATATCAGATGCATAAATTATATACAAGCACTAAAATGTTGAGTATATCTAATCAGGACAAAGGAAACACAATATAAAACAGAAGAAGCAAAAGTCTAACTTCTGAATTGTCAAAGTAGTGTAATAAAATGTGTAATTTAAAAGAGTTCCCTAAATTCTTTTGCCTTGTTTTGTTAGGTTTTTTTTTTTTTTTTTTAATCAGGAGTGATGCTTTGGGGATCAACAAACTGAGCACTTCGTGTTCAATCTAGCTTGTTTGATTAGCTTGTGTCAAGATTATGTGGTGATTATATGTTTGTTAATGATTTTGAATTTTATGAATGCATCTGCAAAAGTATGTTGTTTGACCAACCGTTTGAGTTTGTTATTTAAATAACATCATTTATTCTATGCTTGTATAACATATTAGACAATTATGTATACTTACTTGTATCTCTTTAATTTGCATAATGCCCTACTATAACAACATGTTCATTTTATATGAATCAACTCCGTGCTTTTATGCTATTATTAATTCATTACAACATGACATACTAGACCACAAGGTTTTTACAAAAGCGCTATTGTTGACAAAGTATAGTCACTATTTAAATTCACACAATGATTGAAAAGAAAATGATATTTAAATTAGAGGAAAAAATTAGAGATATTCATCAATGGCTTATGAGTCCCTTATCTGTTCTGGCAATATAAAAAAAGAGACTTAAGTGTTTAAAAACTTGAGAAGGAGTGAGAGAAAAGAGTTAAATGTAAGAGCAAATGACAGAAAATGACAAAAAAAAAAAAAGAGTCAGAGAGGAAAAGGCAGAGAGATTGAGACCATTTAATGGGTGCAGTTCACGGGGTCCCATATTCAAAAGGACCTGAATTTAGGGCTAAATGCCTATGAGCATCATTTTGTAACTCTTTTGTGTGAATATGTGTTTTTACATGAATTTAATATTTCAATATGTCTTTGAAGCTTCATATTTAAAAGGCCTTGCCTCCTGATACCTTCCTAAGATGAATTCTTGACAGTCAGTTTTCTTCTTCCTGGTCCCAGGAGGTCACCCAGTCTCCTGCCCCACACTTTTCCCTTGCTTCCATTGCCATCTTCTGCCTCCAGATTGCACTAGCATGAGGAGACCTGCAGCCTGCCCCTGTTGTCTGTCCTAATTGGAAACTTTCACACAGTCATGAAAGTGTGCATATGTTGCATGAATGGGATGCATGTTATTGACATCCTCAGATCACTTTCAGATAATGACTAAAACGTTAATCTTTTTGTCTACCTCAGATCCACGACCTTATTTTTGCTTATGATAAAGGCTGAAATCACTTGGTGGTTCTGTGTGTTTGTACTCATGCAGAACACAGTGCACCTATCTGGAAACTGCAAGAGAGGCTGGGCAGTCACCTTGGTGCTTGTGAAAATCTGCACATAGGTCCAGAGGATCTTGCTGCAACTCCAGAAGGGAGTTTGAAATTCAACATTGAGCCAACATGCTTGAAGAAAGGCTATGGAAAAGGATTATTTTTAACATCTATTTCTTTCTTTGAACAAAGGTCACCATATTTAAACTTTGTGCAAGATACTCATTCATTTCTGACTTACCTATTCATTGACTGCAAAGGAAAAATGGAGAAGTGTTCTCTATTTCTCTGGTGTATTCTTGCAGATTACTTGGTTTATTTTGTTTGCAAAATATATATTATATAATGAAGAATAGAAATTCATAACCAACTTGAATCATTCCTTACAGAGACCTTGCTCACCAACCCCTAAAATAATAATTACAATCAAGGGGCCACAATTCCAACTTCTCAGTGCTTACATTGTAAGTGATCAATAGGAAGAAAAATATATTGCATCCATCAGAGGTGGTGCATTCAAAGATCGCAATAGATTTCTTTGATGAACTCACAAATAAACCTTTAAAAAGAGTTCTTTTTATTATCTGCCAGCCAACATTATGCTAGCTTTGTGATTGCCAAGACCAGAGGAAAAAAGCTTAACAATATTGATGCTGGGGGGGTGGAATAGTTCCATCACCTTACAGCTGCTTTGATATCTTCTTTCAGGCCTGGTGTCACCAGAAGTAGCTCAATTAAAAAAGGAGGAAGGACATGAGGTAGGCATTGTATACAGATAAGAAATTGGCCCAGCTACTTTTCCTTCCAAAATCCTTGGGCTGGTGATAGGAAGAAGATTTAAGTTGGTATAATGCTTAGAGTTTTGTTATTATATTGGTGAGAACATAATAGTTGAAGGAAAATTAATCTGACTGAAAAAGGTAACAGAACTTTTTTTTATTTTTTGGGCAAGAATTAAAAGCATGATTCCTTAGATTGTAACAGAGAAAGTGTCAAAAAAACTGTCATATATAGTCAGAGAAAAAATTAAGTTTTACATTATGATTTTGTTTTACTAATCATAATATAATTCTATGGGCTTACCAAATACATATTATATGTCATAGCAAAGACTTGATTATAGGAACATAGGTTTAGGTAAACATTGAATATTCAATTAATGTCTACTATTAATTTATTTTTATTACCAACAAAATTATTTATATGATATAAATGTATTCAAAATAACATGCATAGTGGAGGATGGTTGTGAATTAATAAAATAAACAATTTTTGTAATTTATGTGCAAGAAATCATAAACTTCAAGTAACTTTGAAGTGCTAAATCTTTTGCTAACAGCAAATATTACACATTTATTTCTGACTTCTATTTGTCCAATTTATCTTAAATTTTTCTGACCCTGTCAAAGGGTTATATTTCTCCTATGAAAATTAACTCTAAGGAAGCAGAAATCAGAATTTTTTTTCTACAGTCAAGAACAGCAGCTCTATTTAAAGAATTTCCAAACTGTCTATGGTAGTTAATCTGACTGATGACACTGACAATTTTCTACATGATTTTCAGGGTCTTTAAAGATAACTCTGAGCAGTATTTTAGGAATAACTAGTCTATGTGAACAAATACACCTAAAGGTGTTCAAATATCTAAACATTACAGGGAAAACTATTTGTAGATAAAGTTTATATTCACAATCTATATGCTGACCACCATCAACTTTGAATATTCTACCCAGGCATTAACTTTTGATAATCTAAGCCAATACCAATATAAAATAACATTTCTTTGCTCTCTTAACGATAGATATCATACAATTAAACTTATAGTATGCATTAATTTTTTGTAAATCAAAATCCAAATGATAGGAATACATATTTTGTAAAATATGAATTCAGCAACATTTATTGGGAAATAAGTATTCATTCTGAAGATATTGATCCTGTGTTCAGTTTGTCAACATTTAATTGACAGTAAAACACAAAAAGAAAATTAAATAAGATAAGCACATTATGACAAACTATTTTTGAAACATAAGAAAATTATTTTCAGGAATATAGAAAGTAAATGATAAAAGGACTATATTGAAGCTCTTGAAGAATATATATCCTCTAATAAAGGCCACAATTAAATGCATTGTAAAATATAAGCAAGCAAACAAATTAACACCTTGATTTCATTTTTGGAATTTAGAAAATCTTGATGGAAAATTAGAGTAAAAATAACATGAAAAATTATGACATATAATATTAAAAATTACATTGTGAATCAATTTATTAATGGTGTTGAAAGAATTTAGAAACCAAGGAAACAAATTAGAAAAAGATAAAGACAATCATAATAAATAAAATTTCATTTTTTGACAACTTGGTCAATACTGACAAATTTATTTCAGAATTTAAATTCTTCCATCTTTAAAATTATTTAAAAGATTATTTTATCCCATAAGGCTTTGATTTAATCACTATCAATAATTTTCATGAGATGCTAATCCCCACTATTTCAGATAATCATTTATTTAAAGGAACACCCTCAGAGTTCTAACATCTTTTGAAAAAATATTTCCCTCCAAAAAATTGGATGTTGGATCCTGTTCCCAGTGATAGAAAATTTTACTGATTCACTAAAGGTTTTTTTTAAACAGACCATCTTATTTAAATCTCTCTTTATCATCTAAATCTCTCCCATTTTATGGGATTAGATGATACATACAGTATTTATTTTACTTATTTGTAGGGGTTTTTGTCATCTCTAGTTCATTCTGTAACCAAATATTTTGGAAATTATATTGTTTAAATATTTTAATACAATTTCTATGTGTTTAATTTAATTTTTATTTTTCTAACTATGTCACATTACCAAGTAACTAAATGTAGAGACCCCATTTGGTTGTAATATGATGTTACAATTTAATTAATGTCCTCCAAAATCTTATTTATCTGGACTCCAGCAGTGGAGGGTGGCAGAGGACTGCAACCGTGTTCAGAGGTGGGGACTGAGAAGTGCTGGACCATTAGTCCTCTGACCTCATCTATTGATAGATTAATCTATTGATAAATCTACTCATCTATGAATTTATGCTATAGTAGGTTTTGGAGGAGAGACTTTATCACAAAAACCTATTTCCTGTCTACCTATTTTCCACCTTAAATTGAGAAACTTTGCTTTACCATGTGCTCTGCAAAGGTATTCTGCCTCCTCACAAGCCCATGGGAACCCTAAACTGGAGTCCAAGAAACATAATTCAAAATAAGCCTCTCCTTCTTTTATGTTGTTTTCTTTCCAGTATTTTGCAGTATTTAGTAACAGGTATAGTAATTATGCATATTTCTTTCCAGCCCTTCCAATTGAGAAACTTTTATCTTGGCCTTAATGATATTATTTCTTGAATTTTGGATTTTATTAATTTTAGGCATATATATATATATATATATATATATATATTTCCTTTAATCTAGAATTATACTGTTTGACACATAGTGCACCCATATACAGATTTAATTTCCTCAGGGAATAATATTTGACTATCCTTCATGATTCTCCCCTTTCTTGGAGGTACAGATGGTAGACTACAGTGTCATTGTATCATCCTGAAAGGACACATAAGTTGAAGGAGAGACATGGCAAAAGTCATAAGTATTTAAATCTCACAGTCTAATTTTTAACGTAACAGTCAGTTTTCACTGAGCAGAATTCCACTCTCTTAGTCAACATTGCGTGTTTTTGCTCATCAATGCCTAGGACCCCAGCCTCAGTTTACCCTTTCATACCCCACCTACCCACTCATCTCACCTCCATCTCCCTGACCCCCACTAGACCAAATCCTTCTTCTCCCATTCTTTAGGATCTTGATGATTCTATTATATATGAATTCACAAGAAGACTAGTTTTTGTTTAGCAGAAAACAGTGTTCCAGTTTTGATCAGCCAGCTAATGTCGCATCACATAATTTTTGACATTATTGACTTGAATCTATATGTATATTATTGCAGCAGACATTTTTTTTGCCAAAGTCACCTATTTCAATGATACTGCACAACTAGCTTTAAAATAAGTATACCAGGCATTTTTAAAAGGACAGGGAAAAATTAATAATTCCACTCAGTTTTTTCATTGCTGAAAATGAAACACAAGCTGTGCATGGCACTTTTCAGATTTTTATTTATAAATACATTGAGACTTTCTGGGAACTTCTAGAAAGAGTATATTATTTGTCAAATATTTTACCAAAATTCATCGAATTGTAAATTTTGCCACATGTGCTTTTTATTTCTTTTTCTTCCTTCAGTCTTTGCTGCTTTCTGAGTATGTATATTAATGTGTTTATATAAACATTATTTTGTGAGTAATTTAAGAATATTTTGCAGACGTCATGACATATTTTTTTCTAAACATTAGATTTATTTTCTTCAATTAAATGACATTAACATTAATAAGATAGTATTTCCATCTCTGCACATATTTTGGAGGTAGAATGAACAGTAATTCTTGTGAAAATAGAGTTGGTTATAAATAAAAAGGAGATTCAGAAATGATTTCATCCCTTTTTGTCTTAATAGATGGAAAGAGAGCAATGAATTAGGTTAGAATGAGAAAAGCATGGATGGGAGAGATTTTGGTTGAGGAAAAATCAGGACTTCAATTTTGAAGATGTTACATGAGAAAAATGTGGACATATAAGTCTAAACTTTTCTAAAGATGTATGGTTGAGATATCCTTCAACTTGAGAGGAAATGATTCCTTTCATAATAAAAACTCAGAAATGGTGAACAAAGATGTAAGACTATTCAATACTGAAAAAAAATAGTTTCACAACTGATCTTTATTTTACAAATAAAATAGTTCTTTAGAGCTAGGTTCAGAAGTCACTAATTAATGTTAACCATTTGGAATAACTTTGGAAAATACAGATAGATGATTACAAATATGAAGAGCATTAATCTCTTAGAGATGCGTCATGGGGGTGTCATAGTATATGGTGAGACCAAAAGATTCTACATTAAGTGATATCCCAGATACTGAGATTGTTAAGAAATAATGGAAAATAGACGTATAAGAAGAAAGATGATATTAAGAATCTGAAAGAGTAATAATACATGAAAATAAAATTAGTAAAAAAGAGATCAGAGTAATGAAAGAATATTCTGTGAAATACAGAGTAATATGCTTCATTAGTATAACAGTTCAGACTGATAAAACTGTCTAAAATGAGGAATCAGTTGTAGAAATAGAGATGGAGTTTGATGAAATGGAATCTATCCAGTATGGTGACTGCACGTAAGAATACTTGTCAGAGGCAGTATTCAAAGAAGGACATGCTGTGTGCTTTCAATTTTCTATAACTAATTCATTTAAAAGTTTTTCCCTGACAACTATTTCCTTCATTTTAGCAACCCTAGTAGGAAAAATTTTCTCATATTTGAAAAGATTTTTCTTTCCTCCATAATTGAAAATATTGTTTCTATATATTTGTCTCATTTCCAGGCAAAGTTTATTCACATTCTTATGTAGCCTGTGAGTCAGTAAATACGATTGTGTTTGAGGGTACTCTCATCTCACTTACTGAGTGTTTCTTTCATTAGATTATTGAAGTGCCTGTCTCTTATCTTTATAAATTTGCACACATTGTATATAAATAATAAACTGTGGTTCTCTGATATGTCAGTAACTCTAAAATTTCCAAATCTTATCAAAACTCTTCCAGTATTCAATTTCATAACTGCAAAGAAAAAAGAAATCAAGGAGTATAACATTATGCTTCCAGACTTATATATCAATGAAACAGCTCCTAATTTGGGAATTTAGTTTTGAAATAATCCTCTTTATCATGTTTTCTTTCCACAAATAATCCTTGACTTGTATCTTTACTGGTCAAGAATAAAAATGCTATTATTTTTTGGCATATCATTTATCATTAACATCCAGTGAAAGCATAATAAATTACACTTCTTCAGTGCAATTTTATTCTAGTACTGTTTCTTGTTGAAATGTATAAAACTAGGAAAGACTTGCACTTCTACTTGACACAAGAAAACAAATGTATTTTATAACTGTCAAGGTAACTAACCCATTTAAAATCAGAATTATCATATTGTTTTTGGTCCACTTTTAGAAAGCAATAATAGAATATTTGCTTACATGTGCTGTAAACCATTATAAATGCAGAGTAGTACTATGAACCATTTATGAATGTATTGTCAAAACCAGTTTAGTATTGTCATTTACAAACATTATATCTCTAGTGTTATGCTTGTGCTTGGATGTTCCCCAAAATCTCATGTATCCATGTAGACAGCTGAATCTATTATTTGTGATTGATTCATTGTTTAGTGCTGGGATTTGTGGTGTGAATGTTGAACCCACACTCAGGTGAGTAGCCAGTATATAATAAAAGAGAGGGAAGGAGTCAGGCTTCTCAGTTTTGCCCTTTGGCTCTTGTCACTTGTGGCCATTGTAAAATGGTTGTCCCTCAGCCATGGCACCCTGTCTTGGAGCTAGCTACTATTAACTGAAAGAAACTTCCAAAAATTGGAATCTAAATAAACCTTTCCTTCCTTCATTTTGGACCTCAGGTGTTTTATCTCAGCAACATGAGAAAAATAACCAGGACAGAAATTGGTATCAACACAGTGTGTTATTGTTGTAATAATGCCTGACCATTTGGTTTACGAGTGTGGGGAATGCATTTGGAAAGTTTTTGGGAAACTGGTCAACAAGACAGCCTCTGTATGGAGACTCTGGTCACAGTCTAGAAAATCAGAGTACTGTTAGAAATACTGCAGGTTAGAATGAAGTTAAGGAAGTTTCTATTAAGGAGAACTGTATTGGCTGCATTGACTGTCCAGGTAGTATATTGTGCCTTGAATTTTGCTTGTGTTCAAAAATATTACCGGGGGAGGGGGGGCAGAAAAATTTCAGTACACCTACCATTGGGATGGTAGCGTGTTTACCGCTGGGAACCTTTGGTCAGATTTATGTTGAAAATTAAGAACAAAGAGCCAGTAGAATGATCTGAACCATTTGGGCAGGGAAAAGGCTCCAGTGGAACTGTAGGATTCAAATTGACATGGAGGAGACTGGTTTTGAGAACAGGATAATACAAACATAAACTGAATCTTTTCACCTGAAGATCCGATTGCATTTGAATGCAAGAGATCCTTTTCTTTTTTTGTGTGTTTACATGTCATGTTCAAAGTTAATGGGAAGTAAGGACTATAATTGTAATAGTACTTTTAATATGATTTTAATATTATATCATCAAGTGTATGTTCTCTAAAGAATTATAACTATTGAAAGTATTTTTTTATTTTTATTCATTCCACTGTTTATCATTCTCTCTGTACAGCTGTTTTATCCCCAGTGCTATAAAGATTTGGCAAATTTTTTTTAATTAAAATATATATTTTACTCTTTGAATCATGCCTTTATGGGTATGGTAATATTGAGATTCCTATCAGATTCATCCATTGCACCTGAACAATTTTTTTTTAACTTAAAAGGAAAAAGAGAAAAAAAAAGCAGAACAAAACAAAACAGTGTAAGGGTACAAGTAATATAGAACTACAAAAAATAAAACAGTAAGCTATCATCAGTTAATAGATTACATGCTATCATCTTAGAAATGGTGTTACAGGTCACAGGATCAAAGCATACAAAGTGAACATTCAAACAGTGAGATTGCAAATAGTTGTGTTCAGCAATCTAATCAAAAATATTAATATGGTCTTCTATTTAACACACCTAAACACCCTTGCTGTTGTATCTTTTAGGGCACTTTTTATTTCCTCTCTTTATTACAACAAAATTTATGTATTTTGGGTTTTATTACTCCCTTAGATCTTACTACTTTTTTGTAAGAGAATAAAATCAAGCTTGATAAAACAAAGCTCTCAGTCAAAACCAAGTATGGACATAGCACATGATTTAAAAACAGAGTACAAGGTTATCACCAATGGTTACCATAATGTCTCATGTTTCCTTAAGAAGAATTGTCTATCTCATTAGGTATTATAAAGTTGAACAAAACAGTAGAGAACAAGACCAAAAAACCCTAAACATTGCAAATATTACAGAACCTCCAAAGAGGATAATAGTCAAACCAGAATGGGCATCATAGTGTATCTTACTACCTTCAAAGTAGTTGCCTATACTCTGATACTTGATACTTTCATACAGAGCAGAATAGAGTCTAATCAGTCAAAACAAGATAACAGGGGTATTACAGGAATTCAAGTTAACAGGAAATCAAAAAGTTACTATAATATATCCTGCTTGTTTTTTTTTTATTTTTCCCCTTAATTTAAAAAAGAAATTTAAAAAATTCAATAATTTTTAATGAATAAAGGAGAAGTTGAGATGAAAGGGGGCATAACAACATAACAATACAGGTTAAAGCATTACACTTTCAGCAACCTAGTGCTTTACCACCAAATAACCCAACTTAATAGTAGTTACCATAGTGTCTTCTTCCTTGAAATATTTGAATATAACTCTATATGCTATAGCATTAAACATATCAAGAGAGTGTAACACCATTCCAGTGGATGAAAGCGTTTTAGAGTATTTAGAACCAGCAAACAGAAAAATGAACAATGGTTTCTATATTGTCTCTTTGCCTATAACAATTTTTGTTTATACTACCACATATGATAAAATCCAGCAAGATACAACATGATAAAATCAATGGAGACAGAAGAGCTGTAGTTTGGTGTGGCTTCAAAACAAGATGGTATTAAATCAGCACTAGCTATTATGATGCCTGGTTTTCTTCAAAATAGCTGTTCATTGCATCACAGGCCATAATATCAAATAGCCCAAAATAAAGCCATTCCAATTAATGAGTGAAAACTTTATGAGGCTTCAAGGCCACATAATGGGGAATCATGGTTACCACATACTTTTATATATTTGAATAATTTCCTGCACTAGGGAAACTATTCATTGTTCACAGATATGAGTTTGATTTATTTCACATATGAGTATGGTTTCAAGCTGTGCCCATTTATTGATAAATACCTCAATGTGATCCTTCTTTATAGCTGAGTAGTACTCCATTGTATAGAAATACCACAGCTTTTTAATCCTTCCTCAGTTGATGGAAACTTGGGTTGTTTCCAAGATCTGGCAATTACAAATTTTGCTGCTATAAATGTAGTTGCACATATATCACTGTGGTATGATACTTTCAGTTCTTCTTGGAATATGCCTAGAAGTGGAATAGCTGGAACAAATGGGACTTCCAATCCCAGCTTTTTGACAAATCTACAGATTGACCTCCACAAAGGTTGTACCAGTCTACACTCCCACCAACAGTGTAGGAGAGTTCCTTTTCCCCACAGTCTCTCCAGCAATTATTGTTGTTTGATTTTCTTGATCCTAGCAATTCTTTCAGGAGTGACATGGAATCTCAGTGTGGTTTTAATTTGCATTTCCCTAATAACCAATGATGATAAACATTTTTTCATGTATTTATTTGCCATTTGTATTTCTTCCTCTGAGAAATGTGTATTCATCTCAGATGCCCATTTTTGGATTGGGAATTGAATTTGGGGGGTCTGAGTTTTTTTTAATTATTTATGTTTTAGACAAAAGTCCTTTGTCTGCAGGGGAGCTCACTAAGATATTTTCCCAGTTTGTGGGTTTTCTTTTCAATATGCTGGAGATTTTGTTGGACTTACAGAAACTTTTTAATAAGAGGTGGTCCCAGTTATTCATTCTGGGAAGTGTTTCCCATGCAATTTGAGTCCTGTTCATGAATTCTCTACCTACCCCTGTGTCTTCAAGGTTTCTACCTAATTTGTATTCCAATAGATTTAGTATTTCTGTTTTAATATTCAAATCTTTGATCCATTTAAATTTTAATTTAGTACATGGTGATAGGCTTGGGTCGAGTTTTAGTTTTTGGCAGATAGAGAGCCAGTTTTTCCAACACCATTTATTAAAAAGACTCTCGTTTTTCAGTGAACCTGCTTGGCTCCTTTATCAAAGATAAGGTGGTTGAGTGTGTTTGTAGTTGTGGTTGTAACTTCTAATCTATTTCATTGATCCTGTGCTCTGTTTTGATTCCAGTACCATGTTGATTTTACTACTGCTGCTTTGTAGTATAACTTCAAGTCTGGGATTGTTATGCCCCATACCTTGCCTTTGCTGCTTAGAATTGCCTTTGATATGCTAGGTCTCTTCTCACTCCAGATGAATTTTAGGAGTGATTATTCTAGATCTATAAGGTATATTGATGGTATTTTTATTGGGATTGCATTGAATCTGTATAACAGTTTTGGAAGAATGGCCATTTTCACAATGTTTATTCTTCCTATACATGAACATGGGATGTCTTTCCATTTTATGAGATCATCTTCAACTTCTTCTTTCAGTGTATTATAATTTTCCCTGTATAGGTCTTTCACTTCTTTTGTAAGAGTAATTCTTAAATATTTCATTTTTTTTTTGCTTGTAGTGTGAAGAGTGTGATTTCTCTTATTTCTCTCTCTGTGATTTTGTTGTTAGTGTATAAGAATGCTATTGATTTCTGAGTATTGATTTTGTATCCAGCTACAATACTGAATTTATTTATTATATCTAAGAGTCTTTCAATGGAGTTTAGGGGGTCTTCTATGTAGACTATCATGTCATCTGCAAACAATGACAGTTTAACTTCTTTTCCTATCTTTATCCCTTTTATTTTTCTCTCTTGTCTAATTGCTCTGGCTAGTACTTCCAGTACTATATTAAATAGGAGAGGTGATAGAGGACATCCTTGTCTTGTGCCTGATTTTAAAGTAAAGGCTTTCAATTTTTGGCCATTTAGTTTGATACAGGCTGTTGGTTTGTCATAGACGGCCTTTATTATATTAAGGTAAAGACCATCTATTCCAGTTTTCTGTAAAGTTCTTATCATGAATGGATGTTGGGCCTTATCGAAGGCTTTTCTGCATTTATGGAAATGATAATGTGATTCTTACTTTTGGCTTTATTGCTATGGTGGATTACATTTATTGATTTACATATGTTGAACCATCCCTTCATGCCTGGGATGAATCCTACTTGGTCATGTTATATAATCTTCTTGATGATTTGCTACATCCTATTTGCCAGTATTTTATTGAGGATTTTTGCATCTGTGTTCATTAGGGAGATTTGTCTGTAGTTGTCTTTTTCAGCTGGGTCTTTTTCAGGTTTTGGTACTAGAGTAATATTTGCTTCCAGGAATGACTTGGGCAGGATTGCTTCCCTTTCAAATTCATTGAAGAGTTTGAGGAGTGTCAGTATTAGGTCTTCTTTGTATTTCTTATAGAATTCTGCAGTGAATCTGTCTGGGCCTGGCCTCTTCTTTGTAGGTAAGGAATTAATCGCATGTTCAATTTCATTGATAGAGATTGGGTTATTCAACAGTTTTACATCCTCTTGATCTAGCTTTGGTACTTCATATGTTTCTAAGAATCTGTCTATTTCTTCTGTGTTAACATACCTTTGAGAGTAGAAGTTTTCAAAATAGGTGTTGATGATCTTCTGTATTTCTATTGAGTCTGTATTAACTTTATCTTTTTCATTTCTTACTGCATGAATTTGATCTCTTTCTTGCCTTTTTTTAATACGGTTGGCTAGGGGCTTATCGATTTTATTTATTCTTTCAAAGAACGAACTTTTTGATTCGTTGATTCTTTGGATTGTTTTCTTAGTCTGTATTGCGTTGATTTCTGCTCTGAATTTTATAATTTCCTCTCTTCTTTTGGCTTTGGGCCTGACTTGCTCTTCTTTTTCTAGCTGTTTGATGTGTAGCATCATGTTGTTTGTTTGTATTTGTTCTGGTTTCCTGATGTGGAACTCGGTGCAATAAATTTTCCTTTGCGGACAGCTCTCATTGCATCGCATAGATTTCGGTAAGTTCTATCTGTATTTTCATTTGATTGTAGATATTGCTTAATTTCTTTTTTAATTTCCTCTGTGCCCCATTGATTACTCAAGAGTGTGTTTTTCAGTTTCCATGCGTTTGTGAGATTTTTGCAGTATCTTTTATCGTTAATTACTAATTTCATAGCGTGATGGTCCGATAGCATGCAAGGGATAATTTCGACCCATTTTTACATTTATTTAAATATATTCTGTGAGTTAATATATGGTCTTTTAGAGAGTGATCCATGTACTGCTGAGAAGAATGTGTACTCTGTTGTTATTGGGTGGAATACTCTGTATGTGTCTATTAAGTCCATTTGTTCACAGGTGCGATTCAGTTCTTTTATTCCTTTGTTGATTTTCTGTTTGGTTGATCTGTCCATTGGTGTCAATGATGTGTTAAGATCTCCTGTTAAAATTGTGTTACTGCCGATTTGGTTTTTCATTTCTGTTAGTACTTGTTTCATGTAACTGTATGCTCTGGAGATTGGTGCGTATATATTTAAGATAGTTATCTCTTCCTCTTGGAGTTTTTCCCTAACCAGTAGATAATGACCTTCTTTATCACTTCTGATCATTATTGGCTTGAAGTTGACTTTGTCTGCAAACAGAATAGCTACCCCTGCTTTTTTTGGCTTCCTGTTGCATGAAGTATTGTTTTCCATCCTTTGACTTTCAGTCTGTGAGTATCCTTTTGGGTTAGGTGGGATTCTTGTAGACAGCATATGGTTGAATTTTGTTTCTTGATCCATTCTGCCAGTCTGTGTCTTTTAATTGGTGTATTGAGACCATTTACATTAATAGTTAGAACTGTTATATATTGGTTTATTGTTGACATATTATCTTTCGCTGTTGCATGTTTATCTTTCTGCTCTGTTTATTTGTCTGCTTTGTTTAGTGGTTTTTTCCTAAATGTACCTAGGCTGTCTTTCAGTATTCTTTGCAGGTTTGGCTTGGTGATCATGACGTTTTTCAGCTGATCTTTGTCATGAAAGTATCTTATTTCATCATTGAATTTGAAGGACAGTTTTGCAGGGTACATCAGCCTAGGTTGGAAATCATTTTCTTTAGGATCTGAAATATATCACTCCATGCTCTTCTTGACTTTATTGTTTGTGCTGAGAATTCTGCTGTAATTCTGATAGGTTTTCCTTTAGAGGTCATCTGTCTTTTCTCTCTGACACCTTTAATCTTCTATTCTTTTGTTCAATTTCTGGGATGGTCATTATTATATGTCTGGGTGTAGATTTATTTTGGTTGTGACTATTTGGAGTTCTATATGCTTCATTTATCTTGATATCAGGTTCCAATCTTGTGTTTGGGAAATTTTCAACTGTTACTTCTTTAAATATCCACTTGACATCCTTTATGTTGTCCCCTTTTTCATTTATCCCTATCAATCTTATGTTGTTTCTCTTTGCGTCATCCTGTAGGTGTTGAATTGTTATTTCCTGATTTCTTGTTATTTTTAAGAGATCTTTGCTTTCCTGTTCACTGGCTGCAATCTTGTCTTTGAGGTCTGAGATTCTATATTCACATTCATTGAGGCAGTTTTTACAACTTTCAATAGAGTTTTTGATTTCATGTGTAATTCTTTGCATCTGTTTTATGTATTCTGTTTGTTTCTTATATTGTTCATCCAGGGATTCTATCCTTTTGTTTAGTTCCTACAATTTTTTAACTGCATCTTCTTTAGCTATGTTTAACATCTGCTTCATTTCTTTTATTAATTCTTCTTTTATCTGAGAGATTATTTCTAGTTTGAATTCCTTTGAGGCTTCCTATACTTGCTTCTTTATTTCAATTATCATTATTTCAAGTATTTCAGTTTTGTGGCATGTGTTTTCTTCTCTGCACATGGCTCCTGGGCTTTCTTGGGATGGGCTGGATATTTGAGATTGCATTTTGGTCTTTTGTTTTGTCATTTTCCTGTATTTTGGAGCTTCAAGTGTTGTTCCAGGTGTCGGAAAGAGGTCTGCCAGCCTGGGATGGGGTTCCCTGGATGGCCCCACTCACTGGACCCGGCAGGGGACCACGGCCTGGTCCTCAGGCCAGGAATAGTATCTCCTCAGGCTGGGCAGGATTCCCAGCTGCCACTGCTATAGTCACTGATGTGGCCTGGTCCTCAGTCTTGTGGGGAACCGCCTGGTCCCCAGGTCAGGGAGAGAGTTCCCACAGGCTGGGTGGAACTTTCCAGCAGCTGTTGATACACTCCCCAGTCCAGCCTGGTTCACGGACCTGTAGGAAACCGACCTGGTCCCCATGTCAGGGAGAAAGTTCCCGCAGGTTGGGCGGGATTCCCAGCCCCTGCTGTTACACTCACCAGCCCGGCCTTTTCTCTCCACCATAACAAATTTTGATGCTTGTAAAATTACACTTCTTTGTGCATTGCACATAGACCCACCTCTTACCTGCTGCAACAAATCAGCCGAGACAGGGAAATCCCTTATTTTTGTCCACTGTTTCTCAGGCTGTTATCTTTTGAAAGAATTTGTTTCAATTTTGTCAATGAGCATCATATTCCTTTTTAGCGTCAGTGTTGGGAGGCTGCTTTTTTGTGTTTGTTTTTTCTGGTTTTCATGTTTTCTGATCACTTGATGTTTTTACAAGTGACAGACAGCACTTCATTCTTTTATATTTATTAAAAGTAGTGTAACAACTGCTTAAAACTAGAAACTTTTCCTACAACACAAGAGCAACATTTAAGAAGCTATATGGCCAATATCCAATAAAGAATGGTAAAGAGTTTGTGGTATGTACTAACAAATGCACATATATATATATATATATATATATATATATATATGTTATTTTCTAAAATACTTAATATTTGTATATTTGCATAATATCATGTCCTAAATTAAGAAAAACAATAAATACTCATGGAGGGATAGTCAGATTCTGGTTGAAGAATCATGTCACATTTACTTAACTATTCCAAGCAAAACTATCTACAACTGCATGGTAAATTTTGATTAAATATTCATGATTGCCCTTTGTTTGTTAATTTGATCAGTGGTTGGAAACCTAATACTAAGGATAATGATTTTGTGTGTTGTGTACATCATTGTGACTAATTGTTAAAGCATTTCTCCTCCCAAAATGAAAAGATAATTAACTTTCTAATATGGTTTACTTTCAACTGTAGCCTTCTGTGTCTATGCTGGTTTACTGTAGTCCTTTGTGCCAGCAACTTTTGCAAAATTTGTGGAGATTAGTTGATTATACAGTTTTCATTTGTATGTACTGCTGAGTAATCTACCTGGAAGAGATTTACCGTGGGATATTTTAAATCCAAATATCCAGTTCAGTCATACAAGTATTATAATTCTCTTTCTAATTTTCCTCACAATCCAAAAAGTTATATTTGTAATCTCATTGAGACTTTAATTCTAATCTACCACCTCCAATGCAACCCACTGTGGGAATAAAAACTCCAAAAACATGTTCGAAGTTAAGGGCAGCGAAGGGATCCTAAGTTCAATCCCCATAAGGACTTTTAGAAAAGGCCTTGATCCGAGGCATCTCCCAGCATTTACTAACTTGTGAAGAAGGGGGGTGGCTCAGGGATGAGTGATAGTGAGGATGGTGGGAATTATGTGAATAACTTGAGCTGGCTGGCCAAATGCATGATTGGCATCTTTGTAAATTGCAGAGATAAAGATATGCAGAACGATCAGTTCACGTACTGTAAGTAAGGTAGCAGTAAAATTGTTGTTGGTGGCTATAGCTTCAGTTTCTTATATGCAAACTCTTATGCCCGGGAAGTCATAACCTCTTATCTTGAGGCTCATACATTCCTGGACCTATTTGCTCTAATATGTTTCATGCTCAATCCTGTGTTGTGGAGAACACTATGTGAGGAAACAAAACTGTCTGTTGGCTGCAGATGCTCTACATATTAGCACCTTGGTTAGCCTTATTTGCAATGCTTGTAGCCAACTGAAGAGAGAAGGAACATCCTAGCCAGCTTTTTACGTATCAGTGTAAGGAAATGCGTCTCCAAATAATCAAAGTCACAATAGTTTTTTTGGATTCAAAGGGAGTCATTGGAGTTGTCTCCCACAATGAGGGATACAGTAAATACAAAGTTTAAAGATTGAAACTACTGTTATTTGAATGCTTTAGATAGGAAAGAGTTGAAACTGAAAATATCAAATATGGAATTTATGAATAAGTCTAAATTATTATCAGAGTCAAATATGAAATGAGAAAGACAGTATCTGGTTTGTGAAGATTTTTATGTTTGCTTTGTATATCAGAAAAGTTTTCATTATGTTTTTTTTCTCTTCTCTTATAAAAGAACAAAAACAAGGCAACCCAAAAGAAAGGTACAAAGTCTAGGCAAGATGTTTGCAATAATTTTGAATATTAAAAAAAATGTTAAAATTTATCTTAACAATTTTTTTTCAATTTTTTCAAAATATATCTTGACTCACAATCTCACTGGATTAATAGTGCTTTAGTAAAAAGCACGTATGGAAAGGTGAGATGCATATTCTCATCCTAATCATTTTATACAGTATTTTCTTTTCATTTGAACTCAATACATATAATTGAATTTCTACTCAAGGATGAGTTCCAGATAGAAATAACTTTAAGGTACTCTGAATAGCCATCCTTACAATTTTTTTACTTGTCTGAGTAGATTATATTTTTCTGCTGTATGTGTAAAATATTTTAGGACTTAAATGTCTTATTATCATTGGTCTTTTTAGAAGTAGCAGTGCTTATTAATCTTTCTCTACCCAATAATATGACTCAAAAAATGGTAATAGCCATTTTCATCTATATTTCAAAATAACCCATGCTGATGACTAATATTCTCTACATAGTGCAACAAATGGAGTTTTTGATGTAAGAAAATCTCTATGAATCATTCAAATTTTTAAATAACAGATGACACAGAAAAGGGAAGACTTGCTGGAGTATGAACAAAAGAAATCCAAGACACCTCAAGAGTTCTAATCTAGAAACTTGTTGCAAATTACTATTTTATTCTGGTTAGTGAATAAGCATTACATATATATAATGGGCCTTTACATATTTTTAGGAGGCTTCCATTGGAAATATCTAAGGCATGACAATTTCATGCATTCTACAAGATGTTCTACAGTAAAGAATCCTTAAATTTATTTAAAATTTATTTTGTGGTGAAAGACATATTGTCATTAGTCTCCCTCTCAATCCCTTTTATTTTGAATAAACTTCTCCCATCATTCTTGTCACTTTCTGAAGTTCTGCAAGTACTCTTTTGTGAATGACTTTAGCTCTAATGTCATAGATTTCTGATTTTACCTTTCTTGGTCATTTCTACTTTTGCAAACATTCAAAAGTCACATGACTCCAGTGAATAAGGGAGAAGAGCACACACAAAAATACTGCTTTCAACTGCTCTTTCATTGTATGGCACTTGACAGCCATATTTTCTTTTCTTTTCTTTTCTTTTTTTCTTTTTTTCTTTTTTTTTTCATATTCTCATGAAAGAGAACTTCCAGAAATGCTTTAGAGTTTGGTTAGAGCAATCAATAGGATGAAGGTTCAAGGGATGTACTTTGAATGGCAATATATTTTTATGGTAATCATTTTTCAATTTACAATTTGAATATTTTGATTAACCTGTATATGCTTGTGATCAGAATTAAACATATGATATGATAGTATATGGATGATAGACATGCTTCCAGTAAAACACAATTTGCATAAATAACATTCATTTTGAAAAAAAAAAGTCTTTTTTTCTGTTTTGTAGTTGTAAAATGTATACATTTCTTTAAGATGACTGAATGTTAATTATGCCCTCTTATACAGAACCAACTACTAATTGGTACAAAATGAGGTTTGCTTTTGCTGACTTTACCTCCTGTGTACTTACTGTAGCAGCTCACATATGTTTTCAATAAAATTCAGAAATCAAAGAAGCTTAAAGACTTAGGGGAAATAAAGTTTTTTTAGCAAATGACAGGCCTTGTCCTGGATACTATCCTGGCCATCTTCAGGAAGCTTATGATCTAAACCCCCCTTACAAAAGGGATTCATAATGACAATCGTGGGAATTTGAGGATAAGTAGCTCTTTTATGAAAGTGAAGCAAAGTTTCTTGCAAAGTTAATCTCTGCAGTTGATAAGTAAGTTACTAAAAAGCCCAGGGTTATTTTATTTTTAGAATAACTTACAGCCAGGAATTCTCAGTTTGGAAACTCACTGTGCAGGTCTGTATGTTCCTCTGTCCTAGACTGATCATGGAAACTGAAAGACACATTCAAAGCTGTGCTCAGACTCAGAGATAAGTTGTTTTGGCAAGAGTGTTGCTAACATTGTATTTCTTCAACTGATTTTTTATTATGGATAATTGTTTTTTTATTTTTATGTTGTTCAAAGATTCTGATGCTATATTTATTTATTAATTTATTACACTGCACTATTAGCTTGAGAAATATTATAAGAATGTCCTGTTTTCTTTTTTAAATTGCCTTTGTAAAGTTCTTATAAGACTGGAGAATATCATTGATTTTTACAAAATTTTATCAAATATATCAGATAATGTATTAGATCTCAATTACCTAAAAATTAGTTTGATTTTGTTTTCTTAATAATATTAAAACATCATTAATGACATATTTGTTGGGGTTAAATTCTTTGAAATTATTAATGTCACGATTAGCTTTTGGAAGTTTGTTCTTGTTGTTTTGGCATGGGTGTAACAGAGAATCAAACTCAGGACCTCACACTTGCCAGGCGAGTGCTACACCTCTGAGATATATTCCTAGTCATGGAAGTTATTTTAATTTGACTCCTACACCCATTTTACATGCTCTGAGAATTGTTAAGTCTGATAATATCCTCACGTTTTGTAATGTCTGGAATGAAAGAATGTTCACTGTTACCAGATTGATCGACAAAATCTTTTAATACCTTTAAGCCTTAAAAACATATTCTCACTTTTATAAAGTGATTAACAAAATAAACTTTACTACTTGGAAAATCAGAACAAAGGTATGGAAAGACATAACGTGAAAAGGACAAGGAAAAGGTTACAAAGGACAAGGACAATGTAATTTTAAGTATATGAACAAATATAATTTTGTTGAGAATAGAAAATCAAAAGTAAGTATCTGATTTGTGGAAATTTCTTTTGTGGATTTTAATGATTTTTCAAGTCATTGTATATGAATATAATGCTAGGAAGAATGGCATTAGAAACAGAATAGTAATCTAGAAACAAAGTGACAAGCACGTATTCATCATAACAAATTTCAAAATTGTGATTGAATATAATAAAAAGTATTGAAAAAATAATGCTCTTTTAAAGAATCTACATTTAGTGTATATATTCTAAAATATAAAAAACAACGTGAAAAGAAAGATAAGTAAAATGGCAACAAATTAACAAGCTCTAAAACAGCTACACTACTAAAGACTAGTGGTGATTTTTTAACATCAGCCTGACTTAACACTGTGATGATTAATCTTGATTGTCATTGGGATGGCATTAATAGACACCTAATCTCGGTGGCTGAGAAAGAATTAGATAGACTATCAATAAATTAAAAAACTATTGTATGGTCACCAGCTTCCATGCCAGGTTTAATAGTTTATAATTGGAAAGGCCAGTAGAGCTGGCAAAAGGTCTCATACACTACGAAAATTTTAGAATATATACTTTTGGACTTAATTTCCCAAAGAAAATATTCCTTTTTGTACATAAAATCTTAGAATGGTTTTTAAGGCTCATGCTATTTGGAAATTGTTTTGAAAATCACAAGATTATTATATTTAACATATATGAAATAAAAATGTTCTATGCATATCATATTGTCTTATTCAACAACTGCTAACTATAAAACTTAAATATCACTTCTATGTAATACAGGAGAGCCTTTTTTTTACATTTCATTTTGTTGTTGAGGTCTACTGTGCTGAACATATTAATTTTTTGGTATATTCTTCTAAACAGGCAAATTCCCAAAGGATACAAAATCTTTCCAGATGTTTTTAACTCACAGAAGGATAAATAAAGTATTCAATGTTTTGTGTCAACTGTTGCATCTCAGAAAAGAAAAGATAATATAGTCACTGCAGTGTTTGTATATACTTTGCTAGGAGTGTGCAGTTTTATTTTTTCAACAGAATTTTTAAAAGTACAATTCATATACTATAAAATTCACCTAGAGGATATAATTCAATGGTTTTGAGCATATTAGTATATAAATGCAACTATCACTACAATCAATTTAAGAAACAACCATCACCATGTTAAACAAAACAAATAAACAAAAATCTCTGTCCTCTTTACTTTATCCTCTTTATGATCCTGTTTCTTCTCCTCCTTCTAAGGGAATTATTAATTTGTTAGTCTGTCTTTCAATGTGCACATTCGGGTGCTATACAAACTAGTCATGTAGTTGTGTTTTTGTGCTCTGGCTAATTTTGGTCACTAACCATAAAGATTTATCCCTATTGGATGTTTTAGTACTTTGTTTCTCTGTATAAATGACATTACAAGGTATGAATATGCATATTTTGGTTTTTTCATTCATTCTTTGATAGATATGGAGATGTTTTCCTTTTTTTGCTGTCCAGGTGTATCTTTTTGATTGGATTTATATTGCCATTTGTTTTAGTTATATGTCTAAGTGTAGAATTGTTGGATGATATGATAACTTCATGTATATTTGTTTCTGCAATTGTCACACTGTTTACCAAAGTGAAATTGCAATTTTATACTGGCAGTGCATGTGAGGGCTTTTGTTTCTTCACAATCTCACCAACATTTGTTTTCATGTTAATTTTAACCTAGTCTCTTATACTGAAGTCCTTATGAAGTAATAAAGGTTGTAAGTATTGATTTTTTATCTTAATCTCCCAAAGAACTGAAGATGTCAAATGTTTTCCATGTAAAAACATGCTAAAATTGATACGTTCTCAGAAAAAAAATTTTATTCACATACTATGACAGTTTCAAACCATACTATTTATCCCTATAGTATTAAGTTTAGGGGCTGGGGATTTAGCTCAGCGGCATAAGTGCCTGCCTGGCAAGCAGGCAATCGTGAGTTTGATCCCCAGTACCAATAAAAAGGAAAAGACCAAAAAAAAAAAAAAAAAAAGTATTCAGTTTAAGTTTTAAATTATTCATTTAATATAAATATGTATACTTTATGATATATAAGATTTAAATATATTTTCCTCAGTTGTATACATAATTCTTTCACTTCTTTAATTATATAGTATTTTTCTAGCTCTATTTGTTGAAGATTGTTCTTTCCCTGATTGAATGATTTTAGCAACCTTTTGAAAAATGTGTAAACCAGTCATATGAAATTATTTCTTAGACTCTCAATTTTTTTTATTAAGGTATGTGTCCATTTTTATACTACTGTTAAGCGGTCTTGAGTATCATGTTTTTTGGTCAGTTCTGAAATCTGGAAATACATGTGTTCCTAATTCAATCTTTTTCATAGTGTATTTTTGTGATTCTGAAAAAAAACACATGAATTTTTTTATTGAATCATCAGTTTCTATAAAGAAGTCAGCTTGGATTTTTATTAGGATTGTGTTGAATTTGTAAGTTAATTTTTTTAAGTACTGTAATAATATTGTCAGTATATGACAATATATTTATATTTTGGAAACTTTTCATTTCTTTCATTTATATTTTATGCTTTAAGGGAACTTTTATACTTATTTTATTAAATTTTTTATTATTTTTGATGTAATTATAAGTGGAATATCACACCTCAAATTGTGTTTCATGTTTGTTTTATGTTTTAGTGGCAATTGTATAGAAATGCATTTGATTTTTGAATACTTACAAGTAGTATAGTAATTTGTATACTCATTTGTAGAGCTAATGCTTTTGTCTTGTTCCTAATATTCAGGAGAAAGTATATGTTCATTAAAAATTTTCTTACTTAGGATAAAACCTTTTTGTTGAGTATTTTTATTGGAAGTTCCATGGAATTTTATCAAATATTTTTCTCTTGTATTGAGATGATAAAGTGATTTTTAAATTTGAACTTATGTGATGCATTTTATTAGTTTATATCTGTATTTTGAAGCACTCTTGAATCCTTGCGATAGTCCAGTTAATCATGATGTATGATTTTATTTGTTGCTGGATTTCATTTGATGATAATATATTTGCTAGGTGCACTCCAAAAGCCCATGTCTTAAAGTCTGTACCCATGATTCACAGTGTTGTTGTGAGGTGGTGGATTTTTAGTGGATGGAGTATAATAGGAAGTTTTTCTGCAATTAGAAATGCAAATATCTGATTAGAGACATAGAACAATTTATTTCCTTATCATTTTTATTACTCTAACTTTAGTAGTTATGAGTACTCTTTCATTTCTCAATCACATAATTTAGATTTTTAGTTAATAAATACCTGTTAAAGAGTCAATTTTCTCAAAGAATTTGACTTTCAAAAATATTTGTCTAGGGGCTGGGGATTTAGCTCAGCGACATAAGCACCTTCCTTGCAAGTGTGCAGTTGTGAGTTTGGTCCCTGGTACCGATAAAAACAAAAAAGACAAAAATATTTGTCTATTGTTTTCTGTTACCAATTTCTACAATGCTCATTATTTGAATATATGGCTTTGGCCACAGGCAAGTAGGAGGAGAACTGTGTTAAACTGCCTTTAAACATGTGATGTACACATGTACTTCCTAACAACCTAGAGACTGAAACTTGGTTTCATTTATTTTAAAACTAACAGTTTAATACATTTCTAAATATCAACTTACCTATAAAGTGTCAATGTATTCAGCATTGATTATCAAGAAATCTTTACGTTTTAGTAGAGTTGAATTAAATTGAGTATAATGGAGCAAAAATATTGTATTTTAATTAGAATACATTATCTATGCAGTCATCGTATTTTAAGGGCTATGATTGGGGAAAAATCAGGTACTACTTTACTTTTAGACTTACTTTTTTCTCAACCTCATCAGATTGATAGCACCTATATGACAGATTTAATTCAAGACACAGCAGCTCTGTATTTGCTTTTTATAGGTGTAAATATTGCTAAATCCTAATGTACAAATATAAATGAATGGCAAATCTACAGAGAATGGAGGTTGTTAAAACATTAAAACTTTAGTCGCTGGAGATTTAGGTCAGCAACATAAGCGCCTGCCTTGCAAGCAGGCAGTAGTGAGTTCGGTCCCCAGTACCGATAAAAAGACAAAAACAAACAAACAAGCAAACAAAAACATTAAAATTTCATAAAAAGATTTTATTTTCAACCGCATTAACGTAAAACTTTATACTTGTTTTTCCTGTTAAAGGAGTTCAGTTTCTAGTCTTAATCTAGTCTTTGTTAATTAGATTTACTGATTAGATGTATCAGGATGAATGACTTTGTTGAGCTAAGCATAGAGCAAACTACAACTAATAAAACTTGTAATACACAAATGTTATTCTAATACAATTAATTTGTAGAACATTATTTCATGTTCCAGTGTGTGAATTACTCAAAGTCATTAAATGTAACTATGGTTACAAATTGTTGATTTGTAATTCTAGATACTACAATTTCTATGGCAACACAATTCAAAGTACATTTCTTGTTACAGACACTTTCAACTTTGACATAGTTTAACTGATATAAATGTTGATTTAGAGATATTTCTATTTTCATCCAAAGAATAGTTTCTTTGATTTGTGAAAAAGCCTTTTCTTCCAAAAAAATGTTGTTTGAACTTAATTCTTTAAAATGTTTAATAGAATACTACTAGTATACTTCCAAAGATGATCTAGTAGTACAGCTTTCAGTAAAGATTATTAGTGATCTTTATTATATTAATTTTAGTACAAACAAAAATATTTTTTCCACTATACATTGAATAGAAAGTATATATTTTCATGATATAAAAATTGAACAAAAATAATAAAAAATTGTTAAAATTATATTTACAATATATTTTTCAGTGTCTGTGTACCAGATATGAATTTTTAAAATGTAAAAACACTTGATAGATTTTATTAGTTAAAAGACATTGCAAGTTAAATTTGTAGTAAAATTCCTTAATACTTATTAAAAGAGGAAAAGAAAATAAAATAACAAAATTAACAACAAATGTTATCCTGACAATATCAATTATTACCTAACATGCAGAACAACTGAAACTTACATACTAGATATGGCAATGCAAAGCAGCATAGCCATTTTGGAAACAATTTGACCATTTCTTACAAACTCAAGCATAAACTTACATAAAGTTGAAAGATTCTTGTAAGTATTAACCCAATGAAATGAAAATTTATGATCACATAAATCACAGAAAGTAAATTATCATAATAGTTTCATTTCTAATCACCTGAATCTGTAAACAATCCAAATACCATTCAATTTGTGGCTCAATGTACTGTAGAATACTGTATATTAAATAAAGTAGAATTGAACACACAAAAACAGAGATAGATCTCTGATACACAATTGTATCAAATTATCGAATTTGAAATAATTGTATTGAAATATCGAAGCTCCAAAGTGAGTGTGTAGTGATATTCTATTGATACAGCATGTGTCCAATGTGCAAAACTTCCAACAAAAATTCCTTAAGGAGCTAAACAAACAATGCATGAAAGTGGCCCTTGGGGAGTTTGGAGGTGAATGAATTGCTTTGTATATTTAGTAAAAAAAAGTAAAGTGTGGTTGCACATGCCTCTAATCTCAGCACTCAGGAGCCTGAGGCAAGTGGATTACCGTGAGTTACAGGCCAACCTGGGCTATGTAGTGAATTTAAGGCCAGTTTGAATTACAGAGTGAGATCCTGTCTCAAAAACAACAACAACAACAAACAAAAACAAAAACGTGTCTTTACTGTGGCTGACACAAAATTCTGATTACTTTTAAAAATATGCAGAGTTATACACTATATTATGTTTAAAGCTAGTAAAACTGATAAAATATTTAAGAACAAAAAGTTTCATGTGTATACATGTTTCTGCTGTGGTTGCCAAACTTATTTAATCAAAGTATAAACAACATTCATAAGAAATTGGTAAATAATAGTAATAATATACTCCCTTTAAGCAGTAAAACCTCAAAAATTCATATACAGTAAAGTATTTGTATAAAATTCATTAGAGCTAACTAGCATGATTTCTTTTGAGAATGATTATAGTTCTTCGTTACATGTTTATATGGATTTAATGATGGTTTCATAAAAAAAAAATGTACATGAAAGCCAGGATAGTGATATCTTCCGTGTGGTCACACAGTAACAAATGTGCCAAGTTCATTTTTATTTTGAGTGGAATTTGTATCTTTATGATTAACATGTGTCACATAATTCCTTTAAATTATTGGACAATTAAAACATTTGAATAATAAGATAATTTATACTACTAATCATATTGAGATAGATGTTTTAAATGTATTTTTATTAAATTTTCAAAACGAGTACTTGAAATTGGAGAATACATTCAATATAAGCCTTTGTTAGTCCTTTTTTTCCTTCTCTCTCTCTCTCTCTCTCTCTCTCTCTCTCTCTCTCTCTGTTTCTGTCTCTCTCTCTTTCTTTCTTTCTTTTTCTCTTTTGAGACAGGGTCTTGCTAATGCATTTGGACTGGCCTTGTGCTCGCTTGTAGCCTCACTGGTATCAAACTTGCAACATTCCCCCCTTGCCTCAGTCTCCTGAACACTGGAATAAGAGGCCTGTGCCACCATGTCTGGCTCTGGTCTTTTCAATCTTTGGCAAATTGATTAGTGACTTCAATAAGTCATTACAGTTAATTAACAAGTATTAAATAATATTTTCCCTTCATAAATCTTCAGAAATAAAAACAGAAAACGATTTTATGCTAAATGGAATAACTGAGATCTGTAATTATTTTTACAGTTATTAATACTACATTATTTATTTTGATCTTATTAAGAAGTTAAATCTTATTTTGGGAGAACCATTCGGATAATAATAGTAAAAAATCTCGTGCTCCTTAAAATCATTTTCTGATTTCACTGTATTTTCTGTTATTACAAAATATTAAATGTGAAATCATATTTAAATAAGATGTTTGAGCACATGTACTCATGAGATTTTAGCCAAAGATCACATTCTTTGTTCATATTAATAAGAGTGAATAATTTTGAGCATAAAAAAACTATGACTATTATGTAATTCCTGAAGGAACTATGTAAATGTAATTTGAAATTAAACTCTAAGTTTATGGAAATCATAAAAAAGTTGTCTAAACTCTATATCTGTCTAAACTCTATATCTATATCTTTTTTTTCTTTTAGAAATTATTCTAGTGTTCATGACAAGAATTACAATTTCTTTAAAACTAAGCTCATAAATTGGATGCAACACCTAGGCAATGCAAAATTGTTCCTCTGTGTTTTTATTTTCTGTTTCTTAGAGATGAAATACCTTATTGTGCATTATTTATTTTGCTAAGAAAATAATTAACATACATGAAAATTTTTCCTTCATAAAATGATGTTTCTATTAAACCAATCATGTCTGTTTTTTTTTCTTTGTATTTATTCTTATCATAAAATGTTTGATATGTAATTTTAGTAATACATCATTTTTGAAACCTAAGTGTCTAGAAAAATTTTGATAATATAGAAAGACTTCAACACAAGGAAATATTAATTATTGTATCCATAAATTTGTGCTTTCTTTCCATTTTTTCTTAAACATTCGCTTCACATGCCTAAAAGTACTTCATGTTTATGGTATACAAAATGTAATTATTTTTGGTTGGTACAAACAGGTTTAAAATGTTTCAGTATACTTAATAACAATTAAAATTATGTTTACAATGAAGAATCTATATAGTAACCTTCATTTTCTCTGATGCATTTGATGTGAACTTAATTTATGCAATTATTTTCTATATCAGATATTTGGCATTTTGATGGCAGTTTCACATTCTGATAGCTGATGCTAAAAATAATAAATGCAAACCAGTTTGTGAATTATTCTGAGAATTATATGTATACCCAAAGAGAAGAAAAAGATTTGAGATTTTTTTAGTTTGTCATAGGTCATAAATTGTAGGTCTAAGTTTTAGGTTTAGTTTATTATAGGTCCTAAATTGTAGGTCTTAATTTGTAGCTTTAGTTTATTGTAGATCCTAACTTGTTTCGTTAAGCACATATTTTTCAATATTTGTGAATGAAAATCTTGTATTGCTAAGAGCTCACAGGATGAATTAAGGTAAAATATATTCATAAGACAAAGACAAAATACTCAAGCACAAGTTATTTCTAAAATTTGCTTCCAAACCACAACTTTCTAATTAGTCATTGTCAAGAAATAGTTTTGTTATCATGGAGGAGATATTTGTGAGATACAACTTTGGGAGTTATTTTAATTACAGGATTTTAAATAATTCTTTGAAATCTACAAACTCTATGAAGGGCTTGAAATAGATTTTTCTGCCTCAGATAAGGTAAACACATTTCAGGAAAAAATTAAATAAAATAGTTGGTCTCAGCTTCAGTTCGCATTGTTACTCCTTTATCATGAAGACCTTATTCATTCGTTATGAACCCATCGCATGTCTGCAGTAACTGACTACTCATCATTAAAAACTCCAGGAAGTTCACCACCACTGCTAGGATACTATTGCCTATAATATAGAGATATGGATTACAATGCCTGTAAAGTGCTTAGGGAAATCTTTCAGTGTTTCCTGATTTTTGTCAAATGAAGCAAATACTACTGATATTTTAGGCAAGACCAATAAAGAAGTGCACGTTACATTCAAGGGAAGGTTTTATTTCTGGGGTGTAGTATAAAAACTGGCAGAAATTTTATTTTTAAAAATTCTTCCTCAATTTTGTCTCAATGGGAAATGTTCCTATCGTGACAGAAGGAATAACTTTTGAAATTACTAGATATTGCTGAAATGGTGGTTGACTTATTCATACTTTTTGCTAAGTCCCTGAATATGAATATATACATTTAGAAATATCAAATTTTCTCTACACTGATGATAGCCTAAAAAGAAGCCAACTGCATTATTTTCTATCCAGCCCCAGAGGCATTTTAAATTTATGAAACAAATTATATTCTTTGATGGAGTTATTTGTCTCAACCTTGTTAACTAAAATAACAGCATGAATATTGTTAGCTCATTTTAATATAACACGACAAATTTTTAAAGTGGTGAATATTATAATAAGCGTTTCATTTTATTACAATATTTAATTCTCTAACCCAGTGAGTATCATTTTCCTTGTTTTTCAGATTGAAAACCAAGAAGATAAGTAACTTTCTCATGGTGGAAACTAATAAGTGGCAAAGGCAGACTTTGAATCCAGGCAGTCAGCCTTCAGAAACCTGAAATTTAACCAAAACAACATGACATATTGCATCTAGAAATGATTTTTTTCTTGTTTTCATGAATAATGTAAACTGTCTTGTTATTTAAACAAAGTAACAAGCAGTAGATTTAAAAGAAAATGTATCTCATTTTCTAAATTTAATGGTAAAGCAAAATAAAATGAGTTTTTAGACTACAACCTGGTTTGTCTGCACTTGTCAGAAAATATGTTTTGCTTTCTGAAAACTGATTATTGTATAGCTAACACACCGAGATATGTTCAGTCTTTGATATGGAGTTTTAAAATGCTACTTATTAAATTACTATTGAAATACAATAGAATTTAATAGTGATTATTATGTTTATTAAGACTTTTTCTGTGCAGGTTTAGAGTCCCATCCTGAGGAAAAAAATTACCTGCATAGGTGATGTTTTGACATATAGTGGTAAGGGTGTTATGTCGATTAAAGTTAGAATACAGAATGATAAAAGTCTAGTTGTTTGTAAGCACCTTTTGACTCTTCTTTTTCATTTGTCCCAATGAAGACAATTTTTTATAGTAATAAAGATAGGTAATGATCCAATTGGTAATACCTTTATATTCAGTTATACTTTATTGATTTTTTAAGCTCTTTTCCTTAAATTCAACTTTGGAATTTTGACATTTTATTAATTTGTTTCTCTTCATAGTACTCCATTATACAGATATCCAAAAATATATCAATATAAAATTGCACTTTTTAAAATTCTCTAACTATACTGAAGAATAATTTTGTAACTACACAGATTGATGTATTTTCTATTTGACTTTTCAATAATGAAATAATTCATTTAATATCTCTTTTTAAATTACATTCAACATATTATCTTTTCAATGAGATTAAAAAGCTATAAAAGTAACTCTCATCTGGATTATATTCAGTGAAAAATTGTGAATGTGAAAATGTATGGATATGTGATAATTTATGGATATATGAAAATTTATGAATATGTGATAATTATTACTCATTTTTTCATACTTAAGCAACCCAACTAACACACTTTTTTGGATGCTTGTGTAAAATACATAAAACTTTTATAATGTAAAGTGTAAAGATAATATGAAAATACATGTATAATAAGACTTTATACAGGATTTTTGTATCAATTTGAATGAAAACTGTGATTAAAAAGATATGATTGTCTATGAGGCAATAAACTTAGTTCATAACAGGATTTTTTTTACTATTTAGGATTATACTAGGTAATTAAAAACCTTCATCAGTTCCCTTCCCTTACATCACAGGATCTTTTTATTTCACAGATCATTTTCTCAACTTTATGGTGTTTTTCATCTAGTAGTTTATAACAAATTCCCAAAATAAATTTGAATCCATTGTAGCATCCAATTTCTTGCCAGACTGAATCTGACCTAACATATTTTCATTTAGTTTACTCAGCTATGTTATTTTCAACATTTCTATCTCAGCTCTTGATGTATATAAGATAGAATGCCTCATAAATGCTATTTTTATAGAAAGAAATGATATGAAAAATATCGTTCCATGTCCCCAGCATAAATGTTAATGACAAAAACATGAGCTGAACATCTATAAAAATCTCTACCTAAATCTAACTTATTCTCATACTTGTTACCCTCAAACTGTATATTTATCAATATAGTATGTGAGTCACTACTTCATAAATAAGGGATGATCAATACAAAAGCATATCAGTGAAAAATTTCACCCAGCATACTGTCCTATAACTTTTTTCTTTTAAACTACATGAATGTATGTATTCATGTTTGCAAAATATGTCATAGCTTATTTAGCCTACAAAATGATTTGCATTGACAGAAATATAGTTTGGGGAGATTGCTTGCCCAGCGTGTCTGAGACCCTGAGTTCAATTCCCAGCACTACAAAAATGATAAAGTAAAATAAAAATAAAGGAAGAAATTTAGAAGTGTAATACATAATACGGTTACTTGTTCAGCAGGACATTAAAATAAAATAATGATAAAATAAGAAACTAAGACTAATGATACCATATTATATATTTGAAAGTTGTCAAAAAAGTGGATTTTAAGTGTTCACATCACATAAAAATAGATATTTCAGGTTGTATGGCTCGATTTATTTGTTTTGCAAAGTATACGTATATCAAGCCATTATACTGTACACCATAAAGGTATATTGTTTACTTGTCAAGTAAAAATAGTGTACAATATTGGTACACTTATATAATAATAGAGAAAGCAGAAGCATCTTGGAGTTCCTGGAACAGATACTGAGTAGGTTCAATAATTAAAACATTTGAGATGCAACAAAACCAAATTTTGTAATAAAATTTCATGTTCAACTTAGTCCTTTTGTAAATAGCTGTCTGATAGCCCTTCATCAGACATTTGGAATCAAAGCTTCTACAGGGGACATATCTTATTAATTTCATAAGCTCACAGCTATATTTTTCTGTATCACTGGATGAAGAATATCTCTCTCTCTCCATATATATATTTACATTCTCTCTCTCTCTCTCTCTCTCTCTATATATATATATATATATATATATATATATATTCTCTCTATATAGACATACTATATCTATGTGTGTATATATGTATATATATATATATATATTTCTCTTCCCTTCTCTCTATATATTTTTGAAGAAAAATAGAACTCAATCAACTGTGAGTTTCACAAGTGGAAATGGACTAATCATTGAGGAAGAATATAGTATTTATGTTACAATCCTTGCCTCTTACTCCAACCCACTAAAGATAAAGTTCATCAGTACAGAAATGCAATATGGAACAGAAACCATGGTCACAAATACAAGAAGTCATTATGCTTTCTTTAGCCAACAGGTCATTTATGAAATATTGATAATAATAGCTAATTTTACTGCTAACTCTTTTTCTTGACCTATGCAAATGAACATAGAAATTTAAAGGAAGGAGAATTCCATAATTGTAGGGGATAGTACAGTATAACAACATACAAACTTTTCTGCATTCATCAGGGTAGACTCTTATGCTGTGGTATCAATTAATTTTCTAGTAAGTTAATCTTTACAAAATCTTCTCAAATATTCATGTATTACTTATGGGGCAACTCAGGAGGCAGACTGAAAGAGGTTGCCTCTTTGAATATACAACTTTCTGTTTTTGTAGAGACAAGAAAGAATAAACAAAAATTTCATGAAGTAGATATTTTCAACCAGAGATGACATGCCACAACTACTTATATTGCCCTGGCCAAAGAATTTTTATGAGTAGTGTTCAATTATTTCTAAATCTTGTACATAGCAGAACTTATAATTTGTTATTCAATTGTCATTTAAAAAATTCCAGATTATAGATTCAGGCTATATTTCAATATAAAGAAAGGAAGTTTTAAGTATGAGGGTTTCCCCATGATTACCAGTTCATAGGATTCAGATATATACACATAATGTATACAAACAACACCTCCACAGTGTGCTTCATAAATAAATTGATAATTTTGAAAAGAAAAATCTTCACATGTATTAAGCTAATAGATAGTTGAGTGATACACATCTCACATAGCAGCTAATAAAGTTAGAGACATTTTCCAAGTCTTATTTGTTTGGTTTACTGAGTTATCCAAATTTTAATTTAGGTAGATGATACAGAGACAGTGTTAGTGCTTAGAAGTTGATCAAGGTAGGTTGAGTTGTCAAATATGAAGATACAGGACAAGAATACAATACACTTAGAATAGGCGTCTTTGTACATTTTTATTTTTAGTACTTGTGAGGGAAGCTGCAAATCTCACTCCAGACAGAGGATTTAAGAATCAGACACTGGAATTCAGTTAAGCTTTGCTAGATTTCTCTGGTGTGATCCCTTCACAATCATGTATCTACTCTGCAGACAAGGTCCACTACAGTGCATCTCTCAGAAGCAGCCTTGCAAATACCTTCATGCTTGGCACAGGTTGGGGGCAATGGCTCTTCATCTGTACTGTACCTGAGAAAGCATGAGCTCTGCAGCTTGGTAACCTTCACCTGCAACTTCAGTGCTTGTTTCTGATCCTGTGATTTATAACTTTATTATGTACTCAATTAGTTACAGGCAAAATGTTAGACTTGGAAAAGGAGATTTTCATATGGTCAAAGGCAGTCAGCCCATATAACAATTGTGCAAAAGAAAAAAATGCAGATGGAAAATATAGCTCACTTTTGAGAATAGTACACACTTTCATTAAATGCATGGACCCAGATAATGCAGGAAAGCTGCTACCAAAGCTTACGAGGCTGGCTATAACTGAACATGAAGGAGACTTCATCTAGTAAGACTCATTCTATAGAATGTGGACATGTTGATGGACAATTATCAACAAAGGTTTGGGCTAATACTTTTTTGACATGGAGAATGACTAAGGTAGCAATAAAACTAAGTCATTTAAAGCTGGGTGAACATCTTTTTTTGTCTTTTACCTTAGAATAAAGTGCGATAATACTTGCTTTAATGAAAACAAAAAGATTCCCAATGTAACACAACAAAGAAGTATGAAGTAGAGAGAGAAAAGTGCCACTCCTGTGTTTATATTTCCCCTCCTACCCTTGCTTTTCATTAAAAGAATCACATGCTATCTAGGTTTATTTTCTCTGTTGTTCTCTTTGAAGGTGGGAAATTGTATATGCATGTATCTGTGAGTATGAACTATATTTGAATTCAAGCTACTTTTTTGTAATGTCATTAAAATAGTAAAATGATACAAACTTCAATTAACTCCAAAACATTGTCATCCTCCTCAAGCCTGAGCACGTCTTTGGATATCTCGTTGCAACATTTATTTTGACTTTCCTTTCTTAAAAACAATTTTTGTCTTTTTATTTTATTAGTACATTTGTAATTTATTTAGTTGATAGTCATCTTGAGGAGTGGTTACATGTATATACTACAGCTTGTCTGTTTTTTAAATCCCCTCCCTCTTTCCTTCCCTCCCACTCCTCTTCTGGTTCCCGTACCTTTTTCATCTTTGGTATTTCTTACCTCAAGTTATGGCATGTAATTTTTACATTAATTGGGGTTATTAGGTTCCTGTACTTGGCATATGTTTATTTTTCTTTCTCTTGCCTCTCCTTCTCACCCCTCACCCCTTTCTTTGTTTCCTTAAACCACTTTCTTATTATGAGTGATCTAACCCTTTATCCCTTTCAATTTATTCTTTATCAGGTTTTTTCTTAATATGAATCTTTGTTTCCTTATTATTTTGAAAAGAAATAGTTGAATTCATCTTATAAGTCTATTTATTGATTTATAATATAAATACTTGAGTACACATAAGAGCATAACTCAAAATTTTAACAATCTGAATGCTTTTTGGAACGAATATTTTACATAAAAATTATGACATCTAAAAAGCACATCTCTGTTCCTTTTCTGTTTCTATTTTAAAGTAGCACTCTTTGTGAGGTTTCACAGAATAGTGGAAATAGTGTATATTTCTTTTATTTTTCTTTTTTTTCTCACAATAATGTTTATCAGATAACACATAATGCATGGTGTGAAAATTATTCATTATTACTTTTGAATACTATCCCACTCGGTTTAATTAAAATAATGCTAGTGTGAGCATTCTGTTATAATTCTCATAATTTAAAAATATCATTAAACTATTTTTTCCTATGTGTGCTGTTATAGGTAACTTTTACTATATCAAGGATACTCTCTATTATAATATGTGAAATTATACACATATGCCTGTTCTTCAAAATCATTTATGCAAACCTAGTGTGTTAAGACTTATATCTAGTTATCTCCCCAAAGATTTATGCTGTCATAGTAGGAACTTTGCAAGATATAAGTGTATCAAGTTGTGTGATGTTAGGATCAAGGATGTGGTGCTATCAATAAACCTGTGCTACCCACCCTAAGGATGGATAGCATGGATAAAAATGTGAGGAACAGAAAGTTGTCTCTTGTCTCTTGCTTGCTGAATGTTGTCTATCTATCATGAAATGTTTCCTCACTGAGATTGCCCTCTACCATGCCACCCTGCCTTGGAGTCAGCCCAACTATGAACTGAAACCTCTACAAAGTATAAGCCAAATAAACATTTCTTCCTTTGACTTTAGGTATTGGATATTTCATCTCAGCCAAGAGAAAAGTAACTAAGATATCTGGACTATTCCATTTTTATTAAATAATTCTCAATATGCATATCCACTTAACAGAGGTCGAGTATGAGTTATGTTTGTGGTCAAAGTAGTAAAATTTTGGTTTAAATTTTTTTCTAGTATATTGGCAGTATTGAATTTGATAGTAATGAGAGATCCAAAGCTGAAAAATTTTGTCCTAAAAGGCTTATTTTCCAGGCTACTTCTATTACACATACATTCGTGAAGCCTTATTTTTCAGTTTAATAGCTATCTCTCACAACATGCAGTACTTTAAATGACAAGATGTAAGCAAATAATAAACTAATTTGCAACATACCATGTGTTAATTTCTAAGTCTTCATATACTTTCATTGGCCTTAACTTTAATTAATGTGCTCATTCAAAGAGATATAAATTAACAACATAACTTTAAAGCATCTTTTACCAAGATATTATGATTCTTAAGTACTAAATTTATTTGGTGTGCATGTTTGTGAAGTACATAAAAGTGTCTTGGAGTTTACAGTTTCTCTTAGTCTTTAATTTACTGTTATTAGACATATACAATTGAGTCTGAATAAAACTGTCATTCTAGTTTCTTTTTTTAAATCAATTTCATTGCTCTTTTGACAATTAAAAGTTATTTTCTTGTTAAAGTTCATATCAAAGTGTCAGAAAAATGAGGATATTTTCACTATTTAAATAAACAGTTCCTGAGATAATATTCTTTAGCTAATTCTAGGTTACATTTTTTCACTGAGATGCATGTATCTAAAAGAATCACATCTTTACAAGTGAACGTAAGGAGAAACTATCAATTCAGAAATTATTGTCCGTCCCAAAATTTATTGTACCTAAAATATAATTGACACACCACATTCCTGATCTTAGTCATTGTTCACTGACTGAAGACTTACAGAATGCTATAGTAACTAAATTTTATTTTAATTAATTAATTTACTTATTTATTTTGGTACTGGGAATCCAGTACCAAAGACTGCAGCTGCAGAAATTACTCCTATAACTTCCTGTGTTTTCCTCAGTTTCCCCATCCCCTATTGGACCTAATAAAAATGGGTGGTCCAGAGAAGTCTTTATCTTAGTCCTCAGAGTCTCAAGCTCTGCTAAAGGGTTTTGAGCCTCCTGGAGACCTAAAATCATATAACTTGTCTCAATTTATTTAAATTGAGCTAAATCCTAGGCCTTGAATTTGCTTTTAAATTTCATTTATGTTGGACCACTATGCAGTGGCTCTGAGCTGGATTTAAATTTTACTAATTGGCCTTGTAGGTTTATCTGTGAGTCTGTCCTAGGCCTTGGCCCCTTGCCTGATGACAGCAGCTGATTCATAGTAAGTGAACCTCTATGGATCACTGGTCCTGTAGTGGCCTGTCAGGTCAGAGATACCTCAAAGGGCAAGATAAGGCCCCAGGTGTGGACACTTGCTTCAAATGTCAATTAAGTACATAAAGACTGCAGCTGCAGAAATTACTCCTATAACTTCCTGTGTTTTCCTCAGTTTCCCCATCCCTTATTGGACCTAATAAAAATGGGTGGTCCAGAGAAGTCTTTGTCTTAGTCCTCAGAGTCTCAAGCTCTGCTAAAGGGTTTTGAGCCTCCTGGAGACCTAAAATCATATAACTTGTCTCAATTTATTTAAACCTCCACCATACACTTGTTTGAGAGATCAGGGATCTAGGTCATGACCCAATACATTTATGTATTCATTTATTTGTGCATTAATTAATTAATTTAGAGACAGGCTTTATTACATAGTGGAGGCTGGCCTTGAGCTCACTATTAAGTCCTCAGACTAAATATACTAGCCTCAAACTTGTGATTCTCCTGCCTCTGCATTCCAAAGGCTGGGATTACAGGTGCGCACTACCATGCCCAGTTTAAAACAGATTTGTAGGTTAATTCACTCACACAAACTAAAAACCAAGTAAAACCAAACTAAATAAATAAATAAAACCAATTACAATCAAACTTTCATATTTTATAATCTCAGTTACAGTTTTATAGCTACTGCAAATTTTTAAAGATTTATTTCTTTGTTCCATTAAAACAAATCTGAATTGGAAATCTATACATTCAACTTTTTGCATCTTAGAAATTATGTAAAATCTATACACATAATGGAAAATTTAGTTGACTTCTGGTACTGTAACACTTACAATATAATTATTCACAGCAGGTATCTAAAAAGAATTATACAAAATAAACTGTATATGTGGATATTTAGTAATTTATCATTTGAAATTTAAAAATACACTCTTTAATGCTTTTTATATTGCATCATTATTTTAAAACTATGTTCTATAAAATTTTCTACCTCTTTACTTTTTGGTACTGGGGACTGAACTCATGACCTTACACTTGCCTATGCCACTGAGCTAAATCCCAAGCCCTAAAATTTTCTAATACTATTAATATGAAATAGAACAGAAAATGGAAGTAATGATATTGAAAACCAAATTGTTGTAACCAGAAAAGAAGATAATGAAACAAAAAGTAAGAATACAGAAACATTAATTTGCTATGTATGACATTAAATTTATATAAATTATTTATGTTCATCATTTATGAAAAATATAAAAACTTAACAGCTATACATGATCAATAATTTCATATAGATTTGTTTCTTTGCATGATTCTTCAGTACCTTATTGAATTTCTATAAAATGATAAACTTAAAAATATTCTATTATAATAATATTAGTAGTAAAATTTCTCATCTTTTCTGTGTGGCAAACTTAAAACTTCGAAAACTAAGACCACACCAAGTGGAAAATTGTGTTATACCTCTTTTTGAACTTCTTTATTTACTTATTAATTTGTTTTTCTATTTGCATAGGTCTTTCAGCTATTTTGGCCTCTGAGAAATATTCTCACATATAAAATCCATATACAAGTTACAATAACTGACAGACTCCAAAGATGAGAGAGATCAAAATTGGACTAATGGTGGGCAGACATGTTAATAAGGATGCACACATGTATACAGGATATGCAGAGAATTCTTTTATATATTTTACTGGGTTTATAATTTGATTTGCTGCTTAGTTTGCTTAAATTTTTTAATTTTTTTTAAATTTTTTGTCTTTTTCCTTTTTTTTTATCGGTACCAGGGATTGAACTCACACCTGCCTGCTTGCAAGGCAGGCGCTTATGCCACTGAGCTAAATCACCAGCCCCTAAATGAGTAAATATGAGGTAAAACTGAAATGATAAAGTGCATTAAATGAAAAAAGTACAGTTGATGATTTATAATGTGCTTCCCTGAAAGTGAATAAAAGAGCAGAAGATTCTTCCAATATTTTGAAGAAAGCATAATCAATAATAGATGACTTTGAACAGCTGAAAAGTAACAGAATTAAGTAATAGTAGAATAAAATAAATATTGTTCTAAGGTTATCATGAAAGAAGCTGCACAAAATATTTCTTGAAGACAGGCTTCAAAGAAACTGCATGAATATTTTCCTCAAAATCAACACATGAAGTTTAAATCAAATGCTGATGGACAGAATAAGAGTTTTTGATCACAAAATAATAAACATTAAAGTTGTTTCAAAGAAATGTTGTGAATGAATGTGGCTGTGGGTTAATAAATTTAAAACACTAGTCATTAATTTGTATGAATATTTACAAAATATTTTATGTCATCTATAGCATTTCTGGACAGAACTGAACAGAAATTGTTTAGGATAGTAACATTTTCTGTGTCACATTTTGCATATTTTGAAGCTCTTTTTTTTTTTTTTTTTACATAAGGCTCACTTCTATCTTGCAATGTTATTTTAAATCTTCTCCATAAATAGTTTCTTATTTTTCAGATAATCTCATAATCCATAAAGGTAGACCTAACTATTACTTAAATTACTAATTTCATCATATCTTTGGGCTTGCACATAGGGTATGCAGTTCTGGGGAATTTGATTTGAAAGCAGGCCACATTTGTGTCAACATGTTAATATTGTTAATTTGAAAAACCTAATGCTTAAACAAGGGGAAGTTAATTTTCAAAAGGCACTGTGAATGTTATACTTATTCTGAAATACTTTTCTTCCATCTTCAAATTTATTTTGCACTTCCTTTCCACTCTCTCAAGAAGCACATCTAAAGAAAATCCCATTGCCAGCCTAACTATTTTTAAGATGGTTCACTGTGGTCCTCTCTTAACCTCTGTTTGGAAAACTCCTATGTGAGATGGTAAATGGTCTAGAAATATGGTGTTGTGGGGTTTTTCATCCATATGGATGTTTTCATGTTTTTCTCAATTTTATTACAATAGATTAAGATAGGTGACTCAGATAATAGATTTGAGAGGAAATGATGGATATGATGTTGAAGGTTCTAGATTATGCTTTGTAGCTACCTAGGTTTCTACTTCATAACCGTCCAAGATTGTACTTCATAAATGTCTAGGACCTCTACTGTGAAGTTTACTATGGAAGAGACCTAGACAGTCAGACCATAGAGCAACATGTGGAAACAACAAAAGTTCAAGAAGGAATATCCTTGTGCAGCCTAGGCATATTCTGTAATAGACTATGAAGTGTTGCTTAGAAGTGCAGGTCAATAGAGTCCTGTGTTAATTGTATCAACTTGCCAATGTGTCCTTGTCAAAGATGTCCCTGGTAGACAGGGCTAGCCCACCATGCAAATACCTGCCTTTGAACCATTTGTTGCAGAAATAATTTGTTGCACCAAAATTATTCAAGATCTGGAGGAGAAGAGGAGAGACATGGGTGAAGAGTGACTGATTCTTTGACTCATAACAAGGCCAGACTGAGTAAATAATTAGTCAGCACTTGTGGACAGCCCTTAAAAGCAAGCAGACAAAGACAGAGTAATATTACTGTCTAAGGGCAGCAATTATAAAGCCCATCTTCTATCTGCCAGGTAATGCAAATGGCACTGTTTTCCAGCAAGACATGCCCACTATCCTATCCTTGGCAGGAACACAAATTGTTCTGATAGAAGCCATTGCCAACATAACTAGCAACTAGAAAGAGATTACCATTGTAGCACTACCAGTTGCAAATGATATGATTAATTAAAAAAGAATGGTCATAATGATGCCTGGACTAGTGCTGTAAATGTGAGTTTTCTCTGTGTCTCCCCTGTGATTCCAAAGAATCTCTCCACACAAAGAAGAGCCTCCTGATGTGAACGTGAATAATAACTAATGACATAGTCTTCATTGTTAGTGACCACTATGAAGCAGTTTTGAGCAGGATTAAAATTTTACTAATTGACTTTCTATGTTTATCTGTGAGTCTGTGCCAGGACTAAACCCTTTGCCTGGCAATTGGTGCTGATTCATGGTAAGTGAACCTCTATGAATCACTGGTCCTGGCTGAGACTTGTAGTGGCCTGTGAGACCAAAGATACCTAAAGGGGCAAAATAAGGCCACAGCTGTGGACACTTGGCTCAAATATCAATTAAGTAGATAGAGACTACAACTGTAAAAATTACTCCTACAGTCACACTTCTACCATGTCTTCATGATAAGACAGTGCTAGTAAATTGACTTGATTCATGCCTTGGAGATGTCCTTGAAGTGACTGGCAAGCTCCTTCTCATTGCCTGCACTTTCCTCAGTTTCTCCACCTTTTATCCTTGGTCCTAATATAAGTGAACGGATCCAGAGAAAATTTTGTCTTAACCCTTGAAGTCTTGAGCTTAATTAAAGGGTTTTGACTCCCCTGGTCAAACATACAATTTGTCTTTTTATTTAACCTCCAATGTACATTAATTTGGGAGATTGGGGATCTAGGTCAGAACCCGATCTTCATAACAAGAAGCAAGCCTGCACAATGTCATAGTCTAAACAGAAATTTCTAAGGAAGGAAGGAAATATTTGTGTAAGTCATATAGAATGCAGACTTTTGGAAGAAGTAGAAACTTACTTTTCCCTTCAAAAAATAGAGAATAGTCTTCATGAAGTTACTGTACAATGTATATAGAGAAGTAACTCCATAGGTTGTGCTCCTTGCCACTGTTCTCTACTTTTTCAAGGAAATTTATCAAGATTAATAAGAGCCACATATGATTACATTTTGTCTTTCCCTACAGGACAGCAACAACTAAATTTTTATAAAAAGCCTCAGTGTTATAATTGACAAATTGAAATTACAAGCCTTTGTTTTATTCATTACGTTGCAAATCTGTCTTAGACTGGAAATGATGCTGACATGCTTCAAGGTAGAATTAGTCAAACAACCCAAACCAGCACAACAGTAACACACAAATACTTTTCTGACTAGAAAACATGACCATTTATTTCAATAGAGGAAAGAATCTTCTCTATTTAAATTGCAGTCAGACATGTTACAAGACATTCCTTCCCATGGGAATTTATTTAGATATTATCCATTCTTCTAATAGAGGAGTGTCATCCAACTGAGCAGTTTAGATTTATAGATAATTTACAAGTAAGGACATTGCGTCTGTGGTAGAAAAACAGTAAATCTCTCTCTGAGATAGTATACATACCTGTATATATAAAAGTGAACACACATATATTTTCAATTTAAAATGATTATCAAAGAACACTCCAAAGCAGCAGTTCATAGAATATAAGAAATTATGACAGAAGAGGTGGGTCATACCTCTAATCCCAGAATTCTGGGAAAGTGAATAGCAATATGAGCATAGCTTGAAGAAGTTAGCAACATTTTAACTTAGACTCTGTCTACAAATAAAAATAAAAATAAAAAATAAAGAGCTGGGAATGTAGCTAAGTATGTAGAACTAAAATTCTGGTTGAAAAAAGAATATTAATATGCATCAGAGAGTGAGACTTGTAATCAATAATTTTGTTATGTTGTATATGTTGTAAACTCTCTAAGAGATTTCTGTGCTACAAGAATTATCAGATCCTCCACAATGCTTAAACTTTTTGAATCTCAAACAAGGAAATAGAACAACATTCAATAAATTCAATTAATTATAAAATCAATTTCTAGTTTCAAAAATCCAATAGAACCACCATTTCTGTGATGTATACTTAAAGAATGGTGCATCAACTTGAAATTTGATTTCTTTCTTATGGACTAAAACATGTAATGGCTTTATAAACTTTACAGAAATATTTTATTCATGAATATATATAAAATATAATTTAATGAAATAATTATAAATGACACTGGATCTTATTCTTATATATTATTTTCTTTGTATGAGAAATATATTCTTTCAATATTGTGGCTAGTGCTCATTGTAGTTTCACAACTGTTTGAAATCATAACTCGTTATATTCCACATTTTGAACATTTTGAATCTATACTTTTATTAACTGCCATCTTAATTTTGCCACTTGTGTTTTATAAATTTTAAGAATAATATCTGGCTTCTTTCATAATATTTCAGGCCATTCTTTTTTTTCAATTTATCTATAATTCTCCAAAACAAGAAAGAAGCAAATCTGACTTCTACCCATGTAATTCTAGGGGCATCAAATCTAGTCAGATAAATCAACCAGATATAGACAAATATCACCTTGGTACAGCAAAATCACTGAGGGTTGAAAACAACTTCATAAAAATGTTCAATTTGGAGTATAAGAGCCTTATTAGCATCTTCATATATTATTAACATTGTTCTTAATAATTCATTTATTACTTTTTTTAGTTTTTTTAGATAATGGATGTTATGGATTAAGAACTGGTGGTCAACTTAATGCCAGCTGGATTACATCAGCATGACTCTGAGCATAGATGTTCCATCTGAGGAAAGTTGCCAGCATAAATAGATGAAACAAAGGAGAAGGACGGTATTAAGGTATTAATGTGTTGAGGCACTGAGGCATTGTGGGTTCTCCTATGAGTTGCTGTTTGAGCCATTGGTTCTCCTGGATAAGCTTTGTTCCTCATATTGAACACTGCTTCCTGGCTCTGGAGGGAAGCACATGTGCTGTTTGGTTTCCAGGATGAACTCATCACACTGGCTTCCTGCATGTATTTGATGTGCTTGTTGGAGGAGCTCTTGGGACCACTGTGTCACTGAGGATGGCTGTGGTACCTTTCAGCACAGCCCTGGTCTTTGTTGTGAGTGTGATGTCTTGGCTCCAGCATAGAACCTTCACCCCACCAGCACAGCGCCTTCACCCCACTGGCATGGACTTTCTGGCTTCCACTGCTGACCTTTGGGCCTTCACAGCATGGATCCATAAAAGAGACTGGTGTGAGTCCTTCCTGTGGGCTCTGGACACCACTTGGACTCATGGGAGGCATTTGTCCTGAGCTCTGGGTTTTCATCTGGACTCATGTGGGACATTGCTGTGGGATTTATGCCCTTGACTAAATATTCTATGTTTTTGGTGTTGTGGATAGATTTCCTGCATTTTCTTGTGTTAATTCCTGGTGACCATTATAAAAATAATATTATAAACTCAGTGTTCTCATTCTAATTGTTCTCTGCACAAGCCCTGACTACAACAATGGACTATAAAGGTAAATATAACGATGTACACCCTGATAGAATGAGTTTCATGGTATTGAAGGAGTGGCCCTAAATAAGACCACATACAATCATTATTAGTGTTGTGAAGATAAAATCGTATTCTATGAATAAATAACAGGCTGAATTTATGTGAACATGTAAATTTTAAATAACTTCAGAGCAGTGAGTGATATCTTTAGGAATTTACAAGTGATTTAGAGTCAAGTAATTAAGTTTAAAAGGTAATTTTAGGAGAAAAACTGGGGTACTGGTATAGAAAGAAAGACAGTAGATTTTGAAGACATGAAAAAATCAGATAAAATTATAATGAACAATAGAGAACCAACATAGCACCACTGGATACAATTATTATTATGGAACAATTTGGTTTCACTGTGCAAATATCAGTTGAGTTCAACTGTACTAACAGGTATTGGCAGTTCTTAAAAGACATTCTTAACTAAAAATATATATAAAAAGAAATTTTAGAATAATATTGTATGAGCTATGAATACTATAGATACATAGGTGTGGAGTAAAATCTAGCCTTTGGCATTAATTAGTACAGATTCTCAATAAAAGAAACACGGGTGCAAGGTAATTACTATGGCAAACTATACATTTGAGGTTCAGGAGGATCAATGAACATTTGCAGAGGTAAAGAAAATGTCTGTAAGATATACATATTTCATTATTTTGGGGAATGCCAGGACTAATGAGCTCTACATTCATGCATGCTTGAAATCCAAAATAACTGTAGTCATCATGTTAACATACTAGAAAGCATACACGTATAGATACAAAGTCACAAAGAAATATAGATGAACCCACAATTGAATGAGATCTAAAAAGTGGTTGTAATCTAAGGCACTCTGACATGGGAAACTGTTACATTCAGCAGAGAGCATCACACATAAAACAAATATACTTGGTGTCATTTAATTCATAATCACTTTGGTAATGTCATCTACTGTGGGGGATGAGGTGTCACTTTGTAGGCCCAACCCCCTCTAACCTGCAATTTACAATAGCCGCCCTGGTATGCGAGAAGGAGGTAGAACGGGAATGCCCGTTCTCAGTGAGCCCTCACCCTCTGGAATCCATACTGTGAGCTGGCTTTGTTTTGCAGAAGTCTTGAGGAAGTGGCTGGCCACCCTTTGTGACACTAACAGCAGACAAATTAACAACATTCTTGAGCTAATGAATTTCTTCCTGGGCTAGAGAAGTTGTGAGAACTGGTTGTGATTATTTACTTCACTTAGATAGTTTTAGAATAAACATTGTAGTCTGTCACGTTGTAGCTTGCCACAAAGAATGCCTTTTCACTACTTAATTATCTGGGCTCTGTGAATTGATCGGGTTTACTATATATGAATCCTAAAATAAAGATTGTGCGTACAGTGCAGTGCAGTGCAGTGTAACGCGGTGCAGACAGCAAAGGTGTCTCTCCTGTCTTTCTTTTCCAAGCGCTGTACCCCCCGTGTCCCGACAAGGCGTGCGTGTTTACCTTGCCCGGAGTTCAGAGTGCTCTAGACACTCACGACAAGTGGCGCCCGAATTCAGGGACTCCGAAGGTCGCTTAGGAAGGTAAGTATAATTTTATTACGGGGAAATGGGACAATCTGCTTCCTCTCCTTTCTTAAAAATTCTTAAACATTTATTATCTATATATGGCATATCGCTCAGGTCAGCTGACTTGGATATGTGTATTGATACAATTAAAGAATATAATCCTTGGTTTCCAGATGAAGGAACTTTGGATGTAGAAGTATGGAGGAAGGCAAGGGTTAGTATAGAAAGGGCTATGCAACAGGAGGAGAAGATTCCTTTACGTTTTTGGGCTATTTGGTCGGTTGTGTACTCTTTATTAAAAGCTATGGAAGATGAACATATTGTAGAAAATCTTCAACTAGAAATTAAGCCAGTTATTCAGGAATTGCCCCTCACAGAGGAGGAGCAGAATGTAGTTCAAAATGACGCTATCGCTTTAAGTAGCGAAAAGGCGTCCAAACTAAAAGTAAAATCCACTACAGCCGACTCAGCTTTAGCTGCCGCAGCAATATCAAATTATGACAATCGCCCAATTTTACAGGCTATACAACATTTAACACAAGAGGTGAAACAACTCTCCGTTAAGCAAAACCCGCCTATAGTTCCCTCTGCACCTCCTCCATCTAACCCTAATTGGAGTAAAGCCAAGCTAGCTTTGGCTGATCTACCAAAATTAGGGGATTCTGATGAGGAAAAGCCTGCCTTTGCTTTCCCTGTAATCAGGCCTCAGCCAATAGATGGAGAGGCAGTTCCCCCTAGATGGGAAGCATTTAATATGGATGATTTAGCAAAATTAAAAAAGGCTGTAACCCTTTATGGCCCTCAGGCTCATTACACTAGAGAATTAATAACATCAGTAGCAGATCAGTATGGTAATCTTGCTCCTTATGATTGGAAAGCCTTGGCCAAAATTCTTTTAAAGGAGCCAGAATATTTACAGTGGCACATGTGGTTTATGGAAGGTTGTGCGAAAAAGGCAAGACAAAAATGCTAATATAGTGATAGAAATGTTTTAAAAGATATTTTAAAAACTTTACCTCAATATTTTTCTCCGTTTGGACTTGTAATAGCACAGGATAAAATTCAAAAGGAAGAAGTTAGTCACTATTTGGGATATATTCTTACTAGACAAAAGGTGATTCCACAAAAAATGTCTATTAGGAGAGATAAGTTATCCACTTTAAATGATTTTCAAAAATTATTAGGGGATATTAATTGGCTTCGTCCCACACTAGGTATTCCTACCCATGCATTACAGCATTTGTTTGCTACTCTACAGGGCTCTTCAGATCCATCCAGCCCTCGTTCTTTAACAGCAAAAGCCGAGCAAGAATTACAGTTTGTAGAACAACGAATTAAGGATGCATTTTTAATTAGGATTGATCCTAAATTGCCTCTAACTTTATATATTATTAATACTTTTCAATATCCCTCTGCAGTTTTAGGTCAAAATGCTATGCCAGTAGAATGGGTATTCACTAAAACTAAGCAATCTAAAAATGTTATGCCTTATATTGACATGGTTGCAGCTTTAATTATGAATGGTAGAGCTCGTTCTATAACTTTGATAGGAGAAGATATAAACAATATAGTTATCCCTTTAACTAAGGAACAATGGGAATATTTGTTGTCAATTACTGAAACCTTACAAATTGCTTTAGCAGATTTCATGGGAACTTTTTCATATCATTTTCCTAAAAGTAAATTATGGGATTTTTTTAGACGTCAACAATTTGTGGTTAATACCTTATTAGCTGTACAGCCAATTCCACAAGCTTTGACTATATTTACAGATGGATCTAAAAATAAAGCTGCATATTGGACTCAAAAATCTTACTGGGTACGTCAGACAAATTTTAACTCTGTACAACAAAATGAACTTTTTGCTATATTACAAGTGTTTTTAGATTTTCATAACCAACCTATTAATATTATAGCCGATTCGGCCTATTCTGTTGGAGTAGTGACAAATATCTATTCAGCTGTGTTATATTCTAATAAGCCTGCTTTATTGTCTTTATTTCAAAATTTACAAATACATGTTCAAAAAAGAAATCATTCTTATTTTATTACTCATTTACGTTCTCATTCTCAGTTACCCGGACCATTAGTATCAGGTAACAATGCAGTGGATTCCTTAGTTATGTTCACCACACCCGTTGAAGAACATCAATTTAATCATGCAAATGCAGGACATTTGCATCTTAAATATAAGATACCTTTTACAAAAGCTAAACAAATTGTAAAAGCCTGCCCTATTTGTAGACCATTACATTTAAGAATTATTCCCGCAGGTGTCAACCCTCGAGGAACTCAACCTAATGAATTATGGCAAATGGATATTACACATGTACCTTCTTTTGGTCGGCTTTCTTATGTACATGTAGTTATTGATACCTATTCTTCATTTCTATGGGCTACTGCTCAACAGGGAGAATCCACTAAAAATGTTATTGTACATTTATTGGAGACTTTTGCAGTTATGGGAATTCCTTCTAAAATCAAAACAGATAATGGACCTGCTTATACTAGCAGAACATTTAAACAATTTTGTGATCTCCATAATATTATTCATATTACAGGGATTGAATATAACCCCCAGGGTCAAGCTATTGTTGAAAGAGCACATGGCACTCTTAAGTTGCAAATTAAAAAATTAAAAAGGAGGAGTCAGGAGGATATTCAGATACCAATACTGTTTAAATTGCAAAACAGTCCAAAAACATTACTGCATCAAGCATTGTTTATTTTAAATTTTCTCAATTTACCACAAGGTGAAATATTAACAAGAGCTGAAAAACATTTTGAACAGCAACAACAGCCTTTTGTGATTAATGAACCTATTTGGACTAAAACAGCTCCAGAGGCTGAATGGGAGAGGGGCACATTGCTCTATAGGGGGAAAGGTTTTGGTTATATCTCCACAGAAAATGGAATTCAGCAGTGGGTCCCTGGACGATGGATCAGGACCCGCGTCTCCAGATCCTGTTCACCAGCCCCGGAGACAACTCCCCAAGGAACCGGAACCGTGCCTTCAGAAGCGAGCGCGAAACCAGCTAGAAGCTGAGGATGCTGAGTTTGTTCCTATCGCAGCCATGGCCAGATTACAGCTAAGAAAATCCCGCCGCTCACAGCGACCAAATTTAAATCCCCTCCCTACATGGGGACAATTAAAGAAATTGACCATAGAAGGGCAACGGCTTGTCCTTCAAGCAGGAAAGCCTTTAAACCCCGAAAACTTGTTTTTAGCTTTATGTGCCTTGCTCACCGTTGCATCGGGGACTGAGGTACCTCCGCATTCGTACTGGGCATATATTCCAAACCCCCCTTTATTAGAACCTGTAAAATGGGGAACTAGTGATATTTTACTTTATACCACACCTAGAGAAATTTTGTCAGCACCGTGGGCTGATTTAACCCCCCACAATCAAGATGATGGGACACTATTCAATTTTACTTATTATGGTAATCAAAGGCCTATTTGCATTGGGGAACCGCCTTGCATCCCTCTGGGATGGCAGTATTGGATTCAACATGGAATAAAAGCAGGCAACAAAAGGACAAGGCTTCAAGCCTTGGCTGCTCAAACCTTTAATGTTACCTGGAAAAATTTAACAGCACCTGATACAAATACATTTCCTGTATGCCCTAAATTCACTTATAAAAATATTTCTTATAATCCCATAATTTGGCAACTATGTATGGGAAAATTTGCTAAAAATATTGATGGGTATATTATTTGGGGACCATTTGGAAAATTCGTTAATGGATGTGCTGAATAAAATGAGACAAGATGTAATCTCTCTGTTGTGTATAGTCTTCCAGATCCAAAGAAAATAACTGACGGAGCTCCTATATTTCAACAAAAGACGGCTCTCTTGTGGTGGGGAGATGGTGGAATCGCTAACCCTGCTGTTGCAGCCGAAGAATACCCTCATCACCTTCAAAATCATATTTGGAAGATCCCAGCCGCTATGCAACCTGTAACCTTGTACAATGTTTCATATTCAGGGACTAGTCGATCTGTATCTACTACTTATAATTTTACTAGGTTTAAAATGTATAATATTACTGTTTGTGCACCTCTACCTTATGTCTTTTTAGTGGGAACTTTTAATTTTACACATTTTTCTTGTACTTGTTTAAATTGTCAATTGTTTACATGCTTAAATAGCACACTAAATTTCACTAAGCCTTATACAGTTATGCTGTTACAACAAAAAACTCATATTTGGTTGCCTGTAAATTTAACTCGACCTTGGTCTCAAGACCCGGTAATTTCTGTTACTACTGAATTTTTTAAACATCTGTTAAAACGTACAAAAAGATTTATTGGAATAGTGGTTGCTGTACTGTTAAGTCTGATAACTGTAGCCTCTCTAGCAGCAGTCTCAAGAATAGCTTTACAAACCTCTTTGCAAGAAAAACATGTTGTAGAATTATGGCATAAAAATTCTCATGAACTTTGGTTAACTCAGTGGCAAATAAACGCCAGACTACAACAACAAATAGACCTCCTTAAACAAACAGTTGAATGGATGGGTAGAAAAATATTGGCTCTTCAGCATCAAGTGTTTTTAAAATGTGATTGGAATTCAACTACTTTCTGTATAACCCAACGACCTTATAATCAGACAGAACATGAATGGGAAATGATTAAAATGTATTTAAATGGAAACACCTCTGCCCAGGAGGAAATAGAATCTTTGCATAATCAAATTGACAAGGATTTTGCAAAGCAAAATGATGATAAATCTCTAGCACAATTCGCGCAATTGCTTGCTCAATCTTTGAAAGGATTAGATTCCAAAGGAATCTGGCAGAGCATTACCCACACTTTTAGTGGCATGGGACTTAGTTTAATTATAGTTCTCATTGCCATAGTTCTTGTGTATTTTTATTGCATAAGACGAAATGCTATTAATAACCTGATCTTATGGAAATTGTTGTTAAAAAATAAAAAGGAAGGAAGTGTGGGGGATGAGGTGTCACTTTGTAGGCCCAACCCCCTCTAACCTGCAATTTACAATAGCCGCCCTGGTATGCGAGAAGGAGGTAGAACGGGAATGCCCGTTCTCAGTGAGCCCTCACCCTCTGGAATCCATACTGTGAGCTGGCTTTGTTTTGCAGAAGTCTTGAGGAAGTGGCTGGCCACCCTTTGTGACACTAACAGCAGACAAATTAACAACATTCTTGAGCTAATGAATTTCTTCCTGGGCTAGAGAAGTTGTGAGAACTGGTTGTGATTATTTACTTCACTTAGATAGTTTTAGAATAAACATTGTAGTCTGTCACGTTGTAGCTTGCCACAAAGAATGCCTTTTCACTACTTAATTATCTGGGCTCTGTGAATTGATCGGGTTTACTATATATGAATCCTAAAATAAAGATTGTGCGTACAGTGCAGTGCAGTGCAGTGTAACGCGGTGCAGACAGCAAAGGTGTCTCTCCTGTCTTTCTTTTCCAAGCGCTGTACCCCCCGTGTCCCGACAAGGCGTGCGTGTTTACCTTGCCCGGAGTTCAGAGTGCTCTAGACACTCACGACAATCTACATAGTCTTTTACAGCACATTATTTCACCTTGTCCTCTGTGGATTTTTTAAAAATTATATTTTGTAAAATCTGTGAAATTGAATAAGGCAAGTTTAGGTAGAAAGGAAGTGTTAATTTTCAGTGTCCTTGCTTTAGCCTTTTTTTTTTTTATCAGACACTTCAAGATGTTTTATATTGTTTTGGTACTTAATTTTCTATAGCATGTGAAAATGTATTTGTCTGCCTGGGCCTAGAGAGAATTACAGAGAAGGTTGACAGATGATTCTGTCATCACTCTAAATATCATTAGCCTGGCAGTTTTCTCTAGAGCAAACGAAAGTACATATATAAACTGGGAAAAAATTGAATGGCAATGTAAATGTTTTCACACTGATTTAATGATATCTTGTCACTTAACAAATGATGCTTGTTGCATGTACTGTTTAATATATGATTAACATCTATTAACTGATAGCTTCTGATTTTATATTTCATCATAAAGTTATTAATAAATGATTTGTACATTATATCAGCAAAAGTCATGGTGAATGACACTTAATTTTAATTAAAGTTATCAAAACCAGAATCTACATTTCATTTAAGTGTCTTTCTGCTTAAAATCACACATCCTCACCATGAAAAATGAAAATCAAGACTTTTCTTTTGATGACAGTCTAATGTCAAAACTAACCATAGTTCCTTTGCTTTCCTTATTCCTGCATGAAGCAGACATTCTATGCATAATAACAATTTTTTGAGAGGTCATATATTGTCACCTTTTTGTACTTTTGTTTTGTGTTGCTCCCTTTGTTTAAAAGTAGTGAACTGCTCACTTGGCAACCTTAGCTCAAATCTTTACTTTAATGAAGTATCAACCATTGGCAGAATAGGCTCCTATCACTAACATTTAATGAGATGGAAACTCTCTAAAATGCACAAGTTTTCTGACCAACAGTTTCCTACAGCATCCATATTACCATCATCACACTCATTATTAGCTGCTAATGTATCATCATGTGAATAGAGCTTAATATTAAAAAAATCAGTTGTATTAACTTTTTGAAATGCCTAAATTTATTTTTTTATTTGTATTTTGTAACACCTTTTTTGGAGAGTGTACCTCTGGGATTCGATCTCTGCATCTTGAGCTTTCCAGGCAGAAACTGTGCCACCCTTGTCTCCAGCAACATTTTTCTTAAAGAGCACCTCCCCAATTATATGTATAAAACCTGCATATGTATTTGATTCTCACATTCCCTTATGATTATCTACCATTGTAGTCAGAGAGATATTCAAAAACAAGTTTCTTGTCTTGTGTATGTTTGTTTCTTTGGAAAAAAAAAGCTCTTGTTTTTATGCAGCAAAATTGAAAAGGATCTACTGAACATTGTTAGGTCTGAGAAGAGGGGAGAGGAAGAAGGGAAGGAAGGGAAAGAGGTCTGTGGAAGGAGTGGAGTGGATGGCCGTGAAAGGAGTGGGCAGCGGTGACTGCAAAGATAAGAAATATAAAATATAAGTAACCTTTATTTCGGGAATGCGGGGAGAGAGCCCCCCCCCCCCCGGCCTCGGGGCGCAGCATCTCCACCCCAGGGCTGGTGGTCTCTCTCTGGAACACACTCTCCCTTTCTCCTTCATCTTCTTCTTCTCCACGTGGAGTGAGGCCCATAAGTAGCCTCTGTCTGGGGTGGACCTTAAGGGGCATTAGGGATGCACAGGTATTTCATTGGCACACATTTGGCAACAGGGACAGGTTCTTAGGGATGGGGGTATAGGGTTACAGGTAAATCTATAGGGGCAGGGGAGGCAGGAGCCCCCTAACTTGGCTGAGGCTTTTCCTGGTTAAAGTGTCCGGTCTGGGCCAGCAACTCTTTCAAACATGACCTACCACACTGACTTCATGATTAATTTAGATATAAAACTGAAACCAAAATGATAGAAACAGAGAGATGTTTATGTAAAAAAGAAAAAAAATGATTAATACACTTATTTTCAAAACAGAATATAGAATCTAAAATTTATTCTGTTTCTCAAATAGGCTACCAACTTGATGAGTAGGTTTAAGTGCATTAGAAGCTCAGCTTAAATTTTGAGATAATAAGAAAATTGTGTTGCTTGGTTTACTATTATATCTCTTTTATTGTATTTAACAGAATAAAATTTAAAAACAGAAGTCAAGACTGGTGAAACATAGCTGTAATCCCAGAACTCTGAGAGGCAGAGACCAAAAGAACATAAACTGAGACCAGTCTGGGAAAGCTACTAACCTATTCATACCCTGTTTCAAGAAAGAAAGAACAAGAAAGAAAGAACAAGAAAGAAAGAAAGAAAGAAAGAAAGAAAGAAAGAAAGAAAGAGAAAGAGAATGAAAGAAAGAAAGAAAGGAAGGAAGGAAGAAAGAAAGGAAGAAAGAAAAGAGATTGAAAGTAACAGGGAAACATAGAGGAAGGAAAGAAGAGAGAGAAGGAAGGAGAAAAAGAAGGAAAGAGAGAGGGGGGCCTGGAGTTGTAGTTCAGTGTGGGAGAGAACTCCAGTGACTTCCTTTGAATCCAAAACAATTACTGTGACTTTGAATACTTGGAGACTCTTTTCCTTATATTGATGTGTAAAAGGCTGGCTAGGGTATTTCTATCTCTCTTCAATTGGCTCTAAGCATTGTAAATAAGGCTACCTGAGGTGCTAATGTGTAAATCTCATGGTGCTCTCCACAGCACAGGATCCAGCTGGTGAGATGTTAGAGCAAATAGCTCCAGGAATGTCAACTGGGTAGGAGCCTCAAGATAAGAGGCTATGACTCCCCAGGGCACAATAGTTTGCATATCAGAAGCCAAAGTGGTAGCCTCCCAAAAAAATTCCATTGGTACCTAAATTGGGTTATGTAAATTGATTCTTCTGCATATCTTCATCCTGCAAATTACAGAAATGCCATTCTTGCACCTGGCCAGCCAGCTCAAATTATTCAGTAATCCCTGACAACCTCATTATCATCATCCCTGAGCCACACCTCTTTCTTCACAAGAGAATAAATGCTGGGAGAGGCCTAGGATTGAGGCTTTTGTCTGATGTTCTCATGGGGATTGGATTAAGACCCCTTGGCTGCCCTTAACTTGGAACATGTCTTGGTGTATTTACTCTTGTTGTGAGTTGGACTGGTGATTGTAGATTGGAATTAACCTGCTGGGATTCCAAAAATGTCTCAATTGAATTATACATATAACTTTTTAGATCGTGAGAAAAACTAGAAAGAGAATTAAAATACTTGGATGACTGAACTTGATATTTGGTTTTACAATAGTTCAATTCAAAGATCCTGGGTTCCTTCTTTAAGTTACACTAACACAAACACATATATCCAAACATGCATGCACATAGACACACAATATAAAATAAAGTGAATACCATGTTAAGTAAGAAAAGTGCATTTTGTATTGGATTTCTTTTCTGTTTTGGGCTGCTTTCCTTTTCTTTTTTCACTTTTCTCTTTCTTCTTTTATATGGTACTTTTTTTGTATTTTTCTGTTTCTATTGAACACACATTCAAGCTAATAAAAATCAAAGAAAAGTGTTTAATATTATCAGTTTAAGTAATGTTGAATGAAATATTTTGGTGATGTTTTAAATTAAAGCATCAGTTTTAAACTAGCAATTATAAATCCATTCTGTGTCAAATTTTGATTTTAGCAAGTACTTTTTTCAACTGAATGGAAAAATTCAGAATCTGGATAGTCTGATATTATTTCAATGTCTTTCTGAAGTCAGGGAAAATAAAATGCTAATCTGAACAAGATTTTGAGCATAAGGGAACAGATACCTTTTGAATTAGTATCCTTCTCCCTAAAGTATTAATAATATGCTTTAACAATCTTAATTACTTCAGTGACCTTCTTAATTTAACAGATTCAACATTTTCCCTTGCAATTTTGCCAAAATAATTGGATAACTAGGCAAATCATATACCTAAACAAATTAGGTATTATATAAAATGTCATTATTCACAGTTCATTAGACAAAGAGTCAGATTTTTGTATTAAATTCAATCATACTATATTACAATAAAGTTTAACATAAAGTGTGATATTTTGTCATTTTAGGTTTGAAAGTTAAAATGCATGACACTTGTAAACTAGTGATAAGATATTTATGGAATTGAAAGTGTATTTTTGAATTTTCTGAGTTGAAATGACTTTAAAATCATTTTTGGCTTTCATCTGTTTGTTTATTTTTGTTTGTTTGAGACAGATTCTCCCTAAGTAGTTCAGACTGCCCTTCAACTCACTATAAACCCAAGTGTGGCCTCCAACTCCTGGTGAACATCTTGCTTCAGCCTTCTAGTAGCTGTGATTACAGGACTGCACCACCATGCCCTACCTTTAAGATATTTTTTGCTAAGAAGAAAGTAGTAAAACCCATAACCATGTGAATATGTTTTAGTACTATTTTTTTTTCATGATAGTTTGTATTAATTTCAAGGACTGTGGCTGGGTTGTCATAATCATTTCAGATCAGAAGAAAAATATCCCTTTAAAGTTCTTTTCAGTTGACAAAAATTTAGTCAGTACTAATCTTAGGTGCAGACATTCCAGTTTCTAGATCATTTACTTTAGAAAACTTGTAAATTATTCCTTTTCTCCTTTTGTGATATACACCTTTTAAAAGTTTCTTGCCAGTTTTAACAGCAACAATGAGTCTTTTAAGAATTTAGGAATTCCTTTGAAATGTAATCATCAAGAAAGTTATAACTTCTATGTTTCCTTGCAAAGGAAAGAACCTTAATCTTTGTGACCTTGCTCCAAACTATAAAACTATGCTTTGTCATAAAGAAAAGAAAAAGATATACTTTTGAGAGGAAAAATATATCAAGAAATGGATGGAGAGAGGAGGGACGATATGGAGAGGAATCAAAAAAGGAATTAGCATGTATTATGTACATGTACCATTTCCCCCCAAAGAGCATAATCATTTTGCTCATATAAATAATTAGCAAACATGAAACACTGATGACTTGTAAGCCACCCCTTCACCTCAGCTCTTAAGAAATCTTTCATCCTTCATGTAAAAAAGGTGGCTTAAACTGAGTTCTTCCATTTTGCTCCAGTCTCAATAGCCTCACCTGTTTGATTTTTGTCTGGTACAAAATTTGCTTTGAGAGTACTTCTTTCATATATTTTATGATTATTTTTATATAAACTACTGTACATTCATGAATGCCTTTTGTGAATATATAGTATAATTCAACCTTTTTAAAATGTTTTTGTATGATACACAAAATTCCCAAAAATAGATATGAAATCTAGTTTACTTTTACTCCTTTTCTCTGAACAAACTGTTGGAATGATTCTTACACAAAGAAAATTCAACAAATCTATATACTAGTCAACTTGAATTTTTACTGGACAATTACTTTTTATTGTAAACCCAAATAATGAGTTCAGTCATCCAAGTATTGTTATCCTTTTTCTGGTTTTTCTCACTATCATAGATTAAGAACTGGTGGTCAACTTAATGCCAGGTGTATTACATCATCTGACTCTGCGCATAGATGTTACACCTGAGGAAAGTTGCCAGCATAAATAGAGATGTGAAGAAGGAAAAGCTGTTATGTTAAGGCACTGAGGCATTATGGGTTCTCCTATGTGTTGCTGTTTAAGCCCTTTGGTTCTCCTGGAGAAGCTCGTCCTGACACTCAGTATTGCTTCCTGGCTCCAGAGAGGAAGACATGTGTCACTTGGTCTCAGGATGAACCCATCATGCTGACTTCTTTCCATGTTCTTGACTGTGTTTGTCATCTGAGGATCTCAAGGCCTCTGTCTCACTGAGGATGGCTGCAGTGCCTTTCAGGACAGTCCTGCTCTTTGTTGTGAGTGTAACTATTCAGCTCCTATGTAGAACCCTCACCTCACCAGCACAGCTCCTTCACCCCCCTGGCATAGACTTTCCGGGTTCCATCACTGACCTTTGGGCCTTCCCAGCATGGATCCATAAAAGAGACTGGTTTGAGTCCTTCTTGTGGGCTCTGGACCTCCAGTTGGACTTGTGGTAGGTATTGTTGTGAACTCTGGGTCTTCATCTGGACTTATGTGGGACATTGCTGTGGGATTTAGGCCTTTGGCTAAATATTCTATGTCTTTGGTGTTGTGGATATATTTCCGGTTGTGTTAACTCTGGGTAACCATCATAAAGCAATATAAACTAATTCTAATTGTTCTCAGCACAACACCTGAATACAACACTCACAATCCAAAAAGATATATTTGTAATCCCATTGAGATGTTGTTGGAGTCCCAGTAAATTAATTTCAGTCTAACACCACCAATGCAACCCACAGTGAGAGTAAAAACACCAAGAAATATTCGAAGTTAAGGGCAGCCAAGGGGTTCTAAGTCCAATCTCCATGAGGACATCTGGACAAAGGCGTTGGTCCTAGGCTTCTCCCCTCCCAACATTTATTATCCTGTGAAGAAGGGAGGTGGCTCAGGGATGAGTGATAGTCAGGATGGTGGGAATTATGTGAGTAACTTGAACTGATTGGCCAGCTACAAGATTGACATCTCTGTAAACTTCAGAGATAAAGATATGCAGAAGGATCACAATCCAATTAACGTAGTAATGGAATTGCTTAGGGGGCTGTAGGGAGAAGGAAATACCCTAGCCAGCTTTTTACATATCAGTCTAAGTAAATGAGTCTCCAATTAATCAAAGTCACAGTAATTGTTTTGGATTCAAAGGGAGTCTCTAGAGTTGTTTCCCCCAATTTTCTGGAAAAAAAGCCAATAGCTCTAATTTTGTGTGTGTAGGTAGAACCTTCAGAGAGAGCCATACTCCTAGACTCTGTTTTAGGGAGAGTCTAGCTAAACCCATAAATTACTGAGCCTGAACTACAACTTGAAGTCTTCCTGTATCAGCCTCTCTGATTTCTGGGATTTGAAGCATGAGGCACCATACGTTAGTAAGTTTTAAAATTGATTATCACATAAGATTGTAGAAATGTATTCTTACAGCCACAATTTAGATGATGACGTTCTCGCATCATCTTTTCCCCAGTAACAAAAATAAAAAAACAAATATACACTTGAATTTGTAGATACATACGTTTTAAATGGGGTTAGCTGTGAAGATGGAGCAAAGAACATTTAATTCCAGAACCATGACTGAAATATACTATCCTAAGAATTCAAGGAAATTTGAATATCTCCATGACTATAATGAACACTAACTCATTTAATTAAACATGATCACAATTCATTTTTAAAATGTCTAATGTGATATTTAGGACCAGGAATAGTTGTGTCTTTAGTTTAACTGGATTTAGGGTGTTGTAACCTATATATAAAAAAACCCATCATAAGTCTCCTCAGAGGCAACAGAAAGATCAAAGGTAACTCGAGGAGCAAAACAGGGTGTCTTCCTAATCTAAACTTGCTTGTTTGCAGGGTAACTTGCTTGTTTGCAGGGTAACTTGCTTGTTTGCAGGGTAACTTCCTTGTTTGCAGGATATGCCTTCCCCAGAGGATGTTTGCCTAATCTAAACTTGCTTGTTAGCTCAACCCTTACCTGAACCTTGCTCTTCCCAAGAAATGTAACTGCCTTATTCCTGTTACGTAGTGTGCCGTGAACCCTGCACCCGCACCCCAACATTGTGAGACAAGCAGGTGTTTGTGGTTTTACAGGATAAAACCCCTGCCCTTTAGGTGTTAGGTGTGCAGTCTTCCATATTGGCTACTGGAGGCTGTGTAGCCAGGCCTGTGCTATAATAAATAATTTTTTTCTTTCCAAATTATTTTCACTCGCTCCTTCATGCCTTGGGAAGCAGATCACCACATTTGGGGGCTCATCCAGGATGAAGTAACAGCCCACCAACTCAATTCCTAAGGACTGGTTTCATAGAGTAAGTACTGAAGGTTGCCCTTTGATTTACAGTGGTACCATATAGTCTTAATTTTGTTTAGGAGGGGATGCCCTCATCCTTAGGAGGTCAGATCCTTGTTGGGAATGTAGATGTTCATTACGGAGTGTTTTGACTCATTTGGATATTGGACCCCAGAAGGGCTGCCCTCAATTTGATATTGGAATTTGAAGGGAAGCCTCCAACCTAAACTCATTTATTTTGCCAGAGAAATGTTGTTGTAATTTTTACCAGTTGTCATGGTTTATTTTCGTGTCCCCCAGGCCTCATGAGTTTGCATTGTTCATATATGATGGTTCATTGTCTAGTGCTTGGATTGATGGTGTCAGTGCTCCACCCACATAGGGGTGAAGCCAGGATGTGATGTAATGGCAGGAAGAAGGTGTGTCTTTCTCTTTACTGGTCTGAGCTTGCTGTCAACAGCTGCCATGAACTGTGGTGCAGCCATGCCCGCCTGCCTTGGAGCCAACTGAGTGTGGACTGAAATCTCCAAAAACTGTAAGAAATAAACCTTTCCTTTCCCAACTTGGGCATCAGGTATTTTGTCTCAGCAACGAGCATAAAGTAACTAAGACACCAGTACTGGTGGTTTTGTTTTTGTTTTGTGTCTTTGTGTAGTCCTGTCTTATCTTGTATTTTTGGGCTAATTTTTCCCTTCCAGGACACTTGGGTCTCAGAGGTCACAGGTTCCATGGACCAACTGCCAACCATTTGTTCACTCTGAGGGTGCTGACAATTTTCTTTTAAACCCTAGGCAACCCTCGGACCAGGTAAAGAAAACTCTAGGTTTTGTGATTCTCTCCATATTTTTCTGCCTCTTCTTGTATAATGCTGACATATTTTTTTATTTCCTCCTCTCACAGAGAACCACAGCAAGCAACAATGTATCAGTCCATGTGAAAACTGCTCCCACGCCCCTTAGTCTTGTCTTGGATCACTTTAGAGAATTTAAGAGGTGGGCTGAAGGTTACGGGGAGACTGTTTTCAAAGAAAGACTAATAATTTTTGCTTCTCAGAAGTGGCTGATATGGACAAATAGTGTTTGGCCCCCTACTGGATCTTTTGACATGGGCACTGTCCAGGCTTGTCCACCAGTATGTGTTTGGGCCCCCTTCTCACCCAGACCAAATTGTTTACATTCAGATTTGGGTAGATCTCATCTATGATTCTCCACCATGGATTCATTCCTATGGGAAGAGGTGGGACAACATTGGAAATAAAACCAAAATCACCTGCACCTGACTCCCAACCCTCCAGGCCATTTTTACCATCAGAGGAGGACCCCATGGAAGACGTCCTCTTTCCTCCCCCAGATCCCCCTCCTAGATACCCCTCATCCAACACCTCTCCCCAACCTCCCAGTCTGATCTGGACCCTAAGCAGACCTCAGCCAAATTCACCTGACTCCACCATGGTGGCATCAGCTCTCTGCCCCCTTTGGGAGGATCGCGACCCCCAGGAACCAAGGGACTTGATTTTTGTCTATACTTCTTTTGCCACTTCTGACCTGTATAATTGAAAGGGCCAAAACTCCCCCATTCTCCAAGGATCCTGAAACCCTTATTAGTCTAGTTGAATTTAGTTTCTCCAGCCATCATCCCACATGGGATGACTGTCAGCAGATTTTAAGAGTTCTCTTCACCTCTGAAGAGCGAACTCGCATCCACGATCTTGGGCAAAAACACATCTTGGACATAGATGGGACCCCCATGGCTGATCCAGAATGCTAGAGCTCTCATTTCCTTTATCCCACCCCGACTGGAACCCCAACACATCTGAAGGTAGGGAGGCTCTGACCCAATATTGCCAACTGTTTCTAGCTGCACTCCACAGAGAGCAGAGCAGCTAAGAAGCCCATGAATCTGTCCAAGAGGTTAAGACACTTGGCTGATGAGTCCCCTTCTGCATTCCTATAGAGTCTATACTCCAATTGATCTGATCACATGCCTGAATGCAAGGGCTATTAATATTGCCTTTGTATCTCAGTCAGCCCCAGATATTAGAAAAAATTACAGGAACTGGAGGGATTTGAGGGAATGCCTCAAGTCAGTTAATAGAGATAGCACATAGGGTGTTTAACAATAAAGCTGGAAAGAGGCAAACAATAAGAAGATCACAAAGATATTAGAGCTGTTGTGTGAAAAAGAAGCTAAGCAGAAGCAAAGGAAAGAAAGATGAGAAAGACAAAAAGTGGCCCCCACTTGAAAAGAACCAAGTGCTTATTGTAAAGAAATAGAGCACTGGCAAAAGAACAGACACAAGTTAAAGGCAAAAATGGAAAGGAATGCTAAGACTTAGTCGAGCCAACAATGAGGGTGTCAGGGCTCAGATGCCTCCCACCCACAAGCCCTGGATAAACTTGCAAGTGGGGGGAAAACCAGTAAATGTCCTGGTGGACGCAGGTGCAACTTATTCTGTTCTAACTCAACCATTGGGACCTCCACTGATAACAAAGTAAACATGGTTGGCGCCACCAGAGGGTGAAAATCATACCCAAAGGTGGTGGCCCACTTAACTCACCCTGGGCAAAAGACTACTTTTCATGAATTTCCATGGGTTCTGGAATGCCCCAATCCACTGCTAGGAAGAGACCTTCTTCATAAGTTAAAAGTCCAATTGAGTTTTCAGGCAGAGACCCCACAACTGATTCTGGGAACAACACCTGGAGAACAAATCAAGGTCCTTGCCTTCCTTCCTGAAGGGGAAAATCATCTCCTGCTGGGAGAGGATCCCACTCCAGAGACTGACAGAGATCTCTTGCAGGCTTGGAAAGTGGATATACCAGGAGTCTGGGCTGAAAATACCCCCCCTAGTCTGGCGATAAATCAAGTTCCTCTGGTAATAAGAGTTGTTGCCCCAGGTGTCTGCCATTTACCTTAGACAATATCCAATAAGTTTACAGGCCCATCAAGGAATTGCAAAACATATCACTAGATTAAAAGATAATAAGATTCTTGTACCTTGCATCTCTCCCTGGAATACACCATTGCTTCCAGTCCAGAAGCTGAGGACCCAAGATTACTGGCTAGTGCAAGACCTCCAGGAAGTCAACAGGTGAGTGGTTACTCTGCATCCTACTGTTCCTAATCCCTACACTCTGATGATCCTTTTGAGCCCAGATTATGTCTGGTACTCAGTCTTGGACCTAAAAGATGTTTTCTTCACCCTCCCAGTGGCTCTGGTAAGTCAACCCATTTTTGCTTTTGAATGGACTGATCCAGGGACTAGAGTAACTGAACAGTTGACTTGGATGCATTTACCACAAGGTTTTAAAAATGTTCCCACTTTATTTGATGAGGCCTTATCTAGGGACATGATGGGGTATGTAGAAGATCATTCAGAGGTCATATTTTTGTAACATGTTGATGACCTATTAGTGGCTGCTAAAACCTTTGAAGATTTCAAGGAAACCACCAAGGCCCTGTTATGACTTTAAATGATTTGGGCTCCGAGGTTTCAGCAAAAGAGGCACAGATATGCCAGGATACAGTGACTTACCTGGAATATCAATTACAAGGTGGAGAAAGGACCCTTTCAAATAAAAGGGTTGAAGCCATCCTACAGATATTGGCACCAAAAAACCAAAAAACAAGTCTGTGAGTTTCTTGGTGCAGTTGGATATTGTAGGCTCTGGATAATAAACTTTTCTGAGATAGGCCAGCCAGTATATGGACTCTGGAGGCTGTGTTGCCAGGCCTGTGCTTTAGTAAATAATTTTTTCTTTCTAAATTATTTTCTCTGCCTCGGGAAGTGAACCACCACATAGGGTACTGAAATTATTGCTGCTAGCTAAATTAGGTAAAGACTGATAGGAAGTTAGAAAAGGGACAAGGCCCAAGATAGAATCAGAAGACATGATGCAAAGCATACCTGTGCGTAGAAATCAGGCCCCACGAGACATGATGGCTAGGCCTGTGGGACTCCCCAGAGATGAGTGACAGTCCCATATTATACTGTAGTGAATACCATCTGATCCAGATGGATGATCAGACTGCCTGAATACCCTGCCTCTCACTCCTTCCCCTTCCAGGAATGCCTTTGTTTTTCTCTGTGTCAAAAGCTAGGTGCCTTGATTTTCTGTTAGTTCTATAGCAGCTAAGATTCTGGGTTATTATGTTTAACCAACTGTAACCTGTGATATTATTTTACTGTATGAATAGTCCTACACAAAGAGCAGCAGCAACAACTCTCTTTGGATACCCCCTCGTGCTTCTCAAGATATTTCCCTTATTAAACTTTCCTTCTCTTCAATTTTTTTTGCCCTTGAATTTATGCTTCGACATTATGGCACATGAATTTGTCACATGTAACTAGTTAGGTGAACCTTTCAGAATCAAGTGCCCAAACTAAAGCCCCAAACCCCTTAATTATTGCAAAGTACTAACACTGTAATTAAACTTGAATACTGCTTTTAGCTTAGGGGAAAAAAAAAAAGAAAGCTCACATACCAACACTTTTTGTTTTAGAAGAAAAACAGCTATCACACATAGCTGTCACTGAATTAGGAATCATTTGCCTATAACAAAACCATATCATTAGGAACACTAGTAAAATTTCTCACTACCTGTCTCTTTCCATTTCTTGCTTCTAAAATTACTTTTTTTATTTTAACTCTCTGATCCTAATTCTCTTTACAGTCTTAGTTTTCCAGAAAGCTAGTTACAACTCACATGCTCTTACATCAGTCTATTAATACAAGAGCCTGATCTTTTCTTTAATGAATGCATACAAACAGCTTTAGTATGTTTCTTTCATTATATGGTATGAAATCCAAGGTATCTCAGAAAAAATGAGTCTATTATCTTCAAAATCTACCTAAAAACATTATTATTTTTACCACCTTTTAATCCAACATAATATTGAAATTTCTAATCAGAACAATTAGGTTAGAGAAAGAAACAAAGATAATCAAAATTGGAATGGAGAAATCTACTTATCCTGCAGGCAGAATACATGATCTTATAAGTCAAACACCTTAAAATTCTGAACAAGAAAACTAAATGAATTTAGTAAACTTTCAGATTAAAAAGGTGCCTCTCCTGCTTTACAAAAGGAAAGGAAAAGCCTTGTGATTCAAGTTATTGTTCCTCTCCTTTAAATGTAGTTAAATCACTTGCAAAACTGCATGACACTTTTGAAGACTACATGACTTTGTCTACTTTTTCCTTTCTGGGGAAAATGTATTCATATGTGAATATAGTGGTTCTCTTGTACAATGTCTGTGAGGGAACAGGAATCTCACATATAGAAACCTCAGTGGAGACTGTGAAACTACCTGCCACCTCTTATACAGACATAAGTAGTTTGATCTTCTGAACGGAAATCAAATTCAGCTGGTTATTCCAACTCCCAGATGAATCTAGAATGAACCAAATTTTATAGTGATGATGTCAAGTTCTCTTACCTGAGAACTGGTTACTGTTTATTTTCTAATGCTGTACTTCTTCTGTTACACCTGTGTAGCTATACAAAAATATGAGAGTGCTTTGTTTTCACAATTATTTAGCATAAACTAGGTAATGGAAAACAGAATCTTATTTAAGACTTATTCAATAATAAAAAAATGCTTTCTGTCTCTGCTACATTTGTGGAAAGTTTTCTTGCTTTGTTAATGGATTTTGTTTTCCATTATAATTTCAATAGAGGCCATTCTTAAACATATTTGTCTCTTTCTCTCATGTTTAAGGATATGATAACTGTGGAAAAATAACTATAATCTCCTTAGTCTTCACAGGGACAGTACCATTAAGAAAATTACAAATTAGATATAGATTGCTTTTAGAACTACTTACTGTATTAAAGGTATGAGTTAGACCTGTAGGTCTTGAAAATGGATTACACCTCATGACTTCCCCCAGGTCAATTTATTGGAATCAAGGAAGATTCTTCAACAAGCTGCTTTGTCACATTTAGGGAAATTTTTTTTTTTTGGACAGGTCATTCTCAGTAGTATTATAGTCTTATTCATCAACATTGTAAGTCCAGATATAATCTTTAACCAAAGCTGCAGTGCCTAATGCTTTACAGATAACCCTGTATACTCTGTACACAACTTTTTAGAATAATTTCCCAACCTATTACAAAGTAACAGAGTGAGTATCTTTACTATTACAAATCTGTTGCCATAAGCAACTTAGTCTAAAATCATATAAAATAAATGGAAGAACAAAGAACTCAATGATACTATAAATACGAGGAGGATTGATTCATGATAGAGATAGTAACTCATAACCTGTTAGATGCCATATGTGCCAGGTTCATAGTCTCACAACTTCAAGGAAGGAAGTCACAAACAATAGGACCAGTATAGGAGAGTTTTCTTGGAAATAAAAAGAAAATGAGTAGCTCCTGGTTTTCCAGGAAGATTCCTGGTTTTTATCTATTCTTAATTTAATTCTTGCCAATGTAACCAGACCCAAACCCATTCTCCTAGTGAGATATTTTACTTACAATAAACAATAAATCAATAAACTACTCCCCCACAATAGTATATTAAAGATAGTACATTCATTTCTATTAAGCATAAAATCACTTTTTAAATGAATATTTATGTCTACTTTTTTAAAAGCAGAACCAATAAAATAATAGTATCTGGAAATTAGAATATATAGAACAAGTTTTAAAATGCATCTCAAAATTCTATTTGTGTATCATAACAAATGGTAGAATGAATATAAATAATTTCCTTTCCAGAACATATTTGATGCAGTATAATGGATACAATTATCAAAAATGTGTGTTGAAGTAATGTATTATAAAAGGGAAAACGACCTCTTCAATAAATCTTCCATCAGGGACTTTTATATACATCCTAAAGAAAATTATAAAAAGAAGGAAGGGTGCAGTTTTTCATTTGTTTATGGGATCAGACATTTGATTTAATGGATATAAACAAGAGGAAAAATAATAACTTTGACACAACCAAAAAATGAGACCTTGCATAATATTATATTGAAACAGCTAACTCTGTACGAGCAATGTAAATCTAACAATTGCTTCACTAAATTAAAGAATGAAATTTCCTCAGATAAAGGAAACTTGAGGAGTATTTATTTGGAATAAGAGGTAAAAGAAAAATAATTCCCCATTGGGAAAGGTCTCAAGAAGGTTTCCTTGTGGTCAATTCATTCAAAATTTTTATGGAGAAACAAGAAATGAATTGCTCAGTGGTCCAGTGGCCACCTGCCACAGGTGGCTCTTTGGTTTTAAAATGAGTAACTGGTAATCAGTCTCTCTGAACTACTTACTCAGAATACATGATTCAAAGGAAACTGATTTTGAAAGAAATCTGTGCTTTTAAGTTCTTTCAAAGCACACCATGGATGTAGGGAGAGGTTGCATTCCATTTTCCCTAGGAACTCTTTCTTGGTCCAAGTTCCAGTTTTATTTCCTATCCTTATATTAATTTCTATCAGTGCGACTGATCCACCTGACTCCATTTTAATTTCTGCCCCTAGCTAGCTGCCTGCACATAAGTTAAATAGTTGTATTGCTTTTTACAGTACTATGTACTTAATTAAAGTTAATGTCAGCTTCAATAAAATAATGCAAAATATCAGTAGCTTAACAAAATGAAGGTTTAATTCTCCTATAGAAATTTGAAAGTTTTAGGGTAACAACTAGAAAATTATCCCTCCTGGGGGAACTCATATTTATTTCACTTACTTGAACTAACCATGCATTGTAGCTTGAAGTTGTTTCTTAAAATGTAGATGATAATGTGTAGTCTCTTAACTGGTGATTTCTTACTGTGTTTTTTTGTTTGTTTGTTTGTTTGTTTGTTTTTGTAGGTCTGTATTATTTGTATCCTTACACCTCTTTGTTTTTTTTCTCTTTATCCTCTTAAATGAAATTTTAAAAAAAGAGAAAGAAAAAAAAATGTGTCATTATGAATAAAATAGGTTATTATAATTGAAAGAGTACCACTACTTATATATTTTCTGTTATAAAAGTATCATATGGAATGATAAAAGTGTAATAAAAGTTCAATACCAAATTTGAATGTATTGATTAAATTGTTATATAATGAATGAAGAATATTCTAATCATATTAATTAGCTGAAATACCCATTTAAAATAAATTTCGCAGAAAATATTGTCAAATCATGTAGCATATGTAACATTTAATAAAAGTTTTTCTTTGTATTGTCTAAAACATTACTGTTCATTTACTAAACTTAATAACAATTTAGTTCTCAAATTAAATTGTGTTTAAACAATTTACTAAACATTGAAGTGCATATGTTTCTTTTTCTTCTATTTTGAATTAACCAGAAAGTTGAAAGCACTCACTCAATGCATACATTATCCATTAAACCCTTTGGGCTCACACTGGCTACTTTTATATTGCTTTAACTTCAGTTCCTTTTCTGACCATATCTCATCTTCCACAGGGTGTAACTTCCATTATGAAGATTGCTTCTGCCCTTGGTGACCTTATACTGATTTATGTTATCCATGATTCAGCTTGGCTTAATTTCCCTAGAAAATCCTGCAAGGACAAATTTATAAATAGAACCCAAATACATAAACTGTGGAAGGGATACAATCCATTTGTAAATAAATGAATTTCAATCTTAAAGTATTTCCCTACATAAGAAAATTTAAAACATAAAACTTCATAGCTAAATAAAATATTTGAAAGTTGAGAGCCCATTATGTAATCAGTGTATTCATTCCTCATACTTTATCACTGTGAGAGTCAGAAAAAATTGATTGAAACTGGGAAAAGTACTCATAAGTATTAGGAAATTTGCCTTCTGCTTATTGTGCCTTCTGCTTTAAGCTGAAGATTGCTAAAATCCCAGGGAAAGGCAACTAGTTGAAAATGATACTTTTACCAATAATGCTAAATAAGAAATAAAGTATGGCTGATGAGACAACGCAAGTATATCAAATGCTTGTTTAGGCAACATTTGAATTATTACTTTATATATTATTTGAAATTCAAGGTGTCAAAACTCATTTAGAAATTATAAGGCAATGCTTTTTTAACCAATGTGAACTTTTTCTTTTGCTTTGTTCTTAAATTCAACCAATTTCATTAATATGTCACAAAACACAATCTGATAATCAATGATGAAGAATAAGAGACTCATAGAGAAACCTTAGCGTGAGAGCACAGCATGTCAGAATATGCTCCAAGAAAATATTTTAACATTTTTTCTTTTTTAAATTACACAAGAAATAAACTGTTTTCAAGATATATACATAGAGATGGAGTTACACACACACACACACACACACTTTTTTCCCTTCTCGGGTATATATATTTTGTGTTATTCGTTGTAAGATTTGTTTTGAGAAAATGTCATATGTGATAAAATTAGAAAAAATATCTTTATATGTGGAGAGGAAAATAACATTAACGAAGAATTGAAGCCAAAAAAGGTGATCAGTTAATAAAACAGCAACTATTCCAGCTAACATAAATCAACTTTCAGTTCTTAATTTATTAAATGTCAGTGTATTTTAAACACTGGAAAAATACAAATACAATTCTTAAACTTCTATTTTATATTCTTTAATGGGTCACAGGTTATAGGAGTTTTATAACGCAGAGACTACAGTTCATTTCATTTCTGAAATATATGAAATGAACAACTTCAAAATAATTATCACAATAAATACATTTATATTTTTGAAGTATTAAGAGTATAGTTTTTATCTTATTTAGCTTTGAACATTAAGAAAGTTTTGTTACTATTTGGAATTTGGGAACACATGACACAGTGATTTCTAAACTTACTTGAAATTCTAATTTGTGTGACAACTAAAGTGGTCTATATTCCACAGGGAATGCTTTAGAAAATATTTCTCTTGAAAATGTCTCATTGAAGTTTATGATCATCTACTATCACAAAAGCATTAAAATATGAACTTTTTTCTCTTCAAATACTATACTTGGGGGAAAAGAATAATTTTTTAAAAATAGATACAAAAGATATATAGAAATAAATGAGTCCAATTCAAAAGTTACAATAAGATTCAAAGGAAAGTAAAACAAAACAAAACAAACAAAAAAAAACAACTGACAATTTAAATTCCTGACCTAAAAGAATGTCATGTATTAATGTTTCATATAAGAAGTAAAATAGAAATGTACAATGTAGCTGGGGCTGGGGATTTATCTCAGTGGCATAATAACCTGCCTTGCAAGCAGGTGGTTGTGAGTTTGATCTCAGGTACCAATAAAAAAAAAGTTTCAAATCAGAAATGTACAATGTAGCATGTTGTTAGGCTCAACCAGGGTTCACTGACTATCTATTATCCATATGTTTTTTGGAAAAATAGCAGTACATATATATTTATCATCAATACCCACTTTTATGCTTTACTGATAGAATACATTATCAAAACAGAGGCCATATCATTCACATAGTTAAAAGTATTTTGTATTTAATCTTTAAGTGAGAAAGTTTTCCAATCTTGGGCTACAAAAAATATTCAGATCAGAAGTTAGGAGAGTGAAAGAGAGTCAATAGTCTGAGAATCAGAACAATTGATTCAACCTGAGAAAAATTCTCAATAGTTTATTTAGAGTGGTATCTAAAAATCTGCCTTCTACTTATTTTTTCAACCATTTTCTGAATGTAAATTGCCAGATTATATTTGTCTGAAAAGAACAATAACCTCTATCCATTTCTTAGATTTCTAGTCAAAAGATACCATCAGGGAAATAAGATTCTTCAAGTGTATCAGAATAAACTGGAGTTTTGTCTTTGCTTTTTTTATTTACTAATGATCACAATAATAAACATAATTTTATTGATTATTTTTTCACTCATAAGTCAAAGATATATAACAGAAAATATTCTACTTGTTTCTTAATAAATATTTTTTAAAAGAATGAAAAATCAATAGAGAAATCAGCAGGAACATATAAATCAATTAAGATGAATATAATAGAAATGTTAGAAATATGGTGCACCATGTTGGAATTATAGAGTTACTGCAAAAGAAAATCATTCAACTTTATCATTTAGAAGTCTATAGTAACATAGATATTTAATAAAAGTGGTTGACAAATTTGGTTTTAAACCACAGTCAGATAATTTTTTTAGTACTTTGTTTCATTTCTGATGTTGAGCAGCACAGAGAATCACAACTATTGTACAAATACAAGACTACTGTAGAGTTTTCTATAGGATAAAGGGATCAAAACATAACTGCCCTTAGGAGATATAATTGATAATAGCAACCATTTTTTCAGCAGTTCATTTTCAAATTCATTATTTACTCAGATACATCAATTTTATTGCACTCAGTGGAAAAGCAAAAACCAATTAGAAGTCAATAATTTCACTACACTAAAAGTGATAATAAATGAAAACATCTAATTAAAGAAAAATAAGTCCTCTTTACATTATAGAGAACATGCTAGAGCACACTACCCTGTGTTAGTTTAAAAAAAAAGCATAAAAATTTAAAGGAGGAAAAATATATTTTGGTTCAGGTTTTCTGAACTTTCAGTCCATGGTCACCAGCCCGTTCTTCTAGACCTAAGGGAAGCAGAAACATCCTACCGAAGAGTTCAAAGGTGGGGATTTTCACACCTTTGTGTAACAAGTGGGAATTTTCACTGATCTGGGTAGCAGAAGGAAAAACCAGGAGCAGATATAATCCAGCAGGTCACACTCACATGTTCAATTACTTTAGACTAGTCTCACCTGTTGATTCCATCACCTCTCAGTAATGCCATTGAATTTGATTTCAACAATGGACAAATCAATTCAAAGACATTAAATTCCTTAACATAATCACTTTCCAAAAGTGCATCAACCACCTAGACTTCAGTATAATGAATCTTGGGGGACATATCATATCATAGTCACAACATCCCAGATGTTTCTCTCCTTTTTATTCTCTCGTGAAACATTTTTAATTGGGCAGGAAGGAAAATCACATTTAGCCAAAATGTAACAATGATATTTAAAAGATACTATATGATAAAAGCCAATACTCTTTGTGCAAGAGTAAATTGTAAGAAACTGTACAATTTATATACAAAATACATTAGATACATTACTGAAACCGAGTATATGGTTAAATTGAAAAATAGATCATATTCACAAATTAGAAAGTCAGTATTTTATATGATTTGTCTCAGAATGTGTCCTTCAAGATGACCCCAGTATATTTGATGAAATACAAAATGATTTTACTTATTCCCATACTTTATATAGAATTTGAAAGCCAGGGTCATTGAAGAAAATGTTTGAAGATGTTATGATACCATTGCATAAACTTAATATAAATTTAATTTATTTAACATAATGGAAAACTGGTATATACTGATGTGTTAAGGACTGAATGTGGTTTTGTTCCCCCAAATTCATATGTTTGAATCCTAACCCCCAAGATAATAATAGCAAAAGGTAGACTTATTGGCAGGCAACTGAGTTACAAAGTAGAGCTCTCATCACCAGGGTCAGTATGCTTACACAGCAGATACTAGAGTGCTAGTTTGCCCTTTGTGCTATGTAGGACAAAGCTAGACAGCACTGTCTGTGTGGAATTAGAAACTACACTTTTTTTGCTTGCTTGGCATGATGCTTTTTTCTTTTAATGACAGTATTGATGTGTCTTATTTATAATTTTACAAATACAAGCATAAAATATGTCTAAGGAAGTGACAGTATTCTGATTGTGCAATTTCACTTTTTTTCAGATTGCATTATCTTAGAGGATAATAACAATGGCTACTTCATCAGGTGAACTGCTTTCTGAGTCGTTCTAAAGTATTTAATGTGGTTTATCATTTGGAAAATAGTATTTCTTTATAAATTTCAATCTGTGTTTCTCTTTCTTGCACCTAATCATTCTGGGTGAAAGTTAAGTGCAAATAAAGGGCAATTGAAAATAAGATGAACTGCTGAGGATTTAACTCAGTGGCATAAGCACTTGCCTAGCAAGTGCGAAGTCATGAGTTTGATCCCAAATACCAAAAAAAGATCAACTCTTGGCTACAAAAGTGGTAGACATTGATAATTTGGTGGTCAAGGAAAAGCATTAAACCCGATACAGATTAATCACAATTTATTTTTAAAACATTTTAAAACTTATTTTCACATTTTAACATTCATCAAATACTAAGTTCTGTTTGATATTACACTTGACCATACAGAACACCATAACAACAAGTTATACATGCAGCTCTGAACCTAAGACAAAAATCCTTCCCTGGAGCCAATAAAAGGAGTGTGGGTCTCTGAACATCTTGCAGGTATCAGGTATTGTTTCCTAGTAACAAAGAAAGTAAGATGCACAGTCAACCATCATAGACAGTTCAAGAAATAAAAAAATAGAACTAAATAAAATTTTCCACCTTACAAACTATAATCTATTATATAATAGATTTATCAAGTACAATTAGCTTAAATATTATAGCAGATGGAATTAATCAATTTAATTTTAGTTTTTATCACCACAAAATATCAGGGTAGCTTAACCATCAAATTCATATCAAACAAGTAAAAAGATAAAACACAAAAATAAAAGTCATCCTGCCAAATTTCTCCAATAATGATCAATAGTTTCTTTTACTGAAAAGAACCATAATATATTTATACAAAGATTATTTGAATGTTACATTCTGTACTTGCTTTGAAATTGTAGACAGCTGTACTGTAACATTTTCAGTAAATATCCATGGTAATTGCATTAATATTTAAAATTTTAAATATTTCAGAGCTATTCCATTGTCACACATTAACATCCAAGTTTACACATAAGAATTGAAAGATGACAAGCACCACATGTATGCAAGTACATATAAAATGTTTAATCACAATTAAAACTGCATCATCTCATATTTGCAGAAAATGAATGAAATTCTGATTTAGAGCAAATTTTATCCTTTATCAATATATTGCACTAAAAATAACTTGTGATAGAACATTCTGGGAATTAAATGATTTGAAGCAACTTATTAAAATTTTATATAGTGAATGATTTTAGAATTATAAGAACTATTTTTTCATAAATGAATAGTATGCTAAATTATTTTCATTTCCTTCAGATGAGTTATTATGTATAAATGGGGTTGCTATAACATACATAGAAAAATTTGCATTTTCTCTTACAATGGTAAAATGTGAGTAGAATCCAAACTATTTTTTTTGTACCATGGATCGAATCGTGACTGTGTGTTTGCAAAGCAAGTGCTTATGCCACTGAGCTAAATCCCCAGCCTTAATGTGTACTGATTAAGAAAGTAAGATGCCATATGATTTATAATGAAACTTTACTGATTTTCCTCACAATAAATATTAAAGATAATTTGTATTAAATCTTCAAGTATAAGACTGAAGGCTTTGTCACCAAAACCATAATACTGGTGCTAGGAAAAATTTAGAGAATATTATTATAGGTGTTTTATAGCTTTCCTCTTATTTTTTTACTTTTACATTCAATCTGTATTCTCCAAATACCCTAAATGCTTGCCATTATTGTTTTCTAAATTAAGAGATTTATTTTTAAATATAAGGTCATATCACTATATGAAATGTAGCAATACATATTATTGATAAAATTATTTCTTCAATCATTTTATTTTTTAATATATGGGAATGTATTGTTACAAATGAAAATTCAAGCAGGCAATTTGACATTTTTATTCAACTTTATTCAATATATGACTAAACTTAAATAGAAAGTGAACCTAGAAATACCTTTGTAGAGAACATGTTTCATTGAAATATTTAATTTATATTTCAAAGATGGGAACAAATAGTTCCTTGAGATTTATCTTTTCTTAGACAAAATATTAGTATATAGTGATATTCAATGTGGTTACTACAGAAAATGATAATGATTTGATTTAAGTTGAAAATATTTGGAAAAAAGGCTGAAATAAAGTTTGTGCATCCATTTTCATTTATGGAATTGATTGTGATGACTAAAATTCTGGCCTCTGGAATGATGAAATATATACTTTCCTCCTTTCAGGATTTCTTATCTGTGACATAGAAAAGTGACACTCAATTTAGGAAGGGCTGCATTGTTTAAACACAAATTTAATAAAATCTTGCTACTAAAATCATTTTCAGTTTTATGAACATACTTGAGCTCTAATGTTCTTTATATTGATGTAAATTTGCTAGCATCTGTCTCTTTGCCAATGTGACAGTATTCATCACACAGATGATTTTAGAACCACTTTGAAAGAAAGAAGATGAGAGATCTTGAATTAGAGTTTTGAAAGAATAAATCGCATACCTGCATGGAGTCCTAAAGTTAAGTGCGCTTTTAACCTTATGTAACATCTGCCTCAAGATTTTTTTCTGGTGAAGTATGGAAGTACAATTGAAAGTTAGAAAAATGATGTAAAAATACATCTTCACAGTTCTTAGTTCCATGAGCTTACCTTCACAGGAAAATGAAACTAATGTTCATTAAATATGCTGTGATGTCTACTTTTGAAATAAGACAAAGATCAAAGTGAAGCCTTTCTAGATAGTATTTATCAAGTCAAAGCTCTAACTTCTCTTAAATTATTCTCAATAAGGTATCCTCTCAACCAGCAGGGAATTGTCCCATTTGTTTGTTTTCAACTTCTTCATGGTGACAAGTTTGTAACATTTCACACTCTGGAGAAATAACTTCCTACTTCTTGTCAGTCTCATTAATGCTTCCTTCAGTAAACTGACTTATTCCTAAAGACGGTGCTTTATTTCAAATGAAGCCTGGCAATAATAGTAGAGATACCTGATTAGGCTAGGCTTAACCTTAAGCCATCTGTTTCATACCAAAGTCAAATAGCAAGTTTATAGGCCAGGTGCTAGTAAGCAAATTCCTGCTGTGAGCAAATGCATAAAACTAGATGAGTAAGATTTTTCACAGAATTAATTCAGAGTTAATTTTTGAAACATGGTTGTTATTACTACAGTATGTATTTTCATTTTTTAAATTCATGTAATTTGATTTAATTTTAAAACTCAATGATTTTATATTTTGAATTATACTTCACATATTGAATATCTAAAAGTGCTGTAACATTAAAAGTTACAACAATAAAAAGACAATAAAACACAATATAAGGAAAAATCACTAGAAACAAGCTCTCAGGTGCATCCATTATTTTTCAATTTTCTCATCATACAACATGATCTTTCTGTATTTATGGAAGTTATATCAATAATGACATGCAATGAAACTGGAAGTCATTAATAATTATGCACTTAAAAAGTAGTAACATCTGTGTGTATATATTTGATTAAATTTTTTCATTAAAACTTTTGATTTGGAAATTTCTTACATAAAACTATAAGAAATTTGTATAATCTTATTTTTTCATACATATTTGGTCAATTTATATCAGTAATTTTACAACATAACATATATTTTATGAAAGGTGTGTTTGATTATTGTCAAAAATACTGTTTTCTATTCATTCTGACAGAAAGAATAAACTACAGTGTATTAAAATTTATTAACAAATTTAAATTTCTAAAAGAGATATACACAATTGCTTTTAAAAAAGTATTATTCAGGATCATCCTTTAAAATACAAACACACAAAGATATGAACAAAGCAAAATTTTATAGCAACCTAACAGAAAAATATTTATCTTTAAAATCATTATTGCCATAATATGCTTACCTGAGAGAATTGTCCTTATGCCATTATCAAGTAAATTAAAACTGGTATTTTAGTAGAATAACAACATTTTATTCTTTACAGTGAATTATTCCACTAATCATCAAAAGTATTTTTTGTTAGCTGTTTCTGCTTCTAGGGGAAAATAAAGCTTATTTTTGCCAGGTGACCTATTATTTGGCTGATTCATGAATGTGTTCTATAATCTGAAGGTCAAACCTATCCATTAAACTTATTAACATAAAGTAAAATGCTTTTAACCAAACTTCTTCCATTTTAACTTCAGTGCTATTTTGCCACGAATGCAAAAGGAAGAGCAAAATTTAATATTCTAAAACCAGAATGACCATCCTTAAAACAGAGTGACCATTACCAAAAATGGAAAGAAATGAACATTACTTAATTTCATAAATTGATATTGAGGAAGTATTAGTTAGCATGTTACTGAAAGATTTTTTTATTCTTCTACTTCTCTAAGAGGAAAACTTCTAAATTATTTTTTTGTGATTAAATGTGTATTTAAACTAATCACTTCGATTTGGTTTAAATGAACTCAATTTTGTTGGCATTATCCAAAGCATCATAGTCAAGGGCCAGTGTAATTCATTGCTTCTCTTCATCAAATCTGATCAGGGTGCCAACCTTGGTTACATCAAGTCATAAGAGATTCTTTAACCTATGGGTCTGGAGCTTGCTGGCCTTGACATCAACAATATACTTGAGTGCATGCTTTCTGTGTTCTACGTGTTGTACTCCATGATCACAGGAATTTGGTGACATACTGGTCATGCTTGTTACTCCCAGAAGCAGTCATTCAAGAAATTTTACATTGCCTCTGAACCACAGTTGTCATAGAGGCACTTTTTTTTTTGTTTGTCTTTGTTTTTGTACTTATGGATGGCTTTCTGCTGTGGATGACCTTCAAAATAATTTTGTTGGCTTCAGTTTTGGAAGACCAGGGACTTCTCTCTTGGTTTTAAAGATCTCTTGTAAGAAGGCCTCAAATCACTTGTATTAAGTCTTCCTTGGTCAGGAATTTTTTTTTTTCTTCTTTGTACATTTGCTTTTTTCTTGTTAGGGAAAAGTTAACAAGAATTTCAAGAAAAATTTCATTTTTTTTAATGGAAGCTAGCATCTTTGCCCAATATCAATTCTTGGTATAAATCCAGGGTGCATTCAGCTGTATTCTCTGTTCTATTAAAAACCTTTGAGACAGGTCTTGCTGAGTTGCCCACAGTGGTCTCAGAATTGAGATCCTACTTACTCAGCCTTCTGAGCAATTGACATTGGCTGTCATATTTAATTGTGTAACATTCAAGTCAGTATATCTATAAAAAATATCTTATCCATATCCATGGCATGTTTCATAACATAGACTCCAAAGGACAAATCACTAAGAAAAAAAAATCATTGAACTTTATTTAAAATAAACCGTGGAGGAGTCTTCAAAAATTAAGAACCCCAAATATGGATAATTGTATATCATCATGTTAATATTCACTGAGATATAGACAGTGTTATGAAGTACAATTTGACTAATGCAAATATAATCTACTTGTAACAAACTGAGAAGAATTTAGCAAGCCCTGTTTGTTCAGATTTTTTCTATGTCTCTGTGTCTTCATTCTTTTCTTTTGAGCATAAGGAGGATCTCTGTTCTGTGAGACTCTTCAGGGAGAAACGATGAAGTCCCAAGAGTAACTTTACTACATTATATGACTTGTTTTCAGTCATAAAGGTAAAGGGAAATTGAGAGTACTTTCTTGCATTTGCTGCTTTCTTAGTTTCCAAGGAGTCAGCTTTTGGGGTAGCATTTGCTGTACCAACCAGCAGTTTGGTCCTATTTCACAACCATTTCTCAGCATTCTGTATTAATTACTTTTCACTGTTCACTCCAAGATTCTCAGTACCTCCATTCCTTTCATGTAAAATTAGTTCCCTTTTAACTCTTTCTTTGTAACCTGCATTGCACATCTCACTTACTATGCAAAAGAGTTAATGTTTGTATTGTTTTTATTCTTTATTATTTGTTTGTTTTTAAAAGAAAATAAAACAATCTGTGATATACATAAAGAAAAAGAGAATATTAGAGCTGTTTTGCAGATGGGGACAGTGGCGTTCATAAGATTTCAAGATTTAGTAATTTTACTCATGCAGTAACCTATAGGTGCCTGTCTTCTCCAATACATTGCAAAATCACACAGAAGAGTTTCTTTTATTTATTCTTATATCTATCCATTCAATTGTGGAATATACAGAATTGCCTTTGTCAGTTCTGTAATATGTTAACATTGCATTTCCAGGCAATTCATACATATTCATTGCAATTTACATTTTATTTTTTCTTAAATGCATGAATATTTAATATCAAATAATTATTAATAGTACATCATAGAAATTAACTTTTATTTAAGCTTGCATGTTTTATAAATTAAAGGTTGCAATGCTCTCATTTTGCTATGTCATTTTAGAGTGTAGGCTTACTAATATTCTTTCCCAACAGATTAAGATTAAGCAAATTCAAGGCCAGCCTGCACTACATAGTGAGATACTGTCTTACACAAACAACCAACCAAACAAAAAATTTAGACTCCTTTTTTTTATTTTCTGAGTTCAAAATGTTATAGTGTGTGAAGAAATATTTAATTCATCAGATGCCTAAGAGTTCACACTTAAGTATTCATTCAGTAGTTAAATTTCTAATGATATTTAGATTGTTACACTTTTATTATTTTCTTATATTTCTTTTGAAGCTGTTTATAAGTAGGACTTACATTAATAAGTTAATGAATGATAGAACATGTATTATGGTTAGTAAATCTGTGACTTTTTTTTAAAGAGCAAACTAAGGATGAGAAATAGAAAAACAGATTTATGTTGGGAGTCCAAGAAAAAGAAGAGGAACCCTAATCTGCAAATTTAGGACTCAGTTCTCTGTATTTCTCTTGTAGCAATAACATAACAGAACTGTTAAATGCAATCTTTACAATATTGGAGTTTCATTTTTACTGTGAAATCATTAGCAGACTAAGTGGTTTCTATTGTAAATCCAAATATCATGTTCAGTTATTCAAGTATTGTAATCCTCTTTCTAGTTTTCTTCACAATCCAAAAAATTATATTTGTAATCCCATTGAGATATTATTGGAATCCTGGCAAGCTAATTCCAATCTACCATCACCAATGCAACCGACAGGAAGAGTAAAGACACTAAGACATATTCCAAGTTAAGGGCAGCCAAGGGGTCTTAAGTCCAATCCTCTTGAGGACATGCAAAGTCCTCCATCCTAGGCCTCTACCAGCATGTATTGTTTGTGAAGAAAAGGGGGTGGCTCAGGGATGAGTGACAGTGAAGATATCCAGGTACAAGAGTGGCATCTCTGTAATTTGCAGAGATAAAGATAATCCAATTAAGGTAGCAGTGGAATTGTTTTAGGGGGCAATGGTTTCAGTTTCTGAGATGCATCCTATTGTGCCCTGGAGAGTCATAGCCTCTTATCTTGAGGCTCATATCAGGTTGACATTCCAGAACTACTTGCTGTAACATTTCACTTGTGCTCAATCTTGTATTGTGAAGAACACTGTGCAAGCCAACAGAACTGTCTAGTGGCTATAGATTTTTGTATATTAGCACCTTGGCTAGCCTTATTTGCAATGCTCAGAGCTGATTGAAGAGAGAAGGAAATACCCTAGCCAGCCTTTTACATATCAGTATAAAGATATGAGTCTCCAAGTAATCTAAGTCAAGTAATTGTTTTGGATTTAAAAGTAATCACTAGAGTTGTCTTCCACAGTTTCAAGATTCCATTTAATACAATATTTTCTGCACTTTTGAGTTTGTGGGTAGATTGTACCAAAAAATATCCATTTATTAAAATTAAATAAAAATGACAGCATGGATTTGTATATGAATAACCTATTTATAGGTTTAGAATTTTAGACGACTTAGAATTTTATAGTTTTTCAAGAACATGTATTTTGGAATATATTTTCACAAAAAAAAAAAAACTATTTTGAGTCTCCATTTACTTTGGCTAGTATTTCCTGTTCAAATTGATTGTTATTAATGTTATTTGAGAATGGTAATTTCCAATTTTATTTTCTTTCTGGTGTAGACAAATGCTTTCCCACAATAATTATTTTTTTGTATCTATTAGGATCATTTAGAGTATTTAACTTAGAAAACTCACAATGATTATGAGGTATCGTCACTTTATTTGAAACATGAAAAATGTTTCCTTTCTCTCAATTCTAATGCCTACCTGGAAAGTTTACCATAAAATAGAAACAGAAAGAGGAAGGAAAGAAGGAGGCAAGAGAAGAAGGAAAGAAAGAAGGAAACAGAATTTTGTTTCTGTAACCAAATTGTTGCCTATGAAGTAATATTCCCAAAGAAGTGGGAATTTTGATATGACGGAGACTATTATGAAGCACCTCTAAGCAGGATCTAAAATTAATCAATTGACTTTATATGTTTACTTACAAGTTTGTCCAAGGCCTGTCTGGAATGGGCAGAAGACTTATAGTAAGTGAAACTTTATGGGTCATTGGTTCCAGCTGAGGACTGTAGTGGCCTGTCATGCTGTGATACTCAAAGGACAGGGCAAGATCAGAGCTGAGGATGCCTAGTTACATCCCAATTAACTAGATAAAGATTGTAGCTGCAGGTTCTCTCCTGTAGTGAAAATCAACCAGGAGACTTCTCTTAAAATACTTATCTTAAATTAACATAATATAGTTTTCTTAAATTAACATAGTCTGTTCCTTGGGAAAGTTCTTGAACCACTCCCAATGTCCTGCACAATTTAGTTCATTTTCCATCCTAACTCCTTCCTTGTTTGAAAACCAAATAAATATGGAGGGCCCAGAAAAATTCACTGTTTCAGTTCCTAAAGAACCTTTAATACAATTAGACAGTTTTGATCCTCCTGGAGCTTAAAAATCATACCACTTGTCTCTTCTACTTAAGCTTTGCCATCCACTCATTTGGGAGGTGTGATCCTGATCATCCCAAGATATTGATACAAGTTTCTAAAGCTATTCTTATCAAGTTAAGGAAATTGGCTCTACTTCTACTTCATTTAAAAGTTGTATCATGGGCTGACAGTGGTGTTACAGGCAGCTGAATTAGTTAGAAGTATTATAGGCAGTCAGACAGGATTGGGCCATCAAAAGAGCCAATGCAAAAGACTAGATATCTTGCAACATTGGAGGAGACACTCTTATGCAGAGGGCCAGATCTCAAAACAAATGGAAAAATAAATGAAACCACAGTTTTGTAATAAACATAGGGGATTGATATTTTCAGCAGTTACCAATTACCTTGAGAAAGTGAGGAGTTATTATTCCAACCTCCTAGAGGAAGTCACTGCTCTTTAAGCATGCTGACTTGCTACATAACTTGCTTCTCAATTTGTCCCTTATTTGGTCAATTTTACCTGACCAATTATTTTTATTGGTTGACTAGAGTTTTGTCCTACATCATGCCTTGTGAGTTCCCATTATTTCCCCACCTTAGACCCATCTTATCTTGTGGTTTTGCTCTAAAGTCCCTAGAAAAGACAGAGTCTTTGGCAACCCACCAGAGATCCCTTCTGTCTCTCAAACAGAAGCTTTCCTTCTTTCAATAAATATATTCTACTCTTAACCTCCATTGCTCCTAAAATTCATTCTTTGATTTTTAGAGAACATAAACTCATATCAAACTTTTAGTAGTTTGAGAGTTTCATTCCCCTATGCCAGTACAACTGCATAGGAAGACCCTACCTCAAACAAACAAACAAACAAAGAAACCAAAAACCCTTGGGAGTTGGAGGCAGAAGGATTTCTGCAACTTTGATGCCAGCGTAAGTTACATAATGAACCCAAGCTAGGCTGAACTAAATAGCAAAACCCTGTCTCAAAAGAAAAAAAAAAAAAAAAAAAAAAAAAATATATATATATATATATATATATATATATATAAAATAATTTATTATGAAATAATACCAAACTTCTAGGAAATTTTATTTTCTGCATAAATATCACTCACATTCTGTTTCTGTTCATTCTAGAAGTGCTGTGATGACCTTGGCCTCATAAGCTCGGGTGAAGTTCTCAGAACTGTTTTGCTATCTGATGTCCACGTTTCCTTCTCTCATTTTTCACAGACATTGATTAAGGTAACTTTAATTTTCCCTGTCCTTTTTCTTTAATATCACCTGATATTTTCTTTCATGGCTTCATCATACTTCAAGTTTCTCTTTCTCTAAGATAATAAACTAACACATATATTATTATATTATTAAGACTTTTAAAACAGATTGGAGGGAGATCTTTTTTAATCATCATTCAATGAAATTACTTTTGTAGTCTTGCCTACTTCATTTGAATCTAGAATCTTCATAAGAAATGGGAGTATTACCAGGATATTTTTATATTAGAGAGACCACAATTAACTGATTAATATATGAGTAACCACCAATGATAAACTAATGATGAATCAATTTACCACAGTGTCTGTGTGTATTTGATGTACATGTGCATAACAGAAAAGGTAATACATACATTTATGTATTAAATTTTTCAAATTCTGTAATGCATACTTAATTTGATATATTTGATTTAAATATGTGTGAACATTTTTTACATTAGATCAAGAATGTAAAAGATGCCAAAGGGGGGGGGACTGCTGCCAAAATTTGAAAATAATTTTTGGATTGCAGGTATTTATCTCAGTAGCACAAGTGCCTGCCTGGTAAGTGCAAAGCCATGAGTTCAATTCCAGGTGAAAAAAAAAAAAAAAAGAAGAAGAAGAAGAAATAAAAGAAAAGAATTGTCAGCTCATTGCATTGTATAGGCAGTACATAGTCATGGGCTTACAAAGGTATTTATTTCTGAATAGCAAGTAAACTTCAGCAGAAATAAAAAATTCTATAACATTCTCATCATTTAAAAATAAAAATATTCCTGCAAAAATGAACTTTCAAGTTTTCATGGAAAACATCTAAAGAAAAAGTGGTTTAAACTTCAATTGAAATAGTAGCTGTTTTCTCTGTGAAAACACAAATATTCTTTCTTATAGTAAATAAAAACAGGAATGACAAAAACATAATGTTCATTAAATTTAAGATTTAAATTAAAGGGTAATATTTTAACAATATCAGAATTACCATTATGTTTATATGCACAATGTTTCTTCTTAGTCAACCTGCTGCTAATATAATAAAAATAATGTATTGCAATATAAAGTTGTGCCATATCTAATGAATGACAAATAATCATTTATGTTGTATCTCTTAAACCTATTTTTAATTCAATAGTGACATTTTCTGTTTCCTTTTTTCTCTATCTTTCTTCCCCTTCTTTTTCTCTTCCTCCTTCCTCCTAAGGGTAGATAGAATTTCCACTATATCTTGCAGCTTTGTGACAATCATATCAATTTATGTTTCTCTCATGGTTTTACCACACATTCTCTTATCTTCTTAAAAGAAGTATACAGACATATATAGACAACTTCTTAAGCAGAGCAGCATTCATCTTTTAAGTTCTTAACTTGTTGAAAACATTTTCTCTTATGCTAAAAATATGTGTCTGCAGAAGGAAAAATAGGTTGAAATAATGATCCAATTCTCTGGGGTGATTTTTCAAAAAAAAAGATGATTTTTTTTTAAACTAGGAATATTTTTTCTGCTATGAGAAAAAGAGGGCAAAGAATGACAAATGAATAATATTATAAAGGTGAAACTTGCTGTTGCAACCGTTGTAATCTAGATATCAATGTCCTTAAACCATACATCAAAGGCTTCCTTACTTTTACAATGTCTCTTGATAAAGATAGGAAGTGGGATAAAATATATTCAAGCTGCTGGCAGAGAAAACATTTCATGCATGCTTTCTTTTTGAGGTTTCCTTTATGACCAAAGAATTTCAAATTAATAAATCTATAAACAAATTAATAAAAAGGGAGTATATCTGATACCTTCAGAGATAACTCTTCATAGAGTATTATTAAAGTCTGAAATTTATCATTACAAAATTCAAGACTCTTTTTACAAAGTACTTTATAGCTTTAAAATCATTACATTTATTATAAATGGGAAATTAATATAAAATGGTATTACTAAGGAAAATGAGATTCTCTTGACACATTTTAATTAGATAAAAGCATTTATATGACAAAAATTGAAATCACACAAAGTGTTGCTTAGAACACATATTTTTATGACAACTGCTATCTGTTTTAAAAAAATGTATGTTTTCTGAAAAACATTAAAAAACTAAGCATCTGACAGTATATATGAATTCAACTCAGTGGAAAAAAACCAAATAATCCCATTTAAAAATGGCCAAATGACTTGAATTGACACTTCTCAAAAGATATAGAAAGAACAAACAGATATTTGGAAATGAGCAGTATTATGATCAGCAGAAAATATAAATCGAAACCATATGGAGTTATTTTCTTACTTCAACTAGACTATACCCAAAATTAATATCCAAATTTATATGACAAAGCAAAAAAATCCCTATTTCCATAAATTGAAGAAAATGGAAAGAATTATATATTACAAGTAGGAGTGCAAATTGGTACACATGTTATGAAAAACAGTATACTCTTTCTTTAAAATTTAAAAATAAATCTAAATTATATTCCAGAAAATCTGCTAATGTATATTCTTCCACAGAAATGAAATTGGCATATCAAAGAGGTACCTGCAAATCTATGTTTATCTGTGCTACTCTCAACAGCTAAGAAATGAAATGAGTGTAGATTCCTATCAACAGAAATATGTGTTAAGAATATAATATCTATGTATATATATATGAAATATTACTCAGTCAAAAAGTAAAATCAAATCCTGTCATTTGCAGCTAAATGGATCAAATGAGGGGACACATATGAAGTGAATTATACTAGACTGAAAAAGACAAATATTGCATGTTTTGTCCCGTATATGGCAGATATAAAAAAAGCCATATACTTCAATGTAAAATTGTGAGCTTGAGAGATTGAGAAAGGTGCACGAGTAGGACATGGAGTGAATAAAAATAAATTTTGTTTGATGGATAGATGCTGCATGCATCTGGAAATAGTACACCAAACCATATTAATATGTATAATTAATACATTGTAGTCAAAATAAAATAAAATTTAAATATTTGAAGAAGCATGCAATTGATTGCATTTCTTGTGAAAATGACTTTAAGAACAGAATTTGTGGTGTGAGAATTTGTTACAATTTATTTATGACCTAAGCCAATAATTCAAAAATATTAGGGAAGTACCATAAAATATATCCTGAAAGAGAACAAATCCCCAATTGGCCATTTGCATTTAGTAAATATAGGATGAGGACCATCAGAATTTTGGGGTTGAGGCTTTTATTTATTGATGAAACAATTATGGTACTCAACAGATTATTGAATTTGACTATCATTATATACATAATCCATTTTGGAGTCCACTTCAGGGAAACTAGCATATTCTGCAGTTGTATAGACCAGCAAGTCAGCACCAAATTGAATACCATGCGTACTGCTTCAATCTCAGAGATACTATTCTCTAAGATTTATGACATACCAATTGCTAAGAAAGGACAAATATAGCCATGTAAAAATAAAACTCTTATAGATAAAATATATCCTGACTCAAATATGTATTCCTTGTCTGATTAAGGTCCTGTTCTCCAAATATCTGCCTTAGTATCCACTGTGTACTTGACTGTATGTGAAGGCTGACATTTCAAAATCCTCTCTTGTTCTAGAATATTGAAGAATATGAGGATCTAAGTAATAAAGAAGAATTGTTGAATTTTGCTAGGGCATGGTTGAAATAAAGCTAGCTAGTAGCCTCAATGAGCTAACTATTCTAATTTTAAAACAACTTTTCAAGCATAAAAATGAAGATTTATATGTATCACATGTTCTCATTTTCTTATTTAAATCATGGTTTTGAATCAAAATATATTATTTGAAAAGTGAGTGTAAAACTTGAATGTTTTGCACTTCTTACCATTCTCCAAGTTAAAGATAGAATTTCATATATGTTTCTATCAGAATGATTTTTGAAACAAAATGAAACTAGAGAACCATTTAAAATAGACTCAAAGTTTGATAGATCATGATGCTATAAAAGTAGCATACAGGTAGAATTACAAAATAAAAGCTTCACTTTCAGGAAAATAAAGTCAAATAACGAGGACCAAACCAATGTAATAAGCCATTTTAAAATGTGAAATACAAAGTTTATAGAAATGTGTGGCTAGGCACAGTAGCAAATGCCTGTAATTCCAGCACTCAGAAGGATTGCAGCAATTTTGAGACCAACATGGACTACAAAGTGAGTTCAAAGCCAGTCTAAACAATAAAGTGTGATCCAGCCTCAGAAAAAGAAAGAAAGTAGAGAAAAGAAAAGAACCATGTGGTTACCAAGTAAAAAATGCACTCAATTTGATCATAATGGACTAATGACTCCTGATAACATTCTGAAATCCACATCCCTGTTCATGTGCAGTCCAGCTTCAAAAAGATAGTTGCAATGATGCTAAATCAGGCCTTTTGAAAGTAATGATGTTCTTCAAATAGCCAATTTTGACTTAATACTTAAAGGCATTTTCCGGTAACCCCAGGATTACTCTATAACCTGACAGAATTTCTCTGAAGCATTTATTTGTTTTCTTCTTCTTCTTCTTCTTCTTCTTCTTCTTCTTCTTCTTCTTCTTCTTCTTCTTCTTCTTCTTCTTCTTCTTCTTCTTCTCCTTCTTCTTCTTCTCCTTCTTCTTCTTCTTCTCATTCTTCTTCTCATTCTCATTCTTATTCTTTTTTTCTTCAATAAACACATTCTTATTTAAGCAAGCTAGTTTTATCACACATTCTATGGGGTCTCTTTAACTATGTCTTAAATTCACCTATCAGTTATTTCTTATGATATTTCTGTAGTAGATCTAATTTTATCATTGTGTTGGCTCATGATAGACTTTCATAGAGCAAAGGAAGATCTCACATTATTTATATCAGGCAGAAAACTTAGGATAGCGTGACTAAGAAGGAATGTAGCATCAAATTATGAGTTTTACAGAATCTTACTGGGACAGGGCATTGAAAGAAAAGCAAATGTGACAAAACCAAGAGGATGGAATGATCAACTATTTATTTTGGTAAAGTTTAGCTCCATTGCTCCCTCATATATGTATACAAATATGTATGAATTATTTTTAGAGAAAGCCTAAAATCTTTTGAGGACAGAGGTTACTTTATGTCACAGTTTATTGAGTTTCCCTGATCAGAAAATTCTTTCTCCAAATGTTGTACAGATAATAAATATGTTAAACTTTGCAGACCACATAAATATCTGTTTTTGTTCATCTTCTCTATAGCCTCCTCCATTTTCTCTCCTTCTCCTTTTATCTCTTATTGTGGATTAAAAATTGGTGAGAAGTTTAACAGTACCAGAGTTGAATCAGTGTGGTACTGAGCGTAGATGGCTCACCTGATGACTACTGCCAGCATAACAGTAAGACCTGGAGATGAAGAACATTGTATTGTGGGATTTTGTAAGTTTTAATATTTGGTATTGTTGGTTCTCTTGGAGGAACTTGTGTTGCTTTCTTCTCTGATATGAACTCAGCCATTATCATCAGAGGAGGTTGAGACCTTGTTTCTAAGAGTAGCTACCATTCACTTTGTGGGAGTTTTGATCTTTACCTTGTGCATGGCTTCCTGGCTGTGGAGGTGGAAATGTGAGCTGCTCAATCCCCAGAAATTTGTCATTCTGGCTTCCTGAGAAGTACTCAGCTGTTCTCATCACTGGAAGAGCTTTAGACGTCATTGGTACTTTTGGTGGGAGCCTTATTTTGAGTATTTCTTCCTGGATACAGTTTAGAACCCTCAACCTACTGGTATAGATCCTTCATCCCACTGGCAGAGACTTTTTAGCTTGCACCACTGACCTTTGGGATCTTCTAGTGCAGATTCATGAACAGACTTGCATGAGTCATTGTGATGGGCTCTAGATCTTCAGCTGGACTCATACAGGATACTGTTGTGGAAGCCAGGCCCTCAGCTAAACTATTTAAGTCTTTACTGTTATGAACAGACTTGCTGCACTTTCTTGTGCTTAACTCTGTGTGGCCATCATAAAATAATATAAATTTTGTGTCCTCTGTGTAATTGCTCTCCTTGTAATCCCTAACTATACTTCCTAAGAATAAAATACAAATATTACTTTAGACTGTAGATATATACACAACAGGTACTAGATACAGTAGGTCTTGACTCGAGGAGGAAGGAAATGACAACTGGAGGAAATGACAGTTATTTCATTACAATGTCATTCTATCAAATTCAGGAGAAAATATTCAAATAAGTTTTAGATAAAAGCTCTTCTAAATCTCTTAGTCAATCCTATAAAGCTGAATATTTTTCATATGTTCATTTATCTTTTCCTGTCTATTTCATAGAATTTTATGTAACCAAATTGATGAGATAGCTTCAAAAATAAGCACACATATAGATGCACACTTATACATACACACGAGTATATCATATGAAATAAATTTTAGCTCCAGTGGAAGTAATATGAAATGCAGAACAGAATACAATAATCCCACAAAGTCTATCTATTTGGATATAACACACTCACTTTGTAAGAATTTGACATTTTAACCTGTGTTCTAGAATTATTATAAGTCAAGGAGAGAAATGCTATAAAAAGAATGTCATGTCTGACAGACTACAATATTTCACTTAAACATCTCATATAACTATTAATTTCATAATTGCAGTTTTAAGTAAAATTAAACTTCAATTTAATATTATGAAATGTTAATTTATTCAATGACTATAATGTAGTGAATTGTAAAATGGCCTTTTTATATGAGAAAAAATAATTTTCCAATAACCATGGGTACAGAAATTCAGGCTTGAGACATTCAGCAGTGTCCTCATCTAATTACTGTACATCAAAAAAGACTCTGAAAGTCAGAAAAAAGTAACAGTTTTACTCTTAATTCCCCTGAACAAAAATTCTGTTGTGAAATTCAGTGTATAAAATACAAACTATAAAGTATGAGTTCAATTAAGTTTTGCTTATGTATGTGTGTGGAGCAATTGCCAATATCATCAAAATATAAAATATCTCTCTGCGAAGCAGACTTAAGAAACATAACATATATTATAAATTTCCATTTTAAAATCCCCATGTTAAAAACTCAACAATGAGACATATAGATTAGATTATAGAGAGCACATAATGAAAATTTTAGGCAACATTGTACATAGTATCTTTCATTTGTTTGTAAGTATATTACATCTCTACTTTTTATCTGGTGTCCTGTGTATAATTGCTCTCCTTGAAACCCCTAACTACATTTTTGGTATTTCATCTGAACATAACTTAGGAGACATGTGTACCATGTCAAAATATTTACACATTACACTTAAAAATCACCTGACAGGAATTGAAAATAACTCAGGATTTCTGATGATACACAGATTTTTCGCTGATATACAGAAATCTAAAAATTTCAAAAACTCATTTCTTCTATACATTAGGTGACCCAAATAAAAATATTTATAATCTGCAGTGGCAAGCACACATGAAATGCAATTTTTAAGTATTAAATACATTTCTAGTTCATCATGTTATTTGATTAGCATAGCATGTATTTTTCAATAATAAATTCCTACCTAATGATTTTCCTGTGTCCTTTGCTTTAATGAAAAATGGCCTAATTTTTAACTTCTAATCATAACAGTATTATAACCTTTATCCACCCATGCTAAATAGAGCTGACACTATATAATTTTGATATCTAAGACATGACTGATGAGAAATCTGTGACAAGATGTCATCTAATTCCACATTAGAGATGTAAGAGCATTAAAAAAGAACCATTTATATGTTGGTATTGTCAATATAGTAAACAATATTTCAAACAATCCATTCATTTTGTAGAATTTGGTAAGGTCAGGTAATTTTTTTTCTTAATTTTAGAGTTCCTAACATACCGCAATGTAGCAAGGTGGAAGGCCTCCTACAGCAATTTAAACTCCACATCCTGTGTTTATTAAGCCAGTTAAAATACTGGGTGAAAATAATTATGATTGGTAAGTGAGGGAAAGAAAAAAAAACAGTGGGAGCAAATTAAACTCCTAGACACAGCATGGTTAAATTGACATTTCTTACATGTAAAGAGGACAATGAACACATTAATTATAATAGGATGGGGTTGAAAGTCTCTCAGTTAAGAGGGCTGTCGCAGTGAAACTGTTCCTGCAGAAACAGACAAGTGTTGCTTCATAACAAGCATAACATGGGAAAAGTGACAATATATCATAAGAAAGTGCATCATTTGTCCCAAGGAAATGCAGTCTCATAGGTCCCTAGGTTTCTGGAGAAACCACTCAAAATAAAGTCAGATGGCATCAAGGTCAGTCTACCATAAAATAATTATTAATACCTTTTGAATGCTTCTCACATCTCTCTCCAGATGTCAGTTTGGAAGAACCAAAAGCAAAAGAGGAATACGGCAGTGTGAGAAGCACAAGGATGTAAGATGAAATGCCACATGTTGATACAAGAGGAAAGGTTTTTGTTTACATTAAATGATCATTTTAATAAGTGAGTGTTAAAACATGCTAGTACTATAATGAAAAGCTCTAAAATTTGCTGAACATATGAAACATTACCTGGGAGGAAATATGAAAAATTGTGGATTCAAATGACTAAGAAAAATGGGTAATTTCTTGTTTATTCTCAGCTATAATCTGGCTAAGTATCCAGATGTTACTGGATTTAGCTAAGGAGAGATCTGGATGTTAAAAATCTACCTTCCAGGTTTACTGGGAAGTGGTGAAATACAGGTCCTTGTAGGAACTTTGAGGCCTTTGATGTCAAGACCTTTAAGTGTTTTATGTGACCCTGGAATTTTGCTCTATTTTGCCCCCTGGACCATGACTTAAATACTGAAGCACATGTGCCTAGCATGATGCACTGCTGTGTCTCAGGCCCAAAGATAAGGGCTCAAGTGACAGTGACTAGAACATTTAAAACTCTGATTTAATCAAACCCATTTTCTGTCTACACATAAGTATCTTAGATTTTTACTATAGAAATGGAAGCTTAAAGGGAAGACTGACCTAAACCCTCCCCAAATGGACCTTCTCATTAAATAGGTTAAAAGTCATACTTTTATGAATCATTCATAAAAAATATAGACACAAATTATTACAATTACTATAATCTTGAAATTTTCAAACTGTACTAAAGCACATGAGTATTTCCTATTTCAGTTTAATAGAAGACAAATAAATGACCATTTATGAAAAATCAAATGAAAAAATACCATGTTTATTTAAACAAGTAGAATTAATATAGTTATGCTGTCAATTCATAAAATTCTTTTTTGAAAAGCAAAACACAAATCTGACAAATAAATGGAACAAATATTTTTCAGAAAAACCTCTTACAAATTTTTGATGCAAAATTTTCCTGTTCACTATGTTAAATGATGAATTTTCTGATAAAATATCATAATTGCAAGCCAATCTTGCCCTAATAGAAATTAGGAAGAAAAAGAAATGCCTCCAAGAAGCATAATAATTAACAATACCAACAAACAGAAATAACAACCAATTCTATGTACTTTTCAAGTTTCTTTAAACATTAATTTTAAATATTAACTTTAACTATCTTGATCCAAAAGACCAATAGACATAATTGAACGAACCTCAGTTGATTTTGCCCAGTATGATAATATGACTTGAAATGAGGATGTTTTAGAAATTTAATGTCCAATGTGAACAATATTATTTATCAAATATATTTATGTGTTCTCACCATGTGCATACATAGAAGAAGTAACAGCGATAGGGTGCTGTTATTAATTAAGGAGACTATGTATATAATTATGCAGATCACAATAATGTACCCTTGTATTATGTAAAATTTTAATCCTATATTTTTAAATTGAAAAAAACAAAGTCCCAGGATAAAAATTATTAACTTCTAATCTGAAGTTTATCAGGAAAAAGCTCTAAAGTTGTAAGGCAAAGATAGTAGATTATAATTTCTTTTCACATCACTTACCAATTTATGTAGTACAAAAATAATTTATGATTGCAGAGTATTGTTTAAGATGAATTAAGAATTATGATTACATTATGGCAGTAATTACTGTATATGTATTCATATATATCCTATCTTTGGCAATGAAACAAAGTGTAAAAATATCCATTAATTTCAATTACAATTGGCCGAAAATATCAACATTATTATAAACCTATTAAGCAATAATACGTTTCAGATAAAATAAAATGCTAATTTTGTAAGCAGTCTTCTAATTTTTCTCTTTAAACTTCAAAAGCAGGCTATAAATAAACAGGAAATTTGGGTAGATTAATAGAAATAATCCAGCAATTATATTTCATGTTTTGTAGATGCAGAATGTGATTCATTAAAAATTTTGTTTTCCAGAGCTGAAGACCAATGGAATAGATTAGAAGATACAACCACAACTACAAGCACACTCAACCACCTTATCTTTCATAAAGGAGCCAAACAGGTTCACTGGAAGAATGACAGTCTCTTTAATAAATGGTTTTGGAAAAACTGGCTCTCCATATGCTGAAAACTAAAACTAGACCCATTCCTGTCACCATATACTAAAATAAAATCTAAATCGATCAAAGATCTAAATATTAAAACAGAAACACTAAATCTATTGGAAGACAAATTGGGTAAAAACCTTGAAGACATAGGGGTAGATAGAGAATTCATGGACAAGACTCAAACCGCATGGGAAATACTTCCCAGAGTCAATAACTGGGATCACCTCTTATTAAAAAGTTTCTGCATGTCAAAAGAAATCTCCAGCATAGTTAAAAGAAAAACCCACAAACTGGGAAAAAAAATCTTAGTGAACTGCCCCTCAGACAAAGGACTTCTGTCTAAAACACAAAGAATTTAAAAAAAAATCAGACCCCCAAAATTCAAAGACCCAATCCAAAAATGGGCATCGGAGATGAATAAACAATTTTTAGATGAAGAAATACAAATGGCAGATAAATATATGAAAAAATGTTCAGCATCTCTAGTCATTAGAGAAATGCAAATTAAAACCACACTGAGATTTCATCTCACTCCTGAAAGAATGGCCAACATCAAGAAAAACCACCAACAACAAATGCTGGAGAGGCTGTGGGGGAAAAAGGAACTCTCCTGCACTGTTGGTGGGAGTGTAGAATGGTGCAACCATTATGAAGGTCAGTCTGGAGATTTCTCAGAAAGCTGGTACTGGAAGCACCATTTGACCCAGCTATTCCACTTCTAGGCATATTCCCAGAAGAACTGAAGGCATCATACCACAGTGATATATGTGCATTCATGTTTATAGCAGCACAATTTGTAATAGCCAGATCTTGGAAACAACCTGAGTGTCCATCAACTGAGGAATGGATAAAAAAGTTGTGGTATTTTTATACAGTGGAGTACTACTCAACTATAAAGAATGATCACATTGAGACATTTATAAATAAATGGACACAGCTCAAGACCATACTCATAAGTGAAATAAATAAAACTCACCTGTATAAATACCGAATAGTTTCCCCTAGTGTAAGAAACGATAAGAATACATGAAAGTACGTTGTAATCATGATTCCCAGTCACACTGGTTTGAAGCCATATAATGTTTTCACTCATTAATTAGAATGGTTTTAATTTGGGTTGTTTTATTTTATTGTCTGTGATACTACATATAACTATTTTGAAGAAAATAAGAGCATAATAGCTAGCGCTGATTTAATATCATCCTGTTTTGAAGCCCCATCAAGTTGTTTTTCATTTGTTTCCATTGGTTCTAACATGTTGTATCTTATTATATCTTAATGTATGTGATAGTATAAGCAAGTATTTTATAGACAAAGAGATAATATAGAAATTGATGTTGGGTTTCTGCTAGCTGGTTCTAAATACCCTGCAATAATTTCATTCTCTTGAACGGTTTCACACTGTCTCGATAAGTTTCATGCTCTAGTATACGAAGTTAGACTCAAATATTTCAAGGAAAGAGTCACTATGGTAACTACTATTAATGTCAACCTATCTGGGGTTGAAACAGAATGATGTTTAAATTTTTCGGTTCTGACCGGTGTTGTTCTTTTTTTTTTTTTTATCTCAGTCTCCCCCCTTTTATTTCCTTTTTTTAAAATTAATTTATTTCTTAGTATCTTTTAAGTAAGGGAAAACTAAATTTAAAATAGTGTGATAGATTATAGTATTTTTTTTTGTTTCCCTATTAACCTGATTTGAACCCCTGTATTGTTCTCCACATCTTGTTCTGACTGATTTTATTATATTCTGTTTCACTTAATAGTATCAAGTTTGAGGGTATAGGCAACCATTTGGAAGGCAAACAGATATTCTATGATGCCCGTTATTATTTGACTATTATCTTCTTTGGAATCATGTAAGCTCTCCAATGTGGTTTTATTGGTCTTATGTACAGTTTTGTTCAATTATTTTATACCAGCTGATATAGCCTACTCTTTTTAGGATAACAAGAGGCATAATGGTAACCATTGTTGATCATCTAGTAATCCTTTTTTTTTTTTTTTTTTTTTTTTTTCATTTTATACTATGTCCATCCTCCTGATCTAACTGACTCTGTTTTGCTTTGTCACATTGGTTTTTCTTTGGTCTGCCTTGCTTTGTTTTTTGTTTTTTGGCCTTTTTAACAATCTTTTTTCTTGTCCTCTTCAAAGAAAAAGTTATAAAAACTGTGGAAGTAATGGAAACTAAAATGTGTGATTGTTAGCGTAAAAAAAAGAGAAAGGAAAGTGATCTAAAAACATAACTACAAGTATATTTAAATGTGTAGAATAGAGAACCATATTGCTGAGTTTTTCTTGGATCATTGAACAGAACTGACTGCAACCTCACTGTATTAATCTCCACTTTGCATGCTTTAATTTTGTAATCTGGACAGCTGTTTGTAAGATGAAAATGTGTGATCTATTAACTGGTGAACCCTTACTGTATATTTTTTCTCTTGAAATTCTGTATTACTTCTAGGCTTTTACTATCTTGCTTCATTTGGTTTTGTTTTTCTCTTTAAATAAAAAAAAATGTTTTCATAAATATGTGCTGCTTTATGTGAATATGAAAAACAAATTTGTCATAGAAATAATGTAATGGCCTGCTCTGTCTGCACATATTCATTAAAATTCTTTTAAAAAATACTTTTCTTATAATGACACATGATTTAGTGACAATACAAATAATTTTATTTAAGGTTGATAAGTATAACAGGAAATAAGCTGCTTGTTATATTACACTTATTTAACAATTATAATTTAATATTGCTTGTCTTAATGTATCTGCTGTATCAATGAAATATTAGTGATAATCTTGTATCATTGTTAGCTTATAAGTAAAAATGATGAAAGAATATTATATTGTTACTGCTGAGAATTATATTTCATCAGTTATGTATATAAATGGCTGTTTTCACTTAAAGTGGACTATGAAGTACTGATTCATAGAATGTTCAATAGTATTAATTTAAATAACTGTAATCAAAACTTCCTATATAATGCACACATTTTAAGACACAGCATCATTTTGAATCTTATGGTTGCCATAGTATTTAGTATAAAAATAGTGGATTAAGAAAATAACCATAGTTATAAAGTAATGAATAAAATGGTTTATTTGAAAATGATACATACCTTGTTTCCTGAAAATAATCAATTACTTGCATACTTCCAGCTATAAAAATAGCAAAATGTTGAAGTAAATGTAAACAATATTTTTTGTATAAAACTATATCTTTACAATCTTGCATCAAGAACATTGTATTGTCAGTAGCTAAAATCACATTTTACCAATATTGTACACATGTGGCAGTTATCACTCAGAGGGGCAATCAAGTACTGATTCATAGAATGTTTAATAGTATTAATTTAAATAACTGTACTAAAATATGCATGCTTAGTAAATGATCAATAAAAGACATTCCAGAGATGAAAAATGTTAGCAACATTTTGCTAGTCTTCAATGAAAATGTTAAATCTATGTACAAAAAAGAAATAATGAACTATGAAGGAAATGTATACTACCATAGTATTTTGAAACCAGAGTTAACAAAATTTTTCAAAATAAATAGATAATTCAAAAACACAATCATAATTATTATACTACTAAATTAAAGCAAACTGCTTGCTTAATATTTAAGATACCTTAACTAGAATTTTTATGATTGTTAACAATAATATAATATGTTTGAAAAATATACTCCGTTTAAGTAGACAACAGAATTACCAACATTTTTAGAAAACTTCAAGCAAAACAAGAGATGAAATTATAAGAAGTCTAAAAACAAGAAAGACCCTATATAATGCACAAATTGCATTATTTGAAAATATTTAGCTACTTGAAAATCTACAACTTTCAATTAAATCTATTATTTTGCTTTCAATGTTGATTTTATTATCATTACATATCTTATGATCAATGTGATTCAGTTTGGTAATGAACATCTTGAAAAGCAACAGAAAAATGAATTTAAACACTGACAATGTTACAATATAGATAGATAAAGTATAAGGAAATAACACATTTTTGGCTGGATAATCCACCACCATCTAAAAGAAAAAAATGAATTGAGTAACTCTACATCTCAAAATATTTTCTTAAATAAAATTTCAAAATCTAATATTATGTTCATATGTAAAGGTTTTGTAAACAGGTAAACTTAATTTAATTTCAAAATTTGTTTATTATTTTTTCCACAAGCAATTTCTTAATGGTGAACTTCCATTATGTTACACATAATAATATAAACATCATACAAGAGATTTAGATCATTTGATTCATAATGTACAATGTTATTATTTTAATTTTTCTGGATATATTCTTTCATTTATTGGCTTTCAAAGATTCAGAACTCCTCTTGTCTTTATCAAAAGCATGATTATTCCAGAAGAATATTTTGCAATAATGAAAACATTGATCCAGCACTACTTGGAAAGTGTTTCTGAATGATTGTTTTTACAATATTAATTTTTATAAATAACATTAATATCCAGTAAAATTTAATATAATTACCTTTTAAAATATTTAGCAAGATAGGTATTGGAGCAGAAATTGAATTTGGAAATGGAATATTTTTTCATAACCAAGTCAGTTGTGTGATCTATTGAGAGATTAGAATTTGTAATTATCCATAATTTCATGAGTCTTGCTATTTTATCTTGTTTGATAAAGTACTTACTGATATATATCCAGATGATGTAGATAGAAAGGAAGTTAAAAAAAATCAAGTCTGTTTGCCTAATAGACATATTTCTCTTCATCAATGTCAAATTTTACTCTCTTCTCCAGTGAACTGATAATCACACCATTATTTGCCTTTAAATTTGAAAGATAATCTATTTGGATTATACATCTGGCAATTCCTGCCACAGAAATAGATGAGGTTGTACTTGCAGATTTATCATCATAGGCACAAGAGACATCATTGAACAACATTTTTTCAATAAGGAAATGTAATGAGTACATTGTCATTCACAGCCAAGGATTTAGAGGCTTAAAGCATGCTTATTAATTATCTGCATTTCAATTAATGTAGGAAGTACTTCTATTTGCAAAAACTTTTCCCAAATAAATCCTAATGTGACCTTCAATCTAAAAAGCACAAATCTCTCCATTTTATAGACACAAGAAACTCCTGACATAGTAGTGACCTGAGCTATAAGTGTGCTTAGAAATGCCCTTAGATAGTTCAGAGTTACTGCCCTTCCACTTTGTTTAGAAATATCCTTAGACAGTTCATAGTTAAGAAAATAACATATAAGAAATATAAGATACATAAGAAAATAACATAGATAAATGCTAATGGATAATCTTGTATATAATTAAAAGAAAAAATACTGCCTTATATTGTATTTATATTTGATAACGTTGAACAAATACAAGGTTATTCAAATGTTATGATATTCAATGCTTTTTTATTTAGAATGCCAGCACTACCATAAAAGAAATATCAAAAATGAGTATGTTAAATTGCTTTGTTCATTCCATAACATTCATGTTTTCCTCTTATCATTTGTAGTCTCTACTATTATAGAAACAAAACATTGATGCCTTTAGAGCTTTTATGTTTTGATAATGGATGCTTTATTTAACATTTAATACACTTTCACTATAGTTCATTTGATTATGGTTTATAGATTTTACCAGAGTGAGGTAAATCAGCTATAAAAAGGAATATTATAGAACTTTGTAAGACTGAACTTGGGGAACATAATATTTTGATATGGTAAAAAGTAAATCTGATGCACCCTGGACCTCAAAACTGTATTTTTCTAAGACATAATAAAATAGAAGAATTAAGAACAAAAGTGGGAAGGAAAATAATATGTTTTTATAAGAACCTGTATTATTTATCTATACCCAAACTCATGTTAAACAAGCATAACTTTTCAATTGTTCCTTTCATTCAGGCATATTGGGTACATTATGGTTGAAAGATATCTCAAACAATTGCCACAAAAAAGCAAAAGTAATTTGAAAAGATTGATAATATGAAATCTGAAAACTTACTCTATTTTGACTAATCATCATGACAGAGTAAAGTATGGATGTAGACAGGAAATTTGTATTAGATAAGTATTAGCCAATTTATTTAGTTTCACCAAGAAAGTATGGGATATACTCACAATCATATGAAAATATTAATATATCAATGAACACATGCCATTTTGGCTTATTTTATGACATTAGATACTCTTAAGACTGTTGTGTCATTTTTGATGACTATGTTTAAAGGGTGAAGTAGAAAGAAAACGGTAGGAATATAAAAATGATAAAAGGATGCAGGGATTCCTTTTAATTATAATCAATTCCTTTATGGCTGAATTTCTTTTAAAAATCCTATTTACTATGGACACATAACAAAGTAGCTCCTAGAAACTTACTATTATGAGACACATGTTATCAGACTTCAAACCTAGAAACATGATGAACTGTATTTTATTTATGTAGCCCTCTGATGAGAAGAGTATTTTGATGGAGTACTTGGCAGTAAAGCGCATAGTGCATCTCAACAGACTATGGAAGTCAGGAAGGATGTTAGTTTGACTAAAATCTAGAAGGGAAAGAAACAAAGAGAAAAATCATAAATTACTAGTACTCTTTCCAAATATAATTTCTGATATCTTGATTACAGACTATATTATTCATATGTAGAGACTCAAATCAGCTCATTAAAACAAAAAGATATAAACCAATACCAGAGCTACTGCACAAAAAATATTATTTACAATTGAATTCCAATCACAATCATTGCCAAGTAATAAAAGAAACATCTATTTGATAAAAAATTACAGAATCCAGAGTATTTATTATCTAAAATGAAGAAGTTTAGGATACAATCTACCACAAAGTCAGAGATTCTAAGAGTTGGAGTAAAACATAATCTAATTACATTTGATCTTCAAAAGAATGTTGAGAAATACACAGGGCCACAATAGAGAAAAGAGCAAATATATCAAATTAATAAATTAGCTATATCATATTGGCTAAATATTAGATAAAAATAGATTAGAAGACATAAATGAAAGTTAAATGTGAATTACATTTCATGAGTATAGCATGAAAATTTTAAATATGCTTAAACTTCAAAGTATATGAAAAAAAAACTTTAAAAAATGTTCACTTTGAGGAGAAACATCAAGTCCAAAAGATGATCTAATCTCAAATTAAGAATTTAGAATAGATATATCAAATATAAACAAAACTACCAGTGTATGGATTGATAGACTGAATCTTAGTATAGAACATACACATGCTATAAATATAAGAAATTGAGTATAATAAACAAGTTTTTAACATATTTGAAAGCTTTACCCTGAACAAATGTTAATAAGATGATTTTTTATTTTTAAAATCATGTATTAATGAATTACCATATTTATGAAGTATATCTAAAACATGTACATGTTGCATACTGTGAAAATGAGACTGACTACATCTCAAAGAATTTTTGTTTTATGGTGAAACATTTTGAATACCTTTTTGCTACAGGATAAATATGTGTATATATTTTATATTTATGTAAAGCAATTATATTAGGTATATGGTAAATTAATATCTGTATTAACCATATTGCTAAACAGAACTCTAGAAATTTTTGCTTTTATCTATAACTTAGTATTTACTAGTACATCTCCCTTTCTCTACTGTTTCAAGGCTTGATAACTTGACTCCAAATATTTTTTCAGTCAATTTTTCTTTAGATTTGGTAGGTGACTGTATTCATAGGATATTTGACTTTTGTACTTTACTCATTTCACTTAACATAATGATCTCCATTGCATTCATGTTTCTGCAAATTACAGTATTTCATTCTTCTTTGTGAATAGGGTTCTGTTGTGTATATTTGCTACATTTCATTTTATTCATTCATAAGCAGATGGACATTGTTTTCATTTTTTGCATACTGTGAATGGTGTTGCAGTGAAACTGGAAAAGCAGATTCTCTTTAATTTTCATACTTTTAAAAGGTTTAACTCATTCTCAAGTGTTAAATTAACCTTACATTTTAAAAATTAATTCTGCTTAGCTATGAATCTTTGTTTTATTTGAATATTCTATTTGTTAAATTCTGTTGTGAATATTTGTGCATATGTTGATGCAAACTTCTTTTCTTCTAATGTCTTCAAATTATTTTATTATGAGGATAATGTTGGTCTCATAAAATGAGTTGAAGAGTACTCACTTACCTATTTTCTAGAATTCTTTCTGCAAAATTGATATTATATCTTTCTCGTGCCATTGATATAATTAAATGCCATAATCATTTGAGTCTGTTTTGTTATGTTGTTTTATTTTCTGTTTTTATTTATTAGAAATTAATGTATAATTTTGATAACTTGTTTTCAAGATGCTTGTCTACATCACAAACTTTTTCAAAATGATAATTTATTTAATGTATTGCCTTACCTTTTTTCTTAATATCTGAAGTATATTACTTTTACTTAATAGAAATATAAGTAAAGGAAACACAAAGCATAATTAAATGAAATCTAACTTTTGTAATCAATTGTCTTTAAACAAGAATTCTAAGTAATAAAAAAAGAAAAATAATTTAAATCAATATTTTACCCAGATGCTATGCATGTAAGAGTTATAATAAAATAATTATGATATTTAGACAAAATTTTTAGAGCCAAAAAGATGCAAAAGAAAAATATTAAAATTAAATGTTTTCTACTTTAAATGTATAAGGAAAATATCATGTTCAGACTGAGAGAAACCATTTGACAAACATGTGCCAAAACAATGATTTTTAATTGCTATATATCCACTAGGTCTTACGGACCCTAGCTAGTTGTAATAGTGATAGTGTAAGTGGTTTAGCTAGATATGAGCTGGAACTGAAGAAATGTTGGATGTGCTGGTGAGTGCAAACCAATCTTCTTTAGCTTGCAGTCTCAAAATTTTCAGAGAAGTTTTCATCCTCCTATATGGGTATATGCCTCTGAAGCACATGCGGTCAACTCTAGAGTGGCACAAGCCCATGGTGCTTCCTGGTGACCCTGTGCACCTAACTAGGCAATATTTATATATTCTCCCCCAAAGAATGGGCTTTAAATGCCATGAATTCTTCTAACTCATTCCATACAGGTTCAAAAACTCTTTTAGATTCACATTTGATTTGAAAGAATTGACTTTAGTTATCATTACCTTTGTATCTCCGAAATTTCAGCAAAAGAAAAAAACATTCAACTTGCTGATAGTGGCCACTTCTGAATTTGCCAGCTTTAGCACTCTTCAGCCTACTATTCTTAGAAGCAAAAGCTAGCTTTTTAGAGTGCTTATCCTTCAAAAAACATGCAGGCAAATAACCACCATTGTCTAATTCTGAGTCCTATTCATGCAACTTCTTCAGAAATCTTTTAGATGATTCAAAGGAAAAGATACTAGAAGAAGTAGTTTGGTCTTAGATTCCAATAACAGGACAGCTTGAACACAAATATTGTTGATGATATTGTTTTAAAGTAAATATACCATAACATATAATTTAGTAATCACACTCCTAGGTGTTTTTTAAATTTTTTATTATTATGAAAGTACTAAAATACAGTAGAACAAGATGCAACAAAGCCAATTGAGACAATGTAGTGAAATTAGTACAGTACTTCATGTCAGGTTACCAGGATAACAGTATTAGGTACCATAGTATATCTCATTATCTTCACAAAGTTGTGGTTTCAATTAGGTATAGCAAAATCAAACAAAATACAGAACATTACAGAAATTATCAAAACAGAATATTGAATAGAGCAGTACCATTAATCAGAAGACAGCAAAACAATGATGAAAATATTTGCCTTAAAAGAGATTGTAGAAGGGAATTGCCCTTATTTGCTATATTGCATATGGTCAACCTCCCAAGAGATGTTCAGATCTCTAGCTCCTATTTGATAATGAGGCGGCAGGGGGTGAGGGGGGAAGGGGGAGGATGGGATGGTTGATTCTCAGCCCGTGCAGCAGTAGGCTCACAGCCACTTACCAGGGAAACTAGCTAGTTGCTTGGTTTCCCAGAGCCCTAAGTTCCAACATGGTGTAGATCTCAGGAGATGCTGGTGGTTCTCCCCCTGAGCCACCACAGCTTGCCAGGCTACAGCCACTTGCCAGGGAGGTGAGCTGTTTGCTTGGTTTCTCAGTGCCCTAAATTCCAACCTCCTAGGTGTTTTTTGTTTTTTTTTTTTTACAAGAAAAAACCCATATATTTAAAAACTACCATATTATTATTAATAGTATTATTATATTTTCATCCTTTCCTTCTTCAAAAAATTGTTATATGTTTGTAATAATAAATGCATTCATTGTTGGGTATATACATACACATAGAGTTTCTTTATATTTTTTACTTCCTTTTTGCCACTTCCCTAAAAGACTACATTAATGTTAACAAAGCTATTATTCATAATAGTTAAATTAGGACACAAATGTCTACAGGTTAAGTATTTATATTTAGGTATAAATACATCATAAAATATTATATTATTATATCTGCCAAGTTGATATTAACAGAAACATCACAGATAAATTCCATTCATTCTTCTAACTAAAAAATAGCAATTCATAGACTACATAGAAAATGCATGTTTATGTCATCATTTGCAATATAAAACCATTATTTTGGTAAGCATTTAATTACATTTAAGATCAAATATGTGATTTATTTTGTATTTTCCAGACAAGATGTCACTACACAGTTCAGGTGGATCTTGAGCTCACTTTGTAGCTCAGGCTGGCTTGAAATCCACTATGATTTTCCTCCGGTACAGGTATGGGCCACTACAGAAGGCCTCAAACACGTAATCTTTGGCTTACATTACTTTTAAATTTATTGCTACATTTTATTTTGATACATGTTTAAAACAAAAATTTTCATTTGTAAAGTTAAATGCTAATAACAAGTTTTAGTTTTGACTTACAATTTCAGAATATTTGCAAATCTTGCAAAACCTCAGGATAGTTTTATTCTAAATTACTACCAATATGAATATAGCTCATAATTCTTGTCCTAAATATAAATACCAGGGGCTGGGGATTTAGCTCAGCAGCATAAGCGCCTGCCTTGCAAGCAGGCGGTTGTGAGTTCAATCCCGGTACCAAGGAAAAAGAAAAAAAAAAAAAAAAAAAAAAAAAAAAAAAATATATATATATATATATATATATATATATACCAAACAAAAGTTAGTCACATGTGGGAGTAAGCACTAAAACTATTCTAGCATAAATGTTCAGGGGGCAGAAATTCCTAAACCTTTTTTTTTTTTTTTTTTTTGGCACTGGGAATCAAATTCATGACATCACATTTGTCAAGCAGATGCTTACACCACTGACCTAAATCCCTGGCCTCTGAAATTCCTAAATCTTATATATTAATTGATAATATACACAGATATATATATATATATATATATATATAGATAGATAGATAGATAGATATAGATATAGACATAGATATAGATATAATCTATATATATATATATTTCTGTTATTAAAGTATTGTTAATCAACTTTGTGTAAGCAGTAATTAAAAGGTCTAGATATAATAATGAAATGTTAAGAGTTCCTTTCTTATCTGTAATAAACACACTAATGATGAATCTTAAAAATAACCTTTCCTAAGAAAAGTCAGCTTGCTATCTGGTTAATAATTGATTATATTGAATAACTTTCTGCATGGATAGACAACAATTCATCCTCATTAGAAGAGTCATTTACTTTTTACATGCAGTTTCTTCCTTCTTTGCCGTGCTTTTGCAATGTGATTGAGAATCACTGTAATTATCATTGCTTTAGAGGTAGTGGAAAATAGCTAAGTTATTCTTAAGAACATTACCATTTTTCTAAATTTACCCAATACTAATAAATGATGCCAACATAGAAGGTACATAGAGCTTTGTAAAACAACTAAAGAAATTTTCTATGCTACACCACCTTTATAAGCCAGTGATTCTTGCCTATAACTTGATGTTTTGCAGTCTATTTAATCTTTATCTTTACAGAAATGAGATGACCCTAACAGACAAGGATACACCAGTTCTCTCAGCAGAATTGTACAGAAAGAGGCTATTATCTCATTTCTGTGTGATGAGACATCTGTGTCAATGAAATGGCAGATCAAAGCAGTTTTATTTGCTAGGAAAACACACTGCAAACTGCACTAATATGCTGCCATCATAATTTTTAAATCTAGTATCTTCAGCATGTAAGCTTAATAGAAAAAAATCTGTTTACTTCTTATTCTTTCACACAGGTATGTCAGTTATTACAATTGTATATTACTACTGCTATCTATTGCACAAGACACCACCTCAAAATTTTGCTGTTTATAAAGAGCATTTCTCTAGATTCTCTAGCCCCACTGGGCCATCCCTACATTCTGCTACCCTTACTTGAAATCTCACAGACAATTCCAGTAAAATACTGATTAGGAATGGAACACTGACAGATTTCACACATAACTCTGCAACCTTACTAGTCCTTCATGCGGTTTCATTCTTTCTGAAAAGAAGTCTGGAATTATTAATGGGGTACCTCAGGAGGCCAGAAGTAGAAGTTGTATTTCCTTTTAAATTCATAAATGCCAAAATGCCATGTTTTCTTGTGACCAAATGAAATTTCACTCTCTACCCATGCATGTATATATCCACCCTACTTACCACATACATACACATATATATACACAAACCACATAACCCCGCCCCCACATATGCATTACTTAAAGTTCCATCAGTTCCTCTGCAGATGGACATTTGCTTGAGTGTACTGGCTATGAAAAATAGTGCTTTAATGAAATTAGAATACATATGTTTTTTCATATGTTGAGCTCATGTTTGGAATATAAATCCAGTAGTGGGATGAAAAGTACTGTACCTATTATTTTGTAACAATATAAATGAAACCAGAGGGACTGGAAGTTAAAAAAAAGTAAAACACACAAAACCACATTAGAATTTTAAAATATTGCTTTCATAGAAATCAAGAGTGAGATAATAGTTATCAGAAATTATACTGGGAAATATATTAGAAAAGAGAATTGACAAATTAAAATGAGTAAGTTCTGGTGTTCTCTGGAATAACAAGTTGAACATGATTAAGAACACTCTGTCTCAAAATAGAAAAAAGAAATATCAATATACTCGTCTGAAAAAATAAATAATGTTTAAACTAATGGAAATGCAACTTCATAAACTGAATACTGTCCAATGTAAATATGATCCAAAAATTCACAACTTACTTCATAATTAGATACAGATATTCTGTCAATCAAAACATGCAATGATTCCCAGTATTATATTTCATCTTAATGTTGCAAGCAATGCAAAAGAATCAGAAGTTAACTTATAGTAAGAGAATAGAGTAGTATATTTTAATCTTTTATTCCTTTATAGTGAGATAACAGTTTCAAGAGACAGAAAAGTAGAAGGAGGAATAATAATAACAAAGTCAAGATGTATGAACTCTATGGATTGATATGGTCTTCAAAGTTAGACAAATAGGATATTCAGCAATAAGAAAAGTATTAGTCAGGCTTTTACCAGAGAGAACAGATATGACACATGATATACAGAAACAACAAGATTGGTTTACAATGGTCAGCCACAGAGTCCAATGAGGAAGCATGCAGAGAGTGTCCAGGCACTGGAGGCTGAAAGATTCAATCCAAGGTCTCGAGCTCACCCTAGTGTCTAATGCAAGTCCATACCAGCTGGCTGATGGGTCTGCGGCCCAAGGCGGAAGGCTCTGTGATGAAAGGCTGAAGAGTCTATGCTGGAAGCCAGTTGAGGAGCTCCAAACCAAAGGGAAGACTGGAGCTTCTCCCAAGAATGGAATGCATTCATCCTTCCTCCTTCCTTTGTATACCTCCAAGGGTTGAGCCACCCGAGGGTGGGTCTTCTACATTCTTGAGGGTAGAGGTGCTAAACTCATTTAGTTAAGCTTCTAAATGTTTCAAGTTGAAACAATCAATCAACCACTACAAAAAAGTAAAAGTTTTTTCCCTAAATTACTGTATTTCTGATATTGATGAGTATTCAGTGTTTTAATATTGAAAATTAAAATCTAACACAATTTTAGATACTTTATTATAATGATTTACTCTCATTTAAATCAGAACAAATTTAAGAGAAGTATTGCCTTTGAAAATAAACAAAGTGAAAATTACACTTTGAAAGGCATGTGCCAGTAAAATAATGGAATAAATAATAAAATTATTTCTGATTTTTTATTTAATTAGGTTGAGAATGTTTATGTTCAGACTCATTTTCAAAATGAGTGTATTTAATGTGTTTTTACTTAGAAATAAGTTAATAAAGAAAACAAAAAAAATATACTAGAGTCTATATGTTACAGGTAAGCCAGAGTTTCAATTCCCTAAAATGACTGTTAGTGCCTTTTAATTTAAATGAAAGTGAAGACTACTAATGGACAGAAAATTATGAAAAACATTCATTGAGAACAGTTTTTCAGAGAATATATATATATATATATATATATATATATATATATATATGTTGCTCTTCCAACCATATTCCCTAAAAACAAGAAAAAATGTATAAGTTATGTTGGCTTACCTTTGTTTTTCTATAATAATTTATTTTATAATCATTTTGTGCAAAAAGTAACTTTTACTTGACATTGCAAATTTCTTTTTCTTAATTTGATTTAAGTTTAGTAAATAATATTTTTATTTAATGTTTTAGGAAGGAACATTCCCATTAAGTGTTGATTACATGCTATTCACCCAGTCCAAATTGTGGGTAGGCTATGGTCTTGTTGGTAGGGAAGACTGACAATAAACACCCATTTCATAGCAATGGACTTTCCAGCCATGAACATAGGCAATAAGCCTGTAATATTTGGATGTGGGCCTTATAATTGAGCTCTGTTCTTTGATTATCAGATGTGTGGGCCACACATAGTCCCTAGGGACAGCATGCACTCAGTAGTTCAGTTCAGATATTTGCCATGGGTGTGTGTGTGTATGTGTGATATCCTTCCTTTGATTTGAAAAACAAAATATAGGTCAATATTTTTTCAATAATACATCTTGTATATTACATCTATTTTTATTTCAATCATGTAAGTACTTTTTTTCTTCTTGATAACCATCAAAAACATATTTCTTGATTCTTTGGTAGTAACTTTGGTTACGAAAAGCACACATTTTCACCAAGAAAAATTTAGCATTTCTCTGCTGTAACCTCAGGCTTTATTTTCAAAGCATTACCAATTTTCAGTGTTCCAAAGGGGAATATTATATGTCACCTGTTTATAAAAATAATAGACTTTCTGTTTGCTAGAATTGTAGATTCCTTCATCTGTCACAATAATATTGGAATACTTGTATGTACTGCTCCTGGCTACAATGTAACTATTTATCATCAAGAGTTATGCTATCTAATATAAAGATATACATAAAATGCTATAAATTACCCTATGCCAAGTAAATTTTATTTTCATTTTGTATTACAATTACTCTGTATTAAGTATACTTTACTTCCATTTTATTTCAAGTTCTCAATTTTAGACCCTAAGAGTTTTTAATAAAGTCAAAAGTGCCTAGACACATTTTCCCTCATTATAAATTATTACAGCATTGACAAGAAACTGGTACAGTAACTACATATTAGCTTAGAGCAGCATCTTAGGCAAAATATCTCAGTAATGTGAAAGACTAATTTCTTTTGCCTGAATAAAGTACTCTTAATGGAAGAAATATGAATTAATGATTTTGAGAGAAAAATCAAAACTTTATGTTTTAAAAATGTCTACTTATATCTTATTTATGGAAAAAAATCCCCAAGGCTATATTATATTTGTAAAGGCAATTTATGTCACTGTCTATTTCTCTTAGCTATATGGCTAAATGATTTAACACAGATATGTCAGCATTAGTCTCCTCTAATTTCTCTGAGAGTATGAAAAACATGTAAGTCATAGTGAATCTTTTTGACATAAAGGAGCGTATAGCGTGTTTGGTAGCATAAATGGTTAATATCTTCAGAATATATATCTACAATACTTCTTGAAACTAGTAAAGGCAAATATAAATCTATTACATTAATTCAGACACACAGATGTGTTTATGTAAGAATGTGCACATGGGTATACACACATGCTAACATGTGTCTCAGGTATTCTTTTAATCTCCTGGCTCTTCAGCTTTCTTCAGTTTTATAAATTGTAGCATTTGACTCTGAATTAGCGTGAGACACAGGAGATATTTCTAATGTTACTTAGAATCATATAGTTAACATTATTCTTTTCTGTACTGGAAGCATCTAGCAATAAAAATAATTTTAAAAACACTCTTTTCTTTGTAAAGTGTAGCAACTAGTATTTATAAAAAAGGAAAAGTAACAACAGGGATACAGCTCAGTGGCACAATTACCTGTTTGGCAAGATCAGTGTTCTGAACACAATCTGGCACACACACACACACACACACACACACACACACACACACAAAACATTTTCAAGGTTAAATTCATTATAAGAAATTTCTTGAGGTTGTCTAATTTTGTAAATCATTAGAGTTCCAAGTATTGGTGAGCAATTTTATGAAGATCTGTTGGGAATTGTCAACCAAATTTTGACTTTTTACCATTCTTGTGCTTTTCTTTCAGAACTACAATGCAGTTATAAAAATTCTAGAACAAATATATATTTTAATGGTTCTGTATCTTCCCTTCATTTCTCTACTAAAAACAAATCAATATATTCTATGTAGTGCTTATAGTATGGCCTATAGTTCCAGATTGCATTCTTTAAAATGTATCTTACAATTTTTATGCCACTTATGCTGTCTAGAAATTCATAAGTCTTCTGATGTGAATCATGGTAAATATTTACCCAAGAATTCCCAAATACTAAACTGTTTATGGTTGATTGATTGACAAAGAATCACTGGCAATAGAATCAGTGTATTCATATACTCCCATAAGTATACCCTGGCCTGCTGGGTGCAATTCTTGGATGAAACAGATCCTTTCAGCAGCACCAACTTCCCCCTTCCAGTTTCTGTGTTCACAGTTCAGCACACAGCTGGCTGAGACCAACTAGCTTCTGCAGGCTCCTCACAGGCTGAATGATTGCATGCTACAGTTCTCCCACAGTGGTGCCTACCTGGACACAGGGCCCACCCTACCAGAGCAAAGGGATATATTGGAAGCCTTCTAGAATGATCTAGGCAAGACACAAAGCACAGTATCCTTCTCAAGACCAGTTGTCCATAAGGGTCTGTGGATGCATTGGTGAGTGACACTAGATCAGAGCATGATTGCTTTTTCCCCCTCACTGATAAAACCTGATGAGAAATGTTGCTGTAGTGGTCATGTTTGTGCCTGGGACCACATACTTAGATACTTAGTGAAGTCATTTATGGCAATAATTTGGAAGAAATGTTTCTTGTTGGTTTCTATTGTTCTTTGAGTAAGTATTAGAGCATGTAGTAAGACATATTACCTATGAGGTTCTTTCTTGCTGTGATGGAGAGATGGGGTTGTTCTTGGGATGACACCCATAGTAATCTCTGGCTGTTGATATGAGACTTCACATGTAATTCCTAGTGGATCTGTGAAGCCTGCTGATGGAAAGATAACTCCTGAGACAGCAGGCATAGACATGGCGGACAGACAACAGCAACTACTGAACGCTCTCTAAAGGCTCGGCTCAGAGGCCAGGAATGATGCGGACTAAGGAGATACGAACCAGTAGAGATATGCTCTGCTGACTCAGGAACGAACTGGGCTGAGAGAATCCAACTTGGAATACAGTCCTGGTGCTAAAATAGGAACAGAAAAATCTCGGTGTGGAGGCTCGACTCCGCGCCATTGGAAACCGCGGCTTGGATTTCCCGCCGCTTGGCGGCCGGCTACCTCCACAGCGGCTCAGCAAGGAGAGACGCGACCCCCGAGCTCTGGGAACGGGCGTCTGGGAACGGTCTCGGAAACGTGACGGGCAGGAAGGAAGGCTGACTGGTGGCGAGGTGAGCAAGGAACTGACTCCCTACCGCAGTCTGACTCCAGCGGAGGATTTTCTGGGCGCGGGCAGTCCTGTAAGAGCAGGGCGCGGTGGCAACTGCAGCCGCGCATTTCCCTCTCGGACGGGATTGGTGAAAGGTGCCTGGCCGGAGGGACGCTGCTCGCGGACTCCCTAGGCTGGCCTAGCCCAGATCCCAGAGCCTGACGGTGGCCCGGAGGAGCGACCGACTTCCGCGTAGGCTGCCTCCTCCGCAACTCCCTGGGGCGCAGCGGTGAGCTGGAACAACTAGCCAGCGCAATTCAATCAAGCTGTAGCTGACAGGCAGGGAAGCCGGGCCTCCTGTGTAAGATTACATTTTATAAGGAACAGAAAATATGGGGAAGGGAAGCAACAAAAAAGGCTCCTCGACCCCCAATCCTGAGAATCAGGCAATAGTGGACACTGTACCAATATACATTAAGCGCCATTTAGAGAGCCTCATAGACCAATTCAGGAATGAAGTTATCAATGACCTGAAGCTAGAAGTATGCAGAATAGTTAGAGAAATGCTAAGCACCACCCAGGAAAAAGCAGATGGTGGAGTGGAAGAACAGAAAAAGAGGGGAGAATTGCTTGATGGAGAAAACAGAGAAAGCATTGAGTATGTGAAGCAGGTGCAAAGGGACTATCAAGAAATCAAGAAGTATACCCAAGACTGGCATAACAGCTTGAAAGAAACTAAGGACAGACTATCTGAATTGGAGGGCAGACTTGAAACATGGGAGAATGAAATGAAAAACTTCTTAAAAATAACAAAGAAACACACAGCAATAATACAAAGACAAGAAGATGATAAGAGGAGCCATAACTTAAGGATTAAGAACATAAAAGAAGAAGTAGGGACACAAACAAGTGAACTACAAAAGCTACTCACAGAAATAATCCAGGAGAATTTTCCTAATTTAGCAAAAGGTAAAGATACTCAAATGTATGAGGCATACAGGACCCCAGCTACCTACAACCCTAACAGAGAAACACCCAGGCATATAATAATAAAAATTCCAGAAATTCAATACAAGAACAGAATATTAAAAGCTGTAAGAGACAAGAAACAGATCACTTACAAGGGAAGACCCATCAAAATTACAGCAGATTTCTCTTCACAAACCATCAAATCACGAAGAGCATGGGGAGAAATAATTCAAGCTTTGAAAGATAATAATCTACAGCCAAGATTGAGATATCCTGCACAACTGTCCCTGGAAATTGATGGAAAAACGAGGTGCTTCCAAGATAAAGAGGAACTGGGGGAATTTGCAACCACCAATCCAACCCTACAGAAAGTATTGCAGGATATTCTAAAAAAAGAAAAATACAAAGAACCCAGAAATAGGGGCGGGGAGGCCACAACGAATAGAGCAGAGACCAAAACGAAGAAGACAAACTGACAGCTACTGACAGAAAAAGAGCTCAACAGAAATGAGACAGAGAAGATTGGATGATAGGAACAGCTTTCTTTGGAGAAAATGACATCTTAATAGGTAATGCTGATTTAGTATCATCTTGTTTTGAAGTCTCATCTAGCTTTTGTTCTTCTGTCTCCAATGGTCTAAACAGGTTGTATCTTATTGGATTTTACTATGTACGATAGTATAAGAAAAAACCTTTTAAAGACAAGGAGATTATACAGAGACCATTGTTCATTTTCTGTTAGTCAATTCTAAATACTCTATAATGCTGTTATTCTCTTAAATGGATTTACATTGTTTTGATATACTTAATGCTACAGTATATGAAGTTGTACTCAAGGACTTCAGGGAGGGAGTCAATATGGTAACTATTTTTGGGTCAGGATTAGCTGGTGGTGAAACACTATTCTGCTTAAATGGTTATGTTTTGATCTGCCCTGTTTCGCTGTTATGCCCTCTTTTTTTCTCAATCTCCACTCCATTATTTACTTTTTTATTTTTACCCATTTAATTACAGGGAAAAATATAGCAGGATATAATATAGTAACCCACTTTGACTTTCTATTATCTCGATTTGAAGCCCTGTATTACTCTCACCATCTTGTTTTTGACTGAGGTTCCTATATTCTGTTTTGCTGGATAGTATCAGGTTCGAAAGTTTAGGCATCAGCTGTGAAGATAATGAGATTCATTATAACGCCCATTCTCATTGACTTTTATCTACTTTTGAAGACCTACAATGTCTCCAATGTTTTGGTTTTGTCGGTTTTATTCTTTACGGTTTTGTTCAATTGTATTACAACTAATGATATAGGCAATTCTATTAGAAATAGCGGGAGGCATTAGGGTAACCATTGTTGATCACCTTGTATTATGTTTTTATATTATCTATTATGTCCACCCTTTTGACTTGACCGATTCTGTTCTGTTATGTCACATTTGGTTTTACTCTCTTCCAAAAAAGCAACAAGAACCGTGGGAGCAATGAAACCCAAAATGTGTAATAGTCACTGTACAAAAGAGAGGAAAAGAAAGTGCTCTAAACTATATAACTGCATGTATATTTAAAAGTATAAGATAGAAAATGATATCACAGAGTTTTATTGGATCATTGAACAGAACTGTTTGCAGTATCATTGGTGGAATGTCCACTCTACAAGCTTTAATTTTGTGACTTGAACAATTATTTCTAAGATGGCAATATGTAATCCATTAACTAGTGATTTCCTACTGCGCATTTTTTTATTCTGTAAATCTGTATAACTTGTACCCCTTCACTGCTTTTTTTCTTTCTTTTCTTTTCTCCTTAAATAAAAATTAAAAAAAAAAAAAAAAAAAAAAAAGAAAGATAACTCCTAAAATTCCAAATGTGCTGAGGCAATTGAAAAATGATTTCAGATCAGTGAAAAGTGGGGGCACAAGGAATATGGAACAGACTAGAGTTTAGGGAGCAGATAAAGTTCTTTGAATAGCTTGCCCCCTGTGACTCAGGGATATCACTGAAAACTTGCAACAGTCATTTTTCTCAAACTGTAGCTATTACTTCATGGAAGAATACTGATGACAACCTCATGTGAATGGGCTCTGAAACCAGTGCCTGGTTTCCTCCTGACATTGGGCCAAATTGAAGCAAGAATGTAATAAAAAAAAAAAGAAAAAGAAAAAGAACAAAAGGACTAAAATTCACTTTATGCCTGGAAATATTTTACATTCACCTCAAGTTGTTGTCATTTAGTATTTGCTGTGGTCTTCATTCAGACCTATCATTAAAAGGATATAAAGCATCCTGTTGAACCATAATCTGCATCTGGACTGTGGTTTTATAGGTGGATCAGAAGGAATTGTTTCCAGTCCCTGCTTCTCTGTGGAAAACCAGGTATGGACAGGGAGCACATGGACATGGAGAGAAATCTGTGTCACTTCACTGTGATTGATATGAACTTTGAGATATTAGGTATTTTGAGTGACCATTTTTGTCTCACTCTGTGTCCAGAAAATGATTCCATAGGTGACTTGTAATCCTCAGGGGATCATGCGTCAGGGATTTTGGAGAGCCTACAATGTTTCTGAAAATTCAATAAGGTCTGTAGAGTCTACAGTCAGCAATGTAAGTCTCCCCTTAAAGCCACTATAACTCTGCATGACTGTAACCATTACACGGGCACTAGACTATGATTTAGTCAGTTACTCTTTTCCTACATGTTTTGCATTTCCAGTCATTAGTGTCAATTATGTCTCCCTAAAGAAAAGTCTATATAGCTTTGGATAAACTTTCCTCTACCCTCATCCCAACTCTAGCACAAATCTGGACATATAATATATGCTTAATACTGCTGACTTTATTGAAATATATAGTTGTCAGTCACTAGAGATTTAGGATGTGAGAGTTGGCATTTCCTAGGGAATAGGGAAGGAAGTGGAAACACACTGACCTCAAATGGACCAGATCAAAATCTGAATGAATTGTTTTAAGAAATTCTATTTCAATTTACACACATGTATGCCAGAGGTTTTTCATGTTATTGACTTGCTGCATTAACTTCTGTATTCTGCAGTTTTGTGTAATGCAAAATGCCTGTCTTGTTCCTTGATATGCTGATTAATGCAGCCACCTGAGCTCACAATCCAGTAGACTACTCCTGCCTTCCTGCCCCAGGGACTAAGGTGGTTGCTAATATAGCCAATGGATTTGTTTCCAAATATCTTCATTGTTTTCTCCAAAACCTCTTTATGTTAAGTGCACTAGTTATGGAAATTATGGCATTTAATGAAATGGTACCTATAGAGTTCATAAATGTAACATATCTCTGTATCTAAAGCTCTTTGTAAATTCATCTAATATTTTTGAAAAGAGTCAAAATTAGTAATTACAAAGACATTTATAACCATGTAAATTGTTATGGTTGATATACTGTGTCTACTTGAGCTTAGAAGTTAAACTAAGAAACTCAGTAGGGAGCCAAGATTCTTAATTTTAAATATCCCTGTCCTGTGCAAGAGGAGGGCACACCAATTTTGTGAGTGTCATATCTGCCTAGAGGAGTGGGGTAGGGGATGACCTGCATACAATGTAAGGGAGAAAAAGAGGCTTCGTATCCTCCATTTTGTCCTGGCTGCTGCCTTGCAGTATTGACCCCACGCCATGCCACCATGCCTTTGAAACAGCTGATTATGGACTAAAACCATAATATAATCCACTCATGTCTTGGATACTTTTTGATAATTTCTGGGCCAAGTATCTGACACCTGAATAGGGGAATATCATAAAGATCAAAGATTCTGCTCTTCACAAATATCTTCATTCTTGCTTAACTTCAAAGAAATTGGTGAGTTCAGTTACACCACAGGGAGCCAGGGAGTGTACAAGATCATCCCTTCCAGTGGTTAAGTGCCCACCCAGATTCCAGTCACACTAGACTGGCCTCTGCAGGTTTCCCAAGCCTACTTGAGCCATGCCCAGTGATTTTCTTTCAATCAGGAGAAACTGGGGCTGCGTGAGGTGAGTTCCAACACACCTGTGTGGCCAGGGGAGAGTTTAAGATCCTCACTCCCAGTGGTTAAGGACCTGCCCTGCTTTCAGCCACACCACTGGGTTCATGAAGGTTCCCAGGACCCAATAGACCATGCCCAGTGACCTTCTTCAATCAGGGGAGATGAAGGCATGTGAAGTGAGTTCAAGTGCATCAGTGCTAGCCTGGGGAAAGCTTTGGACCATCACACACAATGGATAAGAGCCCGGCCAGCTTCCTGGAACACCACAGATGGCAAGGGAAGTTCTGCGTGCCTGACTGGACCACACTCAGCAACCTCCATTCACTCCCAGGAGCTGAGGGTGTAGGAGGCCACTTACAACACACCTAGAGGAAGCTTTGGAACATCACTTCAAACATGGAAATATAGGAAAATGACAAGATGAAAGACTAAAATACAATTGCAAATCTCCAGCCCATCCTAAGAAAGCCTAGGAGCCATGTAGGTAGAAGAAAATATATGCCATACACCTGAAATGCCTGAAATGATAGCAACTGAAATAAAGAAGGAACTCCAGGAAGCTTTAAAGGAATTCAAATTAGAAATAATCTCCCAGGTAAAAGAAGAAACCATAAAAGAAGGAAAAGAAATGCTGAAGACATCTAGGAATCTGTCCATTTCTTCTGTGTTTTCAAACCTATGAGAGTAGAGGTTTTTGAAATAGGAGATGCTATTCTGTTTTTCCACAGAGTCTGTAGTGATCTCACATTTTTCATCCTTATTGCATGAATCTGAGCTTTTTCTTTCCTTTTTTTAGTAAGGTAGGCTAGGGGCTTATCAATTTTATGTATTCTTTCAAAGAACCAACTCTGATGCATTGATTCTTTGGATTGTTTTCTTAGTCTCTGTAGCATTAATTTCTGCTCTGATTTTTATAATTTCCTTCTTTCTTTTGGCTTTGGTCTTGACTTGCTCTTCTTTTTCTAGTTGTTTGAGGTATAGCATCAGGTTGTTTATTTGTGCTTGTTCTGTTTTCCTGATGAGGGAACTCTGTGCAATAAATTTTCCTCTGAGGACTACTTTCTTTGCATCCCACTAATTCCATTAAGGTGTATTTGTATTTTTCTTTGCTTGTAGATATTGTTTAATTTCTTCTTTAATTTTTCCTGTGACCCACTGATTGCTCAAGAGTGTATTTATTTGAATAAACCCATGTGCTTGTGTGTTTTGCAGTTTCTTTTATCATTAATTTCTAGTTTCATGGCACTATGACCAATACCATGCATGGGATAATTTCACCTCTTTTGCATTTAAATATGTTCTGTGGGCTAGTATATTCTCTATTTTAGAGAATAGTATATTTAAATATGTTCTGTGGGCTAGTATATTCTCTATTTTAGAGAATTTCTCATGTAATGCTGAGAAGAATATATATTCTGATGCTGTTGGTTAGAACACTCTGTACATGTCTATGAAGTCCATTTGTTCATAGGTGTGATTCAGTTCTGTTATTTCTTTGCTGATTTTCTGTCTGGTTGACCTGTTCCTTGGTGTCAATAGTGTGTTAAGGTCTCCTGTTATAATTGTGTTATTGTTTATTTGATTTTTCATGTCTGTTAATACTTGCTTTGTACAGCTTGGTGCTCTGGAATTTGGTGCACATATATTTAAGATTGTTGTCTTTTCCTCTTGAAGTTTTTGCCTAACTGGTATCGTTATCTCTTTGAATCATCCTTGGTTTGAAGTTCACATTGTCTGCAAACAGAATAGTTACCCTCACTTTTGTAAAGGGTTCTTGTTGCATGAATTATTGTTTTCCATCCTTTGACTCTCAATCTGTGAGTTTCCTTTTAGGTCAGATGGATTTCTTGTAGACAGCATATAGTTGGTTGTTGTTTCTTGATCCATTCTGTCAGTCTGTTTCTTTTAAGTGGTGAATTGAGACCATTCACATTAATGGCTACAACTGTTATATTCTGGTTTATTGTTGACATGTTTTCCTGCTAGTGTTGCATCTTTACCTTTCCATTCTGTTTAATTATCTGCCTTGCTTAGTGGTTTTTTCATATGTGTATCTAAACTGTCTTTCAGTATTCTTTGCAGGATTGGCTTGGTGATCATGAAGTTCTTCAGCTGTTCTTTCTCATGGAAGTATCTTATTTCTCCATCCATTTTGAAGGACATTTTTGCAAGGTACAGAAGTCTAGGTTTGAAGTCATTTTCCTTTAGGATCTGAAATACTTCACTTCATGCTCTTCTTGACTTATTTGTGTTGAGAGGTCTGATGTGATTCTGATAGGTTTCCCTTTCTAGGTGATCCATCTTTTCTCTCTAACAGCTTTTAATTTCTGTTCTTAAGTTAAATGTCTGTGATGTTTATTATTATATATCTTGGTGTAGTTTTATTTTGGTTATGGCTATTTGGAGTTCTATATGCTTCACTAATCTGTATGTCAGTTTCCATTCTTATGTTTGGGGAATTTTCAGCTATTAGTTCTGTAAATAGCCTCTTGATATCATTTGTGTTGTCCCATTCTTTTTCATTAATCCCTATCTATCTTATGTTGTTTTTCTTGGCATCATCTTGCAGTTGTTGAAATGTTATTTCTTGAATCCTTGTTATTTTTAAAAGATCTTTCCTTTTCTGCAATCTTGCCTACGAGGTCTGAAAACCTGTCTTCACTTTCATTGAGGCAATTTTTTCAACTCTCAATGGAAGTTTTGATTTACTGTACATCACTTTGAATTTGCTACATGTATTCTTTGTGTTTCTTATATTGTTCATCCAGGAACTCTATCATTTTGCATTCCTCCTCTAGTGTTTTAACTATGTCATCTTTAGATGTGTTAATCATTTCTTTCATTACTTTTATCATTTCTTCTTTTACCTGGGAGGTTATTTCTAATTTGAATTTCTTTAAAGCTTCCCAGAATTCCTTCTTTATTTCAGTGGCTATATATCAGGAATTTCAGGTGTATGGCTTATATTTTCTTCTATGTACATGGTTTCTAGGCTTTCTTGGAATGGGCTGGAGGTTTGTGATTGCATTTTAGTCTTTCATATTGTCATTTTCCTTTATTTTTTTTCAAATAATGTTCCAAAGCTTCCCCTGTGCATGTTGTAAATGGCCTTCTACCCCCTCAGCTCCTGGGACTGAATGGAGGTTGTTGAGTGTGGTCCAGTCAAGTCTGAAGGCTCTCCCTTGCCTCCTATGATGTTTCAGGAAGCGGGCTGGGCTCCTAACCATTGTGGATGATGGTAAAATGTTATCCCCAGGCTAGTGATGATGAGTTGCAACTCATGTAGTGTGCCCTCAGCTCCCCTGATTGAAGGATGGTCTCTGGCATGGTCTATTGGTGCCCAGGGAAACTCCTGAGCCTGGTCCAGTGTGTCTGAAAGCTCCGCAGGTGCTTAACTGCCGAGAGTGCTCATCTTAAACTCTCCTGAAGCCTGTACCAGTGCACTGGAACTTCCCTTGTGTGGCCTCAACTCCTTGGACTGAGAGAAAGTCACTGGGCATGGGCCAGATAGTCCTGGGAAAACTGTGGAGCCTTGTCCAGTGTGGCTGGAAGCTGGGCGGGCACTTAACCACAGGGAGCAATGATTTTAAACTCTCCCCAGGCCTGTGCCCGTGTGCTGAAACTCATTTCATGCAGCTTCAGCTCAATGGATTTGTGTGTGAAGTTTTAAAAGAGAAAACTAAATCCTAACAAGAAAAATATGTGGAAATATAAAGTCAAATATTGAAGTAGGGTTGTAGCATTACAAAAACAATTAAGACAACCTACCAAAAATATTTTTATCATACAACTGAATTGGATCAATTCTGCTCATTATTTTATTTTGAGGTTAACTTGCACAACTTACCAAAATCATAAAAGTAATTTGTAGTGTAATTTTAATAGTTATTTTAAAATTTATGTGGAAATTCAGAACAATAAGAAACTGATGAGCAGAAATGGGCAAGATATATATCAATGAACTATTTTCAATTTTTTATATAATATAAACTCATAATCGACCTGTAAACACAGTTCTGAAGAACTCTCATTGCTATTATACCTTTATAAGACCAATTAATTCAAAATTTATACATATTGAATGAAGATTCCTAATATTCTTATGTCCTTTGCAATTCCTAAAGTCTTCCTCCTTTCTACACTAATGAATATCAAAAACTTAGCATTAGCAAACTTAGCATCACCCTTATTATAACATTTTTTCTCACATTTCACTGATTTTACTAAATAGTGTATTTGTGAGATATATCCATACTGTTCTCTCATTTTTTTTTGTTTCTGCTGTTTCATGTTATGAAAAACTAGCAAATTAAAAAATATTTTCCCAGTAAATTACAATTTTAAAATTACCAAGATTCACAAATATTTGTTTAATGATATATTAATATAGCTTATATACTAAGAATTTTATAAACCTAATGTATGCTCTATGTCTATGCAGATAATAAAGCATGCATCATTTCAAGTTTACCAAATAATAATTTTTTTTCAAAAATTTGGTCGTTACATGTCCATCATCAGTGTTTGACTGTATTTTTAGTCTTATTCAAGAGTGGGACTGATAGTCTTTTTAAATTTGGCTATTTTTGAGTGTTATAAGGTATCTACTAATAGTTTTACTTTGTATGTTTCACTAAAATCTGATGAGCTGTGTAGCTGTAAATATGTGTATTTGTTTGGATAGACCTTCTTCTTATCAATGTATGAGAACCATAACCTTCATTAAGCCATATATTTCATTAAGCTATATATAGCTTTTTGGGATTTAAGTGTTTTTTACTCTTTTATTTCTTAAATAAACAATAAATAGATAAATAGTGATTATGAAGGCACTGTATGTCAAGTTAATTTTTTAACTTTTATAATTTTCAAAATACTTAATGAGACATTCATCTTGAAGATATAAGACAAGCTAGTAACATAAAATATATTTTAATGCATTTAATCAACAAGAATGCTTTTATTATTCAGAAATAGAGGATTAACATATTTTACTATAATTTATGTTAGTGCTCTATTCTATTAACCTCTGACTTAATTTTGACTGCAAATATTTTCATAGCAATCATTCTAATACAATTTATTTGTTAAAATATAAAGGAAACTTAAGGTCTGTTATAAAAATTAGGCTGCTATGTTTCATTATGAGTTTTTTATTTTAATGAAAGAAGATTTAGGAATTTACCATGACACATCTGATTGAAGAATGGATAAAATTGAATAGCCCATCTCAGTATCTGGTAGGCTGGAACACAAAGATGGCAAATGAAAACACAGCCTAGGTAATTTAATGACATAGTAAGACATTATCACAAAATAAAATTCGATCAAAAAAGTGAATGGGCTGATGATGTAGAGAATAAGCTCCATCTAGAGGACTGCAGTCAATTCAATTACCAGTCTTTCTGTCTCTCTCTCCCCTCACTCTCTTTCTCTCTTTCTTTGTCACACACACACACACACACACACACACACACACACACACGCACGCGTGCAGAATGAGAGAATGAGGGCAAATGTGATGGGGAGAGAGAGAGAGGGAGAGAGAGAGAATTATAGGGCCGCATAAAATTTCAATTTCTTTTTGGAAGGCAATATATCTCTGCCTCTTGTCTTGTCTTGTCTTTTTTTTTCTTCCTCTTCATTCCTTTTCTTTCTTTCTTCCTGTTTTTGCTTATTTACTTCTGAGATGTTTACATGGATTTAACTGTTGCTTACACCAGAGTTCATTCCTCTGACTGTGTGAAAATCTTGTCATCTTTTATTTATAATCATTTCAATGTGATGTGACAATATAAAGTTTTCCTTGTATTTATTTGTGGTAAGATTCCTAGCACTTCCTAAGTGATGAGTTTAATTGTCTTCCCATCAATTTTGGAAGAATTTTAATGTGCATCTTTTCAAATGTGCCATCTATCCTATTCATTTTTCATTCTTAGATTTCAGTTTCAGATAACACTCCTTAACTATATAATTTTTAATCTACTCTTCATTTGGTTTCAAATCTCAATGCATCTTATTGATTTATGTTCATTTCAGAACATTCCAGTGCATTCATCCTATTTTTGATTAATATACTATTAATTATTTTTAAAGTCTATTGATTGCTTTTTCAGGTAACTTTTATTTAGTTTTATCTTGCTATGTTAGAGTTAAAAAGCTACCATTTTTCCTTTGTTTTTATTTGTCCTGACTGTTCTGTATTTTCTTTGTTTTATTTTATTTTTTCTTTAGATTGTTTTAAAATTGTCATCCTAATTTGAGTATTTGCTTGTATAAGTTTGCTTAGAGGGCTGAATTTAGGGAGTATTATTTAATTCTGGATGCTTTAGTAAAATACCATCTTTTGGGAAGCTTCTAAACAATGAAAAAATTTTTCACACTTTAAGAGGTCAGAAGACTAATAACAGAGTGCCAGTATGGTCAGCTTCTACTGAGTTCATTTCTCAATTGTACATTTCCAACCTTCTTTTGATACCCTCACATGGAGCAACAAGGGACTACAGGTTCTTTGTCACCTTATAAAATCACTGATTTCATTTATTAGCCCTCTACTTTTAAGATATAACTGCCTCAGAAAGATGCTACCTAAAATTAATGTCACATCTAAATTAAAGCTTTGATATAAGAATTCTACAGGAATTAATATTTAGTCCTTCGTGGCACCTTTAACTCAAAACAGAATTTTATTAGTGATTCCATGCTTAGTTACTTTTGTAGGTATTTTAAAGAAAGATATATGACTAACTTACCCTAATATCTTAGGGATTTTTTCAGTTTACTACTGAATTCCTATGTTGTGGAAATACCCTTAGTACCAAGATATACTGTCAGCAGTGTTTTGAACAGTCCTGGTTTTGAAACTAAAAGTCTCACATAATGGAAACTCCTTAGTCTTGGGGAAAATTGATTGACTGGTCATCTTAAGAGAAAGAGTAAGCACTGGGAAGACTAACTATAAGGAAAAACAGAAAGACCGTTGAGAAAAAAAGCATGTGAAAAAGTATATTAAAAATTATATGGGTATGTATCATATGTAAGAGCAAAAAATAGCAGTACAATCAACAAGTGTTGCCTGAGGATGAAATGAAAAAAGATTACAATCACTTGAATGAAAGATAAATACAAAAAGTTTACTCCAAAATGGGAAAAAATTTTGCATTAAACAAAAGGAAATAATATAAAAGTAAAAGAACATAAAAATAACAAGATAAAGATAGTACTATTTAGTTTAAATTTGTGATAACAAACTACAACCAAAGTGCAGGAAAATAATTTTTTCTAGTAGTCACATTGTTGATCTTGTTGAAGCATTCTCATGTGAAGGAGAAAACAAAAGTAAAATCAGGAAATTAGAGTTAAAAAGCTACCACTTTTAATTAATTAATTACCTTTAAAAGAAGGAAGACAGAAGAGATCTTAAAAGGGAGATAAGTCCTTCATTCTTGTGAAGATTTTCTTTCTTTTTCACTGTGTTTCTACTCATTATGTTTATTTAAATTCTTTCATTTATTAAAATATATTTTATGGTCACATACAATATGCTAGACACTCTAGTAAATTATTGAGATAAAGCAGTAAATAAAATAAAAATGCTTCCTAGTAGAGGTTACATTTCTAATAGGTGGTACAAAAAACATAGTTTGTATTTGTGTTCAATTCATACTGAAAAAGTTACCATGAAATTAGCAATTTAAAATACCAAAATATTTATACCCTTACAGTTCGAAGTCCAAAATTGCACAAGAGGGCTCATTGAGTTCAAATAAAGGTGTTGTCAGAACTGTTTCTGTTCCAGAAGTTCTATGGGGCAATCTGTTTTCTTGCATTTCCAGCACCCTCATTCTTCTCATACACATCAGACCACCCTTATTTCATCTTCAAGCCAGCAATGTCCTATTTGCCTTGTATTAAATTACACTAGCCAATATCTTTGCTTTTCTGCCTCCCTTTTTCACATTAAGACCATTATAAAAATAATAATTTAGAAGACCCTCATTACCCACCACAAACTCTTTAAATGCCAGTTAATTAAGTTTATTTCCATGTGTATTCTTAAGTTCATTTTTCCATGAAAAGTAATAGATACACACTTTCCAGAAATTAGGACATAGACATCTCCGAGGATCAGGATAGTTTGTGTCATACTATTGAGTAAGTAAAGTGTAGCAATTATTAGAAGTGTTATGGAAAATTTTAAACAAATAAATAGATACATGTTTATAGTGTGTGAGTATAAATAAGTTAATGTTTTGAAAAGTTTTAAGTTCAAATTATTTATGATATAATAAAACTAATGTGATGTTATTTTGTTCTGATATTGTATTTTACATGTTTTTTAAAATCTTAAACAGAAAAATCAGCAAACAAACCACTTATAAATAAGAGTAAAAGCAAAATGACAACAACAACAAAACAAGGATGATACAGAATTTCAAAACATGATGATGGGGATTTAACAATAGTTGTTATATTATGTTGTTATCCAAAAGTTATTGCTCAGGCTACCAAATGAAAGCATGCAAGTTTGATCAAACAATATAATTTCCCTTTGAGCTATTACATGGTTTAACCTGACACATATCCAAAACACATTAAATGTGACATATAATTTTATTCTAAACTTCCAAAACAAATTTGAAGGAATCTTAATGTTTACAAATCAGAAAATAAATAGTCACAGTTTAAAATAGGAAGATGAGTACTTATTAACATTGAAATAATAGATGCATTCATTGTAGTACAACAAAATTTCGAGGAAATCCAAGGCTGGGGACATAGCTCAGTTGCACAAGTGTTGGCCTGGCAAGCACAAGGTCATGAGTTTAATCCTCAATACCAAAAAAAAGTGAACCTATTTTTTTCAGAAGATTGAAATATACTAAAGCAATTAGTAAACCTGGCTTTCCTACAGAACTTTAGTAGAAGTACAAGTAAGAATATGTATATCAATCTTACAAATCAGTAAAAATTCAAAACTAAAAATACAGACACATTGATTACTTATTAGTATTAAAATAACTTATTTTAGTAAAAATGCCTTGGAAGAAAAAAGACTATGTTTTAAAGGACTGAAATTTACTGAAGTCTTTAATAAATACCTACATTTTTACAGGCCCTAGAGTTTTTTTTTAATAACTAATGGCTTTTATTTTTATTAGTGCATAGTTTTAGTACATAATGATTACATTCTTCATGAGGAGTTGGTAAATATACATAACACAACTTAAAAATCCTCTTGTCCTTTCCTCAGACCTTTCTTTTCCTCTTGCTGCATCTCTTGGTCTCCTTTGAACTTGTGAAATATCAAACTCCCTGTTTCCTGTTATCTATCTTTTATTCTACTCATATTTATTTTGTGTTTTCTCATATAAACGTGTCCAATTTATTTCATTTAACATTATGATATCAAGGTGCATTCACTTCCCTATAAATGATTTAAGTTTATTCGTCTTTATAGCAGAATAGTATTCCCCAGTATGTAAACACTACATTTTCTTTATCCACTCATATGTTGATAGACATACAGTCTGCTTACAAGCATTTAGCTATTACAATTTTGGTGCTACAAACATACGACATACATATCTGACTGTAATATGGTGGCTTATATCTTATGGGGTAGATACCTAGAAGGAAGATAGATGGGTTGAATAGAATTTCTATATTTAAGTTTTTGAAGAATCTTTTTACTGATGTCTGTGGCAGTTGTACCAGTTCATGACTCCACAAAAATGCAGAAGGGTTGTTTTTCCCATTACCTCTCTAGCATTTGTTTTTTTTTTTTTTTTTTTTTTTTTTTTTCTTAATGATGGCTATTGTCTCTTGAGTAAGATGAGTCTCAGTGTTGCTTTAATTTGCATTTCTCTATTGATCAAAAATGTTTAGCATTTCTCCATGCATTTATCACGATTTGCAGATGGTGTGCCTCTACTTAGAAGACTCAAAACTCCACAAAGACTCTTAGAATTAATAATAAAATTAGGTAATATAGCAGGATAAAAAATAACCTTATAAAAATCAATACAGTACCTGCACAACAATAATGACCCCATTGGGTTCTGGATACAACTCAATGGCACAGTGACTGCCTGACAAGAGCAAGGTCTTGAGTTTGATTTCTGATAATAATAATGATAATAAAAAGAGCAAAATCATTGAGAAAGAAATTGGGTCAGAATATTTACGTTCGCTGTTTTTTAGAGAGTATCTGTCAGCTTGATTCACCTCACTATGTTTGCTTCTTAATGTGAAAACTGTTTGCTGTTACATGTTATATTACAAGAATATTTATAACCAAAGAAATCAGTATCATGTGCACATATTTGTATTTTTAAAAAATAGATATTTAAAATTATAAATTGTAAGGTAAAATTATATAATGATTTTAACAGTTGATTAAAATCTGTGTAGACTCTAGTGCCTTCTCAGGTGCCTATTGAAAAATTTAGAAGTCTGTGCCTCACCTTTTTTGAAGTCCATAAAATTGCTCTTCTGACTCTCCATTTTACTATAATGCTCATTATTGTGTCTATATTTATTGGAGGTATGAATTTCCATTTTTAGTGACAGCAGTCTTTCAATTCATCAGGTAATTTCAAATTTTTGAAATCACATTACTGCCTGCATAGTTAAGGAATTTGCTACATGTTTTTAATAAATATAGCTTCAAACTAAACTAAAAGAAAACAGATTTTCTTTCAACTTTAAACTAAAAATTTAAACAAAACTTTTACTGTGTTTCATTTATTCCTGAGTGTAAATATTCTTAGTGTTAATATTCTTCCATTCTTAAAAGTTACTTCTGCCCTTTATTATTCAATATTTTTATCTCTTGTGATACTATTTTAAAATATATTAATTTTCATGATTCCCAATTTAGGATTTTTAGTTATTTATCTCCCCCCCCAGAGTTCTCTAGTTTCATATGTTCAGATTTCAATGAAATAATTTTTTATATCTTTTCTTTAAACTTATTGATAATAATTAAAATTCCTAAGAGAGTACCACAAACTGGTGTTATTTTCTTAAGAATGAAAAGTATTCCTCCTTATTCCTACTAATTACATTAATACTCCATGAATTTCAGCATCACTGTAATATATAGTATTTGGTAACACATAATTTGCAAGCTCAATCTCTTGCTTTTATGCATATTTCAATCAATCCCAGCTGTATAAAAAAGATGTATTGAATGAGGCATGTGGCATATATAGCTAGAACTTTATAAAATAAAGAATTTAATGGCTTTAGCTACAATATATTTTAGCCTTTATCAATTTAAACTAATTCTAAATATACTACAAAACTATTTCTAGATTGAGAAACAATCATATTTTTTACATCACTTCAGGGAGGTTATCTACTATGTTAATTGAAAGCATCCTGATTTAATTATCTTGGTTTTTCTAGCTCATAACACCTATCCTTGTTATACTTTTAGCTCCCAAAATTTGTTCTTTTCCCAGAAAAAGATATTTGTATTACCACTCCACAAACCAGTATCATCATTTACTTATTTAGATGAAATTTTACATTATCCTTAGGAAAAAGGAAAAATCTTGTAGGTTTTTATTACTTGGTAATCATATGTCCTGATGCACACATGGTGTACTGACATAATTACTGATAACATACATTTTTAAGAGTGTCATAATTTGAAAAATATACTATATTGTTCCTCTATTACTTGCACAAGTCGAATTAAAATTTAAAATACCACAATTTCTAAAAACAAACAAATTAGTACTGATATTTATGAGTTTAAAAAATTAAAGTGACATTATTCATTTCCTTGAATGGAAAGACTTTTGATAAGTGGCCTGGACATTTCAGCACATTTTGTAATGTATATTAATTTTAGTACTGCTGTTAGTATTTTTATGGAAAAGTCAGACATGAAATAATATCAACTAATAAAACTGGATTCATATCATATAGTATCCAACTTTCAGAGCAGACACTTGACTTCTTTTTTTTTTTTTTTTTTAAGACCATCTGCTTCTTAAAGGAGCTCCTACTCTTACTGCATGGTCCAGCATCAGGAAGTGCTCCTTACTGACTCATGAAGATGTGAAATGGTTGGCACAGATTGATGTTAATCCTAAAAGCACTCCATCAGAAAGAGATCCACTTAAGATTGGCTCCTATACTATATTTTTCTTAAACAATTTTTGGTCAAATCAATAATGTTCTGTATAAAAATATGTGGTGCTTTTCAAAATAAATGTAATTTATAAATAGATAAAATTTTTGTTTTTTCCTCTCTAGGTGACTCTTGTGGACTATAGCAAGCACACATTTAAGAACATGACATATAAAAGTGTGAATGACTATTCCTTCTTGATTTTCTCTATTTGAAGTATGAATACTTCAATTCTAATAGTAGTTAAGTATCTTCCAAATTCAAGCTTAATTTTAGAGAATACTATCTGAATTTTGTTCTAATAAAAATTCCCCTATATACTTGGCACCACATCAGTCAGTATGATAATTAATATTTCTCTTTATGATTTGTTTCTGTTGTTTTTCACTGAGACATATCTAGAAAACTCAAAATGTATAAAATTCAATTAATTTTGCTTTTATGACCAGCTTCCAAATTCATTCTTCTCAAATATTTCAGCTTGATATTATAGTCTCCCAATAAATCTGTGCTGTTTACAAATTTTGAATTCATATCACAGTATTTCAATGAAAGTTTCACAATCCACTTTTACTTATTGAAAGCTTTACTCAGAATTTCTTAAATTATAATATTTTCACATTTTATTTTAAATAATCTAAATAACTAAAAATACAAAACCTGTCAAATTTCTTGTCCAAATAGTCATCTAAGTTTCTCTTTCTCTTTGACACTTATTATGGTTTGTATCTGGGTGTTCTCCCAAAGCCTCCTGCAGTCATTGGAGCAGGATTGTAGAATTTGTGACTGATTCATGCTCCAATGCTGGAATTATTGGAGTGAGTGCTACCAACACCTTGGGGTATGTGTGGCCTATATACAATATAAGTAACAGAAAGATTATTTTGTCCTCACACTTCCCTTTTTGCTCTTGCTGTGCTTGCTGTCTTTCACCGCCATGAACTCTTTCTCTCTGCCATGTGCCACAATGTCTTGGAGCAAACTGAGTATGGAAACAAGCCTCCATGAACAATGAGCTAAATAAATTTTTTCTTCCTTTATTTTGGGCATTTTGTCTCAGCAGTGAGAAAAATGTAACTAAGACAACACAAAACATTGAGAACTGCATTAAGAAATTATTTTAACATTCTAATATAAGCTACAAAAATTAGTATATTTCACTTTGAAGTTTCCTTATATTTGTTTATCATGTAGTCTCTGAAGATAATTCATGTATTTGCTTTGTTATCTACTTTGTTCAAATATTCCACAATAATAAATATTTGTAGATAATAAAGAAATGATTTTAAATAAAAATAATGCATATAATACTGGCATTTAAGAATATGTGGGCATACAAAGTGTCTATCTCATTCTGTTAATTTATACTTAACCACATCGATATAAAATATTTCACTTGTTAGTGTGTTTTTCCTTACCCTTTCTTCTGGTTATATACCTATGTGAAGCAGATGAACTATGGTCCCTACTATTTTTATCACAAGTAATAGTAGTATGCAATATAGATGTGAAGTTTTCATACATATTTTATGGTTTCTCTTTGACAACTTTCTTCCAAATTACAGTCCCTAAAGGGACCAGAATTGGGTTCCCAATCTAGCAGTTCCTACCAGAGAAGGAGAGCTCATGCTGATTTGGTAACTGCTAGATCAGAAAGTGAATCTGTCTTTCTCACTGCTGGAGATTTTGTTTGTGACCAAAGGTTTACTATTGATGCACATACAGAGCTTTCATTAACGCAGTGAAAGTTATGCATGCACTTCACCAGGGGTAGGTTCCCCTTAGTGTTGAAAGATGAACATTCCTAAAATAAACTCTTTTTACATCTAAATTGCAACTTGCAGGAGGTCTCACTCCTGAGCTGTGCAAAAATAAAGAGTAAAACTCTCATGTGGATAATGAGTATATGCAGAATTCTTCAGTGGATAATCACCAACATTGGCTAAAGCAAGATGCATCTGTGCATGCATAATAACAATCTCAAAAGCTGTGCAGCTTGGAGAATGGTTTGTTGTCATGTGTAGAAGAAATTAATCTAGGGATAAGAAGTTATTATGGCACCAGCTCAACTAACTGTGAAATAAACTTAATGTAATTACATTTGATATGAATTTAAGCATGTAGCATAATCATTGAATTTGAAAAAGATGATTCTGGGAGAATATGAAATATCCATAATGATAATTATTTAATAATGCCTGAGGAAAATGTCTACTAAAAATCCTGGATATGCCTCAAAAGCAATAGACAAACAAATTTTTCACATTTATGGTGAATAGGAACTGAAAATTATGCTTTGCTAAACAAATAACCCATTCTACAGTGGACTGGCCAAAACTGAATTTAGGGGAGAAAAATCTGACTTGTAGATGTTTTCCCTGGGAGATGACTCTCTTTGTGACAGTGATTAATGCTCTCATTTTGTTAACCACATGTTAATCTTCTACATCTGTGCTCTTGCTTTCCTAGATTTGTTTTACACTCTTCTTCATATTTGACATTTTCTATTAACCCTTATCTTTTAAGAAATCCCAATAATGTTTCTTCTCTTTTTCTACATGCTCACCCATAAAACTTTAGCTAAAATTTTACATCTAGAAGGAAAGTAAAGCTAAATTTTATACTGTCTCTATCATTATCTTTCACTATTATCATAGCTTTTTTAAAAAGAAAAAAGAAAAACATTAGAACTTTGCAATCAACCACACATTGTTATACAATTTACTGAGAAACTGGGAAACATAATAATGTTGTTAAAACAACACAGACTAGGGCTGGAGCTTTAGCTCAATCTCAATCACTTACCTGGTAAGCACAAGGTTGTGAATTTCATACTTGGTACTCAAAAAAAAAAAAAAAAAAAAAAAAGAAAGAAAAGAAAACAAAAAATGGGGCCCACAGCTGGAGCCACCTGGCCATGCCGGAGGAGGCGCGGAGAGGACCATGCGACTGGGCACCAGAGCTGAGCACCACGCAGTTTTCTGAAGAGGCAGGATGCTAATCTAGACATGGAAAAATGACACCAAAGGAGATTGTTAAAAGCTCTGGAGCCCCGAAGCCAAACACTGTGCAGTTTTCTGACCATTCCACACTGTGCTGGGAAGGCAGTGAAGGCAAGCTGCGTAGTGTGCAGTAGACTCAAGAGGAAGACCTGCATTGAGCCTGGTGAGTACTAGGGACTGGGTCCCGGGGCTGCTGTGGTAGGCCAGAGAATATTTTGGAATAGGGTAGGGCCTGCCACCATGGTGACATCAATAATAGAGAGTCTGGTAGAAGACATCTTAGAGTTGGGCTGAACCTGTGGCTCGGTGACATCACCGAATCACCCCTGTCATAGAGAGGTCTGGTGGAGGACATCTTGAAATTGGGCAGAGCCTGGCACCATGTTGGCTTCAGCGGCATACAGAGAACTAGTGGAAGACATCTTGGAATTGGGCAGACCCACTGTCCTGGTGCTCCTGGCACAGAGAGGTCTGGAAGAGAACAGCTGGGATTGGGGCAGAACCTTGTGCCATGGTGACATTAGTCAGCTGCTTCTGGCACAGAGAGAACTGGCAGGATCTGCTGGGGCTGAAACAAGCCTCTGCTTGGGGCCCAATAAGCAGATACAAAATAGTCACAACTCTGTGACATCCAGAAAGTACAGCCTAATTTACGATTGATTGGCACAGAGGCTGGAGGCTAGCCTGCACTGTCCCTGTATTCCAGCCGACCCCAGATAACAGCAAATTGGGGAAGACAGCAAAAACTCAAGTCAGCATGCTTCTGAACGGCCCTAAGCAATACGGAGAGGGCCAGAGACCCCTAGGACACTCCAGTCTGAAAGAAACCAGAAACATGACAAGAGATAAAGAAAAAAAAAAAAATCTCCAGCTGCCCAACATGAGAAAATAAGCCCAGGAGAAGTAAACACTGAAGAGAACAAGCACAGTATCCATCCAATACTGGACACAGCATCAGCTGAAATTAAAAAATACCTCCATGACCTCACAGATGAATTTAAAGCTGTACTCCTAATCTAAGTGAGGCAAGATATAAAGAGATTAATTAAAGAAATGACAAGCCCCACCCAAGAGAACACAAATGGAAGAACTGAGGAAATCGGAAAAGAAAGAGAAACTTCTGCAGAAGAATTTAACAATAACTTAGAATACACCAAACAGATCCAAAGAGATTACCAGGAAACTAAAAACTCCATTGAACACTGGCAAAATGCCCTGACAGAAACTAAAGCCAGCCTTCTGAAACTTGAAGAGAGATTTATGAAATGTGATTGTTAAAGAAAAAACCTCTTAAAAATAACAAGGAACCAGAAAGAAACAATTCAAAGGCTAGAAGATGACAAAAGGACACATAATTTAAGAATAAAGAATGTGAATGAGGAAGCAGGAGCAACCAAGAATGAAATAAAAAGAATATTCACAGATATACTAAAGCAAAATTTCTGATGTATAGCAAAAAGAAATGATATCCAGATAAAAAAGCCATTCATAACACCAGCTACCTACAACCAAAACAGATCTATGCCTAGACATATAATAATCAAGATTCCAGAAATCCACCAAAAGAACAGAATATTAAAAGCAGCCAGAGAAAAGAAGCAGATTACCTACAATAGGAAAATTATCAAAATAACAACAGACTTATCAACACAAACTCTTAAATCAAGAAGGGAATGGGGAGAAATATTCCAAGTCCTAAAAGAAAATAATATGCAACCAAGACTCATATATACCCATCAAAACTCTTTCTCAAAATTAATGGAGAAATAAGATGCTTCCAAGACAAGGAGTAACCGTGGGAGTTCGTGGCCATCAATCCAACCATACAGAGAATGCTGAAGGACATTCCAGAGAAAGAGAGGTAAGGGATACCAGGATTCCCACAACAGTGGCAGAGAGGCCTCAATGAATGGGGCAGACAGTGGAATGAGGGAATAAGGTGGACAAATTATAGCAGAAAACTGGAGTAGCAGACATGAGGCAGAGACAGTAAGCTATAGTCTTTAGTATAGACAGCTCTGAAACACTATAAAAAAAAAGGCAGAGGTCATTGTTAATAGTGTATCAGGATTTAAAAGACACAGTAGTCTTATCATCATATTTAGTTTGAATTTAATTTGTTCTGGTCTGTCCACTCATGTCAGATTTCAGGGCACAGATATGGGACCCAAAAATAGCAGGTTATACCATGGTAACTATCCTTACTTTCCTATTAACTTAAACTAAAATCCTGTATTACTTACATTGTCTTGCTATGACTGATCTTAATTGAATCCGATTCATAAGACCACGGGTTTGCCTTGGCTGATTTTATTTGAATTTGGTATGCTTGTTAGTATCAACCCTAAAAGTAGAGGCAACTATTCTGAAGATGACAAGATGTAAAGGATATCCATACTGGTATTAATTATTAATAGCTCTCCAATCCTACAATGCTTTCAAAGTTGTGTTTTTATAAAAATAGATAATACTATGTTTAACTATATTAAGCTGATGATGTGGACAAATCTATTGAAAATAACAAGCGAAAACATAGTAACTATGGAAGATCACCTATATTGTGGTCTTATATATCTTATCCATTGCATGTTTTTCTAGGAAATTGTTTTGCTGTCTTGCTATGACTTGGTATTCCCTATAATACAGAGAGGATAGATATATATGTAGAAATTCACACATGGTTTTTTTTTTTCCTTTTTAATTATTTACGGGAACAGATTATATAATGCAATTTATAATGAACAGATACTCTGAAGAAGAGACACTAAGAAACCCAATGCTAATTTTGTAACATTGTGATATAAATTCTAGCAATACTATTATTCACTGTTCAGAATGATATTAGTCTAGTCTCTAAAGTTCAATTTCAGCATATGTAAAGATGGGGACGGCTACCACAAGAGAATGAGAGATGCAATAGTAGTTATTATTGTCTTCCCCAATGTTAGGTCTTCAAGACCTAAAAAACCTTCATCATTCTGTAATGATTTGATTAGTTCTATAATATGCAATATGTATATAATGTGGGTGAAGATGGGGACAACTATTTGTAAGAAACTAGAGACAGTTAGATAGACAGTGAAGATCTCCAGTGGACTTGCTTTGAAATCTGTATTTCTTTAAATTGTTTTTTAAACTGTTTTGTTCTGTTTTGATATGTTTAATCTTACCCTCTGAGATGTAAAACAAGTGTGTAGGACTGATAACCATATTACTGAGTTTTTGTTCAATCATTGAGCAGAACTGTTTGAAGTGTCACTTTTTGGATGTCATTTTAAATACTTTAATTTTGTAACCTGAATAGCTATTTCTAAGATGACAATATGTAATTTGTCAACCAGCGATTTCTTACTGTTTATTTTTCTGTAATTTTGTATTATTTCTACCCTTTTTTATCTCCATGTATTTTTGTTTCCTTTTCTTTAATTAAAAAAATAGAAAACAAAAATTAATAGACTTGAATAGACATGAGGGCAAATATTTTCCAATGTTCTCTGTATTATTTATAATCTATAAGAAAATCAGTGTCAAATTTAGACTCTACAGTCTCTTCTAATATTTTATTAGATTTTATTGCTAACACTATTTAAAATATACTTAGTTTCATAAATAAGAAATTATAGCTGTTATGTCCTCTAATTTTTCCAAAAGAAATAGCCTACAATGATCTGAAGTATCTCTGGGAAAAGAAAGTTCCACTTTATAATAGTTCATGACTAATTAATATGACAGAGTTGTTAGTAAGTGTCATAGATTTTATGACTTATTATGATGAGCCAAAAAACATTGATTTTAGGAGACTGGTTTGAGTTACTCAATTAAAGTATATACACCCTCTTCCAAATAAATGGATGTCAAACACAGTTACATTATTGGGTAGTTTGGGAAGATTTTACAATATAGGATTTGCTCTTCTCTAAAAAAATTTTGACAATGGACTTTGGGGTCAGTAAATTTTCCAAATCTGCACATAATTTTAAAATGCTGCTTCATTTTAGAAATTCTACTGCAGATTATTGAATTAAATTTATTTTTTAAAATTTGAGAACAATTTAATAGAAAATTTAACAATAATGTATCAAGTGATAGAAGCTAAAAATAATAACAAAAGTATTTAAGAAGAATTGTTTTGTTTTATTTCTAAAATCTGGAGTAATACATAAAACTTTATTTAATAAAACCCTGGACACTGATTACTTATTCCATTTTTAAAATTAAATAGCATCCAGAATCTTTTTTTTCTATATTTCCTACAGTCTTACAAAGTACTAGTTAATTTGACCAAAAGTGATTATTATGACAAGAAAAATGCAAAAGAAATTAACAGCTTATTGTAACAACCTCAATACACTGACACTCTGTAACAAAGCTCAGAAGCTGTATCAGTGTTCAGAGGAGTATTCTGATTGGTAAAATTAAGTTCCTCCAGTTCAGGGGACCTAGAGAGTTTAGATTGAGTCTGATGTGTCTAAAATACCAAACTACAGAAAAAGAAATTAAAAGAGTGATGGAAGTTGCTTCTTGAGATCATACAATCAGAAACACAAACAACCTTTGTACTATTTACATTGAATCATTTTGCTCTCTACTTCCAATGAATTAACTATGGTCTTAGACTATGACAACTGAAAAGTTTGCCTTGAGAAATGTATGTAAAGAAAATTTAGTCAATTCTCTATATCACATTTAATCCAAAAAACTAATGTGCCCCTCTGGCATTAGAGGTTATAATGCCTTTGGTGGAGTATGCACATGGAGAGAGATATTAGCCTATGAAATGAGGAAAGAAAATATACTGATATGGTGTATAGAGATTTTCCAAATTAAAAAATCTGCTTGTGATCATAGTTAAGTATTCTTGTTCTTCTAAATATTTTTGTAAGCCAAAAAAATCATTTTAGTTGGTTTATGAGCCATACCAATTTAAATAAGGCTTAGAGGTCCTTCTGTGAAAAAGTTTTCAAAACCTTTTGAAGTTGAAACCATCCTTTCTCCTAAGAACTTACTCTGCAATCAGATCTCTCCATTGTCTAATGATTTAGAACCCTAAAAACATGCCACTTAAAAATAGATTTTACGTCTAGTTTCTAAGGAACTATTTTCTTATTTTTTCAAATCTCTTGCTAGATCTACATAGCTAAAAGCTTCAGAAAAGCCAGAGCCACACAATTTATTTGTCAATAGTCCAGTAGAAAGATGTGATCACTCCATGTTTTTTTTTTTATTTAAAGAAAGACAAAACAAGATAGAAAACGGGCAGAAATAGTACATACTTTCAAAGAAAAGAAATAGCAATAAATCACTAGCTGATGTACACATATTGTCCCCCTATAAGTAGTTGTCCAAGGTACACAAGTGGAGCATATAAATGCAATTTCAACCAGGGAGACTGCAAACAGTTCTGTTCAACTATCCAACAAAAACTAAGTATTATGGCTATCAATCCTATACACTTAGACATATACACATTCATCTATATCTTCCTTTATGTTGAGACCTAACAGAGCATATTAGATAAAAATTCTTCTGAACAAGTATTAATAATATTGCTGGATTTCACATCATAACACTCTAGAATCAGGATTGGTTACTGCTGTACCACTTTCTTTCAAATTTGTTGATTGCATCATGCGTCATCAGATCAGTGCTCATAAACTGTTTAGAGGTTTTATATAAGCTTGAGTCTTAATGTGTATTTCTATCATTTCTATGTTAGAGGGAAAAACATAACAAAGCAGGACAGAACTAAACTTTTTCCTATAGACATATAAAACTAAAAAGTCATATAAATCTGCTGAATAAGGAGTTCTATCCAGGTCAATATACTGCTTCTTGTTGTCATCAACAGAATTGGCTATATCATCACATAAAGTAGAATTGAGCATGTGAGTACATAACAGAATTAAGAGAAATACAACTTTATAGATAGAGCTACAAAAACGGGTAGTAATCAAATCAGAATGGATATCATAGTGAATCATTGTTATTTTCAGTATAGTTGTCTGCGCTCCTCAACTTATTGCCATCAGCCTTACACGTTTTGAATAAAATCTGTCAATAACAAGCAGCAATCAAACAAGTATGATATAACAGTAAAAGTCATACATGGATGCTGATTGAGTTAATAGGGAATTAATGATGTTCCTATGCTATGGATAGCCATCTGTGCCCCTCAGATCCAAAGCTTGCATACAAACTAGGACAGAATGTGTTCCAACCAAGCAGAGTGGTGCGAGTAAAAGGGGTTTTAATTCCAGATACACTATTAGCTATATCTTCTGCTTTTTTTTTTTTTTTGAGGAGTATTCCTCCCTTTTACTCCCCAGAATAAACTATGTATTTTTGGGTCTGCCCAACACTCACAGTTTTGTATTGGGGGGAGGGGGGCAATCTGCTATTTACTTAAGTGTTTCTGACCTTTCTCACTCCTGGGCTGGATTTCTAGTTATATGTCTTCATGTTTTAAAAGCTATCTGTTCAACATATCCATATATACTGATCTAGTTATCCCTATTACTCTCTGGTTCCCTATCATATCGAGTTTCATTTTCTCATGGTTGATTTTGGTCCATATAACCTTCTTCAGGCTAATTACATTTCCTATAAAGAGCCTCTCAGTGGACCCTATCTCTTGATCCACTCTGCCTGCTATTCTCTATTTTTTCCCTGAAGTTAGTGTATCTAGGCCATCTATATTAGAAATTACATCCAACCTTCTCTGCTTAGTTACTTTTGAGCTCTTTTTCTGTCATTAGTTGTCAGTTTGTCTTCTTCATTTCGCTTTCTGCTCCATTCATTGTGGCCTCTCTGTTACTGTTTTTGGAATCTTGTCATTTTTCTCTTTTAGAATGTCCTGCAGTATTCTCTGTAGAGTTGAATTAGTGGTTGCAAATTCCCCTAGTTCCTCCTTCTCATGGAAGCACCTTGTTTCTCCATTAATTCCTAGGGACAGTTGTGCAGGATATATCAGTCTTGGTTGGAGGTTATTATCTTTCAAAGCTTGAATTATTTTGCCCCATGCTCTTTGTGATGTGCTGAGAAGTCTGCTGTAATTCTGATGGGTGTTCCCTTGTAAGTGATCTGTTCCTTGTCTCTGATGGCTTTTAATATTCTGTTTTTATACTGGATTTCTGGAATTTTGATTATTATATTCCTGGGTGTAGTTCTGTTTGGGTTGTAGGTGGCTGGGGTTCTGTATGCCTCATACATCTGAGTATCTTTACCTTTTACTAATTTAGGAAAATTCTCCTGGATTATTTCTGTGAATACCCTTTGTAGTTCATTTGTTTGTGTCCCTACTTCTTCCTTTACATTCTTAATTCTTAAGTTATAGATTCTCTTATCATCTTCTAGCCTTTGTATTATTGCTGTTTGTTTTCTTGTTATTTTTAAGAAGTTCTTAATTTCATGCTCCCACATTACAAATCTGTCCTCCAGTTCAGATAATCTATCCTTAATCTCTTTCAAGCTTTTTTGCCAGCTTTCAACAGAGTTTTTAGTTTCCTGGTAATCTCTTTGAACCTCCTTCATGTATTCTATGTTTTCTCTATTTTCTCCATCAAACAATTCTACCCTTTTTTTCTGTTCTTCCATTCTACCATCTGTTTTTTTCTTGGGTGGTGCTTAGCATTTCTCTAATTTACTTATATCTTGCTTATATCTTCACTTTTGAATTCGTCTATGAGGCTCCAGAGATATCGCTTTATGTCTATTGATGTTGTGTCTGATACTGCATGTTTCCTGTCCTCATTCTCCTTTGCATTTACTTTTCCTGGATCAGTGTTCTCAGAATTGGGAACTGAGGACCCTTTCTTGTTGCTCCCTCTTCCCATAAATTTTGTTCCTTCCAAATAAGCGTATATAGGAGGCCCAGTTTCTTTATTTTCAGTTACAGTTTGTTTGAATCACACCAGCTAGGAGTTCCTGCCCTCTGCAGTGTTCTAGGGAGACACAGACTGGGGCAACGTATGTTGGACCCATGCCTCCAGGTCAACCTACTGAAGGCTTCATTGCTAAGGTGCACTGCCAGGTGCAGGGACCTGGTTTGGGCTAGTCTACTGGGTCTTAGTCCACAGCATCACCCAGGCCAGGCACTCCCCACCAATCCTGCTTGAGAGGGGACTATGCAACTGAAGTCATTGCAGCATCCTGTTTCAGCTAGTCTGCCTGTTCCCAGAATGTCCTCTGTTGGAGCCTCCTTATCTATGGAGAGGTCCCCATTCCTCTCACTCACTGCCAGTCAATGCAGGGCTCTCCACAGCTCTGCTCTCAAATTGGTTCACTGATTCCTGCTATCAGAGCTTTCACATCTCTATCCCTGCTATGCCGATTCAGATGCAGCAACGGTGGCAGGAAATTGAAATTGCGGTTTCCATGGCATGGGTTTAAGCTTCAGTGCTGAGATTTTATCTGTTCCAGTCATAGCACCAGGATTGCCTTTCCAGTTGGTTTCTCTCAGCGTGGTTCATTTCTTAGGTTGGCAGGGTATATCACCACCTGCTTAGGACTCCCCACACTGCACCATTCCTGGATTCTAAGCTGGCTATCTCAGAAAGGCTCTGTAGCTATTGTTATCTATCCACCATGTTCTCCTAGAATAATTCACTAAATGTTGATATGAAGCAAACTTGACTCTAAATTCTTGTTGTAAATTGACAAGTGCATAAGCAATATAGAACTTGTTTCAGGTTTGATCACCACTATTATTTGAATATTTCACCAATCCTTATTTTCCTGTTTTAATTATATGAGTCTCCAAAAATATATTTATTGTATGATTTAAGTAGAGTTTCTTTCCACATTTCCATTAGATATAATAATTCCTTACTTTCTGTCACTTGTATCTATTGGTAAGTCTTGTATTATTGAAGAAAATTCTCCTTGCTACAGGGACAGCAATGTTATTAATGAAACTGAATAATAAAGTATTATTATTTTTTTAAATTAAAAAGAATAGAAATGATTATATAGAATTTCAAAGCACAATAATAGGAGATTAATAATGGCTAATATATTACATATTGTTACCTTCAAAATAGTTATTCAGATTACAAGATATAGGCATAAAATGGTACAACAATTAAGCCATGAAGGAACAAACTGTTGTTTTTGATGAACAGAGATGAATAGTATAGTTATGAATCATTCTTTCCCCTATCCCAGCTGTTAATTTCTTTTGAGAAATTTTTCTCCTATATTTTTACAATATCTATCATACATTTTGACTCATTTACTTTTACAATTTTTAAAGTAGATAAAAATATGATATTTATAATTGTGAGTCTGATTCATTTCACTTATGAGCATGGTATCAAGTTGCAACCATTTACCTATAAGAATCTCAATTTTATCCTTCTTTATAGTTGAGTAATACTCCATTGTATAGAAATACACATCATTTTTATCCATTTTGCAATAGATGGGTATTTAGGCTGTTTCTGAGTTTTAGCTATTACAAATTGGGTTACTACAGACAGGGGTGCACATATATTGCTACGGTATGAAAATACCCAGAAGGTCAGTGGCTGAATTGAATAGGACCTCCAATCCTAATTATTAAAGAATATCCACGCTGATTTCCACAATGGTTGTACCACTGTACACTCCTACCAGCAAAGGAGAATGTTTCCTTTTTCCCCGAAGCCCTACCAGAATTTGCTATTGGTTGTTTTCTTAAATAGCTATTCTTTCTGCCATGAGATGGAATCTCAGATTTGTTTTAATTTGCATTTCTCAAGTGACCAGTAGTGTTGAAATACTATAATATTTTTAACCACCTAAGATGACCATTCTTTATTTGGAGCTATTGAACTTACAATTAATACCTCAATAAGTTTGTTTCTATTCCAACCATGTGAATTACTGCTGCCACTCACAAAACATTGTTAGCACAGTTGATAAATACCTACGGATATCTTTCTTAAGCTTTTTTGGCCAATCATGTCCGTTTAGTTCCACTTTTTACATAAATATCAATTAAGACTAATAGACATCAGATTTTCTGGTTCCCATTTATTGTTTCTACAATTACTAATTCTTCTAGTAGAACACCTGCCTTCTGTTGTTTTCATAGAAATAATGTAGAAAATATAGTGCTGTTTATTGAGTCCTATCAAAAGAGAAATTCTAAGTCCACTTTGTGACACAATCTATTACTTTGCTACAAAATAATCATTTTTTTTTTCATTTGAAGTCTTTGTAGTTACAGGGTTTCAAAATATTTTTACCTATGTTTTTAACAGTTCATTCTGATTTCTATGTGATGTGAGAAGTGTGTGTGTGTCTGTTGTGTGTGAAATGGGTTTTAAAAAAAACTCTTCTCTAATTGATATGTGCATTTATCTGCTAAACATCTTTAATTTTCTATGTCTCATCTAAAGCCATTTCTTAATGAAAAATATTTCTCACAATATTGTTTACTTCATCAATTACTCATATTTTCTTTCGCAAGCACTCTGATTCCTCAATGAAATAGACTCCTGTAGAAGTTTTACAGTTGTTAGAGGATGCTTGATATCATGCTGACTATAATTTAAGCAATTATTTGACTTACAACCCTAATGTACTTGCACATCTGAATATTAATATTATTTGCAAATTTCTAAAAATATACATTTGAATTTTTACATAAGAAACTATTTTAAATTGTTACATATCTGCTTTCCTAATAATGTATATATGAATATTTTTGTAGGGCAGGATTCTTCAGTTTTTGACTGATACTGTATAGTTTTTAACTGATATTGTATCTGCTGATGTAATTAATAATAATTTACAAGAATATTTTTTCTCAGTTTAAAGTATTACAAATAACAATCTGTAAAGAAATAACTTATTTGTGTATCTTATTCAGCTTTTTAGAAGGAACATTTATAGTCACTACTTACACAGAGAGTGTTACAAAATTGGACCATATATTATGGATATAATGTTTATGTTTATACTACTAGAATCTTTAAAAATGGGAAACCTTGCTTTATTTTTAAACTCAAGTAATTTAGTATGTAACCAAAAAATGCAATGGGACACCACCAAGCTTCTACATTGATATGAACATTTCATTTTTCTCCTAAGTTCTTGCTGAGGATGGAGTGCATCATATATTCTTAACAGCATGAAATAATCAATTCTTCACTACAAGAAGATAAGTTTAGTAGGCAGAAAAATATTCTGATAGATTTAAAAAACAGTCATGAAATTTGAAGCTACAAGTCCCTCTCTATTTATGTTTTTCTTATACAAAAACTTGTTAAAAGTTATAAAGCCATGGATAAATGATTATTCAAAAAGTCTTACTCTACATAAATATCCCTGATAAACTTGATTATATGTCTATTTCCTAAGTATAAAATTAGATAAAATTTTTCCTATTGAAGGAAAAACAGATTTTAAATACCCCTTTCCCTTTTTACTTATATCTAAATTTCTTAAAAACTGGATTCAAAAAAGGAATTTTGTCATTTATGACAACTAAGTGAACCTCAAGAGCATTTATGATAAATAAGTCAGAAACAGAAAGGACAATTCATTTCTGAACGTGAACTCATTTGTGTAGTATCTAAAGATTTCAAACTCTTAAAAGCAGAGAGTTGAAAGGAGGTATCTAGGAGACTGAGTATACACAGTTAGTATTTGTCAACTATCTATTGTTAAAGAAAAAAATATCTGGTGGAATAATATAATATAATAAGCCACCTTCCCAAAGTATTCTCCAGTTTACTTCAGTTACTTCACTTATGGAAGTGCTTTCTTCTAATCCTCATAGCCTTTATTCTAGAATTTGTTCTCCATTAATGTAAGATTTTTCTGGGATACTGTTCTATACTCTGATGAAGATAGATCTATGCAAATATCCTGCAGGATCTGCTAATAGTCTTTTCATTTGTTTTTCCCTCAGGGGGAGAGTTTTAATTATATACTCTGACTTTAACAATAATTTATTTTTAAACAATGTATGTTATGGTTTGTTTATAGATGTCCCTCCAAAGTTTCATGTAACTATAGGTGGAGATTTTGAAAGATGGCTGACTCTAGAGTATGTGACACAGGAACTGATACCTGGTGCAATTCTAGAATTAAGGACAATAGGATTAAGGGTATAACTGTTACCCATGCTAAGTACCCTTGTATAAAATATAAAGGATAGCATATGCCTTAGTTACTTTTTACTCACTGCTGAGACAAAATACCTGATGCCCAAAGTTAGAGAAGGAAAGGTTTATTTCTTACAGTTCTTGGAGGTTTCATTTCATACTCAGCTAGCTGCAAGGCAGGGTGTCATGGTGGCTGCAAACAGCAAAAGTGAAAACAAAAGAGAAAGACCCGCCTTCTTCCCACCATTACCCTGGCTCTACTTCTGGGTAAGTGAAACACTCACAACACCAATCTGAGTGCTAAACAATGAACCAATCACAAATGCTAGATTCAATCACCTTCATGAGTGAATGAGGCATTAGGGGGACCATTTAAATAAACCACCACAGCACACCTCTCCACCAGCTGGTAGTAACTTCACTGATATCCTTAGAATGCATCTGAAGAAACCCCAAACTGTAAAATTTAAAACTAAAACTACTCCAGAATTTAAGGTGTATTTTATACCTGGGATATATACTTTTTAAAAAGATATAAGGGATAGAAAGGGCTATGGGTTATTCCTTGTTGCTTTGCAACCTTCTGCCCACCATGAACTATTTCTCCTTTGCAAAGCCTGTCCGATCTGCCACTGTGCTTGGAGCCAACCAATTATAGAATACAATCTCTGTAAACTATGATCCAAATAAACCTTTCCTCCTTTAACCCTAGATGTTGGATTCTTTCTCTCTGCAATGGAAGAAATGTAATTAAGACAGTGGAAATAATCCAAATTGAAATATTATATCTTATTGCTAATTAATGTCAAGTAATAACTTTTATCATTATAAATTAAGTGATACTGAAAAATAGCATTACCCCTGAATTCAAATCTGAAGGGCAGTTAAATCACACATTATCATTGATTATCTCTATTATTAATACTCTTCACACAAAAAGTAGACTTCTTCAGCAATGGTTTTAAGTAAATAACCTTTTTATCTGTCTACAATCCTTTGCAAGTTGATTGTTGCCAGATAGCAATCCTTTTCCCCTTTCTAAAACCTGGTCTTGCCTATAAAAAATACTAGCAAATAGGTTTTCAAAAAGTGATAATATGTATTTATGAAGCCTTATAAATTCTTCAGGACCTCCTACCCCTCCATCTTACTGTAAATGTTTTCTGGAAGTTGCATAAGTCCTTTGCATAAAAAAGTGTCAGTTTAGATAAGTCAGGTAAAATATATATGCTAGGAAAAGATCAAAAAGAAAGTTAAAGACAAGCTTCAGTTTTAAATTTATTCTCCAAAACTCAGGAATCCAACAGATACTCCTTTGCTTGGCTTCTAAATATATTGTCTTGCCACTTGGTTAAAAAATGAGTAATCAGCTCTATGGCATAGCATTATAGTCATTGACCTAAATTCAATACATCTGATTTGAAAATTCTTCCTGACCTTGATAAGTACCTATAGAGAAATGACAAGTTTAAGGACATCTCTTATGCCTAATTTATTTTTTCTACTAACATCTCTCAGTCTACCATCTTTCTATTTTCACCATATATTCCATATATTTGCAGAAAAAACAAAAACTCCATAGACTCTGATACTGACCTGGTGGATAACTATCCACAATACTGTCTTGCTCCCCTGTCCATCTTGAGCAAAAACAGCCTCCCATTCCAGATGCAGCCCAGGCAGCCAGAGAAGCAGCTTGCACTTCCATTCCACCCTCTCTTCTTATACTTCTTATCCGTTATTCTCATCAGCAAAGCCCCTCTCACTCCTGTAATCCTTCCACTACCAGTGAAAAATTTTCCAAAATGAAAATATAGGCTTAGGTAATCAAAAATTCATAAATTATTTTTGGCTTCAATTTGAGTTGGCATTTTTGTTTAGTTGATATGCTTACAATATTTATTGTGGTCTGAGACTAAAAGTACAGGATTAATTTGTTCTTCTACTATTTCAATAGATATAAAATACTTTTTGAGGCCATTTGGAGAGTTGGAAGCAAATCATATTTATCATGCAACAACCTGAGATTACAGAACAACACTAAAAAATCACCACAAAAAAATAGAATAGGTACACTTAAATGTACAAACAGCAGAAGAGAAATTTGTTATAAGAATATGCTCTAATTTTAGTTTATGAAGAATCTGCATACTGAGTTCAAATAAATGGTTCCAACAGTCTATGCTTCCCACCAACAGTAGGTAAGGTTTATTTTTCTGTACAGCATTTGTTACTGGTTGATTTCTGTACAGCATTTGTTATTGGTAGCCATTCATGCTGGAGTGAGATGGAATCCCATTGATCAGTGATGTTGGAAATTTTTTCATATGTTTATTTACTGTTTGAACTTCTTCATTTAAAAAGTGTGTATCTATTTCATATGTGCATTTTTTAGAATGAGCATTTAAATTTTGGGAATATTGTTTAACTTAGTTGTTTATATACTCTAAATATTAGTCTTTCGTCCGAGGAATAGCTGGCAAAGATTTTTCCAACTGTGGGGGTTGTAACTTCACTCTGTTCATCACTTCTTTTGCTGTGCAAAAATTTAAAAAATAAACTAAATGTATCATTTGACCCATCTTGGTATTCCCCATCTTGGTATCTTCCCAAAAGAATTAAAATTATCATTTCCTAACTATACGTGTGCACCCATGTTTATAGGAGCAGTTTGTAACAACTGAATGTTGAAAACAGCCCATGTGCCTGTCAACCAATGAACAAACATGTGGCTTGTTTTTCTAAAATGGAACAATACTCAGCCACAAAGAAGTATAAAATTGAGACACTTCTAGGTAAATCAATGTACCCTGACACCACACTCTTAAGTGAAATACATCAGACTCGCATATATAAATATAACATTGTTTATTTTTTATGAGAAACCAAAAGTTTAAATAAGAACCAACATGTATAACAGATATTTCAAAACTGGAAGAAACTGTTCAAATGGGAAGAGAAACAACAAAGAGAAAAGAGGAAGGAGAGAAAAAAGGGATAAAGAAATAAAGCTTTTGTAAATAAGGATAAGAAGAATAATTGAATGGAGAGAAAAGGAATGGGAAAAATTAAGAATCAAAATATATCATGTAGAAGTACAAATTCCTTTTGATGAATGTGGTCATTATGTATATCTAAGTTATACCAATGAACACTAAAAAAAGAAGGAAATACCAAAAATAGGATAATGAATACAAAAAATATTGTACATATAGTGTACATTTTTTCTATTTTGATGTGAGACTTTGTGTGATTTGTCCTACCACAATAGAAAAAAAAAGAGAAAACAAAGATAAAAGAAAGAAAGATAGAAGAAAATGCTTCAAATGTGCCAAGAAAGGGTTTGTGGAGGATTCTATTTATAGAAAGCAGTATGTTTGCTCTTGGTATGACAAAGCTTAGCCTGTTCCTTCTAACAGCTGCAGTGATACCATGATTGTTATGCTAAAATGGCTTATTGTCTTTTATCTCATCTTTTCTACAAAGTTTTATAATTTTTCTCTTTTCATATTTTATAGAACTTCAACTTCTAAGGCAACCATTATTGGCAGAAAAATAATAATAGTAATAACTGATTCCTGATTTTATTTTATATTTCATGGTGATTGATATGTAGATACGATAAGAAGATCAAACCTAATGCTCCTGATGTAACACTGATATAACTAATATCCTTGATATTCAACAACTAAGGTTAGGAGATCACAGTTAAGATTAACTGGTCTAAGAGGGCAGATAGTATTTAGGCTCTTGCCTTTAAAGGTCAGTAATACTCAGGACATGAGGGAATCTTTTTCAACAGGATCCTACAACTTTGTTGAGTTCCCAATCACTTGTGTAGGGAGATTGTTAAAATCAACCAAAGGTGCAGTATTATTAAAAGCAGAGTCAGAGAGAATTATCTCTCAGACTTTCACAAGAAGTAACCCATCCTGTGACCATCCTGATAGGTAATGCTGATGAGAAACAGAGGAATTTATAGATTATCCCAAATGTAAGTGGCTGGTGGCCTTTAGAGTAATAACTGATATTAGTACATATCCAGTACTTAGTTTTCATTGACATAGGTCTTTTTTGATTTGGTCTTGAACATCCAGAAGAAATGTGCATCCAAAGAATTATAAAAATAATATAAATATAGATAAGACACAAAAAAGGGGCTCCAATCATTGACCTCTGCTGAAACCTAGATACACCAGTGATGGAGATCATTATGAAGTGGCACTGAGTAGAATATAAAATTAATCAGGTGGCTTTCTACATCTAATTATAAATCTGCCCCAGGCCTAGGTCCCTTGCTTGGAAATGGGCAGCAGATCCACAGTAAGTGAATGTTTGTGAATCATTATTCCCATCTGAGGCCTTAGAGGTCTGTGATGCTATGATACCTCAAAGAGAAATACAAGACCATAGCTAAGAATGCCCAACTCCAATCCCAATTAGTAAAGGCTGACACTAAAAGTATTTCACACCTGTCACAACTTGTCTACCTGGAGATAAGACAGTGATATCTTTAACGATTCCCAAGGTTCTGGTCATTTTCTCTTGTTTTTCTCAGTATCTCCTTCCTATGTTTGAATATCAAGTAAATACAAGCTTCCCAAAAAAGTTCTTTGTCTCAACCCCTAGAGAATCTTGAATCTTGCTAGAGGGTTTTGATCTTCCTGGAGCTCTAAAAATAGACAACACATTTTTTTTTTTCATTTAAGCTTGCACCATCCATTCATTCAGGAGGCTGCAGGCCTGATCAGTCTGAGATACACCTGTAGACTGATCGAACAACCAAGAGGTCACAACTGCTTTTCCAAACCCTTAAGGAACAGAGTCTAGATGTGACTCTCTCCCCAATCTCTCTGTCTATTCTAATGGTATAGTCATGCTTCTTTAATCTCTTGGTCTGCATCTTTGTAGGTGATACATATAGAGGTTCAAGCAGTACAGTAAACATAACAAGAACTCCTCCAGAGATCATGGGATTCATGAAAGTTCAGTATTGTGTTTTGGATTCTTTCCTTTATAGTGATTGCTATTCATCTCATTGATTACTACTATACTTAGTTTTCAAAGCTTCTTACCAACAGGATTACAGCAATTACACAAATAATTGGTAAAAACCACATCAATATGGTCCTCCTTCTATAATCTAGACAAAATTCCAATAACCACTTCTAACCAGAGGAAGTAGCTAAGAAAATATTCATTGACCATTTCTGCTATCTAACTGTAGAATTTGAAGTGAAGGAATCTGATCACTGGCATTCTAGGTTGATTAGAGCACACTATAAACCTCTTCCCACCCCAGGGCAGTCCCATATCAGCCCTGCTATTAGTAACAACCATTACCTCTTGTGTTTTTTCAAAGCTCATTCTTAAGTAGGCACAACCCCCTGTTCCTGAACTCTCCTTTCCTATGGTCCTATACAGACCCCATAGTCTGTATGAGAGGATCTGGCCTGACCCCAATGCAAGAGCCATTGTGCTCAAGTTTGTTCTGAAATAAACAAGTTCTGTAGAGTTCCTACCTTTATTGTTTTGCTTTGTTTTTCCTAACAGGTATAAGCTAGAAAAGAAATAAAAAAGAAAACTGTAGGTGTCTAGGACTCTTTTTGTAGAAATAGCAATTTAAGGGTGATTATCTTTACTGTAAGAATATATTTAAAAGAAAAATATCCTTCCATATTTATAAATTCTTTGCATAACCTTTTTTTTTTGCTTAATAGAGTATAAGATTGACATTTTAAAATTTCATACCATGATACTACTCTTCTAAATATACATAATTATTTAAAATATTGTTGAGTACAAGTTTGTGAGGGTGGACCTCATTATATTACAGTAGAAGTCAAAAAGATTTTCATTTTCATGTTCAGCAGAAAATGTTAATTGTCTTGGTGAGCTAACAGGTAAGGGAAATGTTACCAGAAACTTCTTCTTCTGTGGGATGCATTATCTAGGTGATGAAAATCAGAAATTCACCAGGAAGTAATCTATTTATGAAAATTGTGTATTTATAAACTTTTGACATCCTGAAATCTAGAATGTGTTTTAGGCTGAATTATTTTTCTTCATTCCAGAATTTCACCTTCAGATACCTATTTTGCTAAACATTATATGCTTTCCATATTAGAAATGATAACCTCTTCACAAACCTCTAGATTGGTTATATGGCACTAAAATTAATCAATATCAGGAAATATGACAAAGTGTCATGAACAGGAAGAAATACATCCTTAATAATTTAAAATCAAACTAAGTTAAATATGTGTAAAACTGCTTTGAATTTAAGCTACTTCATTTGCAAAATTGGTAGGATTAACCATGATCTCTTAGCTAACACTATAATGTAAAGTTGCAAATAGTTTAACAAATAATGAATAGAAATATAGACATATACAAATATATGTTCAACTGAGTTTTTAAAGCTATATTAAGATTGGCTAGTAACAAACAACAAGAACTACAGAGTGCTTTCTTATTTTTGCATTGCATAACTTTCTTATTAAATTGTGTAAATCTTTTTACGCTCACAGTATAAAAGTTTGTTGTCATATGAGAAATGAAATTAAACCATTTACTCATAAGTATCATTCTCTTACCTAATCTTTTAACTATAATGTCTGTTAATTTTCTTTTAGAAGTGACTGTTTCCTGAATTTTCATAGTATGTAAGTGATGCAATTATCACCTCAGCCAGACATCTTTATTTTCTTTTATTGTGTCATTGACAAAATCAGAATATATTCAAACGTTCAAAAAGTTAATAGTTAACCATTTGTAAGAAGTGAAACCTTTTATATTGACAAGACACCAGAAAATGTCTGTGTAAGAAGTGTCAGAATGAAATACTGAAAAGCTGGCTTCATATTGAGAATCTTTACAGTTTAGTGCATAAGTCTTCCTACCTGTGGCCCATTACCATAGTATGAAAATCACAAGGGAAATAATTGCTAAAGGGTGTATCCAGCTGATTCTCCATTGTATCTTTACATTTATGAGGAGAAGATAAAGAGCAATATTCAATCTAGCAAGATCAGAGTTTATGGCTTCTGTTGGATACTAGTCTTAAACTTGTGCAATACAGGTTATCTTCCCTAACAAACTGATAAAATGTGCAGATGAACAATTTAACCTTTCTCTAATTAAAATATATTTTCAAAGGCATATAAACTCATCACAATTAATTAGTCTTTTTTCTTCTTTCTTTTACATGGTATGAAATCACATTCCACATTTAACAAATGGAAAATAAAGGCAAACTTTTGACTTTAGTAGAAAAATAAAGGCATATTAAAAAAGAATTGAATAAATAACAGAAACAAACTGTGGGAACATCTTCACTAGAAATACTATATTTACCTGATTCAGGAACATTATCATTTAACAAAGCATTTTTTTCAGAAAACTTGATACTTGGAAGAACTTGTGATATTTTGTTTCTGCAATGTAGTGTCGAACTTACTAAACATAAAAATAAGATCTTGGAATATATACATATGTTTCTTCCATTGTAGTGTACTTGAAAATATGAAAAAAAACTAATATATGCTTGTATTTATTCACTCCTTTTCATTTATGCACACTGTATTCTCATATGGCAACATTACAAAGCAGGTAAATATGCAATTGTATACCTTGTTCATATTTTTAATAATATATTTTCTAAATTTTAATGAATGCTTAAAATCCAAAGTGTTACTGTTTGTTTTAATAGGTATTGATTTAAATAATTATTAGTGCTTACAGAATAGTGTAGTACATGTCAGTATTTTAAATTTTACATGCACTTATAGACAACATTCTGTAGGAAATAAGATTCACACATAACTTTGATAGTGTTCACACTATCCCACTGTGTTGAAATGTAAATATAGTGTTTAAAATATAACATTTCAAATATGTTTTACAAATAGGCTTACATGTGTCTTGAAAATGATTAGTTCTTGTTCCAGTAAAGATGGTGGATAGTTAAGAACAGATTACAGAGGCTCCCTGAGACAGTCAGTTTACATGCCAAAATAGCACAGCATGGGGAGTCCTGGACAGAAGGAGATGGATCCTCTCAAACCAGGAAGAAAATAAAGTAAAACAAACCAGTCAAACATGCAGTCCCAATGCTACTATCAGAACAGCTAAGGTTTGGTGCTTCTGCTGCAGTGCCCAAACTCGTGCAGCCACCACTCATAGAGCCACCTGAATTCCTATTGCTTGAACTCACTGGAACTGAAGTCAGAGGTGAGTGAGCCCAACAGAGAACGGAGCTGGTAAGGGACTTGCATGGACCTGCAGTGAGTGCTGGGAATAAAATCCTTCCACAGAAAAGAGGCACCAACAGGATGACAATTTGGAATCAGTTAGGACTGGCAAGGATAAAGAACAGCAGTTACTTGAGTCAGTTGTTCGCTTCCCAGATGAGATTGGTGGGATGTTCTTGGCCTGGGTCACGCACCTGGCTGAAACCCAATAAGTTGTTCCAAACCAATTCCCTATGCTTGACACAGACTAATGCAGTGAAGGCCTCAGCAGGTTGACTGACCTGGAGAGGAGAGGCCAGGATATGCCACCTCAATAGCACACTGGAGTGGGAAGGACCATGTAGCCAGCACACTTCAGAAGAACCATAACCAACAAAGAAAGGCACCAGGACCACCTCTATCTGCCAGTATGGAAGAAACAAAAAAAATGTGGGGGTGGAGATTTAGGTCAGTGACACAAGTGCCTGCCTTACAAGCATGCAGACATAAGTTGGATTCCTGGCACCAGAAAAAAAAAAAAAAAAGAAAAAAAAAATACACAGATGCAGAGTGGGTGAAAATATTTCATGAAAAGAGACACTGTGGTAGCTTCTGTTATGTCAGGTTTCTAGTGGTGAAATACTATGTTGCTTAAATTGTTCTGTTCTGACCTGTGTTCTTGTGTCATCTTTAATCTTAATCTTTTTTTTTTAAGAAACAAAAAATAGAAGAAGAGGCAAAAAGAAAAATCCCTAGCCCCCAACCCTGAGAATATTGATCCAGGAAACATACAGATGAGATTGAGGACAGCAAACGTACAATATCAGAAATGGCATCAGTGGACATAAAGAGATATCTTCAGGACCTAATAGACAAGTTGAAAAGTGAAACATTTAACAAAGTAAAGTATATATAAGTGGATTAATAAAAGAAATGCTAAGCACCTCTTAAGAAGACACAGACAGAAGAATGCAGGAGCACAAATAAAGGAGAAAATTGTTTGAAGTTGAATATAAATAAAACTTAGAATACATGAAGCAGGTTCAAAGACTTTACCAGGAAATTAAAAACTCCTTTGAAAGCTGGCAAAACTTCTTGAAAGAAACTAAGGATACATTATCCAAACTGGAGGAAAGGTTTGCAATATAGGATCATGAAAAGAAAATTTTCCTAAAAATAACAGGGAAACAAGAAGTAACAATACAAAGGCTAGAAGATTAAAAGAGGATCTATCACTTAAGAATACAGAATGTGAATGAAGAAGCAGGGGTACAAACAAAGGATCTACAAAGGTGAATCACAGAAATAATTAAGGAAAACTTCCCAAATATAGGAAAAGGAAATGATATGCAGATGTATGAGACATACAGAACTCAAGCCACCTACAACCAAAACAGAGCTACACCCAGGCATATGATAATCAAGATCCCAGAAATTCAATATAAGAACAGAATATTAAAAGCTGTGAGAGGCAAAAAAAGATTACCTATAAAGAAAAGCCCATCAACATTACAGCAGACATCTTGACACACATGATCAAAGCAAGAAGAGATTGGAGTGAAGTATTGCAAGCCCTGAAAGAAAATAACCTCCAACCCAGATTGATGTACCCTGCCAAACTGTCCCTAGAAACTAAAATGGAAAAACAAGATGCTCCCAAGGCAAAGAGGAACTGGGGGAATTCATGACCACCAATGGAGCAGAAAGTAGAATGAAAAAGAAAAGCAGACAACTAATCACAGAAAAAGATCACAACAGAAATGAGGCAGAGAAGATTGGTGTAATCTCTCATATACACTAAAGAGAGAGAGAGAGAGAGAGAGAGAGAGAGAGAGAGAGAGAGAGAGAGAGAGAGAGAGTAGATCAGGAAGAAAGGTCCACTGAGATGCTCTTAAAGGAAATGTGATTAACCTGAAAAAGGGTATATGGACTGAAAATCAAATATGAGAAAATAATGATCTATGTGACAGGAACCAGAGAGAAATAGGTAGATAGCAGGTTCACCTCCCCAATCTAAACACTAAAGATGTTGGTAAGACCTAAAAATGCACAGGGCACCCTGGGGGAATGAAAGGGGAGGAATAGTCTTTAAAAAATGGCAGAAGATATTGTCAATTGTCAATAGTGTATCAGGATTTAAAATTCATATTACTTGCACCAATCTGCTTAGATAGATTTTATTCTGCCCCAATTTGTCTATTGCACTAGATCTGAGGGCACAGACAGCTATCCCAAAAATATCAGGATATAGTACAGTAATCATCTTTAATTTCCTATTAACTTAATCTGGAGCCCTATACAATTATACTGTTTTATAATGACTGATCTTAGTTAAACCTGGTTTGTTTGATTGCTGTTTGGTATCAGTAGATTTTACTCACAGCTATTATGATTGATAGTATCAAGTCTGAGAGTATAGACAACTACTCTGAAGATGATAAGATTCACTACGATACCAATTCTGATTCATTACTACCTGTTTTTGAAGTTTTACACTATCTACAAATGTGTTTTTATTAATATTGTCATGTACTGCTATATTCAAATATACTATGTCTCATGATATAACCAATTCTATTGAAGATAAGAAGAGACAACATAGGAACCATGGTAGAACTTCTTGTACAGTGGGTTTATATGTCTTTTTCATTTCATGTGTTTGTAGAAAGATATTTTGTTTTGTCTTGCTTTGTTTTGTTTCTCCCTCTAATATATAAAGGATAGAAATACATGTTAAGACTCATGCATGTGTAGAACCTATAAACAGCTTAAAAATTGATCTTATAACATATGATGAAATGAACAAATATGGATAACTGCATGTATGTTTAAGTGATTAGGATTGATAACTATATTACTAGGTTTTGATGGATAGTTGAGCAGAACTGTTTGCAGTTTCTTTGTTTGAATCCCTACTTTATATGTTTCACTTTTGTATCTTGAGCAACTATTTTTAAGAGGACAATATAAAATCATGAACTAGTGATTTCTTACTGTTTATTTTTTCTTTGACAATATGTATTATTTCTACCCGTTTTCGGTATTACCCTATTTCTTTAAATAAAATTAAGAACAAAAGAGAAAATGTTGAGTTAATTTTCAGCAATAAAATGTATGTAAATTAAAGAAGGGAAACCATTAAGTTGTTTGCTTGAAATGACTGATCGCTGGATTAATTTTCATAAAACTCTAAGTACTTTTTCTTTTACTTTGGTAAAATTACACTTCACTATTGATGAAAAATGAAGTTTATAAAAGCATTATGAATATATCAATGTTGCTGTACTCAAAAGGAATTTTTCTTCAGTACTAACTTTCATCTGTATTTTTCTCAATGTATCATAAAGATCTGATGAAGTCAGTGAAGTTTGCTTTCAAAGGACTTAGATTGATGACATTTCCATCAATCAATTCAGGAGAGGGCTGGGGATTTAGCTCAGCGGCATAAGCACCTGCCTTGCAAGCAGGCAGTTTGATCTCCGGTACCGATAAAAAAGAAAAAGACAAAAAAAAAAAAAAAAAAAAAAAAAAAATCAATTCAGGAGAATTTCATGTTTTAGCGCAAGCTGTGGATTCCTGTTAGTCTCAATATTGTTTTTATGACTTAAATGTTAGGCAAACAAATGAAGCTAACTCTGGCCCTTTTGATGTCTGTTTGTTCTTTCACTCAAACACAATGATTAGCTAAGCACACCTTAATAAAGTGAAGACTAAACTTGAATTTCTATGTTTTACTCCTTAGTTTACAATATAAATTTACATCTCAGATTAGAATAGTAAAACATATTAACAAAAACTGTATAAATATCTTTACATTTATATCAAAACCACAAAATACATGTCACTATGTTGTACATATTTTTTATTCCTTATATTTGTATTTTTACATATATCTTTTTATAGGAATAAAATTAAATTTGACATCAATGTTTTTCTCAAATTGGAAAACAGCGCTATATCTTTTTATATATTTTATAAACTAGTTTATTTTTATGATAAAGATGAATTTGTGTTTACTGTTTAAAAAATGTAAAAAATTAAATACATTACATAAAATCTAAATACTTGTCTAGTCGGTTTTCTACTCAAGAATGCTTGTCAATATTGTTTGATATTGTAAAAATATGTCTTAAGAAAATATCTCAGCATACAAAATGAACCTAAAAAATAAAAGTAAAAATTTAGTATTCCTTATAAGTAAAATGTATTTTATCATTAATGAAGAAATATTTTGATTTAAAACGTGAAGAAAATATATAACAATCATTACTATAAAATCAAAATGAGAAAAATGATCCTACATAATTACTTAAACAGGCAGTGCATTAGTTATTTTTCTACTACTAATAAAAATCCAATCTCATGGTTTATGATTTTATATTTTTAATAATTAACTTTCATGAGATAAAATAAGAGTTATGTTAAATATTTTTCTTAGTGAAATTAAAAAAAACTTTTTAATTATTCTCTGGGATTTTCTTAGAATAAATACTACACATCTGAAAGCATTTCAACAGTATTTCTATTTTTCTCATTTGAACACTACACAGATGATAAGCAAAAAAGTGCAGAAATGCAAGAAATTAACAAATTTCAGATTTAAGTTTGGAAAGGTTATTGCAAAATATTAGATTTATCCTCACATTATTTTTTGCTTTGCTTACACATTACTGTCAGTATGAGAAAACTGTCTGGGATTGTGAATGACTGACGTGGTGATATAGCTTTAATTATTTTCCTTGCACTCTAGTATCTTGGTCAATATACTCGTAATGTGTTTTTTATAACTTTTTAAAACACAATTTAGCTTACTATAGCCATTGTTAGCATTATTTCATTTCATCTGAATGGTTATTTCTGGAAAAAGATATTAGTTTCTCTTTATAAAGGCACTAAGAAAACACATTTGACAAATGTCATTCCTGTAGTAACATAAGCAGAGGTAGAACAAATATTTCTCTGTCTTCTTCACAGTATCTCACTATGTATACTTTTATTTCTATCACCCTCTACTCAATTTCATTTTAGGAAACTGCCCTTTGCTTTTCTTTAAGAAAGAAAGAACAACAACAAAAATAATGAGAATGAGAAATGGGAATTAAATAGGACACTGTAACACTTTTCCACTAGTATACAACACATTTTTCACTTCCATGTCAATTTCTTTAGAGTGAGGGCATTTATTAAAGGTTTTTTAAATGGTACAATTTTTAAATGGCCCAGTGAGAATAGTAAAATTGGGGAATTTTAATTTTACTAGTGATTAAATGATGCATGATTCACATAATCTTAAAGATTGGACCATAACCTCGTTAATGTTGTTTCAAGAAAACATAGGCAGAGATTAATAAATCTTCCAATTTTTCAGAAGGAGCCATAAATCTAAATTTGTGAGCAAAATTTGATTTTTAATTTCATTGGAGCTGAAAATTAGAGTCAAATCATGCCTTTCGATCTAGAGTCTCATTCCTTCCGTACTATTTTCTGACTCTTGGCAACCCATATTTCACAGCAGCAAAATCTGTCAATGACTTTTGTGTTATCTTCAAAATATGTATCGATTTGTATCATAATTAATCGCTCCCTCAGCAGTTTAAAACTGCCCATATGTGTATTTATTAGACACTTCTTCCTCTTGTTAGTCTATCTGTCTCTAGTCTCTATATTACCAAGCTCATTCATGACCATAATTCAGGAGCAACTACTTCACCCAAAATTTCAAACCTTAAGCATTTAGTCTGCAGAGTCCTTTTCAGAATTTATAGGAATATTTATATTCCTCACATTCACATAATCCTGGACACGATACAAGTGTTAATTCTCCAAATGTGTGGATTTTTTAAAAAATTCAGTAATATCATTGTAACACTATTCTTTTAAGACCTTTATTATTTCAGTGCATTTTAAATTATATAATAATTTATCTGAATCATATAATATATTTCCCACAGAGTATTTCTATAGGGTTAACAATATCATCTTTTATTTTCATTATGGCTATTTGTTGCTCGGCATCTCATATTTTTTCAATAACATAAATTATTGACTCTCTGGTACAGATTTTTTCTTCAATATAATCTATACATAATGAATACAAAACTTTTTTCTCACACTAAGAATGATATGAAGCCTTCTCAACAGAGAGCATTGAAGATAAGAAGAGAAGAAGGGGACTTCCCCAGTGCTTCTGGGTTGGCTGGTAGGAGTGCAACCACCTACTGCATTGCTTTAACTGGGGTTGTGCCTCAGCAGCCAAGGCCTAATTTCTCATAAACTCTTCCCCACAGACATCATAAACTACAAGTACCCAGCCATATAAGTGCTCTGATTCCTTTTGTTACTCCTTAAACCTTTATATATCACTGGTAGTTCCTTCTGTATCCCTCACATATGTCCACAGAGATATACACTGGAGTTGTGCATGATAAGGGTGGAAGACTGTTTCTGACCCTGAAGAGTCAGTGAGTTTCTGTGCTACCCAAGGTACTACTGTTGTACATTCAAATAACTGGAGTCTGGGAAAGAGGACTTCCTTCTATGTTTGACTTCATGGAAGCCCTCTCTATTTTAGTTTTAGGTTGCCATGAAAATTTCTAGATTCTACATTACTAACCCTTTGTATTACATTTCTTCTTTTTAAAGCATTTATGAGATTACTACTTCTTGTCAACATAGATGGATGCAACCCCAAAGAAATGTTTTTGGTTGAGTGAATGACTACACAGTCCAAGTTAGTTTAATTACCTTGGAAAATCTGAAAGGTTTCTTTTTAATTTCTAAGAATAACTTTAGATCAAAATATATACCAATCATTAATTAAAGTTTGGTAAAATGTTATAATTGTTTCTGCGTTATAACATTCTGAAATATTTTATCTACAATGTGTACTTTTGTTAAGGTTTGGGTCTAGATGTCCCCATTAAGTCTCATGTAGTCATGGGACAGGAGGCTTTTCAGAGATGCTGAATCTATAGTTGCTGGATATATTCATAGTTCAATAGTGGGACTAATAGTATGAATTCTGTAATTGCTCCAGGACAGTTAACTTGAATACACTATAATGGACTGAAAGAGGATTTTCCCTAATCTCTCTCCCTTATTATTAACTATCTTCTGCCATCATGAACTGTTGCCCTTTGGCATGTGCCACCTTGATGGAAGCCATTTCATTATGAAATGAATGCTCTACAAACTGTGAAGTAAATAAACCTTTCCTCTTTTAACTTTGAGTGCTGGTTACTTTGTATTAGCAATGAGAACAAATCTAGCTAAAATACAATGGTACAAGAATTGAGTTCATTGCTGTGACTTCCCCTGACCATGTGGTTTAGAAGCTCTTGGAAATGAGTAAAGGGAAGTATTTGTAAAGGTTTGTAGATGCTAGTTGAAAAAATAGCACTGAACATTGTACTGTATGGGAGATTCTGGTCAAAGGAAAGAAGATCAAAAAGACAGTAAAGACTGAGGTCAGGAACTTTCCTCTGGGAATGATTGTATCAGCTGCTGGACCCAGATGATGTCATGCCTTGGTAGAATCTTTGTCTGAATTTTCTTCTGTCCAGAGAGTTTGTCTGAGAATAAGATTAAGGGCAGTGAATTTATTAACCTTGAAGAAGAAATTTGGAAGTAGTCTGATGTTGAGATGGTGACATGACTATTGGTGGGAACTTTTCACCAGATATATGTCGAGAATCAAGAGCAAAGAGTTGAGCAAAATGATTTAAATTTTTCCAAATCCATTTTATTTCAATGGTAAAAGAGAGAAGAAATAGAAGAAGCAGAAGAAGTAGAAGCAGAAGCACAGGAAGAAGAAACAGAAGCAGAAGCAGAAGCAGAAGAAGTAGAAGCAGAAGCACAGGAAGAAGAAACAGAAGCAGAAGCAGAAGCAGAAGAAGAAAGAAGAAGAAGAAGAAGAAGAAGAAGAAGAAGAAGAAGAAGAAGAAGAAGAAGAAGAACCACAACAACAACAACAACAACAACAACAACAACAACAACAACAAGATAAAGAACAAGAACAAGAAGAAGTACAAACAAGAAGAACAAGAACAAGAAGAGGAAGAGGAGGAGGAGGAGGAGAAGGAAGAGAAAAGGAGGAGGAGGAGAAGAAGGAACTATGACAAAGTTTCAAAATATGTTCTCAGAGGGCAACAATGGTACACATACTTCACATATTCATACCCAAATCATTTACCCAGAACACAAGACCTCTGCATTCAATTGCCCAAACAGTGCTAGCACAAATCTTTATTTTCTATATACTCAGAGAAATCAATAGTATACGTATATTTATGTATATATACTTAACTATATTTATGTATATATACATACACATATACATTTGCTGTGCTTGCAGCTTCTCACACTAATGAAACAATGCAATGTTACATTGTGTTTCTTATTTATTTCTGTAATGAGTGTATTCTCAAGTGGCATCCATTTAGTCGGAAAAATCTCCAGTTCATTATCATTTATGGTTGTGTAGAACAACATTGTACAAAAATACATCTTTTTATCCATTCCTCAGTTGAAGAGCATTTAGATTATTTCCTATATCTGAATATTACAAATTGTGCTGCTATAAATATGGATGTACGTATATCACTGTGGTATGATGTTTTTAATTCTTTTGGGAACATGATCAGAAAGGGTATAATTGGGTTAAATGGGACCACCAATTCTAGTTATTTGAGAAATCTCCACACTGATTTCCACAGTGGTTGCACAAGTCTGCATTCCCACAAACAGAGGAGAAGGATTCCTTCCACCCCCCATAGCCCCTTCTGCATTTGTTATTGCTTGATTTCTTTAAAATAGTCATTTTTTCTGGGATGAGGTGGAATCTCAGTGTTATTTTAATTTGCATCTCTTGAATGACCAATGATGTTGAATACATTTTATATATTTATTTGAATTCATAAATTTTCATCAATTAGAATGTTTTAAAATTATTTGAATTTTGACAGGAAGGAAAATTCAGTAAATCTAATCTCAGCAGAGGAAATCTTGATTGCTGAGAAGGAAAAAGAGAATAGAAAAGATGCTTGGAGGTCATCACAAGAAATCACAAATCTCCATCCTTTGCAGGTAAGAGTTGCAAAGGTGAAAAACTGCTTTGAGAAGAGACACCTAGAAAATCATGTTCCAGAATGAAGCAGCATAGTGAAGTTATCCCTAGGAATTTAGATCATAGGAACCAACCTCTATAGTAAAGAGAAAGAGTAACCTGGCAATATCTTGATGTGGAAGGAGATCTTGGCATCATTCATGTGGTGTTACTTTTAGGTGCATGCAGAAGAGCTATGCGAAGGCTCCCACTCCTGTTTTAGATGGTCTCAGAAGCTCGACAGTGGGCCTCTAGCAGGATAGTGTCTGAAATTGTAAATGTGAAACTGAAGCTGCAGTGGAGACTACACAAAGTAAGAGAAGCCAAGAATGCAGATTTTCTGAGGAAAATTTCAGAGAAGGAGCAGTGCAAGCCAAATACAGAAACAATGGTAGCTATAAACAGTATTGTAGGAGTAGAACCACATACACCATTTGGAGTTCGCATCTTACCATAGATGGTCTTATATAGTGCACCAAGTACAGCAGGACTTAATGTATGTCATGCTGGATTCTGGCCTTGCTTTGGTCCAATTCCTTTATATCCCCTTCTTTGTAATTTTTGAAATGGAAATGTCCATTTCATGCCATTGAAATTTTGGAAGTGTTTAACTGTATTTTAATTAGTATGAGGACTTGCAGCTAAAAGTTTGCCTTAAATTTCAGAGGAGACTGAAAGCTTGGACTTTAAAGTAATGGTAAAACTGTTGGACTTCAGCAACTTTTAGAGATGGAATAAATATCGTTTGTTTAAGTACATGAGTCCTTATGGTGCAGGGACAGAATGTTATCATTTTTTCTACATATCCCCCACAAAGCCTGATGAATTGGTGAGGGAAGGGTTTTCAGAGATCCTGAATATATTTTGTGATTAATTCATAGTCAAATGGTGAGAGTAAGGGTGTGAGTGCTATACCTGCCATAAGATGGGTAATCTGCATACAAGGTAAAGAACACAGAGAGGCTTGTCTCTGAACTCTTTCCTTTATTGTCTTTGTTTTCTCTACTGCCATGAACTGTTGCTGTCCAACAAGTGCCTCTCTGATTGAAGCCAGCCTGTTGTGGACTGAAACTTCTACAATTTGAGAGCTAAGTAACTGTTTCCCCCTTTATTTCAGATATCAGATATTTTGTCTCAGCAGTAACATAATAGTAACTAAGATAACTTACAAGTAAATATAAAAATGAAAAGAAGAACAACAAGAAGAAAATTTGGCAAAATGTATCAACTTAACTTAGTGTTCCATATATAGGCAATGTTCTACATAATCAACAGTTTAGTCAATAGCAGATTGAATATACAGTGGTAGTCAGAAAGAGATATAGTGGAGCTGAAAATATTTTCACCTAGTAAGAATCATAGATATAATAACAAAGCTTTATTAGTGCAGAGCAATGCATGAGTCAAGACTTAACTGTAATCCTGACACAAGCAAATCTTACTGTTATGCTTATTGTATGTACATATAGGAGATACAGTTATATACAATATACATTACTTGATGATAATAAAAGACATGTTCACCTTGATGTATGTATTATATAATTATACTTTTTTATTTTATTTAAAGAGAGACAATAGAAAATTGGTAGAAATAGTACATATTTTCAAAGAAAAAATAAACAGTAATAAGTAGCTAGTTGATGTTTACATATATTGTATATTACAAATAATTGTTCAAGATACAAAAGTGGAACATATAAATGGGAATTCAAACAGGGAGACTGCAAATAGTTCTTTTCAACTATTTAATAAAAACTTAGTAATATGGTTATCTATCCTATACACTTAAACATACGCACACTTATTAATATTCATTTATGTTGGGATTAAACAAACCAAAGCAGATTAAAATCACTCTGAACAAAGAATAATAGTATTGCTGGATTTCACAGCATGACTCTCCAGAATCAGCATTGGGTACAGTGCCTTTTTTTCCTTCAAAGTATTTGTTCATTTCTTCGTGTGTCATAAGATCAGTTCTTGTAAACTGTTTATAGGTTATTCGCAAGCTTGAGTCTTAACATGTATTTCTATCCTTTCTATATTATAGGGAGAAACAGAACAAAGTAGGACAGAGCAAGATATATTCCTATAGACACATAAAACTAAAAAGACATATAAAACTGCTGTACAAGGAGTTCTACCACGGTCATTGTGTTGTATCTTGTTATCATCAATAGAATTGGCTATAGTATCAGATAAAGTATAGTTGAATATATCAGTACATAACAGTATTAATAGAAATACAACATTTTAGATAATAAAGAATTACAAAAACAGGTAGTAATCAAACCAGAATAGGTATCATAGTGAATCATTGTCATTTTCAGTATAGTTGTCTATATTCTTTGGCTTGATACTATCAACCTTAATAATTTTGAATAAAACCTGTCAATAACAATCAAAAATCATATTTAACTAAGATCAATCATGATATAACAGTATAAGTTGCATAGGGATCCAGATTAAGTTAATAGGAAATTAAAAATGATTACTGTGCTATATCTTTGGGATAGCTGTCTGGGCTCTCAAATCTATTGCTTGTACACAAAATGGGATGGAATAAGTTCTATCTAAGCATAGTGGAGCAAGTAATATGGGTTTTAATTCCTGACACAATATTAGCAATAACTTCTGCTGTCTTTTTAAAGACTATTCTCCCTTTTCACTCCCCCATGGTGTAGTGTGCATTTTTGGGTCTCCCCAATACCCTCGTTTTTTGTTTTTTTTTTTTTTTTTTTTGAGGGTGAAAACTGTTATTTATCTAAGTGTTTCTGAACTTTCTCAATCCTGGACTTGACCTCTGATTGTATTTCTTTACTTATGAAAACATGTCTTTCCAACCTATCCATAAATACTTGTCCAGTTGCCCCTGTTAATCTCTGGTTCCCTATCACACTGAGTTCTATTTTCTCATATTTGATTTTGGTCTATATACCCTTCTTCAGGTTAATTATATTTCCTATAAAGAGCATCTTGGTGTGCCCCACTTCTTGATCCACTCTGCCTGTAATTCTCTCTTTTTTTCCTTAGTTTTCCCTTAGTTCCCTCTGCCTGCATTCTCTCTTTTTTCCCAAGTTAGTGTATCTAGGCCGTCTATATTAGAAATTATATTCAACCTTCTCTGCCTCATTTCTGTTATGTCCATTTTCTGTCATTAGTTGTCTGTTTGTCTTCTTCATTTCACTTTTTGCCCCATGCATTAGGACCTCTTTGTCATTATTGTGAAATCCTGGTGCTTTTCTCTATCTTTTGAATATTCTGCAATATTCTCTATAGAGTTGGATTGGTGGTTGTGAATTTCCCCAGTTCCTCTTTATCTTGGAACCATCTTGTTTCCATTAATTTCTAGGGACAGTTTTTCAGGGTATATCAATCTGGGTTGAAGGTTATTTTCTTTCAGTGCTTGGGATATTTTGCTCACACTCTTTTTGATTTGAGAGCTTGTGAACAGTAGTCTACCATAATTCTGATGAGCGTTCCCTTGTAAATAATCTGTTTCTCATCTCTGACAGCTTTTAATATTGTGTTCTTATTTTGGATTTCTGGGATCTTGATTATTATATGCCTGGGTATAGTTCTGTTTTGGTTGTAGGAGACTGGAGTTCTGTATGTCTCTTTCATCTGAATATGTTTTCCTTTTCCTATATTTAGGAAGTTTTCCTTAAGTATTTCTGTGAATAGCATTTGTAGTTCCTTTGTTTGTACCCCTGCTTCTTCATTCACATTCTTTCTTCTCAAGTCATAGATCCTCTTGTTATCTTCTAGCCTTTGTATTTTTAATGCTTGATTCCTTGTTATTTTTAAGGAATTTTTCCTTTCATGATCCCACATTGCAAACCTGTCTTCCAGTTCAAATAATCTATCCTTAGTTTTTTTCAAGCAGTTTTGCCAGCTTTCAATGGAGTTTTTAATTTCCTGGAAATCTCTTTGAACCTGCCTCATGTATTCTATGTTTTTTCTATTTTCTTCATTAAACAAGTCTCCCCTTTTTTGTGTTTCCCCATTGTTCCATCTGTTTTTTCTTGAGAGGTCCTTAGTATTTCTTTTATTTATATCTTGCTTTACTTGGTTGAATACTTCACTTTTGAACTTGTCTATGAGGTCCTGAAGATATCACTTTATGTCCACTGGTTCTGTGTCTGATATTGCATGTTTGCCATCCTCAGTCTCCTTTGAATTTACCTTTCCTGGATCAATATTTTCTTGATTGGGTGCTAAGGACGCTTTCTTGTTGCTCCCTCTTCTCATATTTTATGTTCTTTCTATACAGGTGTATATAGGAGGCCCTGGTTTCTTTCTTTGTTTGCTCCAGTTCATCTGAAGTGCACTGACTAGGTGCTCCTGCCCACTGCAGTGTACTACAGAGGTACAGATTAGGGCAGCCTATGCTGGGTGCTCCCCTCCATGTCAGTCAACCTGCTGAGGGCTTCACTGCATTAGGGCTGCTGCCAGGCATGGGGACTTGGTTTGGGCTAGCCTGTTGGGTTGCAGTCCAGGGCATGACCCAGGTCAAGCACTCCCCAACCATCCCACTTGAGAAGGGAGCAGCTGACTGAAGTCACTGCAGCTCTTTGTACTTTACAGTCTGTCCTGTCCAGAATATCATCTGTTGGAGACCTTTTTTCTGTGGAATGATTTTATTCTCATCACTCACCATAGGTCGAAGCAGGTTCCCTGCCAGCTCAGCTCTGTTCAGTTTGCCGAGTTCCATACTCGATGCATCTCTAGTGAATTGAAGTGGTGGGCTTTTGGGTAGCTCAGTAAATCTCAGCTGTGCGAGTTCCAGTGTTGCAGTAGGAGCACTGAGAATTTAGCTGTTCTAATAGTAACATTGGAACTGTATATTTAATTGGTTTCTCTCAGCTTTGTTTGTTCCTGGGTCAGGAGGATCTATCTCCCTCTATTTGGGACTCCCCACACTGTATTATTTTTGGAATCCAAGTTGACTATCTCAGGGAGCCACTATCCACCATCTTTTCTCTATATTATTATTATTATTATTACTATTATTATTATTATTATCTTTATTTTGGGTTCATGTAGTAAGTACCGGTTTGCTTATGACATGCATTCTATTTCAAATAATCTGCATCATATCTATGATCCAAGTTTTTTGACACAGGCTATAGCAATAGTTTTGGGTATAGAAAAAACAATCATAGTTTCTTATTGATTGTTCCATGTGGCACAGATAATACATGGCAGAAATTTATTAAAGCAAGTGCCTTATTTCCTCTAAATCTTATATAAATATATATCTATAGTAGGTTGGTAAAAATGTAGGAGCTAATAATAGATCTTGGTTTAAGTTATAACTTTGTAATTTATTGTTTACTAAACTTGCCAATATTCTGAGTCAGTTTCCACCCATGTAACAAGAGAATGTTAGCAATATTCTTGTAGGAGTGATTCTACTTTCTCCACAAAATGTTTACTGGAGGGACATTAAACCTAATAGGGACAATCTCTAGAGAGACAGTAAACCCTCTAAAAATTAAATAGCTACTGGTTAATTATATAGTACTGTTTTCTATTGGCAATTTTAAAAATTTAAATATTTCTTATTTTTGGAACTAGAGACTAAAACCAGAATCTTTCTGCTGTTACATTCCTAAATCCTGTTTGGTTTAATTTTTAATTTTGGGACTGTGTTTTACTAAGTTTCTAATTTGCCCCAAAAGTGCTCCAATTTCTGATAATCCTGCCTTGCTGTCTCAGAGTCCTGGGAATACAGCTGTGTGTCACTAGTACAGGTTTATTTGAATCTTTCTTCCTTTAGCATCATTTTGCCCACATAAGAAAACTTTCAAGTTAATATGAAGATTTTTTCCTAAATCAATGCCTTATAAAGCTTACTTTATGAATGACTAGTTATTTTATGTTAAGAATTCATGATAAAAATAGATTGTCATAATAATACTGTTTTATTTATAACAGATACAGAAATACATACAGATAGACTTGTATGAGTTAAAAACAACTTAAAATATTAATCATTTTTTCTGATAGGTTCTTAATGTGTATCACTATATAAAGACTCTTTCCAAATTTATTATCCCCAATCAAGAATGAACATGTTTGTCAGGATTAGAACAAAAATATTTTCAAGTTGATATAGATGCCAGCTGAGACTCTCCAAAGATTTTTTATGGTAATATATTATAGAAATTTTATTAAACAATACAATTTTACAACAAAATAATAAACTAGTAATAATAAGTAATACATTGTGTGTTGTTAACTTTAATCAGTTTTTCAGAGCACAGGACATATACATAAGTGATTCCTGAAAGAGGGAACAAGCAGAGAATAGAACAAAATTTTTTCAGTGACCTGAAATAATCTAGTAACAAGCATAGAATTATTTCTAATTCTATGGAATAGAAACCTGTGTAATAGGAAACTTGGAAAACAATTTGAACCTGTCCACAATTCTTATTTATCCATCATTCATTTTGCTACTATTTGCACAGATACATTGCTTTTCTCATATAAGAGAAACCATGTGGTATTTAAGCTTGTGTTTCTGAATTATCTCACTTAACATTATATTCACATATTCCATCCATTTACCTACAAATTTCTCAAGCTTATTTTCCTCAAGGTTCTATTGTGTGCAAATACATTTTCCTTATTCATGCATCTATTGATGAACATAAACCTGTTTCCAAAATAAAGAATATAGAGTGCATGTATCCCTTCATACAATAAATTTTACTTTTTTGGAAAGATATCTAGAAGATAAATACCTGTGTCAAATGCAAGTTTTATTTTTATCTCTTTGGGGAAACTCCACAGTACTATTCAATATGGTTATATTAGTTTACATTTCCACCAAAAATATAAAAATTCCCTTTCCTTAAATTTTCTTCAGGATATTTTATTATTAGATTTTTGGGTAACAGCCATTCTTTCTTGGGTAAGATGGTATCTTAGAGAAGTTTCAATTTGCATTTCTCTAATATCCAGAGATATTGAACATTTTTTCATGGATATATTGACCATTTATATTTCTGAGAAGTATTTGTTTTGGGTTGTCAGTTTCTTGACCGTGCCTTTTATTTTGGGGAATCTAATTTTTAAGTCTTTATGCATTCTAGATATTATTCTTCTTTCTAAGGAATAGATGATATTTTTTTCCTCTTCTGTAGGTTGTTTCTTCACTCTGTTGTTTTTTTTTTTATTTTGCTGTGCAAAAGAATTTTAACTTGATATAATTCCATTTCTTGATTTTCAATATTATTTCTAATGCCTTTGAGTTCTATGCAAAAAGTCCTTACCTATGTCTGCCAAGATTTATACACATTTTATCTTCCAGTAGATTGTCTCTGGTTAAACATGTCTCTGGTTTAAAATTTAGATTTTGATGCATTTAAATTTTGTTAGGGTACATGATCAGAAACATGAATCTAAATTAAACATTCTCCACCTGAATATCCAGTTTTCCCAGAACCATTGCTTAAGAGGCTCTACTCTTTGTAGAATATGGTTTTGGCAACTTTGCCAAAGATAACATTGTGTTGTTTCCATGTCTTCTATTCTGTTTCATTGATTCACTTCTCTGTTTCTGTGCCTGTGCCATGCTGTTTTAAACATAGCAGCTTTATTAAAAAGTGATAAAGTCTGGGATTATGATGGTAACTGCTTCGCTTTTATCACTCAAGAATGCTTTTGCTAAGTTGAATTTCTTCTTGCTCCATATGAATTTTAGCACTGCTTTCTCCAGATCTGTGAGAAATGTTGTTGATATTTTCATCCAGACTGTTCTAAATCTGTATATCTGGAACTTTCGTTGTTTTTATTGTATGGGTTCTACCTACCCAGAAATAAGTGACATCATTCCATTTTCTGATGATTACTTGATTTCTTTTATCAGAGTCATTTAATTTTCAATGCAGAGATCTTTTACATCCTTGGTCAGCCTAATTCAAATTTATTTCACTATTGTTTTGTTATTGTGAATGATGCTGTTTTCTTACACTTTAGTAAGGTCTTTATAATCTATAGGAATGTTATTGATTTCTCTGTTTATTTTTATATTTCTTTATTGCTGCATATGGTTATTAATTATAAAAGACATTTGGTGAAATTTTTTGAGTCTTTTAAGTAAAAGATAGTCCCATCTGTAAAAGATGATACTTTGACTCTTGTATACATTTTCCTTTTATTTCTTTCATTTACCTGATTACTTTGGGTAATATTTTGAGTATCATGTCAAACAGGAGTGATAGTAATGGACATCATTTATTTGTTCTTGATTTTAGAGGGAATCATTGTATTTTTTCTCCCTTTAATACAGTCTGGCAATAGGTTGATCACAATTTTTTAATCAGATTAAGACAAGATTAAGATATACTTATTTGTTATGGATTAAGAACTGGTGGTCAACTTAATGCCAGCTGGATTACATCAGAATGGCACTGAGTATGGATGTTCCATTTGCGTAAAGTTGCCAGCATAAACAGAGTCATGGAGAAGGAGAAGCTAGGCATTGAGATGTGTTGAGGCATTGAGCTACTGAGGGTTCTCCTATGTGTTGCTATTTGAGCTGTGAGGTATTCCTGGAGAAGCTCTGGTCCTCATATTGAGTATTGTTTCCTATTTTAAACTCCAGAAGAAAAGATGTGTGCCACTTGGTCTCTAGGAAGAACTCTTCAAGTTGGCTTCCTTTCATGTACTCGACTTTGCTTATTGGATGAGCTTGGGGCCTCTGTGTTGCTGAGGGTGCAGTGCTTTTCAGGACAGGCCTGGTCTTTGTTGTGAGTGTGACTTCTTGGCTCCAGTGTAGAACCCTCAATCTACGAGCATAGCTCATTCACCCTGCTGGCATAGATTTCCTAGCTTCCACCGATGACCTTTGGGCCTTCCCAGTATGAATCCATGAAAGAGACTAGTGTGAGTTCTTCTTGTGGGCTCTAGACCTCCAGTTGAACTCATGGAAGGTATTGCCATGAGCTCTGGGTCTTCTTCTGTACTCGTGACACATTGCTATGGGATTCAGGCCCTTGGCTAAATGTTCTGTCTTTAGTGATGTGGATAGATTTCCTGCATTTTCTTGTGTTAACCTTGGGTGACCATAATAAAACAATATTGTAAAATCCTTGTCCTAATTTTAAGTCTCCTCACAATGCCTGATTACAAAACTGTTTTTCAGTGTTTTATAAATAAAAATATATTGGATATTTTTAAGAGAATTTCATGTGTCTATTGATGTGATCATGTGATTTTTTTTTTTTTTTTTGCTACTGTTGAACTATCTTGGTATCCCTATTTGATCATAGTGTTTGATCTTTTGGATGATCTATTGCATTTTGTTTGCCAGTATCTTGTTCAGCATTTTTACATATGTTCATTAGAGATTCTGACCTATGTTATCTCTTTTCTTGTTTGTTTGATCCTTATGTGATTTAGGAATCATGATAATATTAGCTCTGAAGATTCATCTTGGGATTTATCCCTATTGCTTTCATGAACATGTTCATGACAGGTCTGTACTTTGTATGTCTTGTTGCCAGACACCTCTGATTTGAATTTGATTATTCCCACTGGCTTGAACCATCAATGATATATGTATAACTGTTTCGTCAGGTGGTTTGTCAGTGGTCTTTGATTACTATAATCCCCCAAAAAGCATTTAGTGTACTGTTGGAGATCTCTACAAAATGGAATGAGCAGGAATTAAAATTAGCTAATTGGCTTTCTATGTTTATCTGTGAGTCTATCCTAGGTCTTGGCCCCTTACCTGGTGATGGGAGCTGATTCATAGTAAGAGAACCTCTAAGAATCACTGGTCCTGGCTGTGTTGGCCTATGAGGCCAGAGATACCACAAAGGACAAGATAAGGCCATAACTGAAGAAACCTGGCTCCAACCCCAATTAACTAGAGGCTGCAGCTACAGCATCTCACTCCTGCAGTCTTGCTCCTAAAATAACTTTCATTGTGGACATAAGATGGTTCTCCTAAATTGGCATAATTTACTACTTTGAGAAGTCTTTGAAGTGACTCTCAAAGTCTTTCTCATTTCCTGCACTTTCCTCAGTATCATTTCTCTTTGTTTGAACACCTAATAAATATGAATGGCCCATAGGGGCTCTTTGTCTTAGCCCCCAGAGTCAAGAACTGTGCAAGAGAGCTTTGATCCTCCTGGAGTCCTAAAATTATATCACCTGTACATTCACTAAAGCCTTTGCTGTACACTCATTTGGGAGATTGGTGATCTTGGCCAAGTCCCCAATGGCAAATCAGATAACATCATATTTAATTTCTTAAGGAAAACATTAAAATGTTATAAAATTATAATATGGTTATTCTTTGGCACAGCACTTGTAAATGTGTACTGTACATGCAACCTATGGGGTACTAGGAAGATTTTCATACTAAAACATAAAGAATTGGTGATAAATTTTCCATAAATATGGATTTATTCTAATTCAATAAAATAAAATTGTAAATATTAACATGTATATATAAACATTATATTTATAAATATTAAATTTATAAATATTACCCACACAAATTTTATGAGTAATATTTATATTATATTTCTAATTGTATTTATATAGACAATTATTCAACTTCAAGCAACTAATTAGTTTTGGTCCACTGTAAACTTTTTTTTTTTAGAGGAAGGAATTTTTTTTCTTTAAAGAAAAAAAAAACAGGTAAAAAGAGATAAAACAATACAGCATTTCAGAAAAATAAACAGTAAGAAATCAAATTCAAACAATGACACTGCAAACAGTTCTTCTCCATGATCCAACAAGAACTTAGTAATATGATTATCAGTCCAACACACTTGTTTTTTTTATCTTAAGGAGAGTAAGATTAAACATATCAAAACAGAACAAAACATATTATAAGAAATATTGATTTCAAAGCAAGCCCACTGGAGACCTTCACTGTCTATCTTATTGTCTCTAGTTTTCTTCCAAATATTTGTCCCCATCTTCACACACATTGAATATATACTGGGCATTATAGAACTAATCAGATCATTATAGGATGATGAAGGCTTTTTAGGGCTTGAAGACCTGATTTTAGGGAAAACAATAATGTCTACCATAATGTTTCTCATTCTCTTCATAGTAGCTGTCTTTATCTTTACGTATGCTAAAATTGAACATGAGACTTGACTAATATCACTCTGAACTATGAATGATATTATTGCTAGACTTCATATCATAATGCTACAGAATTAGCACTTGATTTCTTAGTGTCTCTTCTTCAGAGCATCCATTCATTGCATAGTGTATTATATAATCTGTTTCTATAAATAGTTTGGAAATTCTTCTCATGTGTGACTCTCTACATGTACATCTATCCTTTCTGTATTATAGGGAAAAACAGATCAAAACAAAAAAAATGAATTCCTAGAAAAATATGAAATGAAATACACATATAGGACCACAATATTAGGTGATCTACAGTAGTTACTATGCTTTCTCTTGCTATTTTCAATAGAATTGTCCACATCATCAGGCATAATATAATTGAACATAAATTACATAATTATTTTATTAAAAACACAACTTTGAAGATATTTTAGGACTTGAAAGCAATTAATAATCAAAATCAGAATGGATATTTTTTACATCTTGTCATCTTCAGAGTAGTTGTCTCCACTCCCAGACTTAATACTATCAAGGATACCATATTCAAATGAAATCAGTCAAGGCTAAACAGCAGTCTAATGAGCCAGCTTCAAATAAGATCAGTTATAGTAAGACAATGTAAGTAATGCAGGGTTTTAGTGAAATTAATAGGAAACTAAGGATAGTTACTGTGGTATAACTGCTATTTTTGGGTTAGCTATATGTGCCCTCAAATCTAATATGGGTAGACAGACTGGAACAAAACATAATCAAATGAAACAGAGTGATAAGACTACTGTGACTTTTAAATCCTGATACACTATCAACAATGTCCTCTGCCTTCCTTTTTTAGACAGGTCCTCCCTTTTCCCTTTCTCAGGGTGCTTTATATACTTTAGGTCCGACTAGCTCTTTTAGTTTTTAGATTAGAGGGCCAAACTTTTATCTATCTGAATGTTGCTAAATCTTTTGCCCCTGAGCTTGATCTTGAGTTGTACTCCTTTACTTACTAAAGTCACAAGGTTGTCCTTCTTTCTAGCTGTGTAGTTCTACACTGCCTAAAAGCATCATAGCTTTCCAATCTATCTGGAGCTGCTGGATGAGTTGTCCCTATTTATCTCTGGTGTCCTGTCACATATAGCATTGTTTTCTCATTTTTGATTCTCAGTTTATTAACCCTCTTTCAGGTTGAGTGTATCTCCTATTCAGAGCATCTCGATGGATCCTGCCTCCTAGTCTACTCTGCCTGTGTTTCTTTTTTTGTTAGTGTATCAGGGCTGTCTATATTACAAATTATAGCTTACCATTTCCACTTCATTTCTGCTATTTTATTCTTCTGTCATTACTTTTCCACTTTACTCCTTCATTCCACTGTCGGCCCCATTCACTGAGGCCTCTATGTCACTGTTGCTGGAAGCCTGGTATTTTTTCCTCTCTCTCTCTCTCTGGAACACCCTTCAGTGTTTTTGTAGGGTTGAGTTGGTGGCCATGAACTCCCACAGTTCCTCCTTGTCTTGGAAATACCTTATTTCTCCATTAATTTTGAGAGAGAGTTTTCCTTGGCACATCAGTCTTGGTTGGAGGTTATTTTCTTTAAGGTCTTGGACTATTTCCCTTCAGGGTCTTCTTGATTTGAGAGTTTGTATTGATAAGTCTGTCATTATTTTGATAATTTTTCTGTTGTAGGTAATCTGCTTCTTTGCTCTAGCTGCTTTTAATATTCTGTTCTTGTGGTGGATTTCTGGAATCTTGATTATTATATGTCTGGGTGTAGATCTGTTTTGGTTGTAGGTGGCTGGAGTTCTGTATGCCTCATTTATCTGGATTATCATTTCTTTTTCCTATGCTTGGGAAGTTTTCCTTAATTACATCTGTGAATATTCTTTGTAGTTAATTTGTAGTTACTCCTGCTTCTTTGCTCATGCTTTTTATTCTTAAGTTACAAATCCTCTAGTTATCTTCTAGCCTTTGTATTGTTTCTTCTTAGTTCCTTGTTATTTTTAAGAGGTCTTTTATTTTACAATCATACATGATAAATCTCTCTTCAAGTTTCAAAAGGCTAACTTTAGTTTCTGTCAAGGTATTTTGCCAGCTTTCAATGGAGTTTTTAGTTTCCTGGTAATCTCTTTGGATCTGTTTCATGTATTCTAGATTTTGTTTATATTCTTAATGAAAGAATTATCTTCCTTTTGTGAGTTCCTCCATTCTTCCATGGGCTTATCATTTCTTTAATTAATCTTTTTATATCTTGCCTCATTTGAACCAGAAGTACAGTTTTAAATTCATCTATGAGGTCATGAAGCTATTTATTTATGTCCACTAAAGCTGTCTCTAATATTGCATAATTACTGCACTGTTTCTCTTCTGTATTTATCTCTCCTGGACTTATTTTTCCAGGGTCAGCAGCTGGAGGGTTTTTTTTTTTTTTTCTATCTCTTATCATGTTTGTGATTTCTTTCAGACAGGTGTGTCCAGGGGTCTCTGGACACTTTGTATTGCTTAGGGTCTTTTCAAAGCATGCTGACTGGGGTTTTGCTGCCCTCCCCAAATTGATTTTACCTGGGATATCTTAAACTCCCATCCAGGGGTTTGGGATGGTGTGGGGAGACACCCCAGGCCACCCAGTCCAGAGTTCAAGGTGCAGGCAGGCTGGCCCAATTCCCTGAAGCTAGTTGATCATGGCAGGAAACCAGAATGCTCTGGTTCTGTATTTTTGATTATTGTCTGAAGAGGTGTTTTCAGAAGCAGCTTTTCTAGGATCTGCTCATGGTGGCAGCTCTTTGGGGTTCTGGTCACATAGGCCTGGTGGTGATGAAGACCCATTTGCCCACCTGGGGACCTTGGAGGCATTCGGCAGCAGGGGCCCACTCAGCACCAGTTCCGTGAGCTCAGGTCTTCACGAGAGCAGTGAGTGCAAAAGTGGGGGTGTATCCCAGCAGGTCCAGTTCCGTACCCGTGACTACACAATGTGCCCTTCTCTTTGCACCCTCCCAGACAGGGCCCAGGTCCACGGAGGTGGCAGAGGTGGTGGAGGCAGCCATAGCTCTGTGGGGCTTCAGTCACACCAGCCTGGTTGCAGCAAAGAAACATTTGCCCATCAGGGGACCTCGGGGATGCTCCAGTGGCTGGGGCCTGCTCAGCGAAGACACCAGGAGCTTGGGTCCTCACACTAGCGGCCAGTGTGAAGGTGGCAATTCATCCCAGCAGATTTGGTCCTGTGCCTGTGGGGCCACAATCTGCCCTCCTCCCGGATGCAGCCCAGATCTAGGGAAGCTGTGGTCATGGCAGGGGTCGGGGCAGCCTATGGGCACCAAGTTATTTCACTGCCTTAGCTTCCGTTGGGTTCCTTGCCACAGCATCGGAGGCAGTGGCTGGAGGCAGTGGCATGGGGATAGCCTGTCTCTCTGGTGGCCCAGAGACACTTAGGGCTGCACAGTGGTGCAGACAGCCAGGAGTGTATGTTTGATTCGCTTTTCTCACCTTAGTTTCTTCTTGAGATGAGAGAATTCCTCTTCCTCTGTTTGGGGCTCCCCATGTTGTATTATTTTGAGTTCTAAGTTGACTGTCTCATGAAGCCACTGTAGCCAGCTGTTACCTATTCACCATCTTAGCTCTGCCCCCATTGTAAACTTTTTTAATTAGATAATTTTATTAATTACATCAGTAAAAAGACTGATAAAAATAATTAGATACATTTTATTTATTTATTTATTTTATGTTTTTGATACTGGGGATCAAATTTACCATCTTGTACTTGCCAGGCAGGTGCTTGTGCCACTGAACTAAACCCCTAGCCCTGGATATGTTTTAAAACCAGGAGTACAAATTTCACTATGGAAAGTCATGTATGTACCACTGAAGTTTCAAATCAGAGTTTGAGAGTTCGAGAAATAATATTGTGTAGAATGGTGCTGAAATTCTTGTACAATTCAGCTATGAATATGTCAGATAGTAGCTTTTCTTAGTTGGTAGAACTTCTATTACTGCTTCAATTTCATTGTCAATTGTTATTACTTATATTTAGCTGTTTCCCCCAAAAGCCTCATGTGCTTACAGTTGGGGTTTTGAAAAATGAGTAGATCATGGGTGTGTAATACTGATTTAGTCCACTTACTGAGTTATCGTGGTTCTGAGTAAGATAATGTATTTTCTGAAGACAGAAAATCCACCCTAGATAGGAGTGGCACCAATAAATATTCATATAGACTGGATAGAATAAAAGGGAAAAAAGAAATACTCTCTACTTCTTTGCTTGCCATGCTACAGATGATTTTTTCCTTTGTGATGCCCCACAACAATTCTGCCCTGCCTTGGAGCCAGATGACTATGAACTAAAATTTCTATAAACTATGTTATAATATAAACATTTGTGGGTTTTAACTTGTGGTACTGGGCATTTTGTTTCAGCAATGAGAAAGTAACTAAATTTCTATTATCTTTCAATAGTCATATAATTATGACCCATCAATGAATTAATTCACACATTAAGTAGAGCACTAATGACCCAATCATATTCAAGGAATTTTATATCTGAACAAAGCTATCAACACTGCAACCAACTGTTCAATACATTTTTAAATTCATGATATTACAGAGCTTATCCAACAAGACACTTGTTTTCTGAATGTTTTCATGTACTCTTCTGGCATCATTTGATTTTATTTTTTAATACCAGAAATGTTAATGTATCCAGTGTATTAATTATTATTCCCTGACAGATCAACTATCATTGCCAAATTATATGTATAAATGTTATTTTTTTTATATCACAGAACTGTTTTTTTTAAATGTTTAGTCTACTTTATTTACTTAACAGATGCATTTATCAACCAAATACCTTTTATATGCACTTCTATATGCTCTGTGACAATATCACTCCTAGTTTTTATACCTCAGTGCCTTAGTATTTCTTCTTGATGATTTAAATGTAAATTAATTTTAGTATCAAATCAGGCAATTTTATATTTAAATTATGTATTTAATACCTAGACAATTTTGATTTACTAATTTTTTCTTAAAATATTTTCAGAAATTACTATTTCTCCAGAGTTTTCATATACTGTCAAAGAAACCTAATTGTGCTATTTTTAGTAAACATATGCACAAAGTAATATTTTATATGCTTATTTCAATTTTATCTAGCATTTTTTTCTTGTAAACCTGTCTAAATTAAATTTTTTAACTGATTGTCATCAGGATTTTTATTAATTAGAATAGGCACATATTTTTCTCCTAAATGTAAATTTAGATCCTTCTTTAATAACTTCATGGAAAAAATAATGCTAGCACCGCCTCCTTGTATTTTGTCTTTTTTCCCTTATAGAGTAATCATGTAGCCTTAGCTTATTATTTACCTGTCACATTTATTTATTCACATGTTAATTGCAGAAACCTACAATTCTATCTATTTTTTCTTTTACTTCAACTTTACTACAGATTCTTTTTTCCCCTATTATTCATAATGAGACTAAATCATCATGTAGATTTCAGTTCTGAAATAACTGTAGTTGAAGAACAGATGTAGAGAAACAAGTGTCTTTAAATGTGTTTTTAAGTAAGGAACCCATTCTCTTGAGGGAAGATTACTGGATTACTGTGGTGCAATTTACTTTGTTACACATGTTATTAGGGACTCAGTGATACCCTGGTATCACTGTTTATCACTGAATAAAAATAAACTTTCTTCACCAGTAAATCCATTAACAAAGGGGAAAAGAGTCTCTCTTTACTTTAGTAGAAGCAAGACGACCAAGTTTTGATTTTATACTAACTTTCTCCAAAGTATTGAATTTTGTATTCCATCATTTCTCAGAGACAATAAAACATTGAAATTTCAATATTTTCAGGTAAGGGACTGATGTAGTATGACATCAAATGATGGTTGGAAATTTCAAAAAATAATTCACTATGGAAATTGAATGCTTATTAATGAATACTCCCCAATAATCTGTGCATGCACACTTACAGAGGCAGAAAAGGACAAAAATGAAATTGCTTTTCCTTTAAGATTCTAAAAAAAAAAAAAAAAAAAAAAAAAAAAAAAAAAAAAAAAAAAACAAAGAAATGTTCAGTTGACTGAGTGTTGGCTAGAAGAGAAGAATTTGGCCAGAGGACCCATTCATTTTTGAAGGAGCTCAGTTGATCAAGGAAAGAGCATGTGGTCATTTTCCTAAAATGCATAAACTTCAGGATTCAAAAATCAAGGGAAATTTCCAAAAATGATTAAATACTATTGTGAAGGAAATGAAAGAGCAGATCTATTTCTTACTGGGAAATCTCTTTTCATATTTGAAAAGTACTGTGTTTACCTGAAATTATATATAACTGAGAATATTTTGTATTAAACCTGGTGTAGAGATGCTTCAGGAAACTGACACATTTTAAGACTCTGATATTGAAAAATAATATTGTATTCCTTGTTCTTTATTTGTAAATATAAGGAAAGAATAAAACCACAAGTCAAAATTTAAATATATGATTAGGAAATATGTAAATTGACAAGGTAGAGCAATAGTATTATAGGAGAATACATAAGTAAGTATAAATTAGAAATCGAGTAATCTGCAGAGAACAAAATAAAAATGTTTAGGAACAATTAAACAAGTTGCTTGAAATACTAATCACAAAAATATTTAAAGTAATTCTAAGATAATGATACTAATATATAAAATATCTACTAAAATATATGAGAAACTGCAAACTTAGGTAATAATACTAATGCTTGAAAATAATTTCATCTGTATGAACAATGTGACAGTTCAGTGGCACAAGTGCCTGCTTGGCCTGAACAATGTGCTGAGTTTGATTCCCAGTACCTTTTGGCAAAAAGGAAAATAAACAAAAACAAACAAGCAAAAAATAGTTTAAGAATGTCACAGAAGCATAATGTCATACATCATGAATAATAGTGTTAGGTTAATGAAGCCAAGCAAGACAGAAGGTGGCAAATCTTGTTTTATATAGTAGAAAACAAGATTTGAGGATTATAATATACATTATTAACATATGAAAATCATTATTCAATTTGTTATAAAATGATAATTACTCAAAATGTTCAACTTAGTTATTTTTTTCAGCTTTTAAAAAAAATTAATTGATGGTTCATTCCCAAATGAAATACAGTTGAAATTGCCAATCTAGGGGGAAAAAAAAGGTCAGATATACCTCATTATATTGATGATTCTGCATTCTATAAATCAAAATTTTCACAAACGTAACAGTCCACGGTCTAGAAAAAAAGATTGTGATTAATTCAATGGGATAATTTAAATAAAGATATATTTAAGTGGATATTTCTACAATTAAATATTTTGAAATTTACTTAAAGTACTAAGTAAATATGCACATAAATATATTTTAGTTCAATCATAGAAGGGACACAATAAATATTCATTAACATTCAAGTGTTGAGACTTCATTCTCTACTTTGCTCTGCTCATTCAATCTCACCTCCTAATTATTTCTCATTTAACCACTTGTGTATCAGAGGCTTTCTAATATAAAGGAAAAATGCAGTTTGAAGTAATAAGTGAATATTTAGAGCCACCAAATTCATACACCTGTATGTACTTTTATATTTTTAGAAGCACTTCTCTCATGTTAGTTAAAAACTAACATGATTGTTCACTTCAGGCATCCCTTCCTTATGAAAACTGAGTACATTTAAAAAAATAATATTCTTTGCTTCTTTTTTCATATCTGTCATTCCTAAGGAATGCTGCTCTCACTCAAACATAACATACATACTTCCTGGGATATTCTAGGCTTAGAACCACAACATTTTAAACTGTACATGATTTCATAGCATTGTATTCTTTGCATACACTATGCACAGTAATTTAATATTTTAAAAAATTCATTTCTCAAATCATTTTTTTCTGAAAACTAATTATGATTGAATAAAATCATACTTGGTGATGAGTAAAGTAGGAAAATATTAACATATAAATTTAGACACTCAACATATTGTAAGTGAAGGCACAGCTAAAAATAAACTCATTTTCCCTTGTTACTATTCCATCTTACTGAAAAAATTTCTATAAATTTTCTAAATTCTTAACCATCTTCTATAATTTCCTCATTCTAAACACATCATTTTATTAATAAATGGAGCAAAGGAAACATTATTTTCTTTTTATATCTGTGTCATAATAGACATTATTTTGTTTACTGCTATTTTCTCATTTTAATATTCTTCTTTTCAGATAACCTCGTCAGTCACATGTGAGAATATAGTTAAACAACTTTTAGTTAGGCCTGCCAATCCTGTAATCCCAGCACTTGTGTGGCTAAGGTAGGAGGACGCCTATCAGTTTAAGGCTGGCTTTGGCTACTTGGTGAGTTCAACAGCAGGCTAAAAGTACAGTTGGAGACCCTGTATCAAAAAAAAAAAAAAAAAAAAAAAAAAGGAAAACAAAACATAACAAGTAGTTTTTATTTGTGATTATATCAACACTGGCAAAAGGGTGAAATCAGTGTTTTTTGTTTGTTTTTCTTTTAATCAGAATCAAACTCAGGACCTCCTGCTTGTCATGCAGGTGTTACACCATTGAGCTATATATCTCCAGGCCCAAAAATTTTTAAACTACAAAACATACTGTCTTTATTTTTCTATTTCTAGTTACACATAGGTGAGATTAAATGAAATTTTACTATAAAACTCACAAGAGTTTATTTTCACTGAAGATTTCAAAGTTTCAAAATTTTCCATGAAATGAATTGAGCAGATTGCTGAGAGCTTTAAACAAAGAAATATGCTTTTGTGTTACTGTGTCTATAGTTATTCAATATATGATTTAAAGACCTTAAGAAGAAGGCAAAAAAAGTTTCAATCATTAAAATAAGATATAATTTCAAATTAGATTATGGTGGATTTGTTTAGGGAGCATACATGTAACAGGAGAAAAGATTTCATTAAAATATAGGAGATATGAGTATTGTGATCTATACCTTACACATCTCATGGATTTTTCAATCACTTTGTGGAAAACACGAGTAAAAATAAAAATTATTGGGACAGCTTGATGAACTTACATTTTAAAATGTTTGTGTTACAGCTCTGGCAGTTGTGCCTAGTATCTGATTTTTGAACTCTCATTTGAATTAAATTTTCTCCAGACTTCTGGAACTTTGGATGAGGATGTCTAACATAGTAGCAGCCTTAAGTAGCTAGAAAGTATATTTAATTAAAGAGATTTTTCAAATTGATGCCAGGAAAAGGCAAGTAAAATTTCTAGCAATAGAAAAATCCTATGTATGAATATGTAGATAATTGGTAGTTAAACTCTTTGCTCTAGCTACATTCACTAATTCTGAACTTAAACTTACTTGTTTATAAGTTACTAAACACTAATACTAAGTGATTATAATTTAAGAAGTAGTGCTTAGGAAATTAAGATAATAAATGATGTTTGTCTTCTTTCTACATGAAGATATTAGAAGATACCATTATTTGGTAATAAAAAAATTGACTGCTAAGATTTCTTCTTCCTGCATGCCTCAGAACCCCTCTGCAAATCTAAACAAATATCCTAGTATCATCAATGAACTTTACAAACTTAACCATATTCTTATTTTATAATTCTTTTCCTACCTTGCATAATTTTCAAGCTGACTCATTACTTTGTATATTTTACTTATGTAACAATTGACAATAATAACACAATTATTTTCTAAAACATACACATTATCCCACAAAGTATATTTTCTAAAATAGTAATTTTCTACAGCTTAGCATATATTGTACCAGAATTCAGACCAATTTATATGCTTAATTTAAGTCTGAAATAATTTAAACAGTTGTGAGAGACATAAAACAATGTGGCAGGCATGAAAATGTAAATTTCACAGGAAATTAATTAAATCAATTAGGAAATTTTTTTAAAATGCCAGGGAAGAGACTAAATGGTAAAAAGACCAGTAGTCTTCTTATAACCAAGTATTTTCAGCAAGAAAGTAGAAAATGAACTTTTATGACTAATAAATTTATAAGCAAATTCCAACATTTTCTAAACCTATAATATGTCAAGACATAATGTGAATATTGATTGATTTGGGTTGAAACAAATAATCCTTCATGTGTATCATTATTTTCCCTTATCTGTAAATAGTTCTCCAAGCAGAAAGGAGTCCAAGAATAATTTATTGTGGAGATCAGTGATGATTTAATATTGCAATTAAATGAAAATCATGTAAATAAATGAACACCAAAAATTGTTACTGAAGGAATGAGCATTGAGCATGTCAGAACACCCATATTATTTAGTGTAATTCTCTTACTGTAGTATATAATAATTACATTTCTTGTAGGAAATTGGGGTATATTTACATAACACATAATTCCCTTTTTGCTCTCCCCTCTTTAGTAAACTCTCAATCCCCTTTCTTTTATGCGTGTGTATACTTGCAAAATAATGCACCACTAGTTTTAAGGATTCCTTTAATTTTGGTAATCAGGACACTAAATGAGATCACTTGACACGTTTGCAAGATTTTCTTCCACATATTCACTTACTTGATGATGGTTTACAGATTACTGTGGAAAACAACCAAATTTTTCAATGAAACTGAAAAGATATTTAGTAATTTTATTATGACTCTGTGTTTAAAGAAGGATTATGAGTGTTCCCAAAACATAAGTCAAATGAACGCTACTGATGTAAGAAGATGGTGAACAGTGGAAACATAGTAACAAGAAACAATGTTTCAGAAAATAGCATGAAGCTAGAAATCAACGACAAGAAAGCTAATTTACACAATCTAGAAAACTGTCAGATGGACAACCTAATTTAAGGAATAATTTTTCAAAGAATATTTTGCCAGTATGACTGTTGAAAATGTAGTGTATATAGATATGATATTTAGGGAAAATTTGATAGGAATAAGGTGAGAGGGAAAGAAAGAGTACTGCATGGCCAGTTCTCCAGAGATTGAGGAAGATAACACGAAGATCTGTAAATTCCTATGGCATAAAAGCACAATGAAAGTAATGGAAAGTAAATATAAACTTCAAAGAAGCTGAGGTTTTGGAGAAAGAAGAGGGAACTGTGTTCTGTATTTGAGAATAACACCAAAGATCATTGTGAAGTCAGCACCAACCTTTTGCATGTCTCCAAATAGTGAGGTCAATATCATACAAGACAGAGATTATACAAGGAATAGAATGTGTTTCCTAATCCCAAATTTGATGAATTGGGTAAAATTTGCTAATCTAAATGCATTCCAAGTGTCTCTACTTGGCCTTTGGTTTTCCATATTTCAGAGGAAAAGTTTTTGGTAATGAAACCTTAATTATAAATATCATGGATTTATCTGTCTAGTTAGATTCAAATTTTCTCTTCTAAGCCAGTTTCACTTGGATATTTAAGATATCATAATCATGCCACAGTGAGAAATCACTACCTTTACCTGTGCTCACGGTAGAATTTCTTTATTACTCTATAGCATCAACTTTTATTTTGATTATATAAAACACTGGGGAACAAACTCTAATAAGTATAAATAATTCAAATAATGAAAGTAGCTAGATGAAAGGAAAAATCAATCACTATAAATACAATAAAGCATTAACTATTTTTTTCAGAACTGTATGTTAGGTCCTTATTAATGCAAATATGATTGTTCCTAGAGGTAATATTTTAAACTGAGACATTGAAAGAATGCTTTTGAGAAATCAACAGAACTAAATTACATTTATACTTATCTGATTTTCCATGAAGTGCTAAGAAAACACAGTGAAGAAAAAAATCTTTTCAATAAAATATACTGGGATAATTGGTTATTAATATGCAAAAGAAAAAGCTAAACCTTACTGCTCACAGCTTATACAAATCAACCCAAAATGCTTTAAATACTTTAGATAATATGTACAACAATAAAACTACCAGAATAAAGCAAAGAAAAAATAGTTTAGACATTGAAATAGACAAATGTGTTTTGAACAGCACCAAAAATCACAAGAAATAAAAGTAATATAAAACAAAACAAAATAAAACAAACAGAAAAGGGGGATTATATCAAACTAAAAATTGTTTTGCATGGCATAGTAAACAAGAAAGCAGAAACCAAATGCAAAACATAGAAAATATTTCCAAGTTATCCATCTAGACAAACTTATGTGTAGTAAAATGCAAAATGCATAATCAAAAAAAGAACCTTGTTAAAAATAAGCATTATATCCAAATAGATATTTTTTTTAAAAAAATCCATCAAATTGATCAATATGTGCATGAAAAAAATTTGGCATCACTAATTATCAGTCAAAGGCAAATCAGAACAGCAATGACATATTGCCTTATTCCAATCAGGTAACTATTACCATAAAAGCCAAAAAGTGCTGTTGAGAACGATGTGTACACTGTTGGTGGGGGTGTGATTTAGTATAGACATCAAGGACAACAATATTAAGGTTTCTCAAAAATTTAAAACTAAAACTGCCGCCTCTCTACTGTGGATATCCTAAAGGAAATGAAATCAGTTTTTTTTTTTTTTAATCATGATGTACACTTCATATGTTCATTTCAACGCTACTTACAGTAGTCAACAAATCGAAGTAGCTAAGTTTCCATCAACCGATGACTATGTAAAGAAAATATGACCACTAAGATAAATAAGTTAGGTAGTACAAAAATCTACAAAAATAGACCTAGCAGAAATTGAAAGTAGAATGATGATTACCAGCAACTGGGAACGGCAGGAGTTAGAAGACTGGGGATAGCTCAATGAATGGTTATTGATCTAGAGTTACATGGGAGAAAGGAAGCTATGGTATGCTATTGTATAGCAGATTGGCTAGAGATGACAGTAATGTATAGTCCAAAAAGACAGAAAAATGGATTTTGAAGGTATTCCCACAAAGAAATGGAAAAGTTTGAAAAGATAAACAGATTTAACTTGATTTTAAACAGTATTCAGTGTATATATGTAAACATTCCAGTGTACTCCACTAATACATACAATTTTGTTTCTATGTATCAGCTGAAAATAAAAAGCAATAATTAAAATGTTTTAAAATCTTTAAAGTCGAAACAATATTTGAGAAGGTAAAATATCATTCTATTGAACTGACACGAGGAAAATGGCTGTACTTATATAGAAAGACAGAAATCTCTTCGTAAGATCAAGAACTATATAGTGTTCATCTTTATACTGTTAGGCCAGACTAACAAAACAGAATATTATATTGGAAATCCTGACAAGAAACATATTCTTGTTGACCATATCTAAAGTTTAAGATAAGTTTTGAATATAAGGAAGGTGGCCTTCTTCTTAATTCCTATCCCCATGTGTTCTGGCTAAGAGGGCCAGGGAAAAGAACATTATATTTAGTGAACATTTTTTATTATTCCCTAAACCAACTGTCTCTCACAGACAATACAGTTTACTTAACCTTTCTTTTAATACCATTGATCATTGTGTTACAGTTTTATTGTTTATAATAATGTCTTGTTTTGCGGCAATTCTTATTTGGGAATTTTTGGTTTTGCTTTTTTCGTTGTGACAATTACCTGTTTCTTTGTGGTTTGTGTGCATGTAAAATGAGAAAATTCTGTAGTCAAGTTTATATCTGTAGATCTCATGAGGCTTCTGTTGGAACAGTCTGAATACATGGGTTGACCTCAGTCTAACTCAATAAGGGCAATGTAAAATGAGAGAATTCTGTAGTCAAGTTTATATCTGTAATCTCATGAGGCTTCTGTTGGAACAGTCTGAATACATGGGTTGACCTCAGTCTAACTCAATAAGGGCAATTTACATGACATAAATTAAAACTCGTTAAGTAAATGCAAAAAGATGAAAGTTAAAACAGTCTCTAAGAGTCCTGCAGGGCGTTACAGTTTATCTGACAAGATTATAAGGCTATTTCATTACTATGAATCATGATGCTCTGTCTTATATTCTTTAAAGAAACAGTGTTTACTTTAGCTCCTAACACACAGTCACATTAATATCAGTGATAATTAACATCATTAAAGCAATACCTAAATAGAACGCTAATTTGGAGGCTCTTGGAGCTCTTTTGTAGGGAATGTCATGTGATGAGTAGTTACTACACTTACTTTAACAGAAGTACTAATACTAATGCAGCACAAGAAAGCCTCTCACTGCAAAATCATTCAATAACATTTTAGAATTCTGCAGGAAGGAGTAGAATAAGCATATACATAATTTGAACTTGCTTACTTATTTGCATTTCTATAAAAAAGCAAACCAATACACCATACTTACACTTTGAATATAAGTGCCTTGAGGAAGGGCCATATTCACAACTATTGGATTTTAAATTATAGCTATAATGCATCAGGGAGAAGTGTTTAACACATGGACCTAAATATTACATAGACTTAAATGTTACTGAGCAATTTTTTTAAAGATAGCATTTCATGTGAAAAATATAGATCAATTATAGCAAGTTAGAAAATTTTCAGTGTCTTGGGTGTGCTTAATATTTAAAAAAATTAAGCCCTTAGATCTCTTTGTTGGCTTCATTTTAGCTTCACCTGGAAGCCTTTAAAAACCTTAAAGCCCAGACTGCAAAACAGTGTAATTAAATCAACATCTCCAGGAGTTGTGTTAAGTAACGTATCCCAAATGTTTGTGCTATTCAGAGAAGGAGCATCATTGAGGATTATAGGAATGTGTGACTGGTTTGGGTACAACATGGACAGTTTCTCAGCAAAAAGATGAAGTCATGAATAGAACATTAAAAGCTTAATATTGTTTTATTTTTATGAAATATGTATTTTTATTAAAATTATGTTTAATCTTTTAATAAAATTTTCTTACTCAGAAATCTGTATTGTAATTTGAATAATTCTCACTAATGGTGGCTGATTTTGAAGAAATGCAACCAATGTTACCCGTATTTTCTGTGTGATTTTTGTAAGACAATTTAATATGAGTTTAATTTGCTTATGCAGTCATAGATTAAAGATTTATTTGCTTTACTTTTTCTCATTAAATCTATATCACAAAGTATGTTTTCCTGTATCTATATCTCACTCTCTATGCACATGCACAGAATGTATATCCCACTACAAATATCAGCATGTATATCTCTGTCAATATTTAAATGAATGAATTGAATCTACAATTTTAATAGTATAGAAAGTATTAATTTAGAAAGTTTTCTACATCTAAGTGTGATGACATGCTAGGTTTTTGAGAAAATATAAGCATGTTAAAAAGTACTGATACCTTTTCTGCTGTCTACAAATATATTGTCCATATATATTTATTTCATGTCATTTTAAAAGAGACATTATTCTTTTTTTTTTTTTTTTTTTTTTTTTTTTCTATCGGTACCGGGGATCGAACTCGCGACTGCCTACTTGCAAGGCAGGCACTTATGCCGCTGAGCTAAACCCCCAGCCCCGAAACATTATTCTTATTTTGCATTATTATTCTTATTGCAATATGAAACACAGTTATTAAATTCTAATTATATTGTCTTATATGTCATGTTTATAAAAAATCTGACACAGTGTTTTAGTTAAGATTTTCTAGCTCTAATTTCTGCCCTCATTTCTTTGTTGGAGTATATTGATTGAAATTCTTAAAGTAATTCTAATTATTCTCCAGCATTTGTCTTCTACAGTTTCTTGAAAGAAAATATTTAATAAGATTTATTTAAATATACCACACTATAACATAAATATTACATTTTAAATCAAATACATCGTATTTTATTTAATATCCAAAAATATGTCAAATCCTGCCTGTAATGCAGCAGTTATACTGTGATCTTTTGCTATTAAAATTTCACTGTCTCCCTTGAATATTAAACATATCATGGCTATTTTATGCTAATGATATGGACAATTTTCCTTATGTGAACATTTATTACTAACTATATTAGTATATCAATGTCTTTTGTCATTTCAAAAAGTATTTTATGCCAGTTTTCACTGTGATAATTTTTAAACAAATCATTCTTTGACCGAGGAAATTAACTCTATGTATTTGTTTGTTTAAAAGATCAATAAAACCAACGTTATCATAATTTAAATTCACAAATTATATGGTAGGATTTATTATTGTTCTATATCTTAAATTAATATGTAACTTACATTGATTTAAAAATAAAATTAGATAATATTCTCTACATAGTGTGGGGCTGGAGATTTAGCTCAGTGGCATAAGCGCCTGCCTTGCAAGCAGGTAGTCATGAGTTCAATCCCTGGTACCGATAGAAATGAAAAAAAAAAAAAAAACCCTCTACATAGTGATATAAATGAATGTAATTAACTTCTTCATTCCCAATATCTTTGTATCTGTCTAATCAAATCATATTTTAGAGTTACAGGATTTCACATAGTTATAACATAAGTAAACATTTATATATCTCATGTATTGATTATACTGTAAATTTATGTGTTACAATAAAACATGTATCAATCTATATAAGCATTATGATACTTGAAGCACTTTTAAATAATTTTATCATTATAAATTGAATATTAATAATTATTCAGGTTTCAAAAATAGATGTCAAAATAGAATCATATTCTTTAATAAAATATTTCAATGTTTTGTTTTGGAATAATGTAAAAGTTAAAAAAATGCTTCTGAAAATTTGAAAAATGATAGATCAATAATTGTCATAGCATTCTTTTTTTTTTTTTTTTTTTTTTTTTTTTTTTTGTACTGGGGATCAAATTCATGGCTTCGCACTTGCCAGGTAGGCAGGCATTGTTTTATTTAGATACACTGCATTATTTTAGTATAAGACTTACGTTTTGTGTTCTAAAATGTAATTTTATAATCAATTATAATATTTTATAGTAAGCATCATATCCCATATATTATTATAAGCCACTCAAGACCTAAAGACACTATAGATATAGTGAATAAACAAAATATGTGCCCTTACAACCTAGTTACAGAAGATTGTAATTTGCTAGCTGCTGGAGAAAAATTATGGCTATTACTTTCCTGAAATAATCTAGCACATTGTGTGGAGAATTTGTACCTAGTAGAGATGGGAGGTACAAAGTTAAATAGTAGCTTAAAGATCAGAAAGTCAAGTTGTTTGAACTTGTTTGAAAAATACAGACATTTACTGCATTTACTTGTTGGGAAAAAATCAGACATTTACTGCTTTTCACGCCCTGCCTGGCTGCATGAGAGGGACACAGACCTGGATTTCTGGGATAAACAGTCCTCACACCTGTGTGGCCATGTTACCCTTTTTCTGTTGTCTGCTGAAGTACACTCTGTAAATATTAAGGTTAAGTGAAGACATTAATAAGCCTCAAGCATTTCTATATTTAGAGACTTTTGTGAAGTTTTGTGGGCCTTCAGTAGCATGAAGCCTGGTCCCACAACCACACAACATTGGGTGGAGAGTAGATCCTCTAGCCATAACAAACAAATGCTTTTCAGGTTTTCTGCAATCTTTCTCCTTACTTATTGCAAGTAAAAAGCTATAGTATTTTATCCTAGTATGCACTATTTTTGTCCTTGTCCATTCCAAAGCATGCACTGTTCTTTACCACCACGGTGTATATCACTCTTTAGTCTTGGTTGCCCTCACACTGTATTCTGTCCCACAACCTGATATTCCAGTCAGAGGAAAAACATAGTCTTTCTTGAAAGGATTCTACCAGACTCAAAGAATAAGAATACGTTTGTTTTCTGTGCTAGGATGTAAAACTAGGGGATCAACTGTTATAGAGAGCCACTGGGTGATTATGATGTTTTATATCTTAAATATCTTCCAAATATTCATGTATGGAAGGCTTGGTATCCAGGTTATGGTAATACAATGAGTTAGTGAAACTTTTAGGGGAGACCTGGAGGTCACTGAAGGGAGATATGCTCCTAAGGGAGATATTGGGACACTAGCCTCTCTCTCTTGTGACCTTTTATACCTCTTTGACTCTAGGAAATGAGAAGCTTTGCTCGAGTGTGCTCTCCTCTCCACCTTGATGTTTTACTTTAATACAAACTCAAAATAATGCCAACACACTATGGACTAAACCCTCTGAAAATATGAGTCAAGAATTTCTTATTTTGAAGTAATTCTAGGTATTTTACCAGAGTGATAGAAAAGTGTGAAACAGTAATATTAATGACATTTTTATACTTCTTAAAGATGTAAATTTAAAATTACGTCATTTGATAAAGATTAAAAATTGAATCACAGTCTCAAATATTTTGACACAAGTTATTACAAGTATTAAACAGAAATTTGGTCAAATGTACAATCTTTCTGAAAAATATAGGATTTTAGAGCACATTTTGTGAATGAAACTAAAAGAAATTGTACTTCATATAAAAGAAAATGAAATTTCCTTTTGATTGAGAAAGAACAAAACCACAGTACTGGGTATTTTAACAAGAAATAATTACTTGGCTAAGTCTTCAAATGTATATCAAGAAACTATGACTAACAGCAACTAAAATAATCTTACTTGGGAACACCAGAAGAAATGTAAAAGGAAAAGACAAACAACAAAAATCGAACAAATATTTGAAAGTCCGTGTCCTTGAGTATTTCAGATTCAGGATGACAGACACACAAAATAAATACATTCAATGAATTTGAGATATTACTAAGTTAAATTATAAATGTTGACGGAAAAGTAGAAAGTAAACTGAAGAGATAGTATAGACAGCCACCAAATAAATTCACATACACATAGACTACTGTAATTCACTTTATCTTTGACAAAACAGAAAAGCCAGTGAAATTAATTTAAGATGATACTTTCAATAAATAAATATACCAGAAAAACTAAAAATTCTCAGACAAAAAAGTGAATTTAGATGCAAAATTTATATCCTTATGTTAATTCAAATTGAATTTAAATGTAATTGTTAGCTGTAATAACATAAAAATACTGGAAAATAATAGGAGAAAAAATAGATTATTTTTATATGCTGATGACTTTTCAGGTACAACACCAAAGAAATGGTTCAAAAACGGAAAAAGTGATATGCATAATGTCATTAAATTTGAAAATTTCCACTGTACAAAAACAATGCTATGAGTCTAAGAATAAAAGCTACAGGTGATTAGACAGTCTTTGCAGGAAAAACACATGCTAGAGAATGGTTATACAAAATATACAATGAGTTTTAAAAGTAATGATAGCAAAATGAACAATTTGATTAAGAATGGGCTACAGATCTCAACATATATTTTGTCATAGAAAATACACAGATGTCAAATAACCAATTAAAAATTGTTCCAAGTTGTACATCACAAAGAAAGTGCAAATTAAAATAACAATGAAATATTGCTAAACACCTAGTAGAATGATCCATTCTGAAAATAGTATCTTCTATTGATAAAAAAGATGTTGCATAACAGACACATTCATTCATTGCTTATGGAGCTCCAAGTTTTGGAGCAACTTAACAAGAGAGTTTAGAAGTTTCTTATGAAATTAACTTAATGAACAGCAACCACACTCTTCTGTTGCAAACCTATGTCTATACAAAAACTTTCATAGGAATTTTTATAACATTTTTATTTTATTTATAACTATCAAACTCAGAAACAACCAAAATATTTACAACAGGCTTGAGTAGACAGTATAATCTTATTCAGCATTAAGAAGACACAGACTATTAAGTCATAAAAGAGATGAAAGAAATTTAAATGCATAATACTAAATTAAAGAAGACACTCTCAAAAGGATGTAATACTCTATGACACAAATTATATGACATTCTGGCAAAGGAAATATGATGATAATAGTAAAAGGTAAGTAATAGCCAGAATTTGGAGTTGGGGAAGAGGAATTAGTAAAAAGTCAATGCATGACTTTTTACAGCAAAGAACTTATGTTAAACAATATTTTAACAATGAGTAGGAACTCTTCCATATTTGTTTAAATAAATAAAGTACCAAATATTGACAGTGAACCTTAATGTAAGCTACTGCATGGAGTTATTATGATGTGTCAATGTGGTTTCACCAATTGTAGTAGACACGCCCCATCAAGATATTAATAATGAGGAAAGCCATGCATGTGCAAAGACAGAGTTACATATTAATTATGTGTCCCTATAGATCAGTTTTTCTTGGTCTAAACTAAAAAAAATAATATCTTTAATGATAAAAATAAACGATTTGGTACAGTCATAATAAATTATTGTTAAAGTAGAAATTAGAATAGGGTTTGTGAATAGATTTCTGTCTATTTAGATAAAATGCAGTATGACGAGGATTGTGACTCATGGAGAAGATGAGATTTAAGCAAACCTTTCAGAGAGGTAACAGGGATAGCCAAACAGATATTTGGAAATGTTCACTATAGGCTTGAGGAGCATTTGAAAGCTATCATAGTGATTTGCATGGCTGGGTGTTCTTTGGAAATTTTTGTACTCTATGTTTTGAGTTTCCATGAAAATGTTATTTTTCATCTTTAATCAATAACTTGAGAAAACATATCTTCTGCTACTTATTTTTGTTGCATGAAACAATTTGAGATATTAACAAGACAAAAATGAAATACATAATTTTCTTAAGCAGCTAGTTTGAAGGGGTAAGAGGACTAGAGTGAAATAATTAGTGAGACAGCAGTATTATTGTGAGATACGCAGCAGGGCATGCTTTAATGTTACTTTTATTTTATAAATTGTAGGTTATTCTTTGTCTATCAAAAGGTGCATGACTGCTAGAAATTTTAAAGTACAATATGAACATGCTTACTTAATACTGGAGACTGAAGAACAATTCACAATGCATATATAATACTGAAGAAATGTATAAGAAAATTTAAGGTACTAAATATATGAAAAAAGCAACAAAAGCATATGGTGGAAAAAGAGTAAAATAGTGTCACTTGCATGTAATTGGACTTTTGCAAAGGGAAATAAAAAAATAGAGAAGTTAGTATTATTTGGAGATGTAATGGTGGAATTTATGATGTGTAATGGTACATAGATTTAAGAGGCTCCCAAAATTCAAATCACAGTTTATAAAATATAAATCAAACTTCAGTACATCTCAGTAAAATTAGAGTTAATAAAAATGATCTTATAAGCATCCAGAGAGAAAGTAAATAAAACATAAAAATCAAAATCAATTCTGTCAGTGAATGAAGAGAAAATAATTGGTTTACAATTCTACAGACAGTATATCTTTCAAGAATGAGAGTAAAATAAAAATACTTTTTACTAACGAATATTTTCTATTATATATGTTTGCTAATGAAAGGTGTAATGGATTTGGGGCTGGAGATTCAGCTCAGCAGCATAAGCGCCTCCCTTGCAAGCAGGCAGTCGTGAGTTCGATCCCTGGTATCGATAAAAATGAAAAAGACAAAAAAAAAAAAGATATAATGGATTCATTATCATGAAAAAATATTATTTTAAATATGACATTAGGAAATATATAAGAAACATATTCTTGATAAAACTATAGGTTAATCAGAATAAAGTTATTTTTAATAAAACATAAGCAAATAATATATAGAATAAGAAATTATTCAAGTGCATCAAGCACAAATATCTAAGTCTAGAAAAGATGAATTAAATTTTAAATTTTCTTTTTTTTTTTTTTTTTTTTTTTTTTTTGTCTTTTTCCTTTTTATTGGTACCGGGGATCGAACTCCAGACTGCCTGCTTGCAAGGCAGGCACTTATGCCGCTGAGCTAAATCCCCAGTCCCAAAATTTTAAATTTTCAAAAATTACTGTTATTTAACACAATAATAAAGACCTTGTTTAGATACAACAACTGCTAAGCTGAGAAACATTTTGTTTGCTTATGGCATTCTAAGTTTAAAAATGTTCACCTTGTACACTTCACTGTAAATACAAATAGAACTTATTGATTTTAACATGCTCTTACATAGGTTACAAATCATATAAAAATGATAAGCTCAACATTAATAAGTGAACATTGTAGCAGAAATTTGCCAAGTTATATTATGAAAGTATAATCAATATGTATAATTGGAAATTACCAGACAGAGAAAAAGGATATTTCTAAAACAAACCCATTAATTAAAAGTAAGAAACAAAGAGTCACATTAAAACTTTGTCCGTGAAAACCTCACAGTTAAGTGCATTACATTCCTGACCATTATTAAGTATTCAGGCAATTTTCTCACCTTTAACTTTTATCATTAATGAGTTCACTACTATGCATTAAGACATGATCAGTTTTTTTTTAACTGACAATAAAAGTACACCTGTAGATTTTAGTGCACCCTTAAGTTTTATTTTTTCTTCTATTAGCTAATCAATGTATCAGGAAGTGATTAAGTAAGCCTATGTGTAATATAATGAGCTTTGCAATGAGAACAGTAAGGTGTTTGGAGCTCTAAATATAACGAGTTTTCCATCACCTCCCACAACTTCCATCACACTTATGTAAGTGTGAATGAACACTGGTAGCTTTAAAAGAGCTTGCTGTCAATGACTCAAGGCCCCTTCTGGCCCCGTACTAAAATGAATCTTCATCAAGTCAGTTCCTTTTGAACTTGGATAACAGCTTTCTTTGCTTCATCATAACCGCCATTGCAGCATAGCTCACATGTCTTACATCATCATAGTGAACATAAGCATGTGAGTTTCATTTTTTAAAATGTACCTCAAATAGGTGAAAAAATTATTTATCTCATCGGAACATTATCTAAACACTTATGTGGCTGGAAATATTTAGAATACTGTTTGTTATGCATATAATTACTGTCTGTTAATATGTTTTATTACAAATATATACTTTATCACTTTGCTAAATGACACTACTAATACAGCACTAAGCATGGAGGAGGCATGGTTTCTCCACAAATGTCAGGATTAAAATAATTACTACAGACAAATTTGAACACAGTTCATTCCGCAAGTAATAATTAATAGTATATTGCAGTTGCAATTCTTGGGAAACAAATTTAAAAATAAAGAGGGAGAGAAAACTGAAAAGGACACAATGTGTGCCAATGTAATTCTATTAGAAACAATCTGCTGTTAGTTTGATAAGAATTAACATTAAATCTAAAATTATAATTAATATAATTTTTACAACAGAAATCTTAAATTTCTAACTTTAATGCCTCAACGACTAACTGGATAATACAGTATGCACACAAAGTGTAGGGGTCTGTGTGTGTACGTGTGTGTGTGTGTGTGTGTGTGTGTGTGTGTGTGTATTGCACATGTGCACAGGTGCTAAGCTACACAGATGTGCTAGTCAACAAATTATTATCCCTTGATAATCTGATTGATGGCTACAAAAATCTGTATTATCAAAATATGATACAGGAAATGAAACAGTGTAATATTTGTGAAAAACGTTTCATCTGAGTTTATTGATCATTCTTATAAGAAAAAATATTCTAAATTTTCTATTATTTCTAACGCACAATAAAATTGTTTCATTGTGAGACTTCACTTTCCACATCTTGATATAAATTTTAGAAAATCTATGTGCTTTTTGACTCTTAGCAATCAGTAATTATCACGTGGTTTTAGTAGTGTTTTTTTTTTTTGAGGAATATCCAGTGTTTAAAAATTTGCCTTTGTGTTACACTTTTTAACAAAACATTTTTTCTGAAACATTTTATGCATATCTCATTGTAATTCTTTGAAAATAAATTTCCACTGTTTATATTATTTCACAGTTCCAGAAGCTTGTATTTAATATCTGAAAGATTTGCCTTTCCTCTACAGTATTATATAAGTAAGCTGTTTTAGGTAAAGTGAATTTCTATCAACACACTAGCAAATATACCTAAGATAAAATTGATGTAAGAATCCATGTGATGAATTACAGCAGAATACAATTCAATTTTGATTGCAGATTGTCTCTCTGCTTCTCATTCTATGTTTCAGTATGATTGTTTAAATCAAGACAGATGGCTATATCTAACAATGTAGTTGAGGAGATATAAAATTAATAAAAAAGTATCATCAAAATACAAATATTACTATACCTTCCCAGAAATAATGGCTTATTTATTACTCAATGTACATTTTCTGATATCATTATTAACTTTTCAAATAGATGCTCGATGAAGAACAAGTAAACATGTTTTTATCTTGGAAAAGTCTTTAAGTAACTCATGCAGATAATTTGGATCCACTGATGATATTTAACTCAATTTGTGTTAAATACTTTACTAAAAATAAGGCCAAGTAATAACAGAAAAGGGATAGTAAGGCATGTGTGCACTTTGTGTATTTTGATTTATTTATTTAAATATATATGATCTTGGTGGTTGTAGGCAGCATATAATTTTTAAAATTCTCAGGTTTGTATTTGTAGCACATTTTATTTATTGACTCCAGAAATATGAAGATATTCTAAAAATACTTTGAAATATACACATATCTGCTTTAATATGCAAATATAAATTTAAAATATCCGAAACAAAGTGAATATGCATAACAAGAAAATGAAGATTGATATGACACAATTTGCTGCAACTGTTATTATATATTCATTCAAAAATATAATGCCTTTTTTCCTAAACACTTGAATTCATTTACAAGGATTCCTTTTGTAATCCACTGCTGATTATTTAACTCATTAGTTTAATATTTGGTTGAGTTTTAATTCATATAAAATAAAATTTGCACAAAATGTACAATGTGGCAATTTTAATGTCCTTTTATCACTATATTTAAATTCATCACTATACATATCAACCCAAATAATATCAACATTTGTAATTTGTAAACTCTCCACTTAGCCTAACTACAACTATAATCCTTTTTCTGTCCTTACAAATAAGATTGTTATTTTTGTTCTTTATATAAAGTATTTGGATTTTTGTCTGGTTTCCTTTATTTGCTTGTTTTCATTTTTTGATGTATTCATATTTTAGTGTTCAACAGTGATACATTTCTTTGAGTAAAATTCATATATACTACTGTTATACAACTTGTTTTTGCATACAAATATGTCTTCAAGAGTTTTATCTTTATATTCTATCAGATTAAGTGTTTCTGTTTTAATATTTAATCTTCAGTTAACATTGATTTTAGTTCAGTGAGAGATATGGGATTAGTTCTAATCTTTTGTATGTGTAAAACCAGATTTTCCAGTACCATTTATTAAAATGGCTGCCTTTTTTCCAGTAAAGTTATTTGGCACTTTGTTAATAATAAAGTATTTGAGTGTATATTGAGATTTTTCTGTATCTTCTATTCTGTTCCATTGATCCTTGGGCCTATTAGGTATTTTTGCTTTCTTTTTGTTTGTTTCTTGTGGTTTTGTTTTGTTTTGTTTGCCAGAACCGTGCTGCTTTTATCATGGTAGCTTTGTAGTTTAATTTCAAGTCAAGTAATTGTATGTCTTCTACCTTGTCTTTGTTGCCCAGAATTACTTTTGCTCTTCTAGGACTTTTTCAGTTCCAAATGAATTTAAGGATTTTTCTCTAGTTCTCTGAGGCATACTATTGGTTATTTGATCAAGATTGCATTAAACCTATATAATAATTTTAGAAGTAGGACCATTTTCAGTATATTGGATCTGCATATCCAAGAACAGATGATATCTTTCTATTTTCTGATATCCTCTTGGAACTCCTTTTTCAGAATTCTGCAAGTTTTCACTGTTAATGTTTTTTATTTCCTTTGTTAAGTTGCTTTCAAAGTCTTTCATTTTTCTTGATGCCATTGTGAAAGGTGTCTACCTAATTTCTCTTTCATTGAGTTTGCTGTTTGTGTACAGGAATGCTATTGTTTTTTGAGTGTTGACTTTGTATCTTGGTATGCTGGTGAATTGATTATTAAATCTACAATTCTCTTGGTGCAGTTTTCAGTATCTTCTGTATATCATGTCGTCTGCAAATAATGATAATTTAGCTTGTTCCTTTCCTATCCTAATTATTCCTTTGATTTCTTTCTCTTGTCTAATTGTTCTAACGTTTCTAGAACTATATTGAATGGAAGTGGTGATAGTGGGCATCTTTGTCTTGTTCATGCCTGATTTTAGAGTGAAAACTTCCATTTTCTGTCTTTTCTGTATGATACTGGCTGTTGATTTATCATGGAAGCTTTTAGTAGATTAAGATGAAAACTTTCTATTCCAATTTTATGTGAGATATTTTTCTCATGAGTGGGTCTAAGTTTTATCAAATGCCTTTTCTTTGTATTTTGAGAGAATCGTGTCGTTTTTGCGCTTGGTTCTGTTAATATAGTGTATTAAATTTTATGGAATTGCTTGTGTTGAACCATTCAACACATGCCTGTCTTCTAGATCGGATAGACAATCTTCATGTTGCTTTTGTTGCATATACCTTGAATAGAATTTTTATCTGGGGTAACTTTTAAAATCTTTTCTTTATGGAATCCAGTACTTTCCTGTACTAGGCAACAAGAAAAGTCATTTTAAATGAATAAAGATTTTTCTTCAGTTTCCTAGAATGTTTCATGTAATGCTTATAATCTCACTTTGGATTTTTAAGGACACAAGAGTAAAATAATACACTCATTTGAGATTTAACCATTACTGTGACACATGAAAATTTCTCAAGTTGTCATATATGAAAGAGTTGGAATTTTTGTATTGATGTGGTTGATTTTCAACTATTTACTTTATCAAATACCTAACACACAGAACATTTTTAGACTACAATTATGCATTTTCAAAAATGTTATGTGTTTAATAAATTTATTCCTTAAATGTTATTTTGACAATAAGTATAGATGTATTTTATAGATACTACAATTTTAAAATGTTAACTTATATTTTGGGTATCTTTTTGTATGACTCTACTAATACTTCAAAATTTGTACTTATTTTCTAAGATCATTGATTGTCAGTTACTATTTTATTTTTATCTTGTGCTCATAAATGATAAGGAATGATAATGCAAAATTATAAAAATATTTGTTTTCATAATCCAAATTAATTATACATTCTTTGTAATATTTCAAACAAACTATTCTTGTAGCCTCCTCTATAGTTTAAAATCATACTGTACTTAGGAACTTTTATATTATTCAGTTTTGGTACATTTATAGAGACAAGTTATTCAAATATGTTAATTTAATGTTTAAGATATTACTCTTTACAATGATTTGCGGGGTCTGGTCACTTCACATGAACAGCCCCCTATCTGGCATGTACTGTAAACACTAGTTGTGGGAGACAACTCCAGTGACTCGCTTGAATGCAAAACAATTGCTGCAACTTTATATCAAGACTGATTTCCTTACACTGATATGTACAGAGCTGACTATGGTATTTTTTCTCTGTTTAATTGGCCCTAATATTGCAAATAAGACTAGCCAAAATACTGATATGTAGTCTCTGAAGCCATCAGGCAGTTTCCTGTTTCCTCACATAATGCTGTCTATAGAAGATATGAGCACAGTGGGATGTTAGAGCCAGTCAGCTCCAGGAATGTCAACTCGGTATGAGCCTCAAGGTAAAGTGTCTATGACTCCAGGACACAAAATTTACATATTAGAAACCAAAGCTACATCCTCCTAAAACAATTCAGTTACTAACTTAATTGAATTATACAAATTGATCCTTCTGCACATCCTTATCTCTGCATTTTGCAGAGATGTTTTTCTCTCCACCTGACTAGCATGCTAATTCCTGCCATCCTCACTGTCATTGATCCTCGAGCCACCCCCCTTCTTCGCAAGATAATAAATTCTGGGAGAGACCTTGGATCAGGGCCTTTGTGCGCACATCCTCACAGGATTGGATTTCGATCTCCTTGGCTGCCCTTAATTTAAAATATGTCTTGCTGTCTTTACTCTTGCTGTGGGTTGCATTGGAGGCAGTAGATTAAAATCATCTTGCTGAGATTACAATAATGTCTCAATGGGATTATAAACATACTTTCCAGTTGTGAGGAAGACCAGAAAAAGAATTATAATACTTATATAACTACACTCTTTATTTGGGATTACAATAAATAATAGTCATTATTCTCTGATATTTCTGCCCTTATGATAGTGTTCTTGCTCTTCTCTTCCTTTTTACTTGTTCAGTGGCAGATTTGGAAAGATTCTTTGGATACATAAATCTTCTCAACTTCCCTCTGTGCTTAAGACATGCTGGAAGCATTCCACCATTATATATATAACTACTAGTTTTGTGTGTTTCTTGAACTTAATAATTCATTTGTCCTTTCTCTCCTATATGTTCCAAGATGAGCAAGTTTTTCTAGTTCAATTTAATTTCAAGAACTGAAAACAGTTCATCACCTGCCTGGCAATCATGAAGTCATGACTGTGATCTGTGGTACCAAACAGGAAAAAAAAAGAAAAAGAACTGAAAACACTTGGGTCAGAACAGGAATAGATGATGTATTTGTCTGTTGGTAGAAGAAATACTTTACCACTTTCATTTTTCATTGCAATTATGTTTATGATTGCTTAAATTGCAAACGTTTTCTTCAAAGGGAGATATTTTGTTTATAATAACTTGGACCAAAAAAATGCCATTGTGCTGATAAGAAAACTTACCCAGCATTGTATTTCAGGACAAAAAATTTCAGGTGATCCCTATGCCCTGGGGCTGGAGAATAAATGGAATGCATCCAATGTTTGCAAATATGCTTTTTGTGTTACAGTACTGGAACTTTTTTTTTTTTTTTTGCCTTGGTAAACACTGCACATTACATTAACTGATACTGAATTTTATCTGAAACACTAGATATATATCTAAAATAAATACATTGAAGAGTGAAGATGGTGAGGAATAAAAGCTTCAGGGAATTTACTCATTTTAATAGGGATGTCACTAAAGTTTTGTTTATTAAGTGTGAATGTATAATCAGGCACTTTTAAAATTTTCTTTACTTAGTGTAAAAATTTGTCTCTCCCTATCCTATGCAGTTCCAAGGGAAGACTTCTATTAGAATGTGGCTTTTCTGCTCCCTGGGGCAATAAAAAGTGATGTCTCTGCAGAAGCATCTTGTGCTTTAATTGAATTGAGTAGTGAGGAATTATGCTCAAATCTCACTGAAAAATTTTAGATGTCTGTTTCTTATAATAAGATTTTTACTAATTCTTCCTCACTGAAAACTATCAAAATATTGAGAAACTGTTTTCATTGATAAAATGAAATCTCTTGCAAAAAGTCATTAAAGCTTTGAGTAGGTTGAGTACCACCATTTGAAAGTGACACAGTTTTTATTAAATATTATGGCAAAGTACTGTAACATTAAATAAACATGAATACATAATTTACTTCCTCTATTCTTGCTTTTTTTGTGTGTTAATTTTGAAATGTTTGACTCAGTAAAATTTTGCATACCTTACGTGTGGGTAAAATTTATGTGATTTGTGTCTATCTGAATTATTTACAGGCTTTCTTCAGTTTAATGATTGCTGCTGAAGTGTTAATATATTCTATTTGTTTATTAGATATCAGTGATATGGATATAACAGTGTACACATGTGGCTATAAAATATACACATGAACCTTTTGAAGAACTTACTACAATTAATGTATACAGAATAATGTATAAAGTGAGTTAAGCAATATCATCTGGAGTTTATTACAGATATGTCTGTGGTAAAAATTCTCTAAATTTAACAAAAAAATTGATGAACCCTTTATATGAATTTTTACTGCAGTTTTTCAAATGGTAAAATGCTATTAAATGTTTTCTACACTAATTTAAAAATATTTATTTCCAAAATGTACTTCCCATTCAAATAAAATTATAATTAATTTAGTATGAACTCATCTTTTCAATTTTTATAAAAGACAGCATGTATTAAGATTTGCAATATAATTTTACAAACAATTGTAGACTTTTAGGTTTAAATAATAATACTTATTAACATTTATTGTGTGACTTTACATTTTGCTTAATAAAATTATACATGGAAACAATTTTTACACTTTGTAAATTCTAGATGAGGAAATGAATTTGGCTTCTATTACTCATTCAGTCACATAAAATAAAGAGAAGGTGAATTCTAAAGTCAGCCTAATTATTCACAGCATAAACTTAACAAAATGGAGATATTCATATAGTCATCCCAGTACCTATTTTTGATGACAAAAGTGATGATAACTGAGATCATGATGGAAATATGTCTTACTCATCTACTTCAGCATCTTACAAGATGTTTTTGAATGTAGTTTTAGTCTCTTGTCTTCCCCTCAACCCTTCCTCTATTGTTTGGTCCTCTTACCTTTTAGTGGTATGCACTAAATTGGAAAGACTCTGTTACAGACACACGACAATCAGATTAAAAAATAATCAAATTTAACTTGTCATTTATCTACTTAAGTGAAATTAAAGAAACAAATTAAAATAAACTAGTCTATGGAACCTGGAAATGTATGCAAACTGGGAGGATTTAGTGCAGTGAAAAACACATAAACTCTATAATCAAGAACATGTTTTTATTCATGTCCTCCTGCTTACAATATTTTTAACAAATTACGTGAGTTCAAAGTTAGTTTCTTAATTATATAACCAATTATCATTAAGTATTTTGTAATCCAAATTTTTCCGTAGCAGTTTTGTATATTTCATATATATATATATATTATGTCTAACAATTTTTAGAGTGATATGCTTCAGAATAGTCTTTAGCACATTTATACTATTTATAAATCACACTGATTGTTTAATATATAATTTGATGCCTTTTAACAATTTCATGTAATTTATTTGTAATAGTTCAAATAAGATCCTGATCTTTGGTATCTTCTTTCCTCTTGGCATTCTAAGCAAGAGTAGTTTGTCTTTTTGTTTCTACTTTCTAAGGCACAATACTATTTCCTTTATCTGGACATTTTCTTCCTACTTTTTATTTCATTAATTGCCTTTGTAATGTTGTGCACTGATCTAAAATGATTGAGTTTTATTTATTATGTTTTAAAATCATATGTATATCTGTTTTTAGTTTTAGGTAAACATACAATTTAATTTTCTCATTTATTAGTACGAGATTGCAATACAAAATGATCACATTTTTCATCAGGTGTTAGTACATGTGTATAATACATCTCAATTCAATTTTTACTCCTTTGATTTCCCTTCTCTCAATCTTCGCACAATCTGTTGGTCCTCTTTCCTTTTACAACATGTTGATCTCCTTATTTCATATTATCTATCTTTTATTTTGCTCCTCATGTATAGTCTGGGTTTCTCACATAAGATAAAAAATATGATATTTAAGCTTTTATGTCTGATATATTTCACTTAACACTATAGTCTCAAGTGAAAAATGCATGTAATTTTCAATGTATTCAGTTTCCTGCCAAAAATTCCCTTTTTTAAAATCCATTAAAAGTTCACATAAAAATTACACTTAACACTTAATGCTATAAAAAGAATGTAAACAGAATTTCACAAAGCACTTAAATTCATTTCCAAAATAATTTTCTAAACTTTATCCTCAATGTTACATTTATATAAAAATAGGTATACTAGTAATGTTACTTAACTGCTATTCTATAAAAGTGCACAAAGTTTGTTAAAATTAAAACAATTTCATTGTTTTATTATTCTGGCTATTCACAGAAGCATATAGAAGACTTGAATAACATTTTCTGTCCTCAGTCTTGTGGCACTTGGGTTGCTGAGAAGTTGGGCACTCTAGGAAGTTCTCAGTTGAACAATTTATCTCTGATTCATTTGTATACCTACTGTACCACATTGGTCAAGGGTTGTTCTCCTGGAACTTTTCATAAAGAATGGAAGGTATGAGCACAGCAGAGGTTTAAATCAGAAGTAGAAATAGCATTAATTCTTAAATTTAACTTTACTGACCACAATAAAGCAAAACTAAGTCTAGAATCTAAGGGTAAGGAAATCAATTTCAACACATGATGGAAGGATATTTAGTAACATTGCTAAAGATACATATAGGGAAGATTTAAAAATTGCAGTCATTTTTTAAGTCTTCCCAATAATTTAGCTTTCAACTGAAAGTTACCAACCTTAATGAATTTTAAATACCAATGTTATATAAATGTATAATCATGTACAGAGTAAAGTATTACTCAATAAAGAATGAACAAAAATAGTTTGATTATCTATCTAAAGCTATAATCATAAAGTTTTATATCAAATGACCAAGTAGTAGCTGTTATCCATAATAAAATTAAGAGAAAAGAAAAAAAGCTTATATAACTTCTTGTATTTTCTCTGAAAAAATATTCAAATTAAATGATAACAGTAAACAAATTAGTGCATAATTATAGTAGTTCAGAATGAATATCATCATAAGCAATAATCAGAGAATTCAATTTCTTACTTTACTTCCAATTTTATCTAATGATAAAGTTCAGCATCATGGATTATATACTGTTCACATTCTCATTTTCACCTACTGCTCAATTACAAGCCCTCAATATATGAGAATGTACACAATAAAGACATATCTCATTTTATAAAGTATTAATACTATGAGCTATGAAACTCAATAAAGTTTTTAAATTCAATTTCAAAACTTTAATGAAAACTTTCTAGTGCACAATTAAGTAATTTTAGATATTCATTGTTGAATTAACTTTGACATAGAACATTTTGCAAACCCAATGACCTCAATTATGGAATAAAAAATGATTGCAAACACTTGTAATCCATTGACCTGGTATTATGTCTTCATTTCTTAACCAAATCCAATATTTAGTTAATAGGTTTAGAACCAAGGTCATCTTAATTGCAAACTCACACTATCCATCTCTGTCTCTTACTTCATTATGAAGTAAAATTCTTTATTCTTCAGTATACTGTTCAGCATATAAAAATGCATTAAAAACTTTCTTAATGTAAAAGTTAACATTCCTGTTCCCATCTCCCAAAAGAGTTGGAGTACTTTTACATGTCAGCTTTAGTAACAGTCTCATAGTTTTTGTTAAAACAGTAATTTAATCATTTAGGTTCATAGATACTTAACAGCACTCTATTATGCTTCATAATATATTCTTGCTATGCAGCAAAATGCAGTACTTTAACAAATAAGTGTTTAATAAAGACTTGTGTAAATCATAATTGAAGGCATAAGTTTTCAAGACACTTAAATTATGCCATTAGGCTATAATTGCTGAAGAATGTTTTGGTCATTGAAAAGAACACAAAGAAGTAGAATATTTTTGTTCTACTTTCAATGCTTAAATTTATTTTCTTGTTTTGGTTTTATTTCTCCATGTTCCAGTGATCATTCTTTCACAAAAATTATTTTCTCCTCTCCCTTCATAGCTGTATGCCTCCTATCCACACATAGAGCATATAATACATGAAAAATGTATTATATTCAGAGACCTGATTTTCTCAAGTAAATGACTTTGTTGCCTGCTCTCACTTTTCTTTGTTGTTCTTGTTTGTTTTTTCTTGTTACTGTTGTTGTTTCTTTGAGATAGTATCTCATTATATAGTTCAGTCTGAATTTCAATTCATTATGTAGCCTAGATTGACCTCAAAATCCTAACTTGTGACAATTCTTCGGTATCAACCTTCAGATTTCTGGGATTACATGCATGTACCACCATGTATGGCTTGGAATTATTTTTAGTAAGCTCAAACATCATTCCCCTGATCTCTATCTCTAGGTTAATTAGATCATGCTATAGATTATGGGTAAAGTATTGACAAGGTTTAAAATTAGTGGAGAGACTAATCACTTGAGATAATAAAGCATTGAATGTAAGGAAAATGGGACTTGAAGAAAACATAATAATTCATAATATTTATTTCCTGTGAATCTGAAACTACTTCATGTACTTTATTCATGGAAATTCTTTTTTTAAAGGAAAAGAAAAACAAAAGATGACACGGAAAAATGTTTCCTTGGATGTTAAATTTATGTTAACACATGACTGCTTCTCTGATATGTAAGTATTCTTTATATATCCTGGAGAAAATGAAGCAAAAGAGACTATATATTAAGATTTGAAATAATAATTGAGTTGGTTTTGTGTGTACTTCTTGATTTCAGTCGAGAAGTAAAACCGAAACAAGAAAAGAAATTTAAGCTTTGAAAGTAGAAAAAAAAAAATATTCTACTTCTTTGTGTTCTTTCCAATGACCAAAACATTCTTCAGCAATTATAGCCTAATGGCATAATTTAAATTTCTTGACATGCCTAGCTAATTAAATGTTGACATGCCTAGCTAATTAAAACCATCCCATGATTCATCCGGTGATTCCTCATGATGGGATAAAGTTTGTACACTGCCTTTCTGGAAAGTACCTGCTATTTTTTGAAACTGGTATAACTAAATATAAACTGTAATCTTTCTGATCATTGTGGTTGAAGTTCCTCACTCTGGTGGGACTTGTCCACTGGCAATAAAGCTTGTTTACATCTGCTTTTGGTCTCTGTGAGTGCTTTTTTCTAATATACCATAATAAATTGCCAGTGTGTTTTCATATTATGCATGTCTTTGAAATCAGACAAAGCAAGACGGTCAAATAAGCTCTCTGAGTCTGACTTTTTCAGGCAGTTGTCCACAAGACTTATCACGAGCTTATAATTTGTTAGAAAATTTACTGCAATCACCATATAGCCATATGTATAGCTGTGACAAACTATGGTGAAAGGAAACAAAGAAAATAAGTAAAGGAAAATGATACAAACAAGAAAAGGCACCCTCTAGTGGAGCTATACACACTCATCACTTCAAATGGGTTGTGATAAATAGGTAAAATATTATCCATCAATAGGCATTTTATTAGGTCATTGTATTCAATTCTTCAGAGGCTCTGTGGCCAGGGTTTTTGTAGGAGCTGGTCTTGTGTGAATCATGAATCTCAGCTCTCAAAAAGTATATATTCAGTAAAAACTATGTTGCATTTACTAAAATTTGGGTGGGACTCCTGTAACTTTTCAATGAAGTTCTTTTATGAGTTTAACAATGGTAGGACCCCAGCTAAAATACCAGTTCCCAGATATTAACTAATTGATAAATATATATGTCATCCTTTTTAAGAATACCCTTCTCAAAATTGCTGTTAATGTTTCTCTGCCTTTTGTCTGCAAAATATGAATAAATGCTTAGATAGGAATACTGTGCATGAATCTATTTTGAAGGCATTTTTAAAAATAGATTTTATTATTTTATTATTTAAAAAAATCCCTGCACCCCTGGCATAAGCCAGGAGGAGAACCAGAGATCTGAGATCTGGCCATGGTGGAATTTAGGCAGCTTATTCACCCACCCTTTTGGGGTTGGGTGCTGGCCAGGGGGAGAACCAGTGGCTCCCATGTGTTTATGGGCACATGGGCTGAGAATCAAACACCACCCCTGTAGCAACTGGGGGGTAGATGTATCAGCTTCTTTGGGGAGGATGACAATATGCAATATAGCAAATATAGAGGATTTCCTTCTGTCTTCTGTTTGAAGGCAAAGGTTGTTTTCACTGTTTTGTAATTTTTGTTTTGCTCTATTCAATACTCTCTTTCAGTTGGTTTTATAATGTTCTGCTTTTGGTTTGATTTCACTATAGCAAATTGACTGGGCAACTATTGTGAAGATAAGGAGATATACTATAGTGCCTATTACTACTATCCCAGTGTCATGCTGTGAAGTCCTGTACCATTTTCCCTGCCTTGTCTCAATTGGTTTTGTTCTGTCTTGTTATGGTGTATTTTTCTATCTTCAAAATAAAATTTTTAAAAATTCTTGCAAATTTTAATCAATAAATATTGAGAAAAAACTAAATTTTTTATTTGCCTCAGATAATCCTTACAACAGATTTACTGATGAAAACTGATGAGTAAAAAAAGACAGAAAATGAGGCCATATACCCAATATCAGTTTCAAGAGTACTCCCATGGTATAATTCAGATTTTTTTATTGCTATAAAAACCAACACTAGAACTTAAAGAAAAAGACATTAAATTCATATTATAGGTCTTTCTGACAATGGTCACTCAGCCCTGAGGCAGAAATATTACAGTGGAATGGTGTGGAGGGGCAAAGTTGCTTATGTTCATGTGATTCAGAAGTGGTGAAAGGGAATAATGCTGAACAGAAAGGGGCAAGGGATAAGACATAGTGCCCAAAGTGATGTCTTTTGATAATCATCTAGATACACTCAGAAGTGTGCCTCCACTAGTTCCCAGCATTTATTCCAAAGCCAATCAATTTGGTACTCCACTCTCACCACCATATCCCATCTCTTGTCAGTGACCACATCCCATTTTCCATATCTAATTTTCAAATAAAGATAATAGAAATTTCATAATTCTCCCTTGCATAATACAATTTGCTAGCATACAACTAGAAACACAACAGTGCCTTTTCTGATAATCAACACTTCAAGCAATTTTCAAGTTCAAGTCAAAGTTTCTTCTGAGAGTCAAAGCAAGCTCTTAGCAATGTTCCTCTAGAAATATCAAAAACAATGAGATCAAAGCAACACCACTGAAACCTAGTTGGGAAACATTATGTATTATAGCATTATATAAAAAAAATCTAGTTAAATATTGAAAGCCCCCAAATCAAGTTCAGTCACCAGAGTATAGTAATCCTCTTTCTAGTCTTCCTCACTATCCAAAAAGTGCTATTTGTAATCCCATTTATACTTTGTTGGAATCGCCAGCCAATTCCAATTGACTACCACCAGTGCAGTCCATGACAAAAGTAAAACACAAAGACATATTCCAGGTTAAGGGCAGCCAAAGGGTCCTAAAACCATTTCCCATGAGGATATGTGAACAAAGGGCTCAATCCCACACCTCTCCCAGCATTTATTCTCTTGTGTAGAAAGGGGGGTAGCTCAGAGATGAGTGATAGTTAGGATGAGGGGGGGTTACTGTGTAACTGGAGCTGTCTGGCCAGGTGCAAGAATGGCATCTCTGTAATTTGCAGAGATAAGATATGCAAAAGTATAAATGTACATAACCTAATTAATGTAGCAATGGAATTGTTTTGGGGGGCTATGGCTTCCATTTTTGATATGCAAACTCTTGTGTCCTCTGGTGTCATAGCTTCTTATTTTGAGGCTTCTACCCAGTTAACATTCCCGGACCTATTTGCTCAAACCTGTAATGGAGAGAACCATGTAAGGAAACAGTATGTCTGAATGGCTAGACCTTGCACATTAACACCTCAGCTAGCCTTATTTCCAATGCTTAGAGCCAATTGAAAAGAGAAGGAAATATCCTAGCCTGCCTTTCACATATCAGTATAATGAAATGAGTCCCCAAGTAATCAAAGTTACAGCAATTGTTTTGGATCCAAAGGGAGTCAGTGGAGTTCACTCTCACATCTGTGATGGCTATAGATTTCCACACATTAGCACCTGGGCTAGGCTTGATTGTCATGCTCAGAGTTAACTGAAGAAAAGGAAATACTCTAGCCACCCATTTACATATCAGTATAAGGAAATGTGTCTCCAGATACTCAAAGTCACACTAATAGTCTTGGATTCAAAGGGAGACACTAGAGTTTTCTCTCACAGGTAAAGTGTGAGTTCCAAATAGAATTTTTGGCCTCATTTATGGCCTTGCACTTGCATGTCACAAAACCTTCTGATTCCTCGACTGTGATCTGTAGATTTCCTTGCAGACTTTGCACATTTTTGGCATCTTCAAATTCCTGGGTCTCCACTGAAACTTTGGCTTTATTCCTACAGCTTCACACATTGCCCCACAAGGGTTTCTTGCCTGGCTTTCCAGGCCTTACTTTAAAACTGGGATGAAAGCCTCCATAGCATCACAGTATTTGCCTTCTGTGTGCCAGTTGAATCAATATCACATGGACAATACTGGGGTCTGCCACAGTAAGGGCCCCTAGGCCAGATCCATTGCACCTTGGCAAGCAGCAGACTTTGAGTGCTTGCCTGGCTGAACATGGAAAAGTGAATCCCAGGGAAACAATTATCTAGGTTGTCTGTCTCCAACAAGTGACTCTGACTTTTTTACTAAATGAGTTTACACTCTTATACTCCTGAACCTGTGCTGTGTGGTCCCTTGCTTCTATTTGATATATACCATACAAAGGCATGTTTTTTCTTGACCGTGTACAAAGAACTTGGCTTCTCCCTTTTTATTTTTTTCTTATTCATAGATTTATTCAAAAATTTATTTTGCTGATGAGAATAGAGGCCTTTCACATCCATGAATTCCACAACCTAAAATTCATGGACTCAAAGCATTGGGGGAAAATGTGTCTGTATTCAAGATGTAAAGATACTTTTCCTGCTATTATTCTGTAAACAATACTATTGAAGAAATAGTTCAATAGTATTTACATTGTTTGGTGTGTCTATAATTAATCAGAAGATGATTTAAAGTATATGGGAACAGGTGTGTATATAATATGAAAATACCATCTTAAGCAACAGCCCTTTATTTTGGTATTCATAGTAGGTACTGGGACCAATCCCACCCCATCAATTACCATATACTGACAATCATTGACTCATCAGGGATACGGAAGAAGGAGATAACAGGAAGCAGATTATAAAATAAAAATTGTCCTGAAGAAGAATAAGTCCTTATTGCTGCTATAGCAAATCACCATTTGGTTTGTGAAACAAACCAAATACATTCTCTTAAAGTCCTGGAGCCAGAAGTCCACAGTCTATCTCACTAGGGTAAAGTTGAGTTATCAGGCTGGTTCCTTCTAGGAGGTGTGGTGGAATATTTCTTTCATTTCCTTTTTCATTCCTGGCTAAAAATGGTAATCTCTTAAGCAATTATTCCTTCATTGGCCCCAAATTCATGTGCATTTGGCCTCAACTTAACATGTGGTAATTTGAGAGCTAAAATTCAAGGTTTTGTTTTATTAAAAAATTTCTTCTGTGTTTGTTTGCAACAAATTATCCCTGATTCTAATCTATGTACTTGACTAAATATAGGAAGTAGAACACATGATACAATCTACTCCCTTAATCTAAGTCTTCTGCAAAGTCTCAGGATGTGGGCAAAATGTACACATTTTTTTGACAGAGTGACACATTCAGGGCCACTAATTCAACTGCTAATTAAGTCTTCATTCCTAATCAAAACTTCTGGAAGCTGACTTTTAAAGCCCAAATTCCTACAACATGTGGTGTATTTAGCTCCATCCAAACTTAAACATCAACCTCTGCTTCCAGCATTCTACAGCTTCTCTACCCTACATTTGCAAAATTGTCCAAATTTTTCCTGCAAATCAGTTCCAGAAGCTTCTATATACATGGTCAGGTACAGTCACAGCAAAGATCTCTCTTCTTCAATACTAATTTTATGTGTTAACTTTCACATTGACTCACCATACTTGACCTTCATTTGGTTTATGTCTTAAAGGTTTCAGGCCAGTTTCAGGTGACACCTGAGCAGAAGCATAAGGGAAGAAGGGTACAGTAAAATAAAGTTGCTTAGTTCTTAGTGCTTGTGAAATGGAACAGCATAATAAGGTCAGAGAAGAAAGGGTGAGGAAACAGAGCTAATCAATTTGACACTTCACTTTTATCACCATTTCCCATCTCTTGCCAATGAACACCTCTCTGTATACCTTACCTAATCTTCATAGCAAGACAATGAGAAGGTCATACCACCACCTAACATAACACAGCTATCCTATGTGCCACCTCTTCAAATTGATAATGAGTAATAGCTGATATTTTACACACAAATTCATTTCTTTTCAATTAAAACTATATTAGTGAAAATTGATAGCTAAGAAAGAAATAATTTTCAAGATTTTCCTTAGAAAATAATTGTAATAATGTTAAATACCACTTTAATATTTTTCTTTTAGAAATAGTCAGATGAAAATTTAACCAAAATGACTTAATATCATTCCAACCAGCAAACTATTGCAAAATGTACTAACTTAATTAAATGATCTAAGTGATTAAATGATCTAAGATTATTTATAATTACTATTGAAAAATCTATAATAGGGATAATAAAAATTTATCATTTATTATGTTAATAGAATGTCACTTTTATTTGTGATATTTTTATACTTCTGAGCTAATTTTTTGAAGTTTAATATTTTGTGAAGCTGTATCAATTTGTAGTGTGAGGCATGATAGTTTTCTGTTCATTTTGTAGGAAGTTGTTTATGACATTAATATAGTCATGATAGCGTCAGAGACCACAAGTAACAGGCAGAATTCTGGACTCTTAGCCTGTTACTAATTAGAATCTTGATTTGTGTTTTCTCTTTTTCACTTGGTCCTAAAAATACCAGATAAGTAAAGTAGAACAAATCTTGAGCTTTATTTTGTATGCTTTATTTTGGTTAATCTTCAGGTCAAACCATTCTCAGGTCTTCATATGCATATTTGATTGCTTAGCAATTTTTGTTTAAAATTTGGTAAAACAGGAAAAATTAAGAAAACCTGAATTTAGTGGACCTCATCCCCCTCAAAGCTGAGGACACCAAGATAAAAGTTTACAAGGACATCCATCCAACTACATCCAGTAATCTCAAGCCATTGTCCAAAATTCATAATCATCTAGATTTTAGGAAAAGTAGAGCTTCATATGATTAAAAACACCATGAATAAAGATAATCATTTTATGGGAACATAACCACCACTCAAGCCATGAATTAAGCAACTAGGACTGAGATAATGACCAACTGGACAAGTAACTAGATCTTAAATATTTCCCTCTTATGTTTCGGGATGGCTAAAAAACCCACTTCATCAAAGTGTGTGTACCCCATTTAACCAAGGCTCACACTAGAGGGCAGCATTATCATAGCCCACGGCAGTGCATATAGAATATAATAAAGCTAATTATAAGATTAAGATTTAGAAAACATAGTAAAACATATGTGAGGAGTTAACCTGCCTCTACTTTTCCTAAATTCCCTAAATGCTGTATTACTGACATAGGAAAAATTTTTCTCTATCACATTTTAGAAATTTTATAAAAGTATTTTCTAGTTTACTGAGATATGTAATAGTCCACTTAAGAAAACAAAAGAATCATGAGTAAGTTTTTAGGCCATCTTCAGAAAAATATAAGTTCCAAATCTAATAAACTATAAATTAAATTTCTCAAGACTAATCAATAAAAATATGATAGCTATTTTGTTGTACAGATTTTGTTTTGTTTTGTTTTCTTTTCTTTGATTGGTACCAGGAATCAAACTAATAACCTTGTGTTTGCCAGGCATTTGCTTTTGCCACTGAGCTAACTCCTGGCCTTTTTGTGCAGATTTTTGAGACAGAGTCTTGCTATGTAGCCCAGGTTGTCCTGAAATTTATGATAATCCTCACTTCATCTGCCTGAGTTCTATGATTACAGGCATGTGCCACCATGCTCACCTGTGTACAGCAAAATCAATAAAAACAAATCTTTGCTAGTCTCAAAAGGGAATAAAAGAAGACAACATAGTGGGCAAGTTGAAGTAACAATGGTAATTTAATTTAGCAGGCAGTAGTGACATAACTTTTCTGTTTTACGTAAGGTAAGAAAATGATCAATACAAATTTTAGTTAGATATTAGATTTTCACTGTATTAAATTTCAAATTTATTATGACAAATTTTAATATGCAATTCACATTATCAAGCATTTTAAATCACATTCAGAATTCAAAATTTGACTATAATTTTTATATGGAAAATAATTAAATATCCTCTAACTCATATAATATGTTTTTACTCTCCTATTTCTGTCATCACACTGTGACCTCTTTGAGATCTTTGAATTAAATGATCTCCTGAAAAATTGCCATGTTGACTTTAGTAAGGTGTATAGATGATGCAAGAAATGGAGAAAAAAAGGAATTAACTATTAATGGTTTGAAATTTTCTGACAAGTGATAAAGGCCCTGCAATTACAAAGACCAATGTACATGTGTTCAAATCTTGTTTCTAATGTCTACACCAAAAATTTTAGAAAATGTGTTAACATACCAAAAATTGCTATTCACATAAAGTTCCTAGTATATATCATTTACCAGACAATGTAGCTAATGCGATCTAAAATTTTTCACATTAACAAAATGCTTATATTTTGTATTTTAAAGATTTATATTTTCTCCATTTTAAAAACATTATAATAAAATTAAAAACATGTTTATCAAAAGAAATGAAATAGTGCAGATCTGAAAATCTATTGTAAAGTTTTTACAATTGTTTCAAGCCATCTTATATTACTGGGTTGAAAAAAATCCCAACCTATACTCTCCAAGAGTTTTGTTTTAATTTTTTCTGTACATTTTAAAGCCTAAAATAATTTCTTTCAGTAGAATAACCTTACATAGTAAAATAATTATTTACAAAATTGCTATTTATAAAGGGTAACAGAAGCTCTGCAACTTTCCTTAATTTATATCCAGGGTGTTATTGTCAGCATCACATTATGGTACATATGTTAACAAAATTTGGAAGTTTCAGTAATTTAACAGGTAAAATAAATTCTCAATTGTAAAGCAATAAAAATAACTGTGGTTATTTTAAATTAACTTAATTATCCCTCACTAAATTAATCCCATTGTAAAGACTGATACCAGTATCCTTGTTTCAATGACTTTTGTGAGTTGTGATTATTTAATAATTAAGAATAGTTTATAAAACTGCCTATTATCACAGCTAGTTTTTGGATATAAATAAAATTCTGCTATGAATGATATCATTCCTTTGTTATTCTTCACTTAGACTTAAATAACAACCACATTTAAAATGCTCTTGTCGTAATCTCCTTCTTTCTTGCCTCACTTTGTCTTTCACACTTTTTCTTCCTTATGCAAATATTTTCTAACATATGGGTAAATCTTGAATTTAGCACTACCATACTAAATTCTTTCAATGACATGAAACATGGAATACACATATACCATTTTGCATTCTCACACTCTGCATATTCTAAGCATAGCTTTTGTTCAAATAACAGCTTACATTCTAAGAACAACTTGTGATGTGTGTAAATAATAATAAACAATGAGGAATAGATAGCATACCCTTATATATATATATATATATATATATATATATATATATATGTGTGTGTGTGTGTGTGTGTGTGTGTGTGTGTGTGTATGTGGTGTGTTACCTTTGCTTCCTAAACTCAACACTAAGAACAACCAGTTTATTAATACATCTTTATCTGTGGCATGTTAAAAATTATCCTATTCTCTCTTTAGGCTACTCATTCAGAACTAAAAATAACTTCTAAAATTATTTAGATGTAATTATAAATATATTATTGTGCAAGAAATGAACTATGTGACTTTTTTTCTGCTGGGAAGTGAGTCCCAGTCCCACATAGCAGTGGCATTATAGTCAGTGGAGCTACCCTTCAGCTTCTGCATTAAGTAGTCATCAGTATTTCCTAGTAGCCACTGTGGTTTCAGGCTTTCTGATAAAGATTTCAGTATTTTCAGATGGTAGCCTGGTCAAGTCAAGATATTAAATTTTGTCAGAATGCTGGGATATTTAGAAACACATTTATTTATTGGATGCACTAAATAATCCTTTACTACACCAACAAGATTCCTAGGACATTTTCTTTTTAAAATAGGTTTAGGTGAATAATCTGATTTAGCTTGACTTTGTGTCTTCCTGTGCCAGCTAAGACAGTTTCCTAATTTAAAAATACCTGGGGAGTCAAATCGGTAGCATCTGGAAAGGAAGGCTTTGTAGCATCTGGAGTGCTGAGAGCTTTTGATCCCCATTTCCCTGTAGGTCTCTGACATTGCAATTACATTTGAAGGACTTCTCTATTGAATAATAGTTCCAGTCAAGGTGGTAAAATCACAGGTAGGGAAGAAAAACAAAAACAAAAACCTTGAAATGGAGACTTTACTCTACTTTTTAGTATAGTGAAATAAAATAAATAATATTCTCGGCTTAGATAATTGTATTAATCATATTTAGGATGCCTTGATTTTATTAGACATCTCAGAAGTAATCTTTTGCTGATGTTGTTTAAATTTTATAGCACATCAAAAAGTGAATAAAAAAGACCTTTAACTAATATATACAATTAGAAATATTTTAGTAGCTTCATTAAGCATAAACCCAGGTTTTTTTTCAATTTCCTCACTCAATGCCTTATATTTTACAATTCAAAATTTTCATAAATCATTGTCATATTTTCAGTGATACTTATAAAGAACAAAAATAAAGCAAGGAAAGGTGATGGGGAGAATATTGAATGTCTAGGAACAAGTTTACTACAAAGAAGGCATTTGAAGAAAGAAATTAAACAAGTTGAAGATGACTCAGATATATGTCTGGATAAAAAGCTCAGTAGACAAAAGCAAATTCAAAAAGCTGGAGGCAAGTGTATGTAGCAGAGTTACATTAAGATAAATACTGGGGGCTGGGGATTTAGCTCAGCGGCATAAGCACCTGCCTTGCAAACAGGCAGTTGTGAGTTTGATCCCTGGTACCGATAAAAACAAAAAAGACAAAAAAAAAAAAAAAAGAGATACTGAAGTTAGCATTACTAAAAGTAGTAAGTAAATGGTAGAATTGGAGGAACTGAGTCACAAATTCAGAAGGGGAATAAAAGAAGTGGATGTTCTTAGATCTTGAAATGAATATAGCTTTGTGAAAAGCATGCTAAATAGAGAAAAACATGCTAAATAGAGAAAACAAGAAAAGATATTGGCTCAGTATCTTGGGGGGAGGGCAATAAATTGGGAATTAATCCCAGAGACATTCTTACCACTGACCTAAATACTTAGGCTTCTTTAAAACTTTTTTTTTTTTTTCATTATGAAGCAGGATCTCATGGAATTGCTCTGTGAGGCCTCCATTGTGATTTTCCTGTCTCATCTTCTCAGATAGCAGGATGTTACCACTATGCCCAGACTCACTTTGAAATAGCAAAACTGACTGCGCTACTAGAAGTAAACTAAAAGGAAGAGATGGCAAAAAATCAGAGACAATTTAGGAAGAAAGAATTACATAGGTAAAGAATGTTGAAGAGTTGGACCAAAGTGATACGAGTTTAAGCAAACAGCTGTAGAGGAAATATTGGTGCATTTTTTACTTAATTATATAGTTGAAAAAAAATGAATATGAGCACAAGGCACATGGATGATTCTAATCTCTTAACCTGAGAAACTGAACAATGAAATTCATTGAGATAACGTTGTTGACATCCTTAAAATATTTTATTACTGGTAACTAAAATGACATCAAGAAATCTAGTAATTTAAATCACTATTAAATAACTTTGCAATCATCTTAAGACTTGGTTATATTATGTCATTAAGATATTTTTTCAAAAGTCTTCTTATAAAACAAATGTATCTTGCATGACAGATCGATGCAATAAACTAAAAGCTATCTATTGAACAAATTAGTAAACAGTAATTTGTCAAATTATTGAATTGTTATCCATCCAAAGCCAGAGCATCCAAAATGTAGAAAAGATGTACAATGTAGTAAGAAGTTACAGAAAAAGCTCTATGTTGGGAGCCTGGTTTAGGAAGGAATTTTGAGGTGATAAAGTTATATGAATCCAGTCGCTAGGGCTAGGGTTTCAAAGCAATTAGAATGACAGATGAGCTTTATTAAATTGATTTACTTACTATAATAATTTTTCCTTAACCAATATGCTCCCAGTATTTGGTAATTAAAGACTGAAAGTAAATTAAGCAAAATAAAAAAATAAAAAAGAGACCCAGAGGTTTATCATTATACATCACTCTCAAATTTGAATTCTTATACTACAGATCAGATGATTGTTTCACAGACTGTTGCAAATATTTTAAATAGTGTGCAATATTGGGAGAAGGTTGTTTTATACATCATTATACTGGAATTGGTGGCTTTTAATGTTTCTACAAGAATTCTAAACACAATGGATGAATTTATTCTCACCTTGTGATAAAACAGAACATAATGTAGCCAAGCACTTGCAATAGGTAGTGGCAGGACCAGTGGAAATCCAGTGCATTTCTAATTCTACTACACAAGTCCTCCTTTAATAACACTTTTTACAACAAAATATAATGGCCATTATACTTCTCTAGTGTTCAAGAAACAGAAAAATAAAATGAGTCAGTGTATTTTGATCCAAATTTTCAACATTAATAACCCTGACATAATAAAGAAAGGAATTATTATGAGATAACTTCTTTCTGTGATACAAACAGATCCAAATGTACTCTCTGTTCAGCAGTGTCCTTGGACAATTTTAAGTAATTAAAAAAATCAGGTCTCATTTCTATGCTCTGATTTTAAGCAAATAATTAACTTCCTCTATAATTTCATTTCTTCAAACAGAGAAGGGAAACTAAAGAAAATTCTGTCAATGGTTCCAATTAAGCTGATATTAATAAGTTGTGTTCCCCAACCCCTTTCTCTCTAATTTTAAATTAAAATGATAGACAAGTAAGGAAAAATAATTTTTAGATATATAGATATCTTTCCCCTCCTAGCATGCAATATTTAATTGCCTTATATTAAATCATACTTGTTGCCAAGGTTTATGTGAGCATGAAAAAACTTGAGCCAAAGCAATGGAATATGTTACACAAAAATAAATAATATTCTGTTACCATGATCTGAAATTTGTTTAGGAGTAGACCATGTTATCTCATCAGTATTAGTTAGTAATAGTAATTGAGTATGTGGTTTAAACCTAGATTCAATGAAGCCTGAAGGGTTATGATAGATTAGGGTGACCATTTGGACAGAATTGGCCTACACAGTCAGACAAGCTGCAGCTCCATAATTTTTTTTTTTCTGCAGCTCTTTAATTTCTTGACAAAAGTTGCTTTACATACATTTATGCTTCAGAACTCAAGACTTGTGCAACTTAGCACTATGAAGATAAATAAGATCCTTTCATCTGAAATTTAAAGGCACCATTCATTGATATTATTCTGTTAGTATAGTAAAGTACTGAGTTCTTAGCCATTATAGTTATGCTACTTCATGTCTACACAACTTTTGGATCTCCACAAGTTACTTTGGATTAATTAATGCACAATTAATGCTCAAATCAAGGCAACTGAATTCTAGATGCCAGACAAAATCAAAATTGAATGGAAATTAGAAAAAGAAATACAGCTAACGTTTATCTAAGATTATGAAACTGAACATGGAGTTTTAAATGTCTATGCTTGAGATTTTGAATATTTCTTATGAGAGAGTACAGATCTAGAAAACAGGTGTCTCTTTAGCTGAAGAGCCTAGAGCTGACAATGCCTGCAATCACAGAGCATTGCCTAGACTAGAGAATTTGAGTTAGTAGCATTTATTATATTTTCTTGGACAAATTAAAAGAAATATTAAAATATGCTTATTCTTAAGCTAGAAAAGGAATCACATTGTGGACATTGGAACTGGTGTCCTCTGAATTAGCATCAGTTTAAGACATTACTTTATAGTCTTAATATGAATGACAATAATCAGAGTCTATGTGTTTCCACGTCCATCTCCATAAAAAATGGTCACATATAGAGACTCTAGTAAAAATTACCTTCTACAGAGACAACAAGACACTTATTTTCCCTGAAATGGTTTGCATAACATTCTTTTAAAAAATCTGTGACATTACACAGAATTCAGGTAGTTTCAGCCAAGATACATGGAATATGTAAGGGGACATTTTTAGACCCAATTATAATTATCAAGAATGATGACAATAATACAATTTCTACTTCACCCAGAAGCTTAATAAGGTAGATTTTAAATGGGTATGAATGAGGAATTTTTCTGATGGCTTAAATACATATTATTGATAAATTAGAAAATAAGTTAAAATTTTAGACTAAGGCATAGTGATATACTTATTTTATGCTGTAACCTAGTGTATATGCACAGTCTAAATATTTATAATTTATGTGGAATTTTCAAAAATATCCTTTTTAAATGTATAATTTCTACTTTCAATTTTATTTACCTTTATAATTCTACTTTACAACATAGTAAATTACTTCAATCATGTACCAAGTGAACATTGCTTTCAAATCTGTACTAGAATATTTATACAAAACACTTAAATATTTAAAATATACATTTTTGTATTATTTGCATTATTTAATTTCTTAAAGAAATGTTGTAATCGGTCCAGAATCAGAGAACATGGCTGTGATTTTGGAATCATCCTGGAGGAGAGTTCCCTGAGTAGGTTTTAACCAACTCAATTATTTCCCTTACTTTTACTGTACTTCTGTACTTTTACTGTACAAGAATAAAGATACAGTGTACTAAGAATAATATTTTGGGATAATAGTGCTCCCTAAAATAGTCCAAGCTCTGTTTGAATATTGTTGTAGTTAGGGGTTGTACATAGAGAACAATTCAGTTCAGGACATGGAGTTTATAATATTTCTATAATGGTCACCAGAAGTTAACACAGGAAAATGCAGGAAATCTATCCGCAACACCAAAGACACAGATTATTTAGTCAAGAGCCTAAACCCCATAGCAATGTCCCACATGAGTCTAGATAAAAACCCAGCACTCAGGACAATTCCTCGCATGAGTCCAGGTGGAGATCCAGAGTCCACAAGAAGTACTCACGCCAGTCTCTTTTACAGATCCATGATGGGAAGACACAAGGGTCAGCAATGGAAGCCAGAAAGTCTATGCCAGCAGGATGAATGAGCTGTGCTAGTAGGATGAGGGTTCTATGCTGGAGCCCAGATGTCACACTCACAACAAAGACCAGGGCTGTCCTGAAAGGCACCACAGCCATCCTCAGCAACACGGAGGCCCCGAGCTCCTCCGACAACAAGCACAGTCGGGTACGTGCCAGGAAGCAACGTCATCCTGAAAACCAAGCAGCACATGTCTTACCCCTCCGGAGCCAGGAAGCAATGCTTGATGTGAGGACCAAAGCTTCTCCAGGAGAACCAACAGCTCAGACAGCAACTCATAGGAGAACCCACAATGCCTTCTTAATGCCTCAACCCTCCACACCTCCTTTCTTCTCCACCTATTTATCCTGGAAACTTTCCTCAGGTGGAGCATTTTCACTCAATGCCATGCTGATGTAATCCAGCTGGCATTAAGTTGACCACCAGTTCTTAACCCATAACAAATATATTATACAAACTGCCTTTCTTTCAACATTTTATCCCCTAATTGTATCAGCATAGGGTGTAAACCACAGGGAATGCTTCTTTCCCTCAATTGTTATCCAAGTGGGGAATGGATAGAGGAGACACCATCTGCTCCAGTAGATTTGCTGAGCCTTGGCACATTGCCTCACAGTAAACCCCAGCCTTCTTCTGTCTTTTGCTGTTTTCTGTGAGTAATAAACTCACTTCATAAAAATTGGGTGCTGAAGTACTCTGCCTTAATAAACTGAGATATGTTGATAAATAGTACACAGTGCATTTACATCACATACCCTAAGCTAATTTGGCTATTTATAGCAGAGGTAAAAAAAAAAAAAAATGAACTTAGAAGTGATACAAAAACTTGTCATCTACAATAAAAAATATATAAGTATAATATATATGATACCTATTGTTAGGTCTGAGAAGGGGAAGAGGGGAGAAAGAGTGGTCAGCAGTAGTGCCTGAAAAGATAAGAGGTATAAAATATAAGTAACCTTTATTTTGGGAATGTGGGGGAGAGACCCCCAACCCCCTGGGGCACAGCATCTCCAACCCGGGGCAGGCGATCTCTCCCTGGAACACTCTCTCTGGAACACGTGGAGTGAGGCACATAAGTAGCCTTGGTCTGGGGTGGACCCTAAGGGGTATTAGGGATGTACAAGTATTCCATTGGTCTTAGTTTGGCGCCAGAGGTAGGTTACTAAGGGCAGGGATATAGGGTTACAGGTAAATCTCTAGGGGTGGGGGAGGCAGGAGCTCCCTAATTCTGGCTGAGGCTTTTCCTGGATAAAGTGTCCAGTCTGGGCCAGCAACCCTTTCATATCCTATCTTATGATTATTAGGAAAAGGGGCAAAGATTTCTCTCTGTAACTATTTCCTGCTGGCTGAGGGCGCTGTATTGGGGTCTAGGGGAGTCGACGGGATGATGGTTGGTGTCTAGGTAGAAGCTGGTGCCAGGAGTTTTAGCCAAGACAACTTCACTGGTGAATGCACGTATGTTAGACTGAAAAAAACAAAGAGACAAGAAGTTATGAGGAGACATGGCACTGTCAGATTATAAATATATACACTGACTCAAAGTATACATTTAGCATCTTACACTCTCATGCCTCTATCTGGCAAGAACGGGGTTTTATTTCCACTCAAGGAACCCCCATTATTAATGCCCCCCTTATCCTTAAGCTTCTAGAGGCAGCCCAGCTTCCAAAGCAGGCAGCAGTCATCCATTGCAGAGGACACCAAAGCTCTACAGATCCTATTGCTCAAGGCAATGCCTTTGCAGATTCACAAGCCAAGTTAGCTGCACAAGAGCCCTGCCCTTCTCATCTTCTCCCGTTAGTGCCAAGCAGTCTACCTCAGCCCAATTATTCACCAGAGCAGTTACAGCTACTTCATAAACCAGGTTACACTCAAAACACTCAAGGATGGATTTTTCAGGGATCTAAACTTGTTCTCCCACATCAACAGGCCTTAGACATCATCACCGACTTACACAACTGTTTTCATATAGGATCACAGGCCCTATACAAACCCTTAGCCCCAATAGTCACACACCCTTCTCTAAAAGCCATCATTCTTAAAATGACTCACACCTGTGATCTCTGTGCCAGGACCTCTCCTCAGGGACACATGGCATCCCCTTCCTTTAATACCCATCAATTTTGGGGACACACCCCTGGTCAGGACTGGCAGATAGATTTTCAACACATGCCCCACCACAAGACTCTCAAATATCTTCTCACTTTTGTTTGCACCTTTTCAGGATGGATAGAAGCCTTTCCCACAACCAGGGAAAGTGCTGATATAGTTACCAAAATCATATTACAAGAAATCATTCCGAGGTTTGGTCTACCTCAGAGTATTCAGTCAGATAATGGTCCCGCCTTTATTTTTCAGATCACTCAAAAGGTATCCTCGAGCTTACACATCACCTGGCACTTACACATCCCATACCATCTGCAATCCTCAGGAAAAGTAGAAAAGCAAATGGCCTTATAAAGACACACCTTATAAAACTCACTTTAGAACTACACCAACCTTGGCCTCAACTTTTGCCCTTAGCCTTAGCCAAGCTCAGGGCACTTCCCTGGGCTCCTACTTTCTTAAGTCCTTTTGAACTTATGTACGGCAGGCCATTCTTAATCCACAATCTTCCTGCTCCCCAAAATCTCCCTCCCCTGGCTGACATTGTCCCAGTCCTCTCCTTCCTCTGACACCTGTTGTGACAACATGCTAATCTCTGCCTTCCACAGCCCTCTGGAGAGGCCAAACCAGATCATCCCATATCCCCAGGAGATCTAATTTATCTCAAATGTTCTAAATCCACAGGACTACAACCAAGGTGGAGTGGCCCTTACCTGGTCTACTTGGCTACCCCTACAGCGGTCAAAGTTGCTGGACTCCGGTCCTGGTTTCATATCATTCAGACTAAGAGGTGCCATCCCAGCACCAAATCTGATCATTCTGAGTGGTCATCTCATCTTCTGTCACCCACCCGTCTCTGTTTCACAAAGGTCTCACAGCCGCAGTTAACAGACTAAGTCATGTTTTGTTATCCGATTTGGTTCCTAATTTCTTACGCTCTATTAATGATCATTTTTGCAGCGGGACTCTCGACAGTTTTTCATAGGGACTCCCACATCATGCGTAAGATCATCTTTATAATGTTCTATGTGATAACTGTCGTGGTTCTTTCCACCCTCAGCTGTCTGGTTAAACGTGACATCCCTGAAAGCCTAAGCCCTCACCTTCCCTATATTGGTACAGCCACCGCCTCCCCCACTCTCCCTATTTTATCTGCCTCAACTCCTAAACCAGAGACAAGTTTTACACACCTACCCTCCTAACTTTTATGCCTTCTGATGGGGGAGTAATCACCTCTCATAATTTCACTCCTTCTAACCTCACACTTATTTTTCAGAATTCTACCTCACCATGATGATATTCCTACCTCAACATCATCCTGATAAAATACCATCTCTAAATCAAAGGCACCTTCCTATCTACCTCACCTGGGTCCTTAAATATGACAATGCCATGTCTCCTAATAACATCATGTCTCTTTGTTTTTTCCAGTCTGACATACATACATTGACCAGTGAAGTTGTCCTAGCTAAAACACCTGGCATCAGCGTCTACCTGGGCATCAACCTTCATCCTGTCGACTTCCCTAGGCTCCAATACAGTGCCCCCTACCAGCAGGAAGTAGTTAAAGAGAGAAATCTTTGCCCCTTTTCCTAATAATCATAAGACAGGATATGAAAGGGTTGCTGGCCCAGACTGGACACTATAGACAGAAAAAGCCTCAACCAGAATTAGGGAGCTCCTGCCTCCCCTGCCCCTAGAGATTTACCTGTAACCCTATACCCCCACCCCTAAAAACCTGTCCCTGGCACCAAACGTGTGCCAATGAAATACCTGTGCATCTCTAATGGCCTTAGGGCACTGCCCTAAGCTTAGGCAATTTATATTCCCCCACACCATGTGTCCATGAGAGAGATCGCCAGATTCCAGGTGCCAGTGCGCCAGTGCTCTCTCCCCATGTTCCCAGAATAAAGGCCTCTTTTGTCTTATACTCCTCAACTTTTGGAAACATCTTTTATCCTCTAAAGGTAATCCTATCACCTATTATATGTTTCTGTGAGGAACAATTATTTAGGCACTTGCAAGATAATCTAATAATGACTCAGTGCTCCCACCTAGACAATGTAAGCCCAAATACTGAGTTCAGTCATCCACATGTTGTAATCCTCTTTCTAGTGTTCCTCACAATCCAAAAAGTTATGTTTGTAATCCCATTGAGACATTATTGGAATCCCAGTAAATTAATTCTAATCTACCACCACCAATGCAAACCATAGTGAGAGTAAAAACATCAAGACATATTCCAAGTTAAGGGCAGCCAAAGTGTCATAAACAAATCCCCATAAGAACATGCAGACAAAGGCTTTGATCCTCAGCCTCTCCCAGCATTTATTATCTTGTGAAGAAGTTGGGGTGACTTAGGGACTAGTGATAGTCTTGTTGGTGGTAATTACATGAGTAACTTGAGCTGGCTGGCCAGGTAAAGGATTCCTAGCTCTGTAAATTGCAGAGATAAAGACATGCAGAAGAATCAATTTACATAATCCAATTAGGGTGTCAGTGGAATTGTTTGGGGGGGGGAGTCATGGAGAGAACTAAATGCTCTAGCCACCCTTTTATATATCAGTATTAGAAAATGAGTCTCCAAATAATCAAAGTCACAGTAATTGTTTTGGATTCAAAGGGAGTCAATGGAGTTGTCTCCCACACTGGACACTAAGCTGTGCAGTTTAGTATACATTCTGATTGTCAACGTGTCCTTTATAAAAACAAAATTAATAAAAAGAAACATATCCTTCTGTTTTTAAACATGAGTACCATGAGTCAAAGAACAACATTGAATAAACCAAGATTTTATTTGTTGTATGATTTTATAATTGTCTTTGTGATTATCTATCTCTAGCTGAGTGTGAAAGAGAATATTAATATTTTATGATCACCAGGCTGCACACCAGAAGTTGATAATATTTCTTATTTAATCCTTGTAAGAAAATGCAATAAGGTTACAATTTTATCTTTATTTTTTCTGAGCCATAAATAGAAGCACAGACAGTTTTAAAAGGGTATACAGATTGCATAGCTGTTTTTGGTACTGAAGCTGTGACTGAGTCCAGTTCCAAATTTGTATTCACTTACTATATGACTTGAGGAAAAGAGATTGCTATTCAAAACCAAATATGGATCAGCTACTTATTCTGAGAATTAAAGAGGTTTTCATTTTAAAGTTCTAACCACTCTAGTATGCACAAATTTTCAATGCAATGAAAGATATCCTGGGAATAATTCAGTTGTTTGAAGGATAACAAAAGTAAGCCTTATTATAAATAAAGAAATATTGCTAAATTTTTAGAATGTTATCTCAGAAGCCTTCTATGACTAATTTTATTCTGATATCCTGTAACATACAGACAAAAGAAACAACAAAAGTACAGTCATTTTATTATTTTACATAATATATTTAAATATTGTTAGAGAAAACAGGAGACTTTTTTGGAGAGGTTAAAAATGATAAATAAGAACTAGACTTCTTTCAAGTACAAGAAGTTAGGTACTGAAAAGATCCAGTGCCTATGAATGAATATTTCCTCTATTTTTCTCCTGTAAATGAGTGAGCTTAGTTCTATGAGAAGCATTCCAATCTTCTAATTAAGAAATTCATTATATCAATTAAACAGTAAGGTGTGTTACTAGGACTAATGCTCTTCCTAGTTTCAACAGAATGATGAACCTCTAAAGTTTATTCAAGCTCTTGCACTCTTATTAAAAAGCCCTTGAAAAAAAGGCATGAGGTTTTGAAGTAATTCTATCCTTGAGGAGTGACTTAAGAATTTTGGTTTAGAGTTATTGGATCACTAGTTTTAGAATTTCCCTTTTCATGTATCTTTATTGATTCAGGGTGTCATTAAATTTCTAGAGCTCTAAGGAAATTGCTCACAATTCAAGGATTTTATACTGTGTCCAAAATGTTGGATAGTTTAGTTTTTCATTTTATGAAACTGAAGAAAATTGCTCAAGTGAAGTTTAAAGTGCTGATTTAAGAAATAATCTTGAGGTTTTAGTAAGTAGACACCACATTTGTAGTTGTCATAGTTGGAATTTCCAGGTAAATATTTGTTTTCAAGTTGACCTATGAAAGAGTTAGGTATAAAAGGGAAAGAGTCATTACTTTTGTTTGCTTATACAAGCCAAATTCAAAGTAAAAACAGAAACATTTCAGTGAGTTACTTACTAAAATAGCAATACAGCATAAGAAATATTGTAGTAACATAACTAATATTGGCTTTCCAACACATAATCAAAGTTAAATTCAACTTCTATAACAGTTGGTCTATATTCAGAAGTTGGAGCAAGGTGTACATGACAAGAACCTCCAGTGTTCTTTACCCCATAAAGAAACCAATTTGAAGAGTTATTCATGTACCAAACAACTTTACAAGAAATAAAACAAAGTGTGAAGCTATAGTGTCTGGCTTTAGTAAAATAGAAAGAGAAAACATTTTGAAGAAGACAAAGAAAACAATTGCTCACTTCAACCCTTTTTAAAGCCAAACAATATGGAGATTTATGACTCTCCCTCAAAAGAGAAGAAAATAAACCCAGTCCATAGACCTGGAAACCAGTATCAGATTGGATTTCAATAACTGGAAAGACCTACAACATATGTCCCAAACTTGTAACTGAGGGGTAAGCCTTTGAAACTACCACAATGGCCAAATGACTAGGGGATTGCCTGGTTAATTTTCTCTGATTGCTGGAACAAAATACCTGACTCCCAAAATGAAGGATGCACAGTTTTATTAAGCTTAAAGTTTTTGCGGATTTCATTTCATACTCAACCATTTCCAAAGCAGGATGGCTTGGAAAAAGGGCAAATATTCACCTCTACCACAAGGGACAAGAGTGAAAAGGGCAAACAGAGGGAGCATGCCTCCTTCCCTTGCTTGTGTGGTATGCCAGTTCCTGGGAGGATTCAGCACTCATATCACCAGCCCCAGCACTAGACAATGAACCAATCACAAAGGCTAGATGCAGGTGCCTTTGAAAGGCTAGGCCATCATGACTGTACAAAGCTTTATGGGGATATTAAACACAAACAAAACAGGGATTTCTTCTACAGTTCCTCACCAAACCTACAGCAGTTGTGACCAGGTCAGCACTGATGTTGACAGTATAGAAATTCACTTCACTACCCATACTGCAACCTTGAACAGCTAGATCCAGAATACTGCCTAAAGCCAAAACCACCACACCTGGCCTAATACCAGATGGAGAACTTTACTCAGTGGGATGGACTCCTGTGTCAGCCTGTAGGCATGGTCCACTTAGAGTCCTTGAAATGTGCAGGTCCTTTGTGCTATGAGTCTTGAAATTGCACATGTGCTTTGTGTATAGTCCACCTTAGCATTATTCTTGGTGACCAAAGTACTACCTTCATCGGCCTGAACCTCAAACAGGATAGCATTAGAGAAAAACTCCATTGACCACAAGTATGGAAGAGGTCTAATCATAGGATCTTGCCATTCAACTCAGTGACAATCTGGTGAAATCTAGTGATCTTGGATGTCTTCCACTGAGATCACTGGACAGAGGTGAGAATTTGTTTTGTTTCATAGACTCTTAACTGAGAGCCATTTAGATAATACATTTTTTATGCTTTAAATTTTGCTTTGTTTTTGCCAGTTGTTTATAACTACTTGTGATAATTGCTTGCTAGTTGCCCATTATTTTTATTTGCTTTGTTTCATATAGTTTTATTAAAACAATGTAAATCTGAGTTAAAACATTGAACATTTATGATATTTTTCAATGTGTATTATTGTTTTATTCTTGTACAAGTTAAATTTGAATTAGTTGCTAAAGTTACTAGTACTCCTTCCTTGACTGCACTTAGAAAATAGCACCAGAAGCCGGGTGTGGTGCCTCATGCTTGTAATCCCAGTACTCAGGAGGCTGAGGCAGGAAGATTGTTGCATGTTCAAGACCAGCCTGAGCTACAAAGTGGGTTCAAAGCCAGCTGAACTGCATAGAGACCCTGTCTCAAAAAGACAAAAAAAAAAAAAAAAAAAAAAAAAAAAAAGAAAATAGCACCAGAAAAGATAGAACATCTCAGCCTTCTGTAAAATGATTCTCTTTAATGGAAATCTAGCTCAGACTTAGAAAATATGCGTGCCTACAATTTAAAAAAAAAAAAAAAAACACAGGGCTCTTTCCACCATTTAAGCGACTAGGGTGGTGGCTGGTCTGCAAGACTTGGAGGACAGGTTTCACTGAGACAGACAGACTGGCTCTGATCCTCCTCTATTACTTTAGAGGAAATGTCAAGCCTGTTCTGTTTTAGTTTCCTTCCTTTGGCTTTACCTCTACTGATTACTCACATTACACTTTCCTTATAGAGTTATGTGAAGTCAGAAACTACTCTAGATTAATTAAAACCTTTCATTTATTAGTTAAGCCCCTAGAAAATGAGTGTTTGCTAATGCCAAAGACAAGGAAGTCATTTTAGATAAAGGGCACATATCTCATTTCTGGGTCAGATGAGACATTGATTGGAATTGTTCCCATCCAGGAAAACACACATAAGAACCATGTCCTGGTTCAGTATTCTGGGCAAATCTCCTTTGGAGATTAAAACTGAGACACAGTGGGGGAGAACCGTCTTTCATGTGACACTGAAAGAAGTTTTGCCCAAAAGCAGCACACATATGGAACTTAAACACATTTAAAGTAATGAGGTTCTCCAGCCTCTCTAGTTGTGGATTTTAAAACCTTTATTCTAAATTCATAGAGCAATAGGTAATGATCTTGTAACTATTACTTATAGAATTTTTGACAGAGTGGTTACTATGCCAGCTTAATAATCGCTCTTATAGTAGCTGCCACCCTCAAAAGCAGAGGGCAGGTTTCCCCAGCATCTGTTTGGTGAATCCCCATTGAAGCCAGTGGCCAATGGAGTCAATGGAATGTTGACCAGAAAGACAAGATAGCTGGATTCCTCTTTGGAGACTGATTTCTGGTTATCTGAGCCAATGAAAACTAAGAACTGAGGATTCCTGGCCACGGAAATTCTCTGGTAGATACCAAAAAGTTCCTCAATGGATGTTTGCTCATGACTATTGTAATAAAAAAAAAAAAAAAAAACACCTCGTAAGTCTCCTTGGAGGCAAGAGAAAGATCAAAGGTGACTCTAAGAGCAGAACAGGATGTCTTCCTAATCTAAACTTGCGTGTTTGCAGGATAACTTGCTTGTTTGCAGGATAACTTGCTTGTTTGCAGGATGTGCCTTCCCCAGAGGATGTTTGCCTAATCCAAATTGCTTGTTAGCCCAAGCTTGTTACCTGAGCCTTGCTCTTCCCAAGAAATGTAACTGCTGTGTTCCCATTCTGTAGTGTTCTGTGAACCCCCCTCTCCATTATGAGACCAGCAGATGTTTGAGGTTTTGCCCTTTAGCTGTTAGGCTCGCAGTCTTCCATAATGGCTGCTGGAGTCTGCATTACCAGGCCTGTGCTTTAATAAATAATTTTTTTTCTTTCCAAATTATTTTCTCTGGCTCCTTCATACCTCGGGAAGCAGACCACCACAATGACCACTGAAAATCTCCACTTTTCTATCATCCTTATTTCTAAAAATTTCATTGGATTTCCAGATCACTTAGACTACCTTCCCCCATCTTCAGAGATTAGACTGAGGTAGTTTGTAGCAATTGCTTTCATTCCATAGCAGGTAGTAGAAAAGGATTTACTTTGTGCCTTACATATGTTAATTCAGAGTAAATAGGCTTTTCTTTTCTGTGTGCCTAGTAGAGTGAAGTGCCTTTTTCTAACTTAAATTATGGCTTCTAGATGATAATTTACAAATTTAACTAGTAAGCTTCAAACATAAAAATTTAAATGAAGTATAGCCTTGTCCTGTTACTAGGAAAGGTTGCCTAGGTAATAAAGTGGAGACTCCTTTGCCCAGTTCACATGAGTGTGAGGGTCTTCCTTTCAATTGTTCTACTTATTTCTAGAGAAGAGGAGAAAGGTATTGTACTTCCAACTCACCTTTAAAAGTATGCTGTCTTCCAATAAACAATGTAATTCTGTGTTACAAAGTTATGCTTCCTTCTTTAAACATTCCTTGTGGAAACAAACTTAATGAGCTACCTGGGAAGACAGAATTGCAAGGCAGGCAGAGGGTGGATAGGCTGAATGAATCTATCTTGCTTTCTCTACAGAAAGCATCCACCTGCTCTAGAGCAATATCAACCCAGGGATACCTAGAGAATATTTAGCAAATAGGAATAAAAATAGATGTCTTCTTTTATTTCCTTTTTTGCATAGTTAGATAGCTCAATATCATTCACATTTCAGTGAAAATTCTTCAGTTCAGTGTCCAGGTGTGGGAGACAACTCCAGTGACTCTTTTTGAATCCAGAATAATTACTGTGACTTTGATTACTTGGAAACTCATTTCCTTATACTGACATGTAAAAGGCTGGTTAGGATATTTCCTTCTCTCTTCAATTGGCTCTGAGCATGGCAAATAAGGCTAGCTGAGGTGCTAATGTGCAAAGTCTATAGTCATCAGACAGTTCTGTTTCCTTACATAGTGTGCTCCACAATACAGGATTGAGCATGGGAGATGTTAAAGCAAATAGCTCTGGAATTTCAACTGGGTAGGAGCCTCAAGATAAGAGGCTAGGACTCCCCAAGGCACAAGAGTTTGCATATCAGAAACCAAAGCGATAGCCCCCCAAAACAATTCCACTGCTACCTTAATTGAGTTATGTAAATAGATCCTTCTGCATATCTTTATCTCTGCAAATTACAGAGATGCCATTCTTGCACCTGGTCGGCCAGCTCAAATTACTCAGTAATCCCCAACATCCTCACTATCACTGACCCCTGAGCCATTCCCCTTTCCTCACGACATTAAATGCTGGGAGAGGCCTAGGATCCAGGCCTTTTGTGTTCATGTCCTCATGAGGATTTCACAGAGAACTCCTACACTGCACTTAACTTGGAACATTTCTTGGTGTCTTTACTCTCACCATGTTTTTGATTGGTGGTGGTAGGTTGGAATTAACTTGCTAGAATTCCAATAATGTCTCAGTGGGATTACAAATATAAATTTTTGGATTGTGAAGTAAACTAGAAAGAGGATTACAATACTTGGATGATTGAACTTGATATCTGAGTATACAATACCCAGGTACAAAAAAGAATTCATACTTATGCATTGCTTTTACATTACAGACATGGGCAACACAATGCCAAAGCCCCTTACTTATTTGACATGTATTCATAAGCACTGGAAGATGTTTAATTCTTCCAATCTGAAAAAGAGACAATTGGCATTTCTCTGCATGAGTGCGAGAACTACCTACCCACTAGAGCCAAAGTGGAATACATAGGCAAGTATTAAATATAATGTTCTTTTACAACTAAAATAATATTGTAAGCAAGAAAAAAATGGTTAGAACTGCAGCATGTTAAAATTTTCTTTGCATTAAAAGATAATTCTTATGAGACCACTCTCATTCATAGGAATATTTCTCTCAGTGATGTACAGCAAATTTAGCTAGAACTAGGAAAATCTTCAGATGACCCTGATAAGTACATTGAGGTCTTTAGAAAATTCACTCAGATCTGTGAGCTAGGTGAGAAGAATGTAATGTTACTGTTAGATCAAACATTGACTTCTAGTGAGAGAGAAACATTACAAGCTGCTATTGCCTTTGGAGACGAGTATCATGTTGTTACTTTTTAAAATGCCAGAATGTAGACAGCCAGGGAACCTCCAGTTCCCAATAGGGCCCAAGCAGTTCCTAACCAAGACCCCAAGTGGCCTGAAAACAGAAAAGGAGATTGGAGCAGGGCACATTTTTAAGTGTGTATTCTTGAAGGTCTAAGAAGGATAAAAACCAAGCCTTGTAGTGATTTTAAATTGTCAGCTATTTCTCAGGAAAAAGGTAAAACCCCTCTGACATCTTAGATCATTTATCAGAGGCAATAATAAAACATACTTCTTTACATCCTGATTCAATAGAGGTACAGATTTTGCTTAAAAACATTTTTATTACTCAGTCAACTCAGGACATCAGAAAAAAGCTACAAAAGATAGCCTTTGCTCCAGATAGTTCACTTGATACTTTAGTAAAAGTTGCCACCTCAGGATGTTAAAACAGTGATAAGGACAATGCCAAGGAGAGAAAAGAGAGACTGAGAACAAGCAGCTGACTTTGCTGCAGCCTTAAGAAAAACAGGCCCTAAGTGTGATTCTCAAGGCACCAAGAAGAATTCAAAGACAACACACACCTGCTATTGCTGCCACAAGCCAGGGACTGCAGAAGCCCCTCGGGCCATGCCTCAACTGGAAAAGTGACCACTGGAGGTTGGACTGCCCTCTGAGGCCAAGGCCCCAGGGTTCAGACCAATCCTATCAGTTAATCCAGCAGGACTGAAGGGCCCAGTGGCACTCACTGCCCTCTCCCTCTGGCCAACTGTCATCTCCACAGAGGAGCCCGGGCAATCATAAAGGGAAAAGAAAGCAGTCTATTGTTGGATACTGGAACAAACCCCTCAGTCCTTCTTTTCAATCCTGGCTTTCCTTTTAGTCACCACACCTCAGTGAAAGGAGTCACCAGTGAGGGGATAATTTGCTACTTTTCACAACCCTTAGGCTGTAACTGGGATGGTTTTCTTTTTACCTATTCATTTTTGACTAGGCCTGAAAGTCCAGTTTCCCTCTTAGAAAGTGTTGTTTTATCATGTTTAAATACTGTGATATTTAAGCACCCATTGTATGCTGCCTTCCCCTGTGGAGACAGAAACGAACCCTGAAATATGAGTAACCAAAGGTAGACTAGGTAGGACAATAAGAGATACTCCAGTATAGATCCATCTCAGGGACTCTATCTTTCCTCAGCAGAGACAATAATATCCTTTAAGACCTGAAGTTAAGAGAAGATTAATACCTATAATTTATAATGTAAAGGCACAAGGTTTACTTCAGCCCTGTAATAGTCCATGCAATACTACAATCTTGGGAATTCAGAAACCCAGTGGGTAATGGAGGTTGGTACAGGACCTTAGATTGATAAATGCGGCTGTAGTACCCATTCATTCAGTGGTAGCCAATCCATGCACTCTGATTTCTCAGATCCCTGAAGATGACATTGGCTTTCACTATTAGGTTTAAAAGATGCTTTTTTTTTTTTTTTTTTTTTTTTTTTTTTTGTATTCCTTTATGTACAGATTCTCAGTTTCTTTTTGCTTTTGAAAATCCACAGGACCAAGCATCTCAATTGACAAGGACACTGCTCCCCCAAGAGTTCAGAAAATAGTCCACATCTTTTTGGACAAATGCTTTTCCATGACTTGACATGTTTTGAGTTTCTCAACTCACCTATCTTGTGATATGTAGATAATAAACAGTTACCTGTCCCCTCAGAAGAGCTCTGTATCCAAAGCACTTGTGCTTTGCTAAATTTTCTAGCAGATAGAAGTTATAATGTTTCTAACACAAAGGCACAACTTTGCAGACTTGAGGTAAAATATTTAGGCCTCATCATATCCAAAAGGATCTGTTGGCTAGGAAAGTAAAACATTAAACCCATTCTCTCCTTCCTTCAGCCCAAAACTGTAAAACAAGCTAAGGAGATTCCTAGGTGTGACAGGCTTTTGCCACCTTTGGATACCAGGGTATGGAAGATTACAGGATCCCTCTTATCAACTTATAAAAGAGACCCAAAAAGCAGATACCCATATTTTATGTTGGGAAAATAATTCCCAAGCCACATTCCAGAAGCTTAAACAAACACTTCTAAATGCCTCTGTCCTGAGCCAACCCACAGGATACCATTTCAATTTATATGTAAATGAGAGGCAAGGCATAGCTTTGAGAGTGCTTACACAAGATTGAGGATCTGCTCAACAGCCTATAGGGTATTTGAGCCATGAATTAGACATTATAGCAAAGACATAGCCTGCTGGCTTTAGAGCTGTAACAACTATAGCTCTCATTGCCAGAGGCACCACAGCTGATTTTAGGCAAAGATTTCATTTTATACACACCTCACCATGTATCAGGAATTTTTTCTTCTAATAAAAGTCTATGGCTGTCTGACAACTGACCTGTTAAATACTAGGCTCTACTTACAGAAGCACCAGCCCTTCAAATAAAGACACTTTATTCCTGCCACATTCTTTCCGAACAGGAGAAAGAAATTGAGATTGATAAACATAACTGTGAACAGGTAATTCTTCATACATATACAACCAGAAAAAAACTTATTAGACACTCTGCTTACTACCCTCTTCTGTGATGGCAGCTCCTTATGGAAATGGAAAAATAAGACAGGGTATACAATGATAACTTTACACCATACTCTTAAAAGCTCATCACTTTGCACCTGGAACTAGTACTCTGATAGCAGAGCTCATAAATCTGACCAGAGCCTTACAACTTAGCAAGGGACAAAAGGTCAATATTTATACTGATTCTAAGTATGCTTTCTTAATGTTACATGCTCATACAGCCATATCAAAAAATTACCTAACAGCCAACTGATCTCCTACACAGTATAAGGAGATAGATGATCTTTTGTTACAGGCTGTCCTTCAAAATCAGATGGCATTAGATATTCTAACAGCAGCTCAAGGAAGTACTTATATAATTGTAAAAACTGAATGCTGTGAATATATTCCTGATTCTTTTGCTAATATCTCAGTAGCTATTCAAATATAAGATAACAAATCAATGACATATCAGATTCTAAAATGTTTTGGACTTCATTCTTAAAGGAATTAATTCTAGTTCCTCTTAGTGGAAATCTTTGTTAACTATAGTCTTAATTGTCTTATTGATTTTACTGTTTGTCCCATACATACTTGTTTCTTTAGCTTTGTCTCCTCCAGACTTAAAGCTGTTCACATAGCTTTAGACAAGCTCTAGACAAAATCTCTGCACAAGTACCTCTGACTGCCATTCAACAACTACAATCCTCTTCAGCCTGAAGAAGCGAGACCCAGTAATTGTCCGTTACACCCTCACAGCAGTTTGGGTTTCTTCTTCTGAGCTGGGATTGTTGCAGGCAGCTGAAATAGCTAGAAATATTATAGGCAGTGAGGCAGGGCTAGGTCCTCAAAAGAGCCAGTGCAGATAGCTTCCAACTTTGGGGAGACAGACACCTTCTGCTGTGGGCCAGGCCTCAAGACAAAGGATCAAACAAATGCATCCACATCTTAAAGACTGATATTCCAATTAGTTTCCTATCACCCTGAGGAAGCTTGGAGTCACCATCCTATCCCCCTAGGGAAGAGCCATTGCTCCTTAGGAATGCCTGCTTTCTTATGTGACTTGCTTCCTGATTCGTCCCTAATGTAATCAATTTTACCTGAACTATTAATCTTATTGGCTAACAATAGTTCTGCCCCATCTTATGCTCATCTGCCTTGTGAGTTCCCAGTTTTCCCTGCCTTGAACCCATGGTTTGACTCTATAAAAGTCCCTGGAAAAGACAGAGTCTTTGGCAACCTGCTCAGGACCCCTTCTGCCTCTCTTCAGACAGAAGCTTTCTTTCTCTCAATTAATGTATTCTAAAAGTATTTTAACTCTTAACCTCCATTGTTCCTAAAATCCACTCCTCAATTTTAGAGAACACAAATTCAGGGACATAGTAGGTTGGGAGTTTCATTTTTCTATATCAATCTTGTGCCTATGGACAGAGTCTCTGGAAAAAAGCAGAAAGGTGGCTTCACTTCTGATCAGACCACCTGTGGCTGGGTGTTGTTCTTAACCTAGGGGTTTACAATTTTTCTTATTCTCAGTTGGTTTTGGTAATCTGTTGAAGCCTACTACACCAATGCCTTATAGTGTTAGTGATCAATGGAATGGCATAGAAATCTGGGATTATTTCCTCCAGGGCCATTTTGCTCAAACTAAGAAAAATGCCCTCTGTGCTTGAGAACAGATTGCTAACTGTGGACAGTATATTTGTGTTTATCTGCAGCTCAGAAAGAAGCTGATAGGAAAAAACGGCTTTCAGATATTATCCAAGTTTGTACAGAACAAGCAGTTGACTATGGTTTGAAACAAACCTGAACTTGGATTGCCCTCTAGAGATAAAACAGAAAAGTACACAATAGCAGGATTGGCAAATCTAGAATTGTGGCAACATCTAGTGATGAAATTAAGGAAGTGATGACAAGTCAGAGAAAATAAGAGTTTGTTTCAGAATGTCTCTGAATTAAAATACAAAATGTGGGTAAATAACTACCATTGCAATGGCCCTATGATACTACACACCAATAAATACCATGACCTATCAAGGGACCATGATCTCACTTTATTGTCAATATAAGGTACCAGAAATTCACCAGATAGTAAGAGTCATAGGCATACTTATAGACAAAGAATTTTAAAACATTTACTTTAAGGAAATTCAATGAACTTCAAAAGGAAACATAAAATATATAGTAATTTAAAGAAAATTAATAGGTGCAAGAGACAAAATATAAAATCAAACAAACAAAACAAATAAATCCTCATTCTGTATGCAGCAAAACTTATTTAGAAATGAGTGAATATTTAGAAATATTCTTAGGCAAAAGCTGAGATAAAATATATTCACCAAAATTGTCCTACAAGAAATACTGAAGGTATTTATGCACAAAGAAAGCGATGTTAGTGAATAAGAAAAAAGCATTGGGAAATACAAAATTCATTGATAAGATAAACTTTACAAGCAAATTAAGAATGTTCAAATACTGTTAAAATGTTGCGTAAACCATATCTCAACAAAATCATTAAAATAATAACTGTATTAATATTTTAAGCAATTGGTAATATAAAAATACAAATTAGGACAAGAAAAATTTAAAACTTTAGATTTAGTAGTGTTGTTTCATATCTTTTATTATTTACTCCTTGGAAGTTGTTATCATTTAAAAGTAGCTTATTATAGCAAAAGTGAATTATAAAAGCCTCATAATATGCAGAAGGCAAAAATGTACAGAGATGACAAATTAATGAATGAAAACACACTTGTAGAATAAATTGCTCAATCACAAAGGAAGATAAGAAATACAAATGAAACAAATAAATCAACAAAACAAAATTAGAAGTTACAAAATGGCATTAGTAAGATGTTATCTTAGATTATTAAAATCTACATTACTAATTTCAACAAAACAAATGGAATGTGATGATATTTACTTATTTTGTTTTGGGCTTAAATTTCATAGACATCTTTCATATATCAATAAATATTTTTCTGCTCTTCTGTCTCACCTGTTATATTCATTCAAGCAGCATTCTGATTTTATTGTACAAATGTATATACTTTTATCCTAATACTTATCTTTTTCTGGACCTTTGCTTCTGATTAGCTATGAAATTTTATGCATTGATGCCATATGTAAGACTGAAATAAGAAGAAAGACCACTTTTTGTGACTGACAATTTTTGCAAATAGTCATATGTTTTTCAACTCTCAAACATGCAATTTACTCATCGGCGAAGTGGAAATATTAATGGCCGTGTGCTGCATTTGTTCTGGGAGCGGGGATGGGGAATCTGCAGCATCCTCTGTTCCTTTTGGATATTTGGGAAGTTTTCTCAGGGGCTGCTCTAGGATGAGTAATGATAGGGGCCATACAGACCAGCCTCGCTTTTTAATCACTCTCTGGATGTTTGCTTTGTTCCACACATACCTTCTTTCAAATTGATTTTCTATATCAGGGTGAAGTCCTGTGCCCATTACAGTGGATATATTTTCAGCAGATCTCCCTGTGTGTCTTGCATATGACTCTGCCTACTGAACCATGTTGAATCTCCACTATTACTTATTTTCTTTATTCTTCAGGTAATTAATTGGTAATACTTAGTTAACTATAGTTATAAATACTAGAATAATATAATAAATTAATAATTACTAGGGCTAGGGATTTAGCTCAGTGGCAAAAGTACCTGCCTTGTGAGAAGGCAATCATGAGTTCAATCCCCAGTACTGATTTAAAAAAAAATATTAGCAGGGTGTCTGAAAAAAACAGCTAACTGCTAATAATTTCTTCCTCCTTAGATTTTCAGTCTTTTCCCCCATTTTTCTTTCAGAATAATTTTGTCTTTAAAAAGAATTATGGTGTTAAGGATATGTGCCAAGTCCTTGCAAGGAATGTAATCATCATATACAGCAACTATGCTTAATGTAAAAAACTTAAAAAAGTATGTATATGTATATGATGTATATGTATATGTATATGTATATGTATATGTATATGATGTATAAGGATATGGTCCATTGGCATATGACAAAAATCCAAATCTTCTGGGAGGTTGAGGCAGAAGGACAAGTTCAACTCCCATCTATATAAAGGCAACAGGGTCTGTGGTTTCTTTCTGCTCCATGGAAAGATCCTGAATTTACTCTCCAGGGCCACAAAGGAAAAAAAATGTGACTAAGGCATTCCGTAATAAAACCTCATAATCTTCAAGATAGTATTAATAACTTAATAAAAATTTATTTCTGGGATCATCTCACTCAAATACTCTCTTTTTATTAGTGCTCCTCCAGTGCACATGACATTCACTATTGTGGAATTTTCTGGTCTCTATTCTTTTTATCTGCTGTTCTCCCCACCTGCATGATTTCTGTTGAAATCTACCTAGAGTATACCTATTTCTCTATGATTTTGTTGACCATCACTGACTGCATAGACTTATCTGACTACTTTGTTTAAATACATTATAATTACTCTGCGGTTACAAGTAATCTGTGGATATTCTTTCATTAAATTTCTTAAATTAATAATGTATATTGATTTTGTCATCCTGTGCTAAGCAATGGCAATAAGCATCATAAACTTTTTTTATTTAAAGACAGAAGAAAAAAAAAGGCAGGACATAAAAAAACAATGTAGTAAAAGGGTACAAATAATACACTATTTCAAGAAAAAAATATATACAATACAAAATCACCAGCTAATAGGTTACATATTATCTTCTTAGAAACAGTTGTCCATATCACTAAATTAAAGCATACAAAGTGGACATTCATACAGTGAAATTGGAGACAGTTCCGTTCAATGATCCAACCAAAGCTCAGTTATATGATTTTCCATCCTACACACTCAAACATACCTGTGGTTATATCCCTTAGTCCACCTTACTTTTCTCTCTTTTTTTACAGTAACAATTAGACTTTTAGGGTTTTATTACTCTCATAGTTCTTATTAATTATTTGAAGAGAATAAAACCAAATGTGACTAAGCAAAACAGAGTCAGTTAGAACAGAAGGGTGGGCATAGCACATGATACAAAAATAGAATACCAGGTGATCAAAAGTGTTACCATTGTGTCTGTTGCTATTTTTAAACTGAGTTGTCTATATCATCAGGTATAATAGAATTGATCAAAGCAGTACAGAAAAAAAACTAATAAAACCTACACTGAGGACCTTGCAGGACTTCAAAAAAAGGATAATAGTCAATCCATATTGGTCATCATAGCATATCTTATTGCCTTCAAAGTGATTGCCTATACCCTCAAACTTGATACTATCAAACAAAATAGAACATATAATAATCAGACAGAACAAGATGAGGAGAGCAATGCTGGGGTTCAAGTCATGTTAATAGGACAACAAAAAAGTTACTATAATATGTTCCACTATTTTTAATTTAGTTTTCCCTTAATTAAAAAAATGAGAGAAAATAGATTAATTTTAAAAAGGGGACTGGAGATTGAGATAAGAGAGGACATTGTAATAGAACAACACAAGGCAGAACCGAGCAATTCAAGTATCATTGTGTTTCACCACCAGATAATCTAACATAATAGTAGTTGCCATAATGCCTCTTTCCTTAAAATATTTGAGTGTAACTTTGCATACTATAATATCAAGCATATCTAGACAGTGTGAAGCCTTTCAAAAGAATGCAAGAATTACAGGGTATTTAGAACCTGCTTATAGAAAAATAACAATGTTTTCTATATTATCTATTTGCCTATAAAGAACTTTGTTTATACTATAGCATATAGTGACAGATTACTACAGCTTGATGGGACTTCAAAACAAGAAGATATTAAATCAGCACTAGCTTTTATGTTGTGTTGCTTTCTTCAAAATAGCTATTGGTGCTATCATAGATACTAAAATTGAACAACCCAGGTAAAAACTATTGTGGTTAATGAGTGAAAACATTGTATGGCTTCAAACAAATATGATTGGGAATCATGATTACCACATACTTCTATGTATTCTTATCATTTCTTAAACTAGGGAAACTATTCAGTATATATACATGTGAGTTTGATTTATCGCACTTATGAGTATGGTCTCAAGCTGTGTCCATTTATTTAAGAATGTCTCAATGTGGTCATTCTTTATAGCTGAGTAGTATTCCATTGTTTAAAAATACCACAAATTTTTTATCCATTCTTCAGTCGATGGGCATTTAGGTTGTTTCCAAGAGCTGGCTATTACAAATTGTGCTGTTATAAAAGGGGTGCACATATATCACTGTGGTATGATGCTTTCAATTCTTCTGGGAAGATGCCTACAAGTGATATAGCTGGGTAACATCGGGCTTCCAGGCCTAGTTTTCTGAGAAATCTCCAGACTGACCTCCACAATGGTTGCACTAGTCTACATTCCCACCAACAGTGCAGGAGAGTTCCTTTTTCTCCACAGCATCTCCAGCATTTGTTGTTGTTGGTTTTCTTAATTTTGGCCATTCTTTCAGGAGTGAGAAGAAATCTCAGTGTGGTTTTAATTTGCATTTCTCTAATGAGTAATGATGATGAACATTTTTTCATTTATTCATTTGCCATTTGTGTTTCTTCATCTCAGAATTGTTTATTCATCTCAGATGCCCATTTTTGGATTGGGTCTTTGAATTTTGGGGTCTGATTTTTTTTTTTTTTTACTTCTTTATATTGTTTAGAAAGAAGTCCATTTTCTGAGGGGCAGTTCACTAAGATTTTTTCCCACTTTGTTGGTTTTCTTCTCACCATGCTGGAGACTTCTTTTAACATGCAGAAATTTTTTAATGAGAGGTGATCCCAGTTATTGATTCTGGGAAGTATTTCCCATGTGGTGTGAGTCTTGTTCATGAAATCTCTACCTACTCCTATATCTTCAAGATTTTTACCCAATTTGTATTCCAATACATTTAGTGTTTCTGTTTTAATATTGAGATCTTTGATCCATTTAGATTTTATTTTAGTACATGGTGATAGGCATGGGTCTGGTTTTAGTTTTTGACATATGAAGAGCCAGTTTTTCCAGCACCATTTATTAAAGAGACTGTCGTTCTCCCAGTGAACCTGTTTGGCCCCTTTATTGAAGATAAGGTGGTTGAGTGTGTTTGTAGTTGTGTTTGAATCTTCTAATCAATTCCACTGATTTTTAGCTCTATTTTGGTTCCACTACCATGTTGATTTTAGTACCATTGCTTTGTAGTACAATTTCAAGTCAGGGATTGTGATACCCCCTGCCTTGCCTTTGCTGCTTAGAACTGACCTTGCTATTCTAGGCCTCTTCTCACTCCAGATGAATTTTAGGAGTGATTTCTCGAGCTCTATGAAGTATGTTGATGGTATTTTTATCAGGACTGCATTGAATCTGCATAAAAGTTTTGGGAGAATGGCCATTTTCACAATATTTATTCTTTCTATCCATGAGCAAGCGATGTTTTTCCATTTTCTGAGATCATCAACAATTTCATTTTTCAGTGTATTATAATTTTCCCTGTACAGGTCTTTCACTTCTTTCATGAGAGAAATACCTAGATATTTCATTTTTTTGGTGCTAGTGTGAAGGGTGTGGCTTCTCTTATTTCTCTATCTGTGACTTTGTTGTTAGTGCAATGGAATGCTATTGATTTTTGAGTATTGATTTTGTAGCCAGCTACATTACTAAATTTATTTGTTATATCTAGCAGTCTTTCAGTAGAGTTTTGAGGATCTTTATTTATTATATCTAGCAGTCTTTCAATGGAGTTTTGAGTCTTTTGCAAATAATGATAGCTTACCTTTTTCTTTTCCTATCTTTACGCCTTTTATTTCTCACTCTTGTCTAATTGCTCTTGCTAGTATTTCCATTACTGTATTAAATAGGAGTGGTGATAAAAGACATCCTTTTCTTGTGCCTAATTTTAATGTAAAGACCTTCAATTTTTGGCCATTTAGTATGATATTGACTGTTGATTTTTCATAGATGGCCTTTATTATATTGAGGTAAAGACCATCTATTCCAAATTTATGCAGGGTTCTTGTCATAAATGAATGTTGAATCTTATCAAATCTTTTTCTGCATTTATAGAAATGATCATGTGGTTCTTACTTTTGGCTCTATTGATATGGTGAATTACATTTATTGATTTATGTATATTGAACCATCCCTGCATGCCTGGGATGAATTCCACTTGGTCATGGTGTATGATCTTCTTTATGATTTGCTGCATCCTATTTGCAATATTTTATTAAGGATTTTTGCATCTGTGTTCATTAGGGAGATTGGTCTATAGTTCTCTTTTTTAGTTGGGTCTTTCTCAGGTTTTAGTACTAAAGTAATATTTGCTTCCAGGAATGACTTAGGAAGGATTGCTTCCCTTTCAGTTTCATTGAAGAGTTTGAGGAGTGTTGGCGTTAGGTCTTCTTTGTATTTCTTGTAGAATTCTGCAGTGAATCCATCTGGGCCTGGGGTCTTCTTTGTAGGTAAGGATTTAATTATGTTTTTTATTTCATTAACAGAAATTGGCTTATTCAGTAGTTTTCCATCTTCATTGCCTAGCTTTGGTACTTCATTTGCTTCTAGGAATCTGTCCATTTCCTCTGTGTTATCAAACCTTTGAGAGTAGAGGTTTTCAAAATAGGTGTTGATGACTTTCTGTATTTCTATACGGTCCATAGTGATTTCTCATCTTTCATTCCTTATTGCATGAATTTGAGCTTTTACTTCCCTTTTTTAAATAAGATTGGCTAGGGGCTTATCAATTTTATTTATTCTTTCAAAGAACCAACTCTTTGATTCATTGATTATTTGGATTTGTTTTAGTCTCTATTGCATTGATTTCTGCTCTAATTTTTATAATTTCTACTCTTCTTTTGCTTTGGGCTTGACTTGCTCTTCCTTTTTAGATCTTTGAGGTGTAACATCAGGTTATTTATTTGTATTCATTCTGTTTTCCCGATGTGTAATCTCAGTGCAATAAATTTTCCCCTGAGGACAGCTTTCATTGCATCCAAGTTTCTGATAAGTTTTATTTGTGTTTTCTTGTAGGTAGTGTTTAATTTCTTCTTTGATTTCCTCTTTGACTCACAGATTACTCAAGGGTGTGTTATTGAGTTTCCATGTGTTTGAGGAAATTTTGTATTATCTTTTGTTATTAATTTTTAATTTCATAGCACTAAGGTCTGATAGCGTGCAAGGGATAATTTCAACCCTTTTGGATTTATTTAGATATGTTTTGTGAATTAATATATGGTCTATTTTAGAAAATGACCCATGCACTGCTGAGAAGAATGTGTATTCTGAAGTTGCTTGGTGGAATACTCTGTATATGTCTATTAAGTCCATTTGTTCACAGGTGCTATTCAGTTCTTTTATTTCTTTGTTGATTTTCTGTCTGGTTAATCTGTCCATTGGTGTCAATGGTGTGTTAAGATCTCCTGTTAGAATTGTGTCACTGTTAAGTTGGTTTTTCACTTCTGTTAGTACTTGTTCTATATAACTGGGTGCTCTGGAATTTGGTGCATATATATTTAAGATAGTTATCTTTTCTTCTTGGAGTTTTCCCCTAATCAGTATGTAGTGACCTTCTTTATCCCTTCAGATCATTATTGGCTTGAAGTTCACATTTTCTGCAAACAGAATAGCCTCCCCCACTTTTTGGGGGATTCATGTTGCATGAAGTATTGTTTTCCATCCTTTGACTTTCAGTCGGTGGGTATCCTTTTGGGTTAGATGGTTTCTTGTAGACAACATACGGTTGGATTTTGTTTCTTGATGTATTCTGCCCGTCTGTTTCTTTTAATTAGTGCATTGAGACCATTTACATTAATGGTTATAATTGTTATATATTGGTTTATTGTTGACATGTTGTCTTTCTGATGTTGCATCTTTGTCTTTTGGTTCTGTTTAATTATCTGCTTTGTTTAGTGGTTTTTTTCCTAGATGCATCTAGGCTTTCTTTCAGTTATCTTTGCAGGGTTGTCTTGGTGATCATGTAGTTTTTCAGCTGTTCTTTGTCATGGAAATATCTTATTTGTCCATCCATTTTGAAGGACAGTTTTGCAGGATACATCAGCCTAGGTTGAAAATCATTTTCCTTTAGGATCTGAAATACTTCACTCCATGCTCTTGACTTCATTGCTTGTGCTGAGAAGTCTGCTGGGATTCTGATAGGTTTTCCTTTATAGGTGACCTGTCTTTTCTCTCTTACAGCTTTTAATATTCTACTCTTTTGTTTCATTTCTACTCTTTTGTTTCATTTGTTTCATTACTATGTGTCTGGGTGTAGTTTTATTTTGGTTATGGCTATTTGGAGTTTTGTATGCTTCATTGATCTTGATATCGGTTTCCAATCTCATGTCTAGCAAATTTTCAGCTATTACTTCTCTAAATATCCTCTTAATACCCTTTATATTGTTCCCTTCTTTTTCATTTATCCGTATTAAACTTAGGTTTTTCCTCTTTGCATCATCTTGCAGGTGTTGAATTGTTATCTCCTGATTTCTTGTTATTTTTAAAAGATCTTTCCTTTCCTGTTCACTTGCTGTAATCTTGTCTTCAACATCTATCTTCACATTCATTGAGGCAGTTTTTACAACTTTCTATGGAGTTTTTGATTTCCTGTATATCTCTTTGCCTCTGCTTTATATATTCTGTTTGTTTCTTACATTGTTCATCCAGGGATTCTTTTTATCTCCTCAAATTTTTTACCTGTGTCTTCTTTTGATATGTTCAGCATCTCCTTCATTTGTTTTATCATTTCTTCTTTTACCTGAGAGATCATTTCTAGTTTGATTTCCTTTAAGGCTTCCACAAGTAGCTTCTTTATTTCAGTTACTATTGTTTCAGGTATTTCAGGTATGTGGCATATATTTTCTTCTATGCACATGGCTCCTAGGCTTTCTTGGGATCAGCTGAATGTTTAGAGACTGCATTTTGGTCTTACCTTTTGTCATTTTCCTATATTTTTGAACTTCAAATTTTGTTCCAAGTGAGGTAGAGAGGTCAACCAGGCAGGGACAGAATTCCTTGCCCCCTCCTTACTCACTGATTTTGACAGGAAGCCAGATCCTGCTCCCCAGGTGAAGAAAACAGTTCGCTGGGCTGGGACACAGTTCCCTGCCTCTGCTGGACTTACTCCACTGACAGAAACCCAAAGCCTGCCTCCCAGGCAAAGAAGAGCATTCCACACCTTCACTGGACTTACTTGACCACAGGAAGCGGGATCCTGGGCCCCAGGCAAAGAAAACAGTTTGCTGGCCTAGGGCGGGGTTCCCTGCCTCCGCTGGTCTTACTGGACCAATAGGGAGCCAGAGCCTGGCCCCCAGGTAAAGAAGAGAGTTCCATGCCTCTGCTGGACTTACTTGACCCACAGGAAGCCCATCATAAGACTTTTGATTTGTTTGACTTTATGTAGGTCTTATCAGGTCTCTCACAGATGGTATGTTCTCCATTGGTGAATTGAATTAAATTGCATTTAGGATGCATGGCTAAAATTCACCCAATTAGCAATCATTTAATCATTTAAGCAATCTATCATCTAAGAAATGTTCATGAACCTCCCACTACATGGGCTCATCTTAATAATGAGAGTAACATATTGAACAAAATCATTCATCAAATACCTTAAAGTAAATAATACCTGGTAAGAGGCATCTAACACTGTGTGATGAAAATTTAACAGTGGTAGAAAGAAAAGTTGCAAAAGTAGTATGTAGGCAATGAAATTAAACTAAAAACCAAATACTGAATCAAGACTAGCAGGTAAGAAAGCTAGGATTATGAATAAATATCACCACATCCAGTTTATATAAGAAGTTTGATTGAAGTAGCAATATGGAAAATATATACGCATAAAGAGTATGAAATGAAATGAACACACACACACATATATGCTTTTGAAATGCAGAGGAAAGTATGTATATGTTCTTTCAGGTATTGCTCCACTAAGTTTTCCATATATCATTTCTATATTTCTTGACTGTGTGAGTTTTTTTTATAAGTATGCGAGGATAAATTAGATCTAATGAATAAGTATGGCATGTGCTACCTAAATTTCATTCTTAAAATATATAATCACTTTAAACCAGAAAGTACTTTATCAATGAAGTACATACTACATGATTTATTACTCTATTTGTAACCTTATATATTAATGTTATAATCACTAAATCTTTATTGGTTTTGTATGAATATAACAGGATGGCTTAAATCTATTAGTGTGATTGATTAAAGCAACTTGCAAATATCTGTGTGTAATTCTACTCTTTACTAACATCCAAAAGAAATGTTCACACAGCTTCAAATGGATATAGTTGCACAGTTGTTAATAGCAATAGTTTTAGTAAGTAAAGTCTAGGTAGAAAGCTAAATGTCCATAATATATTAAAATGTAGTTATCTGCATCGATAAAAAAAATTTATGTAGCCAATATCATGAATACAATTTAAAAACATATTGTTGAATGGAAAATAAAAAACACTGAATGATATGTATGACTATATAAATTAGTAATGATACGTATACTTGAGTATAATGATGTTTATCAAAATCATGTATATGTATATATATATATATATATAAACAATAACCCAACTATATAATTGATTGTGAATTAAAATAAATTTAATCAAAACAATAAATGAAGGATTCTATAAGGCAGTGACAAAAGAAGTAAAAGTGGAGAATGAGAGAAGATATTCTAATATATGTAAAACAGGAAAATAATTATCATATGAGTTGATTGAAATAATGTAATTAAAATTCTGATAAAAATCTTAATTAATTTACTTATTTCAGAATTCAATGGTATTGTGAACCCAGATATTGGGTTCAGTCATCCAAGTATTGCAATTCTTTTTCTAATTTTCTTCGCAATCCAAAAGATTAAATTTGTAATCCCATTGAGATGTCATTGGAATCCTAGCAAGATAATTCCAATCTACCACCACCAGTGCAAACCACGCAAGAGTAAAAACACTAAGACATATTCCAAGTTAAGGGCAGCTGAGGGGTCCTAAGCCCAATCCCCATAAGGACATGCAGACAAAGCCTTGGTCCTAGATTTCTTCCAGAATTTATTATCTTGTGAAGAAGAGTGTGGCTCAGGGATGAGTGACAGTGAGGATGGTGGGGAACTTTGTGAGTAACTTGAGCTGGCTGGCCAGGTGCAAAATTGGCATCCCTGTAAATTGCAGAGATAAAGATATGCCGAAAGATCAATTTAAATAATTTAATTAGGGTAGCCAATGGAATTGTTTTGAGGGGTTATTGCTTAGGTTTCTGATATGCAGACTCTTGTGCCCCGGGGAATCATAGCCTCTAGTTTTGAGCGGCCTAACCAGTTGACATTTCAGAGCTATTTGCTCTAACATCTCATGTTCTCAATCCTGTATTGTGGAGAACACCATGTGAGGAAACAGGACTGTCTGTTGACAATAGATTTTGCATATTGGCACCTCAGCTAGCCTTAATTTGTAATGCTCAGAGCCAATTGAAGAGAGAAGGAAATACCCTAACCAATCTTTTACATATCAGAATAATGAAATGAGTCTCCAAGTAATCAAAGTCACAGTAATTGTTTTGGATTCAAAAGGAGGTGGTCTCCCACAAATGAGGAAAAGATATACTTCCAATTATTCCATATCTAGAAGAGGCATTCTGCTATTTTTGGTGAAATATTCTAATAAAATCATTTTCAAAATGTGTTTTGATGGAGTTCAAGAAAACATGTCTTTAAAGTGCAATCTTAGAAACTTGTGGTGAATTTCTCCCTGTATGCCTCTTGATCTCTAGGTCTAGGTTAAATTTATGTAGACACTTTTTGAATTGTTTCTTGTTTTATGCTATTGTCAATAGAAGCTTATTCAATTTATCACAAGTGCTTCGTAAAACTATTTGGAGAAATGTAGAATGTAAACTTTTGCATAGGTTCCTTCTGAAGATATGGAAAATTATCAATAAGTTATGCTTGTCATACTGTCTTCAAGGTCACAAATGCTTTAGCCTTTCCTAGGGGTCTAAGCAGCTGTGGCAGAAACTAGAAATAGTTTGCTAAAAAAAAATGACATACTAGGAAAGAAATCATTCTCAGGTAACAGTATTACAACAGGTATTACACAGTAGGAAATAAAAACTGTTTAGGAGAAATAATTTAAAAAGATGATTGATCTTATAAATTTACCAAATTCTCATGGTATGGGAGAAAAGAAAGACACTGAATCTGAAAAATGTGTGATTTATTAAAGGATTTATTTTAATTAGAGTACAAATTTATTCTTTGATACACCTAACATAAAGGTAGACAAAAATATATACTTAGAAACATTAAGGAACACATTTCAGTTTTCAATCCTTGATTGTAATTCTTGATATGTTAAGACATAAAAAAAAAAAAAATTGAGGCCAGTATGGTGGCATACATCCATAACCCCAGTACTCAAGAGGCTGAAGCAGGAGAATTGCTATGAATCCAAGGCTGGCCTGGGCTACAAAATGAATTCTAGGTCAACCTGAACTGCATAATGAAACCTTGTCTCAAAAAGATTAAAAAATTAATTAAAATTAAATTAAGTTAAAATAAATTTGAAAGTAGTTGTTTATATATCTACAAATGTGTGTTTCAATTCCCTTATTGTTTCATAATTTTTTGTTATAGTAAAAACAAGTAATATCTAATTTCTTGTGTTGACTACAAATTTTTCTTTGTTCTAATATACCTATATTATTCTACAAAAAATACAATGCCTCTATTTTAGGGCTACAATACAGATGACATTACAACATTTTGATATAGGTTTTGTTTTTCCACTTTTTTCTTTTTTAGAAATTTCCAAAGTAAGAAAAGATGTAATTACAATGATGTTCACAACATAGCAGCTTAAAACACTGGATTCAGTTATATGAGGTTATTCAATTTTGTATACTATTTTTAAACTTAGGCCAAATATTTCCATAAAATTAGGAAGCTACATTTAAAGACTCAATGTGCACTGTCTGTCTAGGACTTATATGTCACCTGGGAGGATGATATTTATTTTCTACCCAGCAGGGAAAATAACAACAGTGATAACAGCCAACTCCTACTGCTAATCTCTAGGTACACTTTAATCAGGATTATAGTTTACCAGTCAGGAAATTGTTCAAATACCTAGGAAGAAAAGATTCTACAAAAAGTACAGTCTGAGCCCTATGGTCTTTTCTAATAACTGGAGTTCTTCAGAAAATTTCATTTTATTTACAAATATTTTTAAGTAGAGATCACTAACTTGGCAAAAGTCCATTTTGAAAAGGGAAAAAGAAATATCATATCAATTGTTTTTCCTGTGTTATACTCCCATGTTACATAAAGAGAAAGTTATTACATAGTGCTGAATTACTGATACAAATACAAAAATAAACATGAGATGCAGTAACAGAAACTATCTTTTTATAGTAGTTTAGTACAGTACATTAAAATCAACTATAAAAACTCCAAACTCTCTTCAAAAATTGTGTCTGTGAGTTATTCTTGCTATAATTCTTTCCTCATTTGAACTCATGCTATATTTTTGGTGTTTTTCAAGGCCACAGCCAGGCAACTATTAACAAAGATATTTTTAAAGAAGCAAAATGAAATTTAATTATAGATGTAAGAGACAAAAGTGTCTCTGTTTTGGTTTAGATTTAAAATATCCCTCCTCTCAAGTATCCTGTATTTGGAGGAGATATTTTAAGAAGGTGGTTGAATCCCAGGAATGCTATATTCATCAGATAATCCTTTGATGAGTTCTTGGCTGAAGATGTGGCTGGGAGTTGTGGCCTGATTAAGGAAGGTAGGCCACTCGGGACTGACTAGATGGATGGGTTCTTTTCCCTGGGTTGTACCTTCTCTCTATGTTTTCTGGCTTTGATTTTCCTCTACTCTGCCTTTTAACAGTACGTTTTCTGCCTTGGATCAAGATAATCATGGAAAGAAACCTCTGACATAGTAGGTAAAACTAAATGTTTCCTTCTTATTAAATCGTGGGTATTGGGTATTATTTTCCAGTGACTAATTACTTCCCCATATGAAAGTACTAACCTGAAATAATTTATGACTTGTAAGTTTAACTTTTCCTATGATCCATATTTCTTTGAATGATTCTACTACTTATTCTGTCACTTTGAACATAACCTTATCATTAAAAAAAACAATTATACTTAATAATCATTCCCAACCTCCTCAATAAAAATTTATTATCATCTGCTTGTATCAGTTTGAAATTAAGTCTCCTTCTGGTATGTGTTTTGTATTGCTTCTAATCTTATCTTTTTAAAGCAAATATTAGATCAACTTCTTTGTTTTGTTACTAATTGATTTACAATACTATTTTGCCTGTAGTAATTGGATGAAATCAGTAACTGAACTGTGTTTTGATTTATGGCAAACCACATTTAGACTGGCTTAAATAAAATATGGAATTTATTAACTCACTTATTTGGAAGGTCAATTGGGACTAAGGGTTAGCTCATTATTGTAGTGACTTAGTAATGTAAAAATTCCAAAATTTCTTCTCAAGTATCTTATCATTTTCTCATGTACTTTCAAATTTACTTTATATATATAAACAGGGATTCATGAATGTAAAATGATTTCAAATAGGTGTTATAATCCACAATTTTCATTCATATTAGGAAAAAGTGTTTTTAATCATGAAATATGACCTGAGCTTCCTTCCAGTTTGGCACATTGGGTCATGTGATTTCTCATGAAGCAATGACTATTCAAGGGCAATGGAAATTTATGATTACTTTAGTCCCTGGAACAAGAATGGCAACTCATTAGTAAAGGATTCTGATCCAACGGATGGTGGAAAAGTAATTACAATGTTTCTGTGTTGCTACGTTAGCAGGAGGTTCTGGTCTCTTTACATTTTGCTCATTATTTATTCATTACATAACATGGTACAGGAGAGGCAGATTTCAATTTCCAAACTTGTTCAGTATGATGCTGTTCAATTCAGAGGCTCTTATAAAGTCTTCACCTTAATCAAAGGCTGTCTGCTGTGGGTGATCTAACCAGCAGAAAATGGTGACAGTGAGGGTAACTAATGTGTGAACTTAGGCTATGAAATTTCAATACATATCTGCTTGTTGTCTACCTGGGCTCCTGGAAACAATTTTTGCAGACTTTTTCTTTTTCTTTGCTTTGCTTTGCTTTGATTTGATTTGCTTTGCCTTGCTTTTTCTTTTTTCATAGAAAAACCCAAATGTGATTAACAACCATTCTACAGAAGCAACCAACAATCATGAACTGAAAGAGTATTTAGCATGACTACAGCCTCATCATCATCAGAATATGAATTGCTGAGAGAATAGCAAAACATTTTGCCTAGATGAATCAACTTTCAGCATTGTAAAAAACAATAAAGTTAACTGTCTTTATTTTAATCCACTGAAATTTGAATAATTTATTGAAAAATTATACCAAACAAGAATATTTCAGCAATAATACAGCTTTCAAAAAATGCTTCAAATAGTACTCATCTGCAAAAAGTCATTTATATTCTTGCTTTTTCTCATTTTGTTTCTTTTATGTTCCTGAATCCAGTTAAAAATTTTTAAAAAGTCATCAATCAATTCCTCTGAGTCACTATGCTACGGCCTGGAAAAGTGAGTTCTATTATTATTATTATTATTATTATTATTATTATTATTATTTTTGCTGTGGAAAGTATGGTGTATAATTGGTTCTGTATAGATTGAATTAGGCAATTTATCAATTAATCACCACTTGATTATTATGAATTCTTGAACATTAATTCTTCATATGGCTGCATTGATATCTTGAATTTATTCAAAATGTTTATTTAACATCCATGGTCATTTTGACTTGAGGAAGACTAGAAATTGCATGACTCCAGATCTGATTAATAAAATAGAAAAAGACACATCATCATGCTTTGAAAGCCATCCTGTGCAATGGATGGCACTTGGCTATAGCATTACCTATACTTGTATCACACTTTGTAAATACACTTATGGAAAGAGAACTTCCAGAACTGCTCTAGAAAGTGTCAAGAATAATAGGAAAAGTGTGATCAAAAAGAGGGAAAACTTAGAGATTAATCTTTTATGATACTTTAATATAATAAAAATATTCATTGTATACTTTGGTCATTCCATGTCTTTATTTATATTAGTTATAAAAAAATCAAAAGGTTGATCTTTTAATTACTGAACTTTTTTTTTCTATTTAAGGAGAAAAAGAAAAAAAACAGAAAAAGGGTGCAAGTTATACAGAATTTCAGAAAAAATAAAAAATAGGAAATTACTAGTTAATAGATTACATATTGTTATCTTAGAAATTGTTCAAGTTACAAAATTAAAGCATATAAAATGGGCTTTCAAACAGTGAAACTGGAAACAGTTTTGTTCAGTGATCCAATAAAACTCAGTAATATGATTGTCTATCTTATACACTTTAATATATATGCAATTATATTCTTTAGAGCACTTTCTTTCCTTTCTTTTGTACAATGACAATTACACATTTTGGGTTTTATTACTCCCACAGTTCTTATTACTTTTTTTTGAGGAGAGTAAAACCAAATGGGACATAACAGAACAGAGTCAGTCAAATCAAAAGGATAGACATAATAGATAATGTAAAAACAAAATATTAGGTACATTATAATTATTTTTCAGATGATTCCAGGTATTCCTAATTGCCAAAATATTTTCCACAATGGCATTGATAACATTATCATTTTGTGTTTCTTTTTATCGAATTTCATTGTCAGTAAACAAAACAGAACAAATATCTATATATAAGTGGATTTGAATTTCATTCTTCTTTTTAAGTACCTGGAATTCCTAATAGCACAAATCTTATATGAGGTACAACAGAACTATCTTCTTAAGATTATATACATTCAAATTATTGTTAGTATGCTTTTCTTTCACGTCATTTAACATATTGACATTTATTAATTTATGTATTTTTAATGCTTTGAAGTGTTGCTTATTTTCAAACACAACTCTTACTTGATGAACATCCCATGTAAATTTAGATTGCTTTGTTTTGAAATAAACAAAATCATTTATTTTTGCAGTGTAATCTGCATCTTCAATAACAATATGATCCTTTGTAGTTGTATGATTTATGATTCTAAGTGGAAAGTGTTCAAATGAGTTCAAATGTGTAGATTTTCACTAAATCATTTATGCTGCCTATTTACTTATAATCACTCTTTATTGTTTCCAGAAGTACTAAAAGTGAAAACATGGCATAAACTGTCTGAAGCAATATTTTGTTTAGGGAACACAGATTTTAAAAGCCAAATCTCGATTAAGTTCAATTCCATTTATGTTTTTCATTTGCTTGTGAAACCTCAATTGTCTCTCATCTGCACTACTTCGTGAATGTGATTTCTTCCTACTACCTGAAATTGCTAGATTTATAGCCCACGACATGCAAAGAATGCTGTGTTAATAGATACATCTACTAGCAATACAGAAAGTTTCCTTTTCCCCTGCAGCACAGCTGCATTACTTTTCATTTAATTTTTTAAATGATTTTCATTCTTTCTGGAGTAAGCTGTTATCTCAGTGTTGTTTTAATTTGTATTTTTGTAATTTCCTGTGGCATTCAACATTTTTTCATGTAATTATTGACTGTCCTTTTTCTGAGAAGTATCTATTCATTTTGTGATAAATATCATCGTATGTACTACAAACATATAGTAATAAAATATGTTTTTTCATTTTCTGTAAGCATATGTAATTATTTTACAAAAAATGACAATAAAGATACAATAATCTCATTGTAAAAATGTAATATTCATTGGTAACTACATGAGTCTTGAAGCTTATTAATTCAATTATTCTGTTTTTAAAGCATGTAGACTATGCATTTTGAAGTTTACAAGTTCAGAGTATTCCAAAATGACTGTGATGTAAAAAAGAAAATAAGAAAAATATTCATAGCAATATCTTACAAAGGGACATAATGGGATAATTCCCCAACTGTAGTGAAAGATAATTTCCCACCAATTAAATTGTTTTAATTTAATCTAAATTAAAAGAGTAAAAATTCTAAGAAAAATGAAATAGTATTAAGCATTGTACCTGCAAAATATAAGTGAAAACATTGTTGGTTTTTAAAAACATTCAAACATCACATTTCAACAAATATAATCAAAACAAAATTTAGGAAGAGGAAAGAGATAAAACCCTATATATAAAACAAATATATTATATTTTAATTATAATCATAACACAGAACCTTATTTGACAATAATGTATCATTGTAGATGGAAAATAATATTGAAAGCAATTCCAGCAATTTAATATATTGTTTTAACCTTTATCTAAAAAGAAACATGATAACTGTTTGCAAGGTTTCTCTTGAGCTTTAACATACTTTAAATTTAAATTTTTCACTAAAGTAAATTGGTACAAGTCTTCAATTTGTTGTAATTGGGGAATAGATTGCCAGTAAATTCAAAGTACTATTTTAAAGTAAATATTTATACTCTACCATTTATATCTATGATTATATTTGTCAAAGCACAGAATATTTCTTAATGTTGTAAAAAGCTTGATAAGTCCTATTTTCACTGTAGTCCAATATAATTTGTCTTTACCTTTGCAAAATCATGTTGCAGTTCTCCAAAGAGCAAAAGTACTAAATGTTTTAGTATTATTGCACATGTAAGACACATAGTATCTCCAAAATCTGGGAATAAGTTGCATTTGCTTCCTTTTTATACAGACTGTTCATTCCAGAAATTTCCAAATTTGATTAACTCTACATCCATGCTGCTAACTATAGTCTCACCAGATTAATCATTTCATGCAGACAATCACATCAATGATCTTAAATTCAATAGTTTCAATTTAAAAATTTCTAAAATACCCTAATGAATGCAGCTGATATTTGGGGAATTTATTTTATCCCCGCCCTCTTGTTAAAGGAAGAAATATGTTAATATATATTTACTTATACTGGTATGAACTCTGAATTTTTTCATAACATCATAATTACATTTTACTAAATAAAACTTTACAACCCCAAATTTGTTAAAAGTCATAATGTAAATCTGTGTTATATTGCTCAGAGATATTAAATGTTTGTTTGGATCAAGTCTGATGCAAGTAATTTTCTGGATGACACCAACACACTTTAACTCTACTAAATTGGTTACTAAATCAGCAATACATCAGCTGCTAAGTCAACAATAGCCATGGTATGGTTAAGCAACAAAGGCAATCTCTTTGTTAGTTTCATTTAACTTATGTATTGATGCTTTTATAATTTTTTTTTTTTTTTGCCTTTTGGAAACAAGGTCTTGCTATGTAGTTCAGGCTGTCCTTGAGCTCAATTAGTAGCCCAAATTCGTATTAAATTTGCAAAGATCTTTTTGTATCAGCCTCTATAGTGTTGGGATTATAGGTGTGCACCACCATTCCCAGCAATGTTTTATAGTATTAATCCTTCCTTCCTAGGTGAATTGTGTTGTAATTAACTAGACAATAGATTTGAAGTATATTATCTGTTTCAGAAATATCAAAAACTAGGATATTTATTTTATATACTCTTATTAATCTCTCAGCTATTCTATATATAATATATATACATATTCTATATATATGAATTCAGTCTTAGGAAATCAAAGTGAAAATTACAAAGCATTATTATTTCCATGTTAAGTTATTAAGATCTGCTTTTGACAATGTTTAAATGAACATTTATTATTTCTATTAATTGATTTTGTATTTGTGTATGTATATACTTATAGTGTTTAAAGTTTATGATAATATCATATGATTATTTTACAAAAAACATAGTTCTATTATTTAGTATTAAGTATAGCAAAAAAGAGAAGTTACTTATATGAGGAATATTAATTCATAGTAGGCTAATATTAACTCAATTGGTCCTTATTTTGAAACATGTTCTCACTATATAATTAGACTAGTCTCAAAAGCACAATATATATATTGCAGGCTGGCTTCAAGATCAGTGATCCTCCTGCCTTGCTCCCTCAAATACTGAGTTTTCAGAAGCATACCTCTATGCCTGGCACTTCTTTTTTTCATCACAACCACTTTTACCAGTGGTTTATTTCTAGTAGACCTATAAAAGTTATGCTTGTTCTTGTGAAGTTTCAGAATAGCATTTTCACAATCAATAAATCTGTGTTTAAAAAGTACAATGTTTATCCTAATATAGTTAAAATTATTAAAATATAGATTTAAGAGCAAAAACATGATTAAGATTAAATTATGGTAAAAATAGAAATATTCATTATACTGTTTCATTTTGTATAAATTTAAGTTCATGTACAAAAGATGAATTTAAACTATTCCATGTTCTAAAGTAGTCCTACCTTACAGGTAAATTCAGCTCACACCACACATGACATTATTTTGTTGGGAAAATACACAATTCTGATGCTTTTACATAAGAACAACATTACCTTTTTCAGAAACTTTTAACAATATTGATGTTGACACTCATTACTTGTTGGGAAAGAATATAATTTGGACAGATTTATCTTTGGTTCAAGCTGGGGAGATAGGTGGTGACATAGTGACTGCCTGGCAAGCATGAGGTCATGAATTTGATTCTCAGTAACAAGAAAAGAGAAGGAGAGGAGAGGAGAGCAAAGTAGAGGAGAGGAGAGGACAAGGGAGAGCAGGGGAGAGGAGGGGATGGGAAGAGAGGGGAGAGGAGGGGATGGGAGGGGAGGGGAGGGGAGGAGAAAAGAAAAAAGAAGTCAGTACATCTTTGGCTCATACTTGGTTTAGAAAAGGCATAAAAACTAGTGCAAGCATTTAATGTTAATTTCACTATATTCTATTTTCTTTCATATTATAGTAATTTTATCTTTCATTAACATTTTTTTTTAAATTTTATTTAAGGAGAAAAGAAAAAAAAAGCAGGGAAAGGGTACAAGTTATACAGATTTACAGAAAAAAAATGAACAGTAGGAAATCACTAGTTAATGGATTACATATTGTCATCTTAGAAATAATTGTTCAAGTCACAAAATTAAAGCTTGTAAAGTGGACATTCCATCAGTGATACTGCAAACAGTTCTGTTCATTGATCCAATAAAACTCTGTGATATCATTTTCTATCTTATACACTTAAATATACATGCAGTTATATAGTTTAGAGCACTTTCTTTTCCTCTCTTTTGTACCATGACTATTACACATTTTGGGTTTCATTGCTCCCACGGTTCTTATTACTTTTTTGGAAGAGAGTAAAACCAAATGTGACATAACAGAACAGAATCGGTCAAGTCAAAAGGGTGGACATAATAGATAATGTAAAAACATAATACAGGTGATCAACAATGGTTACCATAATGTCTCCCGCTATCTCTAATAGAATTGCCTATATCATTAGTTATAATACAATTGAACAAAACAGTAAAGAATAAAACCGACAAAACCAAAACATTGGAGACATTGTAGGTCTTCAAAAGTAGCTAAAAGTCAACAAGAATGGGCGTCATAATGAATCTCATTATCTTCACAGCTGATGCCTAAACTTTCGAACCTGATACTATCCAGCAAAACAGAATAGGGGAACATCAGTTAAATACCAGATGGTGAGAGTAATACAGGGCTTTAAATCAAGGTAATGAAAAGTCAAAATGGGTTACTATAATATACCCTGCTATTTTTTTTCCTTTAATTAAAAGGATAAAGATAAAAAAGTAAATAATGGAGTGGAGATTGAGATAAAAGAGGGCATAACAACGAAACAGCGCAGATCAAAACATAACCATTTAAGCAGAATAGTGTTTCACCACCAGATAATCCTGACCTAAAAGTAGTTACCATATTGTTTCTTTCTTTGAAATCCTTGAGTACAACTTCGTATACTGTAGCATTAAGTATATCAAAACAATGTAAAACCATTCAAGAGAATGACAGCATTACAGAGTATTTAGAATCGACTAACAGAAAATGAACAATGGTTTCTGTATAATCTCCTTGTCTTTAAAAGGTTTTTGCTTATACTATCGTACATAATAAAATCCAATAAGATACAGCCTATTTAGACCATTGGAGACAGGAGGACAAAAGCTAGATGAGACTTCAAAACAAGATGATACTAAATCAGTATTACCTATTAAGATGTCATTTTCTCCAAAATAGCTGTTCCTATCATCCAATCTTCTCTGCCTCATTTCTGTTAAGCTCTTTTTCTGTCAGTAGCTGTCAGTTTGTCTTCTTCATTTTGTTCTCTGCTCCATTTGTTGTGGCCTCCCCGCCACTATTTCTGGGTTCTTTGTATTTTTCTTTTTTTAGAATATCCTGCAATACTTTCTGTAGAGTTGAATTGGTGGTTGCAAATTCCCCCAGTTCCTCTTTATCCTGGAAGCACCTTGTTTTTCCATCAATTTCCAGGGACAGTTGTGCAGGATATCTCAATCTTGGCTGGAGATTATTATCTTTCAATGCTTGAATTATTTCCCCCCACGCTCTTCGTGATTTGATGGTTTGTGCAGAGAAATCTGCTGTAATTCTGATGGGTGTTCCCTTGTAAGTGGTCTGTTTCTTGTCTCTTACAGCTTTTAATATTCTGTTCTTGTATTGAATTTCTGGAATTTTTATTATTATATGCCTGGGTGTTGCTCTGTTTGGGTTGTAGGTAGCTGGGGTCCTGTATGCCTCATACATCTGAGTATCTTTACCTTTTGCTAAATTAGGAAAATTCTCCTGGATTATTTCTGTGAGTAGCTTTTGTAGTTCACTTGTTTGCATCCCTACTTCTTCTTTTATGTTCTTAATCCTTAAGTTATGGATCCTCTTATCATCTTCTTGTCTTTGTATTATTGCTGTTTGTTTCTTTGTTATTTTTAAGAAGTTTTTCATTTCATTCTCCCATATTACAAGTCAGCCCTCCAGTTCAGATAGTCTGTCCTTAGTTTCTTTCAAGCTGTTATGCCAGTCTTCGATAGACTTCTTAGTATCTTGGTAGTCCCTTTGAACCTGCTTCACGTATTCTATGCTTTCTCTGTTTTCTCCATCAAACAATTCTCCCCTATTTTTCTGTTCTTCCATTCCACCACCTGTTTTTTTCTTGGGTGGTGCTTAGCATTTCTCTAACTATTCTGCATACTTCTAGCTTCAGGTCGTTGATAACTTCATTCCTGAATTGGTCTATGAGGCTCTCTATATGGTGCCTTATGTGTATTGGTGCGGTGTCTGCTATTGCCTGTTTCTCAGAATTGGGGGCCGAGGAGCCTTTCTTGTTGCTGCCTCTTCCCATGCTGCCTCTTCTTCTCTGTTCCTTATATATGCAAGCTTATATAAGAGGCCCAGCTTCTCTCCCAGTCAGCCACAGCCTGATCGAATTGCGCCAGTTAGGTGTTCCCGCTCACCGCTGCGCACCAGGGAGTTACGGACCAGGCAGCTTACGCGTCTCCCCTCCCGGCCACCGTCAGGCTCTGGGATCTGGGTTGGGACAGTCTACCAGATCTGCCGGCAGAGTCACGCAGGCCAGGCACTTTTCACCAATCCCACCCGAGAGGGGGATGTGTGGCTGGAGTCGCCACCGCGCCCTGCTCCCGCAGGACTGCTCGGGCCCAGAAAGTCCTCTGCTGGAGTCAAACTGTGGTAGAGTGTCAGTTTCTCTCACTCACCTCACCATAAGTCAGTGCACGCCTCCCTGCCGTTCACAGATTGCCGTTCTCAGAGCTTCTGCATGTCTCTCCCCTTGCCGAGCCGCTGTAGAGGCAGCCAGCCGCTGCGCGGCGGGAAACCCAAATCGCGGCTTACAATGGCGCGGTTCCAGCCTCCACACCGAGTCTTTTCTGTTCCTGTTTTAGCACCAGGACTGCATTCCAAGTTGGCTTCTCTCAGCCCAGTTCGTTCCTGAGTCAGCAGAGCATATCTCCACCTGCTTATGTCTCCTTAGTCTGCACCATTCCTGGCTTCTGAGCCGAGTCTTTCAGAGAGCCGCTGGTAGTTGCTGTTATCTGTCCGCCATGTTCTCCCGGAAGAGTCAAATGGCAACTTAATTGTGTGTACTGAGCAATTGGCTAGATCTTACATCTTTGACATCCTCCATAATATATTAAAAGATCACTGTGTGTCTTTCCGGTCTGCAAGAGTCCTTCCATGAGGCCTGTAGGCCGTAGAAGTCTCAGTAAGCAGTCTAGCCGGGACAGAAATTCTCAGCACTACATTGTGGTCAGGGCAGCCATGACACCGCTCTTTCATTAACAATTAATGATTACTTATATATGGATCACAGTTGTTAAAAGACTGTGAGAGGAATTCATTTTGCTCTTTAGAGTGGAGGTCCTTTTGGAAACCCCCTAATCAATTGACTTTACCTAGACTTCTAACATATTTTTAAGATGTCAATCAACAAAGTCTAACAATCAGCAGTAACTTATTATTCGTGAGTGCAAGAGATAGCCTTTTGGGGATGATGAATAGCAGCTGGAAAAGGTAAAAGTGAAATCACTGCTGTACTCAATGATAATCATAAACCTCAGTGTGTCCACATTGTCATGTACATAGAGAATAATAACCATGGTGGTCACATTTTCTCTTTTGAAGTTACAACATTTTTATAACTAAAAGATTATTAAGGACTCCTTAGTTCTATTTAAATCGTCCAGTTTGTGACTCTTTGCTATGACATCTCTAGCAAAATATTATAGCAAATTAGTTAAGCATTACTAAGATGTCATCATCACATATTATTTTGTTTCTTATTTTTATCTCTCATGTTTAAAATTTCATGTTTATCTCTCAAAAATAAATTAAAATGCAGTAATATTTAATTTCACAAACACTGCTTCTTGTAAACAATTCAGTTCACAAACAAAAGCATTTGACAAAAAATTTTGGTTCTATTTGCAAACTGTGTTGGGAAACAAACAGGAACTTGGTTACATTCCCCACACAAATACAAACACAGTCATTTCCCCCAAATTCTAAGACAAATTAAGGTCATAATTTGTTATGGGGTAAATTGTATTTTTCATAAAATACATATATATGGCATATGCAGTTTTACACTTTGTATACTCTATAAATTATCTACGAGTTTATTCTACTTTTACCAAATGGATTTTTTTAAACAGGTCATGTTAGCTTTATATGGGGGACTCTAGAGGATGTCATATACAACAGAAAACCTACTATATTATGATCTCTTAGAGAAATAATTGAAAAATGCATGTGCACCAATCTCAATGTCCCAGGTTACCCAAGCAGGGCACTTACTTGTATTACTAAATGTCTAGAAGCTAATGGCCACCACCTTGAGCACTTCTAATAATTACAGAGGCAAAAAGTAACTTGTATTAATCTTATGATGTCACAATAAATTTAGTGTTTAAATATTTATACAAGTACATAAGAATCTATCACAAAAAAGCTCCACAAAATTACAACAACAACAAAAGAGTCCTGCGACATGTCCTTAAACTATTCATCAATGTGTTCTAAGACATGAAGTAATTCCCTAGGCATACCTTCTTTGGCAGGATGCGCTAGAGTTGTGTTTGCAAAGCAAAGTGTTTCAAATTTTTGCACTCTTGAACCTGCAAAGGATGATATTTGGCCAATTCTTGAGAAGCCTTCAAGCATTCTTTCTTAATTTTCTGATGTGAAATAACTGGATTTTTAAAAATATTCTTCTTTTTTAGCAACCAAGTTCTTCTTGCCCCATAATTTTAGCTCCTTTCTAGCTATCAAAAAAATTTCTAAACTTTTTGACTCTTCATTTTGCTCCTGATCCTCACTGAAGTTCTAGTTGAAAGCAGTCAGGATTTCTCATGCCACAGCAAGAATATTGGGCTGATTTAAAGTTTTCTCTGCAAGATCAATTATTCCACTGTCTACAAATTCAATCTCCTATAAGTCTTAGAAAATGGACAGAACATGCAGCAGTTCTTTGCCATAATTCAGCCACTGAGGAATTCAGAAGCTGCTGCAGCCATCATCATGACTTCACTAATAAGCAAGAGGGCTTGGCTGCTACTCAAGCTGGTGGTCAAACTTGACTTATAGTCTAAATTTTAAATAAATCCTAATTTCCATCTGTAACTTCATAAACCTTTCCTTTTATGTCTGTATTACTAATAATATTGTGATCTTTTGGTCTCTAACTAGAGTGGCTCATCCAACTCTCTTAACAATGATCTGGGATTTCTCCAAATTTCCAAACCCTTACAAATTTCTCTTTAAAATAAAGAAAATTCCAGAGTAGGTGCTGTGGGAAGGCAGAAAAAGTAAATTAATAAATAAATAAAAATAAATTTTAAAAGTGACAGAATTTTTAAAAATCCAAAGACTTCTCTGAGGCCCAAGACAAAATTTTAGCAGTGAAGATATGTAGAAATCAAACAAAAGAAAGTTAAAGCCTTCCATTATACAACATATATTTCCATTCTAAAAGGATAAATAGGGAAATAGAACAAAACAAAAATGAAACGGATCAGGGAAAGCATTAAATTTTGTACACGTCTGTCTAGTACCTGTTGCAGTTTGTAGTAATTTGTGAGTCCAAAGTGATTGTATAGTCTCCACTCCCGTGGTCTCATTTGATACACTATATGTGGTCTCTCTGTCCCTCTGCCATGCTACTTTCTCTTGGAGCCAGGAAATTATGAACTAAAACCTCTACCCACTGTGAGCCAAAATAAAATTTCTTCCTTTAATTATGGGTGTCAGGTATTTTGTTTCAGCAAGAAAAAAAGTAACTAAAAAAACTGACTTCACTCACTGTTTACCATTTTATGAAGCAGATGCTCCTTGTTCTTGGCATCTCCACATTCCTTGGTCTCTCACTGCATATTCTGCTTAAATCTCAAAAGTTCATGCACTCTTTGCTTATTGGCTCCCAGCAGGAACTTTGGTCCTGTTGATACAGTGTTTTTTTTTTTTTTTATTTAAAAAAAAAAACAAAAAGCCCCCAGAAAATTCAATAAGCAAACAAACCAATTAGACAACAGCAGTAAAACAATAAGAGCAACAACAACAACAAAAAGCAATATAAGATTTTAAAACAAGATGATGGAAATGTAACAACTATTGTTATATTGTATATTGTTATCTTCAAAATAGTTGCTAAGTTTACTAGATATAGGAATAATCCAAACAATAAAATGGAACAAAACATTGGATTTCAAAACAAGACAAAAGGAAATCCCTGTAGTTGCTATCATGTATATTACTGTTCTCCAAAAAGATGCTCAGAATACTAGTCTTAGGCCTGCAAAGTCAATCAAACAATACAAGCATTAAGTTATTTATTAAATATTTTTACTTCAATTGACATCATCTCAGCCTGAATTTCTCTGAATCAGCCTATTGAGGGGTGGGTGGACATTGCTCTTCTTGTATCTGAGGCCGTCAACAGTTGGCTCACAAGAAGAGATTAGCTTCTATTTGGTTCTTCTCCCAGCCTGCATGGCTGTTGCTGGCTCATGGGAAAAAGTGGTTTGTCTTCTTGATTCTCGTCCCATTTCATATGGTTATGAATGGTTCCCTCTTGATATTTTTGCCTGTCCTCACTGCTGAAATTCTGCTGAAACCTTGGTGAAGACCTATGATTTCACGTTTCTTGTGCTCCTTGTGTCTGAAAAATCCAGCAGTACCTAGATGAGACTGAGCCCCTTTCTACCATGGCTGAAGCAGCCTCTGAGATGGCTGAAGTTAGGCATACAGGTTTCCATGGATGAGACAAAATATATCTATTAAAGAATGAGATTTACATCTTGTCTTACAATTTCAGTAGTGCAGTGATGTTTAACTTTCTCCAGGGCAGCAAATGCATGGTTAATATGCATGGCAAAGGAAAGCTACATGCATTACAGTAGCCCATAATCGGAGAGCTTAGGAAGGAGGAAGTAACTGGGAACAATACATCTTTCCAGGTTATGTTGCCAGCAAAGCACTGCTTCTCACTAGGTCCAACCCGCAAACAGAACATTCAGTGATGAACTCATCAACAAACTATTCTACTGGTAACCACAATGCCCCTGTGATCCAGTTATGTTCTCCAAATCCAGCTCTGAATCAGACACCTGTGATAGACTTTTTAGATCTAAATTATAAACACACCCCAAAATAGTTTATTTTATGTTAAAATTGATTTCTCAATGTCATTTAAATTTCTGCTTATTTCACTTTTAGCAGAATAGTTTAAGAATTTAAAATACTTTATATATTTGTTGTGAATTGATACCTAAAATAGCATATGAAACGTATCTTAATTTAAATGACTTTGAATGAGTTAAGCATAAAATTCAGTTTCTTGACATGAAAAGGATTTTTTTTTCTGTTTATTATTATTTTCTTTTAGTTTTAAGAGTGCCCTGAGACTCATCTTTAAAATATTTATCAAAGAACTCTAATAAGTTTAAATGAGGTCTAAAACACTCTTTCACATAAGAGGCATTATGATTTTAGAAAAGAAATTTGGTGTTTTGAAAAAATATTAAAATGACATTCCCTAAGTGACTTTTATAAAACTAGTAAGTGCTAAAGTGAAATGAAATGTTCAATTATGAGGCTAGTTATATGGTTCTTTTCACCACAGGATGAAGACATTCATAGTCCTGTTGGGCTTATTATAAGCCACATAAAATAGAGTATTTTGAAAAAGAGCTTTTGCTTTAAAACAAAACAAAACAAAACAAAACAAAACTCTTTAACATGGGCTTATCTAATTATCTGAAGAACACCATACAGATAAAGGTGTTATTGTCAACTGACATAATTTTAAAGTGAGCTCTTAAATGTAAAAATAGCACTTCAAATCATGATTTAATTTTAATGTTTTTAATGTAATTGTTCATATAATTTTGTTATACTTGTTGTCTAATACTTAATAATTTTCATGACGCTCCTCTGATCTATGAAGGCTGCTAATTTATAGCATTAATATTCAATATCCTCTTCTCTTTTTAATAAGTGTAAGATTTTTACTTCCTAAAATGAACATATTGCAATATTTGAATGTGTGTCAAATATAAAAATTTCAAAAATCATAAAATTAGCCATGTTAGACTTTGAATAAAATGAAGTATTAGATTATAACATCAACAGTATGTATTGAAATCTATATTTTAAATGTATACAATGAAAATTTATCATTTATGAGCAAAGATAATTAATTAATATAAAATGTAATAAATTGTTAATCATTTTACTGCTTTGAAAAATCAAAAAATTAACTACGATTTCTAATTGAAATTATTTGACAAATCCTACCCTCATGATATAATCATGAACTATGTTTTGTCATTCTAAAATTACTATTATATACATATAAAATAATTATAATTTTTGTATCTCTATATGCAAATATGTAGTATAACTTGAGTTTATATATGCATTCATTTATATATGTGTAAATGTATATGTCAAAACATTTTATTCACTTATCTATATTTTATCTTTACTGTTTACTTGTTCTTGCTCATTTCCTTTCATACACATATAAAAAGATAATATTATTGAATATCTCAGAAAATATACAAAGCAATAAAACATAGTAATGGCAAGTGACTTATAGTGACATTTTAAAGAGTTTCTTTTATTCCTTTATCTTCTCAAACTCTTGCTTAAAACAGCTTTGCAAGATCTTTAGACAGTCTCCACCCTAAGAGCACCTACCTTCAGTAATTACAAAATTGTTAAAATTAAATATTTGCTCTTTCAACTCCTCTAGTTAATCTAAGGTAAACACTTAAAGATTGAAAATGTCTATGAAGCATTTTAAAGTACTTTTAAAATCACTTCATGCCACAGAATAAATTTTCAGATAAATTTTCAAGCAGCATCTATTTGTGTATGTTTACTTTTATGACTGAAAAGTTTGAAAAGATGATTGACATTGTAATCTTGGAAAAATATTCCCATAATGCTAAAATAACTGTTAAACAACAAAGACTGTGATATGCTGAGGATATTTTGAATCTTTAATAAATGCATTAAGTAGATGTGTTGATAATACCCAGGATTGTTTTTCTGTATACATTAAACATTATTAAATTAGAATGTTAGCTATAAATGTAATAGGTGTAATTTTACATGTAATAAATTGATGTATATTTAATAGATAGGTGTAGTTTTACCTACCACAGGAAAAATTTAATCACAATAAGTGCTATTATCAAGTATCTTAGACAATACAACAGTCATAAAAATGACTTCTCTCTTTGAATTGAATGCAGTGAACTGAGCTTCCTTTTGTGTATTAAAAATATTACAGGTCAGATCCAGCAATGTTTGTGTATTAAAAATATTACAAGTCAGATCCAGCAATGTAGTAATAGCTTTAACTTTTTACATGAGTGCCAACTGCTATGCAGTGTACTACTTCTCCTATTTCATTTAATCCACACATTTGTTTTGCAAAGTATAACTTATTATCCCCAATTTCCCAAAAGCCAACTAGCAAAGTCAAGTGCTTGATCACAAAGCCAGTAAGTGACTTGCCTAGAACTGATGCATATAGTCCTGATTTCAAAGTCTCTATCTTCCTCTCATAATTTTCTTATAACACACTCCACACTAGAGTTTAGATTCTTTAACCCTTGCACATCACTTAAATATTCCACACTCAGTTCTTGTATTTAAAGTGCTTTATGACCATAGCAAAATTTCTCTTTTTGATTTCTTTTATTCTAATATGAATTTTGTTTTACATGATTATAATGGAAAATTTCAAGGATATTTAAAGTCATAAAAATTATATAATAGGTCTTAATATATTCATCATTCATTTAAATAGTTATCAACACATAGGAACATTTGTTCCCACTATATTCAAACCTGATTCTTTTCTCTTTCACCATTTCATGTATAATTTTTCTATTTAGAAGAAATGAAACATTTTTTAGTAAATGTGACCATACATGTATTACACTTAAAGTAAAATAATTTTTAATTTTAGTATTTGAGTTATACCTAAAATATCATCTTTAATTGTTTTAGAATTTTCAAATTATATTTCCTCCCATGTAACCTTTTACTCTTTTTCTTCTGCTAATTCATAATCTAACCACAGCCAATAGCTTTTGTTTAATATGTGTGCCTTGCCAGTTAATGTTGCTCCTTAATAATTTATTGCAAATCAGTGAGGATATTGTAAATAGCTTACTTCAATTAGTTTTTCATATTGGCAAACAACTTGAAAATGTTTTAATTAATTTATAATAACACAAAATTTTGATACAAATAATTGTAGAAAATATTGTAAAATTGATGTCATTTTTACAATTTTGTGCATTGTTTAATATCCACCTTTCAAATTAGTAATTGGTTCCCCCTCTCTGCATATGCACCATAGTTAGTGTTATTTTTTAGTTACTCTGTATGAAATTCAGTGAAGGATATCAAGCTTAATAATAATATATATTTCAAAGAGGAGTATTTTCAGATAATTGCATATATACTTTTTTGATGCTAGAAAAAGTCAATAAGTGATACCTTCTTAAAGTCCAGCCATTGTCAGAATCTTCAGTCATTAATTTATTTTATGTAGACAGTGAAATAAAAACCCAGTCCATCTTAAATTTTGAGTGAACTTGCAAATACAATTTCTAAAATACTTATTTCACCTAGTTGTGTAGATCTAAATTTCTACAGTCTTCTGAACACTTCTCAAAAAAATCATGTTTGCAATATGGTACAAATTATGAAAGTTTATTATTTTGTCATAAAGATCAGATGGGCTAGTATAAATTTTCCAAAATCCTTTAATTATAATTATTTGCTCAGCTAATTTTATCATTATTAACAAGTATTTTTCCATGAAATGTTATATTCATTTTATTTACTTTTGAGAAAAATCTGTCAAATATTCAGTTCTGAATAACCACATTTTGGCATTTGTGTTTTATATTTAAATATAAGATGTAGATACAAAACAACTAGCTACTTCAGCTCACTTGTCATAGAAAAATCCGTAAGCATTACCTTGAGATGCTATAATTCAGTATACTGATAAAAGTGCTTCACGTATACTGCCAATTTACTATACAAGAATCAGTATCAATAAAACGAACAATTTTTGCTAGTCTGAAGTCCTCTCTCCATTAGTTACTCAGTGTGCATAGTTTAGTGGAAACCAATTGTAAAAGAAAACCAGTTTCTCTGGAACTGGTTTTCCAAACTTAGAGCTAAATACAGATAAATATCACATTCTACTTTGCCTGAGAAGCTCCCTTCCTACTACTTAACCTTCTTTTAATTCTGGTCCCTGCTGCTGATCACTGCACTCTACCTCAGGTCCTTTCTCTAGTAAGCTGCGTATTTTCCTGTCAAATAACTTAGCTGTGTTTTACATATTCACATTGTAATTTTTTACACATTTGTAGTGTTGTGAAATGATTGCCTCTATCTACTTCCTAAATATTTTGATCATCATAAAAATTTTTTAAATCCTGTTTATTGATTGGTAGCATTAGGTACTTTTGGTCCTTTTATAACTATTTATTCATTTTTTAAGGTTTATTCTGATAGAATTTTCAGCATAGCTAAAAAGATAAGAAGTATAAAATAAAAGTGGCCTTTATTTTAAGAATGTGGAGAGAGACTCCATGACCTCCGGGTCTGGCATTCTCTCTGCCCGACACAGGCTGTGGAGTCATACATGTAGCTTAGGTTTGGGATGGAGCCTAAGGGGCATTACTGATGCACAGGTAGCCCATTGGAACTCATTTTGAGCCACAGGTAAATTGCTTAGGGGTTGGGAAGATGACCTCAAGATAGAGCCTCTTGGTTCTGCCTCCCACCACTGCAGCTTCCCATCAAGGGCAAAATCCTTTCATTTTTGTCTTTTTATTATTAGGTAAAAGGGCAAAGTTTTTACTTATTTTATTGTTTCCTGCTGAAAGGAGGCATTGTACTGGAGTTTAGGAGGGTCTACAGGCTGACAGTTGATGCCCATGTAAAAGCTGGTGCCAGGTGTTTTAACCAGGACAACTTTATCACTGGTGAATTCCCACATGTTAGACTGGAAAAACAAAGAGACTAGGTGTTATGAGGTGGCATGGCACTATCATATTTAAGGACCCAGGTGGGGTAGAAGGAAAGGTGCCTTTGATTTAGATATGTCATTTTATCAGGACCATGTTGAGGTAGCATCATTGCCATGGTGAGGCAAAATTCTGAAAAATATGTTGTGGGGGTTATAAAAGGTGATTATTTCCCCATCTGAATGGTAAAAGCTTAGAGGGTAGGTAGGTAAGACTTGTGTCTGGTATGTATGATGTGGGAGTCTTTAGGAAATACTGTTGAGAGTCCTGCTGTAAAAAGGATAAGAAATTAGGAACCAAATTGGATAACAAAACATGACAGCCTGAGAGTTGTGTGAGGCCTTGGTGAGGTGGAAATGAGTGGGCAAAATTATGGTTAAATTTAGGGCTGGAACAGCACCATTTAGCCTGAGAGGTGTGAAACCAGGATGGCAGTCTAGCAACATTGAGCACTGTTGAGGTTGCCAAGAAGACCAGGCATGGGCCACTCTAACTTGGTTGTAGTCCTTGGGATGATTTGCTGTAACAGAACTTTAGTAAGTATATCAGCAGTCTCCTTGGTTGTGGGAAAGGCTTTTATGTATCCTGAAAAAGTATAAACAAAGGTGAGAAGATAAAATTTATCTGTCAGTCTTAACCAGGGTTGTGTCTGAGAAACTGGTGAATAGGAAAGGAAGGGGGTGCTATATATCCCTGAGGAGAGGTTTTACTAGAGATAACAGGTGTAAGCTGTTGAGATCTCAGAGTGTCTGGGTCAGTCTTCATAAACACAAAAGAATAAAAAGGCATTTTTAAGATTTAGGACTATAAAGTGACTGGTGAAGGGAGGGTTTGGCATCACTGGGTGGATTGGGGTAACAGCACTGTTGAGTACTTAAGGTTTTGTACTAGATGATAGGACCCATCAGGCTTGAGTACCAGGAGAATAAAAGTATTATATGGTGAATGTGTAGGTTTAAGAAAACCATTGTCTAAAAGGCACTTAATTATAGATTTAAGTACCTATAAATATTTGGAAGCCATGGGATATTGGGGAACACAAGTAAGAATTAAAGAATACCTGAGATGAATTAATAATAGGCATGGCATAGGCAGTTCAGGTGGGATTGGAGGTGTCTCAAACTATGGGATCAACCAGAGAAGCAGTTTGAAACCTGCACGAAATAGGCCCTGTTATAAAGGCTGCATAAGTTGGCCATCAATACTCCCTACAGAGACTGAGGAATTAATATAATGGTCTGAAAGCTCAGGAAGAACCCTATACATGTCCTCTATCTCCACAAGTATAGAGAATTTCTTACCTGAGACTTCTAGTGGTAAATGGGACTCTGAGAAGGACACCTTAATGAGGGCTGTGGACCCTGAGCCCTGTCAGTCTTCATCAGCAAGTTCAAACAGATTTGTCTGTGATGAATCTGGCAGTGTTGGCATTTCCTGTGAGGGAGAGAAGTTAGGATGGCTTATGCACTCTCTGGTAGTTAGGACAGTCCAGTAGCCCTGGGGTAAGATCCTAAACAAACACCAGGATGGGGCACTCTCTTGCCTAATATCCTTCTGCTGCATTCGAAGCATGGTATGGGAGGGGCTCAGGAAGCTTCACCTTCTGTCGGTTTACCTGTCTCAGAGCTCCAAGAGTCACTGCTAAAAGATCAGATTGTTCTTTTTTTTTTTTATCTCTATTGTTGAAAACATGAAAAGCCATTTTAAGAAGGTCTCCCTGTGGGGTCTGAGGGCCAAGTTTAGACTTTTTTCTTGGGATCTTGCCACAGTGGAAGGTATCTGTAGAATTAATTAATTATGCAGGAGTCAAATCAACAGGGCATTTATAACTTTAGTAATGGCTTCCCATAAGGAGGATAAGGTCCAGAGAATTTTAGAAATTAACATGCCATTTAGTTGTCATATATAAGTATCTCTTTATGCTGTTAAAATGTCTAATACAATCTGAGTTTTGGAAGATGGCCTGTTTTATTAATTTTACCTTTTTATTTAGGATAAAAATAAGCTATGGTGTCATTTAATGCCAGTTGAGTACAGTTAATTATGGCTTGGCAGAGGGTGGAGCCAGGGCATGCAGACAGGCTGGGAAAGGCTCAAGCCTGGCCTCTGCTCCAGTGTTGGTCTTGTTGTTTTGGATTCATCATATAACCTTTTTTCTGGAAAAGATTTTAAACATAGTTTTATACAAAAGTTTATAGTCTACAAAAGAAACAAATCTTATTTCTCAGATGTTTTTGATTCACAACTAGAGTACATAAAACTTGTTTAGACATTACATATATGCATTACCTTACACAAGAACTATAAAATAAAATTTAGAAATTACAGGACAATTATATTTAATTTTACATATTATGTTTTCAATTTTCATATTTACACTAAATTATGTACCTTTCAAATTTCAAGTATAAATGTTAAAACTTTTATGGAAATGATGTATTTTCAATAAAAACCATTGGGTGAGCAATTAATTACTTTAGAGGAGAAATAATATTTTTGCTAATGTATTTGTTTTATCTGAGATAAATAACTTTAGTTGTTAGTGAGATAAAACTAATATTAAGGCAAATATTGCAAGTGAAAGACATGTCAAATAATCCTCTATAATAGCAAAAAATAGTGAAAGTAATCAAGCTGTTGATGACAGTTCAGCCAAGGGTGATAAACTCTATTTCATCACCTACACTTAAACAACTGGGTTTCCCATTCCTGCCAAAGCACTTTGCACATGTCACAGCACAAATTAGTGAAGTCTAAATTTCAGCTTAAGGCTCCATGTGTCATTTAATAGCATACATTTGCTAAGTGTAGCTGAAAAGCAGGCTTCTATCAGGGACTCTGAAACTCTTCATTTACATAAGAATGTGAAGTTAATTGTGTTACAGATATTCAGGTCTCCCCAAGGAGTTCATTAAGCATGCTGAACATGCTGAGATTATAACTTAACAGTCAGTTCTGAGAAATTGGGAAAATTCTACTTCAGATACAACACCGTTGGCAATAACAAGCATAATTTAAAGCATACATCACTCTGAATCAGAGATGGGCTTCCACTAAAATTTATCATCTCTCTAATTTCTATATTCGTTGCTAAAATGGTGTACATCAATGAATTAAGTTATTCAAGGGCTTTTCTTCTCCTATGATTAAATAGCTAAGTACTTTATCATAGGTTTTCACTTAAAATATTTTTGAGTATGGTGAAGGCCAAACAAACTATCTCATCTCCCTAAAGAAATAATGTAAGAATAGTTTAAAGCCGAAGAAATGAAAATATGCTGAAGAAAGAATAAGATTAACCATTTATTTACCCTGCATATGTACATATTGAAAGAGTTGCTGGCCCAGACCGGACACTTTAACCAGGAAAAGCCTCAGCCAAGTTAGGGGGCTCCTGCCTCCCCCACCCCTATAGATTTGCCTGTAACCCTATACCCCCATCCCTGGGAACCTGTCCCTGGCGCCAAGCGTGTGCCAATGAAATACCTGTACATCCCTAATGCCCTTTGGGGTCCACCCCAGACAGAGGCTACTTATAGTCCTCACTCCACGTATTCAGAAGAAGAAGAAGAAGAAGAAGGAGAAGGAGAAGGAGAAGGAGAAGAAGAAGAAGAAGAAGAAGAAGAAGAAGAAGAAGAAGAAGAAGAAGAAGAAGAAGAAGAAGAAGGAGAAGGAGAAAGGGAAAGTGTGTTCCAGAGAGATCACCGGCCCTGGGGTGGAGATGCTGCGCCCCAGGGCTGGGGGGGGGTCTCTCCCCGCATTCCCGAAATAAAGCCACCACTGCCCACTCCTTTCACAGCCGTCCACTCCACTCATTCCACGGAGCTCTTTCCCTTCCTCTTCTTCTTCCCCCTCTTCTCAGACCTAACACATATTACTATGTATATATGCATATACAATATGCTATTAAAAATGGTTATCCTGAAATTTAAGAAAAGAGAATACTGTAAAAAACAAATTGTCATTTATATCTCTCATAATACTCCCCATTGTTTCAAACAAACTTTACTTATTACTTTTCAAAGTGCTTTATAGAAGTCTTTTCCCTTGAATGTATTTAGTTGTATTATTGTGGCTGCATTGATGTCCTGAATAGATTAAAAATGTTTATTTCTCATGAGGATTTTGAATTTAGGGAAAGCTAGAAGTTATAAAGTGCCAGACCTAATGAATATAGAGGATAAGGACACAGCATAATGTCTTTATGAGCTCATATTACCCTTAGATTGTACTCAGCAGCAGCGTTCACTGTATTTTTTTATCACATCTCATAAATACACCTAAAATGAGGAATTCCAGAACTGCTTCACAAATTGGTAAGAACAATGAGATAGCAATGTCTATAACTAGGTGTAGTATTCTGAGACAGATTAATGGCAATGTCTTTTACTATAATCATTTCTTAATTTAAAAAAAATCAGTAGGCTTTTTATCACCCTGTATGTATATTATATTGCAATAATGTTAATGACTTGGAAGTAAATCTGATTTCATAAATAATATTCAAGTAATCTAGATTCTGGATTTGTTTTGTAAAATGACCCATCATCTATAGTTAAGTTATTTCACTTTTGTTAAATGAGAAAAATGCTTATTAGATGATTTGTTTAATCAGAAATAGTATAATTCTGGATATGGTGACTTTTGCACCACTCCCAGCACTCTGGGAGGCTAAGGCAGGAGAACTCCAAGAAATGGAGTAAAGAAGTATTTAGACTAAAGTATTGAGATAAAGTACTCTTTACCAGAAACACGATTTTATGTTAACACAATTCTACATATAAGAAATAAAGGCAAAAATGTTACTTTAAAAGAAAAAAGATTTTAAAATTTTGTTTCTCTTCATTCTTTTTGCTTTATTTCAGTCAATGAGTTTTTTCTGCTTAATGTTCATTGAGATTGGATCATGTGGAGAGAGAGACGTAATAATCTGAATAATTTGTTTTTGTTAAAATAGTGGATACAAGGAAGATAGAATCCACTTTTGCCAACAGGCGATGACTGCAATAGAAAGTTCATGGAAAAGAGAATAAAAATAAAGCATGGGAAGAAAGTAGTGATTGAAAGGGTTTTATCTAATACAAAGACACATTCTAACATTACATCACTGACAAACTATCTGAAGGTTTCAACATAAAAGAAGGAAACTTCATTTTGGCTCTGAATGTTGAAGGCTTCAACCCATGGTTAGCTGGCCTTATCCTTTAAAGCCTGTGGTTAAACAGCACATGATAGCACATGGGGGAAGAAACTGATCTCCTCTTGTCTGTCAGGAAACACATGGAAAAAAGACCTGCCGTCCCAATACCCCATTTAGGGACATGAGCACAATGATCTAACTTCCCTTTACTAGGCTCCAACTCCTAACTCCACCACCTACAGGTAGCACCACAGGTTGGTCATCCAGTGTTTAGTATATGGGCCTTTATGGAAAATATTCAAGACCAAAACCGTAACAAGATGTTTGTTACATTTCCTCAAATAGTTTTTTCTGTACATTTTGCTATCTGATATAGAATAAACTTAGAATTTGACAGATATGTCTCGTTATCGTTTTCTGAAAATGATATTTTCATAATTATTATTGAAGTAGTGCTTTAACTGTGATGGATGTATTATTATATTAAAAGTAAGTGTGAGAGTTTTTCAGTGAGTTCCTTAAGTGCAGCTGAAAGCCACACTTCACATTCTTGTCTTACTTTGTCATCCTTTATGCAACCAGTTTACTATAGTAAACTGAGAAACTAGGAAATCTAGTATAGAGAGAGTATTTAGGTTTGTCTTCTGGTTTGTTTCTAGCAGAAGAGCTTTAGAAAATCAGAAAAGAGTGATGATTTGGGTAGGATCCATATCTGTAAAGCTGCCCTACTCTCAGTCATGGTGCAATGCAAGTAGGCCATTCGAAAACTAAAGTTGTGTGGAGGTTTCCCAACAATGTGAAAAATCTATTGTGGTGCTGACAATAATTAATTTCTTTAAATTGTATCTGGTTTTCTTTTTAATGCTATACCTGTTTTGAATGATTTTCTTCTATGTAGGGAACAATTACTCTTGTAACTTTATCTAACTATTATACTTGTCATGAGTGTTGATTTTAATATGAAATCAATGTAAGATCTTCTCTCCAAGGGTTGTCCATGAAAGTAATTGTGGAAGTACTGGCTTTAATTCTGATATATTCCATAATGTATAAATATCTCATTTTGATCCTATCATTACTAAATAAATTTTTATTATTTCCATATTTTATAAAGTAACAGATGACAGAATGTATATGCTGTACATCTGTTGTCTGAATGTATGTAATTCTGGAATTAGAGTTATTTATTTGGTATATGCATTTCCTTTTCTACTATACCTGTTGTTATAACTTGAGCCCCGGTATAAAATCCAAGGAGGCAAGAGGCCGAAAATTTAGTGGCAAAGGCTTTATTTTCAGGCCTGGCGACCAGTCTCCGGGAGCCAATTTGGAGACTGTCCCCTAGAAGCTGCAGGGAGGACTTTAAAAAGGGGCTGGAGGAAAGGGCGGGGGGAGAGAAACAAAGAAACCTGTAGAGCCATCAAACTTGTTGACCCGAGTCTGGAAACTGTATTGCTGTCTATTTAGCTCTGACAATCTAGGGAGTTTCTGGTGTTTTTTAAAAATTATTTTTATCCTGCAGACTGACATTATCTCAGAGTGGCACGTCTGCAGCAATATTTGGAGAAGAAAGTGGACAGTTAATTATCTCAGGACAGCTTGTCTTCGCTAGTGAGTGCGAAGGGGTCACAAGTTATGAGACGCTGGAACTTAAGTTTTACGAAGACCTGATATCTAACTCATTTGATATATACAGAACAAAAGGAAAGCACCGATTGGGGTTTGGGCCATAGTATTACCCGGTAATTTGTTTTAAGCTAAGCAGTTCTTAAAATTGGGGCAGGCTCATTTTACAACAGATCATCACCGGGTCAGGGGGAGGTCACCAGAAACCCAAATTCTTTATGGCCTAGATAGATAGGTGAGGGGAGAGGGAGGCAATAAGGCGCCATACAGAACAGAAAACGGCGGTAATGTGTCAAGGTCAGGGTAAAGGGTTAAACTCACACGCAAATCTCTCTGCACACAAGCAGGTTACTTTAAACAAATGTAAATTAATTGCCATTCTAGTTTTCCTTAGCTCTTTAGCGGAGAATAGAGGCTCCTAGCAGTGATTAACAACCCTTGTTAGCTTGTTTTAGCACAGCTTCTGTAGTTTGTAGAGAGCAACAATGGTTAACATATCAATTAGGTGAGATTTTTGCAATTCTTTACAGAGGAGAGTGTTGCTCAACAGATCAATTAGGTCCCTTAACATATCAGTTAGGGAAAAAGGATAAAACAAACACATTTAGTAAGCCCCTATACAGGTTTGCTATAATACACATATAACAAAGCTATTTTCTTAGGGTACAACATTCCCCACTGATTTTAGTCAGTGTGTCAAATCATTGACTCTTTAGCATCTGTTTATAACCTTGTATGTGTCTTTAAAATTATAAGTTTTTAAGAACTTTGACATAGTTTATCAACTTGTTTACAACACAAGGCCCAGTAGGAGGATTAACAAAGGTCTTGTAGCTGTCATTAAAGCTGTTAACCAAAAGGAGAAAGAAAACCAACATTTAAATTTACTCTGTTTTATCATGCAAGTAACAATTTTTAAGTCAGACAGAGGCATCTTAGGGGTCTCTACAAAAGAGGAGAACACAAAATTATCAGTTATATTAGACAATCTTAAGCTTTAAAGTGTCCTTGGAAGAAATGACAGTTTATTTATCCGCAGGCTAATGGTCTTTTGAAGCTGGGACCTGTCTGCAGTGGGAACGTTGAATCCAGGCAGGCTTTCAGCTACTTTGACAGTCCATTGCAGCTCAAGTGATTTATGGTGAGGTCGCTTGTCCAGGTGCCTAGGCTCTTTAGCCCGCAGTGGGCAGCAGCGAAATAACCAGTGGATGGAAGTCAGAGCTGGCTAAAGAGTCTGGGGGAGACTTAATAAGATCTTGATTAGTTAAATCAGCTAATTTTTAGAAACCTTTAATGATAAGAGGAAGATCTCTTATATAAAACCTCAAAAGAGGAAATATCTGCAACATAGGGGATGCATCACGCACACAAAGGGGCAGAAGGAAAAGAGACTTACCCAGTTTTCGCCAGTTTTTAAGGCCATTAGTAATTATAGTCTTTAAAATCTAACTTATCTTTTTATCTCTCCTGAACTCTGAGGCTGGTAAGCCCAATCGAGTTTTTAATTGATCTGCAAAGCTTAGGTTAATTTGAGTTATTAGGCTATAAAAGCCAGGCCATTGTCGGACCCCATGGATAAAAAGGGAGACCAAATCAGGGAAACTGCTATCAGAGCTGACTCAGACTAAGTAGAAAACGCTTTTACTCATCTAATGAAAGTATCAACCATTATAACATTTATATCTTTGAAGTTTTAGGCTTTTTATTTTTGTAAAATCTATTTTTTAGTGTTTTTAGGCATAGTCTCACGATAACCAGTGGTTTTTATTTGTTGCAGTACTTTTAGATTTACCAATTGGCACTGAGGGCATCTGAAGCTCACAGACTGGGCTAGCTTGATATTAGCCCCCGGGAATCTCTTGGAAGTTGAGCTGCCAGATGCTGGTCTTTTTAAGTGTAAATGGGCTCTGACAAAGAAAATAGGTGGGATCAGCAGTAATGTCAAGCTTATCTCAATCCCCACTGATTTTGGGGCTTTCTGGCTATCTTTTGGAAGGTGGCATTTGTCAAATTATTTTTTTCTATAACAAGATCATCTTCTGCCCAATGGCTTATACAGCGGATAGTAGCCATTCTCTTTGGCATCTAAATGGCAGCCAACAAGTCCAAATTTGGGGAGCAATTTAATCCTTTGACTCCAGAAGACAATAAACCCCATTTTTGATAAAGACAACTTGAGGCCTCAGTGTGGGCAATGGGTTTAGCCCACTATGCTGATGTCTCTGGCTCTAAGATTTGTTCCCATAGAACCTAAGATTTTGTGTAACGGCAGCTCCCAAGACCCGCTTACCTTGATAGACGTAACTGCTTTCATCAGAGAAGTAGGATGGAACTCTAGATAATGGCTTATCCACTAGATAAGGTCGAAGTCCCGTGAGGTGATCAATGACCTCAGTACAATTGTAGTGAGGCAACGAGGGGTCATCCTCAGGCAGCAAAGTAGCCAGAGTTTGAAGCCGCTGTTTCCAGAAATAGTGCCTGATAATGTATGGCTCAGGAATTAGACATCCGCAGTCTGATGGGGCCTTGATGAGAGTCTCCAGGGAACAGGAAGAAACAAGAGTTTGTGTCCAAAAGTCAATTTTTAAGCTTCCTTTATGAGGGGGCCACTGAGGAAATCACCACAGACAGGGTGGTCATCTGGTTGTTACAGAATCAAGTGTCTTGGAAAGGTAGACAACAGACCTCTGCCAGGGTCCCAAACTCTGGATCAGTCCTGTGGCTCCTAGAAATTTTGCACTTGTCTTTTAGTCACAGGGACTGGAATCTGTTAGATGGCTCACAACAACCAGTGCAGTCTTTCTTTGTGTAGACTGGTTTTGACAAGGTCGGGGGGACTCGCATCAGAGCAGTTACTTTCTCGGCTGGCCCCTCTGATGTGATTGCTACTCTTTGAGAGGCCTGATCTGCCAAATTGTTTCCTCAGGTGAATAGCAGCAATCTGCCGACAGCCAGACTGTTGCCAGCAAATCTAGGATCTGTGGAGCCACCCCCCCTTTTTTTAAATCTTTGCCCTGGCCGAGGTTAAGAGACCTCGCTCTTAATAGATTGCTCCATGTACATGTATAGTAGCAAAAGCATATCTACTATCTGTATAGATGTTTACCCTCTTTTTCGTGGCTAGTTTTAGTACCTCAGTCAAAGCAATGAGCTCCACCTTTTGGACAGAGATGCCAGGCTCTAACCGCTTAACCCAGAGTACCTCTTTTGGTGGTCACTGCTGCCCCAGCCACTCATCTGCCTCTGCCGTTCTGGATGAAGCTGCTTCCATCTGTGAAATTTCTCAGGTCGTTGTCAGGCATAAGGGTGGCTGGGTTTAAAACTGAAGAAGTCTTGAAAACTATCAATTCTGGGTCTAGGAGCAGGGCCTAATAGTGTGAGATTTTAGCACTCACATTTTCAGGAGGGGTTTTGATAAGAGTCTCTAAACTGTGGGAGGTCACTACAGAAATCTTCTGTCCAAAAGTGAGGTTTTTTTTTTTTTTTTTTTTTTTTTTTTTTTTTTGCCTCTTTTAAGTAGCATTGCCACAGCGGCCAGAATTTTAGGCATGGAGGCCACCCTCTTGATACTGGATTGAGCCTTTTGGAAAGATAGGCTATAGGCCTCTTTCAAGAGCCAATGTCCTGGGTTAGGACTCCTTTGGCAATGCCCCTGAGTTCATCTACGAACAAGGTGAATGGCTTGGTAACATCAGGGAGTCCCAGGGCTGGGGCCTTTGTCAAGGCCCACTTGAGCTGCCGCAAGGTCCAGTTTACATTTATCAGTCCAGTTTAGTGAGTTTTTTCCTTAAGGGAGCCCTACAGGGGGTGAACTGTTTCAGTAAAATTTAGAATCTACAGCCTGGAGTATCTGACAGCTCCCAGAAATTCGCGCACCTGTTTCTTAGTTTCTGGGAATGGGATCTGCAATATAGCCTGGACACTTTTTTTGGACAAAATCCTCCTTTTTTTTTTTTTTTTTTTTTGCAATTTGTAGTCCAGATGAGTCACAGCCTGACAGCGCAATTGTGCCCTTTTAGTCGAGACTTTATAGCCTAATTGCCCCAAAGTCTTTAACAGTTTCTCAGTTGTCTCTTGACAAGCTTACAAGCTTCTGTGGGGGTCGAGGCTATTAACAAGTCATCTATGTGCTGGAGGAGCACTATCTCAGGGTGGTTTTTTTTTTTTTTTAATTTTAAAAGATCTCTTGTTAATGTCTCATCAAAAAGAGTGGGAGAGTTCTTGTAACCCTGAGGTAAATGTGTCCGGGTCAGCTGTTTTTTTACCCCCGTATCTGGGTCAGTCCATTCAAAGGCAAAAAGGAGTTGACTCACCAGAGTAAGTGGCAAAGTGAAGAAAGCATCTTTCAGGTTCAGAACAGAGTACCAGGTGTTCTCAGGATTTGGCACTGTTGGGTATAGACTCAGAACTCATGTATTAACTCTCCGAGATCCTGTACAGAGCGATAGTTATTTGTCCCTGGCTTCAGTGACTAGAAGCAAGGGCATGTTCCAGGGAGAGACACAAGGAATGAGAATATCATTGTCTCTTAGCCTCTGCATGTGGACTTTAAATCCCTTTCCGGGCCTGCAGGCTTATCGGGCATTGTCACAAGCAGAAGGGGCATGCTTGGGGTAAGAGCTCCATCAGAAGGGGGACTTGGCTGACTGCTAGCCCTGGAGGATTGTCTTCTGCCCAGACTTCTGGAATCTCCTGATTCCATTTGCCCAACAGTTTCAACTCTAAGTCAGTTGTGAGGACTCAGGTACGCTGGACAAATTTCCCAGTAGACGGTAATTTTTTTAGTTTTAAAAGACCTTTTGTGCTATCTCTATCAACTGGCTGAGGGGCATTTTTTTTTTAAACTCTCAAACCTTTGTAATCTTTTTTCTAACATGTGGGGCCGACTGAGTTGCAAAGAGACCAACTGGCGATACTAGGGAAACCCCCTTACCTCTGGATGTCCAATCGGCTTGGGACAAAAGGACAACATGGTTTTGGCATTCCATATCAGAGAGCAGGCTTTATCTGGATGGCACACCACCTTTTGTCCCAGGGTGCCACCTGGCAGGCCATCATTTTACTGAAATTACATACTTAACAAAAAGAAGCTTTTTTATAGGTAACAAAATTGTGCCATATAATCTCCCAGAGGTCCACAGCACATGTGAAAACTTATATCTTATCTCTATTATCATCTATAATCTCATATTAATGGAAACACTTTGCAGCAAAGGTTTAGAATCTTATAAATAAATCTATCAAAACTGATCCAATACTGTCAAACTTTGAACACATTTACTTCTTGTCAAACCTGTTGTCTTCAGTACTATAAACCAAGACAAAATTTATATCATCTCAAGCTTTTTATAACTTATAATATACCTCTAAGTTTTATCTTTTTTTACATTTTGGCACAGCAGACATTTTACTTGAAGACAAACCACCTTTTTTGTCCCTCCTTTTTACTATCACCAGTCAATTATCTTTTTTTTTCGCTTCTCAGACAACATTAAAACTCTCAACAAAACCCTTGAAGTTACCTTCTAGTAGTCTAAAACATATTTAATTAATTTTATGTCTTTTTACCACATTAAAATGCTGGGTTTTTTTAAAGCTATAACCTTTTAACTGGCTCAATTACAGTATGACCTGGTTTTTACTTGGTAAAGTTGATATGATTCTTAAAAACCATAAATATATACATATATGTGCACATATATTTACTTTTTAACCAGAAAGAAAAATACTCCTTTTAAAAGGCATGCCAAGGTTGCAAGCAATCAGTTGAAGACTTACATATTAAACAAGGCGCCACAACATTAAAGACACAAACAAAGGGTGCTTTTTGCACAGTTTGGTGAGCTAAAGGAAATAATTTTTCTTATTATGAAGCTTGAATCTAATAAGCCATATGGATCCTGCAACAGAAATGGGCAACAAGCCCCTAAGTTAGTAACAAATCCAAACAGGCAAACAATTTTAAAGAACAAAAACACTGCACATCAATATCTAAATCCCTTTGTCCATTCTGGGCTCATAGAAGGGGTTCCTAGGAGAGAATGTTCTGTTAGATTTAGGGTAACCAAAAGGAGAACAATTAGAACAAATGGACAAACAAACAGACATACAAGACGAGACAAGCTGCAGCAAAAATGGCCTTTGCCCAAAAATTAGTCAAATTTTGGGATCTGGAGGAATTAACAAATTAACCAACAGAGTGGTTCCTCACCCGGTGCAGAGTCACAAATGGCAAAAACCAATTGACTCTGTCCTCAGGAGGTTTCACTTCCCAAATTAAGGGCGTCCCCTTCCAAACGGAGCTGTTCCCCACCCAGGGCAGAGTCACAAATGGACAGAATTTGTCCTACAAACCAACTGACTCTGTCCTCGGGTGGTTCCCGCTCCCAAATTGAGGGCGTCCCCTCAAAATTACAAATTGACCGCGGCCCAAACAAATCCTCCAGAGCACTTACTTTCAAATGTTTAGAAATGAGTCTGGGGTCTTGCTTCCATCCCGGACGAGCCCCCAAATGTTATAACTTGAGCCCCGGTATAAAATCCAAGGAGGCAAGAGGCCGAAAATTTAGTGGCAAAGGCTTTATTTTCAGGCCTGGCGACCAGTCTCCGGGAGCCAATTTGGAGACTGTCCCCTAGAAGCTGTAGGGAGGACTTTAAAAAGGGGCTGGAGGAAAGGGCGGGGGGAGAGAAACAAAGAAACCTGTAGAGCCATCAAACTTGTTGACCCGAGTCTGGAAACTGTATTGCTGTCTATTTAGCTCTGACAATCTAGGGAGTTTCTGGTGTTTTTTAAGAATTATTTTTATCCTGCAGACTGACATTATCTCAGAGTGGCACGTCTGCAGCAATATTTGGAGAAGAAAGTGGACAGTTAATTATCTCAGGACAGCTTGTCTTCGCTAGTGAGTGCGAAGGGGTCACAAGTTATGAGACGCTGGAACTTAAGTTTTACGAAGACCTGATATCTAACTCATTTGATATATACAGAACAAAAGGAAAGCACCGATTGGGGTTTGGGCCATAGTATTACCCGGTAATTTGTTTTAAGCTAAGCAGTTCTTAAAATTGGGGCAGGCTCATTTTACAACAGATCATCACCGGGTCAGGGGGAGGTCACCAGAAACCCAAATTCTTTATGGCCTAGATAGATAGGTGAGGGGAGAGGGAGGCAATAAGGCGCCATACAGAACAGAAAACGGCGGTAATGTGTCAAGGTCAGGGTAAAGGGTTAAACTCACACGCAAATCTCTCTGCACACAAGCAGGTTACTTTAAACAAATGTAAATTAATTGCCATTCTAGTTTTCCTTAGCTCTTTAGCGGAGAATAGAGGCTCCTAGCAGTGATTAACAACCCTTGTTAGCTTGTTTTAGCACAGCTTCTGTAGTTTGTAGAGAGCAACAATGGTTAACATATCAATTAGGTGAGATTTTTGCAATTCTTTACAGAGGAGAGTGTTGCTCAACAGATCAATTAGGTCCCTTAACATATCAGTTAGGGAAAAAGGATAAAACAAACACATTTAGTAAGCCCCTATACAGGTTTGCTATAATACACATATAACAAAGCTATTTTCTTAGGGTACAACACCTGTCATATTGTTGTTTAGACTATTTATGTTAACAGTAGCATTGTATGAATTTTTCTTAATACCTTATTAACTCTATATTTTAATTTAACTTTTAATTACTTTCAAGTTACTTGGATATTTTAGTTTCTTTATTCAATAGTTATTGTAAATGCAAATATTGAGTTCAGTCATCCAAGTATTTTAATCCTCTTTCTAGTTTTCCTCGCAATCCAAAAGGTTATATTTATAAACCCATTAAGACATTATTGGAATCCTAGCAAGTTAATTCCAATGTACCACCACTAATCCAACCCACCATGAGAGTAAAGATATCAAGGCATGTTCCAAGTTAAGGACCACCAAGGGGTTCTAAATCCAATCCTCCTGAGGACATGTGGACAAAGACCTGGATCCTGAGCCTCTCCCAGCATTTATTATCTTGTGAAGAAAGAGAGGGTGGCTCAGGGATGAGTGTTAGTGAGGATGTCAGGAATTACTCAGTAACTTGAGCTGGCTGGCCAGGTGCAAGAATGGCATCTCTGTAATTTGTAAAGATAAGGATATGCAAAAGGATCTATTTACATAACCCAATTAACATAGCAGTGAAACTGTTTTGGGGGGCTATCACTTTTGATTTCTGATATGCAAATACTTTTTAATTTTATTTAAAGAGAAAAAAGAAATAAAAAAGCAAAGCAGTAACAGGGTACAAATAATACAGAATTTCAATAAAACATTACAGTGAGAAATCACTAGTTAATAGGTTACACATTGTCATCTTAGAAACATATGTCCAAATTATAAAATTAAAACATATAAAGTGGCCATTCATACAGTGAGATTGCAGACAGATCCATTCAATGATTCAACAAAAGCTCAGTAATATGGTTTTCCATACTACACACTCAAACATACATGCAGTTATATCTCTTAGACCACCTTCCTTTCCTCTCTTTTTTACACTAACAATTACACTTTTTATGCAAACTCTTGAGCCCTGGGGAATCATAGCCTCTTATCTTGAGGCTCACACCCAGTTGACATTTCCAGAGCTATTTGCTCTAGTCTCCCATGCTCAATTCTGTATTGTGGAGAACACTATACAAGAAAACAGGACTGTATGATGGCTATAGATTTTGCACATTAACATCTTGGCTAGCCTTATTTGCAGTGCTCAGAGCCAAGTGAAGAGAGAAGAAAATACTCTAGCCAGCCTTTTCCATATCAGTATAAGGAAATGAATCTATAAGTAATCAAAGTCACAGTAATTATTTTGGATTCAAAGGGAGTCACTGGAATTGTCTCCCACAAATAGTGAGATCAAACACCTTAATTTTCTCTCATTAGTTAGAAAAAATTTTCAGTGATGAAAATCAAGAAAAGAAAGTTTATTTACCTCAGATTTTGTAGAAGTTTCAGTCCATAATTGTCTAGAATTAAAGCCGTGTGGTACAGCAAAGAGGCCACGGTTATAGCAACAGAAGTCAGCAAAACAATAGGAGCAAATATGAGCAGAGAAAAAAATCTCTTTTCCTCCCTTATGTTGTAAGCATGCTACCCTCCCAAAAGAAGGTGTATCACTAACACCATCTTTGTGCCCTACTCTTACACAAGCTGAGGCTGTTTACTAAGTGAGGACCCTAGCCACCTACTGAGTTAGGTAGCTAATTTTTTTTTTTTTGTCTTTTTCCTTTTTATTGGTACCGGGGATAGAACCTAAGACTGCCTGCGTGCAAGGCAGGCATTTATGCCACTGAGCTAAATCCCCAGCACCCTAAACTTCTAATCTTTTCAAGTTGGGTCAGGGATATGACTCAGTGGTGAAACACCTGCCTGACAAGCCCGAGGTCCTTAGTTTGATTCCCATTCCTAGGAATAAATAAACTTCTCAAGTTGTCACAATGAATCAACCACTACAACATCCTAAGGCATAAATAGTTGAGTTGGGGCATGTCCTCTACCTCCGAGGGTGTAGGACTGCTGAATTATTCAGTGAAAGCTCTGGACTTCTCAAGTTGACAAAATATAACAACCATTACACACCTCTTATATCTATCAATTTTATATTTGTTTTTTGTTGGTTGTCTTCCATTTTTATTTTCCCTTCTTTACTTCTGGGTTATTTGTACATTTTAACTTGGAATCTTACACATATAATAGATTTTAAACTTAATAAAATTTATGTTATTTCTATTAGTATTAAATTTGTATCTGTTTTATGTATTGTACCTATCAACAACTCTCCTCTCATGATGTCACTTTGTATATGATGTTATATACCACAAAAATTCACATTATTATAATATAGTCATTTAAGCACATTTAAAATTTTTCTGTGCTATAAAAGAAATGAGAAGTGTTCTCCAAAGCAATTATTTCAAATGTATTTTTTTCTTCATCTGCCAGTCTTTTCCCAGTAGTAAATATTACAATATATTTTAATATTTTAAATAAATTTGGTCAATATTGAATTTGTGTTGGTTTACATCAGTATTTTATAGCATCTCATAAAGTAGGCTCTCTGTGTATTTTCAAGAAAAGACAGAAACAATTAAAAAAGATTCTAAGATACTGACCTGAGTACAAAATTACAAATGGCATAATATTGTGCAAATAATTTGAGGGTCATAGAAACTTTGGATCTTAAAAATAAAACAGAACTTACAGAAAGGGGTGGTACAGGAAGTGAAAACAGAAATGTAAAACACAATCTCTGAAAAGAAATTTCATGTACTTATATAAATTAGATATACATTTCTTTCAATTTTTTATGTCTTCCAAAATTTATAACACTTTTTGCCAGTACTACAGCAGCAGAATTATCTGAATAATTTTGAAGTGAAGCATTGTTAATTATTTTGTCTATAAAAATAAAGTGAAATCTGCTACACTGGTAATTTTTTTGCAAATTCAGCTTAACCAAGAAATTTTATCAAAGTTCCTCTTTATTACTTTCCTTATTGCCACTAATTGCTCCCCCAATTAATAGATTAAAAAAATACAAACATCTGCCCATTTATACCAAAAGCTAAAACTGTAAAAAAAATTAATTCCCATGTAACAATGTGCATGAAAACAAAACAAGAAATAGAATAAAATGATTAGTATCTTTAAGAGCATTTGTCAGAATTTCTTTAGACTGGAACTACTTTATTTGGTACTCTGATTCATGGAATTATATTTATTCTTATGTGTAATTATATATTATTTTTATTATTATTGTGATTAGTGTTGTGTGAAATGAATTTGGTAGTGTGAACACAGTGTTAATTTCCATTGTCCTTTCACAGTGAAACACACTGGAATCAGTAGCACTAAAACAACTGAACCTGGATAGAGAAGTCACTGAAGATTTTTATGTTCTCTGCACATACAGTTCCTATGTTACCTCTAGAAGAAAACTGAAATGGCTTTTGACTTTCTTAATAATCCACAGAAAAACTTGTAAAGTAAGCTGATAATTTGATTTCTTTCATATATGACTCCAGTAACTATACATGTATTTACACATATTCTGTTGATGTAACAAATGTATTACCAATTTTTTCAAAAAATTATTTTTGGAATAATTTTGAAATAAAACATTTTGTTTGCTTTGAACATGTATTATAGTTTAGTTTTGCATGCTTAATAGGACATCTGTATAGTGTGCATTTTTTCTATAAGATTATTTAAAATATTAATGAAGTTTAGAAATTGGACATTTAGATGATAAATTTCAATAAATTGCTCTTACTTGAAATGTTTAAATAAGATATGGAGATGAGATGTTCAGCTCATTATAATTCTGTAGATAAAAAATGATATTGAAATGCAGATCAAAATGATCTTTGGCTTACTACCAACACTAGTAATTGTTAGGTCTGAGAGAAGAAGGGGGTGGAAGAAGAGGAGAAAGAGGGGAAAGAGGTCTGTGGGAGGAGTGGAGTGGATGGCCATGAAAGTAGTGGGCGGCGGTGGCTTTATTTTGGGAATGTGGGGAGAGGCCCCCCGCCAGCCCCGGGCGCAGCCTCTCCACTGCACCCGGGGCCATGGTTATTCCGGGAACACGGGGAGAGGAGACTGGTGCACTGGCCGCTGGAATTTGGTGATCTCTCTCTGACACGTGGTGTGGGGGAATATAAATAGCCTAAGCTTAGGGCAGTGCCCTAAGGCCATTAGAGATGCACAGGTATTTCATTGGCGCCAGGGTTACAGGGATGGGGGTATAGGGTTACAGATAAATCTATAGAGGGCGGGGGAGGCAGGAGCCCCATAACTTGGCTGCCACTTTTCCTGGTTAAAGTGTCTGGTCTGGGCCAGCAACTCTTTCAGTAATGTTATGAGACTGTTATTTGGTTGGGGTTTTCTCAATCTTTGTTTTTGTGAAACAGCTAGGTGATATTTTACCCATATAAAAATCACTTTCACAATTTGACAAAGATAAATAACCAGGTACCCTTTTTAAAGCAGAAAAATAAATGCAAGGCCATTCAGTAAATGAAGGAAAAAAAAAACCAAGACTGTAAGTAAGTAATTGGTGAGGCAGAACACAATGTTTCATTTCTTTCTTTTTTCTATTTCAAGAGAAAAAAAATAGAAAAAAAGGATATAAATAATACAGAATTTCAAAAAAATAAACAGTAAGAAATCAGTATTTGACAAGTTATATATTCTCATCTTAGAAATAGTTGTTAAAGTTACAAAATTAAAGCATACAAAGTGATATTCAAATGACACTGCAAACAGTTCTGCTCAATGATCCAACAAAAACTTAGTAATATGGTTATCAGTCCTACACACTTGTTTTTTATCTTAAAGAGGGTAAGATTAAACACAACAAAACATAACAAAACAGTTCATAAAAAACAATTTAAAGAAACAAAAATTTCAAAGCAAGTCCACTGGAGATCTTCACTGTACATTATATGAAATGAGAGAACTCCGAATTTGTCCCACAGTATTACCAATTAATTTATATAAGAAAAATATATGATATTTTACTAATGACAAATGTTCTTCTAATGTTTATAAAAGCATGCTTTGAGTCCATAATTGTAAGATTTAGTTTTAAGATTATTTTGCCACCTTGCTCCTATTAAGAACATTTCTACTCCTCGTTAAAATTTATAGCATTAAAAAATCTTCATTTTGCATCAATAATTAATATTTTAAGAGAAATATCAACATTAATTGTTTTTTTAAGAATATTGGCAATACTGTTGCACTGTGCTGCTGATCTATCTCCTCAGCCCCTTCACTTGTTCTTTTTTTAAAGACTTCCATTTTGACACATAAACATAGACACAAATTTTTTTATCAATTTTCATATGGTTGCTGAACTAATTCTCATTAACCGTCTCTGACTTTCAAGTAATGTTGAAGTTTGTGGAACACAGGACAGAAATATATCCACACATGTATATGTTATATATAGATTGAAATATATACATGTGCACAGACACATATTCACATACACACAACTATAGACACACAAGTCATGGCATTCAACTGCCTAGGTAACTACAACGTAGGACAATGAGATATGTTTTTTAGTCCTTTAATTATCCAATGGAAAACAATGCTGTGGCCTGCCAGTTTCTTTTCCGTAAAACAAATCTGTTCATAATCTGAAATTAACATAGTTTTATGAAAATATTTAAATAATTATGAAATGAAATTGGACACAACCTGATAATGAAAGGCAGTATACTAAGTGATGTATTTTGATGTTGCTTTCAAAGGTTTCAGACGGTAATTGTAATGATATAAGGTGTGATGCTAGTACCTATTGTAGTAGAGTTATTGCTCTTGTCTGAAAATGTTGAATGGCCCTTGAAAGAATTATGATTACATTGTATATTATTAGCAAAAAAGCATATTTTAGCACTAATAAATTTTTAAGAGTAAGGGATATGCCATTTTACATGATCATATACTTGCTTCTGAATAATTTAAAGTAGATCTGCATATTAAAATGCCACCACAGTAATAGTGCAGGTTACAAAGCATCTTTCTACATACTTACTCTTGTTATCATATACACCCCCCCACTTGCTACCAAATATATTATCACACCAAGTATGAAAGTGGAGTTGTAATGCAAATAGCTTTCCCAGTTGCTCATTTTATTTAATACCATTGTGCCCATTTACTTGTGAGCAACTTAGTAATTACAAAGCACAATTCACATGTATCATGAAAGAATCTTTTATTGTTTATTATTATTCACTGTTTCTGGACTAAGTGATGTAATTTTGATTTACATAATGCTATCTTTGTTTTCTTGTATTTCCTTTACCGTGAAAAATCTCAGTACCTGGGTTGTGATTTCCCTTATTAAAAATCATGGTTACAAGTGTTTTGTAGTGGTGACAGTCACAGTCAATTAAAGCAAAACTGATCTGCTGTTATTCATAGAAATAATGAAGATATGAAAAAGACTTACAAATTTCATTTCTGTATTCTTTCTGTGAGATTTTTACAAGTGAGACAACTCCTGAATTATGGAAATAAAACTGTAGAATAAGACCTATAAACTTGATCATCTTTTACTCCACAAATGACTACAGAAACAAAATTTCATTATTATCTAAGGAACAGAAAAACATAGATATATTAGCTGCAATGGGTAGTGTATTAATGGTCATCCTCAAGATCATTATACATGTTTCACTTACTAGCTATTGATTCCTCTAATTAAATAGTATTCTCTTCCAAAAAGCTTGTGAAAAGTCAGAACACAATTTTAAATTAAAGCTAGCTTTACAAACTGATATTTTATTTATTTTTTATTATTAAAAAATAAAAATAAAAGAAAGGAGATTAAGATAAAAGAGGACATAACAACATAAAAACACAGGTAAGAACAGAACAATTTAAGCAACACAGTGTTTCACTACAAGGTAACCCAACATAACAGTAGCTACCATAGTGTCCCTTTCCTTGAAATATTTGAGTATAAATTCATATATTATAGCATCAAACACAACATGACAGTGTAAAACCATTCAAGAGAATGAAAATATTACAGCGTATTTAGAAGCAACTAACAGAAAATGAACAATGGTTTCTATATTTTCTCCTTGTCTATAAAAATTTTGTTTGTACTATCACATAAAACAAAATCCAATAAGATACAACATGATAAACTGATGGAGATGGAAGAACAAATGCTTCATGGGACTTCAAAATAAGATGATATTATATCACCACTACCTATTATAATGACTTGTTTTGTTAAAAATAACTGTTCATAACATTAAAGCCAATACAATCAAACAACCCAGAATAGAACTATTCCAATTAATGAAAACATTGTAAGACTTCAAAGCAATATAATGGGGAATCATGTTTACCGCATACTTTTATGTATTCTTACCATTTTACACTAGGGAAACTATTTGGTATTTATACATGTGAATTTGAATTATTTTGCTTATGTGTATGGTCTCAAGCTGTGTCCATTTATTTATAAATATCTCAATGTGATTATTCTTTATAGCTGAGAGTACTCCATTGTATAAAAATATCAGAAATTTTTTTTTATACATTCCACAGTTAATGGACACTTAGGTTGTTTCCAAGATCTGGCGATTACCAATTGTGCTGCTATAAACATAGGTGCACATATATCACTGTGGTATGATATCTTCAGTTTTTCTGGGAATATGCCTAGAAGTTGAAAAGCTGGAACAAATGGGACTTCCAACCCCAGCTTTTTGAGAAATCTTCAGACTCACCTCCGCAATGGTTGCACAAGTTTTCACTCCCACCAACAGTGCAGGAGAGTTTCTTTTTCCCCACAGCCTCTCCAGCATTTGTTGTTGGTAGTTTTCTTGACCCTAGCCATTCTTCCAGGAATGAGATGGAATCTCAGTGTGGTTTTAATTTGCATTTCTCTAATGAGTAATGATGATGAACATTTTTTGATGTTACTTATTTGCCATTTGCATTTCTTCACCTGAGAAGTGTGTATTCATCTCAAATGCCCATTTTCGGATTAGATCTTTGAATTTTGTGGGTCTGTTTTTTTTTTTTTTTTTTACTTCTTTATATGATTTAGACAGAAGTCCTTTGTCTGTGGGACAGTTCACTAAGATCTTTTCCCAGTTTGTCGGTTTTGTTTTCACTATGCTGAAGATTTCTTTTGACGTGCAGAAACATTTTAAGAAGAGGTGATCCCAGTTATTGATTCTGGGAAGTATTTCCCGTGCAGTTGGAGTCCTGTTCATGAATGCTCTACCTACCCCTATGTCTTCAAGGTTTTTATGAGATTTGTCTTTCAATAGATTTAGTGTTTCTCTTTTAATATTCAGATCTTTGATCTATATAGATTTTAATTTAGTATATGGTGATCAGCATGGGTCTAGTTTTACTTTTCAGCATGTGGAGAGCCAGGTTTTCCTACACAATTTATTAAAGATGTTGTCATTCTTCCAGTGAACATGTTTGGCCCCTTTATCAAAGATAAGGTGGTTGAGTGTGTTTGTAGTTGTGGTTGTATCTTCTAATCTATTCCATTGATATTTGGCTCTGTTTTTATTGCAGTACCTTGTTTATTTTACTACAGTCACTACAACTTCAAGTCAGGGATTGAATGTGTATAGCAGTTTTGGGAGAATGGCCATTTTCACAATAGTTATTCTTCCTATCCATGAGCAAGAGATGTCTTTCCACTTTCTGAGATGATCTTCAAATTCTTTTTTCAGTGTATTCCAATTTTCCTTGTATAGGTCTTTCACTTCTTTCATGAGAGTAATTACTAAATATTTCATTTTTTTGGTTGCTAGTGTGAAGGGTGAGGATTCTCTTATTTCTTTCTCTGTGATCTTGTTGAGTGTATAGAAATGCTATTGATTTTTGAGTATTGATTTTGTATCCAGCTACATTGCTAAATTTATTTATTATATCTAGGAGTCTTTCAGTGGAGATTTGGAGGTCTTTTAGGTAAAGTATTATGTCATCCACAAATAATGATAATTTAACTTCTTCTCTTCCTATCTTTATGCCTTTTATTTATCTCTCTTGTCTAATTGCTCTGGTTAGCATTTCCAGTACTATATTAAATAGGAGTGGTGATAAGGCACATCATTGTCTTGTGCCTGATTTTAAGGTAAAGGCTTTCAATTTTTTTCCACTTAGTATGATATTGGCTATTGTTTTGTCATAGACGGCCTTCATTATATTGAAGTAAAGACCATCTATTCCAATTTTCTGTAAGGCTTTTATCATAATTTTGTTGATATGATTGATTACATTTATTTATTTATTTATTTACATTTGTTGAACCATCCCTGCATGCCTGGGATGAATCCCACTTGGTCATGGTGGATAATCTTCTTTATGATTTGCTGTATCTTATTTGCCAATATTTTATTGAGGATTTTTGCATCTGTGTTCATTAGGGATATTGGCCTTTAGTTCTCTTTTTTAGTTGGGTATTTCTCAGCTTTTGGTACTAGAGTACTATTTGCTTCCAGGAATGACTTAGGAAGGATTGCTTCTGTTTCAATTTCATTGAAGAGTTTGCGGAGTTTTGGCAGGCAGTAAGTCTTCTTTGTATTTCTTGTAAAATTCTTCACTGAATTCATCTGGGCCTGGACTCTTCTTTGTAGGTACGGACTTAATTACATTATCAATTTCAGTAGTAGATATGAGGTTATTCAGCAGTTTTACATCTTCTTGACCTAGCCTTGTCATTATCTCATATGTTTCTAGGAATCTATCTACTTCTTCTGTGTTATCAAACCTATAACAGTAGAGGTTTTCAAAATAGGTGTTGATGATCTTCTGTAATTCTACAGAGTGAAAACTTCTGTAGTGATTTCTCCTTTTTCATTCCTTAAGCATGAATTTGAACTTTTTCTTCCCTTCTTAAAATAAGGTTGGCTAGAGGCTTATCAATTTTATTTATTCTTTCAAAGAATCAACTCTTTGATTCATTGATTCTTTGGATTGTTTTCTTAGTCTCTATTGCATTAATTTCTGCTCTGATTTTTATAATTTCCTTCTTCTTTTGGCTTTGGGCTTTACCTGCTCTTTTTTTTTTTTCTAGATGTTTGAGCTGTAGCATTAGGTTATTTATTTTTATTCATTCTGTTTTCCTGATGAGGGAACTCAGTGCATTAAACTTCCCTCTGAGGACAGCTTTCATTTCATCCCACAGATTTTGAAATGTTGTATTTGTATTTTTGCTTGCTTGTAGATATTGCTTAATTTCTTCTTTAATTTTCCCTGTGACACACTGAATACTCAAGAGTGTGCATTCAGTTTCCTTGTGTTTTGGGGATTTTTGCTGTATCATTCATCATTAATTTCTAATTTCATGCCACTATGATCTGATAATATACATAGGATAATTTCAACTCTTTTGCATTTATTTAAATATGTTCTGTGGGCTAATATATGTTCTATTTTAGAGAATGTCCCATGTACTGCTAAGAAGAATGTGTATTCTGAGGTTGTTCTGTGGGACACTCTGTATATATATATATATATATATATATATATATATCAAGTCAATTTGTTCACATGTGTGATTGAGTTCTGTTATTTCTTTGCTGATTTTCTGTCTGGTTGATCTGTCCCTTAATGTCAAAGTTGTGTTAAGGTCTCCTGTTATAATTGTGTTATTACTAATTTGTGTTAGTTATTCTGTAAAATTATGTAACTAATAATTTCTGTTAGTACTTGCTTTGTATAACTTGGTGCTCTGGAATTTGATGCATACATATTTAAGATTGCTGTCTCTTCCTCTTGAAGTTTTCCTCTAACCAGTATGTAATGACCTTCTTTATCTCTTCTGATCATTATTGCATTGAAGTTCACATTGTCTGCAAAGAGAATAGCTACCTTGACTTTTTGGGTGATTCCTGTTGCATGAAGTATTGTTCTCCATCCTTTGACTTTCAGTCTGTGAGTATCCTTTGGGTTAGATGGGTTTCTTGTAGACAGCTTATGGTTGGATGTTGTTTCTTGATCCATTCTGCCAGTCTGTTTCTTTTAACTGGTGACTTGAGATCATTTACATTAATGGTTATAACTCTTATATGTTGGTTTATTATTGACATGTTATCTTTCTGCTGTTGGATCTTTATCTTGTCATTCTCTTTAATTGTCTGCTTTGCTTAGTTTTTTTTTTTTTTTTTCATAAGTGTATCTAAACTGTCTTTCAGTATTCTTTGCAGGGTTGGCTTGGTGATCATGAAGTTCTTCAGCTCTTCTTTGTCATGGAAGTATCTTATTTCTCCATCGATTTTGAAGCACAGTTTTGCAGGGCACAGCAGTCTAGGTTAGAAGTCATTTTCCTTTAGGTTCTGAAATATTTCACTCCATGCTCTTCTTGACATTATTGTTTGTGCTGATAAGTCTGCTCTAATTCTGATAGGTTTTCCTTTATAGCTGATCTGTCTTTTCTCTGACAGCTTTTAATATTCTACTCTTATGTTGGATTTCTGAGACGGTGATTATTGTGTATGTGTGTGTAGTTTTATTTTGGTTATGATTATTTGAAGTTCCTTATGCTTTAATGGTCCTGATATCAGTTTCCATTCTCATGTTTTGGAAATTTTCAGCTGTTACATCTCTAAATATCCTCTTTTTTCATTTAAAGAGAGAAGAAAAAAAGAAAAAAAAGGACATAAAAAATAATGCAATAAAATGATACAAATAATACAGTATTTCTAGAAAAAAATACATACAGTACAAAATCACCAGTTAACAAGCTACACATTATCTTTCCAGAAACATTTGTCCATATCACTAAATTAAAGCATAAGGTGAACATTCATACAGTGGAATTGGAGACAGTTCCGTTCAATGATCCAACCAAAGCTCTGTTATATGGTTTTCCATCCTACACTCTCAAACATAGCTGCGGTTATATCCCTTAGTCCACCTTACTTTCCTCTCTTTTTTACAGTAACAATTAGACTTTAAGAGTTTTATTACTCTCACGGTTCTTATTACTTTTTTGAAGAGAATAAAAACAAATGTGACCAAGCAAAACAGAGTCAGTTAGAACAGAAGGGTAGGCATAGCACGTGATGCAAAAAGAGAATACCAGGTGAGCAAAAGTGGTTACCATTGTGCCTCTTGCTATTTTCAAATTGAGTTGTCTATATCATTAGGTATAATAGAATTGATCAAAACAATATGGAACAAAACCAATAAAATCTACAATGAGGACCTTACAGGACTTCAAAAAAAAAAAAAAAGATGGTGATAGTCAATCCATATTGGGCATCATAGTATATCTTATTGCCTTCAAAGTGATTCCCTATACCCTCAAACTTGATACTATCAAACCAAATAGAATATATAATAATCAGACAGAAAAAGATGGGGAGAGCAATACTGGGGTTCAAGTCATGTTAATAGGACAACAAAAAAGTTACTATAATATGTCCTGTTATTCTTTAATTTAGTTTGCCCTTAATTAAAAAAATGAGAAAATAGATTAATATAAAAATAGGGGGAAGACTGAGATAAGAGAGAATATTGTAATAGAACAATGCAGGGCAGAACCGAACAATTCAAGCAGCATTGTGTTTCACCACCATGTAATCTAACATAATAGATCAGAATAGTGCCTCTTTCCTTAAACTATTTGAGTGTAAATTCACATGCTATAATATCAAGCGTGTGTAGGCAGTGTGAAGCCTTTCAAGAGAATGCAAGAATTACAGGGTATTTAGAACCTGCTAATAGAAATCAAACAATGGTTTCTATATTATCTCTTTGCCTATAAAGAAGTTTTGTTGATACTATAGCATATAGTGAAATATAGTATGATACAACGTGTTAAAATCAGTGGAGACAGATGTAAATACAGCCTGATGGGACTTTAAAACAAGACTATATTAAATCAACACTAGCTTTTATGTTGTGTTGCTTTTTTCAAAATAGCTATTCGTGCTATCATAGATCGAACAACCCAGGTTAAAACCATTGTGGTTAATGAGTGAAAACATTATATGGCTTCAAACAAATATGATTGGGAATCATGATTACCACATACTTCTATGTTTTCTTATCATTTGTTACACTAGGGAAACTATTTGGTATTTATACATGTGAGTTTGATTTATTTCACTTGTGAGTATGGTCTCAAGGTGTGTCCATTTATTTATAAATGCCTCAATGTGGTCATTCTTTATATCTGAGTAGTACTCCAATGTATAAAAATACCACAAATTTTTTAACCATTCTTCAGTTGATGTACATTTAGGTTGTTTCCAAGAGCTGCCTATTACAAATTGTTCTGCTATAAACATAGATGCACATATATCACTGTGGTATGATGCTTTCAGTTCCTCTGGGAATATGCCTAGAAGTACTATAGCTTGGTCATATGGGCTTCCAGGCCTAGAAAACTCCAGACTGACCTCCACAATGGTTGCACTCATCTACACTCCCACCAACAGTGCAGTTCCTTCATCTCCACAGCTTCTCCAGCATTTGGTGTTGTTGGTTTTTTGATCTTGGCCATTCTTTCAGGAGTGAGATGAAATCTCAGTGTGGTTTTGACTTGCGTTTCTCTAATGACCAATGATGATGAACATTTTTCATATATTTACTTGCCATTTGTATTTCTTCTTCTGAGAATTGTTTATTCATCTCAGATGCCCATTTTTGGATTTGGTCTTTGAATTTTGGGGTCTGATTTTTTTTTTAATTCTTTATATGCTTTAAACAGAAGTCCATTGACTGAGGGGCAGTTCACTAATATTTTTTCCCAGTTTGTGGGTTTTCTTCTCACCACACTGGAGACTTCTTTTAACATGCAGAAATTTTTTAATAAGAGGTGATCCCAGTTATTGATTCTGGGAAGTATTTCCCGTGTAGTTTGAGTCCTGTTCATGAATTCTCTACCTAATCCTATATCTTCAAGGTTTTTACCCAATTTGTCTTCCAATAGATTTAGTGTTTCCGTTTTAATATTCAGATCATTGATCCATTTAGATTTTGTTTTAGTACATGGTGATAGGCATGGGTCTAGTTTTAGCTTTCACATATGGAGAGCTAGTTTTTACAGCACCATTTATTAAAGACAATGTCATACTCCCAGTGAACCTGTTTGGCCCCTTTATCGAAGATAATTTGGTTGAGTGTGTTTGCAGTTGTGGTTGTATCTTCTAATCTATTCCACTGATCTTCAGCTCTGTTTTGATTTCAGTTCCATGTTGCTTTTACTACGGTTGCTTTGTAGTACAATTTCGAGTCAGGGATTGTGATACCTCCTGCCTTGCCTTTGCTGCCAGAACTGTCCTTGCTATTCTAGGTCTCTTCTCACTCCAGATGAATTTTGGAGTGATTTCTAGAGTTCTATGAGGTATGTTGATGGTATTTTTATCAGGATTGCATTGATTCTGTATAAAAGTTTTGAGAGAATGGCCATTTCACAATATTTATTCTCCCTATCCATGAGCAAGGGATGTTTTTCCATTTTCTGATATCATCTTTAATTACATTTTCCGTTGTAATATACTTTTCCCTGTGCAGATATTTCACTTCTTTCATGAGAGTAATTCCTTGATATTTTGTTTTTTGGTTGCTAGTGTGAAGTGTCTGGCTTCTCTTATTTCTCTTTCTGTGGCTTTGTTGTTAGTGTATAGAAATGGTATGGATTTTTGAGTACTGATTTTAGAGCCAGCTACATTACTAAATTTATTTATTATATCTAGCAGTCTTTCAATGGAGTTTTGGGGATCTTCCATATAGAGGATCATGTCATCTGCAAATAGCAATAGCTTAACTTCTTGTTTTGCTATCTTTACACCTTTTATTTCTCTCTCTCTTGTCTAATTTCTCTGCTTAGTATTTCCAGAACTATATTAAATAGGAGTGTTGATTAGGGACATCCTTGTCTTGTGCCTGATTTTAAAGTAAAGGCCTTCAATTTTTGGCCATTTACTATGATATTGGCTGTTGGTTTGTCATAGATGGCCTTTATTATATTGAGGTAAAGACCATCAATTCATATTTTCTGCATGGTTCTTATCATGAATGAATGTTGGACCTTAACAAAAGCATTTTCTGCATCTATAGAAATGATCATGTGATTCTTACTTTTGGCTCTATTGATATGGTGTATTACATTTATTGATTTATGTATATTGAACCATCCCTGCATGCCTGGGATGAATCGCAATTGGTCATGGTGTATGATCTTCTTGATGATTTGCTGCTTCCTATTAGCCAACATTTTACTGAGGATTTTTGCATCTGTGTTCATTAGGGAGATTGGTCTGTAGTTCTCTTTTTTAATTGGGTCTTTCTCAGGTTTGGTACTACAGTCATATTTGCTTCCAGGAATGACTTAGGAAGGATTGCTTCCCTTTCAATTTCATTGAAGAGTTTCAGGAGTGTTGAAATTATGTCTTCTTTGTATTTCTTGTAGAATTCTGCAGTGAATACATCTGGGCCCGGACTCTTCTTTGTAGGTACGGATTTAATTACCTTTTTGATTTCATTAATAGAAATTGGATTATTCAGTGGATTTACATGTTCTTGACCTAGCTTTGGTTCATCGTATGCTTCTAGGAATCTGTCCATTTCCTCTGTGTTATCAAACTTTTGAGAGTAGAGGTTTTCAAAATAGGTGTTGATGATATTCTGCATTTCTATATGGTCTGTAGTGATTTCTCCTCTTTCATTCCTTATTGCATGAATTTGAGCTTTTTCTTCTACATCCACCTCCCCATCCTGGCTACACATGGAGAACTGTGGAGCTTCCAACGAGTGGGCGGGCGCATGCTATCCCAGGAGCCCAGCCTGATTAAGACTCCTGCACCACACCATCAGTGTGCAGAGGAGGGGCTGGGCAGATCTGGGGCACCTGTATCAGCCTCCACGTGTGTCTGGAGGACTGTGGATGTCTCAGAAGGCAGTGGAGCATCACAGGTTACAGAGGCCCTGCAGCCTGTGGTGAGTGCTCAGGACACTCTGCCCAAAGCCCAGACTGTTTGGGTCCCTCCAGGCTTCCAGGTGCAGTGAAGTGGAGAGGTGGGATTGAGGCATCTTTATCTGCTTCCGCATCCCGGGTGTGCTTGGAGAGCTGGGGAGCTTCCAACGGGCAGGTAGGCGCACGGTGTACCTAAGGCCCAGCTTATCTGGAACTGCAGAGTTCTGAGCAGGCAGAGGAGGGCCACTGGTTCTGTAGGCTCAGAAGCTTGGGGTAATGGGTGCCAGAGTCTCAAGAGATGCAAACATAGAAGGGGATTTCCAACAGACCCTAAGGAAGCTTTCAAATAACACTTGAAACACAGAAATATAGGAAAATGACAAAACGAAAGACCAAATTATAACCTCAAACCTCCAGCCCATCTCAAGAAACCCTAGGAGCAGTGTATATAGAAGAAAATATATGCCATTCACCTCAGATATCGGACACAATAGTTACTGAAGTTAACAAGCAACTCCAGGAAGCATTAAAGAAATTCAAACTCGAAATAATCTCCCAGGTAAAAGAAGAAATAATAAAAGAAATGAAAGACATTCTGAATATACCTAAAGAAAACACAGATAAAAAATTGGAGGAACTAAACAAAAAGATAGAATCCCTAGACGAGCAATATAAGAAACAAACAGAATACATAATGCAGATGCACAGAGATATACAGGATATAAAAAACCCCACTGAAAGTTGTAAAAACCGCCTCAATAAAAGTGAAGATAGAATTTCAGACCTTGAAGACAGGATTGCACCTAGCGAACAAAGGAAAGATCTTTTAAAAATAACAAGGAATAATGAAACAACAATTCAACAACTGCAAGATGATGCAAAGAAAAACAATGTAAGAATGATAGGGATTGATGAAAAAGAAGGGGACAACATAAAGGATGTCAAGAGGATATTTAGAGAAGTAATTGCTGAAAATTCCCCAAGCATGAGATCAGAAACTGACATCAGGTTCAGTGAAACCTATAGAACTCCAAATAGTCATAACCAAAATAAAACTACAACAGGACATATAATAATCACCACCCCAGAAATCCAGAACAAGAATGGATTATTAAAATCTGTCAGAGAGAAAAGATGGATCACATATAAAGGGAAACCTATCAGAATCACAGCAGACTTCTCAGCACAAACAATAAAGTCAAGAAGAGCATGGAGTGAAGTATTCCAGATCCTAAAGCAAAATGATTTCCAAACTAAATTGATGTATCCTACAAAACTATCATTCAAAATTGATGGTGAAATACGATATTTACATGACAAAGAAAAGGTGAAGAACTTCATGAACACCAAATCAACCCTGCAAATAATATTGAAAGACAGTTTAGATACACAAAGGAAAAAACCACTAAGCAAAGCAGATAATTAAACAGAACAGAAAGATAAAGATGCAACAGCAGAGAAATAACATGTCAACAATAAATCAGCATTTAACAGTAATAACCATCAATGTAAATTTTCTCAATGCACCAGTCAAAAGAAACACACTAGCAGAATGGATCAAGAAACAAAATCCAACCGTATGCTATTTACTGGAAACCCATCTAACCCAGAAGGATACTCACAGACTGAAAGTCAAAAGAATGGAAAACAATACTTCATGCAGCAGGAATCCAAAAGGCAGGAGTAGCCATTCTGTTTGCAGACAACGTGAACTTTAAACCAACAATGACCATAAAGGACAAAGAAGGCCACTACATCCTCATAAGGGGAAAACGCCAAGAGGAAGAGATAACTAGCTTAAATATATATGCACCAAACTCCAGAGCACACAGTTATATAAAACAACTATTAACAGAAATGAAAACTCAAAATCTCAGTAACACAATTCTAACAGGAGCCCTTAATATGCCATTGACACCAAGGGACAGATCAACCAGACAGAAAATGAGCAAAGAAATAACAGAACTGAATCACACCTGCGAACAAATGGATTTGATAGACATATACAGAATGTTCCACCCAACAACATCAGAATACACTTTTTTCTCAGCAGTACATGCATCATTCTCTAAAATAGACCATATATTAGCTCACAGAACATATTTAAACAAATGCAAAAGAGTTGAAACAATCCCTTGCATGTGATTGGATCATAGCACACTGAAATTAGAAATTAATGATAAAAGATACTGCAAAAATCCCACAAACCCATGGAAACTGAATAACACACTCTTGAGTAATCAGTGGGTCACAGAAGAAATTAACGAAGAAATTAAACAAAACCTGAAAGAAAATAAAAATGCAGATACAACTTACCAGAATTTGTGGGATGCAATGAAAGCCATCCTCAGAGGAAAATTTTGCACTGAGTTCCCACATCAGGACATCAGAACGAATACAAATAAATAACTTGATGCTACACCTCAAACAGCTAGAAAAAGAAGAGCAAGTCAAGCCCAAAGCCAAAAGAAGAGAGGAAATTATAAAAATCAGAGCAGAAATCAATGCAATAGAGACTAAGAAAACAATCCAAAGAATCAACAAATCAAATAGTTGGTTATTTGAGAGAATAAATAAAATCGATAAGCCCCTAGCCAACCTTATTAAAAAAAGGGAAGAAAAAGTTCAAATTCATGCAATAAGAAAAGAAAAAGGAGAATCACTACAGACCCAATAAAAATACAGAAGATCATCAACACCTATTTCAAAAACCTCTACTCTCAAAAGATTGATAACACAGAAGAAATAGACAGATTCTTAGAAACCTATGAAGTTCCAAAGCTACGTCAAGAGGATGTAAAACTGTTGAATAACCCAATCTCTGTTAATGAAATTGAAAATGTAATTAAGTCCTTACCTACAAAGAAGAGCCCATGTCAAGATGGATTCACTGCAGAATTCTACAAGAAATACATGAAGACATAATGCTGACACTCCTCAAATTGTTCAATGAAATTGAAAGGGAAGCAATCCTTCCTAAATCATTCTTGGAAGCAAATATTACTCTAGTACCAAAAACTGAGAAAGCCCCAACTAAAAAAGAGAACTATAGACCGATCTCCCTAATGAACACAGATGCAAAAATCCTCAATAAAATATTTGCAAATAGGATGCAGCAAATCATCAAGGAGATTATACACCATAACCATGTGGGATTCATCCCAGGAATGCAAGCATGGTTCAACATATGTAAATCAATAAATGTAATCCACCATATCAACAAAGCGAAAAGTAAGAATCACATGATCATTTCTATAGATGCAGAAAAAGCTTTCGATAAGGACCAACATTTATTCATCATAAGAACTTTACAGAAAATTTGAATAGACGGTCTTTACCTCAATATAAGAAAGGCCATTTATGACAAACCAACAGCCAGCATCATACTAAATGGCGAAAAATTGAAAGCCTTTACTTTAAAATCAGGCACACGACAAGGATGTACTTTATCACCACTACTATTTAATATAGTACTGGAAGTACTAGCCAGAGCAATTAGGCAAGAGAGAGAAATAAAAGGGGTAAAGATAGGAAAAGAAGAAGTTAAATTATCATTGTTTGCAGATGACATGATACTCTAAACAGAAGACCCACTAAACTCCATTGAAAGACTCTTAGATACAATAAATAAATTCAGTGATGTGGCTGGATATGAAATCAATACTCAGAAATCAATAGCATTCCTATACAGGAACAACAAAATCACAGAGAGGGAAATAAGAGAAATTACACTCTTCACATTAGCAAGCAAAAAAATGAAATATTTAGGAATTACTCTTATGAAAGTAGTGAAAGACTTATACAGTGAAAATTATAGTACACTAAGAAAAGAAATTGAAGATGATCTCAGAAAATGGAAAGACATCCCTTGCTCATGGATAGGAAGAACAAACATTGTGAAAATGGCCATTCTCCCAAAACTGTTATACAGATTCAATGCAATCCCAATAAAAATACCATCAACATACCTTATAGATCTGGAGAAATCACGCCTAAATTTCATCTGGAACCAGAAGAGACCTAGAATAGCAAAGGCAATTCTAAGCAGCAAAGACAAAGAAGGAGGCATCACAATCCCTGACTTGAAGTTATACTACAAAGCAACAGTAGTAAAATCAACATGGTATTGGAATCAAAACAGAGCCAAAGATCAATGGAATAGATTAGAAGATACAACCACAACTACAAACACACTCAACCACCTTATCTTTGATAAAGGAGCAAAGCAGGTTCACTGGAAGTACGACAGTCTCTTTAATAAATGGTGTTGGAAAAACTGGCTCTCCATTTGCCAAAAATTAAAGCTAGACCTATGTCTATCACCATGTACTAAATTAAAATCTATATGGGTCAACGATCTGCATATTAAAACAGAAACACTAAATCTATTGGAAGACCCTAGGGCAGAAACTTGAAGACATAGGGGTAGGTAGAGAATTCATGAACAGGACTCAAATCGCATTGGAAATACTTCCCAGAATCAATAACTGGGACCACTTCTTATTAAAAAGTTTCTGCACATCAAAAGAAATCTCCAGCATAGTGAAAAAAAAAAACCAACAGATTTTAGTTAACTCTCTCTCAGACAAGGGACTCTAGTCTAAAACATATAAAGAATTTAAAAAAACTCAGACCCCCAAAATTCAAATATCCAATCCAAAAATGAGCATCTGAGACAAATATGCACTTTCAGATGAAGAAATGCAAATGGCAAATAAATACATGAAAAAATGTTCATCATCATTGGTCTTAGAGAAATGCAAATTAAAACCACACTGAGATACCATGTCACTCCTGAAAGAATGGCCAGGATCAAGAAAACCAACAACTACAAATGCTGGAGAGGCTGTGGGGAAAAAGGAACTCTCCTACACTGTTGGTGGGAGTGTAGACTGATGCAGCCTTTGTGGAGGTCAGTCTGGAGATTTCTCTGAAAGCTGGGATTGGAAGTCCCATTTATTCCAGCTATTCTATTTCTAGGCATATTCCCAGAAAAACTGAAAGCATCATACCACTGTGATATATGTGCACCTTTGTTTATAGCAGCAGAATTTGTATTCGCCAGATCTTGGAAACAACCCAAGTGTCCATTAACTGAGGAATGGATAAAAAGTTGTGGCATTTCTATACAATGGAGTATTATTCAGCTATAAAGATGGATCACATTGAGATATTTATCATTAAATGGGCGCAGCTTGAGACCATACTCATAAGTGAAATAAACAATCTTGCATGTGTGAATACCGAATAGTTTCCTTAATGTAAGTAATGATTCAAATATATAAACGTAGGTGGTAATCATGATTACCCATTATGTGGCCTTGAAGTCTTATAATGTTTTCACTTACTAATTGGAAAGGCTTTATTCTCGGCTGCTTGATATGGAAATATTTGAAGCTATATTTTATGAAGTTTTATTCAAGTATTTCAAGGAAAAAGACAGACACTATGGTAGTACTATTAAGTCGGGTTATTTGGTGGTGAAGCACTAGGTTGCTGAAACAGTCATGCTTTGACCTGTATTGTTGTATTGTTATGTCCTGTTTTATCTCAATCTCTCCCTTATTCATTACAAAAATTATTTAGTTATTTTCATGTTTTTTTTAGTTAAGCAAAAAAATTTTTAAAAATTAGCACGATATATAATAGTAACAATTTTGATTTCCTATTAACTTGTTTTGAAGTCCTGTAATACTCCCACTATCTTGTTTTGACTGATTAGACTCGGTTCCATTCTGTATGATAGTATCAAGTTTGAGGGTATAGGCAACTACTTTGAAGGCTATAAGATTCACTAAGATGTCCATTCAGGCTTGACTATTGTCTCCTTTGGAAGTCCTGTAATGTTTACAATGCTTAAGTTTTGTTGGTCTTGTTCTCTACTGTTTTGTTCAACTTTATAATATCTAATGAGATAGACAATTCTTTTTAAGGAAACAAGAGATATTGTTGATAACCATTGTTGATAACCTTTTACTCTGTTTTACATCATGTGCTATGTCTATCCTTGGTTTTGACTGACAGCTTTGTTTTGCCATATTTGACTTCATTCTCTCCCCCCCCAAAAAAAAAGTAATAAGAACTAAGGAGTAATAACACCCAAAATGTGTAAATTTTGTTGTAAAAAAGAGAGGGAAAAAAGAGCTCTAAAGATACAACAGCAATAGTGTTTAAAGGTGTTACATAGCTGATCATATTAATATTTTTGGCTGGATCATTGAACACAACTGTTTGAAGTCTCACTGTTTGAATGTCCACTTTGTATGTTTTGATACTGTGATTTGAGCAACTATCTCTAAGATGATAATATGTAATCTATTACCTGGGGATTTCTTAGTTTTTTTTTTTTTTTTTTTTTTTTTTTAGTTCTGTATTACTTGTACCCTTACACCAATTTGTTTTGTTTTGTTTTGTTTTCTCTTTTTCCTTTTAAATAAAATTTAAAAAAAAAGAATTATGTGACTGTCATAATAATGATAATGCCATGACTGGCAATAAACAGAATTGCACATCTTTTAAAAGAATCATAAAATAGTGAAAGTAGCAAATAACAATCTTTGAAATACGCAATTTGCTACCTTTTTTTTTTTTGCCCTCAAAGATAATAAATGGATCTTCTGGCCCATATGGTGTATTTATTTTTTAGAAAAATTATTAAAACTTCATATATTATTAAGAGAAAAATAACTGTTATAATATTATTAGTCTTTCTGAGTTATAGAAAATTTTGTGTGACTTTCATTAGCTGGAAATGTTACATTTATTCAAATCAGGAATTTTAAAGGTTATGAAGACTGTAAAGCTTTGTCTGGTTTTCCTCTCCACAGTAATTTAAACCTATTTCCCTTAAACAGTATAACAAAAGTATGTACACATATTTCAAAATATTTATTGAGTGAAGCTGCTAGATTTGATGGATGAATATAATAAAAATAAGACATACATATTCATTCTCGAATAAAGTTCATTTGCAGGTGGAAGAGAAGAATGATCCCCAAGTGAGTAGGTAATTATAGCCAGTAATTATATGAGAAGTTCTCAAAAGTGAGTAGGATAATATATGGTAAAGTATAAACTAGATATTGTAGACTGAAAGAGTTAGTTTGAATAAAACAATCAATGGATGTGTCTTATGGGGAACATTTTATTGAGAAAATCCCTTTTACTGAGGAAATCAAAGGTAAGTTTTGATTAATCTTGAAAAAGCAAATAAAATAAGATAGTAGGAAATGTCTTTTCTATCAAAATTAATTTTGTCCATTCCTCTTTTAAGGATTTTTAACTTACATACTATTCTATTTTTGAAGTTTGTGAATATTAATTTAGATGACACTTTCCTTGTGAATATAAATGACAAAATCTGGGTTATTTTCAGGGTCATTAAGACTTTTGTGAATAATTTGTCATTTTCATTTAATATATCATGCTGTTCTGTGTAAACTAGAGAATACATTCTGTTGTAATTAAACTTTTTTAAAAATCACAAAGCCTGTCTTTTGTTAATCATATTTATTGAGATAAAACATTTTCATGCAATACAAAGATTTCTTTGGTGGGGGGTACCAGGGCTTGTACTTTGTTCCTTGGTGGGGGGTACCAGTGGGTACCTTGTACTTGCCATGCAGGCACTTGTACCACTGAGCTAAATCCCTGACTAGATTTTATTTTTTTAATAACCAAAAATCTTTTAAATTCTTAGTTTTAAGAAATATTAAATGTGATGGTTGTATAGCTGACAAGCATCTTCTTTTGATAAAAGCTTTTTTATTAGTACAAATTTTTCACTGTTATCTAGTTTCAAGATAGTGACCATTTCATCTACCCTACAGCTACTAACAGCCATATAGAAGTCCCTATTGTTAGTTGTCAATATTTGTGCTTACTTTCCATTGTGTTTAACCTATGGTTATACAGAGTAGAGCTAATAAGATAGCAGGATAAGTTAGCAGAAATATCTTTTAAATGACTCTTGCAGTGTTTCTATAATTTGGTATTTATGAAACAGGTCTGGAAATCAGAATATTTTAGAGACAAACTGTGTTTTCTGTTTTCTAAAGTAATTTTTAAATTTTTAAAAAATACATTTAATTTAGTCATTTTCCTCTAATATTTGCATTTGAGTGAAAGCCGTTAGAAAAGTATTTAGTATGCAACAAAAAATGACCTATCCCATACTGGAGCAGTTATATTATACAGCAGTATAGCATTTTAATATCTGATTCATTGGACTGCACCAGTTTGTCATGGCCTGCAGTAACTATTTAGTAATAGCATTTGAGCTCTTATGACCTGTCCAAATTTTATTTCCTCTACAATCATTTGCATGCCATTGAAATCCAGATGCTGGCTGGAAAACATAATTCAGAGTAGAAAATTAATAAAACAAAGGTCTAGACCTTTAAAAAGCAATCTTCCTTCTACCATACAGGAAAAAGCACTGTCTCGGTGAGTAAACAGTATATAAGTTTGGTTCTGAGTCCAAATGTCGTTGCATTTGACCAGACCAATTTCAGGAAAAGCACTGTTCATTCAATGCATTTTCCTTACTGAAAACTTATCATATGAATAAAAAATGGAAATGAATAATAGTACTTAAATATAACATAGAATAATGTGTATATCAATTTATCTTGTACAGTTTAATACTGATGATGAAACTTAAATTCTTTTGGATCTTATCACTAAGCATCAGAAATTCTTTCAAAATTTTACACTACAACAGTGACTTGTAATTTCTAATACTGGATTTGCATATTCATAATGCAATTTGGGTTCTAATGCTTTTGACCGCTAGGGAACTCTTGAGGTAATTATGTTAATTTCCATTATGTTCCCCAATGTTGTCTCCATACTAGTGATTGCTTATGAGAGTTAATATTTTGCTGTTTAAAAAGTATTAAAATAACAAAATTTGTTTCTAAGAAGTTGTATTATTTTATAAAATATATTCTTCTATGTAAATATTAAGGAAATTGACAGATTACAACTGAATTACTATCAATGGTTTTGCTTATATTTTAATTCCTTTCCATTCAAAATTGTCATATCATATTTCCTGTAAAAATTCATTGAGTATGTCCACATGAAAATGCTACAGTGTTTTATTTCCTTTTTGGCCACATTAACAATGTCATGGTTTCTTGACAAATTTACCTGTAGTAGTATACAAAGTATAGATGATATAAAAGAAAAAACAGATGAATTCCACACCCTTGTTGGTATAACTTCTAAATACAATTACTAAAAATTCTCTAGCTAGTAATTACAGATTTGAGTACCTAATAAGACATAAAAGATAAATAGTAAAAAAGTATGCCTTTTATTTAACCTGCAAATGTAAAATTAACTTTAAGTCTGAATTTTAACAAGAAAGTACATTCTGAATGTTTACAAGAAAGTCAACTTGCACATCCTATTAGAAACACTTGATTCTTTTCCTTCTTTTTTTCAATAAGTTAGGTAAATTTCAATTGTGGAAATTTTATCCTAACTTTCTCTAGTTAACTTTATTTTACTCAAATAAAAGGTATCAAATAAGGTTTGCTTTTAATAAAAATAGTGAAGGCATTCAAAACACTATGGGCACTGTAAGAAATTACCGAATTCTTCTTCATAAGTACAATGCTTGACATAGAAAGCTCTTAGAGGGACATCAAGATGAATAAATACAAGTGAGACACTGGTAATGAATTAGGTTTGCTAGGAGTTAGTATATTCATTTTAATAATGATCAGAATGTTAACTTTCTAAGACATTCTATTATGAAAATTGATTTAATTAAAGAGTGTTGCAATTCTTTATAAATGTTATTTACATAACAAATATTCTCACTGAACAGAAGGAAAAGTATTGCTTATAAAAGCCCAACATAGTTAGTTCTAAAGCTTTTCTTATAAAGGTATCTCCTAACTCAGAGTCATAATTGGGAACCTCAGTGACAACCTTAATTTAAGAGTAATGAGTCACTGCAGAAATTTTAAAAAGGGGATTTTCATTCATTGAAATCTAGAATAAATAACAATGAACTAATGAATCAAAGCTATCATAATGTTTAGCTTGTGATTATATTTTTTATCTATTTATGTGTTTTTGGCACTGGGGATCAAACTCATCTTGCGCTTGCCAGGCAGGTGCGTATACTGCTGAGCTAAATCCCTGGCCCATGTTTTTGACTTTATAAAAGCTCTTATTTAAATATAATTGAAATGTGTTATGAGCAGGTATTAATTCCCTACAGTGAATGTAATCATTCTCTATTGCAAACATGAGCATAACTGTTTGCAGTAGATAATGAGGAAACATGTTTGCAGTAGATAATGATTACAATGAATGTAATCATTTACTGCAAACATGTGGATAACAACATGCAATATGTTATGGTTGGTATTTGGATACCCCCCAAGTGTCATGCAATCATGAATGCAGTTGAGTCTGGTGCTTGTGATTGGTTTGTTTACTTGCACTGGGATTGTTGGTGTGAATGCTGCAGTGCCCAGGGTGGAGCTGGCACACAGTGTAAGGGCAGGAAGAAGCCATGTCTTTCCTTTTTTTGTTTGGTTTGACAATGAATGGCTGCTTCTCCATGCCATTCTGCCTTGGAGCCAGCTGAATATGGACTCAAACCAAAACTGTAAGAAATAAACATTGCTTTCTCTAATTTTGAGGACCAGGTATTTTGTCTCCACAATGACAGAAAGTAACCAAGACACAATATACCTACGATTGTTAAACCCCTATCATCATATTTTGAAATCCTATATTATTATTTTGTTGCTGCTATTACTTTGCTTTTGATGTTTTTCTAAACAGCGTGTTTGCTTTTTGATTATTCTGTTTTTCTCCTTAAAATAAAGAAAAAGAGAAATCAAATAAAAGTCTTTTCTGGAGCAAAAAAAAGTGCAGTTAAAAAATGTACTAACAGAGGGCTGGGTGGGTCTAGGGCACCTGCATCTGCCTCCCTGTGTGTCTGGAGGACTGTGGATTTCTCAGCAAGCAGGCAAGCCTCACCAGTTCCAGAGGCCCTGCGGCCTGCGGTAAGTGCCCAGTGCACTGTGCCCCAAGCCCAGACTGTTCGGGACTTTCTAAGCTTCCGGGTGCAGTGAAGTGGCTAAGTGGGCCCCAGGCGCCTACATCTGCCTCTCCATTCTGGCTGCACTCGGAGAACTGTGGAGTTTTGACCAAGCAGGCCAGCTCACAGTGTCCTTAGGGCCCTGCTTATCTGGGACTATAGAGTTCTAAAAAGGCAGAAGAGAGCCACTGGTTCCAGACTCCCAGTGGACTGGGGGAACTGGGTGCCAGAGTCCCAGGAGCTGCAAACATAGAAGTGGATTTCCAACAGACACTGAGGAAGCTTACAAATAACACTTGAAACACAGAAATATAAGAAAATGACAAAACGAAAGACCAAATTACAACCTCAAACCTCCAGCCCAACTCAAGAAACACTAGGAGCGATGTATATAGAAGAAAATGTATGCCATACACCTCAAATATCAGACATAATAGCTACAGAAATAAACAACTCCAGGAATCTTTACAGGAATTCAAACTCAAAATAATCTCCCAGGTAAAAGAAGAGATGATAAAAGAAATGAAAGAGATTTTGAATATATCTAAAGAAAATACAATTTAAAAATTGGAGCAAATGAACAAAAAGATAGAATCCCTAGATGAGCAATATTAGAAACAAACAGAATACATAATGCAGATGCACAGAGATATACAGGAAATAAAAAACTCAATTGAAGCTGTAAAAACTGCCTCAATGAAAGTGAAGATAGAATTTCAGACCTTGAAGACAGGATTGCAGCTGGTGAACAGGAAAAGAAAGATCTTTTAAAAATAACAAGGAATCAGGAAATAACAATTCAACAACTGCAAGATGATGCAAAGAAAAAACAACATAAGATTGATAGGGATTAAAGAAAAAGAAGGGGACAACATAAAGGATGTCAACAGGATATTTAGAGCAGTAATAGCTGAAAATTTCCCAAGTGTGAGATCAGAAACCGACATCCGGTTCAGTGAATCCTATAGAACTCCAAATAGTCATAACCAAAATAAAACTACAACCAGACATATAATAATCACCATCCGAGAAATCCTACACAAGAAGAGATTATTAAAAGCTGTCAGAGAGAAAAGACGGATCACTTATAAAGGGAAACCTATCAGAATCACAGCAGACTTATCAGCACAAACAATAAAGTCAAGAAGAACATGGAGTAAAGTATTCCAGATCCTAAAGCAAAATGATTCCCAACCTAGAAATGATGTACCCTAAACTACTTTTGTTCAAAATTGATGGTGAAATACGATAATTCCATGACAAGGAACACCTGAAGAACTTCATGAACACCAAGCTAACCCTGCAAAAAATATTGAGAGACAGTTTAGATACACAAAGGAAAAAACCACTGAACAAAGCAGATAATTAAACAGAACAGAAAGATAAAGATGCAACAGCAGAGAGATAACATGTCAACAGTAAGCAAATATGTAACAGTTATAACCATTAATGTAAATGGTCTCAATGCAACAATCAAAAGAAACAGACTAGGAGAATGGATCAAGAAACAAAATCCAACCATATGCTGTTTACAGGAAACCCATCTAACCCAGAAGGATACTCACAGACTGAAAGTCAAAAGAATGGAAAACAATACTTCATGCAGCAGGAATCCAAAAGGCAGGAGTAGCCATTCTGTTTGCAGACAACATGAACTTTAAACCAACAATGATCATAAAGGACAAAGAAAGTCACCACATACTCATTAGGGGAAAACTCCAAAAGGAAGAGATAACTATCTTAAATATATATGCACCAAACTCCAGAGCACCCAGTTATATAAAACAACTATTAACAGAAACGAAAACTCAAAATCTCAGTAACACAATTGTAACAGGAGACCTTAACATGCCTTTGGCACCACGGGACAGATCAACCAGACAGAAAATGATCAAAGAAATAACAGAATTGAATCACACTTGTAAACAAATGGACTTGATAGACATATACAGAATGTTCAACCCAACAACATCAGAATACACATTTTTCTCAGCAGTACATGGGTCGTTCTCTAAAATAGACCATATATTATCTCACAGCACATATTTAAACAAATGCAAAGGAGTTGAAATCATCCCTTGCATGTTATCAGATCATAGCACTTTGAAATTAGAAATTAATGATAAAAGATACTGCAAAAATTCCACAAACACATGGAAACTGAATAACACTATTGAGTAATCAGTGAGTCACAGAGGAAATTAAAGAAGTTAAGCAATACCTACAAGAAAATGAAAATACAGACACAACTTACCGGAATCTGTGGCATGCAATGAAAGGCATCCTCAGAGGAAAATTTATTGCACTGAGTTCCCACATCAGGAAATCAGAATGAATACAAATTAATAACTTGATGCTACACCTCAAACAGCTAGAAAAAGAAGACCAAGTCAAGCCCAAAGCCAAAAGAAGGGAGGAAATTTTAAAAATTAGAGCAGAAATCAATGCAATAGAGAATACGAAAATAATCCAAAGAATCAACAAATCAAAGACTGGTTCTTTGAAAAATAAATAAAATCAATAAACCACTAGCCAACCTTATTTTAAAAAGGGAAGAAAAAGCTCAAATTCATGCAATAAGAAATGAAAAAGGTGAAATCACTACAGACTCTACAGAAATACAGAAGATCATCAACACCTATTTTGAAACCTCTACTCTCAAAAGTTTGATAACACTTAGAAACATATAAAATACCAAAGCTAGATCAAGAGGATGTAAAACTGTTGAATAACCCAATCTCTATTAATGAAATTGAAAATGTAATTAAATCCTTACCTACAAAGAAGAGCCCAGGCCCAGATGAATTCACTGCAGAATTCTACAAGAAATACAAAGAAGACTTAATGCCGACACTCCTCAAACTATTCAAGAAATTGAAAGGGAAGCAATCCTTCCTAAGTCATTCCTGGAAGCAAATAACGCTCTAGTACCAAAACTTGGGAAAGACCGAACTAAAAAAGAGAACTATAGATCAATCTTCACAATGAACACAGATGTAAAAATCCTCAATAAAATATTGGCAAACAGGATGCAGCAAATCATCAAGAAGATTATACACCATGACCGAGTGGGATTCATCCCAGTAGTGCAGGGATGGTTCACCATATGTAAAACAATAAATGTATTCCACCATATCAATAAAGCCAAAAGTAAGAATCACATGATCATTTCTATAGAGGCACAAAAGCCTTTGATAATTTCCAACATTCATTCATGATAAGAATTTACAGAAAATTGGAATAGATTGTTTTTGCCTCAATATAATAAAGGCAGTTTATGACAAACCAACAGCCAGCATCATACTAAATGGCCAATAATTGAAAGGCTTTACTTTAAAATCAGGCGCAAGTCAAGGATGTCCTTTATCAACACTCCGATTTATTATAGTACCAGAAGTACTAGCTAGAGCAATTAGACAAGAGAGAGAAATAAAAGGGGTAAAGACAGGAAAAGGAGAAGTTGAATTATCATTGTTTGTAGATGACATGATACTCTACATAGAAGACCCCCTAAACTCCATTGAAAGACTCTTAGATACAATAAATAAATTTGGTAAAGTAGCTGGATAGAAAATCAATATTCAGAAATCAATAGCATTCCTATACACTAACAGCAAAATCACGGAGAGGAAAGTAAGAGAAACCACACTCTTCACACTAATAAGAAAAAACATGAAATATTTAGGAATTACTCTTACAAAAGAAGTGAAAGACCTATACAGGGAACATTATAGTACACTGAAAAAAGAAATTGAAGTTGATCTCAGAAAATGGAAAGACATCCCTTGCTTATGAATAGGAAGAACAAACGTTGTGAAAATGGCTATTCTCCCAAAGCTGTTATACAGATTAAATGCAATCCCAATAAAAATACCATCAACATACCTTATAAATCCAGAGACATCACTCCTAAAATTCATCTGGAACCAGAAGAGACCTAGAATAGCAAAGGCAATTCTAAGCAGCAAAGGCAAGGCAGGAGGCATCACAATCCCTGACTTGAAGTTATACTACAAAGCAACAGTAGTAAAATCAACATGGTATTGGAATCAAAACAGAGCCGAAGATCAATGGAATAGATGAGAAGACACAACCACAATTACAAACACATTCAACCACCTTATCCTTGATAAAGGAGCCAAGCAGGTTCACTGGAAGAAAGATAGTCCCTTTAATAAATGGTGTTGGAAAAAGTGGCTCCCCATTTGCCAAAAACTAAAGCTAGACCCATGCCTATCACCATTTACTAAATTAAAATCTAAATGGATCAAAGATTTGAATATTGAAACAGAAACACTAAATCTATTGGAAGACAAATTGGGTAGAAACCTTGAAGACATAGGGGTAGGTAGAGAATTCATGAACAGGACTCAAACCGCCTGGGAAATACTTCCCAGAACCTTTAACTGGGACCACCTCTTATTAAAAAGTTTCTGCATGTCAAAAGAAATCTCCAGCATAGTGAAAAGAAAACCCACAAACTGGGAAAAGATCTTAGTAAACTCCCCCTCAGACAAGGGACCTTTGTCTAAAACATATAAAGAATTAAAAAAACTCAGACCAACAAAATTCAAAGATCCAATCTAAAAATGGGCATCTGAGATGAATATACAATTCTCAGATGAAGAAATACAAATGGCAAATAAATACATGAAAAAATGTTCATCATCATTGGTCATTAGAGAAACACAAATTAAAACCACACTGAGATTCCATCTGAATCCTGAAAGAATGTCCCGGATCAAGAAAACAAATGACAACAATTGCTGGAGACGCTGTGGGGAAAAAGGAACTCTCCTACACTGTTGGTGGGAGTGTAGACTGGTACAACCTTTGTGGAGGTCAGTCTGAATATTTGTCAAAACCTGGGATTTGAAGTCCCATTTTTTTCCAGCTATTCCACTTCTAGGCATATTCCTAGAAGAACTGAAAGCATCATACCACAGTGATATATGTGCACCTGTGTTTATAGCAGTACTATTTGTAATTGCTGAACGTGGAAACAACCCAAGTGTCCATCAACTGAGGAATGGATTAAAAAGTTGTGGTAGAACAAATGCCCCCAGAGAGAGGTCAAAATGGCGGCTGGCTAAGGGATCAAGCGAAGAGTCTCTCCGGAGAATTCATACTAGAAGCTAAAAAAAGACAACATGGAGAGGGCCAGACAAATCGATAGCGATTCTTATTAACCAAGACAGTACAGCTGGAGGATTTAAAGTCATGCTGAGACCTTGAACGCTGATAACGGGAGGCTGCAAATCCTGCACCTTTAAATCAACAAACTGACCCGTGGACCCAGCAGGAAAACCTGAGTTGCATTTGGGGACTGCGGGAAACTGAGACCCGGGCCAGGTCTCCAAGTAGCAGCCAGGACTGCACCGCTGTACCAGAGTGGATGTACAAAGCGCTGGCGTTTCAAATCTAAACGGTGCACAGATATCTGACCAGTCAGTGCTGTGCTGGGAGCGCATGCTGTGCACCGTTCCGCGCTGTGCCTGGAGTGCGGGAAAGGTGGGCAGCTTGGTGTGCGGTGGTCCCGGAATGAGGACTTGCACCGGACTCTGGTGAGTACCGGGAACCCCGTGGCTGCTGGGGTTGGCCAGAGAATAGCTGGCCTGCCACCATGGGGAAATCAATAACACAGAGTCTGGTGCAGACATATTAGCCTGGCGGCAGAAACTGCAGCTTGGTGACATCACCAGGTCCCCCTGTAGGGAGGGTTGGTGGAAGACATCTTGAATCCTGGCAGAGCCTGATTACTTGCTGGCTTCAGCTCCACACAGAGAACTTAGTGGGAGACATCTTAGTTTTGGGCGGATCTGCTATTCTGGTGCTCCTGTCATAGAGAGGTTTGGAAGAGAATGGCTGGGATTTGGGCAGAACCCTGTGCCATAGTGACATTACTCAGCTGCTTCTGGTACAAAGAGAACTGGCAGGAGCTACTGGGGCTAAACCAAGCCTCTGATTGGGGCCCAATAAGCGGATACAAAATAGTCACAACTCAGTGACAACCAGAAAGTACAGCCTAACTTATGAACTAACTGACACAGAGGCTAGAGACTAGCCTGTACCACCCCTGCATCCCAGCCTACCCCAGATAACAGTAAATTGGGGAGGACAGCAAAAACTTAAGCCAGCACGCTTCTGAAAGGCCCTAAGCAATTTGGAGAGGGCCAGAGAACTCCAGGACAGTCTGAAAGAAACTGAAACATGACAAGAGATAAAAATTTAAAAAAAATCTCTAGCTGCTCAACAGGAGAAAATAAGCCCAGGAGAACTAAACACTGAAGAGAACAAGCACAGTAACCATTCTCTACTCTACACAGCATCAGCCAAAATTAAAAAGTACCTACATGATCTCATAGAGGAATTTAAAGCTGTACTCCTGATCCAAGTGAGGCAAGATATAAAGAGATTAATTAAAGAAATGACAAGCCCCGCCCAAGAGAACACAGATGGAAGAACTGAGGAAATCAGAAAAGAAAGAGAAGCATCTGAAGAAGAATTTAAGCATAACTTAGAATACATGAAACAGATCCAAAGAGAATATCAGGAAACTAAAAACTCCATTGAACATTGGCAAAATGCCTTGACAGAAACTAAAGACAGCCTTCTGAAACTTGAAGAGAGATTTAGGGCATATGAACGTGAAAGAAAAAGCCTCTTAAAAATAACAAGGAACCAGAAAGAAGCAATTCTAAAACTGGAAGATGACAAAAAGATACATAACCTAAGAATAAAGAATGTGAGTGAGGAAGCAGGAACATCCAAAAATGAAATACAAAAAATATTCACAGACATATTAAAGCAAAATTTCTCATGTATAGCAAAAAGAAATGATATCCAGATAAAAGAAGCATACAGAACGCCAGCTACCTACAACCAAAACAGATCTACGCCTAGACATATAATAATTGAGATCCCAGAAATCCACCAAAAAAACAGAATATTAAAAGCAGCCAGAGAAAAGATGCAGGTTATCTATAACGGGAAATCTATCAAAATAACAGCAGACTTATCAACACAAACTCTTAAGTCAAGAAGGGAGTGGGGAGAAATATTCCAAGTCCTGAAGGAAAAAAATATGCAACCAAAGTTCATATATCCGTCAAAACTCTCTCTAAAAATTAATGAAGAAATAAGATACTTTCAAGACAAGGAGGAACTGTGGGAGTTCGTGGCCACCAATCCAACCCTACAGAGAGCACTGAAGGACATTACAGAGAAAGAGAGGAAGAGATATCAGGATTCCAGCTACAGTGGCAGAGAGGCCTCAGTGAACGGGGCAGACAATGGAATGAGGGAATAAGGTGGACAAATTATAGCAGAAAAGTGGAGTAGCAGACCTGAGGCAGAGACGGTAAGCTAGTCTTTAATATAGACAGCTCTGAAACTATATTTTAAAAAAAGCAGAGGTCATTGCTAATGGTGTATAACGATTTAAAAGACACAGTAGTCCTAGTGCCATATTTAGATTGAATTTAATTTGTTCTGGTCTGTCCACTCATGTCAGATTCGAGGACACAGACCTCTAGAACCAAAAATAGCAGGTTATACCATGGTAACTATCCTTACTTTCCTATTGACTTAGGCTGAAATCCTATATTACTTACATTGTCTTACTATGACTGATCTTAATTGTATCTGAATCATAAGACTATTGGTTGGCCTTGACTGATTCTATTTGAAATTTGTATGCTTGTTAGAATCAACCCTAAAAGTAGAGGAAACTACTCTGAGCATGACAAGATGTAAAGGATATCCATACTGGTATGAATCAGTAACAGCTCTCAAATACTACAATGCAGTCAAAGTTAAGTTTTTATAAAAATAGGTGATAGTATGTTTAACTATAATAAGCCAGTGTTGTGGACAAATCTATTGAAAATAACAAGAGAAAACATAGTAGCTACAGAAGATCATTTATATTGTAGTTTTATATGTCTTATCCATTGCATGTTTTTCTAGGAAATTGTTTTGCTGTCTTGTTATGACTTGGTTTTTCCCTATAATACAGAGAGGATAGATATATAGGTAGAAATTCACACATGGGTCTTTTTTCTTTTTTTTTCTTAAATTATTTATGGGAACAGATTATATAATGCAAGATGTAAGGAACAAATACTCTGAAGAAGAGACGCTGAGAAACCTGAGGCTTATTTTGTAGCATTATAATATAGATTCTAGCAATCTATTGTTTGCTGATTAGAATGACATTGGACTGGTTTCTTCAGTTCAACTTCAGCATATGCAGAGATGGGGACGGCTATCACAAAGAGAATGAGAGATGCAATGGTAGTTGCTATTGTCTTCCCTAATTTGGAACTTGAGGACCTAAAAAGACTTCATCATCCTGTAATGATTTGATTAGTTCTATAATGTGCAATAAGTATATAAAGTGGGTGAATATAGGGATAACTATTTGTAAGAAGCTAGATACAGTTAGATAATGAAGATCTCCAGTGGACTTGCTTTGAAATCTGTACTTCTTTAAATTGTTTTTTATTTTTTTTAATGTTCTGTTCTGTTTTGATATGGTTAATCTTACCCTCTTTGAGATGTAAAACAAATGTGTAGGACTGATAATCATATTATGGAGCTTTTGTTTGATCATAGAGCAGAATGGTTTGTAGGGTCACTTTTTTGAATGTCATTCTAAATACTTTAATTCTATAACCTGAACAGCTATTTCGAAGATGACAATTTGTAACTTATCAACCGGCAATTTCTTACCTTTTGTTTGTCTGTAATTTTGTATTATTTCTACCCTTTTTTTATCTCCATGTATTTTTTTTTCCTTTTTTGGTTTCCTTTTCTTTAAAACAAAAAAAAGTTGTGGTATTTCTATACAATGGAGTATTACTCAGCTATAAAGAAGGATCACAATGAGACGTTTATCAATAAATGGGCATAGCTTGAGACCATACTCATAAGTGAAATAAATCAATCTTGCATGTGTGAATACCGAATAGTTTCCTTAATTTAAGTAATGATTCAAATATATAAACGTAGGTGGTAATCATGATTACCCATTATGTGGCCTTGAAATCTTATAAAGTTTTCACTTACTAATTGGAAAGGCTTTATTTTAGGCTGCTTGATATTATTGCCTGTGATGAAATGAACAGCTATTTTGAAGAAAATAAGTCATCATAATAGCTAATGCTGATTTACTATCATCTTGTTTTGAAGCCCCACCGAACTACGGCTCTTCTGTCTCCATTGGTTTTATCATGATGTATCTTCCTGGATTTTATTATATGTGATAGTATAAACAAAAATTGTTATAGGCAAAGCGATAATACAAAAAACATTGCTTATTTTCTGTTAGTTGGTTTTAAAAACCCTACAATTCTTTCACCCACTTGAATGGTTTTACACTGACTTCATATCTTTGAAGCTATAGTATATGAAATTATATTCAAATATTTCAAGGAAAAAGACACTACAGTAACTACTATTAAACCAGGTTATTTGGTGGTGAAGCAGTAGGTTGCTGAAACTGTCATGCTTTGACCTGTACTGTTATGATGTTATGTCCCCTTTTATCTCAATCTCTTCCTTATTCATTAAAAAATTATTTAGTTATTTTTTTATGATTTTTTTAATTAAGGGGAAAATAAAAAAAATAGCAGGATATATTATAGTAACTTATTTGATTTCCTATTAACATGATTTGAAGTCCTGTAATACTCCCACAAACTTGTTTTGACTGATTACACTCTGTTCCGTTCTGTATGATAGTATCAATTTTGAGGTATAGGCAACTACTTTGAAGGTAATAAGATTCACTATGATGCCCATTCTGGTTTGACTATTATCTTCTTTGGAAGTCCTGTAGTGTTTACAAGGTTTAGGTTTTATTGATCTTGATCTCTACTGTTATGTTCCACTTTATAATACATAATGAGATAGACAATTCTTTTTAAGGAAGCAAGAGGCATTATGGTAACCATTGTCGATAACCTTGTACTCTGTTTTTACATGTGCTATGTCTATCCTTGGTTTTGACTAACAGCTTTGTTTTGCCATATTTCACTTTATTCTCTTCCTAAAAAAAGTAATAAGTACTAAGGAGTAATAAAACCCAAAATGTGTAAATTTTGTTGTAAAAAAGAGAGGGAAAAATTACTCTAAAGTACACAACTGAAAAATGTGTTTAGGGGTGTTAAATAGATCCCCATATTAATGTTTTTGGTTGGATCCTTGAACACAACTGTTTGCAGTCTCACTGTTTGAATGTCCACTTTGTATGCTTTGATACTGTGACTTGAGCAACTCTCTCTAGGATGATAATTGTAATCTATTAACTGGTGATTTTTTAATGTTTTTTTTTGTATTTCTGTATTAATTGTACCCTTACACTGCTTTGTTTTGCTTTTTTCTCTTTTTCCTTTTAAATAAAACTTTTTAAAATGTACTAACAAAAGTATAAAATAAAATGAATAACAACTCCTAGTTTCTGTAAGACAATTAATTTTATAATGTTAGAAGTGTCATTTAGGTTTATGATAATAAAATACAAGATAATAGTATTCAAAACTATCTCAAGTATCTTATAGGTACTGGTTCACACTTCCCTTTATTAAAATCTTGTCAACCCATTGAGAGCTGATATGCCATTTTTCCTCTGTGTTATTTTAGTTATCGCTTCATATTCAGGAATTCTTTTCAACTTTATGTGCTAGTATGTTAAAGCAGAACAAAATATTAAAATTTTAGAATATTATCACATCCCTGTCTTCACCAATTTAGAAATGCTTCTAAACTTTTTGAAGTTTATAATTTTAAACTAACCAAGAAACTCCAAAGAATACAGACAAACATCACCTAGATAGATTAAAACGTGGCTGATCTGAAATACTTTTTAATTTTTCATTAGTATAAGAAAATCTATATTTATGTTAATTCCTGTAGTGTGTAACTAGACTCAAAACTATAGGCCTATATTTAGAGTTATAAAATTATGTTATAGTTTTATATAGGACACATACGTGATGAGTGAGGGATGATCTTTATCTACAGCTATCAGACACAAAAGTGCCCTTAATAGGAAGCAGTTTATTCTTGGGAAAGTCACAGCCTGCATGGACCTTATTTTGTAAATCTGTAAATTGATAAGGCTGAACTAGAGAAAGTTTCTTTTAGGTTCTAACATCTATGATTTTATGAAATAGTTACTGAAGATTAATGGAGAATAATAGACTCATGCATTTCCTACTGCTCTGCTGTTAGTCTAATAAATGTGTATCTTATGTGGGTGCCAGAAAATATATTCAGTCACAGCACATTTCAGCATGTATGCAGAAGACACGCCAGTTCTCAGCATCCTTCTTATTTCTTCTAATAGGCCTGACAGAAGAATTCAGATTAAAGTTCTTTAGTTTTAGCTGTGGATAATTTCTAAATAAAATTATTACATCTAAGTAAATAAAAATAATCACATCTTTCAGTTACTTGAGAAACTGAAACATGATTTCTTGAGTCAGATCATTATTGTGTATTTAAGAATAAGCTTTCTCTCGTTTCGATCTAATTTATAATGAAGATATATTCTGGTTCCAAGCCAAAGTGTTGTAATATTTTGGAATGCCATGATATTTTAGATGTCTTATAATTTTTTCTGCAGTGATAGATGGAATGGATTTAATAAATTAAACAGAAAGAGAATTAACAGCCCTACAGAGAAAAAATATAAGTACTCACCAACTTATGAGAAGGAACAGCTGTAAAGCTTTCACATAGCATCTAGGTGAGAATTCAATAGTTTTGAAAGTACTTACCTGTGATTATTTTAAAATGCTTCACAACTGTCTGTAATTTTTTTGTTTTTTTTTCTAAAATATATTTTTTGTCAGCATGTTTGAGCTCCATTATGCAAAAAATTGAGATTTCCAAAACTAATTTTTAGTTTAAACCTTATTTTTGCTAATTATGAAAATGGAAACATCCTGAATCATGGATTCTTAAAAAGATTTAGAACATATGTACACAGTGATTTTTATATACAATTAATATGTAAGGAGAGACAATGAATTTTTCTGGTTCGTTTATTTGGTTATTTACTTAATAAACAAATAACCTTTAAATCTTAAATATAAGTCTAGTTTGTCACTCTTATGTTTCTGTCTTCAAAATAAAATGAACAATATATAGACTGAATAGTAAGTAAAAATAAATCCCAACAGAATCCTGCTTTCATAAAGAATATTAAAATTAAAGACTAAAGCTTAAATAACTCATTTCTGTTTAACATTGTATGGAATAGCTTAACATTTAATTATCAATTAACTTTGATAGTATTATTATTGCTGTGTATTATTACTTCTATGATGATGAAGATAGCATCAAATTTACCTAAATTCCCAAAGCAATAGTGACAGGGTCAATTGAAATTCATAGATCTACTCTAAATCTAATCTCTTCTGTGTCACAGTACAAGAAACCTTTTCTCAGGGACACAAAAAAATCTTTTTGTAATAGCGTGGTAGCCTGTCATAGGACTATATTGTAGGGATCCTCATACATGTGATAAATAGCATTTTTGTTTAACAAAGAGGAATAGGATTTATATATGGAAAGAAATATTCTATATAGAATAACAAGAGAAAAATAAATCAGGGAATCAAGAAATTGGTAGGATAGATCAGGGAAACACTGTGCAATTTCCTTTAAAAGGAAGATTAAATAGTATCATTAAATAATGAAACACATTAGAAAATATACTGTCTAGATGTAGAGTGCCTTAAATATGCTAAGGATTTTGTTTTCATTTTCCTAATTGTGCAGGCAAATAATTAAATTGTTTTATTGGAAAGGAATAGGAAAGTTGAAGTAATGTATTTTGTAATTTATTAAAATTTGTTTTAATAAAAATTAAAATAGCGGGACAGCTGACTCCTCATGGGCCTCCTTGAGACAGCAGGGTGCTGTAACTCAAATAGGCATCACCGTGAGCTTAAAGGTGAAGGCTGGGCAGCTTCTCCATCTCTCAGAGCTATGAGGCACCCCTGGAAGTAGAGAGGATATACTTGTCTGCAGGGCAGGACCCAGAAGCTGCTGTGTTCCCAGGCCCCGGCCTCCTCCTGCAGTGATGTCTTTGAGCTTCAAACACCCAGGAGTCCCTGAAGCCTAGTCAGTGATGTCCTAAAGTGGGGACAGTGGGGAAGGGACTGTGGCCTCTTCCTGTTGATTAGGGAGAGGACAGGGTGGAGACAGGGATAGAGATAAAGAAGGGGTTGCAAGAGAGGCTGGGAAACTGCCCTCGTCCCACGAGAGGTGATGGCTCTGCTCTGAGGTTCTAAGCTCCTCACCACCCTGGGCGGTTGGGAGATGTGGGTTTGCAGGGCTTTGGGGAGCCGATGGCCCTATCTGCTGTGGCTTTACCTTCCTGGCAAGGACCAGAAAATAAATAAGTAAATAAACCAGTAAAATAATAAAAATGAGAATGGGAAAAGTAGAAAGAGACCATGAATAGCTTGAGAGAATCTTACAAAATTACCTATAATTTGAGATAGTAACAAAATTAGAAGAGCACAGAGTGGGTACATGTAAGCTATAAGTGAGATGAAGGTAAAGCCTATGTCTTCAAATTTTGGATATTACAAAAGTATTGTAAACTACACATAGGAAAAGTATAGGAAGAAAGAAAAATTTATTTTGCATACTCTTGACTGTGATAGGTGAACCACCTACAAAAGAAACAACAAACAATGATTTGGAAAAGTATTAGGGTATAGAAATTCCATTAATCTTTATGAATTCTTCAAGATACAGCTGGGTTTTGCATGATAAAAAAATCACTGAGCACGAAGTGATATGTGCATAGTATGTCTTCTAAAGATAGGTTTGAAATTGGTCACACTTCATCTACTCTAGTCACCAAAGAAACATTTTCAGAACACCTTTCCACTAAAAAATAAGCAGTGTCACTGGTTCCTTCATGGTCTATTGTATTCACAATTCTAACTTAGCATGTGTAATTTCATCATAGAAACATATTTAAAGTATTTTGTCTTCCTACAATGCTCCACACAATTTAAAGTTTGGGGACATATCTCATTTTTTCTTAATACATTTTGCTATACATATGAAATACGCTCAACAAAGAACTTGTTGTGAATAAATAAATGAAACAATGTATGTCACATCAGAAAATGACTTGATGTGCATAGTAAACATGACCTCAGAGACTGTAATATTTATAATCAGGATTATTGCAAACTGTGACAATACGAAATGTCCAAACTACTTAATACATGTATACATAGATGACGAACCAAATAGTTTTAAATTTTCCTCTCATTTTCTGATATGTTCAAACTAATCATTTTATCAGTCATTCTTAATAAAATTCTAATATTTTAATCCACCATAGCTTTTAAAATTATGCTATTAAGTAAGTTTATTCAGTTGATTTTTTATTATAAACATTTTCCTAAGTTATTATTGAGTGTTGATGAGTGTACATACATTACTGACAGTTCTAACATCAAAAAGTTCTTTGCAGGAGTAGCAACAATGAAAAATCTTTCAGGAGCACATTAGTAGAAATCTTCTCCAGATGGCAGTCACTCCATTAACAGCAGGGAGGCAAACTTAAGCACTCAGCTTGCATGCTATCTGGCACAAAGATACTCCACGAGAATATCTTAAGTTGAGCCATCAATTAAATTCACTCTGAGGGGCTATTAAGGTATAATATATTGTCAGTTCAGCTAAATTACACTGCTAAACAAAATCTGCTTCATTCGTCTTCTGTTTGTAGCTCCCCCTGTTGGCAATATCACGCTGCTTAAGTACAGCAGGTGGAACAATTGTTAAAGAATAGCTCCGAATAACTCATCACTTTCAAGGTCAAGCTATCTTCATATTTTTATTCCGATGCTTTTGAGTTCCAAGTTCTTATACTGTGTCTCACAATTGAAATACATTGGTAATATGTAAATGCAGCAAGAATATTGCCTCATTTAGAAGCCAAGTGAATTCTCTATCAGCATCTCATATTTCATATGTCTTTCAAATAAATCTTCATGAAACACATGTGCAGCTCATCTTTCCCAGTGTTAATGGAAGACTGCAGCTTAAAATATTGTGAGCCTTTTGTTCAGGAAATATTGCAGATGATTAATTCTTCAGGAAACTTTGTGGAAATTTGGTAAAGGTGAATTTGAGTTCTGTTCTATGAGCTTCCTTTATTTTATTAAGCAAAATTGAAAGCTAAAAACAAGTTTGGTGAACTTATGAGATGATGTTTAAATTCTCAGAACTTTATGAAATACAGGATGTTAATGTTTATTATTTACCTTTCTCGATAATCAGCTATGTACCTAAGTATTTAAAGAAAATATGCTGACAAACATCAATGCTCAGATTGAGTATTGATCATAGTTTACCATGCAAAGGTAATTAAAAATCATTCCATTCTTTACTCACATATGTTGAAGAACATTACAAAAATCTAATTCATAAACACTGCTGCTTAGCTGCATTTCTTCTTCTCCAAATTTTCTCATTAATCATAACATAAAAACCTCTCATTTATAAGTTGTACTCAATATATCATTCTCTCTGCAAGTACATGTTTCAAAATTTTGGAAATTTTGTCGTTGCCCCAGTGTCTGGTAACTACTCTGCAATTCTATGAGACTGTGCTGAATATGTAAATCTTATTGACAGATAAGACTTGGTGAATGTAATAGAATTTTTATAGTGAACGTGTAATGTGGAGTTCTATAAATAAACTTATTATATGACCTCTCATTAGGGACCAGGATTCCCCTCTAATACACAGTCAAAGAACATTAGTTAATTTGGATTCACTATTTTAAGTCACTATCTAATTCAATATCTCGGTGCTACGTCATCTTTATAGAGACAGATCTTGTGCTATCACGGAAGAGGGCTGACATTTCCCTTTTGAAATATTAATGGAGTTTCAGTCAGGAACAAACACATTTCTACTCTCACAACATGTTTTCAAGAGCTTTAAGAGATGCTAAAATGCTATTGCTATGGTTTGCTTTTGTCTAGAACAACATGAGATAATGTAAATGGGAAAGTATCAGTAGGCATTTTAATTAATGGAAATCTGAATATTTGAATAACTGAAAAAATAAAGATTTAAGAATATTTATATGCACTTATGATGGCTATTACCTCATCATGAATATTTAGGCACTTAATGATCCACATTTCTTCCACTTTGTAAGACAGAATAAGTAATGCACATTTTCATACTCCATTAATTTAGGTGACTCAGGGACAATTTAGTAAATTAATACTTAAGTGAACTAAATTTGATACGCTTACAACAAAGTTAATTTGATAAAATAAGCATTCATTTGGTCATTACTCTTGTTATATTTTTGTATGATCAATATACTACTGTTTTTATAAAAACACAAATACCTTTATAGTTTATTTACCATAAACAGTACTGGATTGAGTTGATGGGAATAAGCAAATAATGACTACAAAGATTTACCAGATAATAAGGAGCAAGGAGAATTTATCTACTTAAAAGAACAAAGTTTAACTTAATTTGGCTCACATAAATGAAATAAGGTATAATAGAGGATTTATTGATACATATAAGTGAGAAAATATTAATGTAGATTATGAATGGATGAAACAAGCATTCCAATAATTTCTTTATTAATTACCCTACTTTATCTTGTTTATGTTTTAATTATCACATAATAATTGGTACATCTCATAGCACGTTGTGATACTTTCAATTGTATATGCAATGTCTACTATCCAATGTCTACTATTCAAATCATGGCAAATTGTCTATTTATTGAAATATTTATCATTTCCTTGTGGAAAAAATAACTTTTATTCTAGCTTTTTTCCCATTAGGTATTCCATTATAATCTACTATAACCATCTAGCTGCATAATAGAACATCGGGCCTAAATTTCCTATCTAAATATATTTTATAAGCTTGATGAATATTTCACCATCTTACCTCAACTGTAATCCCTGACCTCTTTACCCAGTACTTATTTCATTTAAAGTTTTGTCCATTATGTGTTTATCTTAATCTTAGATAAGTTTTCATGCTTAAGGTTTATTCAAAGGTTTATTCATAATGACAAAGATGACAGCTATCTTTTTTGGTGCATCTTAGTGTTTGAGACTTATTAAAGCAAATTAAAAATATCCCTGATGGCATGAACAAAGTAACATTCATGTTTAGCAGAATCAATGACCATTACAGGAAAGTATCATGTTCATATTGATCATGCTAAGCCACTTTTCAAATATGAAGGGAGGCATGAGAATAACTACCCAAAGCACATAAATAGAAGCACTGAAATTGCCTCTATTGGAGTACATGTTACCTACTTGAACATGGATTCAAAATTGGAAAGAAAAAGAAATCTGAAAGCTATCTCTGAGTCCAGTGCTCTTCATATTTTAAAATCATCCATATAGAAAACAAAGATATAAATCTACCCTGCATATTATTTATTAAATAGGGTATCCACATAATCTAAAGTTATTTCCTTCTCACCATTTGAAATAAGTGTATCCAGGGCTTCAGTTCAGAATTCAATAGTACATGCTATATGATAAGGAAAACTAAGCTTTTACTTCACATAGATTTACTAAGTCAAGAAAGTTTCAGAACAATTAAAGGTAACATAAATAGCTACTCACTGTGTTGAGTCTTATCACTTATCCTTACTTGACTTAGTTTGCTTGAGAAATTTTTTATTCCACTAACACATATTTATTTAGAAAAATGATCCCCATAAATTAGTTTTTCAGTGGCAGGTAATTCTTTTATCACATTACTAAGACAAGTGTTCAAAGAAATGTAAAGGATGAAAAACTGTCCAAAATAAGTGTTGAAAATAATTTAATCAATTTTTGAAACATTAAAGTAGGAGAAAATACATAGATTTTTATTACGTTTTTGAACTTTGGCATCTCTACTTTATCTTTTTTATTTCCTTCTATTTTATCTATATAACTATTGAGAACCCCTCAGTACTACTTTATGGCATTATAGTATTAATTTGTAAACTTCAGGCAGTCAGTGTATGCCAATAAACTTCTAGTATTTCCACTTTCCTCAAAGCTTTTCCAACAATATTCAATGTTTCAATCTACAGTGCTGAAATGGGAGATCTATGATCTTCTGAAAGTAACGTAAAGTTTGTTAAGAAAGAGTAGATACAGATATCTGTTTTGTTTACAATGGATAATTTTGGAAAACTGCAAAAGACCCATGCCTTTTAGAGCAGATGGTACCTTAATGCTTGTAAAACATCTGACTCTGCAGGGGATCTAAATATGTTCCTTATGTGTGACTAATAATTATGGGTCTTGTGCTTCCAAATATGATCTAATTGTTTATTTTCTGGCCCTCCAAGTCCCAGTTATGAGGAAAGAAGTGCAGTAGTCCTTCAAAGCACAAAATGATGCACTTGAGGTTGAAGCCAGACAATGTGGCAGAAGGAAACGTTAGCTCAGTGAGTATGCCAGAGTCCTATATTGTTTACACATTACTTTTATATCTTTCAGCTCATTCCTATGGTGTTGTGACTACAGTAAGATAGATAGGAAAACTAGGTTGGAATAAGGCACAGCCTTTTGTACGGAGCTTGAAGTAATAATGCTTGGTTACAGTTTAATTTTCCATCATTCATTTTAGTTTTGGATGCTCAATGTTTAATGAAAGTTAGGTTGCATAGATGGAAGAACGATTGTGCATATCAATATTTTAGGAATAATCACTGAGAATGATTATTTTATTCCATAATTTACAGTGTTACTTTATAAATTTCAGCTAGGTAAACATTGCAAAAGAGAGGGGCAAAGTGGATTTTATGTGGATAATGAGATCATCTGTACAGTGCAAGAGGTGAATACTGTCAGATGCTTTGTGCATCATTTACATCTTGGACCAACTCTGACTTCATCCACAGATGTTAAAGAGAGGATAATACTTCAAGTATTTATAGAATAATCTCAAATTGCCTATCCTGTGACTCTAGGAAGTTTAAGTTCTACTCAGTCTGAGCAGATCCAAAGAAAAACATGGGAAACCTAATTCCATAGATGACCTTCAAATGTCAGAGAGGGAGTAAGGTATAAATAGTCTAGCCTTCCTTATTAAAAGAATGTATCAGGGAAGTACTCAGTGCTGTGAAATTTGTACTTGACTATTTTTCACTCTGCTTGTTCTATTTACATACCCTTTCACTTTCTCTGATCTCACAAAGACAAAAAAAAAAAAAGAAAATCATGGAACTAACACATTGTCTCAGGCTTGGTTTTGGTTGACCTGAATAATAAAGGTTACAATCTGAATTCTTTCAAACAGTGTATAATTCTTGCTTGGAAAAATATGAAAGGATAGTAGAAATTACTTGCCAAGAATGTATGTTTCTCTCCTCTTTATTTTATACTAAACTTAATGAAGGAATTACATTTTAATGTGGAGAGGGTGGGGAAAACAAAAATTGCTTTTTGAGGCTAATAGAAGATGAGAAACTACATTTAAAAGGGCTCTGTGAAATATTAAGGCATTGCTGCAAGGCTCTACTCAGAGCACAGTATGACAAAGAATAAGTTGGTTTTCTATAGTTAAGCATGATTATTTTCACTTAGTCAAACTTCTCATGGCCCACACATGAGCAGAGAATTCTTTGTCATTAAATGAGAATTAAATAGCATAGAATTTTATTAGTGAATGTTTATATGACTTCAAAATGCTTATCTCAGTTAAACACTGTACAGTCATCCTATATGCTATAGGAAAAAACGTAAGGTAGCTTGAACAATCAATAGTATAGACTATTTTCATAGTAATATATATGGGTACTCTTAAGTCTAATAATTTAAATAAACTTGGATTTATAGTTTGAGGTTTATTGTGCTTAACTTTTAAAGTGCATGAATCCACTAAGCTTTCAAATAGCTGTAACACTCTATTGTTACTGATGATTTGTGAGTGCTGGGAATTATTTTTAGATTGTAATCAATATAAGAACATTCTTCCTGTCATTCTATCTGAGAATGAAACCAAAACAACAATATTGGTTAACATTTTGGAATGTTAAATAGTTTTTCAAAATCTGTATCTGATTAATAAATATTGTTTTTATCAACTGTATGATAATTTTTATATTTACAAATATGTAACACATAATATATCTAACAAATGTTAGCTTTCCCTAATTTAATTGGCAGTAGTTTTTAATTTTAGGGATATTACGGATACAAATTTATCTTATAATATATGTTTTATATTAGATAAAATACTACATAAAGAGATTATAAATCTTTTGACTAGTGTAACATACATGAATTTGAAATTAATAACTACAGGCATAGTTATAAAACCAACAGCTCTTATAAAATATGTGTAGTATATTGGAGTGTGTCCTAAATCCTTGCCTAGCACAACATCTGACCTGTCACATGCCAAAATGATTGTTTTTTAACAGAAATATTACATAGATTTACATAATCACAGTATTACATGTTTCCTAAATTAGTTCAATACCAGAGTGCATAATTTACAGAAAAATTAGAAGAAAGCAAAGTGGTGACATACGAGAGTAAGGTGGGAATAAGTAATAGCAAGGGGACGTTGTGGAACAATTCTGTTAGGATTAGCCAAAAGACAATTTTTCTTTGGAGAAAATATTTCAAAGTGATAATATTAAACTTTCATTTCATTATTTGAAAATCACATTTGTCATATAATTACTTTTGCATTTAGAATATTTATATCTGTAAATAAATGAGGGCATGGAGATTTTTTACTTTTTATCATGTAAGTGCTGAAGAGGATTGTTATTAAAATATACTGGTAATTTTCTAATCAGTGGGACAAAATATCTGATACCTGCAAATTTAAAGAGTTGTATTTTTACTTATTGTTTTCAGAGGATTCAGTCCATGACTGACTGACTCCAAGGCACAAATATTAGGGCAAGAAAGCATAAAGGAATATTGATGCTTAGTTCTTGATATCCATGAAAAAGGGAGGAGTTGAGACAAGCGTCTCAACTTTTGTCATGTCATGCTCCAAGTGACTCACATCTTTTGAGTAGTCTCTACTTCCTGATGGTGCATACATCAATGAATCATAAGTGATCTTCTAGTGATGGTTACAACACCCTAACAATCTAGTAACTGTGCAAAAGACCAACACATTGAACACTGGGGGGACTATTTTAGATCTAAAACATAAAATATTGTACTTATCCTCCCCAAATAACTCACTATCAAAATGCATTTATTCCATGTCTAAGAATTGCCAAAGTCACAATAATTTCAGCACTAGGGAAAAGCCCAAGCCACAAATCTCCACTGGGATTCAAGGCAAACTCTTAGCTATGAGCACCAAACAATAATATTTTTTTTTTAAAAAATAGCTTACAGATTCTAAAATGCAGTAGTACAGGGTAAACATTTCCTTCCTCTGCAAAAAAAAATTAAATAAGAAATGAATAAACCTGGTGTGGTAGTACGCACCTACTATCATAGCTCCTGAAAGGCTGAGACAAAAGCATCATTGCAAGTTCAATGGACCTGAACTATACAGTGAATTCAAGGCCAGCCTAAATACCAACTACATGCTAAAGCCCTTTCTCAAAAAATACAAAGCAAAAAAAAAAAAAAAAAAAAAAAAAAAAAAAGACATGGAAAGGATAATAGAAAAAAATAGAATGAAATCAGACCAAAGCAAGACTATAACTTCACTAGGTCAAACATGGAAACATGTACCTCTGCATCCACCATCATCAGGGCAGGTCGTGTTAGATCATTTTGAGATGTGAGTTTAATGGGCTTGGACATCACCACTATTACAGCATTGTCAGTTGCAGTCTATACAGTCTTTATCTTTGGATGATTTTTCTCTTAGCTTGTGATTTCCTCAGCAAACATTCTATTTTAATGGTATCTTCATCTTCCTGAGTGGTCCATTTTATATTTAGCTTAACTTTTACAGCTTTACTCACTACACTCACAACAGGGGCATATGGCCATAACTCTAGGTCTTTCCTCTGAAATCTGGTGGGAAACCTCCACAACCCCATAACTTATGCACCCTGCATGCCTAACAAATCAGCACAACGTGGAATCCCCTTGTGACTGGGAGCAGTAACCTGCTCTTCCTAGACCATAGATGCAGAACACTGAGTGTCTCTCTGGCTGACCTTGTTCACAAAAATACCAAGAATTCAGTTCTCCAGAAGGGTCTTCTGGAGAAGGGACGCAGAGGTTCTTTTCCCAAATCACATTCTTTTGTCCCACTAATCCTGTGATTGGTTGTGTCTTGCTGACTCCTGAAATGCCTTAAAACCATCTTTCTCGTTGTTCTAATGTAAAATACTTGGCTTCTTTCTAATTATATTTTTCCACAACTATGCTATCCCAGGATACAAATTTGCAGATTTTTTTCTTTTAAAACTATAAACTTTTCACTTTGTTTTTCTTTACTACTGATTCTCACTGCAGGTTTTTTTTTTTTTTTTTTTTTTTTTTTTTTTTTTTTGTATAAAGGATTGAACTCACAACCTCACATTTGCAAGGCAGGCGCTTATGCCACTAAGCTAAATCCCCAGCCCCCTCACTGAAGTTTTGACAAAAAAAAAAAAAAAAATACAAACAACAACAAAATAGTTGTGAATGTGCCATACCCTAAACTTTGGACTGTTTTAAAATTTACTCAATCAGACAAATTAGTCCAGTTTCTTCAAGCTCTCCCTCCTGCAAAATCTCAGGACCTGGACAAAACGAAAACAAATTTTCTGCCAAGATATAACTTATAGGGCCTCTTGTTCAACTGCCAATAGAATTCTTGTTCCCAACTGAAACCTCCTGAGACTGGGTTTTAGTATTTGCATTCTTGTTCTGGTCCTCTGAGCTCTAATGAGAATCTCTTCACTTTGTTTACAGCATTCTAAACATTCTTTATCCCATGTCTTCAAATTTCCCAAATTCTTCCAGAAATCTAGTTCCAACAGCTTATGAATCATATTGTCACACACAGTCACAGCAACAACCACTTCTCTGGTATACTTTTTCTGTATTATTCATTTTTCTGCCACTGGGACAAAACATTATGACAAAAAAGCATATGGGAAGAATTCTGCTCAACTCAAGTCATCCAAGAAGCAAAAAGATGCACACACACACACACACACACACACACACACACACACATTCAAAGAAAGAGAGAGACACACACAGAGGAGAGAGAATCAGAAGAGAGAAAAGTAGAGGACAAGAATAAACACTTCCAGCCACCTCCCAGTGACGCCCTCAGCAAATCCCACTTCCCAAGAACACAATCACCTATGTTTTCATCAATATATTAATAAACTAGTGAATATCATACTCACATCATCAAATTTCCTTGCAAAATACCAGTTCTGAACACATGGTACCTTTGGAGGTCATTTAATATCTAAAAGATAGGAGTCATCAATTAGTCTGGAACAACAATTTGAAATTTGTATCTGACTCTATTTAATTCAGACCACCTTGGTCACAGATAGATCCATATGGTGTCTGTGTGTTCCCTATGTATATTAGTAGGTTCCTATATTTTCTCCTAGTTCTCATGAGAGGAAGTAGCTTTGAAATTGATAATATTGTACAAATACTTTTATGGAGAATGAGTAATTATGTTTTTCTATGCTAATATTCTCAAAATATCCAAAAGTCTGCTACAAAACAATGCAAAACTATGCAGCCTATACTGAAGGGGAAAAATATGGTTACTGTTATAAGAGTACAATAATATTTGGCTAGATATTAATAATGCATAAGGTCAGGAAAAATTCAACTAGAAATGGCAAATAATAAACATATAAAATAGAAGGAGATAAAAACAGGTAAAAAAGAGAATTGACAAGACAATATTTAATGGAAGATAATGATACAAACACAAAAAAGAAGAGTCTATATCAGAATTTGGAAGAGTCTAAATTTGGGGAGAAAAGAACAAGATAAATTCAGATAAATGGGTACTAATTGGGCAAAATATACAAATTTAGAAGCTGGAAATTGATAAATGAAAGACTAACAACAAAAGATGAACACAACAAAAAATACAGAGAACTTATTACTATTAGAAAAGGAAGAAAGTAAGAGATAAGAGCACAAGAAAGAACAGGATGAAAGAAATCAATCCCACAAGAAATGTGACTCTTGTCAGTTATAGGTGGGAGAGATGTTTCATTTCAGACAGCAGGAAATGAAAACATGAAAGGCAAAAGCTGAATGCTCTGACCAAGAGTTTAAAAAAAAAAAGTGAGCACTTTGATAATAAAAAGGAAAAGGTAGTAAAAATTTTGCTTTGTGCTTAAGTCAAGTGTCATTTGAGTGCTTCCATATAGCAATGCACTTTCAGGAAAAAAAAAAAAACCCTTTATGTTAAAATTACAATTTCACAAAACATAGGAAGAAACAAAAACATAATTTTACTATACTATATGGTACATTTTGTAAATTATAAGAAGTTGCTATGGGATATAAATTACTTTTAATTGATTTCATAGGCCTATTTTGTGAGATTGTTACATACATTGCTACTGAATCTCTGTGAACTATTGCGGCATATCGACATTAATAATTACTTGACAAAGAAAAAAGAAAAACTCCAAACCACAATAGTTAATTCATATATTTATTCATTTACACATATATATTGTTAGTTGATACTTCTTAGTTGATACTTATACTCCAGAAATTTACAAATGAATTGGATGTAGCTTTGTTCCTTAAAGCCATGAAGAAAAAATAAACACTGGGAGTCAGAGATAAGGAATCAAGACCTTCAAGAATGATAAATGTTCGCACTGATATGTGCACAGGGTAGAACATTGAAAAGGAGAGTGTGGGCAAAATGAAATTTCAAGATAAGAATACAAGGACATAAGACAATGAAAAACTAAGAGGGCAACAAGTAAAGGGTAAATCTAATTCTATTTACATTTCAGTGAAGATTTGAGTGACAATTATAAATGGGCCTTTAAAATTTCTGCTACCTTTGTTCCTTTCTGGGTTTAATATATTTAGCTTAGTTTTTATACAGCTAGTTGAGCAAACCTTACAAGATTAATGACTTTTTTTTTTTTTTTTTTACTTAGAGAGTAGGAGGGGAAAGAAATTAAAATTAAAAAGATTTGAAGTGAAAAATGCCATGTTTCTTCGTCTCATCATATTATGTTTGAGACTTAAACAGAAATATACTCAGCACAAAATACCACACAGGCATGCATATTTATTATGTGAAATTTTTGTGAAATGCTGTAATAACAGATTATCAACAAGATCAAAGACTGTCACAAATACACATGTAAAAATGTGATCCCACTTGATAAATTTCAAATGTTTGCAAAATTGAAGTGCAATTTCAGATTACACTGCAAAGGCCCTAGATGTCTGTCTTTCTACTTCTTTCCATTCCTTTCTTTTTCTGTCTTTTCCTTGACATTCCCTGACTTTTCCCTATACCATGTGATTTTTGTATTCTGTCTGATCTGGTGTGTCTACATCAGGCATCTGTGACATCCTTCTGCTTCTATGTTAGTGACTAACATAGGGGTAGCATGCTCTTTAGCTTGACTACACTTGGTCAGATTTCTTCCTGACTCTAGGCTCTTGACCTTCAGAATCTTAGAATATTCCTTTTAGAAAACATGTAAGTACACTTTTCCCTCTACTCTATTGCCAATTTTATGACAGGACTGTATTTTTTAAGTATCTGAGAAAAATTCTTTTGAAATGAAATATCTCACCTAAGAACATACTGAATTCTAAACTAGGAAGGTAACCAATTTGAGTCATAAACCATTAATCTGAAGTGATTTTTTGCAATACTAACAGTAAACTGATACAGACTCAGAAATTACAACCAAGAATCTACCAGTTGAGAGACACTCAGGAAAATAGGAGCTGAACTCTATTCAGTACCACTTAGGAAGAAATAAGGACATAACTGTATTGATCAAGCTCCCCATTAATGTCCTCCAGTACTTTTCCTTTAACTCATCCCAGTATTTTTCCATTAGCTCATCCCAGAAAGAAAGAAAGAAAGAAAGAAAGAAAGAAAGAAAGAAAAATAAGCAAGAAAGAAGCAAACAAATGAACTCCAAAATTTTGTTCAGCCAAGCTGATCTCAGACTTCCTGCTCTATTACAATATTTTTGACTCTGACAATGCCTTGAAAAAGTCCTGCTTGTTTAACACATATTATACAAAATTTCTTTGAACAGATGGCAGAATGTTATTCCAAAAGATACATACACTTTAATATCTGGAACATGTGACTATGTTTCAGGAACTGGATATGTGTGTTACATATTTAAAACAGGGAGATTATACTAGATTATCCACTTGAACTCAATCTAAACAGGTAAGTGATGAAATTCTACCTTGGGAGATTCAACAACAAAAGATTCAGTCAAGCTCATCCTGATTTCTCAACTATGAAGATAATAAATTTTTGTTTATTACTCTTAAATCTGAAGTAGTCTTTTGCAACACTAACAAAAGACCAATATAGACTCAAAATCAAACTGCCCATAGAAAAATGGTGAAATGGATTGCTAGAAAATGAATACATGTCATGTAAACTGACATTATTTTAAAAATTATCTGGAGAATTTATACAATAAGTAAATGTCTGCCATAGAACTATTGCTTTAAATGGCACCAATCCCAACTCCACTGAATTCTGACCCTGGAAGCAAACTTATGCTACCATGAGTAACATTATCCTTTTTGTTCATAAAAATATCACATCATTGCAATCACCAAGGATTTTGTACTCTACCGTGTAGATAATTCAGTGTAAAGTTATTTTTATTCCTTACAGTAATTTAAAATATGCCCATAAATTTTTGAAACTACATTCAAATGTAGAAACTTTATTCTACTTTTCTTTTACTGTGAACTAGGTTGATGCATTGTCTCTTTTTGTGCTGTTTGTGTGTGCACGTATGGCTGTGTGTTCTCATGAAAGTTATTTATCAGTTGGTGACACAGATAAGAGTCAATTGAACTAATACATTCATGATTTCTGGATTAAAAGGAGCTACAGAACAGTAAAAACATGTTGTTTTAAAGGTTGTTTGTATAGACAAAAAGTAACTATAATGTCGTATGCAATTAGAATTTCTTTCTTTTTTTTTTATTCATTGCAAAACTGGGAATTGAGCCTAGGTTCTCACTCATGTCAGACAAGCCCTCTACCAAAGAATTACTTTTACAGTTTTTATAGTTTCTACTTATCAGTCTCATAATTCCTTCAGAGTATAATGGCTTCAATTCATTTTTTGGGTTATAATTTCTTTTATGCCCAATGAATTTTAAAATGTGATAGGGATGTGACTCAGTGGTAGAGCTATTGATTCCACACAGGATTCCTCAGTGCTGTCAAAAAAAAATATGTTGATTTGTCTACCAGAGTGTTTGTAACTTCCCATTTATTCTGAATTATATATAATGTATAGACATACATGTATATGTATATGATTATATATGCATATATCGGTATATATATAAAATTGAAAAATATCTATTTGAAAAAAATGAAATGTCTAATAGGTTCAAAGCAGAGTTTAGTCTTTGAAATTAATTTCTTAAATCATTCAAAATGTTTTCCAAGCTATGATACATGATTGTTAAATATTAAACACAAATTTCCAATTTCATCAATGAAATAGTTTACATATTAATTCATACAGACTGTAAGAACAAACTAACATTACTTTATGTTACATAGGCTAAAGGAATTAAAAATTTGATTTCATCAAATTATGCTGATACTCAGTGATTAACATCCAAGCTTTATACTTAGTTCTTTAAGGGCTTAAAAAAAAGATCTTCACATGTGTGACAGCAAAAGTAAGTACTAAATTGTAATGATTGGAAACCACCTATGTATAAAGGGATAAAAATGTATTGTAGTTGGGAATAGATTCATTATGATGAATGATCTCACTATTTACAATTCTAAATTAGAAACTGGATAGAATATGGATGAATTGTGGTTGTTACCATACCTAGTTACCCTTAGTAAAGTGGCTATCTTATTCCAAACTTCATACTTAAGAAAAATCATGGAGTACATGGGATACAATTTCACATACCTTATTTGGTCATTGATAAGTACATTAGGGAAGACTAGGTGAGTCAAGAAACACTATCCATAAGCCAACAATGTGAAAGTGGTCTGGCAAGAAAAGAATTATACCCTCAAAAAGGCAATGCTGAACACCATCAGAAACCACAGGTCAATATATTTTCAGTCAAACCAGACAATGAAGTAGGATCTGGTGGCACCCTCCTGTAATCCCAGCACTTAGGAGGCTGAGGCAAGAGGCTCTTTGAAAATTAAAGACCAGCTTGGGCTACATAATGAGCCCAAGACCAGCCTGAACTGCATTGTGAGACTTTGTGTCAAAAGACCAAAAAATAAAAAAATAAAAAATAAAAAAGACAACAAAACTGTGAAAGGATGTAAACCATGAAGCAGAAAAGGCAACAGTGGGTAAATAGGTCTATGTTATAGTTAAGAAATTAAAAGTCAGGATTCGCAGTACACACACAATCCTAGCCATCTAGAAAGCTAAAAGGAAGGAGTTTGAGCCTAGACTAGGTAGCAGCAGTTTAGTGAGAATCTTCCTCAAAAATATTTAGAAAACTGTCTGAGGTTTAGTTCATCTTGAATCCTTTGGATTCAAGCATTACTAGTGAAAAGAAAAAGAAGAAAGTGAAGTAGAAGGAAGAGGACAAGAAAGAAGAATAAGAAGAGGAAGAGGAAGAGAAGCAGGAAGAGAAGCATTAGGTCAAAATTACTAATTATAACTTATGCAGAATTTCACTGGCAGATACAAGGCAAAGGAAAGTAAAAAAAATGACACGAATGACATAGCTTTTAAATTTATATTGGCAAAGAAAAGATATAACAAAATGATATTGAACACTTCTAGTATCAAACACTTATTACTGTTTTTATCGGTCAAGATTTATTTCTATTACTATTCTTTCCACAAAGATTTATGTACAGTATGTACATAATTATTTTAAACTGTGTTGATTGATCAAGATTGAATGTATCTCTTAAAAGCAACCAAAATATCACAAAGAATAAAATTTTGTGTAACCTCTACAACATTTGCATTCTACCTCCAATTAAATAATCAGGAGACCATTAGAATAAAGCTACCTCCATACTTGGAGGCCTTACATTAAGAATTCCCACCTAAATTAATGCATAAATGAACTGAAATATAAGAATTGCAACATAGAATAACCTATGCGATACAATGAAAAAAGTCTTAAGAGAAAACCTTGTACTCTACACCAGAAAAACATTCAGAATCACCTGAAATAACCTAAAGATGCATTTCAGGAGACGAGGAGAACAAGAACAATTGTGATCCAGAGATACAAAGACTGAGTTTAAACTCATGTTTCTTAGCTTATACTAAACTAAAACATAAATGGATCAAAGATATAATTGTAAATACAGAAACATTTAATTTGTTTGAAGATGAAATAGGTAAAACTCTTGAAGACATAGACATAGGTAAAGTCTTTCTTGACAGACCCTAGTTGCACAAGAAAAAGTATTAAGCATCAGTAAATGGGGGTCATATTAAATTTAAAAACTTCACAGCAAAAGAAAGGAGGTAGGCGAAGAGTGAAGATAAAACCTACAGAAGGGGAAAATTAATTATTTGTTATTAATTTCTCTGAAGAATGACTTATCTATAATAGAGCAAGAATTCAAAACATTATACACTCTACATTAAAAGACCCAATCAAAGGTGAGGCAGTTTAAATGAATAGACATTTCCCAGAAGAAGTACAAATAGCCAGTAAAAACATGAAAAAATATTCAATGTCTGTGAACATTGAGGAAATGCAAAGTTAAACAACACTGAAATTTCATATCATTTCAGCAGAATCACTAACATCAAGAAATCAAACTATAAGAAATTCTGATGAAGTTGTTGGGGAAAAGGGATCCTTTATGGTTGGTGGATATAAACTAGGAAAACCACTGTGAAAATCAGTCTGGAGAATCCTCAAAAAATTAAAATTGGAAATTCCATTCAACCCAGCTTTTCCCTTAAGTATCTTCCTTAAAGATTTAAAAACTTCATATTACAGTTGTACATTCATATAGATGTTTATAGCTGCATAATTCACAATAGTTAAATCTTTGAAATGGCTTCTTTATCCACAAACAGATTAATGAATGAAGAAAACTGCGATATTTGTACCTAACAGAGTACTATTATGCCATAAAGAAGTACAAACTTATGCAATTTGTAGACAAGTAGATGCATCTCGAGACTATAATGCTATGTGAATTTAGACACATAAGCTTAAATATTTGTGTGAGGTCCCTTATATGAGAAACATAAAATATTAATAAAGAGAAAAATAAAAGACAATAAAGATACTGATGCATATATACTGATATATATATATATATATATATATATATGGGAAAGTAACCAAGAGATGAATGGGACAGGGGAAGGGAATGATGAGAAATCAGATTTACAAACAATCAAACAAATAAACAAACAAAGGAACTGTGATATGCTGTGTACATGTACCATATTCTTACAAAAACTGTGGTCATGTGCAATACAAAAGTACAAAAAAAAAAAAGAGAATAATCTGTCACAGAGATGGAGGGAGGGTAGAGAAAGGGAAGAGAAGAAAACAACAAAAAGAATTAAGATGTCGTACACATGTATTAACTCCTTGCAATGAATATAATCATTTTTACTACAGTCATTTACTAATACAATTTTTTTCTGATTTGGTAAATATAATGGAAGAATAACTTAAATTATGGTGTATATTAAACACATTTTTGTGTACACATTCAATAAAAGTTTGACTGCAAACATATCTCATATTTCCTTTTTCTCAAACTCAGTTCATTTAGTGGAGAGAAAATATAACTGCAGTGATATTCTTATCTCATCAGGAATTAAAATGTTTTACTTCCACTGTACTTCAGTCACCCTATACTTAGTTCCTCTTGTAAATATATTAAATAAAGTAACTTTCTTGACTCCTTCTCCCTTCTCTATCTCTGTCTCTCTCATTCTCTCTGTTGTAGTTGGGTTTTACTAGGGAAAAGATTTAATACAGCGCACGTCATACATAGGATTATTTTATAATATTTACCGATGGTCAAATGTAAAAGCATACATGAGATCTATCCACAAACTAACGGCGCAAAGAATTCAGGCCCTGAATTCACAGCAATGTATTACACAAGCCCGCCTGAAGCCCTGGATCAAATGCCAATGTTTCATGAAAATCTATAGCAAGAATTTGCGTCGGGAACGCCAAAGGTCAGAGGTGGAAGGTAGAAAATTTGTATCCTTGGTATAAAAGAACTGTTCTGAAATGAATGGACACTTCTCAGAGTAAGTACAAAAGTTTAAAATAAAAATTAACCCATAAACAACATGTGAATGATTGATGTTGGAGAAGGACACATATAACATATACAGTAGCTGCCTTTTAAATTTACGTAGAAGGTTCTAATTTTATTTGTCTTTAATTTTCTGAGTTTCAAACTTTTATACCAATTTTTAGACTTTGATGATGATCTATATCTCAATTTTACTAAGAAAATCAAAATAATTTGGAAAGAACTTCAACTTCTTACCATCCCATCATCCTTTCTGCCCATTCTATCACTGTGGCCTAAAGTTCATATACTTTGCAAAAACCGCTCTCTTACAAATAATGAAAGAACCTGTCTGTTGATTTAAATTCAAATATACATGCAGCTCAAGGAATTCTCAACAAATTTTCCATATTTTCTTGGAAAAATAGTCATTTTCTTTAGTTACTTCTCTGTTTAAAAAAGCTTCTTCAAAATACAGAACGATTCATAGCAGGGAGGGATGTAAGAACATGTATACATACATCTACTCCCAAAAATGCACATCACAGTACTGGATTACAAGCATACACGAATTAAAAGTTGTCTTGTCTTTATTGTCTACTTAGCACTTACCCACAGAGTTTACTTTTTACAGGATAACTCCATGGGTAAGCTCTGCTTTTTATTGTTCTTATGCTTGCCTTCTCTGATTTATTTTCTTCCATTCCCTTTTGAGTACAATTTAATCAAGCTTCCATATCTATCGCTTTTTCAAAGTAAGATCTTCTCATGATATCTGTTGAGGTTCATATTTTCATATCTCATTGTCAGGACTTTGTTTTTACCAGCTTGACTTTGAGGGAACATTTGAACACTGTTACCTATTGAAATGCTACTTCGTACAGCTTTGAAGACACACGCGTCCCTTGTATTATTTCTTTTTCATTGATCATTTATTTTTCATCAGTTTTTATTTCCTTTATCCATCAAGATTTTCCTCTTTCCTCCCTGCCTAAATTTCTTCTTCAAGGAGTTTCAATATCTGAAGTTTAAATGGTGTTTATAAACTTGTAACAATTTGGTGTTACAAGTTTAAATCCTCCCCTGAACTGCTGTAATGTAAGTGTGTTATTGTATATGTGAAATTCATATTTATATAAAATCCATTATATAAATATCGTGATTATCTCAAAATTAACACACCCATAATGTGCTGCCACTTTACCCTCCATAACAGAAGTGCTATTCTTTCTACAATCTTCAACATTTCAGACATAATTTGTTAAATAATTAACCCAATTGAGAAGAGCAAAACTATTTTATACCAGACAGTGAACCTGGGGGACACTAAAAGGGTAAGCAAACAGATAATATTAAAGATGAAACAAGATTAGTAAAGATAATAGTATGTCAGACAGGAAAATAAGAAAATGTTTAAAAACAACAGGAATAACAGAAATTGTTACAATTAAAAGCATTGTGCAATGAATGATCGGCAAATATCTGTATATAGAGTTTGAAAATTTTAATTTTAAACATTATTCCCTGAAAGCAATTAATGAAGAGACTGATAAATATGTGTGTCAGAAGAGAGACAAAGTCAACATCATGGTATTTCACTTTTTTTTTGATCTTATTAAATTAATACAGTACTTACACTGTTAGTTTATTCTATCAGTTGAAGGGAGATTTTTGTAAAGCTATGATAAAATTATTTTTTACTTACATATATTTTTGGCATAAACAGGTAAATTCATCTATTGAGCATCAATCTTATAAAAAATAATATGTTATATATTTGATTTAATAATCAAAAGCTATTTGTACATAATACATAAAATTTTGTATTAGTAATGTTAATTAATATAATAGAAACAGTTCAAGAAAGAGATACTGATTAGGTGACAGAGGAATACTTTGGAGCTATTCTTACCAAACCTAAAAAGTTGTTTATGTTTTTATTTCTGTGTTCCTGGGGATTAAACTCAGGACGTTTGTACCATTGAGCTACATCCTCAGCTCTGCTGATCATTTGGTTTTCAGATAGGATCACTCTGAGTTATTCTGGTGGACTGTAAAACTGTGATATGGGTTTCACCATAGTGCCTATCTTCTATATTTTCCTGAATACACTCAACTTTATATATAGATAATATGAGATCATGTAGAAAATATGTTAGAATTTCTTCAAGTGAAACTGTCACTACATGTGTGTGAAAATTATGCTTATATTGTATCTGTATTTTCATCTTTGTTGAGAATTTCTTGTATTGGGGAATGTCTAGTGGAGAAACAACCTATAATATGAATCTATGACAACAGCAAGATAGGTAAATTGTAAATTATATTTATCAAACACACTGTATTAAATATTGTATATTTCTTTTAAATGTTTCAAACAATTAATAAAGTTTATTGTTAGCTATTAAACAGATGAGTAAAGTGAGATCTATAATTTAGAAGACTGATATAAAAACACAGTGACATTGAATTGAATTCTATCATGTCTTACAAATGGTGTGATTTAAACAAACCCTAGGTTTGAATCATCCAAATCATCTCCATCAAACTATTTGGTCAAAATGTAAGTGATTTTACACTCTGAAGTTACATTTGGAAAAAATACATACATTAATATACACTGCATTAGTAAACAAACCCCATATAAGCAGTTTCTAAAATGCTTAGTTAATTTTAGTAATGTAGACAAGAAAAATTTAAAAACCAGATATTAAACATTAGTTTATATGAACAGATAAAAGAAATTTTACTGAATAATTCATAGTAATAATCCAGGGAGATTTAGTCTTAATTAATGGAAAACTTCTGAATCAAAGAAGAAATACATCATTCTTCACTTATTCTTGAAGAACCATCTCTGAGGAATATTTTACTTACAGAATAAGAGTAAGTATTGGACGTGTTGGAGGTAGGCTAAAACACTAGAAAAGCAATTTGATCACTGGATCTGTATTATTTAAAAGTTCTTAATATTGTATACAGATTAAAACTCTTCCTTCCATCTCTGTTTATCTGTTTTCTCTCTCTCAAGAAATTAATCAAAAGAAGAGCGTTGGTTTTTATTACAAGATGATATCAGTATATTACTGGACATTTACCTTTCATGAGAGATTTCTCTCATCTATACAGGTACCTGATATTTATAATAAGGGTACCGGAATTGAGTTTCTATAACAGACCTCCTTTTCCAGATCCAAAAATGGGTCATCAATGTTGTAAACTTTTCCCTCTGAATATCACTTTAATTTATAAAATTTTCTAATAGAAATTATCTTTTTACCTATCCTGTTGTTATACACATCTTGGTTTTCCTAGCATACCTCTCTGATACATGTAGAATAGCTGGGTCAAAAACTAAAAAAATGTGAATGATAATTTTACTTCCCTTGACATAATTTCTATGCTCTAAAGCAGTGAGGATTATTTTCCTCTCCTTTTCTTGCTCTTTCTTAATACACAACTTTTTCAGACTGAACATTTCATACAACATAAATAGTAAACATAAATTGATTCGTAGATGCTCTATTTGAAACTTTGTTTCTAGACTCCACTTATTCAGTTTTTAACATGTTACTCTTTATAACTATAAAACACCTGTACTTCTTCTGTAAGGCACACATAGCAATTTAAGGGATGAATATTATCAGTACAAAACTAGCAACAAATATTTTTTATGTAGACACTATATTCTTAAAATGTCTAAATAAACCATAACTGAATATTTTCTTTGATTACCAAGCTCTGTAATGCATCTATGTCTAATAACATCTATTTCAAAACTTTGTGTATAATGTATCTTATAGCCATCCCAACCTGTGTGAGGATTTAAGGAGGAGTCTCGGATGCTACTAGACGGAAATACACTATATTATTCTTAGTGCATTTGTTATTAAATCTAGACATGTGAAATACTTAGCAAGTCCTTTATTTGCAAATGTTTTTAAATAAATTATAACATATTTGGCTTAAAATAACACATCATGTGTTGGAAAACAAAACAAAAAATAATATGCAAAAGCCCAGGAGATATAATGAATAAAATTGAGACTAAGTACCTATGGGACTCTGTTAAGCAAGTGGACATATGGGTTTCTACAGGACTGAGAATTGAATAGGAAAGCTATCAAAGAGATTCAGTTTCAAAGAAAGCTGAAATGTAACTCCATGAATGCTGAGTTTTATTTTGAGCTTTTTATATTTGTTAATATTGAAGTAGAGATTGAAATAAAAGTTATTTTGTGTATTAAGGTAAATATGAGCTACTTTTTAGAGAAAAATGATTTTTCCTTGTATATATAAATTTGAAACAATTATGAGGAAAAATTAGATACCAATTACAGATATGCTTAGGTGCCAGTTCTAACTAGTAGTTTATATTATTTAAATTTTCATGTCATCCTGATTTTAGATTTAAATAACATTTAAATAACATTTATTATATTGAATATTTCTGTTTTCTTGCTAATTAAAAGTGATTACTTTAGATGCATTTTCAGTGGTAGAAGAATAGTGAAACAATGGAGACAAAAAGTAAAGGAAAGAAGTTTAGATTAGACACTAATTTTTAAAATTATATAAAGGTTAATGAAACACATCAGCTAGATTTTTAAAAAGCTGCAGCCATATTTTACCATCCTCAGACAAAGGGCGGAAATGATTACATAAATTTATTCTCTAGAAACAAGTCAAAAATGTCAATATAGCAGTTTAATAAATAGAGGAGAGAATTTTGGAAATTAGAGGCATTTTCCTTGAGGCCATTAAGAATGAGATGCTCATTCTCATGGGATGTTAGATGTGGTTTACACTGGTGGCAACAGAAACTCCTGGGGTAACCCAAAGTGACATTAGGTGCAGTTTTGTTTTTCAAGTGTTAATCTATATATTTTGGAAATAATATTTAGAATCACAGTGGAAGGAAAATACACAAGGTGACCCAGCTAGCTAAATGGAAAAAAAAAATGTTTCAGTGATTCCTGTGATGCAGCAGAGAAAGCAGGTGTATGTGAGCTAGCAAGGGAAATAATGTCATAGCCAGATTATACCTTACCTGAAGTGCACATGCCACTGTTACGAAGAAATTCCATCTAGTCATTAGAACAAGTGTGAACTGAAGTAATGTAAAGAGTAGCTAACCAAGTAGAGCTAATCAGACTTTATCAGAAAGTATTATACTTGGTATTGTGGTTGGTTCTATATGGACCAGAATAAATGGAACTGAAGTATTACCCTCCCAAACTATACTATTCATTTGTTAGTTATGCTTTTATTTTTCTGATATTACACAACAAACAAACAAAAGCAAAACACTTTAGTCCTTAACAGAAAGCATAACAATTCTCTTTCAGAATAGCTCAGTTTATGCTTTCTTATTTGGATAACTATGGTAACAAAAAAAATGGGGGAATTATACAGAAAATTTAATCTTCTTAATAAAAATAAAAAAAGTATCTGTAGTATCCTCCTGAGACAAGGGGAATACATTTTTAATATTTCTAAGTTGAGACAACCATGGAGATTTTAATGAGATTATGTATTTGCATGTTTGCTGTTTCAAATGATAGAGAATCATTCCTGAAGTAGAAGCAATGCTGATGAGTTTATCACAACAATCTGCTGCTGTTTTCCTAATTCAACAAACTTCTCCATATTGACTCTTCTCCTTCACACTTTCACTAGGGATGGAAGGAAATTATTTTTGTCAAACTTGTATTGATGAGGACAAATTCTGATGTGAACTTAGCTAATGGGCTTTCATTGTATGATGGATATGAAATGTGGGAGGTCAGCAACATCAACTTAGTTGAAGGAAAATTTAAGGACATACCATTTATCCATGTTCAAAATTCATGAACAGAAGACATTCTGATTCAACCATGATAAACTGTCATCAAGAAACTCACAGATGAATATTTTTCAAGTATTCTTTCTTGCTAACCAGTTGTTAAACTGACATGTACATCATTTCGGGCTTGCCATTTGAAAAACATATAACTGTGACTAATGAAGTCTAATGTATTACATTGATGTTAAGGTATATTATAAAATATACAAGTATATGTTGTACATTTTTATTCAAGCATAATGCCACTGAGCTAGATCCCTTATCTATTTTCACTCAAATGAAGACAGTATATTACATGTACATTTTTATGCTAAAAGGAATCAATTTCTTCATTATAAATTTTTCATTCTTCTTAACCGAAGCACAGTAAGATAACAGTTTCTAATCAACACAAGCCACCACATAGTTTACACATTTACCTGCAAAGATAAAAAGATCTAGAGATCTGTAAGAATTTCAGTGCCACACTATTACAAGAGCAAGGCGATGGAGTCTCATTTATGTAACAATTGGGACTACTTAAAAGACTATTTGAGTAGCTCAAAGTATCTAACAAGATTTGTGGTAACTCAGATTTTATTCTCTAAGAAACACACATATAGCTTTTGAGGAAAATAAGACTGACTGAGACTTTATTAAATAAAACTGGTATCTCACACCCTTTACTTGCTGGTTCAGCTCCCAAGCCAGACAAGTGATTCACAAAAACGGCTTTTAAAACAGTGTTGAGACATTGATAATCTCAGCTTCTTTTATTTAAGCTAAGCGTTAGCAGCAATTCAACAAGATTCCTTGATGCCTCATACTGAATTTTCAGTGTAGGTTTTCAGTGACTTTAAAAATGCCATTTACAGGCATTAACAAATTAAATAAGTCTATCAGACTCACTGTCACTTTTAACTGACATTAGTCAGCTTTCTCTTGTTCATATGATTAATATAAGACATCAGCATAATGGAATGGAGCATAAAGCAGAACATAGTATGGCACCTTGTGAAACAACACTTAGATGATCTAACAGTGAGTTGACGGAGATGAATGACTCAAAATTTACAGTACTGTCTATAAAGCACATATATTTATATGCATATATATTCCAGAGTCTGATAAAAATGTACAAATACTTCAGGCAAAAATATTGTATTTATATTTTAGTACTGAGTTTATTGAGACATCATGAGATTAATACAAGTTACTTTTGTCCTCTATAATTAAAGAGCTATTCAAAGTGCTGGTCATGGAGTTAGTATGTATTAATTAGTATGATATTAATCAGTATGACAAACTACTGGTTAGGTAACTTGGTCATTGAGATTGCTGCACATGCATTTTAAATTTCTTCTGTGTGCACCAGCAAAGTCGTTTGTTTTGTGTGATATATGATATGCTTTAGGTTCCTCCATATGATGAAAACATCATCTGTTGAGAAGACATCATACTATTTTTCCTTTTCTGAAGTGTGTATGCATATTTTGGTGGACCTTGTATATGTTCATAGATATAATCATTATGAATATATGTATAATTTGCAGATCAATTTTAGTAGTACTTCAATGATAGGAATTACACACAAATAAGAATGCCAAAAGCCATTGTAGCCAACTGCTCATGTGAAATCAGAGTTAGGATGCCTTAACTCCCAGAATAATGTTCTCCCTTATGTTGGTTTGTTTTATTAACAAACCTGAAGACAATTCCTAATACGGACAATGACGTTAAATGTAACACTCAGTCTTTGGGAGATGGTGTGTATGCCTTCTCAATATTTCTTCATGTCATTGCATTTTCAGCATCTGTATTTCTATAAGTGCTCTAGAGTTGTTAGTAGTTACTCTGCCCAGAGACCAGCATGGCAAAATGTGTCTGTGGTTTATATCTTCCCAACTGAAGTTTTTCCTGCCTGCATTACTCTATCAACCCTGAAACACCAAATCAATTTGCTGAATATTCTCTGAAGATTCATACATAAGGCTTAGTCCTGAGATAGAAATATTGCTTTGGAGAAATCCAACCATGCTGACCTAAAATTATTTTATTAATTTATTGTTAATGAGCTTGAATGTAATGTTATACTGGGAATTTCCCAGTACTTGTTTTTAGAAGGGTTGAAGTCTGGTAGGTCATTTGGTTACTGTATGGGGAGGTGAAAATGATAGGAATGGTGAGAACCCTGATCTCTGTGCCATTTTGAGATGTGACTATTTCTTCTCAGACAACTCTTGGAATATTCACTGAATTTACCAAATACTCAATTAATGAGGCCTTGATCAGTCTTGGATATTAACTTTCAAAGAAAACACAAGCACCATTTTTCTTTCAGGTATTCATGTGCAATGATGCATAGCTAATTAATATTTCCTTAAGCGGCTTTATCTTAATACCAAAGATCCCATACACCCCAAGGATATTTCATAACATTTCTTACCATGTCCTTATGGAATTAAATTCCAGTTTCCTGCTGCAAGAATGGTCTTTTTTTTTTTTTTTAACCCTGTAGCTTTTCTGATATAACCTTCTAATTTCCTACCTCACTAATCTTGTGTCACAGAACTATGAGATAGTCTTTCTGATTTTACGTGTTGTATTAGTCAGGGTTTTAGTATACAAAACAGATATAGCACTAGATACAAAAATGTATAAGAAATTACAAGATTGGTTTATGATTGGTCAGTCACAGAGACAGATGAGGAAGCATGCAGAGGATGTCTGCAAGCCAGAGGCCAAAGGATTCATCCAAAGTCTGGAGCTCATTGCAGTGTCTCATGCAAGTCTGCACCAGCAGGCCGATTAGTCTGTGATGAAAGGCTGACGAATCTATGCTGGAAGTCTCTGAAGGGTCCAAGACAGAAGCTGTAGAGTCTGCACTAAAAGATAGGAGATGACATGCCCAAGGCAAAGATTGGAGCTCCTCTGAAGAATAGAACCTAATCCATCCTTCCTCCTTCCCTCTTATACCATCCAGGTGATGAGCCACTCTAGAGTGCGTGTTGTACACACTAGCTTTACGTATTGCTAAGCTGATTTAATTAAGCTTCTATATGACTCAAATTGCTACAATTAATCAGCCACAATATATGCTAATCATATATGCTTTGGAGAAATGCAACCATGCTGACCTAAAATTATTTTATTAAATTTATTGTTAATGAGGTGGAATGTAGTATTATACATGAAATTGTCCCAGTACATATTTTTAGAGGAATAAATAAATTATAAGTGATGCAGTAAGGAATTTGCTGTGTCATTGCTTCAAAGAAGTATGGTAGATTTTATTTGACTAAATACCTAGCTAAATAGAAGAGTGAAGTGAGAATACTGTTTTTTGGTGATGTTGTTTTTGCTACATCACTGAAAATATTTAAAATGATTTCATGATTTTTTTTTTTTTTTTTTGGTCTCAACTCATGATGTTGCACTTACCAGGCAGGGAGATGTTTTTTCTTTTAACAAAGTATTTCTACTCTTTTATGGTCACCCTTCCATGAGCTGAATACTTGGCAAATGTTTAATATAAATAGACATCTTTGTTTGAAAGTAATATTCTAAGCTGGGTGTGGTGGCACATGCCTGCAATCACTTGAAAAGCTCAGGGAAGAGGATTGCTGTGAGTTCAAAGTGAGCTCAAGGCCATCCAGAACTGCATAGCAAATCTTCTCTCAAAAAGACAAAAAAAGTTCATTTTCTCTTCTGAATGGTAGTTTCCATCTGTTTACACATAGAAATGGAGATACAGTAACAGTTATAATGGGGAGAATACAGAAAGGTGATGCTTTGGAATACACAATGATACAGAAGTTAAGTCTGTCATAGACTGTCTACTCATTATGTTTGATGATACCAAAGTGATAGCATGAAATTTGTTAGTTATATTCAAAACAAAACTAGACTGTTATGAACATTTTTTACAAAAGCCTTTTTTTTATTTTAGATGGCCACTGCAATAGAAAGTTAGAGATTTAATGTTACTCTTAGAAATAAATCAACTTATCTTATTCACATTGCTCTTACAGAAACTTGTCATATGTGTGTTATGTTTTCTTACCACAATTAAAAATTATGTAATTTAAACAGTATACAATTTATATAAGAAATCATAGTACAATACACATTAATGTAATGTTCACTAGACTGAATTATTATACAGATGACATTTTGTTTTGCTAATCTGTAATAAGTTCCACTTAGCTATTCTTTACGTATATTTGAATTCCTAAAATCTTCAACCTCATAATGCAAATTTGGGCCATCTATATATTATGACTATGATCATAGCTTTTCCAATGAATAGATGAAATAAGTTAATATAATACAAATTTCAGATAACTGTAGAAAGAATCTCATTGAAAGGAAGTATGTGTGTGCATGTCTGATTTTCTATTAAAAGAAGCAATTAATGTTCTCACTTTGTTTTAAAACCTACCTAACGTAAAATAATCAATTCCTTGCAATAAGTAAATCAAAGCTAATATTTGCCTTTATTAACTAAAATGAAATAATTTAGCATACTTCCCATCATTCTAAATCTATGTTTGATAATTGCATCTCATTTAATTATAAAGGGCTTTAGAGATAAAGATGAAGAAAAAAGTTTTGAAATTCATATTTTGTTGTGAATATATATATACATATATAATCTAGTATTTCCTTAAAAAATATTTACTGATGCAGTAAAATACACATTAAAGTGGAAACAGTGTTTAAAGTACCTTTGGAAAATGGATGAGGCATATTGCTTTTGGTATTTTTGTTGGAAGAATCTTATCTAGATATCATCTAATATATTAGTGATTAGAAAAATTTCAAATATGGTGATTTTTCAAATATGAGATTTTAATGTAAAAGAATAACAAAACAAACATTTCTTAGATGTTTTCCTAAGCATTCAAATGTGCTCACAACATAGTTGAAACAAATAAATCTTATAAAAGTTTTTTATTTCAAATTATTGAAAATAGTCCTTTATAAAGTATCCATCAAACTTTAAAAAGGAACTTTGTTCAAGGAATCAAAGTTTTTCAAGGAACTTTGATTACATAGTTCCTTGAAAAAGGAACTTTGATTACATATTATACATAAGGTTTATAATAATAAATATATAATATGTATATTTCCTATTTCCTTTTTTAATTTCCTTTATTCTATTAACTGGATAAAATATATAATCTAGTAAATTCTTGATGTAAAATTTTGGTTAGCTCAGCAAGTCAATATGTTGTGGTCTATGAATTTCTTGTTATTCAATTTATTAAATAAGAATTTATTAAATGCCATTTAGGCAATGTGAAACTAAACTCTCAATTTCAATAATGGCATTTTAAAAACTAGTGAAATCATGTACACTATTGCTTAAAATATACACTAGTGTAGCCATTCTGGACCCTAATTTTCATGGAGTTTCCACAAAATACTAAAAATAAAATTATGGTATGACCCAATGATCTCACTTCTAGGTTTTTCCCAAAAGATTTGAAGTAAGTTTGTCAAAGGGATGCCTATGTCTCTTTGTTCATTGCAGCATTATCTAAAAGAGCTATGTTATGCAACTATCAATGGATGAATAGAAAAAGAAAATTTAATAAGATACAACACATGCATGCAAGAAGATGATAGACTTTATAAAGGCAATACTAGCATTAATACATTTATGGGTATAAGTGAAAAACAGTGTACTAAGTGAAAAAAGAAAGGTACTAAAATACAAAAATAGCTTTTTTCAAATGTATAAAAATCTAAAACATTCTGAAATGAACAGTCTGGCTAACAAACACAGCATGGTCAAGAGTGAAAATAGAAGTAATGATTGAAGGTACTTGTGAGTGTGGAGAAATAGTACAGCAGGCCCAGCTGCTTGGGAGACTGAAGGGGGGCAGCACTTACCATCCCAACTCCGTTACCAGCCTAGGAAAGAAAAATGTAACTTCACCACCTGAAAAACTAAAGAAAATCAAAAGAACAAAAAAATCTACAGTGCCTCAATTAGACAGGAGGAATTATTTTTCTTTGAAATATATCATGCAAAATTGTGAATTTGGTAAAGGTAATGTATATTTCAAAATCTCTAAGACAAAAATTTCACACATGAATATTGGAGTCACTACCTGTTACTACATATTTCATAGTCATTATCTGCTCTTTTTTCTTTAATTTTGAGATAGTGTCTTGCTAAATTGCTTTGTCTTGTCTCAAACTTAGGATCTTGTTGTCTTAGCTTCTTAAATAGCTCGAATTATAGGCCTGTACCACCATGCTTGAATGTAACCTATTTGAAAAGCACACGCACACATGCATGCACACACACACACACACACACAAAGATTGCCATTAATAAGACAAATGAAAATGATTATCTTTATACATAAATTCTATTATCCAATTTTGTAACTTTCAAAATAATTAATTTTGAGTGCTTTCTTAAAATGCAATGATTCCTTTGAGAAGAGAAGTATGTCAAGTACAGGTAGGGAATTTATACCAGGCAGTTGCTATCCCGTGTTGCTGTAGTAGAAAGGAACATCTTGCTATTGTGTACAGAAAGAAAGGAAGCCAGGTGCTTAGAAGAAAGGAACAAAAGAATTCTAATGAACTATTGAAAATGAGACTCACTTGGGTAATGGGAAATTTTTGAATTATTATAAAGTGATAAATAATTTCACTGTATGATAATAATCATACATGTTAAATCATATAATGTGGCCTGCTAATGTGGAAATATTGGTGACATGTTGTAATGATCATAGCAGCAGAGAAAGCCTAGTTATGGCCATAATCAGAAATCAAAAAGCTTCTCTCAGGATGAAAGAAATTATATCAGACAAACAAATACTACTAGTTTACCACAATGGAGGCTAAATTTTTGCCTAAATTAGGTACCATTAGTGGATCAGCTGCAATTCTGTCTCGTAATTTCAGATTCCAGTTAATAGATCAGCTTTTATCTAGAGCTATACTTATGGTTCTGACAGTATGGAATTGGCAGAAGAGTATGTTGGTTTATAAAGCTTTTGCTTAAAAGTGCCATGTGTTAAGTAAGGTCTTTCACATTTCGTCAAGTAGATCAGTGTCAACACGACATTAATGGTTCAGCAAAGTATTTTCAGGCAAAGACAGTGCAAAAACTCAAACTGAAACAGACTCACAGTAATATGATAGCACAAACGTTGTGAGAGGTTAGTCTATTGTGTAATGAAATTATATATGTCTCAAGCGGAAATGTGTTTAAAGTTTGTGCATACAAAAAAGCTATACAAACTATGTTATAATATTTAGGATCTTTTAGGGTAGATGTAGTGATTTGAGAATATACTGATAATCAGAAAAAATAGAAATGAAAGACTGCAAAAGTGACTATCTTGCTGTTTTAAGTATTTATAATTTTCAATTCTACCAAAAACATCCCATATTTTATTTATGTAAAAGGATTGTGATTTTCTACTATATTTCTCTTAATTTGGTTTTTACTACTGTTAGGTCTGAGAAGAGGGGAGAGAAAGAGGGGAAGGAAGGGAAAGAGGTCTGTGGAAGGAGTGGAGTGGATGGCCGTGAAAGGAGTGGGCGGCGGTGGCTGCAAAGATAAGAAATATAAAATATAAGTAACATTTATTTCGGGAATGCGGGGAGAGACCCCCCCCAGCCCCGGGGCGCAGCATCTCCACCCTGGGGCCAGTGGTCTCTCTCTGGAACACACTCTCCCTTTCTCCTTCTCCTTCTTCTTCTTCTTCTTCTTCTTCTTCTTCTTCTTCTTCTTCTTCTTCTTCTTCTTCTTCTTCTTCTTCTTCTTCTTCTTCTTCACATGTGGAGTGAGGCCCATAAGTAGCCTCTGTCTGGGGCGGACCCCAAGGGGCATTAGGGATGCACAGGTATTTCATTGGCACATGCTTGGTGCCAGGGACAGGTTCCCAGGGATGGGGGAATAGGGTTACAGGCAAATCTATAGGGGCGGGGGAGGCAGGAGCCCCTTAACTTGGCTGAGGCTTTTCCTGGTTAAAGTGTCCAGTCTGGGCCAGCAACTCTTTCACTACTATTTTACTAACTTTTAGGAATAACTGACCATGCAAAATATGTCTAAATTGTTTATTTATCTTAAAGTATTCAAGAAAATAAACATAGACTTGTAATACCCATAGTTACTTTGGGAAACTTAATCTTACTGGTTTTATCAGGATCATTCTATTGCTTATAGATAAATCCCAGCTATCCCTAATGCTCTTCTATCTAGTTTTACTTAAAAAGGCTACATTTCTTACTGTGTCATTTTTAATTCCGTGTATTCCATAGATGATTCAAATGTCTAAGATTTAATTTTTAAAATGTTTTCTTTTATATTTTAAAGTACTTGAATTTTCATACCTTTATATTCATACCAAAACCTCAGGGCTATGTATGATCAGGTTAATGTGAGTTCTATTTAGTCACATTTAGATATATACTCTAAGGTGACATAAATGAACATTCTTAATACTAACCAAATGCTTTTTGTTTATGTGGTTTAAAAACACACTAATTTAAATTGGTTGGTAGGATAAGAGTGAAGATGTTCTTAAAGTTGCTGACTTGTTTTTGTCCAGGTCATTTGTCAAACAAGACAGTATTTATCTTAAACATACCTGGACTTTATGGATGCCATGTTTATTATTTTCTGTGCACAATAAGTTAGGAGGTTTTCCATGGATAAATATGACATGCATATGTACATGTATAGCTTTAAAATGCTAACTGCACTGTGCTTTTTCATCTAAAGTAACTGTTAAAATGAGTGAATAACTGGGAGATCCCTTGCATCTGGGGAACTACCAGACCAAATTACCCTCTATGATTGAAAAAAAAACCCACCAAAACAAATTTGTGTGCTCCACTGATAAGTGGCTTCTCTTGTTTTCTCCAGAGTCTTATTGTACTAAACCCAACAATTGTTATTAAAAATGAGTATGTACAGAATTAAATTGGCTAAAATAGAAAAGTAAAATTTATGTATAAAGCAACAAGATTTTCTTAAGCTATTAGAATGTTTTTGGTTAGAAAAACTAGACTTTAAAAATGGATATTTATTTCACTAAGGTAGTTTCATATTTTTTATACTGTTTGGATTTAGTTAATAAAGAAATTGAGTTTTAGGGGAAGGTAAAGAAATGGATAGAGGGGCTGGGGATTTAGCTCAGTGGCATAAGCATTTGCCTGGCAAGTGTGGGGTCGTGAGTTCGATCCCTGGTACAAAAAAAAAAAAAAAAAAAAAAAAAAAAAAAAAAAAAAAAAGTAGCAATGCATACGGATAAAAAGGGAGTAAGATTTTTTATGTATATATACCAGCATTCCACAAGAGATTATGACTATACACACATATTTAAAAAATAAAAGACAACTTAATGTTTGTGGAAGAATTGAACCTGAATGAAATGTAAAACATATTTGCAAAATAACTTGGAAAATATTTTCACCAATCACTTTGTGAATAGTTAAATGAGTAAATATTATCTTAGTTAATAAAATATACTACATATGTATACATATACGTGTATGACTAGTGTTGTATATATATGTAAAGACAAAATATGCTGAGTCTAAACTATAAAATGTGTACCATTAATGTTTCATAAGTTTAACACACACAAAGTAAAAAATCAGTATTCACTTTTATGCAATACACATTAAGTCTACATTTTAATTATAAATTTTTTCAAATTTTGATATCACTTGAAATTTGCTCTTGCTATTTAAATTTTGATCTATATCTATTAGTTTTGATTTAACAAGCATCCTATTATCATATAAATGAAATACATTTCTACACTGGGTAATAACTCCATTTGTGGTCAATAACATTATTTTCTATATTTGTAAAAAATCTAAATTACTTTGTAACTGTTGTCAGCATAGTTACAAAATGTAAAATTTTTAAAAGAATTTATATTTTACTTAAAGATTAAAAACTAAGTAAATATGTATAAAGAGTTCTATATTACTGTGATGTTAGAGTTAACCTCATAAACATACTAAACATATTCGTGGGCTCCACGTGCATAGGCTTTATAAGATATAAAAAACAGGAACACATCTTATATTGATGACTTCCAGACTGAAGTTATTTATTATGATAATCAGTGTCAGGGTTAGCTGTGTGTGATTGTGTTATAATTGGTTATTAAAATTAATATTATATAACTTTTGTCATGTATCACAAAGAATAGAAACCCAGAATTAAAGATAATGAAGTACAAGTCAACATATCTTTGAAGAATAATTTATACCATTACCATTTTCTATGAAGTACTCACTTTAAGAATATTTTGGCTCTATTTTCTTTTCAAAAGTTAATAAAAGACCATGGCCATGGTGGGTGGACTCCATCCAAATCTGAAACATCGTGATAAACTTAACTTTAGAATCAGGGACATTGAAATCACTTTTTCAAGGATTCCTCTTTAAACATACATATAAAAAATTGTCAAAATACACTCAAGGAAACTGAAGAACAATTGGCATAGCAGATTGTATACAGAGCATACTTCAAAAGCATATTTCTGAAAGCTAAAATGAAGACTAACAACATTTCTTAGTATCTGTAAAAGAAATATAAATGATGAATTCCTAAATTCAGAAGTATTTTTTATGATGCTTTCAGTTTTCCAGAGTAAAGACATTTAATCAAATAACTGAATGTGTGCATAGATACAACAGATTTACTTGAAAAATAGGTAATTTAAAGGCTTAGTAGTTAAGGGATTATATTCAGTTTCATTGGAATATGCAATATTATTCCTTGATGTGGAGTATAATTCACTGTGTTATGTCTCTTTAATCCCTGATCCAGAAGCCATTCATTTTATACATTAATTTATAATGTAATTTTTAAACAGATTGGGGAATTGTTTAACATACATGTCTATAAGAAAAATATGCTAAATATACACAAAATTTTTCCAATGGAAAAGTAATTTTCACTTTCACAGAATTAGATAATCAACTTTATCACTGTCTAATATTTACACAAGGAAAAAAGAAAAACCAAAAAATTTTAATCTGCATTTTCATGAGTAATTTATATTCATCAGCTTCAGGTATTTAACCTGTAAAAGAACTAATGAAGCACTGGTGATTGAACACCTATTGTTTTGTTCCTTTTTATTTTTCTTCTTAAATCATAATGAAGCTGTAATTATAGTCACTCATATTTTGTCTTGAACATGCTGTATTATAACAAAAACAATGACAAGTATCTGTATCTCACTTCATGAACACCAAACTTACTGCAAATATGTAAATGAGAAGCTATGAAACTCGAGAAGAGTCTGGAGATATTAACATCTATGTAAATGAAGCAGCCATTTCAAAACTCTGTGGACTTTCTTTTCTTTTCTTTTTTTTTTTTTTTTTGGCTTTTTCCTTTTTATTGGTATCAGGGATTGAACTCAGGACTGCCTGCTTGCAAGGCAGGCACTTATGCCGCTGAGCTAAATCTCCAGCCCCTTTTTTCAGATTTTTTTTAACTCTATGGACTTTTAATAAAGCAGACATTGAAATCTGTTCAGTACATTGGGTGGATTTTTAAATATGTTCAATTACTTGTTGTCACCCAGCTGCTGTCTGAACATGGCTTCTATCATATTAGGGACTCTGATTTGACATCACTGCATATAAAAATCATGTCTTTTATTTATAGTTACTGACAGTCCAAATAGCTATTTTAAATTCATAAATATAAATTTGAATTGCAACATGTTAAAAATCATTCCCTTGGGGTGAAGTTGTTTGAATGTATTTACTAAGATGAGTAATTTGAGAACAACCTGTGACAACCTTGGTTGTTGTCATTTTTTGTGGTAAGTATAGGTATTAGGTAAGTTTTACTACACATTGATATGGTTCACCATGAAACAAATCAATTAACTTTTAAAGAAATATTAGGAAATTGAAAAGACTTTAACTAGAATGTATTTAATGAGAAGAAGTAAAATTTTGAAAGCTACTATGTTCATTTTTGTCTAAAGGTAAAATTTCAATAATTACCTTGACTTTATTTCAGAAATGAAATCTTTAAGAGCTTGGTGGTTTTTTAAAACTACATGTGTGTTTACTTATTATATGAAAATATTTTTTAATTTTATTTAAAGAAGACTAAACAAAACAGAAATGGGTAGAAATAGTACACATGTTCAGAGAAAAAAATAAACAGTAAGAAATCAGTAGTTGATGTTTACATACTGTCTTTTTACAAATAGTTGTTCAAGATACAAAAGTGGAACGTATAAAGTGGGAATTCAAACAGTGAGACTGCAAACAATACTGTTAACTATCCAACAAAAACTTAGTAATATGGTTGTCCATCTTATACACTTAAGCATACATGCAGTTATTCATACCTTCATTTATGTTGAGATTAAACAAACTAAAGCAGGCAAAATCATTATGAACAAAGAATAATAGTTGTGCTGGATTTCACATCATGACACTCCAGGATCAGCACGGGGTACTTTAGTGTCTCTTTTCCTTCAAAGTATCTGTTCATTTCATCATGCATCTTAAGATCAGTTCTCATAAACTCTTATAGATTCTACACATGCATGAGTCTTAACATGTATTTCCATTCTTCCTACATTAGAGGGAGAAACAATAAAGCAAGACATAACAAAACGTATTCCCATAAACACATGAAATGAAAAAGACATATAAGACCATTGTACAAGGAGTTCTACCATGGTTACTATGTTGTCTCTTGCTATCTTCAATAGAATTGGCTATATCATCAGACATAGTATGATTGAATATATCAGTACATTGAATAATTGAATGTTGTAACTGAATATATCAGAACATTGTTTTCTCATTTGATTTTCACTTCATGTATTCTTTTTCTGTTAATTATATTTCCTAAAAATATCATCTCAGTGGACCCTACCACCTGATCTACTCTACGTGTGTGTTTTTTTTTTTAATTTAGTGCATCAAGGCCATCTATATTAGAAATTACAACCAACCTTCTCTGCCTCATTTCTGTTATGCACTTTTTTTGCCATCAGTTTTCTGCTTATCTTTTTTCATTCTGTTTCTTACTCCATTCATTGAGGCCTCTCTGCCACTATTCCTGGAATCCTAGTACTTTTCTCTCTCTCTAGAATGCCTTGCTCTATTCTCTGTAGAGTTGGGTTGGTGGTTACAAATTTCCCAAGTTCCTCTTTGTCTTGGAAGCATCTGGTTTCTCCATTAATTTCTAAAGCCTGTTTATCAGGGTATAATAATCTGTGCTAGAGGTTATTTTCTTTCAGGGCTTGGAATATTTTGCTCCAGCTCTTCTTGACTTGATGATTTGTGTTAGAAGTCTGCCATTATTCTCATGGGCCTTCCTTTATAAGTTATCTGTTTCTTGTCTCTAACATCTTTTAATATTCTGTTCTTACATTGAATTTCTGGGATCTTGATTATTATATGCCTGGGTGTAGCTCTGTTTTGGTTGTGGGTGGCTGGAGTTCTGTATGCCTCATACATCAGAATATCATTTCCTTTTCCTATGTGTGAGAAGTTTTCTGTAATTATTTCTGTGAATAGGCTTTGTAGTTCCTTTGTTTGTAGTCCTGCTTCTTCATTCATATTCTGTATTCTCAAGTTATAGAATCTTTGGTCATCTTCTAGCCTTTGTATTGTTACTGCTTGTTTCCTTGTTATTTTTAAAATGTTTTTCCTTTCATAATCCTACTTTGCAAACCTGTCCTCCAATTTGGATAATCTATCCTTAGTTTCTTTCAAACAGATTTGTCATCTTTTAATAGAGTTTTTAATTTCCTGATAATCTCTTTGAATGTACTTCATGTATTCTATATTTTCTTTATTAAATCATTCTCTCCTTTGAGCTCCTCCCTTCTTCCGTCTGTGTCTGCTTGAGGGGCGCTTAGTAACTCTTTTATTAATCTTATTATATCTTGCTTTACTTGGCTAAATATTTCACTTTTGAACTCAGCTATGAGGTCCCGAGGATATCTCTTTATGTCCACTGGTGCCATGTCTGATATGGCATGTTTGCTGTTCTCATTCTCCTATGTATTTACCTGTTCTGGGTCAGTGTTCTCAGGGTTGGAACCTGGGAACTTTTTCTTGTTGCTTCATCTTCCCATCTTTTTTCTTCCATGAGACGTCCTGTTTCTTTCTTTGTTGATTACAATTCTTCTGAAGCACGCTGGCTAGGTGACCATTCCCACTGCAGTGTACAGAGGCAGCATACAGATTTGCAGACAGGGGCAGCGTATGGTGGCCCCTCTCCTCCAGATCTGTCAACCTGCTGAGGCCTGCACTGTATTACTATGAGCAGCCTCCCCTCTGGGTTAATCAAATGTTTGAGGCTTCACTGCATTTGTGTGCACTGCCGCTGTAGAGAGTTGATTTTGGATAACCTATTGGATCTCAGCCAGGTCACGTGACTCAGGCCTAGCTCACTCCACTAATCCCGTTTGGGAAGGGAACAACTGATGGAAGTCACTGCTGCACCTTGTACTTGCCGGTCCTGCCCAGTCCCAGAATGTCACCCACCAGATATCCCCTTTCTTTGGAATGGCTCCACTCCTGTCACTCACCACAGGTGGATGCATGCTCCCCACCAGCTCAGCTCCCTGTTCGGCTGGCCAGCCCCTGACCTCAGTGTGTGACTGCACCTCAAGTGAGTCAAAGTGGTGAGCCCTCAGATGGCTCAGCAAGTTGCCTGCTGTTGTGGGAGCACTGATCCTTTAGCTGTTCCAATAATAGTACTGAAACTGTATGTTTGATTGGTTCTTCTCACCTTAGTTTCTTCTTGGGACAAGAAAATTAATCTCCCTCTGTTCAGGGCTCCCCATGCTATATTATGTTGAATTCTAAGTTGAAAATCTCAGGGAGCCTCTGTAGCCAGGTGTTATCTATCTGCAATCTTTGCTCTACGCTGTACCTATATGAAAACATTTTAAGGGAGCAGGCATAAGATGGAGAAAAGTCTGAACATTTAATCTTTAACTAGATAAGAATAATCATAATTTTTAAAAATATACCACTTTTATACAATACAATTGAAAGAATAACATTCTGTTCATCTTACTTGTTTTTGAAAACTGATTCTGACCCTAAGCATTTATAAACATGCCACAACTGCTATTTAAAATGTAAACATATAGGCCTTGTGAGTATACAATTTTAGTAAATTAACACTATTTTCTTTACAGTTAAGGCATTTACAACTCTGATACAGTATTTCATCAGTCACATTTAAAAATTAAGGTGGCATATGTTTTAAATTTGCACATGTTACTGTAAAAATGTGCAATATCTTAAGGTATGGTAATCCAAGTTAAGAAATAAATACTTTAAACATCATTCAAACCATTTATATATCACATTTACTTGAATGATTGAGAAAACACTATGACAAATTCAAGATGCTGAACATGAATCTTTAGCTTTCTAAACTTGCCAGACAACAAGAAGTAAGAACATTGGATGGCACACTTTAGAAGTTTTAACTCCTCAGAATTATATTGTGAGTTATTTGCATTGCTCCCAGAGCATTTTTATAATGTCATTTCTTGGCCTTTAACAGATTCATATTTTTATTTCTTTCATGTGAAAGGGTTGTGGATTGATATGTAAAATAAATTGAACTTAATTAGTGGAGCTAAGCTTTAGGGAAGCCTGTTTCACTGACCCAGGATTTGAAGGATATTATGCTAATCACAATTTTTGAAGCTAAAATTTCCTTGTTTCTCCTAAGATGTCAAAAATGTGCTATGAAATAGTACAGCACAGAGTCTAAAATATTTTATTAAGTCAAAGATAATCATCATTTATTTGAAGCAGTATGCTGCTGGTTGTCAAAGGTCAATGCTGTCAAATATCTTAAGAAAAATATTTCTCTCCTAAGAGAATTCTGTATAGTATGGTTATTTCATTTGGTATGCATGTATTCCAGTGAAACTCACTGTAAAATCACATCCTCATTGCTTTATTTTATAAAAATTGTGAAACATTTCCAAAGTGAAAAATAAATATACAAATATATAAACCCTCCCAATGAATTAAAAAACAAAGGCTTTTATAACACACTTATGTGTTTCTAAAGCAAGGTATTTTTCATTATCATTATTTACAGAGTAATACCTACTATTTTGGAAAGTACTCTATTAAACATCTCATAGATATTAAGTACTTAGCACTGGAACATGTGGAAAAAAGTACACAAAGCTTTTACTCTCATGAAGCTTGCTGTAAGTGTAGACTGTCAGAAAAACATACCAAAATAAATGAGCAACAATAAATATCAAATATAGAATTGGGTGAATAGGCTTCTGAATTAGGTTAATTTTGAATGATGTAGTCAAGGAACGCCTTGCCTAAAACATTTAGTTTAGTAAGGACTTGAAAGAAGTGGCAATAACCCTGTGAGAATAATTATAAATAGACATGACAGTAAGACTGCAGACCTTGAAAAAAAAAATCCCAAATGTGCCTATTTTATGCTATTGGGACTGACCTTCCTCTTTTTTTCCCTCTTTTCCTCCCTCCTTCTTCTCTCCTTCCTCTATTCTTTTTTCCCTTTCTCCATCTCTCCATGGCTTGTTTCTTTCTACAGTGCTGGGGATAGAACTCAAGCCTGGCTAGGCAATGCCTACATCACTGAGCTACATGCACAGCCCTGGAGACTTTTCTTTCTGTTTGTCCTCTTAAATCAATAAATTTCAGTTTCATAATTAAATATTTATGCAAAGAAAAAGGAAGTATTAGTAAGTAATGGAATTTAAAACATCAAAGATAGAAGTATCTTCTAATTGCATTTCTGATTGTTATTGTGTTTTGTTTTGAGAAAAAATATTTCATGAAAACTGACTAGAATAACTCAGGTACAGCAGAGTGCTGACCTTTTGAAAGAATTATTTATTTATTTATTTATTTATTTATTTATTTATTTATTTCTATTATAACTCTCAATCTTTCTTTCCTCTTTTTGTTCCTCCACACCTATAATATGTCAGTCAACAGTTAAACCATAACCATAGATTAGTATCCATTATTAAATATAGATTGATATGCTTGTTTAAAAATAAACAATTTCTGTATTGGAATATATATATATATATATATATATATATATATATATTTGAACTCGAACTTGAACTCATGAACTTGCACTTGCCATGCACGTGCTGTGCTGCTGATCTATATCCCCAGCCCTGTGATATATACATTTAAACTTTCATCAAACAATTTTCAAAAGCCTATTTAAAATGTAGTCAAATTTAATTGCTTTCTGTAGCAAAATATTTTACAATTTGCTACACTGATCATTATACTCACACTAATAGAATCTCTAGGCTTTTTCCAGATTGCAGTTACTATAATCAGTGCAAAGATTAATGCACAAGTAGAGTATGAAGTTGTCTTACACATTTTTCTAAAGGAAAAATATAAGAATGGTTCTATAAATCTGCAATATTAGCTATACATTTTATAGTCCTATTATCTGACTCACAACTTTAAAAATAAAATGAATATGCACAAAATTATACAAAATATACATATACACATCTCTTAAAATATAGTTTTATGTTTATTAAGATTAGTGATATGCTATACCTCATGTATTTGAAAATTGTACTCATTATTTTTGGATTCTATTTTGTTTTTAATTTTCCTTAGACTTGCAAATAATCATGTTTATTTCTGCTGTCTTCTATCAGTTACAAGAAAAGAACAAAAACTGCTTAAATCCAGCTTCAAGGATAAGGGAAGATAGATGCCAAGGTATCTAGTGTAAAAGAAAATGGGATGGAAGATAATTAGGAAAGTACTCTCTGACATGTGTTTGTACATGGAGAAATGACATTTTCTTTGAAACAGTAATATTAGTAAATTAGTGTAACACACACACACCTATATAATTTATAGGAATCAAGATTTCCCAGCATCAGTGCCTCTTCCTTTTCTTCTTTCCATTATTTTTATAGTATCTTACATAGTAACTGTTCACAAAACAAAAACAAACCAACTACTGGGAATGGCACTTACTACTTTACATATATAGAGTAGCAACTTTACTGAGGTCATTACCCCAGCAAGTGAATCTTTATAATTACTAATCACAAGATAGAAAACAAGGATTTTTTTTCTGTGCTTGGTATTATAAATTTAATATCAATTTGGTGAGATTTCTTTGGAGTTTATTAAGGCCCTCTGGTATCCTGGATTCCCATTTATGAATTTTCCACCTTGCTCATACAGCTTTTTAGTACTGGAAGAACATTACTCTCACATAGTTGAGCATCATATTCTCTTTTTCATGTGGCAAACTATACATTGGTTGTAAATTATGCATTAGTTGATTTTTCTTTCTGAATGAACTTGTTTGTCGTCTGTACTTCTTTTGAAATTTATATCCATTTTACACACTTGTGAAGTAACTATGTGAATTGTCAATTCACATTTGTAAAATAATTATGTATATTAAGTGAAAATTAACTACTTTTATACTTGTTTGTATAATTAGTGAATTATTCCATTTACTCAAAGACAATGAGGTTATATGCTACTTTTCCAGGGCTACTTACCTGGGACTAACAATTACTCTCCCAAGTAGTATTTAGAGGTCTGTGCATTATTGCTTTTGTGTTCCACATCATTTATCTACTAGAGTTCAGGTAGAGAGCTCAGCTGATACAGTGTACAGTCCCTGTTCATAGACTATGTCTCATTTGTTTTTTCATATGTGATTTGATAAAAAGGCCTCTCTGATTCCTAAGCTAGACTTTATTCTAGGTGTCATGTATAATCTATCCAGAAGAAGTGATTTGAACTATTTCCATGTAGGTCAGTCATGAAGCTTTTAGTGAAAATGAGAAAACCAGTCTTGATCATTTATTTCTTTAGGTTTACATCTATTCTAAGTTGTTTCTACTTTCTCCTTTGTGATGGGAAGAAAATTTTCTGAATCTAGGTAATAATATTCCTGGAAAATACTAGCCTCTCACTCCTATATTGTCTCTATTTATTTTCTATTTTTTTCTTTCCACTTTAAAATTAGTTCCTTGCAGAGCCTAATTTTTATTCTTATGACACTTCTGGAATCATCTTTTGTTATTTTGAATTGCATCACAGATATCGTGCTTGCTTCAACTTCAATAGTCTCTAATATTCTTACAATGATATCCAGAATTACAGAGTACAAGACTGTGAACTGATAATCTTCTTGTAATATAAAATCTCATTTCATTTAAGTCTTGTTGCCACAAATAATACTTCAAACACACTTGATTTTTTTAATATAGAAATCAATATAATTTTTGTATGTGCATGTATGAGGATGCTTTGTACCTCTGTGTGGTCTTACAAAAATAATACCCTGACAGTAAAGAAAATAAACATGTAGATATTTGATTTCTTGTTGGGACCATAGAAACTGGACATTCAATACATGTGCAGGACTGCTGCATGGCCAGGGAAAGACAAGATAACTGCTGAGGACACCTGGCTCCAACTCCAGGTAACTAAATAAACACTAGAGCTGCAGGCATTTCACTCCTTAGTGAAATGCAACATGGAGATCTTCTCATTTTTAACATAATTTGTTAATTGCACCACTTGAACCATTCCCAAGATCTGTTCAGTTTCCTGCTTTGTTTGAAAAAAAAAAAAGAGAGACAATAAATACAGGCTATCCAGAGGCATTTTCTGCCTTAGCCACCACAATCCCTGAACTCTAGAAAGTTTTGATCCTCCTGGAGCTCTAAAATCATACCACTTACCTTATTTATTTAAGAATTCACCAGACACTTGTTTGAGAGATTGAAGATCTAGGCCTAGTCCCTGATAGTTTCTAAATAGTGATAAAGGCTGGAAATATAGCTTAAGAGCACAACACCTGCCTGCTTGACCGGCAAGTGCAAGGTTCTGAGCTCAACTCCCAGTACTGATAAATAAATACGTAAATAAATAAATAACAATAAAACCAAAAATATTTTGAATTATTTTTTCTACATCTCTGGCCAATAAAGTACAAGGTAAGCCTCAAGTGTGTTGAAGTGTCAAAATGAGGACTTGCTAATCGAGAATGAAAGAAGAAAGGAAAGCAAGCTAGTAAGCAAGCAAACAGAATTAGATGACAGGTGCATGACAAAAGATTACAGGTGTTTTGATAAAAACCTGGAATTGATTCGATTCATAAAATAGTGTTGTTAATGAAATATAATGCACATGATAAAATGTTACTCCATAATGACATAAAAACAGAAGTGAAATAACATCGAAGAAATGGTAACTAAATAAAATCTTTCTGTTTATTATTGACTGCAAAACCAATATGGATATCCAGGAGCAAAAAGGAGGGCTAAAAGGTTTATTACTTTTACAAATATGAAAAGCATATAAATATCTCCCAAAGCTTTGTCTCTGAACAAAGAAAACAAACAATTTTAATTAGTGTAAATTATTCATATTCATATTTATGTGATAGAGACTCCTTATCACATGCAGAGGTACATTCTTTACTAAGTATATTCAGTTGGTGCTGATGAGTCTTCCTACATAATGAGTCCAAAATATGGCAGAAGTGTAGACCTCTGGTGCAGGAAAATTAGTATTACAATGAAAAAAAATTTACGCTAGATCACCTAAAGGGCAAAGCAGAATGATTCAGAAATTTGGGCTGGTTTTAGTCTCTCTTGGAGGTTTTATCTGATATTAGAAAAATAACTAGAAACCTTAGAGACATCCAGAATGTAGCTCAGCAGCACAAGTGTCTGAAGGGCAAGCTCAAGGTCCTAAGTTTGATTCCTTCTGACACCCCTCAAAAAAAAAAAAAAAAAAAAGACTTGAAGTAACTTTAGCAGTCATGTAAATGGTTAACGTTACTTCCACTTCTCTAAAAGTATTGCATCTAATAGTATCTACCTATTAGTCCACTAAAAAAGAGCAGCTTATCATGCAAAAGAACCATAATGAAAATGGAAAAAAAAGGAAATTCTTTCCTTGACAAATATAACACTAATAACTGTTGTAAGCAAGAATAATTGAGGAATACTAAATTGGATGGGTAAAAGTATAATGATGAACAGTATATTTGTATGGCTAAAAAATTCTGTACTACAAGCATAATTACAAATATTAAAATAGAAGTTTAGAGTGAAAAAGCCTGACAGGTCACACTTCAACAAAATCCTTTTAATAGTATCAATAAGAAATTATATCAGGTTCATGTTGTGGGCTCAGGGGTAGAATTTTCTATTTGTATGCACAAGGCACTGAGTTCAATTCCCAGTATCCCACAAAAAGTTGAGGAATTATATTAATATTTTATAACTAACATAATATTCTAAACATGGAAAATATTATGACATTTCTTGACATTCATTCCAAATTGTAAATCTGAGGCAGTATCTCCTAGATAATCTGAGGCAATATCTCAGATCTGTATCGAGACATTCTATACAACACACAAGCCATACTTTTCAAGCATTTCAAGCCTGTGAAAGTAAAATTGAAGGAGTATCCGAAAGTGAAGAAATTTGACTTTTTTTTCATAATGTATGGCTTGGACTACATATTGTTTCAGAAAAAAAAAATGACCATATTGGTATAGTTACTAAAATTTGAATACTCGGTAAATTAGTTAATTCTATTGAACCAATACTAATTTTTCTTGGTTTATAAGTCCATTACTGTGACAGGAAAACATCTCCCAATTTTGTAGACATTAGAGGAGCCAAGTTTGTTTCCTGGATCTGGAAGGATAAATTTTGAAGAAAAGAAGGTTAAAACTAGGAAATGTTTATTGAAAGAAAACTCCTGAGAGATGAGAGCTCTGAAAGTAGGTTGCTATAGAGATTCATTCTCTAAGAATATTGCATATGACAAAAATCACAATGTGGATATAACATAGTTTAGAATACAGTCAACCAAATGAATTTCAAATCTAGTCACTTATTTAATATTCATTCAAGGCACACAGTAAGGGAATATGGTGTGCATCCTTAATTTTAGCTTCTCTATTACTTAAAATAGAAAAAAAAGGCATTCTCAGAAAGAAGTATGGGTTCAGATGATCAAGGGTCACATATCTATGCATCTCTTGCCTATCTGGGTTCCTTGGAACAGGTGATTACTTTATCCCAGGTCCACTTCTATACATCTGTAGTATTACAGAGCAGACAATTATTTATTTTAGCATGCTGGTTGAGATACTAAAGAGAACTACTTTATGAAGGTATATATGTTATTCAAATGATATGGAGGTGTATTTTCATGACTTAAACTTTAAACTGCTTGTAGTTATTCCTGAAGGTTTGTGCTGTCATTGTAAGGGAAAGAATATAACATTTGTTGTGTAAAAAGATAAATAAAAGAGATATTTGTTCCTTGCAGTGGTGGATAGTTAAAGCAGTAGATTGCTAAACATACAAGTCTTATTCTCTCTATACAAGTCCTTACTTTGCCCAAGAACATTTGTGAGTTCAGGAATGGCATTTCTCCATGTGGTTCTTCCCATATCTGATATTCTGAGACTTAATTTCACAAATATAAATGGACAAAATCAAGTTGTTCTTTTCCAACAGAAATACTTAAGAGATGATCATACTTTCCCCACAGCTTACTCTGACTTTCATCTATGTATAAGTTTCCTACCAGGTCTAAGATAAATAGCGACATAAACAAATAATAAACTTTGTTTTGTTTTACCCATTGAGAATATTGAATTCATACATTATAGAAGCCAGCATTACTTAAGCTTCACATTTATCAGAATGATAACTTCATGGAACCTATTTTGTTAATATTCTTTAATTATGCACATTTGATAAAGTATGGCAGGTTCTAAAACAATAAATATAATAACACAAAAATAAAAGCAGGAAGACAAAGAATACACATTTATTTGTTATCTATTTTATTATGTGAGAATATTTAAGATGACAGTAGCAATATGCCATTAAATATCAGCATAACATTGTTCATACATTACTAATCAAATCTGTACTATTTTGTAGCATGCACGTTGTAAAACAAACCATAATTTTTGAAAATATACATATTTAATTGTGTGTATGTGCAAAGACATGTAATTGTTGTTATTGCTTTGCTTTAATTTTCTAAGGACAATTTTCAAAAGGGACAATATTGGTAATCTCAAAATGTTTGTATTATTACGTAGGAAGACATCACAAGGATTTTTTTGATGAATTAGAGATAGACTTGAATTGTTTGACTGTAGGCAAATATGAACATCTAAGCATATGCCCTAATAAATAGTAAATATTACATAAAATTTGTAGAATTTTACTAGCCTCCTATAGTACTAAGTAGTGATAAACTAGCACTCAACATATTTATATTTTATGGAAAAATACAATTTTTTAGATATTAGTAAGTTTCATGTATACTGCATACTCCCTTTCATTATGGAACACAATTCTCAAATCTTGAACTTGGTGACCTAGACTTCTACACATAGTTTTTTCCCATTAAACTACTTACCCTGAGGAGTTCTTATGCTACCGTGATAGAATATTTAATAATGCTTTTTGTCTCTTACTGCTAACACAGAAGATTGTGAAAAAAAATTTCCCACAGTTCTCTTATCTAAACTGGGAGACTGCTAAAACCTATTAAAGTATAGTTTTAAGAAATGACTTTTTACCCAACAAAGAGTTGAAATGTAAGTTTTAAAAAAGTAGCAGTTTTTAAAAAGTAGCAGAATTATTTCAGGGTTTTCTTACGGTGCATTGTCATCTCAGTATGATTTTAAAATAATAATACACTTACTATAAACTGAACAAGTGAGAGTATATGTTTTCAAAAAATATGAAGTTTTATTGTCTATAGAAATATAATATTAATAAACATTATGATTATTAAATAATTATTGAAATACTTTTAACAGCAAAGGACAAAGAGTTCCATACTGAAATAAATAAACATGATATCTCAAGGCAGCTTTCTGGATGACCTAGGGCTGACCCAATCTTTCATGCTTGTATTTCTTAGAATAGTTGTAGAATTTCCCAGAAATGCTATATTTTGAGACACGGAGAAAAATTTTAAAACAACTTGGGCTGTACCTACTTTTTTTTTTAATCTGGGAGAATGCCCTTCAAAGATTTGCCAACTGTGTCTCAAAGCCCATGAAATATGTAACACAGTGTGGGCTGACTTTCACATTTCCTTACCTGTGATGCAAATGACATACACTCAGGAAAAACTACCTATCTACATGGTCATCTTTCTTGAGCCTTAAGCTATAGCTCAAAATGACTGTTGCCTTCTTTGTTCTGTGTTCATTTCTGTGGTCATAACAGTGCTTCATGTAATTTCTGTAAGAGTATATATTCTCTCACTGATTCACATAAAGTGGAAATTAGTTTGAGTGAACCCACTTTACCATTTTGAATATTAGTTTTCCCTAAATATTAGAAATATACTTTGAAATATTAAAATTGATTAAAGGAAAAAAACATTTATTTTTGTTCTTATTTCTTAAAATCAAACTATTGTAACTCAGTTGCATAAAATATACCTAGATCCCACATTAACTTTTATATATAGATGACAATAATTTTCTCTAAAGAAATTAATACCTTTCTTACAATGGAAGGCCTTAATTATGCAGTCATAGAAAATTACATTATCAGCTTTTATAATATAGAAAATAATATTGACTCACAAACAAAACTTACATCAAAATATGTTTTATAATACTAGTTACTGAATATTATTTTTGGTAATATTAAATGAATAATGCATGATTAAATAAAGACTAAAACAGAAATTAACATGTTACATTATTCATTAGTATCACTGATGATTGGAAAAGAGAATCAGACACAATGCAAATCATAAAATCAGAAAGTGTATTAGGGACTTGTTTTTGATTTCATAATGTAAAAATCTTTGCAACATATTTTAAAAATACATTACCTGTATCAGTCCTTATGCATGGTTGATACTATCTCTAAAGTGTGGTTTACCAATTTATTGCTTTGTTTTACAGATTCTTCCAGAAATGTTGGTATTATATATAGATCTCTGAATGATAGATATTGTCTTATATTTATTTCAACTATTTCATAATTAGTTGTTAGTTATTTTTATCAAAATACTAAAATTTTTTTCCTATAAAAAGCTCATAAAAATAGATATGCAGAGAAAGTGACACTTTTTTCAGATAAATAAAGAGAAAGACTTCTGTATCTTTGAATTCTGCATCTGTAAATTCAAACAACTATGATTAGAACATATTGGGAAAAACAGTTTCTTTTGTAACAAATATTACAGAGTACTCTTCCTTTTTTGATTTTCAAAACAATACATTATAACAACTCTCCTCATATAATGTATATTGTAAGTTCTAAGAAAACAAACTGTGTTAAATTATTAATATTTTGGAGTGTTTGCATTATTTTTTATAAGAAACCTAGATATTATTTTCAAAATACGTGAATGGTGTACACGGTTTACATGCAGATAAAGAGCAATGTTATATAAACTTTTGTATATTTACAGAGTTTGATATTCATAGGGGTCCTAGAACAAGTGTTTCACAGATACTGAGAAACAATTTTGTTTTTAAATTTATTTTACATGTTCCAGTACCACTAGAGAGGCCAGTGTTTTCTTTGTTCTCATTATGTTTTTCACTTTATTGATATGTCTTATGACTTTCACTGCATTAATATCCTTCATTAGTGTTCCAGTGCCTCTTCTACTTCATCATCATGAAAACAATTAAAGCAATCCCAAAACTCATATATTCATTGAAGGGATACTTGTATGAGTAATTGTTTGTTTTGATTAACATATGTGTTTTGTTCTAAGAAAGTTCATTCAAAGTGATTTCTACATTGACAAAATGAATTTCAATTTGAGTGTCTTATTGAAATTTTGTATGTACTCTCATATACATACATACATACATACATAGTATATTGTAGTGATGGTAAGCTTATGTCACAAGTGTTATTATTTTTCATTTAAGACAAAAAACTTAAAAAAAAACTTGAATATAATTAGCTTTTTTTTTTCTAAATTAAAACCTCACTATTCAGGTTTAACTGCAGGGTTCATACTTTGTGGTTAGTGGGTTATGGGTTGTGATTTGGTCTCTATAAAAGCTTTGCCGTCACTAAACTTTTACTATCTCTTCATTATCCCAACAGCCATTTAGTATGGAAGTAATCACATGATACAAAATGTCAGGCAGCATTTATTGATTGGCATTATTTGATAGTTCTTTTGCTAATCCTGAAGTTAATTGATATTTTGTCTTTAAAATGTGTTACTTGTCACAATCTTTGGCTATTTCACACTTTTAAATTAATCACTCAGGTATTAATCATTTATTTATTCTATTGCTAATTGCCAAGACATTAATTTTAGAAGCTTACTGAGGTAATAAATAGACTATTAAAATAATGCTAATTTTTGAAAATTTTCAGGCTCTGCTACAGTGAAAATAACACAATCAATGTCATTAGATAAATATTGGTTTTATGTACAACTATAAAAATCGAGTCTGCATTGTCATGTGCCTTTTGAAGTGTAAAACAATTTATGAAACTGCAAATATTTGTCAAGATAATCTTTCCAATATATGTTCCATGATATCAACAATATATAAGATAAACCTAACATAAGACAATGCTAATTAATTGATAAGTTAATATTATTTTCTCCTATACAAAACCAACTATCATTTAATTTCAAATACATTTAAGCACATACTATGAGTTCAGTGTTGTGATAGACCATAAGGAAAAAAATCTTAGTAAGATACAGTACATTCTTGTAAGAAGCACCCATCTTAAAACAATACATAGCCATGAGAATCATTGAAAATTTAGATGGAATCAAAGAACAATGACTACAGGTGCCCAGTTTTCTGGTAATAAACTTCTCAGGCATAAGTGACAATATCATATCATTATATTATTTGTCATGAAATTAATAAAACATGTATTAATTTTTTTGCAAATATTTTCATTACAAATGTTCTAAAAGGAAAAACCTTTGAATCCTATACATACATTCTTATGATATTGCACTGTAGGGGGGAATAAGACCAGTATCACAGTGTCAAAAAATGAATATTCCTTGTATGAAGGTACAAATCTTTATTTTTAGGGAGCTTCCATTTTAGTCTTTAACAGTTTCTCAAAAATGCTAACTTTTATTTATTATTTTCTAATAATTACTTTATTATTTTTTAAAGTTTATTTGCTTTATTATTGCTATTACTATGTTTTACCCTAAAGAATTTAAACATGAAGTCATTGCTAAACTTTTGCATATGCAAAATTAAAATATTGCTTTTGAAATAAAAGTTTTTTTACATTGACTTCCTGAACATTTTATTATTTGCTACCAAAAAAACTTCATTAAAGTTTCATATCTACTTACTATTGATCTTAAGAAAATACACAATTTTTTTATGTCATGGGGGTGGGGCTTAACATGTTTCATTTGGGAAAATGAACTGCATTGATGGTTAGAATTGAGGCCATACATGTTACAAACTGACAGAAAATTTGTCTAAATGTTGTTTTTGCACTGCAACTTAACAGGAGACTAACAAGGAGATTATTGCACTAACTAATATGACACAAATTTCAGGTTTGTGCAAGGATATTAGCTGTTGCATAGTCAAATGAACAAAAATAATCAAGAGCAAAAGAAAAAAATTAAATAACTTAATGTTTGACTCAAACTGTTAGAATGACCCATGTCTATCACCAGGTACTAAATTAAAATCTAAATGGGTCAAATATCTGAATATTAAAACAGAAACACTAAATCTATTGGAAGACAAATTGGGTAGAAACCTTGAAGACATAGGAGTAGGTAGAGAATTCATGAACAGGACTCAAGCCGCACAGGAAATACTTCCCAGAATCAATAACTGGGACCACTTCTTATTTAAAAGTTTCTGCATGTCAAAACAAATCTCCAGCATAGTGAAAAGAAAACCCACAAACTGGGAAAAGATTTTTGTGAACTCTATCTCAGACAAGGGACTCTTGTCTAAAACATATAAAGAATTAAAAAAAAACTCAGACCACCAAAATTCAAAGATCCAATCCAAAAATGGGCATCTGAGATGAATACGCACTTTCAGATGAAGAAATGCAAATGGCAAATAAATACATGAAAAAATGTTCATCATCATTGGTCATTAGAGAAAGGCAAATTAAAACAACACTGAGATACCATCTCACTCCTGAAAGAATGGCCAGGATCAAGAAAACCAATAACAACACATGCTCGAGAGGCTGTGGGGAAAAAGGAACTCTCCTGCACTGTTGGTGGGAGTGTAGACTGGTACAGCCTTTGTGGAGGTCTGTCTGGAGATTTCTCAAAAAGTTGTGATTGGAAATCCCATTTATTCCAGCTATTCCACTTCTAGGTATATTCCCAGAAGAACTGAATGCATCATACCACAGTGATATATGTGCACCTATGTTTATAGCATCACAATTTGTAATCGCCAGATCTTGGAAACAACCCTAGTGTCCATCAACTGAGGAATGCATAAAAAAGTTGTGGTATTTCTATACAATGGAGTATTATTCAGCTATAAAGAAGGATCACATTGAGATATTTATCAATAAATGGGTGCAGCTTGAGACCATACTCATAAGTGAAATAAATCAATCTCGCATGTGTGAATACCGAATAGTTTCCCTTATGTAAGTAATGATCCAAATATATAAAAATATGTGGTAATCATGATTCCCCATTATGTGGCCTTGAAGCCTTATAAAGTTTTCACTTATTAATTGGAAAGGCTTTATTCTGGGCTTCTTGATATGGAAATATTTGAAGCTATAGTATATGAAGTTTTATTCAAATATTTCAAGGAAAAAGACACTATGGTAACTACTATTAAGTCGGGTTATTTGGTGGTGAAGCAATAGGTTGCTGAAACAGTCATGCTTTGACCTGTATTGTTATATTGTTATGTCCTGTTTTATCTCAATCTCTCCCTTATTCTTTAAAAAATTATTTAGTTATTTCTTATGTTTGTTTTAATTAAGGGAAAAATTAAAAATATTAGCAGGAGGTATAATAGTAACTTTTTTGATTTCCTATTAACTTGTTTTCAAGTCCTGTAATACTCCCACGATCCTGTTTTGACTGATTAGTCTCTGTTCCATTCTGTATAATAGTATCAAGTTTCAGGGTATAGGCAACTACTTTGAAGGCAATAAGATTCACTAAGATGCCCATGCTGGTATGACTATTGTCTCCTATGGAAGTCCTGTAATGATTACAATGCCTAAGGCTTATTGGTCTTGTTCTCTACTGTTTTGTTCAACTTTATAATATCTAATGAGATAGACAATTCTTTTTAAGGAAACAAGAGGCATCATTGATAACCATTGTTGATAACCTTGTACTCTGTTTTACATCATGTGCTATGTCTATCCTGAACTGACAGCTTTGTTTTGCCATATTTGACTTTATTCTTCCCCCCCCAAAAGTAATGAGAACTAAGGAGTAATAAAACCCAAAATGTGTAAATTTTGTTGTAAAAAAGAGAGGGAAAAAAAGAGCTCTAAAGGATACTACAGCAAGTGTGTTTAGGGGTGTTAAATAGCTGACCATATTAATGTTTTTGGTTGGATCATTGAACACAACTGTTTGCAGTCTCACTGTTTGAATGTCCACTTTGTATTCTTTGATACTGTGATTTGAGCAACTATTTCTAACATGATAATATGTAATCTATTAACTGGTGATTTCTTACTGTTTATTTATTTTTTTTTTGTAGTTCTGTATTACATGTACACTTAACTGCTTTGTTTTGTTTTGTGTTTTTCTCTTTTTCCTTTTAAATAAAATTTTAAAAAAACTGTTAGATTGGAGCCAAAAGAGATATAATTGCTAAAGAAATTTACACAATTAAACACAGATCAAATACTTTCTACAGGGATATGAAGAAAGTTGGCTTAAGGCTTTTCAGGATTCAAAAAGATTTCACACACTGCAGACTCAAGATTTAAAGTATAAACTTTTCATTAAAGAAACAAGTCCCAAAATCTTGTGCAAGAAGTTTGTCTTAGAGCATTGGTTCCCAGCTGTTTCAGCCATGGCCCAAAAGGAACTGCCTACTGCTTTCATTGATAGCAGATATTGGTTTCATTCATGTGATGTTGTATTTATTTGCACGTAGAATGATAGAATTGTGGGATCATGCAACTTCCCTCTCAGATTTCAGAGGAAAACCTGGAAGACCAGGTTAGGTTCCAGTGAGAGGACAATGAAAGAAGCTGTGAGAATAAATTTGAAGATCCTGTGGAGACAAGAGGAAGTCAATAATGCAGGAAATGTCAGCCATGAAAAGCTGAAAGTCAAGAGTGAGAGGCCTTGTAGTCTGAAATGAACAGTCTTAAAGGTAGGAGTTAATCATTTTCTTTGTAACTCATGTTTTTCTACCACGTACCTGGATCTTGAATATAGAGCTATAGAACTTATTATTTACTCTTCTGAATTTCAATATTGCTTTGTTCTGATTCTTTTCTATCCTCACTATTCCTTCTTTTTTTGAAATGGGAATGTTTAACCTGCACCGTTGTAAGTTTGTACTAAGAAACTTTTTCTCTATTTATTTTTATGAGGTTCACAGGTAATAGTTTACCTTGATTATAAGAACAGGTCTGTTCTCAGAGTTTTGAAAAAGATAGTACTATTGAACTATGGGGAGAAATTAATTCGTTTTGGTTGTCTTTTTTTTTTTTTTTATTTAAGAGGAAAAAGAGAAAAACACAAAACAAACCAAAGCGGCGTAAGGGTACACGCAATACAGAACTACAAAACAAAACAAAACAAAACAAAACAAAAAAACATAACAGTAAGAAATTACCTGCTAGTAGATTACACACTATTTTCTTGAAAATAATTCCTCAAATCACAGTATCAAAGAACACAAGGTGGACATTCAAACAGGGAGACTGCAAACAGCTGTGTTCAATGTTCCAAAAACATTGATAAAGTCAGCTATTTAACACTCCCAAACACACTTACTGTTATATCCGTTAGAGCTCTTTTTCTTTTTTTTTTTTTCCCTCTCTTTTTTACAACAAAATTTACACATCTTGGATTTTATTACTCCTTAGTGCTTATTACTTTCTTTGGGGGGGGGGAAGAATACAGTCAAATATGGCAAAACAAAGCTGTCAGTCAATACCAAGGATAGACATAGCACATGGTGTAGAACAGAGTACAAGTTTATCAACAATGGTTATCAACGTTGTCCCTTGTTTCCTTAAAAAGAATTGTCTATCTTATTAGATATTATAAAGTTGGACAAAACAGTAGAGAACAAGACCAATAAAACTTAGGCATTGTAAACATTACAGGACTTCCAAAGAAGACAATAGTCAAACCAGAATGGGTATCTTAGTGAATCTTATTGTCTTCAAAGTAGTTGCCTATGTCTTCAAACTTGATACTATCATATAGAATGGAACAGAGTCTAATCAGTCAAAACAAGATTGTGGGAGTACTACAGGACTTCAAAACAAGTTAATAGGAAATCGAAAAGAGTTACTATTTATATATCCTAATGTTTTTGAATTTTTTCTTTAATTAAGACAAACATAAGAAATGACTAAATAATTTTTTTTGAAACAATAAGGGGGAGATTAAGATAAAACAGGACATAACAATATAACAATAGAGGTCACAGCATGACTGTTTCAACAACCTAGTACTTCACCACCTTATAACCTGACTTAATAGTAGTTACCATAGTGTCTTTTTCCTTGAAATATTTGGGTAAAACTTCATATACTCTAGCTTCAAATATTTTCATATCAAGAAGCCCAGAATAAAGCCTTTCTAATTAATGAGTGAAAACTTTATAAGGCTTCAAGGCCACCTAATGGGGAATCATGATTACCACATATTTTTATATATTTGAATCATTATTTACATTAGGGAAACTATTCGGTATTCACACATGCGAGATTGATTTATTTCACTAATGAGTATGGTCTCAAGCTGTGCCCATTTATTGATAAATATCTCAATGTGATCCTTCTTTATAGCTGAATAATACTCCATTGTATAGAAATACCACAACTTTTTTATCCATTCCTCAGTTGATGGGCACTTGGGTTGTTTCCAAGATCTGGCGATTACAAATTGTGCTGCTATAAACATAGGTGCACATATATCACTGTGGTATGATGCTTTCAGTTCTTCTGGGAATATGCCTAGAAGTGGAATAGCTGGAATAAATGGGATTTCCAGTCCCAACTTTTTGAGAAATCTCCAGACAGATCTCCACAAAGGCTGTACCAGTCTACACTCCCACCAGCAGTGCAGGAGAGTTCCTTTTTCCCCACAGCCTCTCCAGCATTTGTTATCGGTTTTCTTGATCCTGGCCATTCTTTCAGGAGTGAGATGGTATCTCAGTGTGGTTTTAATTTGCATTTCTCTAATGACCAATGATGATGAGCATTTTTTTATGTATTTATTTTCCATTTGCATTTCTTCATCTGAGAATTGCATATTCATCTCAGATGCCCATTTTTGGATTGGATCTTTGAATTTCGGGGGTCTGAGTTTCTTTAATTCTTTATATGTTTTAGACAAGAGGCCCTTGTCTGAGAGAGAGTTCACTAAAATCTTTTCCCAGTTTGTGGGTTTTCTTTTCACTATGCTGGAGATTTCTTTTGACATGCAGAAACTTTTTAATAAGAAGTGGTCCCAGTTATTGATTCTGGGAAGTATTTCCTGTGCGGTTTGAGTCCTGTTCATGAATTCTTTACCTACTCCTATGTCTCCAAGGTTTCTACCTATTTTGTCTTCCAATAGATTTAGTGTTTCTGTTTTAATATTCAGATCTTTGACCCATTTAGATTTTAATTTAGTACATGGTGATAGACATGGGTCTAGCTTTAGTTTTCAGCAAATGGAGAGCCAGTTTTTCCAGCACCATTTATTAAAGAGACTGTCGTTCTTCCAGTGAACCTGCTTGGCTCCTTTATCAAAGATAAGGTGGTTGAGTGTGTTCGTAGTTGTGGTTGTATCTTCTAATCTATTCCACTGATCTTCAGCTCTGCTTTGATTCCAATACCATGTTGATTTTACTACTGTTGCTTTGTAGTATAACTTCAAGTCAGGGATTGTGATGCCTCCTGCTTTGTCTTTGCTGCTTAGAATTGCCTTTGCGATTCTAGGTCTCTTCTGGTTCCAGATGAAATTTAGGAGTGATTTCTCTAGATCTATAAGGTATGTTGATGGTATTTCTATTGGGATTGCATTGAATCTGTATAACAGTTTTGGGAGAATGGCCATTTTCACAATGTTTGTTCTTCCTATCCATGAGCAAGGGATGTCTTTCCATTTACTGAGATCATCTTCAATTTCCTTTTTCAGTGTATTATAATTTTCACTGTATAAGTCTTTCACTTCTTTCGTAAGAGTAATTCCTAAATATTTCATTTTTTTGCTTGCTAATGTGAATAGTCCAGTTTCTCTTATTTCCCTCTCTGTAATTTTGTTGTTCGTGTATAGGAATGCTATTGATTTCTGAGTATTGATTTTGTATCCAGCCACATTACTGAATTTATTTATTGTATCTAAGAGTATTTCAATGGAGTTTAGGGGGTCTTCTATGTAGAGTATCATGTCATCTGCAAACAATGATAATTTAACTTCTTCTTTTCCTATCTTTACCCCTTTTATTTCTCTTTCTTGCCTAATTGCTCTGGCTAGTACTTCCAGTACTATATTAAATAGGAGTGGTGATAAAGGACATCCTTGTCTTGTACCCGATTTTAAAGTAAAGGCTTTCAATTTTTGGCCTTTTAGTATGATGCTGGCTGTTGGTTTGTCATAAATGACCTTTATTATATTGAGGTAAAGACCAGTTATTCCAATTTTCAGTAAAGTTCTTATCATGAATAAGTGTTGGACCTTATCGAAGGCTTTTTCTGCATCTATAGAGATGATCATGTGATTCTTAATTTTGGCTTTATTGATATGGTGGATTACATTTATTGATTTGCGTATGTTGAACCTTGCATTCCTGGGATGAATCCCACTTGGTCATGGTGTATAATCTTCTTGATGATTTGCTGGATCCTATTTGCCAATATTTTATTGAGGATTTTTGCATCTGTGTTCATTAGGGAGATCAGTCTATAGTTCTCTTTTTTAGTTGGGTCTTTCTCAGGTTTTGGTACTAGAGTAATATTTGCTTCCAGGAATGACTTAGGAAGGATTGCTTCCCTTTCAATTTCATTGAATAGTTTGAGGAGTGTTGGCATTAGGTCTTCTTTATATTTCTTGTAGAATTCTGCAGTGAATCCATCTGGGCCTGGGCTCTTCTTGGTGGGCAAGGACCCAATTACATTCTCAATTTCATTAGCAGAGATTGGGTTATTCAACAGTTTTATATCCTCTTGATCTAGCTTTGGTACTTCATATGCTTCTAAGAATCTGTCTATTTCTTCTGTGTTATCAAACTTTTGAGAGTAGAGGTTTTCGAAATAGGTATTGATGATCCTCTGTATTTCTATTGGGTCTGTAGTGATTTCTCCTTTTTCATTTCTTATTGCATGAATTTGAGCTTTTCCTTTCCTTTTTTTAATAAGGTTGGCTAGGGGCTTATCGATTTTATTTATTCTTTCAAAGAACCAACTCTTTGATTCGTTGATTCTTGGGATTGTTTTCTTAGTCTCTATTGCATTGATTTCTGCTCTGATTTTTATAATTTCCTCTCTTCTTTTGGCTTTGGGCTTGACTTGCTCTTCTTTTTCTAGCTGTTTGAGGTGTAGCATCAAGTTATTTATTTGTATTCGTTCTGTTTTCCTGATGTGGGAACTCAGTGCAATAAATTTTCCTCTCAGAATGGCTTTCATTGCATCCCACAGATTCCGGTAAGTTGTATCTGCATTTTCATTTTCTTTTAGGTATTGTTTAATTTCTTCTTTAATTTCTTCTGTGACCCACTGATTACTCAAGAGTGTGTTATTTAGTTTCCATGTGTTTGTGGAATTTTTGCAGTATCCTTTATTAATTCTAATTTCAGAGCGCTATGATCCGATAATATGCAAGGGATGATTTCAACTCTTTTGCATTTGCTTAAATATGTTCTGTGAGCTAATATATGGTCTATTTTAGAAAATGATCCATGTACTGCTGAGAAGAATGTGTATTCTGATGTTGTTGGGTGGAACATTCTGTATATGTCTATCAAACCCATTTGTTCACAGGTGTGATTCAGTTCTGTTATTTCTTTGCTCATTTTCTGTCTGGTTGATCTGTCCCTTGGTGTCAGTGGTGTATTAAGGTCTCCTGTTACAATTGTGTTACTGATAATTTGAGTTTTCATTTCTGTTAATAATTGTTTTATATAACTGGGTGCTCTGGAGTTTGGTGCATATATATTTAAGATAGTTATCTCTTCCTCTTGGAGTTTTCCCCTTACGAGTATGTAGTGACCTTCTTTGTCCTTTATGGTCATTGTTGGTTTAAAGTTCACGTTGTCTGCAAACAGAATGGCTACTCCTGCCTTTTTTTGGATTCCTGCTGCATGAAGAATTGTTTTCCATCCTTTGACTTTCAGTCTGTGAGTATCTTTCTGGGTTAGATGGGTTTCCTGTAAACAGCATATGGTTGGATTTTGTTTCTTGATCCATTCTGCTAGTCTGTTTCTTTTGATTGGTGCATTGAGACCGTTTACATTAATGGTTATTACTGTTAAATGCTGGTTAATTGTAGGAATGTTATCTCTCTGCTGTTGCATCTTTATCTTTCGGTTCTGTTTAATTATTTGCTTTGCTTAATGGTTTTTCCCTTTGTGTATCTAAACTGTCTTTCAATATTTTTTGCAGGGTTGGTTTTGTGTTCATGAAGTTCTTCAGCTGTTCTTTGTCATGGAAGTATCGTATTGCACCATCTATTTTGAATGATAGTTTTGCAGGATATATCAATCTTGGTTGGAAATCATTTTGCTTTAGGATCTGGAATACTTCACTCCATGCTCTTCTTGACTTTATCGTTTGTGCTGAGAAGTCTGCTGTGATTCTGATAGGTTTTCCTTTATAAGTGATTTGTCTTTTCTCTCTGACAGCTTTTAATAATCTATTCTTGTGTTGGATTTCTGGGATGGTGATTATTATATGTCTGGGTGTAGTTTTATTTTGGTTATGACTGTTTGGAGTTCTATATGCTTCACTGATCCTGATGTCAGTTTCTGATCTCATGCTTGGGAAATTTTCAGCTATTACTTCTCTAAATATCCTCCTGACATCCTTCATGTTGTCTCCCTCTCTTTCATTAATCCCTATCATACTTATGTTATTCTTCTTTGCATCGTCTTGCAGTTGTTGAATTGTTGTTTCCTGGTTCCTTGTTATTTTCAAAAGATCTTTCCTTTCCTGTTCACTAGCTGCAATCCTGTCTTCAAGGTCTGAAATTCTATCTTCACTTTCATTAAGGCGGTTTTTACAACTTTCAGTGGAGTTTTTTATTTCCTGTATATCTCTGTGCATCTGCATTATGTATTCTGTTTGTTTCTTATATTGCTCGTCTAGGGATTCTATCTTTTTGTTTAGTTCCTCCAATTTTTTATCTGTGTTTTCTTTAGATATATTTAGAGTCTCTTTCATTTCTTTTATCATTTCTTCTTTTATCTGGGTGATTATTTCGAGTTTGAATTTCTTTAAAGTTTCCTGGAGTTGCTTGTCAATTTCAGTGGCTATTGTGTCCAATATATGAGGTGGATGGGATATATTTTCTTCTATATACATTGCTCCTAGGGTTTCTTGAGATGGGCTGGAGGTTTGAGGTTGTAATTTGGTCTTTCATTTTGTCATTTTCCTATATTTCTGTGTTTCAAGTGTTATTTGAAAGCTTCCTCAGGATCTGTTGAAAATCCCCTTCTATGTTTGGAGCTACTGAGACTCTGGCGCCGCGCTACTCCAAGCCATTAGGCCTACAGAACCAGTGGCCCTCCTCTGCCTGCTCAGAACTCCGCAGTTCCAGACAAGCTGGGCCTCAGGGACACTGTGCGCCCACCTGCCCCTTGGAAGCTCCACAGTTCTTCAATTGCAGCCGGGTTAGGGTACTCACCACAGGCCGCAGTGCTTCAGGAACCTGTGGACCCTCCCTGGTTGCAGAGATATCCAGAGTCCTCCAGACACGCAGAGAGGCCAGTGAGGGCACCCCAGATCTGCCCAGCTCCTCCTCTACAGACCTATGGCCAGGCGCGGCAGCTAAACAGGCTGGGCTAGGCTGGTAGTGTGGGCCAGCCCACCTATTGGGAGCTCAGCAGGTCTCCAAATGAAGCTGGGAATGGGGAGGCTGATGTGGAAGCCTCAAACCCACCTCTCTCCTTCACTGCACCTGGAAGCCTGAGGGAACTCCAGCAGTCTGGGCGCAGAAATCCAGAGTCCTCCAGACACGCAGAGAGGCCAGTGAGGGCACCCCAGATCTGCCCAGCTCCTCTTCTGTAGACCTATGGCCAGCCGTTTTGGTTGTATTTTAGATAGTTGTTAAGGAGTATTATGAATTTTCTTGGGTAAGAATTTGACAAGAAATGGAGTATGACCACTATTTCTAATGTAACATTTTCATTGGATAGGAAACATTTAGCAGATTAGTGCTTTATACTCTAGGGTATGTCTGGGTGTTCTCTGTCTTTGGTCCCTCATTCACTCCTCCATGATGTTGGTCTATGTTCTACTCCCAGACCACCATGAACTAAGCAATTTTTGTGATCCATGCACTTCCATGATGACATTCTTTTCTTTGAGCTGAGTGTAGATTAATATTCCCAAGAGTAACTAACTTCATTGTTTTTGCCTTTAAATTGGGAAAGTTGGCTAATATCTCTGGGTAGATGCTCAACAATTATTTATTATTAGAGGATAAATATCTAACACATGTAAACATGTTTCCCATGTGTATAACTCAAAATCTAGCACAACAGACATCAATACTAACACGTAATATTTTATTAACCATCATCAGTTCTGGGTCACCCTTGCCCCTTCTTCTACATCCACTTTTCATTCTAATTGTCTCTGCATCATGACAGCTCATCAATTATTAGGAATATTTTTCTAAATGTTACTTAAAACTATAATGACAAAAAAGGTTTATACTTTCAATAAAAATCATGAGCTGTTCTATTCTAAGAATGGGTAGATACACATTAAATTAGTCTTTTATTTCCTCCTTTTTCCATCAAAAGTAAGTCTAGAGTCTGATGCATTCACTGCTAGGATCAAGAAAAAAATCTAATGTAGCCTTTTAATGTTGATAATGTCACATTTATAGATGAACAACAATAAAAAGTTCACTTAATACGCAATTCATAAGTTAATTAACCAAATATATTTCATTTTCCATTAGAAAAAACACCTACAATTTCATTAGTAGGATGAATGAATATAATTTTACAAATAAGATATTACTTTAAAAAGTTAGTACGTATAACAGTTCTAATAATTTGCATCTCCAAAACAAAAACTTTCAAATTTGTTACTACTGTCTTGTTTTGCTTTTTTGTGGGCCCTGATTTTGTATTTCTAAAAAATGTAATTTTTGGACTTTATATCATAGAAATGTTGGCACCTTATTATTGATATATATATATATATATATATATATATATATATTTACATAAATAAATCTTGACTCTGCTGAAAATTTTCATTATAGTTCTCAAATTCATGCAGTAATTGCATTGAAAATGTAATGAAATCATTATTATGGATTCTTACTACTATACCTATATAAATACTTTGAGCTAAATGCTAGCTTTCTTTTATTTGATAAGGAGATTAATAATTGCATCATTTTATTTCAATATAGATTTTATACTTCTTTTTCTATGTTTTCTTTCTTTTATCTTTATTGGTATTTGCCAAATCATTTCATAGCTACAATTCTGAGATTTGAATTGCTCATTTCCTGAACTCTACAATATTCATTCTGTTTCTTATGGTTTTTATTAGTGATAAATTAAAAATATTTATGTAAAATGTAATTACTTGATAAATACATTGGTTTAAAAATTCAAATTTTCTATAAAAATTTTAAGCTTCCATTGAGTGCTTTTTTAGACTTTAGAAACATTGTTTATAAATTAGATGCAATTCCTTAAATTGTATGGAAGTTTTAAGTTATTTTTAAAAAAATATTGCCAATATTTACCTGATGTGATCGATAATGATGCATTGCTGAAATTGTCAAAATTATTTGATTTATTTCATTTTTGGATGCTATTGTGAAAAGTTTTTTTCTTAATTTCTTAAAGATTTTGTTGTTTGTGCACAGGAATGTTATTTTTCAGTGGTGATGTGTACCTAGCTACACTACTAAATTTGCTAATGAACTCTAGAAGTCTTTTGGTGGAGTTTTTGGAGTCTTCTGCACACAGGAATGTGTTATCTGAAAATAATTATAATTTGTTTTCTTTGTTTCTTATTCTTATTCCTTTTATTTTCTTGTCTAATTGTTCTGGCTAATATTTCCAGAAATACATTGAATAGGAGTGGTGATAGTGAACATCTTCTTGTTTCTGATTTAAGAGTGAAAGCTTTCAGTTTTTTTCTACTTAGTATGATGTTGGCTGTTCATTTGACATGGATGGCCTTTATCAGGTTGAGGTAAAGAACATCCATTCTGATTTTCTGTATGGTTTTTTTTAAAATCATGAATAAGTGTTGATTTCAATGTTTTGCATTTCTTGAGATGGTCATGTGATTTTTGTCATCGGTTCTGTTCATATGGTGTACCTTTATTGATTTGTATATGTTGACCAATGCATGTTTTCCAGAGATGAATCCCACTTGGTCATGGAGTACAACCCTCTTGATGATTTGCTTCATTCTCTTTGCAGGTATTTAACTGAAATTTTTTTCTCTATGTTCATTAAAGAGATTACCCTGTAGTTCTCATTTTTGGTTGGCTCTTTTCTGGTTTTGGTATAGGAGTAATACTTGCCTCTAGGAATGAGTTAGGGAGTATTGTTTCCATTTCAGTTTCAGTAAAGAGTTTGAGTAGTATTGGCATTAAATATTCTATAAAATTTTCTAGCATTCAACTGTGAATCCATCAGCATCCAGACTTTTCTTTCTTGGTAAGTATTTAATTACATTTTTAATTTCATTAACTGATACTGGGTTATTGCAAATTTTTATAACTTCCTGATTCATCTTTGGTAGATCATGTGTTTCTAGAAATCTGTCCATTTTTGTCTGTGTTTTCTATCCTATGTGAATAAGAATTTTCTAAGTACATATTGATGATCTTCTGAATTTCCATAGGGTCTCTAGTAATTTCACCTGTTTCATTCTTCATTGCATAATTTTTTACTTTTCAGTTCCTTGATAAGTTTGGTGAGAATTTTACAATTTTGTTTTTTCTTTCAAAGAATCAATTCTTTAGATTTTTCTAGTCTGAATTGCTGCTCTGATCTTTATAATTTTCTCCTCTGTATAAGATTTAGGCTTGAGTTGCTCTTCTCTTTCTAGAAGTTTGAGGTACAGCATAAGGTTGTTTTATTCACTTTCTCTGTTTTCCTGGTGTGAGAATTCACTGTTATATATTTTCCTCTTTCTTTGAATTCGCTATGATTCAGTATATTTTATTGCCATTTTCATTTGATTATAGTTAGTTTAATTTCTTCTTTAATTTCATTTGTGACTCATTAGTTATTTGGGTAGGTGTTATTTAATTTCTATGTGTTCATGGAGGTTTGTGATATCTTAATTTCCAATTTCATTACACTGTGGTCAGATAATATTCATGGGATGATTTCAGTTTCTTTGCATTTACTTAAATCTGAGTTATGGACTACTATATGGTCTATTTTAGGAAATGTCCTGTTTACAGCTACGAAGAACATGTATTATGATGTTGAACAAAACATTCTGAAACATCTACTTTGATTCAGTTCAGGTATTTCTTTGTGACTTTTTCTAGTTGATCTATCTCTTTGTGACAATGGTGTATTAAGGTCCTCTATTACAATTGTGTGATTGTTATTGTCATTTGATTTTGCATGTTCATTAATATTTGTCTTATATGTCTGGGTATTCTTATATTTGGTGTATATATTTATGATTGTTATCTCTTTGTCTTGGCATTTTCCCATAACACATATATTGTACCTTCTTTTTCTCTTTTGACTATTTTTGGTTTAAATTTCACATAGTCTGAAAACAGAATACATGGAGTATTGTTTTCCATCCTTTGACTTTCAGTTTGTGAGGTTTTTTGTTTGTTTGTTTGTTTTTTGTTCTTGTTTTTTAGTTAAATATGTTTCTTGTACACAATATGTGGTCAGCTAAAAATGATGACCAATTTAAACACCCACTGAACTAAATCAATATGGAGCTGAGTGTAGAGAGTAAACCTCAAGACTGTTGCCAGCATAAAAAGGAGAAATGGAGAGAAAAATTTTTAGCATTGTTATGGGTTCTCTTAAGCTTTGTTGGTTCTCCATGTTGTTATTTGGTACTATTGTTTCTCCTATTTCTTTTGGCTCTCCTGGAGGTGGTTATTGAGCTTTTTTTCCTGATACAAATTTGGCTGTTCTCATCATCAAAGAAGCTTAGGACCTTTTTGCTGAGAATGGCTATGATTCACTTTGAGGGAGCTCTGATCTTCACTGCTTCCTGGCTCCAGAGGGGAAGACATGCACTGCTCAGTCTCCAGCAGAAGTTTGTCATGCTGGCTTCTTGATATGAACTCAGATATTCTCATCCTCTGAGTAGCTTGGGACTTCATTGTTGCAAAGTATGGCTGTGGTACTTTTGGAGGGAGCCCTGGTCCTTATTTTCAGCATTGTTTCTTGATTCTAATGTAGAACTCTGAACCTACTGGCACAGATCCTTTACTCCACAGTCATAGACTTTCTACCTTCTACCACTGACCTCTGGGCATTCCCAGTACATAATCATGAAACAGACTTACATGGGCCATTATTGTGGCCTCTTGGTCTCCAGTTGCACTATGGGAGTCATTGGGATGGGTTCTAGGTCTTTAGCTGGACTCATGAAGATATCATCATGGGATCTGGGCCTTCAGCTGGATTCTTAAGGCCTTTAGTGTGTGGACAGATTTTCTGGAATTTCTTTGTATTTGACTCTGGGTTACTATCACAAATAATACTACAAATTATGTGTTTCTATTGTCTTGTTCTCTTTCAAGCTCCTGCCTACAATGTAGCATATTTTGGGATCTTGTATCTTGTTTCATTGTGCCAATCTCTCTCTTTTAATTTGTGAATTGAGGATAATTACATTGATGATTGTAACTAATATGTATTGACTTATTTTTGCCACATTTGCCCTTGTTATTGGTTCTGTGTTTTTCCTCTGTTTTACTTTTTGCCTTGCGTGATGGCTTCTTTCTGTTGTTTTTCTTGGAATTGTGGTCATTTTTATCTCTATCTGGTGTAACCTTCAGTATTTTTTCTTGTGTTGGTTTGGTGGGGATGAATTTTTGGCATGGAAGTATCTAATTTTTCCATTAATTTAGAATGATGGTTTTGTAGGTACATCAAGCTAGGTTGAAATTCCTCACTGAAAGCTTGTATTAAGTGTTTGTTTTGTCAAGATGGCCATGATTCTAATGGTGATCTGTTTCTCTTCTCTAACCACTTTTAATATCCTGTTTTTGTGCAGAACTTTTGGAATCTTGATTATCGCATATATGTGTGAGTGTAGATTTATTTTGGTTATGGCTGTTTGAAGTTCTATATGTCTCACTTAATCTGAGTGTCAGATTCTGTTCCCATGCAAGGGAAATCATCTGATAATAGTTATACAATTATTTTTTGTAATTTGTGTTGACTCTTGCTTTTTCTTTGATATCTATCAGCATTATATTGTCTTAATCAGCTTTATCTTGAAGCTATTGAAATGATATTTCATAATCACTCGTTATTTTTAAGAGATATTTCCTTTGCTATCACCAACTGTAATCCTGGATTCAGTGGCTGAAAGACTATCTTCAGCTTCATTCAAGTGTTTTTGCCAGTTTCCAATGGAATTTTTAATTTCCTAGATACCTCTTTGGATTCATCTTATGCATTCTATTTCTTTGCTATATTGTTCATTTAAGGTATCTATAATTTTCCTATGCACCTTTAATTTTATCTGAGTCTCTCTAGCTGTGCTAAGCAATTCCTTCATTAAGGTTGTCATTTCTTTTTCAACCTGGGAGATTATTTGTGATCTGATTTTCTCTGTTGCTTTGTGTATTTGTTTCCTTATTTCATTTTCTATCTTTTCAGAAATTTCAGATATTCTGTCTTCCAGTTTCTTCCATGCCCATATTTCCTGTACTCATTCTGGATGGGTTGATAGTCTGAGATTGCATTTTGAGTATTTTCTTGTCATTTTTAATCAGTTGGTTCAAATTTTGGTCTTTTCAATCTCACTAGTCTTGCTTATCCATCATCTGTATTTTAGTTCTTTGACCTTTTATTCTGAATACCTAAAATATTTAACATAAGTAATCCATTTTTATTCACAGAAAATTTTATATCAGTCATGAAAAAATTACCTCATTACTACTTTGTTCCTTTTGAAATATCTTGGACTCTTTCTGAATCTCCTTGTTGAATGACACTGGATTTCCTGAAAAATTAAATTATTATATCAGTTTACACTGAGAGTGTTCCACAATTGCTAGAATATTCTCAGACAGTATACATCCATTGCTGTTTGTCATGTGGTATTTTTGTTTCTCATTTAAAAACTACACACACAATTACTGAAAGTTTTAGTTTTATTCTCTAAATTTGTTAACAAGTTTTTAATGGATGTTTGTGTATATAATGTATTATTCCAATACAGAAAGTAATTTCTATCATTTTTATTTTCCAGTTCATTAATGCTCTCTCCTGAAGAATGGGATTAGTTTAATCATTCATTAATTTTTATGTTTTATATATTTTCATTTTTAATTTTAATTTCTTATGATTAATTTGTGATTGGTGTCTTATAAAAGTTTTATTTTTTAAGAGTTGAGAGCATCATTACATACTTTGTTGAACAATAGTGTTAGACTTCTTATGTTTACCAGTGCTAATTATACACTACACTTTCCATTTGATATAGCTTCATTATTTTTTTCATGCCATAGCAGATATACTTATCAACAACTCAAGGGAATTTCCTTGAAATTATTCTTTACAATCTGATTCAGATGATTATGCAAGATATGTACTTAACTTTTTAATGAGAAACTTTCTTTTATGTAATATTTTATTTATAATTTTGCTGTTCCATTGAGCAAGGCTGTGATTCTAGACAAAATAATATACTCTATACTTCATAAAGCTATGGAAATTAATTTTATGTTCTTTCTGAGAAAGGAATGATTACAGAGGAAGCACTTATAGTTAACTTGATTTAAATATTAGGACACGTACATATATCTAAGTTCACATAGTGTGTCACTGCAATAGCACTGCAATTTTACATGTGAAATTTCCATGTTTTTTACATGCCACTTAAAGTTAAAACAATGTATATTCTTTTGATTCTCTTAAAGTATGACTGGTTTATTTATTTATTTATTTATAGTTTCTGAATTCAGCAGAGTTAGTCTTCAATTCAATTTTGTTTTGCTTTGGTATTTTTTTTTTCCTTGACTCACTGAATTATTACCTGAAAGGGTGGTAATTTTAGGTTCTTTTTTGAATTCACTTCAGTATCATACTAAACGTTAAAAAATTCAACTGACTGAAATTGTGCCTGAAAAGAGACATAAACCAACAAATATTTGCTGTTCAGTGTAATGCGATAATACTGAGAGAGGTTTAATTACTGACTGATCATCAAATATGACTAAGGAATTGTTTATTCTATAAATTCTGCTTTATTCTTTCTGTTTAGCTGTTTGACTGCTGTCACTTGGATGACTGCTTATAATGAGTCATCTATAGCATGACATTTGATTTTTATAGCCAATACCTACTGTCCTTATTTGCTCTGTTTTAAATTTCTACTATTTTGTGTGTACTAATGAACTAATTTTTATTTTAATGAATGTATTAGTCAGTATACATTACTACAGTAAAATGTATGACAATTAACTTATAAAGAATAAATGATAACACATAGATTTGAAACTCAAATGCATAATGCTTGCATTGTCTTGGTTTTGAAAGAAGTAGAGTATGACCACACATTATAACAGTAGCCTATGATGTACCAAACATTAAGCCAGAACAGTGAGAGAGAATAGAGAGCTTGTCTCAAAAATCACTGTTGATAGCAGTTATCTAAATACCTCTTATTAAATAGCACCAGTTCATGGATTACTGTATCTTCCAATATAGCTGTCGTCAGATCAAACATTATATATGCAATTCTGTGGGATGCTAAATATTCAAACTTTTGAATTTGAGTTTCAAGAAGGAAAAAATAAATACATTAAGGTCACAAACTATAAATCATATTTAGACATAGCTGAAGATATTTTCCATCAAAGGGACACCCGAAGTAAACCACATTCTTAAATTGGACTTTTTTGCTTAACAGTCCATTTAGGAATAAGCTCATAATTGAATTAATCCATTAAAAAAGTTAAAACTTCCATAAATCAATTATTTAACTAGGCCCCAATATTGAGTATTGTTATATTGATGGTCAAGCAAGAGTCCTTGGGGTCACTTCACGTTTAAGCTGTAACAGATGCTGAACTAATGGCTATATATGGCTGGCTATATTCACTTCTAAATAATAACAACTCATAAGTTTTATTAAAGGTCAAATGGACAAAGTTTGAACTATCTTGAATTACATTAGTCACAGATTTTCTCTACGCAAAGAATTTTTGCTTAACTACCTAATGTTTCATCAAATAATCCTTTTCATATTATCACATGCACCCATTTTACACCTGTGCTACATTATGTAATCTTACATACAATTAATTACTTATCTGCCTAAGGGATGTTTGTGTAAGTTAATTTCTATAGTACAAAATGAAGCTGTATTATATAGGGCAATAGTATTTTTGAAACAGTTTGTTTCTTAATATTCATTTTTCCCAGACTTTGATGGTGGAAAGCTGTGCACATCATACTGGCCAGAAAGCTGAGACTAAGGCTAGAAATTAAAGATGGCAGTATCAACTTCCAGGCCACACAACCAATAACCTAATGCTTCCAACAAGTTCTCACTTCCTAAAACAAGTAAGTTAATAGAGTTTCTGTTATGGTTTTTGTCTAGGTATACTCACAAAGCTTCATACACTTACAGAAGGTGCTTTTCCAGGTGTGTCTGAATCTAGAGTTTTAAACTGACTCAATTCAGGGCTAAGATTAAAGGTGATTCAATTAAAGTTGGAGGATTTCTGGATCAGCTCACTAATTGGATCGGTACTTTCCTAATCCCAGCAATCTGGATAAGAAAAAAGGGACAGTAAGAGATTTGTTTCCTCATTTTTTTTTCAGTCTCTTGCTGCTTTTGGCATACTCTGCTGCCATGAACTTTGCCATTTTGGCCTATGCCACTCTGCCTTGGAGTCTGCTGATTATGTATTGAAACTTCTACAAACAGTGAACTAAATAAACACTTCCTCCTTTAACTTTGGATGCTTGGTATTTTGTCTCAGAAACAAGAAAAGTAACTAAGACAGTACCTGCAATTCAATACCCTTTGATATATGAGATTTATAAGTCATTTTAGATCTAAACTATAGCATATTTTTCCTTGACTCAAAAGATGCATGTCATCGTCTTTATGGAAAATGTTTTTCTTCCAGGTGCAAGAGTCAACAAATTTATATCAGTTTCAGAATTTCTGAAAGTTCAAATCCAAAGAGATCTTTCAGATTCAAGGCACTTTTAGCTGTAAAATGCTATGAAAATCAAGCAAAGTTAAATAATTTTGACATATAGAGAAACAAGGCAAATGTCTCCATGCCAAAAAGGAAAAAGAGAAAAACAAAAGAAATATGAAAATCAAAAGGAATTGGCCTAAAGCAAGATCAAAATGTAGCAGAAAAAATGTTTGTTGCACTCTAAGAAAAAAATAGCTTCCTTACATGTGTATTATAGCAAACCTGTAATGCGGTTTACTGAATGTGTCTTTTTTCCTTTTTCCCTTTGGATGACCTAATTGATATGTTAATCAATGCTTATCTCTGTAAAGAATTGTAAAACCTTACCTAATTGATATGTTACCCATTGTTGCCCTCTACAACAGAAGTGGTGCTAAAACAAGCTAACAAGGGTTGTTAATCACTGTTAGGTGCCTCTGTTCTCTGCTAAAGAGCTAAAGAAAACCAGGATGGCCCTCTAATTTACACTTGTTTGAAGTAACTTGCTTGTGTGCAGGGAGATTTGCTTATTAGCATAACCCTTTACCTGACCTTGATCCCCCTCCCCAGAAAGAAAGAAAAACATAATCACCGTTTTCTGTTCTGTAAAGTGCCATACTGCCTCCTCTTTCCCCTACCTATCTATCTAGGCTAGGCCATAAAGATTTTGGGTTTCTGGTGACCTCTTCCAGACCCAGTTGTGGTCTGTCATAAAATGAGCCTGCCCTGTTTTAAGAACTGCTTAGCTGGGGTTGGGGATTTAGCTCAGTGGCATAAGCACCTGCCTTGCAAGCAGGCGGTCGTACTGGTACTGATAAAAATGAAAAAGACACACACACAAAAAAAAAAACTGCTTAGCTTCAAAGAAATTACAGGAAAATGTTGCGGCTTAACCCTAACGCACCAAAAGGGTTAAGTTCCAAATCCTTGTGAAAACTTAAGTTTCAGCTTCTTGTAACTTTCGACCCCTTCCCACCTGTTAGTGTTAATGAGCTGTCCTGAGATAATTAACTTTCTACTTTCTTCTCCAAATGTTATTGCAGATGTGCCATTCTAAGATAATGTTTATCTGCAGGATGGGAGTAACTTGAGAGGCACCAAAGGCTCCTGAGATTGTCAGAACTAAGTGGACAGCCATACAGTTTTCAGATTTGGGTCAATAAGTTTGATGGCTCTGTGCACTTCTTTGTCACCCCCCCCCTTTTCCTCTGGCCTCTTTTTAAAGCCCTCCCTTTAGTATCTGGCACGCAGTCTCCAAATTGGTTTCTGGAGACTCATCATCAGGCCTGGCCTAAATAAAGCCTTTGCTCCCCAAATTTCAGTCTCTTGCTTCCTTGGATTTTATACTGGGGTCCAAGTTATTACACATTATGTCCTATCACTCCCTGTACAGAATGTGAAGTAAGTTGTGTAAGAGTTTGAGCCACCCTGTCCCTAAAGCACTTCTAGTTGAGCCCTTATACTCTCTTTCTTGGGTTGGCTCCACTTATTGCCTGTGGCTGTCCTCAGTATATGCTCCACATTGCTGGCATCTCCAAACCTTTCCAAACTCCTCTCACAAACCAATTTCAAAGGCCTCTGAGCCACATGGTCTGGTTTATTTATGGAAATGACTCCAATTTTCTTTTAATAGAATTTATGTCAATCACTTTTTTCATTATTGGGACAAATACTTAACATTTATAATTTAAAGGAGAAGAGGTGTATTTTGGTTCATGTTTTTTTTTTTTTTTTTTTTTTTTAGAATTCAGTCCATAATTGGTAAGACAAAAGGATGAAGGACATTGTAAAACTGTGTGGTGGAGGAAAGCTTCTCATATCATGTTAGGAAGGAAAGAGGAGAAGGGAGGTTCAAGGGTCACTGCCTCACCTCTTATATGAACCTACCACTTAATAAGCAAGCTCTAGTATTCCCATAGGACAGTAACTTTCTAAATACATGAAGCTTTGGGTGTAACTTTAGATATTAAATCATAATAATATCTATAATATTAGATGTTTTCATACTGTTTACAACTATAAAAAATTCAACAGAGTTCACTCAAGTTAATCTGCTAGATTTAGTCTTGTTTAGTGAATATCCCTAAAAAATCTCATGTACATATAGTGTCTTTGAGGAAAATTAATCCAAAAGAGAAGGAATACTGGCATTCTACTTACCATACTGCTAGCACATATCTTAGCTCTTAGGCATTAACAGTATTTTAACACTTATTAGTTGATTATTTTAGAACCTTAGACAATAAATTGTGCAGTCACTTATGTCAATTTAATTCCATTTTCTAATACTACTCTTACATTATTTTTTAGTTTTTAAGTTTTTCATAAATCTGAAAATTGAAGGAATACTGAAACTTTGTTTAGATGTCTTATATTACATTTCATAACTTGATGTTCATTTCAATATTACATTATTTTTACATTACTATCACAGAAAAGTAACTGACCTGAACAATTGTATACCATCAAAATCCATTAAAATATTTTAAATAAATATAAAGTATGTTTTATAAAAGAATTAAAATATATAAATAAGTCATATTTTTATTACTGGAACACAATATCAAACACCCAAAATTAAATATGTGATTGGTTATCTTGTACAAGGTTTAAAAGAAAAGGAGCAATTCAGGTTGAAAGAGGATTAAGAAAGCCACAGTCATGGGGTCAAGCAAATAATAAAAATAAATAAATAAATAAAAACTCTAGGTGTAGAAGAACTAAGGTTTAGAAAATAAATTCTTGTGACAGTGCCCGAGATAGCCTGCTATTTATAAATACCATTTGTTAAATTTATGAGAGGCAACTATTACAAATGTTAGTTGATGGTAAATTTACTTTTGGCTTCTAGTTTGAATTGGTAATTTTTAATTGATACACCTAAAATATTTCACCTAAATTATAAATTCTTAAACTATAATTACACGGTTAATTTTCTCTTCTGCTTCAATAAAGATAAGCTACTTGCAGGTTGTTGGTAGCCAGCCAAATGTAAAATATAATAGCATGAGATCAAAAGTGAGCGAAAAAAAGGAGAAACTTTAAAATTCAAGTGGTCTCTTTCAGATTTCTTATAGGAAGATTATAGTAAATATAATAGAAAAGGGAAAGCTATAAGTATAGAGATATATTTTAGATGTAAGTGGATTTGTATGTTAAGGATTTGCCCTAAAAGAGAGAGAAAGAAAGACAGAGACAGAGGCAAAACTAAATGGTTCAAATATGTTGAAAAAAGATTTGTGGAGGATGCAGTTTACAGACATAAATGTTAATTCTCTGGGCCAATGCAGGTTAAAATTGTAGTCACCACATTCTGAGATAGTCAGGAAAAATTGTCCTAAGATCACACTGTGTGCTGTTCCAATGGTTACTCTCTGTGAAAGACATAATGACCTTCTTACACATAATCAAATAAAACACCCCTCTACACTCTATTCTCTACCCTCTGCTCAATCTGAATTTTAAAACAGAAAAGCATTGTTATTGTGGTGAGACTCTGGCTGGAGGAATAATTGAAACAATTATGAAGATGAAGGAATGTCTTGTGGTGATGGCTCAGGCTTCCTGGATATTTTAGTTAAAGGTTAGGGCTGATCTGCAGGGGGAAAAAGCCAAGAAAGGTCTATCACAAATAATCCTCAAATTATATTTCTCTGCAAACCATCTTGTCCCTTCCCTGTCCCCTACAAAAATTCCTACACAGATGTCATTTATCTTCACTTCCTGCTTCTATTTATAAAAAGCTACAGAAGATTCAGATCAGTGATCTTTTCCTGATAGTCTATCACTCTGAACATTCTCAGTTAAACAGTCCCTCTGGACATTGTTAGGGATTAAACAGGACATAAACTCTGAGGGATCTTTCATTCTTTTTGATGCTGTGATCATGAATAGTGATACATGTTTTTTTTTGTTTCCTAATTCATGGCATTTTTCTACAGAAATGTATGCATAGAGTACCATTTTAAGCACCCTCTATAAAAACCAAGCTTATATAAGGTATATTAGTATAATTCAATGACATTTAAAAAATGAATGAGTGAAACTACCAAAGTGGAACCCTGAAAAGAAATATTTGTTGGAATAATGTGAACTATCCTTATTTACAAAAAAAAAAAAAATCATTCAGCAACGAATATTAAAGAAAAGTCTGTACAATGGTGAATTAATTACTGGGTGTACCCACTGGAGCCTTGTGCTAAAAATTACTATTACACTCATTTTTGTGTTTACTTAAATTTAAAGAACAGCATTTTTAGTACAGTGAATAAATACAGAATATTACATTCTTATAGCATTTATATATTTAGTGTTGCAGATCATGAGGGTGTCTACATGTGAGGAGCAAGCAGTTCTATAGTATAAACACTATGTATAGAGTGACATTTCAAATTGTCTGATATTGCTTCTCTGAATGTGTATTCTTATAGACAATTGTATTTGCAACTTTTTTACCAAGGATCTTGAGATGATGCTAACATTTCTGTATTAGTCTGGTGCACTGAAGTGTGTGATATTCAGTGATAGCAAATGGAGATTTTACTTCAAGACAAAGAGTCTATGAATTGAAATTTGCTAAGCAGGAAAAGTTGGAGGCAAGAAAACTATGCTACAATTGAAAGTTTTCTATAGTTTTCAAAGTTGAAAGCTGCTGCATGACAAAATTTGGACTGAGGTTTTTAAATCTACATTTTCATGGAACTATAATTTTCATGAAGAGTATATCATTTTCCATGTTACCATCTGATTTGGAGAAAAAACTTTGATCTTGACATAAAATTGATGACATGAAATCTGACAACTGACCTGATTTTTATTTCAATGTGATTTGATTTACTTCCACAGGAATTCAGTGCCAAGTACATGGTATTAGTTATATAGCGGAATTAAACTCCCAACCTACTAGATGTCCAGCATGAGTTCATGTTCTCTAAAACTGAAGAATGAATTTTAGGAACAATGGAGGTTAAGAGCAGAATATATTTATTGAGAATAAAACTTTTTCTCAGACACACACAAAGAGAGAGAGAGAGAGAGAGAGAGAGAGAGAGAGAGAGAGAGAGAGAGAGAGAGAGAGAGAGAGAGAGAGAGAGAGAGAGAGAGAGAGAGAGAGAGAGAGAGAGAGAAACAGAAGAGGCCCCATGTGAGCTGCTGAGGACCCTACTTTTTCTAGACATTTTTATAGAGCAAAATCATGAAGTGAGACTGGTCTAAGGTGGGGAAAAATGGAAATTCTCAAGATGGCTATGAGACGGGACAGAACTATGGTCACCCAATAAGATTAATGTTTCAGGTAAAATTTTAAATTGGGGACAAATGGGGAAACAAGTAAGTCACGTAGCAAGTGAGCATGCTTAAAAAGCAGCGACACTTCCTGTAAGGGGTTAGACTGGTGACTCCTGGCTTCCTCAGGTTAATTCATGCCTATTTAGAGTATCAGTCCCTGAAGTTTATAGTTAGGGTGTGATTGCATTTGTTTTGCCTTTTTGTCTTTACAGCTGGCCTGCGGCAAAGTTATATGTTTCCTCCAAGGTTTTATCTTTACATCTGGCCTGCAGCAAAGTTATGTGTTTCCTCCAAGGTTTTATCTTTACATCTGGCCTGCATCAAATGTATGTGTCTCCTCCAAGGTTTCAAGGTGTCTGTTCTTCTGCACTGGCTCCATAAGGGTCCCAGCACATCATATTTCTATCTAATTTAGTTGCCTAGGACCAGTCTATTTATAAAACATTCTGATCATTAAAATCTAAAATGATGCATAAGAATATGCCATTTTCTTTAAATGACCAAATTATTCACATGTATGTGTTTGTTGTTTATTAGTCACTTTCTGGTCATTGGGATGAAATTCTTGAATCTCAAAGCTTAAAAAAAAAACCACATATTTTGGCTTATACTTTCAATCCTTGACTGGTTGGATTGAAGGCAAAATCAGCATATTAGAGTGGCATGCAGGAGAAAAGGTCTCAACATGTAGTAGCCAGGAAACAGAAAATGAGAGGAAGAACCAGGGTCAGGAATACACAATAAAGGTCATGATTTCAGTGATACACTTGTTACCAGACCTCACCTCCCATCAACACATTCAGCTACTATACTACTTTTGGATAAATCCAAAGATGAGTATACTACTTCCATTATCCAGTCCCTTTCAGTGTAAAGAAATATATGTTATATATTGTATAGTGAGCAAAGGCTTTGAAGACTGTTCAAAGTGCATCAATATGCATCAATATAAATATGCATCAATATAAACCAAAATACTTCTTCTGTGCTTTAGTCTCTTTTCCATCACAAGGACACAATAACCAACACAAACTTCAGAAGAGGAGCCAAGGTTTGTTTTAGTTCATGGTTTCTGAAGGATCAGTGTATAATTGGCTGGAAAGGTATTGTGGAAATGTCTTGCAGAGGAAAGAAATTCATGTCTGAATACTATGATAAAAGAGAGAAAAGGGAAATCTAGCTGGAAGATATAATCTTGCAGTTAAAGTCCCAAGTGCCCTGATTCTTCTGATTAGGCCCTATCTTCTTTTTATTTTATTTTATTTTATTTTACTTATTTTTAATTTTATTTAAAGAAAAAAACAGAAAAAAGGGTAGAAATAGTACATCATTTTAAAAAATGGTAAAACTAAGAAATCATTAGTTGATAAATGATGCATTGTCATTTTAGAAATAGTCATTCAAGTTATAAAATCAAAGCATAAAAAGTGGATAGACACTCAAACAACAGTGCAAATCATTCTATTCATTGATCCAACTAAAACTTAGTAATATGGTTACATATCTTACACAATGAAACATTCATACAGTTATATCATTTAAATCACTTGCATTCTGTTTCTTTTTTATATCTATTATATATTTTGTATCTTATTACTCCAGTTTTTATTATGTTTTACACTAGAGAGACAGTGTGATAATTACACATATGATTCATTTATTTCACCTAAGAGTGTAATCTAAAGTTGCCTCTACTTACCTATAAAAGCCTTAAGATCATCATTTTTATAGCCAAGTAATATTCCATTGTATAAAAATACTACACTTTTTTCATCCATTCTGCAGTTGATGGGCATTTTGGTTGTTTCTAAGGTATAGCTAATACATATTGTGCTGCTATAAACATGGATGCACGTATATCACTGTGCCATGACCCTTTCAGTTTTTCTGGGAAACTACCCAGGAGGGAAATAGTTGGATTGAGTGGAACTTCCAATCTTAGTGTTCTGAGAAATCTCAATACTGATTTCCATAGTGTCTGCACCAGTCTACACTCCCATCAACAGTGGAGAACTGTTCCTTTTCTCCAACAGCCTCAACAACATTTCTTATATGTTGATTTGTTGATTTGTTGATGTCAGCCATTCTTTCTGGATTGAGATGAAATCTCAATGCTGTTTTAATTTGCATTTCTCAAATGACCAGTGATGGTGAACATTTCTTCATGTACTTATTTACCATTTGTATATCTTCCTCTGAAAAATGTGTGTGTGTCTCAGATGCCCATTTTTGAAGAGGGTCTTTGAATTTGGGGGGCTTGATGTTTTTCAAAGTCCTTATAGGTTCTGGGTATACTTTCTTTGTCTGAGGAACTGATGGCTATCATCCTTTCCCATTCTGTGGATTTTCTTTTCACTTTGTCAGTGATTTCTTTTGAATTGCAAAACCTTTTTAATAATATGAAAATTAGATCCCACTTGTTGATTCTATGAAGTATTTCCTGTGCAGTTTGCATTTTGTTCATGAATTTACTGCCTACTGCTATGTCTCCAAGATTTCTACCTATTGTCTTCCAGTATATTTAGTTTTCCTGTTTTAATAAGTAGATATTTGATCCATTTTGACTTTAATCTAGTGCATAGTGATAGGCAATGGTCTTGCTTCAGTCTTTGGCATGTGGAAAGCCAATTTTCCAACACCATTTTTTGAAGAGGCTATCTTTTTCCAGTGAATATGCTTAGCCCCTTTGTTAAAGATAAGGTGACTGAGTGTCTTGTTTATTCTCTCAAAAATAGCTCTTTGATATGTTAACTCTTTGTATTTTTTTTTTTTTTTTTTTTTAGTTTCAATTGCACTAATTTCTCCTCTCATTTTTGAAATGTCCTCTCTTCTATGAGCTTTGGGATTAACTTGCTCTTCCTTTTCTAGAAGCTTGAGATGTAGCATTAGTTTGCTTATTTGTGCTTATTTTATTTTCTTGATGTGATGATTTATTGCTATATATTTCCTCTTAGGCATGTGTCCCACAGATTACAGTATGTTGTATCCACATTTTCAATGAACTGTAGGTTTTACTTTATTTCTTCTTTAATTTCATCTGTAACCCACTGGTTGTTCTTAAGCTTGTTATTTAATTTCCATTTGTTTATGCAGGTTTTGCAATTAGTTTTGTCATTAATTTCCTGTTTCAGCACACTATCATCAGATATTATGCATGGGAAAATTTTAATCTCTTTGCATTTACTTAAGAATTTTCATGGGTTAATATATGGTCTATTTTGGAGAATGTTCCATGTGCAGCTGAGAAGAATATATATAAGAATGTATATTTTAATGTGGTTGAGTGGAACACTGTAAACATCTACTAAGTCTATTTGCTCACAGGTATGATTTAGTTCTATTAATTCTTTGATGACTTTTTGTCTAATTGATCTATCTCTTTGTGGCAAAGGGTAGTAAGGTCCCCCATTACAATTGTGTTCCTGTGCATTTGATTTTCATGTCAATCAGTATTTGCCTTATATATTTGAGTGCTCCTGTATTTGATACATATATGTTTATAATTGTTAGTTCTTCCTCTTGAATGTTTCTACTAACAAGTATGTACTGACCTTCTTTGTCTGTTGTAATCATTTTAGATTTGAAGTTCATGTTGTCCACAAACAGAATAGCTAGTCCTGCTTTTTTTCCCGGCATGGCATACTGTTTTCCATCCTTTGACTTTTAATCTGTGAGTTTCCTTTGGAGTCAGATGTGCTCTTTGTGTACAGTGTATTGTGGCATTCTGTTTATTGCTCCATTCAGTCAACCTGTTTCTTTTGGTAGGTGAACTGAAACCATTTACATTTATGGATATAACTGATATGTACTGCCTAAACTTTGTCATGTTACATTTCTATTGTTTGTTTTCTGCTTTTTCTCCTTGTTTAATTTCTTGTCCAGTCTGGTGGTTTCTTTTTTGTGGTTGTTCTGGAGACTGCAGTCTTTTTATCTCTATCTAGTATGTCTTTTAGTAAGCTTTCTAGGGTTAGTTTGGTGAACATGAATTTATTTACTTGTTCTTTGTCATGGAAATATTTTGTTTCTCCATTAAATTTCAAATACAGTTTTTCTGGGTCTATCAGTCTAAGTTGAAAGCTATTTTGTTTGAGTGCTTGAAATTCTTTTTTCCAAGTGCATCTTAAGTTGAGGTTGGTGCTGAAAAGTCTCCCATGATTTTAATGGGCTTTCCTTGATAGGTGAGTTGTGTCTTCTCTCTAACAGTTTTTGGTATTTGATTTTTATGTTGTATGTCTGCAATCTTAATTATTATATGTCTGTGTGCAGATTTATGTTGGTTGTGACTGTTTGGAATTCTATATGTTTCACTTAGTTGTATATTAGAATTTTCCCCCATGTTTGGGGAATTTTCTGCTATTACTTTTATAGTTTATGATGTCATTTGAATTTTCACTAATGCCTTTTAGTTTTATATATTTTTTTCTCTTGGTGTCATCTTGAAGCTGCTGGATTGTCATTTCATCCTGCTTTTTTTTTAAAGTTCTATCCTTTCATGATTACTAGCTGCAATCCTGTCCTCAAGATCTGAAGTTCTATCTTTAACCTCACCTCATTTAAACAGTTTTCCAAGCTTTCAATAGAATGTTTTGTTTCTTTTATATTTCTTTGAATTTGTTTCATAGATTCTGTTTGTTTTCTACATTGTTCATTCAAGGTTTCAATCAATTTCATATGCTCCTGTGTTATTTTTAAAATCTATTTTTCTCTGAGCAACAAATTTACCATAGTTGTTATTTCTGTCTTTACATGAGAAACTATTTCTAATTTGATTTCATCTACAGTCTCATGGATTTGTTTCTTTATTTCATTTTTTTATCATTTCAGACATTTCTGGTGTATGACTTTTAAAGTCCTCTATATCAGTGTTACCTGTACCTTCTCCTAAGGGACTTACTCCTGCAGGGTCTTTTGGATGCATCCTATATTCTTCTTGGGGTAACTAGCTTATGAGTATTGATGTAAGTCAGCCCTTAATTCCTGCTGTTACCATGTCTTCAGGTTGTTTCAGGTCACCAGATCTCCTTGTCTATACTGTTTGTCTCAGCAGAGACCCTACCGTGTCAGTGGATGTCTCATAGTCCTTTATTTTTCTCCAAGTTGGAGGAGGCCTTATTGACACACTTGTCAACCTGCCTGATGTTCTCTGTGTGGTGGAAGGAATCACCCAGACTCTTGCCAAGCTGACCAAGGTGTTACAGTTGGACGGAGCTTTGCTACTATTCCTATTTATTCACCACTAAAGATCTCCATTTTAAGCCAAACTCACCTCACTCACTAGATTGTTGAGGACTTCTGTTTTTGTGAGGGTTACAGAGCCTCCCATTAACCCAGCACAGTTAATCCATTGCAATCTAGGGTTCTGGGAAGAGGAGTGGGAACCAAAGACCAATAGCAGTATTAGATCCAGGAGGTGGGGGTTCTCTGAGGGTGGTGGATGTTGTGTTCCCCCCTAAAAAAGGCCCTTCAAATGACAAATGGGACAAGATGGCATCTTTTTAAAAGAAGCACTCTTATTTCAGCTGGCTCAGCAACACAGTGCAGATGGAATTTGCAAAGTTGTGCAACTGAGTTAGAATTTTGACTGATTTTTATAGTTTATGTATGATTAGCTCATTGATCATTAAGTACATAGTGATGAGAAACAGAAACAAGGTGGACCTTTGTTCCCCTTTGCTTGAGGTCAGAGGCATTTCACAGTGAGTGGTTAGCCAATTTTTAGCCCTTCATCTGCCAATTCTAGAAACATTTGTCTCTCATAAAGGGAACAATGGTTGACACAGCATCATTTGTCTCTTACAAGGGGAACAAAATTTGGCATAGCAAACAGGTTACTAAGGTGATGTCACATACCGAACAGTATGGGGACACCTCAGTTAATTTATAACTAATTTATAGCAATGTGGTTGGTACTCCAGCCACATGGTTACTAGGGCAATAAGCATAGAGCATGACATTCCCCACTGTCGGTTACCAAATCATTGGCTCATGGAGTTTTCAACCAGAGGTATCTGTTCATAAACTTGTGTCCTTAAAATCATGAGTTTTGTTGTTTGAACCTGATCTTTGACATAATCTACCAATTTGTTTATAATGTAAGGCCCAATTGTTAAACAAGTAAGTAAGATTAATAGAGGTCCAGAGGCTGCTGTGATTAACGTTGTCAACCAAGGGGATAGAGAAAACCATCATTTAAATCATTTCTGTTCAGCTTTCTGGCTTGTTCTCATTCCTGTTTAAGGCTGGCCAACTTTGTCTGATAACCCCAGAATAATTGGCATTCAAGCAACAATTTATTCCTAATGCCAGAAAGAGACCTCTTTTCTTTAGTAACAAGAGATCTAGATGCCACCAGTTTTGTAAAATCATCTTAGCCATTGAACTTAAAGAATTGTCTAATTTGGAGACAGAGTCACAAAGGGCTGCTAGATCTTGGTCAATGACTGCACTTAAGTATCTATAACTTTTGTATCTTACTAATAGGCTCTTAAACCTCTTAAACTCTTAAACTTATAGACCTTGTTATCTCAATTTTCAGTAATACAGGTATCAAGTACAGGATTTTTCTTCACTCAGACCAGGCTCTTTAAGTCAAAGTTAGGGAACAAGTGACTCCTACCATTGTCTCCAGAGTACCAATACACTTGGGGAAAGATATGGACTAATATGCAAAGCTCAGGGTGCCAGGTGAACAGGTGATGCATGGAACAAGGAGTTATACCAGAAGTATAGGCAAACCAGTCTCCATCAGGAGCAACAAGGTGCTGCTTAGCAGGATAAGAAAAAGTATAAATCAAATCTGAAGATGTACGATTACAGAGCACAGCATATGGGGAAATGCACAAGGAGTAGGAGGCAGAGTAAGCACAGTTTTCTGGAGTACTCTGCACATTGTCAAGTGTGAGCAGGGGCCTACTATCCCACCAAGTGGTGTCGTCTGCACAGGAATTTAAAATTTGATTTTCCATAAGCAATGTCCAGAGGCAGAAGGGGCGTAGAGGTGGGGCAGAAATCACAGAGAGCAAAAAGGTCTCAGGAGCAGGAAGTCTAGTGGAGGAGAATGGAAGATGGGATCTCCCGAGTGAGGAAAAGGTAATGACCGCCTTTATTTCCCTGCCAAGAAGATACATATTTACAATCCCAATGTCTATAAAAATATTGTGTCTCTAGGAATGTGAACACCTGTGATCAGAGGCTGGCTATTGCTTTTGAGGGCAAAGATACCAGTTAATGGACTATAATTTCTTTTGAATGTGTAGGTTCCCTACAAGACTCTATTAGCAACCAATCATGCAGCATGGCATGTAGACTGAACAATATTCTCTTTTGTCTACTTTTTGCTGGGATGTTATTTAATAGGGCACATAAGTCTATCTTAATTATCCCATAGACAATAGCATTGGCTACCAATAATTTACCAGGGAAATAGTAATTTTCCAAGTTCCAAGCAGTGGATTATGGGATATCTCCTAGGGGTGTCCATAAGAAAGAACTCATAAGAGCAGGATTATCAGATACATTTGGCAATTTTAAGTTTTAAAGAATCCTCAGCAGGAACGACAGTCCACTTATCTGTAGGTTGATTGCTGTCAGAGGCCGGGACTGGCTTGAAGTGGCAATGATGAATCCAGGCAGGCTTTTCAGTGACTTTGACAGCAGTCGGAGTGCTAAGGACCATGGTGTAGGGGCCTTCCCACCATAGTTGAGAGACTCACAGTGATGTCTCTTGATGAGTACTAGTGTCCTAGGTTTCACTGCAGGACATTCATCCTCAGGATGGGCTACAGGCAGAGGTTGTTCTTGGATTAACTGGTGGATTGAAATCAGTGCTCGCTGAAGGGCCTGGAGGGACTTAACAAGATCTTGATTAGCCAGATCAGCTAATTTTTCCTCAGAAATCTTAGGAATAAGAGGAAGAGGTCTCCATATAGAGCTTTAAAAAGGGAACTACCTGCAACATAAGGGGTACATCGCACATGCAAGAGGGCAAAAGAAAGGAGACTCACCCAGTCCTCACCAGTTTCCAATGCCATCTTAGTTATTACCATTTTTAAGGTCAGGTTCATCCTTTCTACTTGTCCTGAAATTTGAGGCCAGTAAGTGCAATGGAGTTTCCAATCTGCAAATCTTGGGTTAGTTTTTTGAGTTACCTGGGCCATAAAAACCAGGCCATTGTCAGACCCAATGGATAAGGGGAGGCCAACTTGGAGAAACTGCTATCAAGAAAAGGCTGACCCATCCAGTGAAATTATCTACCATTACTAATAAGAACTTATTCCCTTGAAGTCCAGGCTTTTCCATTTCTCTGAACTCTATTTCCTAGTATATCCCAGGCATAGTCGCATGATAGCAAGTGGTTTTCATTTGTTGCTGTTGCTTCAGGTTTACCAACTGGCACTGAGGGCATCTAAGGCTCACAGACTGAGTAAGCTTCAATAACTGAGGGATAAAGAAATGATCTCAAAAAGGGCAGCTAGTTTTGATCCTCCCATGTGAGTGGACTGATGATCTTATTGTATGAGTTCTCACCTAAGGCCTCGGGGAGGAGGACTCACTTGTCCGGCAGTTGGTATAAGCCCCTGGGGATATCAGGCTTTGCTTGGAGATGATCTGCCAAACACAAGTCTTTTTGAGTGGAAAAGTACTCTAACAAGTAGGGGGAATCACCAGCAATGCTGGGGCTATCTCAATCCCCACTGATTTTGTGGGGAATCCCCACTGATTTTGTGGCTGCTTTTCGGGCACTGACATCTGCTAGATTATTTAATAACGACCTTCCTTGGCATCCAAATGGCAGCTAACAAATCCAAAATTGGGGGAGCATTTTTTATCTTTTGGCCCCCTGAATTCAATAAACCTCATTCTTGATAAATGGCCCCATGAACATGGGCAGTAGCAAATGCATATCTGCTGTCAGTCTAACAACTTGAGGGCCTCTGTGAGGGCAATGAGTTCAGTCCATTGGGCAGATGTTTCTGGCCCCAAGGTTTATTTCCATAGAATCTGTGAGAGCAGCTCCCATGACCCACTTACCTTGATAGATGTGACTGCTTCCATCAGAGAAATATGATGGGACTCCGGATAGTGGCTCATCTGTCAAGTCTAGTCCAAGCCTTGTGAGATAATCAGAGGGTCGAGGAGGGGTCATCATCAGGCAGTAGAGTAGCTGGGTTCAAAGCCACTGTCTCCTTGAACTGATGGTAGTTGGATCCAGAACTAATGCCTGATAGTGCATGACTCAGGAGTTAGGCAGCCATAGGTCTGGGGGAGCTTTGATGAGAGTCTCCAGTGAATGAGAGGAGATAATTAAAAGTTTTTGTCCAGATGTCAACTTTTGGGCCTCTTTCACCAGCAGGGCCACTGAGACAATCATCTGCAGGCAAGGCAGCCATCCAGGTGCCACATTATCAACCCTCTTGGAAAGATAGGAAACAGGCCTTTGCCATGTTCCTAAGTTCTGGTTCAGTACTCCTTTTGCTATCCCTCACTTATCATCAACATAGAGGGAAAGAGCTTTTTGCAATTTAGCAGAGCCAGAACTGGAGCTTCTGTTAAGACTGATTTCTTAAAAGTCTGGTCTTGTGAGTATGTAATCTAAAGCAGGCATATCCTAAAATTACTAGAAATTCTCACACTTGCTTTCTAGTCACAGGAACTGGAATATCTGTTGAATGGCTTGCAACACTTGGGAGGAAAGAGTCAGTTCTAAGCAAACTCTAATAACTAACTGAGGGGCATTTCATCAAATCTCTCAAGACTTTGCAATTTTCATTTAATATCAGGGGCTGACAGTTACAAAAGCATTATTAATGGTCCTTGCTTTTCAGGTGCTACTGGATTTACAAGTGTACAAATGGAATGGCCTCTAGTTATCTTTCCAGAAACACCAAGGGGGATCATCATCCAATTGTCTCACCTCTGCTACCTTGGACAAATTGGTATGTTTACTGGTAGCCCTTAAAGGCTTCTGAGAACAACTGGTGATACCAAAGGAGAGCCTTCTTACCTCTAGTTGTCCAATTGGGGTGGGACAAAGGGAAAACACAGTTCTGGCATTCAGGATCAGAGGACGAGTTTTCATCTGGAATGCACACTGCTTTTTATCTCACAGAATGAATGTTCTCTCTTCTACTGTAAATAAAACCTGCAAAATCTGCTGGCATTCGTCCCAAGTGGGGTGATGAATAGAAAAGAAAAAATTCTCCTTCTTTTTAGAATATAATCTTAATTAAATGGAAACATTTTGCAGTAAAGGTTTACTGATCCAATTCTGTCAAATTCTGAACACATTTGTTTTTCTCTGTTTCTTTATTCATTACCAATACCTTTTTTTCTAGCTTTTAGACAACATAAAAACTTTTAACAAAATCCTTGAAGTGACTTTCTTAGTAATCTAAAATATATTAAATCATTTTATGTCTTTTTACCACCTTAAAACACTACACTTTAAAAACTGTAACTTTTTAAACTGGCTCAATAACAGTATAACTTGGCTTTGCTTGGTAAAGTCAATATGATTTTAAAAACCATAACTATATATATATATATATATATATATATATATATATATATATATATATTACATTTTAACCTGAAAGAAAAAATACTTTTAAAGGCATGATGAGATTGTACATAATCAGTTGAGGATAAAAAAATTAAACAAGGCACCACAAAAGACAAGATCAACATTAAAGACACAAAGATTTTTCTGTCCATGTTTCAGTGACCTAAAGGGAAATAAATTTTCATTATGACCCTTAAGTCCAATAAGCATGGAACCTGTAACAGTAGTTTAAGAGAAATAAAAGAAACCTGAATGTTAGTACTGAGGTAACAGATTCAAACCAACAAATTGCTCCACAATAAAAATATACCAAGCACAAAACCAAATGGATAAAAAATCCCAAATCTCAAGTGGACTAGAAGCCATTTCCTGGAGAACATCCCGTCGCAGTGCAGAAGGAGCCAGCCAAGCTCCTCTGCAACTTCAAATGTGCACATTCAAATTACAAAGAACAAAAGACCCAAATACTTACAGATGGTTCAAGCCAATTGACAGTGAAAAAATGTGGGGAGGGGTCCCCGTATAATCCCAGATGAGAGCCCAAATTTTGTATTTACTCCAAAAAAAAAAGGCCCCCTGAGATGACAAATGGGGCAAGATGATGTCTTTTTAAAAGAAGCACTTTTATTTTGGCTGGCCCAGCAACACAGTGCAGATGGACTTTGCAAAGCTGTGCAAGTGAGTTACAATTTTGACTGATTTTGTAGTTCATTTATGATTAGCTCATTGATCATTAAGTACTTAGTGATGAGAAACAAACAAGGTGGGCCTTTGTTCCCTTTTGCTTGAGGTCAGAGGCATTTCACAGTGGGTGGTTAGCCAATTCATAGCCCTTTATCTGTCAATACTAGGAACATTTGTCTCTCATAAAGGGAACAATAGTTGACACAGCATCATTTATCCCTTACAAGGGGAACAAAAGTTGGCACAGCAAACAGGTTACTAAGATGATGACACATACAGAACAGTATGGTGGCACCTCAGTTAATTTATAACTAATTTATAACAATGTGGTCGGTGCTCCAGGAACATGGTTACTAATGTGATAAGCATAGAGCATGACAGTGGGCCAGTGCTGGGGCAAGCAGGTAGCATGGTGCCCTGGCATGCCAACAGAGGCAGGCCGGGAGGATGTCTGAATACAGCACCAGGCCCTATCTTCTAATACGAATTCCTTAGTAGATTAATCCATTATGAGTATAGTAACTCCATGTTACAACCAATTTCCAAAAGCTCTGTCTCTGAATACATGCAGCTTTGAGGCACATGTGGATATAATTCATAACATTCTGTCCTCAGTCCTCAAAAGACTCATGTCATCTCATTATGCAAAATGAATTTATTCTACCTTTAAGAATTACCAAAATTTTTGTATAGGGGATTGAACTAATGACTTTGCACATACTATGCAGGTGTTTATGCCACTGGGCTAAATTCAAAACCCAAAGTGTTAATAATTTAAGTTCAGAGGATCCTCCAAGACCCAAGGCAAACTTCTATCCATGAATGTTATAAAAATAAAAATAAAAATGATAAACATTTCCCACATATATTTGCACAGAGTAAAAATTCTCTTTGCAAAATAGAAAAATAGGAGGTTAAAAAGAAGTAAGATGAAAGCAAAACAAAACCTCACATGGCAAACATTAATTCTTATCATTCCAGATCCAACATCCAAAGTAAGTTGTGTTGATATGCATGTTTCAATGAGCTTGAGTGATTGTACACCTATGGCATCATTTGTTATAGTCCTCATAACTTCTCTTATGGCCTTCTTCAGTGGATCTTCCACTTTCCAAGAATTCCTAAATTCTTAGAGTCTCCACTGCACTTTCAGGTTTACCCCAATATTTTCATGCTTTTTTAGGACCTTCTCATCTTTCATGTCTTTTTTGTCTTTTGAAGCCTAGCTTTAAAATTTGGATAAAATATTCCATAGTTCTTGCATTATGTATGAGTATTATACCAGTACCACATGCATAATTCCAAAGTCTTGCATCATTTGGAGAAATAGCTAGCATCACATGTAATATAGCTCCAGTGGCTTCTGAATGCCTGAATGACTGGACTCCTGAAATTCTTTCCTAGTTGATCATGAAAGAACTGGTCATCCTTGGGATCCCTTAAACTCTCTACTTTTAAACTTTGAACATGTTTAGGCTGAGCCTTACTAATTGCTGAAATACCCTCAAGACATTTTTCCTACTGTTTTGATGTGAATACTTGGCTTCTTTTTAATGTTAATCTTTTCAGCAACAAAACTAGCTTGTTGTGAGCTTTTGAGGTCTCAATTTTACTGACACCAACTAACAGATGCATTCTTTCTGGCAACCAACAACATTTTTCAAATTATTCATTGTTGCTTTTTGTTCTTGATTCTTGACTGATTTGATTAAAAGCAGCCAGTGGCATTGATTCCACAGTGTAAATATTGGGCTGTCTTGGAATTTCCTCAGCCAGATTAGTTAGTTCTTCAATCTATATCTCAATTTCCCATTAGGTCTCTCTCTCTCTCTCTCTCTCTCTCTCTCTCTCTCTCTCTCTCTCTCTCTTTTTGAGACAGAGTCTCTATGCAGTTCAGGCTGGGCTTGAGTTCACTTTGTAATTTAGGCTGGTCTTGAACTCACAATGATCCTCCTGCCTCAGCCTCCAAAATGCTGGGATTACAGGCAATGGCCACTTCGCCCAGTTTCTCCCATTAGGTCTCAAAACATGACAAATAGTAGAAAGTTGTCTAATAACAGTGTAACATACACTATCTTGCTCTCAAAGGGGTCCTTGTTTCCATTTGAAACCTCATAAAACTGGCCTTGACTGTTGTGTATTTTTATCTGTTCTTTTGTGCTCTGATTAGTATCATACCTCAAATTCAGTTTACAGCAATCTGGGGATTCATTATTCATAACTGTCAAAATTTCCAAACTCTTGCCATGAACCAGTTTCAAAAAATTCTAAACTATATGAGCAGGTATCAACACAGTGAGAACTCCACTTCTCTGGTATAAAAATGACTTAGTCATTGTTTTGCTGCTGGGATATAACAACAAATACTCATACAATGAAGAAGAGGTTCGTATTGGCTCTTGATTTTTGCAGAATTCAATCTATAGTTGATGACTCCAAGGCTGGCAGGAATGCAGGACATATTTGGTGGAGGAAAGTGTTCAAATCATTGTAGTCTGGTAGCAGAGATTAAAGGGGTAGCTGTGTAGTAAGCTACATATTTCCAGGTCACAGCTTCATTGGGTTGCCTCTTCTGACAAGGCCCTATATTCTTTTTTTTTTTTTAATTTTATTTAAGGAGAAAAAAGAAAAAAAAAAGAAGAGAAAGTGTACAAGTTATACAGATTTACAGAAAAAAATAAACAGTAGGAAATCACTAGTTAATGGATTAGATTTAGTCATCTTAGAAATAACTGTTCGTTACAAAATTAAAGCTTATAAAGTCGACATTCCAACAGTGAGACTGCAAACAGTTCTGTTCAATGATCCAACAAAACTCAGTAATATCATTATCTATCTTATACACTTAAATATACATGCAGTTATATCATTTAGAGCACTTTCTTTTCCTCTCTTTTGTACAATGACAATTACACATTTTGGGTTATGTTGCTCCCACAGTTCTTATTACTTTTTTGGAAGAGAGTAGAACCAAATGTGACATAACAGAACAGAATCAATCAAATCAAAAGGGTGGACATAATAGATAATGTAAAAGCATAATACTAGGTGATCAACAATGGCTACCATAATGCCTCCTGCTATCTCTAATAGAATTGCCAATATCATCAGTTATAATAAAATTAAACAAAACAGTAAAGAACAAAACCAACAAAACCAAAACATTGGAGACATTATAGGTCTTCAAAATTAGATAATAGTAAAAAAAAAAAAAAGTAGATAATAGTCAACCAGAATGGTTTCATAATGAATCCCACTATCTTCACAGCTGTTGCCTAAACTTTTGAACCTGGTACTATCAAGCAAAACAGAATAGAGGAACATCAGTCAACACAAGATGGTGAGAACAATACAGGGCTTTAAATCAAGATAATGGAAAGTCAAAGTGGGTTACTATAATATATCCTGCTATTTTTTATTTATTTTTTCCTTAATTAAAAGGATAAAGATAAAAAAGTAAATAATAAAATGGAGATTGAGATAAAAGAGGGCATAACAGCAAAACAGCACAGATCACATCATAACCATTTAAGCAAAAGTGTTTCACCACAAGATAATTCTGACATAAAAGTAGTTACCATATTGTCTCTTTCCTTGAAATCTTTGAGTATAACTCCATATACTGTAGCATCAAATATATCAAAACAATGTAAAACCATTTAAGAGAATGACAGTATTTCAGGGTATTTAGAATCAAATAACAGAAAATGAACAATGGTTTCTGTATAATCTCCTTGGCTCTAAAACATTTTGCTTATACTATCATATATAATAAAATCCAATAAGATACAACCTGTTTAGACCAATGGAGACAGAAGAACAAAAGCTTGATGAGACTTCAAAACAAGATGATACTAAATCAGTATTACCTCTTAAGACGTCATTTTCTACAATATAGCTGTTCCTATCATCCAATCTTCTCTGCCTCATTTCTGTTTAGCTCTTTTTCTGTCATTAGTTGTCAGTTTGTCTTCTTCATTTTGTTTTCTGCTTCATTCATTGTGGCCTCTCTGATGCTACTCCTGGATTCTTCATAGTTTTCTTTTTTAGAATATCTTGCAGTATTCTCTGTAGAGTTGAATTGGTGGTTGCATATTCCCCTAGTTCCTCTTTATCCTGGAAGCACCTTGTTTTTCCATCAATTTCCAGGGATAGTTGTGCAGGATATATCAATCTTGGCTGGAGATTATTATCTTTCAAAGCTTGAATTATTTCCCCCCATGCTCTTCATGATTTAATGGTTTGTGCTGAGAAGTCTGCTGTAATTTTGATGGGTGTTCCCTTGTAAGTGATCTGTTTCTTGTCTCTGATGGCTTTTAATATTGTGTTCTTGTATTGGATTTCTGGAATTTTAATTATTATATGCCTGGGTGTTGCTCTGTTTGGGTTTTAGGTGGCTGGGGTCCTGTATGCTTCATACAAGTGAGTATCTTTACCTTTTGCTAAATTAGGAAAATTCTCCTGGATTATTTCTGTGAGTAGCTTTTGTAGTTCATTTGTTTGCGTCCCTACTTCTTCTTTTATGTTCTTAATTCTTAAGTTATAGACCCTTTTATCATCTTCTAGTCTTTGTATTATTGCTGTTTGTTTCTTTGTTATTTTTAAGGTTTTTCTTTTTTTTATTTTTTTATTTAAGGAGAAAAGAAAAGAAAGAAAAAAAACAGTGAAGGGGTACAAGTTATACAGATTTACAGAAGAAAAAAATGCACAGTAGGAAATCACTAGTTAATGGATTACATATTGCCATCTTAGAAATAATTGTTCAAGTCACAAAATTAAATCTTGTAGAGTGGACATTCCAACAATGATACTGCAAACAGTTCTGTTCAATGATCCAATAAAACTCTGTGATATCATTTTCTATCTTATACATTTAAATATACATGCAGTTATATAGTTTAGAGCACTTTATTTTCCTCTCTTTTGTACAGTGACTATTACACATTTTGGGTTTCATTGCTCCCACAGTTCTTATTGCTTTTTTGGAAGAGAGTAAAACCAAATGTGACATAACAGAACAGAATCGGTCAATTTAAAAGGGTGGATATAATAGATAATATAAATCATGCTCCCATATTACAAATCTGCCCTCCAGTTCAGATAATCTGTCCTTAGTTTCTTTCAAGCTGTTATGCCAGTTTTTGATAGACTTTTTAGTTTCCTGGTAATCTCTTTGAACCTGCTTCACGTATACTATGCTTTCTCTATTTTCTCCATTAAACAATTCTCCCCTCTTTTTCTGTTCTTCCATTCCACCATCTGTTTTTTCTTGGGTGGTGCTTAGAATTTCTCTAACTATTCTGCTTATGTCTAGCTTCAGGTCATTAATAACTTCATTCCTGAACTTGTCTATGAGGCTCTGGATATAGCACTTTATATCTATTGGTGCTGTGTCTGCTATTGCCTCTTTCTCAGCATTGGGGGCCAAGGACCCTTTCTTGTTGCTGCTTCTTCCCATATTCTTTGTTCCTTATATATGCAAGTGTATATAGGAGGTCCAGCTTCCTTCCCTGTCAGCCACAGTCTGATTGAATTGCACTGGCTAGGTGTTCCCGTCCACTGCAGTGCATCAGGAAGTGGCAGACCGGGCAGCCTATGTGGGGCCCGCTCCTCCCGGTCAATCTACCTTCAAGCGCTGGGACCTGGGCTGTGCTAGCCTACTGGGTCTCAGCCAGCAGCGTCCCATGGGCTAGGCACTGCTCACCAATCCCGCTTGAGAGAGGGATATGTGACTGAAGTCACTACAGCGCCCTGTTCCCACAAGTCTGCCTGGTCCCAGAATATCCTCTGTTGGAGTCATCTAGACCATGGAAGAGTCCCAATTTCTCTCACTCACCCTGGGTCAATGCACAGCTCCCCGCCCATCCTGGTTTCAACTCCATTCACCGATTCCCATTCTCAGAGCTTTCGTGCATCTCTCTCCCTACCAAGCCGATGTAGATGCAGCAGCAGCAGCAGGAAACCCAAACTGCGGCTTATATTCTAATACCATATTCAGGTCCCTTGTAAACCATTAATCTTCCAAAAAGTGAGGACCTGTAGGCACATGAGGCTTTCTGGAAAGATACTCTATATCTAAATCATAACAATTGAAATAGTATTCACAAAGCTGAGCACAATGTAGGAATCAAAATATTGGCATTGACATTACCAAAAGAATTTTTCAAACTATGACTTTATGATAATGTTAATATATTTGAAATTAACTAGTCATATTTTATTATGACTTTGATACAATTTGAAATTTTTCTAATATAACAGAAATAGTATTATTTTTAAAATGTTGTTATTATGGATACATGTACAGATTTTTCAAGGAAATAATTTGAAGTGGCACTCCACCCTAACTTAAGTTGTAAAGGAAAGTTTTAAGAATAATAGAGAGGACAAAATATCACCTGAATGACAGATAGGAGTTACAGAAACAAATAAGTCATGGGAAAGCAGCAAGTGAAGCATCTTGTTCAAAATCCAGATACTAGCAAAATTATACAGGTTCTTGAAAACTGCAATACACTCCTCTTAAAATAAAAGTGTAAAGAATGTAGTAAGCATTCTTTTATTTTTACAGATTTTTAATATTGGGATTGGAAGAGTCACAAAAACAATGAAGGCTCCAAAATATTCAAATTCTTACCATGTTGATATATTTGAATATCAGTAGGAAGGATATCAGCCTATATGTAAAAACATTATAATTCCTATAAATATGCTATGTCCTCAAAATACATATTTACAATTTAAGGAAAAGCATAAAAATAATAGAGTTTATGTTTTGATAACTAATTCAAATAATGAGATAAAGAGTAAAGTTTAACTTATGTTTCTAGAGAATTCTACTGTACTGATATTCCTGAAAATTCTCAATACATTTTTTCTCTTGTTATTTCCCTTTCAAAGTAGATGTGGGCTCACTGTGATTTTCTCTTCTTTTTCCTTACATTGCAGTTTCATCATTTCCAGAATGTATCTTTCTTACATTGTACATAGCTGCTATATATTTATTTTGAATGTTAAAGTTACATTGACCAATTTATTTGCTAGGATATTAGTAAATTTCCAATATCACAACAGTTTTGTATATTTTATCATAGCAATAAATTTATGCTACCTATGAAAATTAATTATGATATGTGAGCTGAAATTAAGAAATCCATGGAAAATATTTGTAGCACTTTTCCAGATGTATCTGTAGAAAATTAACATCTAGGCAGCAAAATGAAGCGACACTATACATGCCAATTATGGGTGGCACCAACAAATGGGTGTATACCCTGGATGGAATAAACCTTTAATACATTAGCTCATGCAGAAATGTTTTGATAGTTTCAAATATTCTAAGAACAGCCTCAAATATTGTAAAATTTTTATTTTAAACTAAATGACTGGAAAATTCACAAATTTTTGGAAATTTAACAGTGTGCTTTAAACCAAGAGAGGATGAAACAGTAAAGAAAAGTGGAGGCTGGAGAATACTTAAGCTAAATTGCAAGAGAAACACTATAGAAAACCTTATGAGATGCAGTGATATTAAGAGGAAATTTATTTATACTTATATTTAAGAATAAGAAAGATATCAGATCAACAGTGTAAACTTACAATCTAAGGAAACTGAAAAAAGAAGAGAAATTCTGAAGAAAATTCTTTGAAAAAAATCAACAAAACTAACAAGCCTTTAACTAAGTCCTGTAAAATAGAAAAGCTGCTAAAGAAAACAATGTGATGGTATCTCAGACATTGAGAATTTGAATGACCACACAGTGCAGCAATTTCATTTCTGGATATGTGAATAAATGAACCAAAAATAGAATCTTAGAGATATTTGCAAACTTATGTTCATAGCAGCATTGCTTGTAAAATCCAAAACATGTCAGCAACCCAAAGATGCATCAGATGATGAATGAATAAAAAAATATCATAAATACATACCAAAGAATATTATTCTACTATGAAAAGAAATAAATATTGATATGAATTGCAGCAGGGATGAATATGGATGACACAAAGTTAAGTAAAATAAGCCAGTTACAAAAAAACAATAAGTACCATGTAATTTCTTTTATGTGAACTATTTAGAGTAGTTAAAATCATAGAAACAGAAAAGAGAATGATGACAACAAAGTATGTGGGGAAGTTCAGAACAGAGAGCATTTACAGGGCACAGTTACATTTCTGTATGATGACAAGAGGTATGCAATTGAATAGTAGTGATATTTTCTCCATAACAGGAATGTGTGAATTAGTATTGAATTTTACACTTTAACTAGTTCAGATAATTTAACTAACATATTAAATCTAAAAACTTCACTCATAAAAATAAACACCAAAGCAGAGGAAACTGGATGCCAGAAAGATTATGTGGAGGGTTGGTTAATGCATATTAAGTCACAAAAGAATGATGATAGTTAGTTTCATTGTATTGTATTGTATTGTATTGTATTGTATTGTATTGTATTGTATAGTACAAAATTTTTACAAGAAAGGATTTATAATGTCATTATAACAAAAAGCCAAAAATTTGACATGATAAATAGCCTGAGTATCTGAGTTAATCAATGCACAATATACAATGTAGTGTAATATAAAATTACATTATATCTTATAAAAAAGCCTAAAGGTAGTCAATTTTTAATTGTCACAATTTTGCTTTGTTTGGTTTTGGTTTCTTTTTGGTATAGAGGATCAAACTCATGACCTCGCAGTTACCAGCAAAGCACTTGAACTGCTGAGCTAAATCCCTAGTTGTCCATAAAAACTTAAAGATGGAAAACTTTATATGTCTTTTATAACAATAGTAAATAAGTAACACCTTGGGGGTGTCGCAGATAAAATATCCATTCTGTTATTTTATAAATAACTACAAACTGAATATTCAAAGATTAAAAATTAGGACACTTGTGTACACTTTGCTTTTATTGACATATCAGTAATTCATCTTTTCTTATGTTGCATCTGGTGGATGGTCTTTGAAGAGTTATGGTTAGGGTTAACCTTAACTGTAACATCCTGTGTCTCCCTTGAGTATCTCCACATCTGATCGCTCAACTCTTTTTACGTAAAGAATAGGAAAGTGGGGTGATATTGGCTCAAAGTTAAAGCCTCTCAACAGAATTTGAGGAACTCAGAAGTGAAAGTAAAGAGAAAGTAAAGTATATTTTCTTTGAGAATGTAGGAGAATTAGCTAACTCATAAAAGAAATTTGTAGCTACCTAAAAGAAATTTAACTGAATTTCCAAAGGATCATGAAGCCACTGTACTCATAGGGGTAAACTGGCTTCTCAAAATAGTTGCTTCATTGATTGTTATAATGTAGTCCAACTGTTTCTGTGTTGAGGAAAAGATCAGGAAGCTCAGAAGGTATAGCAAGAGCATGTTATAGCTTCTCAAAGGCTAGCTTCCTCCAGTACATAGCAATGTTTAAGCTTTTAAATTCACAATCATCAACTACCCAAGTCATGTCCTATAACATCCCTACATCGTCATATAACTATTCCTACAATTAAAATAAAATATATAACCATATATATTTTAAAAATGCAAATTTATTTTATGGCTAATCTTAATTATACATAAAGTAGGATATAATTATCATTGACATGGATTAAAGTAGTAGTCACAATGGTGAATCAAATGATTATGAAGATCACACCTGTGTTTCCCTCATACTTCCCAATAAAATAATTGGAAATAAAGAGACTCTAATAGTTTCAAGGTTATACTAACTTACCAGCTTTGGAAATTACAGTGCAGGTGCTCAGGCATAATTTTTGGCTGAAGCATAAATATCTGTTATCCACATTACTAATAAACCAAAATCTTTGCAAAGATCATACCACATGATCAAGGCTCACTGGACACATAAGTGATTATATTATCTACTTGATTTCAGTAAGTGCAAATGATAGCAGATCATTGAATTCTTTGTGATTTCTGTATATTTCCACAAGGAGTAGTTGCTGCTTCTTATAATCACAAATATTCAGAGGTATTCTGCTGGAACTAACCTCATTGGTGTTCTCTACTGCATATGTTGATTCTGCCAGGCTTTTAGAATTTAGATTTTAGGGGATGGGGATTTGACTCAGTGGCATAAGCACCTGCCTTGCAAGCAGGCAGTTGTGAGTTCAATCCCTGGTACCGATATTAAAAAAAAAATAGATTTTAGCCAGTTTCACTTCACAGAATCAATTATGATTAGAAATACAGCTACAATGACATAATGGTTGAATTTTCTTATTATTTTAATGGAGCTTGGACATTAGTTATAAAATTCTAGTATTTCAACTTTATATATTTGAAGCAGTATATCTAATGACTGCTATGAGAAAACAAAATATAAAAAAATGAATTATATTTTAGTCAACTTGAAGTAATTTTCTTCTATTTTAATACAATGAGTTTTGAAATTCTTTTTCATTCTGACATTGAAAATTGAATTTAGGAAGCTGTGGATTACATCACCAGTTTTTTAACTTCTTTCATATTTTGAGAGAGGGTTTTACAAGTTATCTAGGAAGGCCTAAACTTGAAATCCTCCTGCCTTCACACTTCTGAGTTTCAGGGATTATAGGTAGTTGCAACCATACAAGAATCTATTCGGATATAGTTATTAGCACTCAAACATATAAGTAAACATTAAAATAATTTATGGGGATTATATTTAATCACCTTTTTTTCCTTTTTTGACTGTAGTAAAAATAATATTGACATTCAAAGTATAAATGATTCCAAATAGTTGTAGTTTTAGAAGGTTAAAATGATTTTTATATATAACAGCTTATATTAGATATTACATAATATTTGATAACCATAGATTAAATGGTAGTTTACAAACATTTTCTTATACTGGAAAAACTGACAACAAAATATTTTGTAGTCCAGTATTTTACTGTTGAAAGTGGAAAAAAAGAATGGAATACATTTCTAGCAATATTATAATTTGAAAAATGATATGTAAAGAAAAGAATTTATTAATGTTTTGTTTGCTATTTTATTTCCCTCAACTTAGATTTTGTGGTGATAGGAATTTTTGAACCCAGGGTAATATGCATGCATGGCAAGAGTTTTACCACTGAGCCATATCCTAGAATTGCTTGCTATTTAAAACAATTTTTAATAACTGAAAAAAGATATTAAATATAAATGTATGTGTTTGTGTATACAAACAAAAAATTGAACATGTTTACCACTTAAATCTTATTGACTCTGAAATGCATGAAAAATTAATAAAACAATAACACAAAGTATTATTGGTAGTCTATTGTATCTAGAGTGTTGAAGTATATGTTTTGTCTTCTAATATAAAAGCATAGAACCATGAACTTTGTATAACCATTTATTTTTTATTTTTCCTATAAATTATCATTGATATTCTAAAAAGCATGTAGTTTTTAATTTATGTACTCAACTATACTTAGAATGCTAACTCTTCAAAATTTTCAAGAATATTAAGTAGATCATGAGTGAATTTAATGATAGAAGGAAGTAAAATAGAGCTCTGACATCACATTGATTTTTTTATTGCTATGGTATAGTTATGTAGGATGATGGTCTTCATTTTTGGAAATTGGTACATGTGTATAATTTATATTGGTTTCATTTAAAATATTTATCTTATTTTTCTCCCCTACCTCTTTACACTTTACTAATTTCTAAGAGTTTACTTTCTAGTTACTTTTTTATAAAGAAAACCATTTACACAAAATTTATTCATTAACAAACAAGTCTACTACTAGAACACATGGTATACAAATTGGATACAAGGAAGCCTAAGTCTTGAGCCAGCAAAAACCTAGAGAGAAAAACATCACCGCTATGTTATTCCAACTTTCAGGTCTACATAAGAACCATTTTAAGAGATAAAATTGACTGGATTTTGAAGATATTTATAATGAAGAAGATAGGAAATAAAATGTTTAACAGTTAATAAAATGAGTGTTATAATTTTAAATTGATATTCTTTCGTACTCTTTGCCTCAAATACACAAATTATTTCAATATGTAGACAAACAGGAAAAATTATCATTGTAACTGTGTGGATCTAATTATTTAGCTAGATGAATATCTAAATATCTATGAACCATTGACTCTGAATTTACACAAGGTTTAGAAAAATATATTTAGGTGTTTTTGTTTTTTCATTTTAATATATATATATATATATATATATATATATATATATTCCATTTCACAATATCTAAAAGATTCAAGTCACAAGGTATTTATAACAGCAAAAATCTATTAGTTACTGCTGAATTGATACAATTGCTTATTCTTTCCAATTGATGTTCTAGTTTTATTTTTCCCATGTATCTTTCTTCTGGATATTCTTTCTTCTAAACTATTATTTTGATGTTACACTTAATTTTAAGAGTCTTCTTCATTTACTTTGACTAATATTTCTTGTTCTTAATAGATTATATTATTAATGTTAATTTAGAATGATAATTTACAATATTTTTTTCTTTGTAGTGTAGGCAAATATTTTCCTACTATAATTATTTTATTGTATCTATTAGGATCATTTACAGTGATTAATTTAGAAAACTCAAAATGATTATGGGTATCATCACTTTATTTGAAACATGGAAAAAGTTCCTTTTCTATCAATTTTAATACCTACGTAAAATGTTTGCCTGAATTGAAAAAGAAACTGTAAATAAATATTACAGTATTTCTGGACAAAAATTTATAGATGCAAGTAACAATTGCTTTACCAAAATTTATGAGGTGAGACCTGGTGGAAAATAACAAAAGGAAAGATATTTTCTTCAAAAAATTGAACTGTCAGGAGTAATTTTGATCATGGTATTTTTTGGACCTGAGGTTCTAGTCATTTAAAATGTAGTTGATGGATCTATATTTTAACATTGTTAAATATTAGTATTATAAATATTAAATATTTTTATGCTTACAAAAATACTGCAGGTCAATTTTCTTTATTCCCTAGTATAACATAGATAGTTAAGAATTGGTGTTAAGTATTAGTTACATATTAGTTTTATATTACTTATGTCATGTAAATATTTATCAATAGGTAGACTGTGCTGGATTCTAGCATAAAAAATAAACATAAAATGTATCCATTTCAGATTTTTGAAGCATGATTGCTAAGTCATATTACCTGGTTTTTCATTCAGTAAATCTTTTTTTATCTTCTTTGTCCTTACAATAATTTTAATAGATAGCTATCATTATCCATATCCATTAAATATATACAGAAACTCAGAGGCTAAGGACTTGCTTTAGCATACAAAGTTAATTTGCAGAAGACCCAGGATTGCAAAAGTACTGGTTTAAAAAGAAAACAATACAAACAAAACCCCCTCTTAACTTAAAACTGAAAAACAAATATTTACAAATGTCTAAACAAATAACCCCAATTACAACTTAAAAACAAATATTTACAAATGTCTAAAACATAATAGAAAAATACAAAGAAAATAATGTTTCAGAAATATATGTGAAATAACTTTCTATCTATTAGGTTACTGTAAATCCTCAATGAATATTTATCAAATAACTTTCCAACAAAATTTCAGAATTAGAGAGAACAAAGTAAACAGTTATATCATAGTTAATCAATATAGCTATTAGATTATGCAAAATTTACCTAGGTGACAGATTGTTGGAATATATTTCAACACTGAACACCAAAGGTGGTGTTGTCATAAGAGATGAATATCTAGAATTTAAAAAATAGTAGAAGTACAATGTTATGAACTTTTTTGAAGGCAAAGATACTGTTTTTAAATTAAATAAATTAAATATCAATGTTTATTGAAGCATATAATCTGTTAGCAAATGGACATTTAAGTGAAAAAAATTAAAGCTATTTTCTTTTAATCTTTTAATTGACTCTTGATGTTCAAAACCCCTCAACCATGTCTTCATTAACCCTAAGTGAATGTTTTATTCACATACATTTTTAACATTTTGTTTCCTATTGTCATTATAATGTCAACAGCATTCTCTTCATTTAATCAAAACATTATTGCACCAATACTATTTTAATTATTTCAAATAATTCAAAACACTTTTATGTAGGTTGACTCATTTGTTTATTCCAAATTAGCAACTATTGTCCAGCAAGTGTGAAAGAAAAAGGAGATGGAGAGAGAATAAGTCATTTAGTTGATATTACAACATCTGTTATAATCTTATTTTTCATTCAACTATAAATTAATGAAGCGTGGAAACAACTGGAGTTTCTATATCATTCTGATGGGTAAAATGCTGTGCTTAATATATTTCTAAAATTTATAAATATATGCCTTTACTCTGAAAATCCCAGGCCCGTTGTGTATATGAGAAAATTCTGTTATAAAATATGTAGTATGTTAACTTTGAGCCATGGTATTTGGCTGAGAAGTAATGTCCCAAATAATTGTTTTACAAATAAATTTTCCACTTTTAGTATTTTTATTCATAAATATCTAAAACATTGATAGGTACCATTAACGTTTAATTTTTCTAATAACTAATTTCAATGTTCACTACTGCTCCTTTGCAATTAAAATATTGTCTTTCATAAGTGAATTATTCTAAATCTTTGCATATAGCTGATTAAAATATTATCCAGTTGCTAGGACTGTACAATTTGTCTCTGTATGTGAGGTTTGATAAACACAAAAATACTCTCTATTAACCTGCACAAGATTACAGTCAAGTGAATTTTATGAGTAAAGAACTCTGTGGTAACTCCCAAAAAACTAACTTTTAAGCTGAAAATTGTAAATAAAAAAGTTCTTAGAACTCATGAATTGTAATAAAATTTCTTACAATAATTGATGAATTATACTGAGCCCAGGAATGAAAAATTGAATTTACTTTTTGCAAAGGACTTTGAAATTATTAAAAGCGATACTCTCACTGGCTTATGCAGAGAAGATTATTAGAGATCATTGTTTTGTTCTTCAGGTCTCTTTCTAGCTCATGTTATAATAGTATTTAAAAATGCTGACATATAGCTCTATTATTTATATTTAACAAGTTATTTAATTATAATATATTGTTTACATAGAAGACATATAATCTTCTTATTATAAATTTTATTACATATACCAATGCAACAAAACACAAATTCCTTCATTAATATAATCACATCATTGTTAACAAGGTTATAGATACAGCTTAATGTGTTGTGATATCATGGTGAAAGGAGTTTGGTTTAATTTTTCTTTATTTGGAAATCACATTATTTTTCATTCATGTGCCTGATTTTCCCTTGGTACTGAGTGACAAGGAGAAATAATCCCCAAACCCATTAACACTCTGGGCTTCAATACCATAGGTTTCACAGTAATTCTGTGCCCATTCTTTTGGGTATTTCAGAACAGATTTGGGAAAAAGTTCTGATGGATGCACAGATTGAAAATGTAAAGATTGAGCATATGGATCAGGCTTATGACAGTTATATGTCTTTTTATCCAATAAAAATATGTTATTTAAAAATGAATAATTTTTTTTTGCTTCTATAGTGGAATTAAAAGGTGCAGTGATTTATTTGTCCAAGGTAATTATAGTTTGAAGGCTTTTTTAGGATACTTTCTATTAAAATATTTAGTTATTTGTAATGTGACTTTCAAATATTTTCTAGACCAAAATACATAAGAATTTCAAAGCCTGTTAAATTAGGTAAATAAGACCTAATTACAATTAAAAATCAGATTGAAGAGGAAGGGATATGGAATAGTTATCCAATGTAAATGAAACTCAACAGAAGCAAGAGTAGCTATCCTTAAATAAAACAGACATTTCATAAAAAAATGAAAGGGTATCAATCTACCAAAATAAAATGATCATTTCTCCAAAAGGGAGTCATGATTATACAAATACATAAATCTGATGTTAGAGCACCAAACTACATAAATCAAATAGCTAAAAATACATATAACCTCCAACAAAAATAGCGAGGCACTTTAACATTCCACTTTAATCAATACAAAAATCATTTACACAGAAAATCAAGAGACAGTTAAGTTAAATTCAACCTAGTCCAAATTGTCAGAAAGCACATTATTTTCAACAATATGTGAGAAATTATCCATGATAGGTAATATGAAAGACATCTGGAAAGTCTCAACAAATTTAAAAAAAAATCACATTGTATGTCTTTTCAAGTCACAATATTATTAAACAAGAATTTAGTGACAGAAAACTTTGGAGATTATGTAGATGTATGGAAATAAATTACTTTTTCTTGAACAAACAATACACTCAAGTACAATTAAAGTGAGAAATGAATATATTCATTGAAAAAAAAGCAAATGGAAAATAACACACAAAACTTATGGTATATAAAAATTAAAGTATATCAGAATTTTATAGCAATCAACACATAATTATAAAAACATAAATTTATCATGAAAAAAACCTATTTATGAACATTAATGAATTACAAAATTAAGAAAAATCCTAAATTGAAATGAATAAAAATCAACACAGAAAGTATTACAATATATATAAAAATACAAAAGTTCAGTGAAAGGAAGAGTTGTTTTTTTTGAAGAGGTAAAGGCTGACAGATCTCTGGATGAATTAACTATGAAAATTAGTGAAGATTTAAATAACATTACAGATGAAAAGACCACACAAATACAAAGGATTAATAAATATTGTGATTAAAAACTATTGTGACAAAATTTGATAATGGACAATTCTTTACCTCACATGGATTACTAAATTGAATCATGAAAAAGATAGAAAATTAGAATAGAACAATAATCAGTAATGATACTGAAGCAGTAATAAAATTTCAAAAAACAATACAGAACCAGTTGACTTTACTACTGAGTTCTACAAAATATTTTTTTAAATTAGTATCAACAAATTATCACAAAGCAAAAAAAGGAGAGAGCGATTACAAATTAATTCTATGAAGCTAGGATTATCTTAATACCAGAATCAGAAAAAGGCATAACAAAAAGAAATGTACAGGCTAATATACTTAATGAGTATAAATGCAAAATGTTCTCAAAAAAGTACCAGCAAATTAAGTATAACAGTATATTAAAAATTAATTAATATCAATTAGTAGGATTTAACTCAGGGGTGCATGGAAGATACAGTATATGCAAATTAATTAATATGATACAACACATCAACAACATTTTAGAAAACATATAATCATAAAATCTCTGAATGCACTAATCATATGCAGAATATTTGTCAACATAATAAATGTCTCATGCAAAAGTCAACTTCTAGTATTACACACAATTGGAAAAAGCCGAGAGCTTCTCTCTAAGATTTAGAAACAGAGAAGGATAATCACTCATTTATTTTATTCAACATAGCTTTGAAAGTCTTAGCTAGAGAATTTACCAAAATGAAAGAAATAGTATTTGAATTGGTAAAATAGATTCTAAATGCCCATTACTAAATGACATAATCTTACACAGAGTAACTTCAAAGTCTCCATGAAAAACTACAAGTGCAGAATTTATGTATCAATGTCTCAGAGTATAAAATCCACTTATAAAAATACCATTGATGTATGTAACAAGCAATTATTTGATGCAGAAATTAATATGACAACTGTTCATAGCAACCGCAACAAAATACTCAGGAGGAGATATTGCCAAAGAGGGGAAAAATCTTCAGATTTAAAACCACAAAACAGTTGGGTATGGTGGAACATTACTGGGATCATAGCATTCAAGAGGCTGAGGCAGAAATATTTCTGCATGTAGAGATTAGCCTGGGCTATGTAATGAACTCAAGACTAGGCTGAACTACACAATGACACTATAAGTAAAATAAAACTAAAACAAATATAAAAAACTATAAAACATTAATAAGAGAAATGACAAAAGACATCCCACACATACACACTCATGCAAAAATGAAAGGAGTTTCATTCATGGATTGGAGTAAACAATATTATTAAAGCATTCCTACTAACCAAAGCCATTCACAGATTAAGAGTATTTGCTGTAAAAACTCAATAGAATTCTCTACAGAATAAGAAAAAGGCAACACTAAAATATGTATGGAACTACAAATCATTTTAAATAGCCACAGCCATTTTAAGAAAAATGAACAAACCAAGAGGACTACAGCTATCTGTCTTCAAAATATACTACAGATGTTAAAACAAAAATACTATGACTTGCCATCAAACTAGACACATAACTTCATGTAACTGAATATGAAGCCAAGAATGAATCCCATGTATCTATAGCCTACTGTTTGTTTTAACAGTGGTGAAAACAAAATTGAAGAAAGGATAACCTATCAATAAGTGATGTTGGGAACATTGAATGCACATTTTCTCAAGAACAAAGTTAGAGATACTTACTATTATGCATTTAAAAAATCAACCCAAAACAGATTAAACAATTAAAGGCACAAAAATAATCTCAACATATTGGAAGAAAATGATGTACATGTTTCAGGACATTTAAATATATATGGATTTTTTGGACAAGCCCTACAAAGTACAGGAAGAAAAAGTAAAATATATGTAAAAGGAATAACATCAAGATATTAAGCATCTATAAAGTAAAGGAGACTACTGAGTAAAGACACAATTTACAGAATGGTAAAATATTTGCCCTCTGTATACCTAAATACAGTTAAGATTATAAATATATAAAGAAATCCAGTTACTCAAAACCAATGAAACATATGATTTTAAAAAATGAATAATTAATGTAGACATTTCTCAGGAAGTATAAATACAAATGACAAAAAGGTTTGTGATAAAATTCTTAAGATCAATAATCTTTAGAAAAATGAAAATCAAAAAATAACAGATATTCCCCCCCTAAGTAAGAGTGGCTATTAAAAAACAAAAGATAAAACATGCAAAGGAAGATGTGGAGAATGGAGCAACTTGGAAACCACTGGTGGCCATAAATTTCTATAGTCATGTGGAAGACACTATGAAATGTTCCTAAAAAGAAAAAAAAAACTATAAAATCCAGTAATCCCAGTACTATGCCACTCTTCATATGTTTAAAGGAAAGCATTGTGTGCATTACACAATGTAATATATTTACCAGGGTTAAATATAGTGAAATTCTGTTACTTACAACATGTATGGAAGTGGGAATGATTACATGAATAAGCTAAACCAAGCACAGAAAGACAAAAATGATTTCAATGTTGTGTGAATATAGAATTTTTGATCTCAAAGAACATGATATTAGAATGGTATGTACAGAATCTGAGGTCAGAGCAAGAGGGAGGGAAGGATTGGAAGAAATGAACTAATGAGTAATTGGTTATAACTAGCAGGAGTATTTTGGCGTGCTAATGCACATTTGGGTGAACAGAAATAAAAGAACCATAAAACTGTGTAACTTTTTATAGCAATGTAATAACAGACTTTAGTGAGCATTTTCAAGAATTAGTGATAAATGAAGAGGTTGAACTATTTCAGATGATTTAACTATGATATGATTGATGGATACATTAAAATATAATCTGGTACCCGTAAAACATGTTTAATTTGTATTTTTATATTTCTGTTAAAATATGTTTAATTTAAAAAGAGAAAATAGAATATGAGATTAATGTATTTATGATCATGCTACAGATATAATAAAATCTTTCAGAATCTGTGGTAAAGTTCAGCATCAGTATTTGAGAATTACTAAGAAGTGGATTAGGAACTATTCCTTCAGTTAAGAAATTTAAACTAGCTTTTATATTTCAACTATACACTCATGTATACATATGTGTATATATTCGCACAAATAATTATATAAATATGTGTATCACCTTATTTACAAGGACTATTTATTAAGACAAGTAAAAAATTCCTGAATTCACAATTAGAAACAAATTCTATGTTTTCATTGCTTTATATGCAAAACAGTAGTAAATTATATACATTAGGTACGGTAAGTGGCTAAAAGTACTTGACAATAAAATAACAGTTTTACCAGTACACTGTAATGAAATTGCAAGCATCATTACTCTTTTGTTTGAGGATTGCTGATTAAGTAAAGTACAAGTTACTTTCATGTAAGCACTAAGATAATGCAGCAGACAACACAAAAACTGAGATGGCTACTAAAGAACAAATGCTAGTGGGCAGAATGCATATACAATGCAAATAAACTGTACAGATGGATGATTTTAGGCAAAGCATTATACAAAATTTCATCATGCTACTCACAATTACATGGAATTAAAAACTTAAAAATGTTTATTTTGAAGTTTTTCATTTAATACTTTCAGAACATATTTGACCATGAATTATGTGAAACTTCAAAAACAAACTGAATAAGGGGAATATTAATGTATTCATGAATGTATGTGTTTCAAGGGTTTTTCTCATAAAGGATTTTATTCTCATCATTAGCATATAAAAGTCATTTATTTTTTGAGAGATGTATAATTAATATACAACATCAACAGCATATATGACTCATTTTTTTGATGGCCAACTGTAACTCCATCTAAAGGAAAATATTGCCATTTTAACTACCTTGTCATAGCACATATCTAACAAAAATAAAAATCTCAGAAGCTAAATTTATGGCAAAAACTACACTAAATATAATTAAACAGGAAAGAATACTACAATGCATGTTAACAGCTATTTACAAACAATTTGTATTGTATTGTGTTATAAATAATCTGCCATGATTTAAAGAATGTTCAAGGAAGATTTAAAGACTATTCAAGTATTATACTGTTTTACATGAATACTTGAATTTACATAGATTTGAGTATTGTTGCTACCCAGGAATCGTTTCTCCCACTGAAATTAACATAACTATATTTCAATGAGGTTTAAGATTATTGCACCAGAGAAGAAAAAATAAACTTAATTTTATTCTTGTACTGCATTAATAAAATGCAGTGAGACTTTTAAATGATAGGATAATGTCATGGAAAAGCACTAGAGAAAATACATTAAGTAAGATATTTATAATTTTGATTACATGATTTGTATTTGCCTTTTATTTACTAAATTTAGAATCTTAATTTTCATGAAGTCTGAGAAAATAAGATTCCTCTCTATTTCAATGAGTATATTTTAAAAAATTAGTTTACAGATTTTTTTTGAGAACATATCCTTGAGTTGTAGTCTTATCAATAGTCTAGTGTAAGATTAAGTATAAATGGATTAATAAAGATCTCTTACAAGTTTTCTAAGTTGAGTGCCTTAAGGAATTAACCTAATATGAAAAAAATAAAAAGACTGTTTATAGTATACTCAAACTCAGGAGGCTTTTAAAGGGCATCTTTATCAGTACTACAGGTAAAAGATACACCCAAATGACCTTGGAAGGTATACTGATCTAAGAAAGTAGATGAAACAGAGAAAAAAGAAGGAAAGAAAGAAAGAAAGAAAGAAAGAAAGAAAGAAAGAAAGAGAGAGAGAGAGAGAGAAAGAAAGAAAGAGAGAAAAAAGGAAAGAAAGAAAGGAAGGAAGAAAGAAAAAAGAAGGTTCCAAGAATTAATTAAAAATAAGAAAGCAGAAGAAAATGTAGAAAATTGCTTGAATGTGTTTCAACGAGTCACACTTTAGGTGGATATTTTATGACTTCAGATAGTGTATATGGATAAAACAAGCTTATTTAGAAATTCTAATTGTAAAGGACAAAATAAACTGTCTTAACAAGAAACTATCCGTGGACATTTAAGAGTTAAACTGTCCTAACAAGGAACTATCCATACACATTTAAGACCAAAAAACAGGCAAATAATAAGTTAAAAATGACTTGAGTAACCATCTCTAAAATGATAATATGTAATCTATTAACTGGTGATTTCTTACTGTTTTTTTTGTTGTTGTTGTTGTTGTTGTTTTGTTTTTTTTTTTTTGTAGTTCTATATTATTTGTACCCTTACACTGCTTTGTTTTGTTATGTTTTTTTCTCTTTTTCCTTTTAAATAAAATTTTAAAAAAATAAGTTAAAAATGATTTGGCATTTCCATTTCCAGAAATTTTGCTTGAAATTCATATAGTAAATTTTGACAAGGCCTTGAAATGAAATAAAGAACAGAAAATTGATGCATCATAGTCACCTAATCATATAAATATTCTAAATTCTAAAGCATTAATTTTGATAGTCACAGATTGTAAATATATAATTATGAATCACTGAATTATATAATTAAAACATTGACTTTATACAATTATATAATATAGAATTATATAATTATAAACATTGAAGTTTGGATTGCTGATCACAAAAATGCATTATTCAGTTAGTTTAGTTATGCATTAATAAAGTTGTCTAGACATTGAAAGCACTCAAAGGACATTTTAGAATTTCAGTACTAAACTAAATTATGAATTATAAATAAAATGGGGAAGTTTATGTTTTGCCAGGTGTCTTAATATTCTCATCTTTGATATTCACAAATTACAAAATTATGAACAAAATGACTTATATTCATATATAGTTTGTAGTAGTATATCTGTCAATATGACCATGTTGTTTTCTGTATTTCTTGCTAAATTTTTATAAAAACACGAAACTAGTAAAAAGATCTTCTGTGTCACTTTTCTTTCATTGCTGCACCAAAATCCACAGCATTCAAAGTTAAGGAAACTCATTTAGCTGTTTGTGGAAGTTTCAATCCATAATCAGCTGTTTCTAAGGGAGAACGGCATGGCAGAGGAGTGACATATCAAGATGGCAAAAAAGGGAAATAAATGAGCTCAAGAGGGAGAGCAAGGCTCTTTTCTTCCCTTATATTGTAAGCAAGTTACCACACTCTTAGGGTCCATGCAGCACTCACACCATTTATGTGCATGTGGCAAATGATGTTTACAAAGTGAGAATCCTAGCCTCCTGCTGACTGGCTTAGTTAAACATCTAAATTTCAAAAGTTGACATAATGTATCAACCATTCCAATCCACTCCCTGTCAATATGGCCACCAGACACATTACTTTAAACCAGCTTCCAGATACAAAGAAATGTTCATTCTTATTTCACAACACATTATAATACAAACTTAACAGCCTTAAGAATCAGTATTAAGTCTTCCAACATTATATTACACATCCCATGTCTTCTCTCATTGACTGGCTTTGTTCCTTCCTTGCAGATTTCCATAAATGATCCACATTCCTGGCTTTTCCTAACTTATATGGTCTCCATTGCAGCTTTGGCTTCACCTTCTCAGTTTTGCACATTTCCAGGGGCACATGGCCTGACCTCATGAAATAGGGGGAGGGAGCTTTCTTAACCTCACAATTATTGCATTCTTCTTGTACCTAAAACTAGGGATGGAGACAAAATATCAAGGTCTATTACTATCTGAAACATAGCCAGATTACCCTTTCCCTTGACTGGAGGAATCCAGTGCCTGGTTCACTGAGCACTCAATCCAATTTTGAGGAATTCCCTTTGGCATCAGTATTCTGGTGTGGCTGCTGCCATTCTGGAATATGGTGCTTGTGGCTTTCTCCTCTTTTACTTCTGCAGTTTTAGGAGTGCAGAGCATGAAGATTTGCTGTTTTCTGTGATGCCTTCTGACCATCTTCTTTACTCTCCTATTTATTCTAAGCAATCAAGACTTTCTCTGCCAATTGGTGCAGTCCATGGCTTTACTAGAGCTTTCCTTCAGGCCAAAATCACATTTTAAATCATTCTACTGTGTTATGTTGATTCACAACATAAATCACACTAAAATCACCCAATATTAGCTATGCCACAGGCTCAATATTCAATTGCCTAGAAATTTCTTCTGCCAGATTAATTAATCCATTCTCCTTAATCTCAGCCTCAGGCAAAGTCTCTGGACACTAGCAAACAACATAGAAGCTTTCTGTCAAGACATCATCTGAAATCCAGCAGCCAATAGAGTCCTTTCCTGCAGAAACCTCCTCAGACTGGTTTTACTGGCAGAATTTCTATCAGCTTTTTGATTTTTTTAAGCCCTAACAAGACTCTCCCTTATGGAATATCATAAGGCATTTCAGGTCTATCAAAAGGAGCATTTCTGAAGCCATCCAATTTCTTCCCACAAAACATTTTTGTAGGCTCTTGAACCACATATTCGACTATAGTCATTGCAATGACCTCACTCTTGGTACCAAATTCTGTTTTAGTTACTTTTCTCTCATTGCTGGGACAACATACACAACACTCACAATTAAGGAAGGATAAGTATATTGAGGTCACAGGTTTTGGAGTTCTTAGTTTGTAATCAGCTGGCTTCAAGGCAGGTTAATATGGTGATGGGCAGCAGTTCAAGGTCAGAGAAGTGAGTACAAGCAAAAAGAGCAAAAAGAGCAAACCTCTTTTCCTCTCATACTGTAAGCAAGCTACACACACCCCCACTTGGGCATAACACACAAGCCCTTCTCTTAAACAGAATGTGGATGTCTACAGAGTGAGGACCCTGGCTCCTTGCTGAGCTGCTTAAATTTGTTAACTCAAGTTGACACAATATATCTACCATTAAAGATTCTTAAAATGATATTGATATATGTAAAAAACATAAAACATAATTTTTACAAGGTTTGATTCTTAGAGTATCTATCTGTGTAGCATATTTGAATTGTAGGAGAAACTTCTTAGCAAAAACAAAGGGAAGAATAAGGCTCTGATTGATGGATATTTTATTATTCACTCTAAAAATAGTGTATTTTACTCATCAGTGAAGAAAGGGAATGTGCTATATACATAGCATGTAACACTTATTTTATAATCCAATTGCCATTGATTTTATAATGAAAAATATTTAAAATTTTCTTGACAATGATAGTACAATTAACAAAATGTGACCTTCTGGTCTTCAAATAGAAAAGAACATGTGGTTAATTAGTCTGTTCTTGCACAACAATGTAATATGAGTTGGCTAAAAGTATGCTCTTTGCAAATAGAGGAAAAGTCAGCATTTTTGAAAGCTGTGGTTATTTGACCCTCTACAGTGTCAGGATTAATTTATGCGCATGAAAAAATATTAAATAAATTATTACATATTATATTTAAATAGGTTGCTTAATCAGAAAAGTTTCTATGCATAGAGAAGTAATTGATATCTTATTAATCTTCTTGACATTAACTGTGTGAAAAACTTTGAAAATGTGGTGTTCAGAGAGATTATGCCTTGAGATAGATTAGTGGGAAGATTTATATAATTTACATATTTGCTTTTAATTATCAATTTTACAAATGCTTCCAATTTAACACTCAAACTTCAAAACAAAATCAGTCTTCCTAAATTAGTATAATTTTACATTTTGCTTTAAAAATCTCATTTTGGCTAGAAATATATCTGCTATTTTTCTACAAATTTAATATATTCACAAAATTGGCAAGCAAACTTCATTTATGTGAAAATGAATCATCAGTTATTAAATAATTGTATGCTATGGATATTTGATAGGCATACCTTATAGCAAAATTTTCCCAGAGCTTGTGGAAATAAATGAACTTGATAACTGGTCACCTATCTGTAATCAGTAAAATCATCATTTCATGTTTATTTAATCTAATCATTTAGTTTCAATATTAAATGTAAAAAGATCTATGAAAATGTAGGGTAATTTTAGAATGAGCTTCAGTGTAAAATTAAATCTATGAATCTGCCCATTTATAACTGAATCTTAACTTTCAAATGCATTTATTTGTCTTTCACAGTATTCGGCCATTATCACATTTGATCTCCTCTGTTTTGAACCATTTTAGTATGTCTGCAAACTCCAAATCTAATTTCTAAATTCAGGTGAAAAAATGTATATAATTATTCCCTGTGAAATCAGTGACTGAAGATTGCAAAATGCCCATCTGTGTGCTGGAGTGAAAAGTCAAATGGCTGCAGCTCCCTGAAGAGTTCATGTAAGATCCCATCTGAAAGCTCAGACTTTTTGTTAACAATCTGTGGTAACTACTGAAGTCTGAAGCAATTGGAGACAAATTTTCAAAGACAGTGAAGAAGAAAAAATCTTTAAAGAAGAAAAGGACAAGTTTCTTACCTTAGTGTGAGTTCTACACAATAATCTTCCACAGACTCTACTAATATTTTACTAAACTGCTAGGTCTTATGAAAGTCATGTTGACACAACACAATTAATAATGATATAGGAGAAAAACTACACAGTCATTCTCTTAATTTATTTAGTGTTTTATAATTTTTATTAGAAATTTAGTTTGAATGTGTACTTATAAAATTCATTATTCTGGGCCTGTCATGGTCTAAATATGACCCCCCAAATAAGAATGATTTTGCTTTCTCCTTATCTGTCCTTTGGTGATGTGAAAAAGTTCACTCAGCTTGACCTTCTATAAAACTTCTACGATGAGAAGATGAACTGAAAATCTTCTCACCAATGAAAATATTTTAATTTTTTTTCCAGGTCCCAAATCTGTGAAAAATAAATTGTGCTCTTTATAAACAATCTAATTTTAAATGCTTCATTTAAGGAACATAAAATATGCTAGTACAGTGTATTGCTTATGCTATACAATATTCAATGCTTGAACTGTGTTTTCTGTAATATATATCAAAACATACATTATCCCTTAATAAATAAAAAATGGATGAGTGAGTACGGATTTTTATGGAATTCAACTTAAAATTATTGTTTCATGTACTTGAGCTATATAGGGGAATAATTGCTTACTATTATGACTAAAGTTACTATTATTATACACATTTATTGTATTTCTTTAAACAAAATGAGAGATAAACAATTTTTTGAGAAACTCATTTTTTGAACTACAAAGGATTGCTCTGCTATATATTTAAGAAAACTTTCAAGATTTTTTTTTAATTTTAAAGTTAGTGAAATACAACAAAACAAGACAAAACAATATCAGTCAAGACAATGCAGTGAAATTGGTACAGAACTTCAGAGCAAGATACCAGGATAGAAATAATAGCTACTATAGTATCTTGTTATCTTCACAACAGCTGTCCATTCAATCAGGTATAGCACAATCAAACCAAAAACAGAACACTATAAAACCAAACACTAACAAACCAAAAACAGAACACTATAAAACCAAAACAGAATATTGAATAGAGTGAAACAATTAATTAGAACAAAGCAAAACAGTGTAAACAATATTGTCCTTCAAAGACAAGACAAAAGGAAATACTCCATATTTGCTATAACTGCATACTGCAGTTATAACTGTGTACTGCAGGATAACTGCGTATCCTCCCAAGAGATGCTCAGACCTTTGGCCAAGGGCAGCATAATTAACCAAACAATACAAGCATTTAGTTGCTTCATCTACCATAGCTGCTGTCAACTCTGGTTGACCTTACCAACCAGTTGTTAATGAGTGGGGCATACTAGATGTTTCATTCTCAGCCTTCCAGCAGAGCTCATAGAAGATGCTGACTTATTCTTTCCTTGGGGATGCCTACCACTCATGCCATTTACAAGGAAGGCTGGCTCATTGCTGTTGGTTCCTCTCCCAAGTTACAGCGAGGCTGATTCTCAGGAGACACTGACTTATTTTCTCCCTGGCATTCCCGCGGCTTGCCTCAAGATACTTTGAAAGTAAAAACATTTTATTTTTATTAGAATTTAGAGCACATTGCTGTTCCCTCAATCTTCGTAAACTGTGTTAATCAGTTGGAATAAAACAATTGCCACTCCTTTTTTTTCAGCATGATGAAATAAAGTTGCTAATCCTTTGTCTTTGAATATATTATTGATGATGTTCAGTTCCTATTGTTATTTTTAATTCTGTAAATCATAAACTAAATGTAGACCATGATCATAAATACTTCAGTCTTAAATTTCTGCAAGCTACAAATTGCAGCCTTAGAATCTATCCTGTATACCTCATATTATGTCTTGTGCTTAGGTGTCCTCCCAGAACCCATGACATTATAGATATGACATTTTGAGATCTCCTTGAATCTATAGTGTGTGATGCTGGGATCAATGGTGCCTGATTCCTAAATCAATATACTGATTGGATAGGCACTGACATAATCCTGATAGCCTGGACACAATACACAGGACAAAAAGAGGCTTGTCTTTTCCCTCCCTGTGGCTTTACTACCATCTGCTTACCATGAACTGTTTTCTTCTACCAACTCATGTTGCTTTGGGGGCTGGCAATTGTGAACTGAAACTTCTACAAAGTGTGAGCTAAATAAATGTTTCTTCCCTTAACATTGAACATTGGGTATTTTGTCTTAACAATGAGAAGAATAACAAAGCCATCCCTTAAAATGTATACATTGTTGGTAAATTCTTTATTCTTTGTTTTATAATTTGGGTGGACATGTGAGTGTGCTATTTCAAATAACAAATTCCCCTTTCAAATATGTTTAGGGAACATTATCTCATTAATGTCCTGATATATTCTTCACTACAAGCTCATTACATTTTATTTTTAGTATCTCCCTCTTCTTTTTACTTCATTTAGTTTTGTTTTATAAAGTGTTGCCAATATTAAACAAAATTGTTTTTCTAGTAAGTTAGTAGAATCTACCTATCAAACCAAATTCAAAAGAATAGAAAGTTAGCTAGGGATTTACCTCAGTGAAATAACCAAATGCTTGGCAAGCATATGGTCATGAGTTCAATCCCTGGAACCAAAAAGAAAAAAAAAAAAAAAAAAAGAAATTTAATCAATATCTAACTTTATTAATACTTTAAAGGATGCAAGTAATTATGCTATAATTTCCCAGGTCTTTCATGTTACATTAAAATTCACCTGGTGAAATTTAATATACATGGTTTGAAGGACAAACTTTACACAGAAAATTGTATTTAATTATGAAGTATCTTTAATTTATTTTGATAGTTACATGGATAGTACTAATGTTTTAGTTTGCCCATGAAATCAGATCTAGGGTTTTAGATTATAAATCTTGGAATAATAGTTTTCTACTGAAAACATTATTACAAACTACTTTCTAATTATCTGGTTTGGCTAGAAAGTTTACTGGTAATCTGTGTGTTTTATTTATAAATTTAAGTCATCAAGAATATATATTTGCAATAGGAGAAACAAATAAAAACAAGACATTATCATTCTCAATAGTCTTACTATAATATTAAATTATCATTTAATTTATATAACATAACAAAATCCCTTAGAATTAACCTGGCTGTGCATCGTCAAAATTGATAATAATACAAATACTTGAAGAACATTGTTGTGGTCAGGGGTTGTACACAGAGAACAACTAGGATTTGGACATGGAGTTTATACTATTTTTATAATGGTCAACAGGAGTTAACACAGAAAAATGCAGAAAATCTATCCACAACACCAAAGACATAGAATTAGTCAAGAGCCTAAACCCCACAGCAATGTCCCACATGAGTCCAGATAAAAACCCAGAGTTCAGGACAGTCCCTCCCACGAGTTTAACTGGAGGTCCAGAGCTCATAAGAAGGACCCATGCCAGTCTCTTTTATGGATCCTTGAAAGGAAGACTCAAGGTTCGGTGGTGGAAGCCAGAAAGTCTATACCAGCAGGATGAAGGAGCTGTGCTAGTGGGATGAGGGTTCTACACTGGAGCTGAGAAGTCACACTCACAACAAAGAGCGAGGCTGTCCTGAAAGGAAGACAGCTGTCCTCAGCGGCATGGAGGCCCTGAGCTCCTCCGACAACAAGCACAGTCAGGTATGTGCCAGGGAGCAGCAAGATGAGTTCATCCTGGAGACCAAGCAGCACATGTCTTCCCCTCCAGAGTCAAAAAGCAATGCTCGATATGAGGACCAAATCTTCCCCAGGAGAACCAACAGCTCATACAGCAACTTGTAGAAGAACCCACAATTCCTCCTTGACGCCTCAACCCCTCTACATCTCTCTTTTTTTCCACTTATTTATCCTGGCAACTTTTTTCAGGCAGAGCATCTTCCCTCAGGACCATGCTGATGTAATCTGGCTGGCGTTAAGATGACCACCAGTTTTGAATCTATAACAACATACCCCTGGTCGACTTAATAACCACACACCTTTTTTTTTTTTTGTTGTTGTTGTTGACTATAGTCCTTAGTGACAGATTTGTTGCATTAATATAACAATTACATATACACAATACTTTTTATATTTAATTTCTGCATCAAAATCAAAACATTTAAAAGATGACCAAGGTTTAACATTAAAACACAATACTTAACACATTAACCAAGTTAGAAACATATAAAACATTAAAATCACACTAAAAGAAAAATTACAATCACTGTCCTTGCTTTCCATTAACTTTAACATGGCATAGAAAAAATAAAATATGAGAGTCTCCTGCAATTTAAATGTACTCTTGATTTTTTTATTGTCTTATTTTTTAAACAACCATGTTCTCTGTTTTATCTTTGTAACCCACAGTTTTAATGAGCCTTTTTTTTTTTTTGCCAAGTGTTTTAAATTACTTTATTGGCTCTTTGCTCTAAATTTTTAATGTAGATCTGGTCAAAAGTTTTCTAAAGTAACCATGCTACCATCTCAAAAGTAGAGTGCACTAAAATTTTTCTGCCACCCAGGTACTATCCCTAAATACAAACAAGAAGACCAACTTTCAGCCAAAGCACAATATACTACCTGGACTCCAGCAGACATTGCAGTCTTTCCCAAAAGAAGCCTCTCGAGCTTTATCTTAATTGGCAGCATCTCCATAAGTACTCCGATCTTTTAGGTTCCAATCAGAGTCTCCAAAATAATACAGCACACAAAGGCTGTCTATTTGGACAGTCTCTCAAATATTTTTCAATTTAATTTCCAAAGCTCTTAAATCACATGGCCAGGCAACATAACAGCAATGACCTCACTCTTGGTACCAATTTCTGTTGTAGTCAGAGAACTGCTAGGATTAGGACATAGAGTTTATATTTTTATAATGGTCACCAGGAGTTAACATAGGAAAATGCAGAAAATCTAATACTAAGGAGGCATTGTGGGTTCTCTTACGAGTTGTTGTCTGACCTGTTGGTTCTCCTAGAGAGGATTTGGTCCTCACATCAAGTGCTGCTTTTTGGCTCCTGAGGGGAAGACATGTGCTGCTTGGTCTCTAGGATGAACTCATCATGCTGCTTCCTGGCACGTATCTGAATGTGTTTGTCATCGAGGAGCTTGGGGCCTCCGTGTCACTGAGGGGATCTGTGATGCCTTTAGGATAGCACTAGTCTTTGTTGTGAGTGTGACTTCTTGGCTCCATTGTAGAACCCTCATCCCACTAGCACAGCTCCTTTATCCTGCTGGCATAGACTTTCTGGCTTCCACCACTGAACTTTGGGTCTTCCTGACAAGGATCCATAAAAGAGACTGGCATGAGTCTTTTTTGTGGGCTCTGGACTTCCGGCTAGACTCGTGGGGGGCATTGGCCTGGGCTCTGGGTTTTTATGTGGATTCATGTGGGACATTGCCATGGGGTTTAGGCTCTTGACTAAATACTCTATGTCTTTGGTGTTACAGATAGATTTTATGCATTTTCCTGTGTTAACTCCTGGTGACCGTTTTAAAAATAGTATAAACTCCATGTCCTAATTCTAGTTGTTCTCTGTGTAAAATCCCTGACTACAACAAACATACTGAGTTATATATGCAAAGATTCTATCAGTTACAATTTGTAATAGCCAGATCTAGTAAACAAATAAGTGTCCATCACCTGAGGAATGGGGAAAAAAGATGTGCTATTTTTATAAAATGGAATACTATTCATCTATAAAGAATGATCACACTGAGCTATTTATAAATAAATGAACACAACTTGAGACCATACTCATATGTGAAATAAATCAAACTCAGATGTATAAAATACCATATAGTCTCCTTTAATGTAAGAAATGGTAACAGTACATAAGATTTTATGGTAATCATGTTTGCCTATTTATGCTTTTAAGTCTTATAATATTTTCATTCATTAGTTGGAATAGTTTTATTCTGTTTTGTTTAATTTTATTATGTCTGATCATAGAAACAGCTACTTTGAAGAAGACAAGACATTATGGCAGCCATTGCTTATTTAATATCATTTTGTTTAAAGGCCTAACATGATTTGTCCTTCTGTTTCCATTGGTTCTACCATGTTGTGTCTTATTGGACTTTAGTATGTGTGTTAGTATAAAACAAATTTTTTAAGAAAAATGAGATTTTACAGTAACTGTTTTTCATTATCAGTTATTTGGTTTTGAATATCCTGTAATACTTTCATTGTCTTGAATGGTTTTTTATATTATTTTGTTATATCATTTTGTTATGTTTGATACTGTTGTGCGTGAAGGCATGCTCAACTATTTCAAATAAAAGAGACATTACATTAGCTACTGTTGATATCTGGTTGTCCTGCCATGAAGTGATGTGTTACTTGCATTGTTTTGTTTTGATTTGATTTGTTCTGTTCTGTTTTGTTTTATTGTCTTTAAATTTAAAAAAGGATTCTAGCAATCTCAGAAAAATGTATTTTTATGAAGTGAACTCAGTATAATAATTCCTGTTGAAATCAAATTTTTGATATTTTTGTCTTAATGGATATTGTGATTTTAATAGATAGCAGTTAGATTTGTAATAAGTAAAATTTATGTCCACAAAATTTATGTCATCCTAAATAAAATGAGGTCAATTTTAACAAGGTATGAGTAAATAAAATGAGGTACAATTTAACAAGATATGAGTACTCATACTGAGGAAATAACATATTTTGACTAAGGTGTAGTGTAATATATTGTTATGGCATGAACACGAAAGCAAAGTACTTGATTTAAATACATTTGAAATCAATTTAAATGCATTTTAAATGGTATGTCACTTAAAGGAGAAAAAAATCAAAGTGTGTGTAAAGTAACTTGAATTATTTTGAAAAGTGTGGGTTTATAATTATTATCACTTAAGATTGCCACAAATTTTTGCACTAATTATAAAACATTTACTATGCAAGGTACTATGCTGAGTGGTTCACATATTATTTCATTTTTTAATGACATTCAAAAATGAGGTGATATTTGCAGCCCATTTTCAAGATTAAAAATAATAAGCATTTGAATTTAGATAATATGAAATAGAGGAGTAAAAACCTGTATACCAATCCCTGATATATTACTTTTTACTCACATTCAATTTTTCTAACCTGTTTCCTAAAACACATTTATATTTCTTATGTAGCACTAGAATTGGAGTAAGGTTAAGAAAATAATTTATATATTTTAATCCAATAATTTATATATTTGTGATATGTGAATACAAATAAAAAATCTCTATTATTTTTCAAACTGGATGATTTATCATTCTAAACAACATAAGACCAAGTCAAATGAGATGGAGTAATGTTTAAAGTAACTTTGTGATCTCATGAGAGTAAAATATCAGATACACTTTTCAACCATTTAAATTATTTCTCTATATGGTAACATAAAATACTGATGTTCCAACAATCAAACTGAGCTTGTTCTTGAGATTTTAAATTGCATAAATAAATTTAAGACACTTTATATTAAAAAAAATCCTGCTTTAATTTGATATATATATTTGTAGTCGAATAAAAAGAACTAAAAATGGTTTTGAAATTTGGAAAATGTTAAAAGAAACGTTAGTTTGGATATTGTTTTTGTTACTTATCTCATTGCTGAGCAAAATGTACAACACCTCAAAAAAGAGGAAAGGATTATTTTAGCTCACACATTGTAGAGGTTTCAGCCCATAGTTGGCTGGCTCCAAGGTAGGCAGACATATATCAGAGAGGAAAGCAGCAGGTAAGGAAAAAGCAAGTCACAAGGAACAAAATACAGTTTCTTTGTATTGTTTTATATTTTACTCAGTGCTGTTCTTCAGACACATAGCATACATGCCCAGGGCAATTTTAATACAATACAGAACTATGGCAGACCAATCAGTTAATTCATTTGGTAATCACACCCTTAATCTCAGCATTTTGTACTCCAGAACTTCCAATTCTTAATAGCCTGATCTATGATTCCCAAGCCTCAGCAATGACTTCCTGTCAATTCTGAGTAGCCCTATCTGAGATTTTGGAGGGATAGCTAGACACAAGCCATCACAGATTTTTATCTCACAGAAGACATGTTTCTTCTCTCACTTTAATCAGAACATCAGGGAACAGATAAAATAGTAAATTAAACAAATTGAGCTATAGTTAATTCATGAGAAGTAAATAATTTTTATATCTTTTGTAGTCTAATAACACTATAATATATCAATAAATTATGGTAAATTATTTTCCATTGGGAAATATATTTAATAATATAGTACCATACATTAACAAAATTTTTGATATGTACAATGTCATGGTGAGAACTTCTTTATCTTAGTCTTACCACTTTATCAGAATAGTAGGTAGATTGTTCTTTTTCAAAAGATAAAGTGAAGAACAGGGGTTTGATCAGCAGCATAAGTGCCTGCCTGGCAAGCATGAGGTCATGAGTTTGATCCCTGATATAAGTAAATAAATAAAGTCATTTATAATGTGGTCAAAGTAGTCTTTTTGTATATTTTTCTTGCACACATGGGATAAAAGACTTTCATGGGATCACATCATTATTATTCATTAAACTAGAATTTCCATGTGAGACATATGCCTCCAAATCTCAGAGTACATCAACAATGTTTCTTATTACCTACTATATATTTAATTTTATTTAAAAGGAAAAAGAGAAAAACACAAAACAAAACAAAGCGGTGTAAGGGTACATGTAATACAGAACTACAAAAAAAAAAAAAAAAAAAAAAAAAAAAAAAAAAAAAAGAAACAGTAAGAAATCACCAGTTAATAGATTACATATTATCATCTTAGAAATAGTTGCTCAAATCACAGTATCAAAGAATACAAAGTGGACATTCAAACAGTGAGACTGCAAACAGTTGTGTTCAATGATCCAACCAAAAACATTAATATGGTCAGCTATTTAACACCCCTAAACACTCTTGCTGTTGTATCCTTTAGAGCTCTTTTTTTTCCCACTCTTTTTTACAACAAAATTTACACATTTTGGGTTTTATTACTCCTTAGTTCTTATTACTTTTGGGGGGGGGAGAATAAAGTCAAATATGGCAAAACAAAGCTGTCAGTCCAGGATAGACATAGCACATGATGTAAAACAGAGTACAAGGTTATCAACAATAGTTATCAATGATGTCTCTTGTTTCCGTAAAAAGAATTGTCTATCTCATTAGATATTATAAAGTGGAACAAAACAGTAGAGAAAAGACCAATAAAACTTAGGCATTGTAAACATTACAGGACTTCCAAAGGAGACAATAGTCAAACCAGAATGGGCATCTTAGTGAATCTTATTGCTTTCAAAGTAGTTGCCTATACCCTCAAACTTGATACTATCATACAGAATGGAGCAGAGTCTAATCAGTTAAAACAAGATCCTGGGAGTATTACAGGACTTCAAAACAAGTTAATAGGAAATCAAATAAAGTTACTATTATATGTGCTGCTAATTTATTAAATTTTCCCCTTAATTAAAACAAACATAAGAAATAACTAAAAATGAAGAATAAGGGAGAGATTAAGATAAAACAGGACATAACAATATAACAATACAGGTCAAAGCATGACTGTTTCAGCAACCTAGTGCTTCACCACCAAATAACTGACTTAATAGTAGTTACCATAGTGTGTGTCTTTTCCCTTGAAATATTTGAATAAAACTTTATATACTATGGCTTTAAATATTTCCATATCAAGAAGCCCAGAATAAAGCCTTTCCAATTAATAAGTGAAAACTTTATAAGGCTTCAAGGCCACATAATGGGGAATCATGATTACCACATATTTTTATATATTTGAATCATTACTTACATTAGGGAAACTATTCGGTATTCATACATGCGAGATTGATTTATTTCACTTATGAGTATGGTCTCAAGCTGCGCCCATTTATTGATAAATATCTCAATATGATCCTTCTTTATAGCTGAATAATAATCCATTGTATAGAAATACCACAACTTTTTTATCCATTCCTCAGTTGATGGACACTTGGGTTGTTTGCAAGGTCGGCGATTACAAATTGTGCTGCTATAAACATAGGTGTACATATATCACTGTGGTATGATGCTTTCAGTTCTTCTGGGAATATGCCTAGAAGTGGAATAGCTGGAATAAATGGGATGTCCAATCCCAACTTTTTGAGAAACCTCCAGACAGAACTCGACAAAGGCTGTACCAGTCTACACTCCCACCAACAGTGCAGGAGAGTTCCTTTTTAACCACAGCCTCTCCAGCATTTGTTGTTGTTGGTTTTCTTGATCCTGGCCATTCTTTCAGGAGTGAGAAGGTATCTCAGTGTGGTTTTAATTTGCATTTCTCTAAAGACCAATGATGATGAACATTTCTTCATGTATTTATTTGCCATTTGCATTTCTTCATCTGAGAAGTGTGTATTCATCTCAGATGCCCATTTTTGGATTGGATCTTTGAATTTTGGAGGTCTGAGTTTTTTTAATTCTTTATATGTTTTAGACGAGTCCCTTGTCTGAGAGAGAGTTCACTAAAATCTTTTCCTAGTTTGTGGGTTTTCTTTTCACTATGCTGGAGATTTATTTTGACATGCAGAAACTTTTTAATAAGAAGTGGTCCCAGTTATTGATTCTGGGAAGTATTCCCTGTGCGATTTGAGTCCTGTTCATGAATTCTTTACCTAATCCTATGTCTTCAAGATTTCTACCCAATTTGTCTTCCAATAGATTTAGTGTTTCTGTTTTAATATTCAGATCTTCAAGCCACTTAAATTTTAGTTTAGTACATGGTGATAGACATGGGTCTAGCTTTAGTTTTCGGCAAATGGAGAGCCAGTTTTTCCAGCACCATTTATTAAAGAGACTGTCGTTCTTCCAGTGAACCTGCTTGGCTCCTTTATCAAAGATAAGGTGGTTGAGTGTGTTTGTAGTTGTGGTTGTATCTTCTAATCTATTCCATTGATCTTTGGCTCTGTTTTGATTCCAATATCATGTTGATTTTACTACTGTTGCTTTGTAGTATAACTTGAAGTCAGGGATTGCGATGCCTCCTGCTTTGTCTTTGCTGCTTAGAATTGCCTTTGCTATTCTAGGTCTCTTCTGGTTCCAGAGGATATTTAGGAGTGATTTCTCTAGATCTATAAGGTATGTTGACGGTATTTCTATTGGGATTGCATTGAATCTGTACAACAGTTTTGGGAGAATGGCCATTTTCACAATGTTTGTTCTCCCTATCCATGAGCAAGGGATGTCTTTCCATTTTCTGAGATCCTCTTTAATTTCTTTTTTCAGTATACTACAATTTTCACTGTATAAGAGTTTCACTTCTTTCATAAGAGTAATTTCTAAATATTTCATTTTTTTGCCTGCTAATGTGAAGAGTGTAGTTTCTGTTATTTACCTTCCTGTGATTTTGTTGTTCCTGTATAAGAATGCTATTGATTTCTGTGTATTGATTTTGTATCCAGCCACATTACTGAATTTATTTATTGCATCTAAGAGTCTCTCAATGGAGTTTAGGAGGTTTTCTATGTAGAGTATCATGTCATCTGCAAACAATGATAATTTAACTTCTTATTTTCCTATCATTATCCCTTTTATTTCTCTCTCTTGCCTAATTGCTCTGGCTAGTACTTCCAGTACTATATTAAATAGGAGTGGTGATAAAGGACATCCTTGTCTTGTGCCCGATTTTAAAGTAAAGGCTTTCAATTTTTGGCCATTTAGTATGATGCTGGCTGTTGGTTTGTCATAAATGGCCTTTATTATATTGAGGTAAAGACCATCTATTCCAATTTTCTGTAAAGTTCTTATCATGAATTAGTGTTGGACCTTATTGAAGGCTTTTTCTGCATCTATAAAAATGATCATGTGATTCTTATTTTTGGCTTTATTGATATGATGGATTACATTTATTGATTTGCGTATGTTGAACCATCCTTGCATTCCTGGGATGAATCCCACTTGGTCATGGTGTATAATCTCCTTGATGATTTGCTGCATCCTATTTGCCAATATTTTATTGAGGAATTTTGCATCTGTGTTCATTAGGGAGATCGGTCTATAGTTCTCTTTTTTAGTTGGGTCTCTCTCAGGTTTTGGTACTAGAGTAATATTTGCTTCCAAGAATGACTTAGGAAGGATTGCTTCCCTTTCAATTTCTTGAATAGTTTGAGGAGTGTCGGCATTTGGTCTTCTTTGTATTTCTTGTAGAATTCTGCAGTGAATCCATCTGGACATGGGCACTTCTTTGTAGTTAAGGACTTAATTACATTTTCAATTTCATTAACAGAGATTGGGTTATTCAACAGTTTTACATCCTCTTGATCTAGCTTTGGTACTTCATAGGTTTCTAAGAATCTGTCTATTTCTTCTGTGTTATCAAACTTTTGAGAGTAGTGATTTTCGAAATAGGTGTTGATGATCTTTTGTATTTCTATTGGGTCTGTAGTGATTTCACCTTTTTCATTTCTTATTGCATGAATTTGAGCTTTTTCTTCCCTTTTTTAATAAGGTTGGCTAGCGGGTTATCAATTTTATTTATTCTTTCAAAGAACCAACTCTTTGATTCGTTGATTCTTTGGATTGTTTTCTTAGTCTCTATTGCATTGATTTCTGCTCTGATTTTTATAATTTCCTCTCTTCTTTTGGCTTGACTTGCTCTTCTTTTTCTAGCTGTTTTAGGTGTGGCATCAAATTATTTATTTGTATTCATTCTGTTTTCCTGATGTGGGAACTCAGTGCAATAAATTTTCCTCTCAGGACGGCTTTCATTTCATCCCACAGATTCCGCTAAGTTGTATCTGCATTCTCATTTTCTTCTTTAATTTCTTCTGAGACCCACTGATTACTCAAGAGTGTGTTTTGCAGTTTCCATGTGTTTGCAGGATTTTTGCAGTATCTTTTATCATTAATTTCTAACTTCAGAGCACTATGATACGATAACATGTAAGTGATGATTTCAACTCTTTTGTATTTGTTTAAATATGTTCTGTGAGCTAATATATGGTCTATTTTAGAGAATGATCCATGTACTGCTGATAAGAATGTGTATTCTGATGTTGTTGGGTGGAACATTCTGTATATGTCTATCAAACCCATTTGTTCGCAGGTGTGATTCAGTTCTGTTATTTCTTTGCTCATTTTCTCTCTGGTTGATCTGTCCCTTGGTGTCAATGGCGTATTAAGGTCTCCTGTTACAATTGTGTTACTGATAATTTGAGTTTTCATTTCTGTTAATAGTTGTTTTATATAACTGGGTGCTCTGGAGTTTGGTGCATATATATTTAAGATAATTATCTCTTCTTCTTGGAGTTTTCCCCTTACGCGTATGTAGTGACCTTCTTTGTCCTTTATAGTCATTGTTGGTTTAAACTTCACATTGTCTGCCAAGAGAATGGCTACTCCTGACTTTTTTTGGATTCCTGCTGCATGAAGTATTGTTTTCCATCCTTTGACTTTCAGTCTGTGAGTATCCTTCTGGATTAGATGGGTTTCCTGTAAACAGCATATGGGAAGATTTTGTTTCTTGATCCATTCTGCTAGTCTGTTTCTTTTGATTGGTGCATTGAGACCGTTTACATTAATGGTTATTACTGTTAAATGCTGGTTTATTGTTGGAATGTCATCTCTCTGCTGTTGCAGCTTTTATCTTTCTGTTCTGTTTAATTATTTGCTTTGCTTAGTGGTTTTTTTTTTTTTTTTTTCCTTTGTGTATCTAAACTGTCTTTCCATATTTTTTGCAGGGTTGGTTTGGTGTTCATGAAGTTCTTCAGCTGTTCTTTGTCATGGAAGTATCATATTTCACCATCTATTTTGAATGATAGTTTTGCAGGATATATCAGTCTAGGTTGGAAATTATTTTGCTTTAGGATCTGGAATACTTCGCTCCATTCTCTTCTTGACTTTATTGTTTGTGCTGAGAAGTCTGCTGTATTTCTGATAGGTTTTCCTTTATAAGTGATCTGTCTTTTCTCTCTGACAGCTTTTAATAATCTATTCTTGTGTTGGATTTCTGGGATGGTGATTATTATATGTCTGGGTGTAGTTTTATTTTGGTTATGACTATGTGGAGTTCTATATGCTTCACTGATCCTGATGTCGGTTTCTCATCTCATGCTTGGGAAATTTTCAGCTATTACTTCTCTAAATATCCTCTTGACATCCTTTATGTTGTCTCCTTCTTTTTCATTAATCCCTATCATTCTTATGTTATTCTTCTTTGCATCGTCTTGCAGTTGTTGAATTGTTGTTTCCTGATTCCTTTTTATTTTTAAAAGATATTTCCTTTCCTGTTCACTAGCTGCAATCCTGTCTTCAAGGTCTGAAATTCTATCTTCACTTTCATTAAGGCGGTTTTACAACTTTCAGTAGAGTTTTTTATTTCCCGTATATCTCTGTGCATCTGCATTATGTATTCTGTTTGTTTCTTATATTGCTCGTCTAGGGATTCTATCTTTTTGTTTCGTTCCTCCAATTTTTTATCTGTGTTTCCTTTAGATATATTCAGAATCTCTTTCATTTCTTTTATCATTTCTTCTTTTATCTGGGAAATTATTTCTAGTTTGAATTTCTTTAAAGCTTCCTGGAGTTGCTTGTCAATTTCAGTAGCTACTGTGTCCAATATTTGAGGTGAATGGCATATATTTTCTTCTATATACATTGCTCCTAGGGTTTCTTGAGATGTGCTGGAGGTTTGAGGTTGTAATTTGGTCTTTTGTTTTGTCATTTTCCTATATTGCTGTGTTTCAAGTGCTATTTGAAAGCTTCCTCAGGATCTCTTGAAAATCCCCTTCTATGTTTGCAGCTACTGAGACTCTGGCACCATGCTACCCCAAGCCACTGGGCCTGCAGAACCAATGACCCTCCTCTGCCTGCTCAGAACTCCACAGTTCCAGACAAGCTGGGTCTCGGGGATACTGTGTGCCCACCTGCCCCTTGGAAGCTCCACAGCTCTCTGATCGCAGCCGGGTTGTGTAGGCAGATCTAGACGCCTCAAATCCACCTCTCCACTTCACTGCACCTGGAAGCCTGGAGGGACCCAAACAGTCTGGGCTCTGGGCAGAGTGTGATGAGCACTCACCACAGGCTGCAGGGCCTCTGTAACCCCCGATGCTCCACTGCCCGCCGAGACATCCACAGTCCTCCGGATATACAGGGAGGCCAATGCAGGCACCCCAGATCTGCCCAGCCCCTCCTCTGCACACTGGTGGCTAGGTGCGGCAGTCCGAAACAGGCTGGGCTCCGGGGATAGTGTTGGCACGCCCACCCATCGGAAGCTCAGCAGATCTCCAAGTGTAGCAGGGATGGGGAGGTGGAAGTAGAGGCCTCAAACCCACTTCTCCACTTCATTGCACCCAGAAGCCTGGAGGGTCCCAAACAGTCTGAGATTTGGGCAGATGTGCTGAGCACTCACCAGAGGCTGCAGGGCCTCCGGAACCCGCAATGCTCCACCGCCCGCCGAGATATCTACAGTCCTCCAGACACATGGGGAGGCCGATGCAGGCGCCCCCTACCTACTATTTTTGGATACACTGTCCGAATTCATGACTATGGAGAGATATCAAACATATCTGGGAAGGAAACAAAATGCTTTTTAAAGACTCAGAACTCCTAAATCCTTGACAATCTGGATCAGAATTAAAGCAAATTTCAATATGTTATCCACAACAGCCATGTAGTTCAAAATATTTTAGCAGACAAAAAAAATATGGCATGCAACACATAATTGGGATTTGATTTCATCTTTGAATATAAGGTATTTAGTAGTTATGAATCTTTGTTATTAATCAGAATTCTCTTACTTAATTAACATAACCTTTGGCTATCTTAATAAATATGATTTTAGAAGGTAAGTTATTTCTTACCAGCACATGTGTATTTGTTCATATGCTTGGAGAACATTCAACGTCAGCATATGTTTTAAAAGATTCTTATGAAATGGATAACACAAAGTATCCTAATGTGTTACAAAAGAGTTAAGAGGACTTGAATGCCCCTTTTGGCCCATCTCTCTTGATACTCAATTGAATAAATTAGGCAGCAGAGTTTATATGAATATGATAAGTAAGTGCTGCAGACAGAATTTCCCATGAGATATCTCTCATCATATTTCATTATTAATATACTTAGAAAGTAGGACAGTGGAGTCTAGTCTCTGTTCCTCAGATTCTCACCTATTGCACAAACAATGTACCCAGAATAATTGGCTTATCCCAAAACTGCAGCATATAGTTAGTTTTTTATCATTGTGTTCTTGGAGCTTTATATGACAAAACACATTTTCTGTAAGTGAAATTATGAAATTTATCTATATCCAATTTTAGCATATTATGCATACAGAATATTAATGTTAAGAAATATTCTCATGAAATAAAATCAGACCCAGAAAATAAGGAATTATTACATGAATTAATGATTATTCATCTAAGCAAAAGTCTCATGTAATGCAACTGAATTACCATTTTACTATTAAAATATAGAATAATATAGTTTCCTAGGAGCAGAAATATATTTTTAAAATAACTAGATTCTGTAATAGTCACACACAGAATGAATTAATTATGATTTCTTCAGAGATCTCTCTAGGAATATAACAAGAATGTGAGACTTTGGACAACATATGATTCTCAAGCTGAACACGTATATAAAGCAGTACTGATGTATCATAAGAGCTAACAGAGATGATATTAAATTTGACATGCAGTCTAATTATAGCAATAACTATATGATGATTAAAATTCATTCATGTTGATATTCTTTATTCATGTATGTCCAGATATAAATATAGGGTTTACTGGTGGAAAATTTTAGAATATTTCAAAAAAATATTTACAGGAATCAAAGGTAAAAGAAAAGTAAACACTATGCAGGTACATTGTATTATTGTGGATGCTCAGGGTGGGAAAAGTCTAGGCAAAACCTCCATATCAGTCCATATGGAGCTTTCAACATTGCCACTTAGGAAAGCAAACTTCAAAACATTGTGCCAAATACTAGATCTGCCCCTAGACAATATGTGCTCTGATGAGTTCCCATTTTCATTTGAGTAACCCATTTTCATTTCCATGTCCCACTGCATTCACAAAGAGAAAGGTCCATAAACCAAACTTATCATGTTTTATAGATCTATGATAAAAAGATGAAAATATTACATAATTATAAATATATGTTTTTGCCTATGATGTTTTATATTTTGGATATAATCTGCACATTACAAATATCTAAAATGAGAAAATGAAGATTAATATATAATATTCACAAAATCTTTTCTTTAATACCAGTTTTCCCACTATCACTAATGGTGAATACAGTGTAGAAAAATAATACAGAAACAAGGTTATCTTTTATCACCCTCCATATTTTTCATATTTAAAAAAGTTCTATGAAAACATATTTTCATTTTAATACATGCAAATGATATAATATATGCATAAGAAACTTTTCATTTTGTTTAAGATTGATTATAACATATATTTAATAATACATTAATGATAGATTTACAAAAGACCATTTTTCAAATGAGGTTTCAGAATAGGATTCTTGGTATCACCTCATTCATAATATATTATTGACTATGATGTTAGCCACTTTCTCATAGTTTCAACAAATTATCCAACAACAACAGCTTAAAGGAGGGGAGTTACATTTGGCTTAAGGTTATTGTTTATGGTTCAATGATCCCAAGGGAGAAATAGACAGCAGAAGGGGACAGCAGAGAAAAAGTTTCTCACTTCATGTCATGGTTTATGTCTGTGGCCCCCAGGCCTCATGAGCTTGCATTGTGCATTTGTGATGTTTCATTGTGTAGTGTTTGGATTGATGGTGTCAGTGCTCCACCCACATAGGGGTGTAGCCAGGATGTGATGCAATGCCAGGAAGAAGGTGTGTCTTGCTCTCTGCTGGTTCCTGCTTGCTGTTTGCATCCACCATGAACTGTGGAGTTCATGCTGCCTGCCTTGGAGCCAACTGACTGTGGGCTGAAAACTCCAAAAACTGTAAGAAATAAACCTTTCCTTTGCCAACTTGGGCTTGAGGTATTTTGTCACAGCAACGAGTAAAAAGTAACTAAGACACCTCATTATCACCAAAAAGAAGAGAAAGAAAGGAGAGGAGCTGGGGAAAAAGACGTATCTTTCCCACTTATGCCTCCCTAACCTACCTATAACCATTTTCCACTCCTAATTGCACATTTAGCCACAAACGCATCCTTAGATTGATTCAAGATCCAACCAACTTCTAAAAGCCACTGAACACAGAAGTCTTTGCAGGACATTCTAGATTTAAATCATGATAATTTTCTAATATATTATTACCAATTTACTTTTTGTGTGCATTCTTCATAAATTTTAATTAATGTTTCTCCCATTAGAGTGCCTGCTTTGTAAGTATAGGGACTGTAATGGTAAATTTTGCATGTCAGTTTGACTAGGCTAATGATTTTGAGGTGAATGGAAAAATATGATTTCTGCACGTATCTGTGAGGGAGGTTTCTGAAGAGTTTAGCACTTGGGTTAGTAAAGTGAATTTGAAATATCGATCATCATTTTTATAAGTAGGTATCATGCACCAATATAGGTAGGATTTCTCAAAAACCCAAATAGGATGGAGAAACAAATGCACTCTTCTGCCTTTAGTTACCACCATTGTTTATTCTGCATCCCCCATGCAGACCCACTAACCTTAACCTTGTCAACCAGTTTTCCCAAGATTGAAGGTTAAACGATTGACTGTCCATTTTTCCAGGCCTTTGGTCTCAGAATTACACTATACAGATTTCTCATTCTCCAGATTGAATATGATATAATATAGAATTTCTATGTGTCTCTAGTCAATTCCATAAGGAATCTGAGATAAAAATGGAAGGATGAATGGAAGGAGAGAGAGAGAGAAGGGTGAGAGAGAGAGGGGAGAGCAAGAGAGAGAGAGAGAGAGAGAGAGAGAGAGAGAGAGAGAGACAGAGACAGAGACAGAAACAGAGAGAAAGAGACATAAACAGAGAGAGAGAGAGAGAGAGAGAGAGAGAGAGAGAGAGAGAATATACTGGTTTTTGCGAACTCTAATTCATATCTCCTATCTGCATATGGACTAAAAATTTTTCCTGAAACTACACATGAAAAGGTTGAAACAGTTTATCTCTGATATACCAAGTATTTCCAAATCTTAAAAGAAAATATTTTCAAGTTTGCATTACTGAGCATTTATGCTAACAATTTATAAATATAATGTAAAGATTTTCCTTTTGCCAATAGGTTTTAGCAACATTTACAATTCTGTGATATTTTTAAGAATAAAAAACTAACCTGGCAATAATGTCACTAATTTTTCTCCTGTCTAAAGTTTAATAGTTCATTCAAAGATAAAAAAAAAATTATAAAAAGCAAAGGAATCACATTGTGAACAATGGGGCTTAGATCAAAACATTCCCGCTCAACAGTTCTCCATTTCAGTTTTTATTCATCATTAGAAAAAGATATCAAAGTTTTGAATCATTTCAAAGTATCATTTTATAGAAAACTTTACTAATATAAAATATATAATTTAATTTTACATGTTTTAATTATAAAATATACTTTTTGTAAATTCTTGGGCTTTTCAAATGCAAATATCCATAATAAAATAATAAATACTTGTGTATTTATTATCACAGTAAGATACAGAAAAGCACCACTCCAAAATCTTCCTCTATCCCTCTCAGTGTCTCTTATTGTTAACTCTGACACCAACTGCTGAGTTAAGTGGCAAGAGCATTTTCAACTTCTTAAAATTCTAATTATAAAAGGAGTGAAGAGGAAACAAAAACAGGAAAATTATCCAAATAGAATTTAAAGCTCCACATACAAATCATACAAATCATGATCACTGTGAATAAAGATAAACAACAAGAAAATCAAAATAAACTTCAGTTATATTATTAATATTTTTGAAATCTGGATGGTCAATGCACCAATCCTTTTCTCTTCTGAAACAGTATTTTGTCTCCTCAGATATTTGTAGACCATATTCCTTTAGTGACTGCTAGCAGGTCATACAATTAAAAAAAAAAAAAAAAAACCTTTCCACTCATATAACAGTACTTCTCATTTTACAAGCACGTAACATATACATATAAATCCACAATAAAACCCAATATCTTATATATATATATATATATATATATAATATGACCTAGTAAATATGTACATATGAAAATTTAAAAGAAATATGAAAAACACTTTAATCTATTAAAATAAATAAAAACTACAACAAATACAATTGTCTATCCTCAAATAATTCATTTCTAATAAATTTTAAGATGTGGAATGGTATAGTCTAGAAAAAAGTCAGGAGGAGACATCTTAGTATTTTTAAGTCATTGCAAACATTTCTTTGGGTTGCTATAACATCTATTAAATTATGTAACTTATAGAAAACAGAATTTATTGCTCATGCTTTTATAGACTGGGAAATTTAAGAGCAAGGAACCAGCAGATTGGGCATCTGACACAGGCTCTTTTCTCATAGATGTTGACTTCTTGTTCTGTCCTCCTGTGGAAAAAGAGATCTATTCCTTTTTCTCTCTTCCATAAGGAAATAAATCCTACTCATGGGAACCATATAATTTCAATCACTTACTTCAAAAGCCACCATTCCTTCATAATATTTTATTGGGAATTAGTTTTCAACAAATGTATTGAGGCACATTCAATCCTTGGCAAACACTGAAAAAAGTTTATCAGATATTCTTAAAGATCTTGAAGAAAAGTAAACTGAAAAGAAATTAATAATTGTATTAATTTTTGTTAAAAGAAACATCCATATTGAAATAAAAAGAATTGATATGTTATACTAAATATGTCAATCCAAACCTCTTCATAAAAATCTCCATAACAGTCTTCAGAATTTGGTCTACTGACCAAAGGTCACAAAGAAAGCAAGCAAGATTAGACTAGACCGTTACAATTCTAATTGTTACATTTTCATTTGCATACTTGTTCATGTTTTGTAAGCTTAGGATTTACTATTAATTTTTTTATATTTATCTATGCTCCCTATTGATGTTAACAAATTCCTTAGATACACATTTGATCGGTAACTTTCAAAACAAAGTCTACAATAAAAAATTGAAAATTATTATAGTATAAGCAATTTGGAAAATCATGAGGATAATGTTCATCATATGTCAACTCAAGAAAATTTAAGTAATAGTAATTCATACAAATTATTGTTTTTTCATTTGTTTGTTTTGTTTGCTTTGGCTTGATTTTGGCTTTGGTACCAAGGATCTAACTCATGACGTTTCACTTGCCAGGCAGGCCCTCTGCCTCTGAATTATATCCCTAGCCCTACACAAATTATTGTTAATGGAATGAATTTTGTTCCAGAATATTTGTTAAAAGTATTTTAACCAAATTTCATACTCACATTTTTAATAAAAATTTATGACATTATCTAGTTATATAAATTAGATTTGTGCAAGTCTAAAATTACACTAACATACTAATTATGCCAAAATTAGTAATCATTGTTTTCTTTAAATTAAAACTGTAAATTAATATGGCTTATAATTGAAAACATGCAGTTTACTCAATATTTTAAGTTCCTACATATGTAAAATATGTATTTAAATGAAAAATTAAAAATGAAATTTACCTGTTCCATAGAAAATTGAGCTCATTTTTAATGAGTTTCATTGTGAGTCTTGGCTTGGCACTGGCACTCATGTTTTACTGACCTGTGCTGATTTTCATGCTTGACCTGAATATCTGATTTAAAAGAAGACTGTTAAAAATGTTTTAGATTTTTTTTTTCTTATCAATCACAGGATTCTCTATTCAGAGACATTTCTATTACTATAGGGGCAAATGAATTACAATTTTTAATTGCAGTCAATTTATATTCCTCAAACACATTTCTCTCATACACAAGTTCTCAAATCATCCAAACCCCCCATTTTCTCACCTAGTCATATGTTATTAAAAGAAATGTCACAAACTGCTCAATCTTTCCTCATAATTCTCCATATGACTTGAGATTTCTTGGAATCCTTTTACAATCTTCCAAGTCTGACTATTAGCATAAATTGTCAAAATAGGCCTCGAAAATATTTTTTCTATGTTTCTCTTGCTTTAAAAATTATAACTCTTGTCACTTAAGACATTTTCTGTACAGTTTCACAGAAATTTATGCCAAGAATATAAATGTTATAAAAATACCTGCTAACTCGGATGGTTTCTGTAGGTACTTATTTACAAAATGTTCTGCAAAATGTGACAAGCAATTTTCTATTGTAATCTGCTTATAACTCTAATACCTTTAAAACTTAAGAAGCTTTCCACATGAGCCACTGATTTCTGAATGTAGCAGGAGACAGGTTCTCTTTATCTTGTTTCACATGCAGTTTTTAAATATTCTTGTGTTAAATATTTTTAAAAGTTAACTCTATCTTGGCATCATGGAGCAATTTCTTATCAACTACAATAATTTTTACAATAGTATCTCGTAGTGAAAGAAGCAAGATTAAGTAGGTAGTTATTTTATTGTAAATTGAGCAATAATTCCCATAAAGGCAAGCATCACTATGTATACATATGCACTGATTCCAAGACAGAACTTTTGTTTCCACCTAATATAGACTTTCAAATATATCTTCTTTATACTTGATTCACTTGTTGCAGACTAAGCTTTATTGATTTTCACCACCATATATACACCTGATAAATACTACTGACTGGCACTTATATGACATATCTGTTCATTTATTATCTGAATTTAAAAGATGTTATCACATATATTACATGAAAACTTTTTAGTGAGAAATAACATATCATGAATAACCATATTGATGTGCTGTATCTTACTATGAGTAGAACCTTTTCAGTTTTTCATTTTGCATCTTGTGTCCCCATTTATTCCTAGTATGTTTACAGGTTTTTCTTGTGATCCATTTTCTCTCTCTCTCTCTCTCTCTCTCTCTCTCTCTCTCTCTCTCTCTCTCTCTCTCTCTCCCATCTGTCTTTCTCTTGTTCTTCTGTAACTTTCAAGAATTTCATAGCTATTAGCTGTTTTACTTGAAAAACTTAGCTTTTATGTAGCTATTTCTTCATTTGGTTTACTTGGAGGCACTTTTGCTTTTTTATTTTAAAAAGCAAAACAAAACAAAGAACAGAGATGATACAGAATTTCAAAAATAAATAGTAGGAAATCAACACTAGCAAATACATTACACATTGTATCACAGAAGTAGTTGCTCAGGTTACAAGATCCAAGCATGAAAAAAGTGATTAAACAATTCAACAATGAAAGTACAACCTCTTGTTTTGATGAACTGAGATTAGTAGTATAGTTACCTATACTGAAGACTAAAACTAGATCTATGTCTATCACTATATATTAAACTAAAGTTAAAATGAATCAAAGATCTAAATATTAAAATATAAACATGAAATCTACTGGAAGACAAACTAGCTAAATATCTCAAAGACACAGAGGTAGGCAAAAAGATCATGAATGAAATGCAAACTGCATGGCAGGCAATTTAAATAATAGCTGGAATCTCATCTTAGTAAAAAGTATTTGCACTTCAAAAGAAACCACCAACAAAGCAATGAAAAAAACCTACAGAATGGGAAAGAATTTTAGCCAGCTGTCCCTCAGATAAAGACTTATATCTGGAAAATATAAAGAATTTCAAAACATCATATGCTCCAAATTCAAAGATCCAAAAAATGGACATCAGAGACGAATATCTCAGATGAAGAAATAGAAATAGCAAATAAATACATGAAATGTTCAACATCACCAGTCAATCGAGACATACATTAAATGCTTGCTTTTTAAAGCTATTTGTGGAACACACCACGAAATGGGAATTTTTGAATTATTATACCATGTAAACATATTCATAAATGACTTCAATTTTAAAGAATATTTTTGTATTGTGATGCTGGTGTGTGTGTGTGTGTGTGTGTGTGTGTGTGTGTGTGTGCCTTGTAGCACTGATTCTCAGAAATGATTTGAGGGTTGTAATTCTTTTCTCATTATATTTATAAGCATTGTCTAAGCCTGAAATTGAGTTCTCTGTAATGTTGCCTCTATCTCACTGTAACAATCTCCAAATAGAAAATTGGCAATAGTAATAACTATACAATTTTAAATATGCAACCAAAATAATGAAAGTAAAACTTTTAATGACAAAGAGATAAAACCATTTATTTGATTATCATGTCTTGGGAAGAAAGGTAGTTGTGATGAAGGAAAAAGGGGTTCAAAGCATATGTAAAATATTTCAGAATTTTTCATTTTAATTACATTCTGAAATAAAAATCCATCTCTGTAATTAAAAATATGATTCCCATATCAATATATTTTGCATGACAAGCTGATTGACAAACATCAATAAAATAAGATTTTTTGCACATATGGTGGTGCATGCTTGCAATCCCAGTACTTGGTAGACTAAGTCAGGAACAGTACCTCGAGTTTGAGGATAACTTGTGCCATTATAGGAGGTCCAGCACAGCGTGAACTAAATAGCAAGCTCAAGAAAAATGTAATAGTAGCTGAAAACTTCAAATCAATGAAAAACTTTATCCTACACTGCCAAGCAACACAACTCAATCCAAGTAGTGCACAAACATACTACGCCTAAAAACATAATAACCAGATTTGAAATAGCAATCAAAGAAATAAAAATGGGCAGCAAGAGAATAAAATGACTTGTTTTGTTAAAGTTAGCTACAATAATATTAACTTGTTCTTAAACTTATGGATTTCAGAAGACAATGTCATGACTGCTTTGAATGAAAGAATAAACTTGCAACCAAGTATTTTCTATGCAGTAAAATTTTTAAAAATTAAGTAAAAAGCATTCTCAGATAAAGAGAATTTAAAAGCCTAACAATGTATTAAATAACTAAAAATTCAAGTAAACAGATTTACTAGACAGTGATACATACTACATGAAAAAATTCATTAAATTCTATAGATGGAAAAAATAGCATAAATTAGTATTTCTTTTCCTTTCTCTGAATTTGAAGATCAATTGTATAAACAATATATGTACTACATTGGTCTGTTTATATCTCATACAATTGTAATATATTTGAGAATACCACAAAAAATGAGATAGTTAAAAGGCTGTATTAGGGTAATATAATATTAGAGTAATGAAAGTTTGTATATAAAAATGAATACAAGGAATAAAACTAGAAAAAAACAAAGAGGAAGGTTACTTTAATAAACTATATAAATAAAGTAAATGCATGCATGCTCTTCCAGGTTTTTGTTCTCATTTATACATTTTTAAATTGAGACTTTATTTGAATAGCTGATAATATTTACTCTTAATATGTAATTGTGGTCAAGATAAACAACAATAAAAAACTAATTTGAAATTTGTTAAGAGACTTAATTTCTGTGACCTTATAGATTATTTTTCATCTACTTACATAATTTACAAACTTTCTTTGAATTTTGTTTAGTGCCAATATAAGTAAAAATGTGTTAAAATTCTTAACTCATATAGTACATGAAGTTGATTTCGATAGGAAAATCATATTGACATAGTGATAAAAGTTAAAGTTAGCACAGGAGTCACAACTCAAGTCTTAAATGAGGAAGCCTTTCTAAGATTAAACATTGGAAGAATTAGTAAGTAGCAAATCTTCTATATTTGAATGTATACAATATTTGTAGATGTCAAAACGTCAAAAGGAGACTAACAAACAATTGAAGTTTTACAGATAGAGAGTATACTTTCAGCTAAGAAAAACAGTAGTGCTCAAGGTAAATTTATGAAAGGACTTAAAATAATATTGCACAAAGATACATTATCATAACTGATAATTTTGAGAAATTACACAAGAGAAAACCTACAAATTAGATACAATTTTAATTCTAAAATTAATGCAGGATGCTTATTAGTGTGATATGTTAATATACAACTTGTAGAGTGAGATTTTCACTGATATGTTTCAAACCTTTAGGTTTAGCATCTATTTTGAGAAGAAAACCAATTCCTGAATGACTTGAGAAACCATACAAAAACTTTCCATTGGAAGAATTCATACTTGTTAAAATTCTGTAAACACACACACACACACACACACACACACACACACACACACAACTTAATACTTCTGTTTGTCTTAATACAACAAATGAGAAAGCACTCTTCTAAGTAAATGTGCCTTCTTAGAAAGTGACAGCTGTAGCACTTGAGTAATGGCCAGCTTGTTTGCTCTTCCCAACTGGTCCTGATGAAGCCTCTGATCTAGCTGATTGCAGTGAAGAGGCAGGGCTTCCCTTTGGCTTCACCTCCTGTGCTAAGGTGATGATTTCACTTCTTCAGTGGTCTTTCACAGAAGTTTAATTTCAGATATATGGTAAAAATATATCTAGGCTATTTTCCTGAATCAAATAGCCTTTAATCATTCAACTAATTCCAAGTAATGGAGAGTTGGAGAAATGCCAAGTGCAATTAAAATATCAAGGTGTCTAAATTGGGTTAACATAGGGACTGTACGAAATGTCACACATCTAACAATGGCAGGGGACTATATCCAGCCAAGGGTCTTTGTTTTCTGAGTGAAGTTGAATGCCTTTGACTAATTTTAATTAGATGAAAATAAATGATATTAAGCACGAGAACAAAAATAGATATAACAATTTTTTCATGTGATCTTCAAAGGGAGAAATCTTATCCTAGCAAAGATCAAAGATATTTTGTCATGTTTTCACAAATGTACAGGTGTGAAAATAGGTGGAGATGGTTAAGAAGTGATGATTGTGCATGAAAATTCACTTCAAATTGTTACAATATTCTTCACAAATTAAGTATAATTGTCATGAACTGAGAAATCATGAGATGTGAAAAGTTTCAGAAGAAAATGAAAATGTGAAATTATTTGTGAATGTGGGAAAGGTACTGGATTAATATCTTGCAAGCCAAGAACGAAGTAGTTTAGTTTTATGTCTTGTCAATTTTTGTCCAATAGTTTCTCTACGAGGCACAAATTTCATAAACCTATTAAGTAAGGATTTATTTCCTGGTGTTATATTAGTTGTTCCAAACTGTCTCTGTGAATTAAAACCCAAAATTATGGCATAATGAACAATAATATAGTACTTACACTATTTTTTATTCTGAACATGGGTGCTCCAGAATGCACTGCATATTCATTCAGGTACTTTCCCAATGAAAATCCTCATTTTGCCAAGATAAGGTAATAAATAAAAGTAACTCAGGGTATATTGTTAAATAAGAATAGTAATGATCATTTCATGACATGACTTTAAATTCTGTCAACTAAATTCATTGTGAAAAAGTATTTTAATGCTTTCCAGAGCTAGAATGACTTAACACAGTTTACAGTCTACAGTTCTACCTGTCCACAATAAGGTAATTTAAATAGAAAACTTAATCTTCACTTCAATTTTGTTGCTTTTATATATTTAAACCTCATTACTAATATACTTTTATTGATTTAATTTCCTACACAATCATACTTAAATGCTTGCCATGTCATTTAATGCTCAATAAAGCAAATCAGTGAACCAAAAACCAGCAAAACCTCTTAGAAAAGTTATAAGAAAACCTGTATTAGGACAAACATGAATGACACCTCCATGCTAGTCACCATTTTATTACTCAGGCTTACAGATAGTGAAAATTTTCATGAATGCTATTAAAAATTTAGTTTTTATATGACAAGGTAAATGAATGAAAATTAGTATTCACAATATCTGTTAATTTACTGAGTTTTTTTTTTCTTAGTGAAGGAACAATATGATATAAGGCATGTATAATTTTTAAAAGTCATAAAATATATGAACATTGCATGACATTAATCACAAGATAATCTTCATTTGCTTATAGGAAATCTCTTGAGATGTTATAAATACATTATTTTTAAAATAATTAGCAAAGTTGAGCCATGATTTTAGCTCAGCAGCACAAGTGCCTGTGTGGCATCAGCAAGGATGTAAGTTCAATCCCTGTTACAAAAAAATAAAAAAACAGAATTAACAAAATAAATAATACATTTTTTCTTTATTCCTCTCCATCCTTTTTGCCATCTGATTCCATTATTGATAAGTGGAGAAACTTTTAGGAGATAGACTCAATGTATTGGGTCTAGTCCTTTTCATCTTCCCCGTCTCTGTTTCTTGCTGTCATAGAGTTAAGAGTTTTCCTGTATCATGCCCTTCCATCATGATGTCTTGCCTCAACTCAGGCCCACAGCTAAGGAACTAGCTAACTAAGGACTTAAACCTCTCCAATCATGAGCCAAAATAAATCTTGCTCTTGTTAGGCTGTTTTTTTTTGTTGTTGTTGTTTGTTTTTTTTTTTTTTTTTTTTTTTTTTTTTTTTTTTTGTCACACTGGGAGAACTCTAACAATGACTTTATAATGTTTTGACATATGGACAAACTGTGTAATTTTTTACTCAAAGGGAATACTTTATCTTGTTAAGCATTTTTCATTTCTTTATGTTATAGGCTCAAAATCCCTTCTTTTAGTTTATAAGAATGTACATTATTGAAATCCATAGTCACCCAACTAAGCAGGAACACTTAAAATCTTCTTAGATATATCTAACAGTGTCTGAATAGCTATTGATCAACCATTCCCTATGTTCACCAACAATCCAACCACTCTGGCTGACCCCATAACACACTCCTGATCTTTGAAAACTACCATTCTACTTTCACCTTCTATAAGAGAAACTTTTTTATACATGGCCAATATAATCAAGATCATGCAATATTCCCCTTCTGGGCTTGGTTTATTTTTCATAATATAATGTATTCCTAATTCAACACATTTCAAATGACTGAATTTCATTATTTTTAAGATATAAATGTTATCTATACATGCATACTTAGATTATATTTTCTTTACAGATTTATTCAGCAATGTTATACTATTAGTATGCACCTTTTTTTGTCTATTCAGTTTCCCCATTTTGACTATAAGTAAATATTGCTGCAATGATAATGAAAGTGTAGATGCTTCTTTGATATGTTAATTAATTTGGGTACATATTTTACAGTGGTATTCTAGGTTTGTATATTATTTTTTTTCAAATTTTTAAGTAACTTCCTTTTTTTCTTTCCTTTGTTCACTTGTTCATTCCTTCTGTCCTTTTCCTATTCCTTTTTTCTCTTGGAATATGTTTGCTTTTCTTCTTCCAAACATATTACCTTTTTTTTTAATGACTGGAGAGTGCCCACGTGTCTCGAACCACGGGACCAATCGGCCCGGGCGGTTGGGAAGCCAGACTCGAAGGAACCGCTGGGCTAAACCGAACACTTATCAACCAAACTTTTAGCTTGTTTGATTTAATATTTTTTCACAAAGCAGTTAAACTTTATAAAAGAAGCAAACACCAAGTTTACAAATAATCTTTTACTCATTTTACTTTAAATGAAGTGTTTCTGAATATTACATGGAATTTCACAAACAAAAACAAACCAAGTAAAAACCAAAATTATTTAGAATGACATGGTGTTTCCTATACTATATACATCTCTATCTTTATTAAAGGACAGGAAAAGCAGCAAGAATAATAAATTCATTAATTTCTGAGTAATAAGTATAAATAAAATACAACATCTTTAAAAAAACAGGCCAATTTCTAGTGTTCATAAAATGACACAAACAACTAAATTGCTTATTTTTTTCCTTACATGAAGAAAACATTAAATTTGATGAAATTTGATAAATTGTGTGAACTCTACTCAAACATATGTGTGTGGATTCTTCAAGATTTAGATTTAGGATATATCCTGATAAACTCATCATAAGCTGAAAAGATTAAGTTTAAATTCATGAAGTATACCTAACCTGCTGAACCTCAGAGTAGAATCATGGTACACCAAGAAGTGTCTGATGATTCCCTTCAGGATCACTTGTCTGGCCAGGATTCAACACGCCCTTGCACTACCAACTATCAGAAAAGTGTATCACACAGTATATCATTATCTGAGAAAAGACCAGTAATTAGTATTTAAAACACGTTTCTCTTAAATTTTGACATATTTTGACACAATAATTATGTCAGAAAGTTTTAAGTTGGGATGTCATAAGTAATTGACAATTTCTATCAAGAACTCAATTTAAAAACTTTTCAAATTTATATATAAAGCACTACTTTTTCTTTTATAATTATTTTATTTCATCAAAACCTCTAATTTTTTTTTTTCCTGTGGTCTTCATTATAACTACAACTGTGAATTACAAAACTGGCTTTTTTTCTGAAATTCTTTTTTTTTTTTTTTTTTTTTCTCTTTTTCAGTCTTTTTTGTTTTTATCATACCAGGGATCGAACTCACGACTGCCTACTTGCAAAGCAGGCGTTTATGCCACTGAGATATATCCCCAGCCCCTTTTCTGAAATTCTTTTCATAACATGTTAGACAAAATTTTCACATACCATTTGTCATTTCTGTCTTCATCTAATTAAAATTATTAAATAGCTCTTCAACCAATTTAACATTATGGCAAAATATATCTATTAAACATTTTCTGGAATCCCCGGCTCTTAATTATTTTCTTTCCACATTATTTTTTAGTGTCAATAAACTTGGTCCTTTTCATATTTTTGCCATAACATCCTACAGATCCTAAAACCAGGAAAATGTAAGCAAAATATGAATGAACATGAAAGTGTGCTTCCTGACCATTGATATGCACTAATGTCTCTCAGGGAGACAATTACATATTTTTTAATAACTTACTAGTGCACACTTTATGCCTAGAACAATGTCTAGGATATCATGAGTCTCCAGTGCTTTTATGAATCAATAAGTAAATGCATAAGCAGCCACAATCTGCCAATGTTGTGATGCTAGCTTGTAGGAATGTGAGTTCTGAAGTGAGAGTCAAAGATGAAAAAGAGGTATCGGAATGAACTGCATTCTGAAAAAATGCCTTTTGCTAGCATTAGTTCAGGAAGCCTATTATTTGCCCATTGTCATGGTTTATTGATTGTGTCTACTTGAGACATTAAGAAGCTTAACTAAGTGGGTTTAGAACCCTTCTACCCTCAAGGGTGTAGAAGAAGACCCACCCTAGGGAGGCTCATACCTGGAGGTATAAAAGGAAAGGAGGAAGGACAAAAGCCTTCCTTTCTTTGGAGAAGCTCTAGTCTTATATTTGGTTTGGACCTTGTTTCCTGGCTTCCAGTGTAGACTCTTCAGCTTTCCAGCATAGATTCTTCAGCCTTTCATCACAGAGCCTTCCACCTTCTGTAACAGAGCCATCAGCCTGCTGGTGTGGACTTGTATGAGATACTAGAGTGAACTCCAGACCTTGGATTGAATCCTTCAGCATCCAGTGTGGAGATACCCTCTGCAAGCTTCCTCACCCAACTCTGAGGCTGACACTCATAAGCTAATCTTGTTATTTCTTATACATTGTGTATCTCATGTTATATATGTTTTCCCTTGTAAAACCCTAATACACCCATCTTATATAAAAATACTGTTTGCTATTTTTTATTTTTATTGAATTAATTTTAGTACAGACACTATTTTCAATGGTTTCCAAGTGACACTTAATAATCTGTATTAATATTTTAAAATTAAATTTTGCTTTAATAATATATTAATATTTTTAAAATAAATTTTAGTTTTGTAAACTGAAAGAGATAATGTTTATAACTGTACTTGAAAGAACTTCATTGGTTTCAAGGAACAAATTACTAAAGAGTAATCTATAATAGCAGTCCAACAAAATGATAGAGTAACTATCACCTAAGTGAGTCAGAAATAATTGCCTTTAAGAGTTATGGACACAAACAACCGTTCAACTTAGTTTTAAAAAGAAAACTATTGCTTTAGGTATCTTAATATATTTTACTAAAATGTTAAAAGGTGCAATTAACTGCTTTTACTTAATAGCTTTTTTTCATTGGACAACACTAGGTGACTAGAGAATGTTATAATTATGTTAACCATTGTCTATCAAATTAAGAAATTTAGCATGTAAAACTGGAGACAGAAATTGTCTATTCCTGTCTTTATGTCTCATCTAATTATGTCTGATTATAGCTAGGTTTCCTAGTATTTACCTACTTTTGAATGCAGTAATGAAAGAAGCCATGGTGATAATTATCCACACAGTAGGTGTCCAATGCAGAAGCTTCTTTTTAACCTTTTCCTTTGTAGTAACATAATTACTGTCTGGTGCAATTGCTACTAATATAAATATTCACTGATTGAAAACTGTAGCCTAAAGGCTGTTACTGACAAAAGCTTCTCTGTGACCCTGTGGGGGTGCCATCGCTCCTTTCTAAACAAATAAGGTCTCATCAACCAAAGAAGCATCAGTGCTTCCATAACCAGAAAATTTACATAAAATTAGAAGATAACTTATAGTGAAGCATTATGAATCCATTTTACTAAATTAAGCATTTAGTAATGATTCTTACATTTTATAAAAAAAAATAGAACCAAATAATCATCCATGAGAATATGAATTTGTATTAGGGTGATTATCCTGTTATATTTTCATAAATTATTTTGAAAATGCAATGTAGACACTTGTCTTATGGCAATATTTCTAGTCATCTATCTTGTGTAAGGAAATGTTTCCTTGTTTAGAGAATTGGAATCAAATAGCATTTTTTAAATATACTAAATACTCCACAAAATATAGATAGTAAATATAAACAGATGGTACTTGCATGCTGCATCAGTTCACTATTGAGAAATGGTAAGGATTTTGACCCTTAGAGACTTTATGATTCTTTTGAATTAACAGAGGTAAAAGTGAGTCAGTTTTTTTTGCAATATACTAATATCCTGTTCAAATTCCATGAACCTTTGGATCTCATATGTTTCTTGATTTGTTATCTTTAAGAATAAAAATGCTTGATTAAAATTTCCAATTATTAGTCCATATTAGATAACATAAGGTACACTTATGTAGCTAAGAAAATTTATTTTTACTCTACAACATCTAGATATAGAGTATATATTCTAAATGAATCATCGCTGTTTTCATATTCATGGTTAAGGCAGCCTCAAAATGGAATGTCAGGGTAATTCCTTGTGGGGATTAGCTAATAGATAATAAGATATAAGTATGTAACTAAATTATATTGCTTTATCTCTAAAAGCCTCCTTAATGTTCCTTCTGAAAATGTTCCTCCAAATTTAGCAAATTCATTACAGTCTCAATGTTTCCACAAGACTCCTATTACTGAAATTAAAATCTGGCCCTACTCCAAAGAGACTCTCTTGCTAAATTGTAAGAGTAGAGAAATTTTTGTTGTTTTTCAGAAATTAGTAGAGTGACAGATTGCATCATTATTCCTGTTGTTTACTACTACTTACAAAATTATTCCATCTTTTTGTGAAAATATTTCAAAGAGAACCCCAACTGAACAATGTAGCGCTGCCTGTGTTATCTATCTGTCTATTTATCTATATGAAATTTTCTGAGAAATTTTATGACTTGACCTCTCAAAGAATAAAGCTAAATATACATACCTCCTGTGAAAAGTTTTTCATATAAGTGGAGATTGTATCATACAGATGAACAGAGTTGGAGATTTTTCTTCAAATTATTGGAGTAATTTAATGCATATTTTTAAATGAATGAAATGTTTCTGTATTCATATGTGATCTCATACCTTTCTTAGGCATTTCTAATTTTGTATTTTTCTTATTTTCTTACTTCATCACTACATGTACTTACAGAATTTTAAATTCTCTAAAAATTTAAAAAGAATAAAATGAATATCAATAATGCTTAAAATAATGGAAAAAATAACTCCTTCTGTCCATATTCCTTTTCAATTACTGATTATATATTTCTCCTCTTAATACTTAATTTCTTGAAAGTACAGAATACTTGAGGGGAGAGAAAAGATGGTGGATAGATAACAGCAGCTACAGAGGGTCTCTGAGATAGCCAGCTTAGATTCCAGGATGGTGCAGTGTGGGGAGTCCTAAGCAGAGAGAGATATACTCTACTGACACAGGAATGAACTAAGCTGAGAGAAGGCAAATGGAAATGCAATCCTGGTGCTAATTGGAATACCTAAAAAAACTTGCAGCTTAGATACCCTGCCACTGCCATCTGCCTGAATTGGCACAGCTGGGATAGATTGCTGGTTGCAACTCACCAGAGATGCAAATGCTCTGAGTGTGGGAATTAGCAAACTTAATTGGGAGCATAGCTGGTGGGGAGCCCTGCATCGACCTGCAGTGGGTGAGAGGAATCTGCATTGACCTATGGTGGGTGAGAGGAACAGGGACCCTCCCATAGACGAAGAGGTTCCAACAGAGCACATTCTGAGACTGGGGAGAGTGGCTGGAACAGGGCACTGCAGTAACTTCAGTCACATAGTCCCCTCTCAAGCAAGATTGTTGGGAAGTGCCTGACATGGTGATGCCACGGACTGAGGCCCAATAGGCTAGCCTGAACCAAATTCCTGCACCTGGCAGTGCAACCTAATGCAATGAAGCCTTCAATAGGTTGACCTGGAGGGGCAGGCTCAGCACAGGCTGTGGAGTCTGTACTTCCTAGTACACTGAAGTGGGTAGGACCATCTAGGTGGCATGCCTCAGACAAACTGAAACTGACAAAAGAAACTGGGCCTCCTATATATGCCTGTATGGAAGGAACAAAAAGTGTGAGAAGAAGAGACAACAAGAAAGGGTCCTTGGTCCCCAATCCTGAGAACACTGATCCAGGAAAGGTAAATGCAAAGAAGGAGGACAGAAAACATGCAATATCAGGCATGGCACCAATAGACATAAAGTGATATCTTAAGGATCTCATAGATTAATTCAAAAGTGCAGTATTTAACCAAGTAAAGCAAGATATAAGTAGAATAGTTAAATAAATGCTAAGCACCTCCCAAGAAAAAAACAGATGCTAGAGTGGAAGAATTAAAAAAGGGGGAGAATTGTTTGAAGGAGAAAATAGAGAAAATATACAATATACGAAGCAAGTTCAAAGAGATTACCAGGAAACTAAAAACCCTATTGAAAGCTGGCAAAACAGCTTGAAAGAAACTAAGGATAGTATATCTGAACTGTAGGACAGGTTAGTAATGTGGGAGCATGAAAGGAAAAACTTCTTAAAAATGATAAGGAAACAAGCAGTAACAATACAAAGGCTAGAAGATGACAAAAGAATCTATAACTTAAGTATAAAGAATTTGAGAGAAGAAGCAGGGGTAAAAACAAAGAAACCACAAAGGATATTCACGGAATAATGAGGGAAAACATCCCAAACATAGGAAAAGGGAAAGATGCTCAGATGTATGAGGCATACAGAACTCCAGCCACCTACACTACAAACAGAACTACACCCAGGTATATAATAATCAAAATTCCAGAAATCCAATATAAGAACAGAATATGAAAAGCTGTCAGATACAAGAAACAGATCACTTACAAGGGGACACCCATCAGAATTACAGCAGACTACTCAGCACAAACCATCAAATCTCGAAGAGTGTGGGGCAAAATAATCCAAGCTTTGAAAAGACAATAACCTCCAGCCAAGAATGATATATCCTTCACATCTGTCCCTAGAAATTAATAGAAAAACAAGGTGCTTCCAATATAAAGAGGAATTGGGGGAATTTGCAACCACCAATCCAACTCTACAGAGAATATTGCCAGACATTCTAAAAGAGAAAAGTACCAGGATTCCAGAAACAGTGGCAGAGAGGCCACAATGAATGGAGCAGAAAGTGAAATGAAAAAGACAAACTGACAACTAATGACAGAAAAAGAGCTCAACAGAAGTGCGGCAGAGAAGGTTGGATATAATTTCTAATATAGATGGCTTAGATACACTAACTTAAGAGAAAACAGAGAGAATTGCAAGTAGAGTGGATCAAGAAATAGGCACCACTTAGAGGCTCTTTATAGGAAATGTAATTAGCCTGAACAAGGTTATATGGACCAAAATCAAACATGAGAAAATGGAAGTCAATGTGATAGGGAACCAGAGAGTAATAGGGGTAATTAGACCAGTATTTATGGATAGGTTGAACAGACAGGCTTTAATAAATGAAGAAATATAACTACAAATCCAGCCCAGGAGGGAGAAAGTTGGGAAACACTTAGATAAATAGCAGGTTGCCCCCCCCCCCAATACAAAACCATGAGTGTTGGGGAGACCCAAAAATACACAGTTCATTCTGGGGGATTTAAAGGGGAAGAATAGTATTTTTAAAAATCAGAAAATATAGCTAATATTTTCCCAGGAATTAAAACCCCTCTTTACTCTCACCATTGTGATTGGTTGGATCTTGTTCTATCCTAGTTTTTATATAAGCATTGAATCTGAGGGACACAGACAGCTGTCGCCAAGATATCAGGACAGAGCACAGTGGTCATCTTTAATTTCCCATCAACTCAATCATGATCACTGTATGACTTATACTGTTGTATCATGACTGATCATAGTTAAATCTGACTTGTTTGATTGCTAATTATTATTGACAGATTTTATTCAAAACTGTAAGGTTGATGGTATCAAGTTGAGGAGTATAGACAACTACACTGAAAATGACAGTGATTCACTATGATATCCATTGTGATATGATTACTACCTGTTTTTGTAGCTCTACACTATCTACAAAGTTGTATTTCTGTTAATCCTGTTATGTACTGATATGCTCAATTATACTTTATCTGATGATTTAGCCAATTCTGTTGAAGATAATAAGAAGCAGCACAGTGACCATGGTAGAATTCCTTATACAGCAGATTTATTTATCTCTTTAGTTTTATATGTTTATAGAAAAACTTTTAGTTCTGCCCTGCTTTGTTCTGTTTCTCCCTTTGATATAGAAAGGATAGAAATACATGTTAAGACTCATGCTTACATAAAACCTATAAACAGTTTATGAGAACCGATCTGATGACACATGATGAAATGAACAAATACTTTGAAGGAAAGAAAGGAGCACTGCAGTGCCCAGTGCTGATTCCAGAGTGTTATGATGTGAAATCCAGCAATTTTACTAATTTTGTTCAGAAAGATTTTAATCTAATAAGTTTTGTTAGGTCTCAACATAAAGAAGATATAGATAAATGTGTACATGTCTAAGCATATAGAATTGATAGCCATAATACTTAATTTTTGTTGAATAGTTGAACAGAACTCTTTGCAGTCCCCCTGGTTGAATTCCCATTTGTATGTTCCACTTGTGTATCTTGAACAACTATTTGTGTGGGGAAAATATGTATACATCATCCAGTGATCTATTACTGTTTGTTTCTTTTTTTTCAAAGTATGTACTATTTCAGCCTGTTTTCTAGTTTGTTTTGTCTTTCTTTAAATAAAAAAAAGAAAGTAAAATATACTCATCTAATGCTTTGATATTTTCTTCCTCATATATGTTAATCCTTTTCATACTTATAATTCTATTTCTACTTTAAAATTTATCATGGTGCTGTATTTTTAATCAAACAGATATCTGTTATAGGAATTCTAAAAGCTCATTAAAACTCATATTCTAAAATTCTCTTGAGTAAACATCTAAATTGAACTCCCTAGTCTTCAAAATTAAGCATGGATAAATAACAGTTCCGTTAAATGAGATTTCAATGAAATTGCCACTTAAAGCACTCTTTTTTGAGTCAAAGATTTTATATTGAAGATATTTTCTCAATACTTTTAAAATGTCTCTTCTTTACTACTTAAGTAAACACACAAATATGGGCATTAATGGTGATGATGCTAAGACGTGAGAAGTGTGGTGTTCCTGAAGTATGTGATGAGGAGATCAACTCACCAACATTGATCCCATATTCTGCAATATGGAATATGTGGTAAACATATTTATTGTTTTGAAAATTTATAGTTATGCTTTGGATTTTCACTACTCTTAACTATTCAGTAAATATAATATTTGGTCTTTATTAGACTTACTAAAAGCATTTGTATGAATAATATTGATCAGATATTTTTCATTTCCATTACTTTTTGTACTAAATACCACTGATACTGTTTTGAACCAATTTTTGGCTTCTTTCCTGGATTCTGCAGTGCTATTTAATATTAATATTTTCCAAAGCTCAGGTGAGGAATTATTTTCTCCTTAATCTATTTTTTGTTCCTTAGTAAACTTACTCAACTACTGTCTCTGTTTAAAAGTAGTTTTGATTTCAGACTCATATATCCAAATCAGTATTTAATATCTTTACTGAAATGTCCCAAGACCAGTTATAAAATACCATATAGACAATGGAATGTTGTGCTGTCTTCACATCTTTTGATACTTTCAAGTATTGTATTATGTACTCTAGTATGTTATGCATACCAAAAAGATTATTGGATATTCTCAATAAAAAATGAATATTTTTTGACATATTATTCTGTGAATTTTGGAAATTCTATGGAATCATAATATGTTTTGTTGTCTTGGGCCTTCTGAAAATTCTCTAAAGTATTCTATGTTACTTTTGCTCATAAAATTGTAAGTAAGTTTTGTTCAATAGAGATTCAGCTAATGTATACCCTTCCCATGAAAGAACCCTTTTTTTAATCTATTATATTTATCATTCGTGATACCCTGTATATTTGCTTTTACAGTTTTGAACCAATCATAAGCTCTTATAATTTCCCTATATAATTAAAAAAACTAGCTTGTACAATTAAACATTTTGACACGTGTTGCCCTTGTGTTTGTTGGATAATCATGATCATATCCTGTAACATATTAATTTACTCAATTGCTGTTACTCATTATATTGTGGAAATAAAAATCCAAATTTATTGAAACATTAATTTTAAAACATATCACAAGTCGTAAACAAAATTTTATTGATTTCTCTTTTAAAATATTTCTATTATTTAAATTCATTGACATTATCTTAGTCAGAAAATTTTTATTATTTAGAAAATGATCAATATCCCAGATATAGCAACAGGTATCCCAGTGCTTACCTTATAATAAATGGTTCTACAAACTATCTCCAAAATATCATATTAAAATCAATTATTTATATTTCATTAATTTACATAAAATTTCAAAAATTTTTAAAAATAAACAAAATATTTAAAGTGTTATATGATCTTTTCCCTAACACATGTTCAAATTGGTAGTGTTCTAATCAGCATATAATATATTTGAGATTTTTTATAATACTATCATTATATGTTTTCTTCTTTCCTTCCTTACTTTCTTATTTTCCTTAAATTTAAAAATTCAGTTTGGAAATTTTAGTCATAAAATTATTAATATTAATGTTTAAACTTCTCTATTTTTAACTTATTTTAATTAGGACACAAGTCTTTCATGCTGCTAAATCACAAAAAAGCTTTTACACTTGTATTAATTTTCTACTATTCAATGAATCATTTTAAGTTTTTATTTGAAGTAAAATCTTCAATTTACAAAGCTTGAAATTATTTTTCTTCTTTCTTTTCCCACTCTCTATATAATATTTAGAGAATGGAATGCAGAAGAAGATTACATAGTGTCTTATGATTATATAGCCCATGTTAGCCTTATGCTGTTCCTGTCTGTTTTTTTGGCATTTATTATTCACAAGCAGCCAAAAGTGAAGTGAACTGTCGAATCTCAGTCTCTGATGTCAGGTTACAAATGCTATTCACATTTTTAACCCTAGTATCTAGTAGATTATTATGCTATCTGTCAGTTATCTTAGCATTTTAATTTACTTTAGTGTTCTGGAATAGGTAATGAGTGACATGATATGGCTTTATATTTCCTGAATCTTGATAACTAAATTATCCTGCTTAAAAAATTTGCAAATGCATCTGGGTTTTCTTTCATACCCTCTCTAGCTCCCTTTATACATGCACAGAACCAGGCACATGGACACACACAACACTCAAAGTTTAGGTACACTGGAATTGGAAATATAAAAAGGAGTTTTCTTGGGCAGTTACTACTCTTTAAAGTTCAAATAATTTTCTGTCAATCTGTTGGGACTTTCCTGTGTTATCTTGCATTCTCCTTTAAGTTCTAAATATATATTTTATTTAGTATTGTAATTAATAATTATGTATTACAAACACATACTAATATAAAAATAAAAAAGGAGATTTTTAAAAAAGGTATTGGATATTCTAATTCAGATGTGGTGGCACATGCTTTTAATCCTGGCATGCAGGATCCTGAGGCAGGAAGAGTTCAAGGCCAGGTTTGAGTACATAAAGAGTTCAAGACTAGCCTGAACTTCATAGCAAGACCCTATCTTAATGCCCCATCTTCCCTAAAATGATTTACATAATTAAATTTATATTTATCTCAGCTTATAAATATGTATTTTGAGCCTGTTACTTGAATTATTGTCTCAGTTATCAAAATTTATACATTGATATTTTCTGCTTCTATCTTCAATTGCTTATAAACACTTGTCTGTTTTAATAAAAACAACACATAATTTTTCTCCAATATTTTGTACATTATTAAGAATCTAACTTTGAAGAAACACATTCTATTTCTGGTTCATCTCACTAAATGTGCAAAACTCTAGTCATGTAGATCATTAACAAAATATTAAGTAATACGTGTGCATGTGCTTTTATTTACTTTTAAATGAAAAATGGTCTTTAATTGGGCTGGGAATTTAGCTTAGTGACAGAACACTTGTCAAAGAAGCTGAAAGTCCTGGGTTCTGTCCTTAAAACCAATAAATAAACAAATAAAAGTAAATTTTAAAAAAGCAAAGAATAAAAAGTTATTTCTGAGTTTTTAACTTTTAAATTATATAGACATTTTTACAATCACTAAAAATCAAAATATGAATTGATCTAACATATAGTAACTTTGTGACTTTTGCTAAAATCTTTTCAGAGTTCATATTTTTTCTATTTAATATCATACTTCCATTTTGCTTAATGGTTTTAGGAATTTTGAATGTTAAATTGTATAATGAGAACATTAGATAATTCTTGAACATTTTAACAAACTTCTTTTGCTTGTAGAGTATTTCTTTAAACACTTGTTGAGCAGACTAAGTAAGTAAATTTAAAAATATAATAAGTTATATCTGGTATGGACAGAATTTCCTATTTCCAGAAAGCATATGCTGGAACTCTAACTCCCAATGTGACTGTATTCTAACATGGGGCTATTAAAAAAGAAATTATATTTAACTGGAGTCATAAGGATGGGGATATATTTATCAACAGAATTGCTGTCTTTAGAAGAAAACATACCACATGCATAAGGAAAACTTCTTAAGAAGACATAGCAAGAAAGTTATTTTATAGCTTGTAGGAAAATTTGGAAGAAATCAACACTGCCAGTAAATTTAAGTAATAGTATATTTAATTTCCAGGATATTGTGAATGTAAATTTGTAAGTTAGTATTATTTAAGCCACTGAGTCTGAGGAACTCTGTTATTGTTTCTTGAGCATTCTAATACAATATCATTGCATAAAAACATTCTAGAAAGACAAAAACTTAAAATACAACATGAAGAACTTGTGAAATTCTGATAATATATACTATTACTCTACAACATGAGAAATTTGATAGCTCAAGATTTTAAAAAATCTAATAATGTTATTAAGTAAAAGAATTAATACTTTGTTTTTATCTAACTCATGCAATGTACTTATTAAATAAAGGACATCAAATTTTTTAATGTAGTCTGACTGAGGAAAGTTATTTTACTAATTAATTCAGTTTATTTGAAATCTATGCAAATGTAAGATACATTGAGAATGTAAAATTAAGCTTCTTATACACAAGAAAATCAGAATAAGAAAGAAAAACTAGGTGACTGCCATCAGCATAACAGAAAAGTTTTGTAAAATCGACAGTATAATTATTCACTTTTTAAAGGTCTTGGAACTGACTAAAATAACTGGTTGTGCTACTGCTCAGAAGTGTGAAGGAGAGCTTTAACTAGGTCTGAGTTGTCTTTCAAATTAGCAAGAGTCAATTGTAATTATTTTATCAGAGAAATATATTGAAATAGAAGAAAACCAGAAGGTCATTTCAGTTCCTGTCCTTCCATTTTACATTAGATATAAACTCTTCCTCTTGACTTAGCTTGAAACACTTTATTTCATTACTTCAGTATTCCTCCATATGTCATACTTATGATAAAACTGAATAATTTCAGTACCTTCTCTAATTTGGCTAGTTTCCTTAATAACTTAAATCTAATACAAAATTTAATATCTGTTCCTTCCTAATAAACTATCCTTAAATTCTATAGATAATGAAGTATACTTATAGATAATGAAGGATATTTTAAGCTCATAAGAATCTAAAAAATAAAATGGTATAATCTTATAGAGAATGAATGAGGAGAACATTTTAATAGTGTGCATTGTGATTAAAAATATATGATGTTTATAGTCTTCCTTCTCCGAAATCAATTTATGGAGTTTAATCAAATAAGCACAAATAATTCCATAAAACTTCACATCAATATTCAGATGATGGGGCTGGGGATTTAGCTCAGCGGCATAAGCGCCTGCCTTGCAAGCAGGCAGTCGGGAGTTCGATCCCCGGTACCGATAAAAAAAGAAAAAGACAAAAAAAAAAAAAAAAAATTCAGATGAGTATTTATGAATAACTGGACAGTGTAGCAATGTCAAGTTGCCACTTTCAGCTAGGATAGTTAACAATGATGAAACAATGGGTTGGCTACTACATCATCCTTTCTGCAAACAATTAAGAATATTTGCAATTAAGATCAATAGTTTAAATATTACAGCAAAAGAAATCTGACCACTTACATATTTGTCATCTTTTACATTGGCCTTGGAGAAAACAGATAATGAAGCATAATTTGTTTATTAGGACAGACACTCACTAAGCCAGGAACGTTCAAGGAAAAGAACCCAAGACTAATGCAGGAACCAGTTTGTTCAAACAGGTGAACTGCATCTCTGCATCTGGCTAGTAAAAACCATGGAACACTGGATTCTAGTCAGATATAGATATCATAAAATCAGTGTGTCATAATTTAGAAATTTATCTGAATATGTAAACTATGCACTGACAGATTAATCTATGAAGTGCCATAATATTAGCTACCCTATCCTACAGACTTCAGTGAAATCTAGATTTCTAAATCATGATGGGCATAGTAATGATAGAATAAACAGGAGAGAATACAGTTTACAAACTAGTATTGGATAAAAGTAGAGGTAAAAATTGAAAGTAACTCTGGATCAAGGTCATTATTAAAATCATAGTTGAACAAATTTTTGTTTGTTTCCTTGGCTTTGTTTTTCTTTTTGAAACACAGTTTCACCTTGCAGTCATTTCAGACTGACCTTGAATTCTGTTTGTATCCCAGGCTGGCCTTAAACTCACAGCAATCTTCCCCAGTGCTGCGCCACCACACTCAGTAGAACCAGTTTTGATGAAGTGATTTTTATCTTCAAAAACATAGCTGAGGTCGTATCTTTTTTTCCTAGAAGCCAAATGTTGGCTATGTTTATGTTGGGTAGATGTTAAATACGATTCTATTTATTTACTTACTTACTTACTTATTTATGTGCAATTTAAGTCCAGGGACAGTGTTACATTTCAGTTCTAAGAAAGTAATATTCTACTGATATCCACAAATTCATGCTGATACCTTAAACTACTAATTTAGTTTTAAATTCAAAAATAAGAAACAGTACAGAGAACAGGCCTTACAATAATTTTAGTGGAAACTATTTATTGTAGAAATTCCCACACTACTCAGTTTACAATATTTTCATTACTTGACTATTTAATTGTGCCTCTAGCCAAAAGACATACTTGACAGTTTAATTTCCCAAAGTTAAGGTCATAGTACTTACATTTGAGCTTTAATAACTCACAATTACTTAGAAATAAAATGTATGTGAATATAGTGGAATACTGTTAAATACCCTCAATTATTAGCTGGATGTGTTGTTTAGAATGAGCATTTTTATGATTTGGACTGAACACTAAAGTTTCATACTAATTAACATCCACTTTGTAATCACATTTTATCACATCATTGAAAATCCACTGTCACACAAAATATAAAAATATATCACAAACATAGAAACTTTGAACTAGTATGAGTAAATATTTCAACTACTTTTATTAAGATGAAGATCATTTTCATAATTCCCACAAATATTTGGAATATCATGTTGTGAACCTAAGAATTTGCTAAACTCCAGTAGGGTTCTTCAGTACACATATCAGGACTTGAGTCTCTATTAAGCAGTCATTTATTATTAATAAATGTAAATTTCTGTGGCTTTATCAGTGAATTAAAAAAGATAAATCTAATGCCTCTCAACTTAAGTGTTCCCTAATAAAACTTACTTCTATCCAGAAAATATGTGCAGAATATTTTCGGTCTCTCCTATATTCACAACACCAAAAATTCTGCATTTTTGTAAGTATTTTATAAATGTCACTTCACTAGAATATAGTTGCTTATATCCATGACTATTATAGTTTAATTGTCCATTCAGGTCTTCACTCATTTCACATTGGGCAGTTACTATATTTTGTAATTCAGTCAGTAAATCAAGTTATGTATGATTTTATAAAATTGAAAAAAATATCAGGCAAAATATCAACAATGACTTTTACAAAAGTAATAAAAACAGACCAAAATATTTATTTTATTGAAATTCTGAATGCTTTTAAACCTAACTTTTAATAACTTTTCATTTACTTAAATATTTAGTGATTTACTATCTAGTATGTATAATGGGCTTTTACAGTCATTGAAATGAATTAGCAAGAAATACTTTTTTCTGAAATAAACTAATTTCATATTCAAACATAAATATATATCAGATTATAATGTTGAGTATTGGAAAGAAGCTTTATGAGCAATATAAAACAATAACTTTACTCAGAAGTTAATGAATATCAACTTTCTGACGTCTTAGGACATAAATGGCCTCCTTTATTTTGAAAATTTCCAAGTCATATGTCAAATATCTTTTTTTGTTTTGTCTTTTTCATTTTTATCGGTACCAGGGATCAAACTCACTACTGCCTGCTTGCAAGGCAGGTGCTTATGCTGCTGAGCTAAATCCCCAACCCCGTCAAATATAATTTTACCATTTTTGATGAATTCAGATGACCTCAATAACATTTTAAAATTTAATAATAAAATATGTTCAGGGAAAAGACATAGAACTTGTACTCATAAATAATTTGGTGGTGGAATATTATTCCTTTTTCCATTGCTGAGAGAAAATATTTCGCACTTGCAATTTAAAGGAGGAAAGCTCTTTTTTTTTTTTTTTTTTTTTTTTTTCAGCTCAGCAAGCAGACACAAAAAAGTGGAGCCAGGGACGAGAATACACTCTTCAAGATTACCCTAAATGTCCACCTGTTTGTACCAGTCCTCTCTTTTAACAACACCTTTATCTATGACCTTATCATTGGATGACTATATTGCTGAGTATAGATCCCTTTAATCCTATAAACTTCCAAAGTTCTCAACTCTAAAGATAAAATTTTTAATATTTAATTATTTAATTTGTTTGGTTTTCTTTAGACAAAGTCCTATTTTGCAATTCAACCTGAGATTAAACTCACTGCATAATCCAGGATGTCCCGAAGTAATGGCAGTCTTCTTGCCTCAACTTCATGAGTGCCAGAATTACAAATGTGCTCTATCATGCCTGACCAAATGAGAGTTTTTATATCTTTAAACTATAATGAATAATATCTAAATTAATGAGACCTGCCTTATAATCTTAAAAAAATGACTAAATTTTTATTTGTTAGACAGTTCTCTTGGGTGACTTTGGAGCCACACTTGGAGAGATTGAGAGTAGGTATGTTATGCAATGGGTATGCAATATCATGAGATGGGAAGTAACTGGGCAAAGTAGAATTATTTCTTTTGTAGGACCCCTATAAACACAGGATATATTATAGTAGTTTACTTGGCGTGTTCCTGGAGTCAGTGTTTAATTCCAGGAATTGGCTGCTGTCTAGGTTTCTTAGCTATGGTGCAAGTGTGACAGGCATATTTGATGCTATAGCTAAATTAGAGAACTTTTTCTGAGCCTCAGTGTGATGAAGGGTAAGATTTTGTTTTGCCTTGTTTTCCATCAGTAACTACTATACCAGTTGGTGTAACATTGTGTGAGTGGCTTATACCACTGGATTCAGAAAAATTGCTAATTAATGCATGATTAACCTGTTTCAGATTATTCTCCTTATTATAAATAACCTTTCCAACTACTCATCACATTATCAAAAGTTGCTATCACAACATATAGTTTATTTGGAAAGCATGACTTTAGTTTTTATTGAATAGATGCAATTTAGACCACCAGAAGATATCTCAACTTTCTATTTTTTGTAACTGTTATTTGTGCCTTTTTTTAACCCTGACTATAACATTGCCTTATCAGTCCCACACATCTTGATGTTCAAAATTATATTGAAAATAGTAAAATATTATATGCAATTGATATATAATACATCTTGTCTCCAGTCTATTCTTCTTCACTGCTGAGTAGTACTCTATTATACTTACAAATATTACATCTTTTTATGCATTTCTCAACTGGTGGGCACCTAGGTTTTTTTCCAAGATTTAGCCATTACAAATTGTACTGGTATATACACTGGTGCACACATATCACTGTAGTATGATGTCTTTATTGTTATTTTAATTTTTTTGGAAGATACACAAAGAAAAATACCTGGGTCAACTGTGATCTCTACTCTTAGTTTTTTGAGGAATTTCCCTACTGATTGCCACAATGGTAGTACCAGTCTACACTACCACCAACAGTGGAGAAATATTCCTTTTTCCCCACAGCCTCCCCAGCATTTGTTACTGGTTGATTTTTTGATGATAACCATTCTTTCTGGGTTGAGATAATTCTTAAATCTGTATTTCTCAAATAATAAAAAATGTTGAATATATTTTCACATACTTGTTAACCATTTATATTTCTTCACCTGAGAAGTGTGTATTCATCTCAAATGTGCATTTTTTGGTTGAGCCTTTGCATTTGGGAGCCCTTTTTGAATTATTTATATATTCTAGGTATAAGTCCTTTGTCTGAGGGACAATTGACTAGAATTTTTCCCACTGTGTTGGTTTTCTTTTCACTCTATCGATAATTTCTCTTGATGTGCAAAAACTTAATAAGATGAAACCCTATTTGTTGATTTCTTTGAAGTATTTCCCATACAGTTTGGGTTTTGTTCATAAACTCTTTGCTTACCCCATCCCTTCAGGGGATTTAGTGTTTCTGCTTTAATATTTACATGTTTGATACAGCTGACTTTACTTTAGTGCCTGGAGATAAACATGGTTGAGTTTTAGTATTTGGCATGTGGAGAGTCAGGTTTTGCAGCACCACTTACTATGGAGACTATGTATCTTCTCTTGAGCATATTTCACACCTTGTCAAAAATAAGGTGGTCGAGTGTGGTTAGGGATGCATCTGTACCTTCTATTCTGTTTCACAGATCCTCAGACTTCTTTTTGCCAAAATCATATTTATTTTATCACAATAACTTCATAGTAGTATCTACCTACCTACCTATTATTTGTATTTGTATATATGTGATATTAAGATAATTACACATGTAACTTATACTTTATCCTTGAAAAGAATGTTTTGTACTAATATTTTTTAAGCAAGACATTTTGCCTGTATTATGTTTTCTGAATAATTACTTCAAAGGCAATTAGAACTAATATATGGACTATTGTAACTGGCCTACTAACCTATTTTGAAATTTGGTTTCATTGTTTATCATTTTTTCTAAAATAAAAAAGAAAATTTTAAATTTATTTCCAAAAATAAAATAAACTTTGTCAATTCCCATGGCAGAGTGATATGTTGGATAAATTATTTCCATCTGGGCTTTGTGGCCACTGCTGTTAATTGCAAGGCTGAAACAAAAAAAAAAAAAAAAAAAAAAAAAAAAAACTGCAAGTTGAGGTTTCACTGTACATGTTTGTCAGGCTCTGTCTTAAAAAGTATAATTTAACCTGTAGATGTAACGCAGTGGAGGTAGAGTAATCTGGTGTTTGATCACCAGTTCAGCAAAGGAAAAGGCAAAAAGGGTATTTACATTTTATACTTTGGATTATTCTATTTTCAGCACTAAGTCCTCTGAATCTTTTCAAATCACACATGCATACTTTGCTTGCCAATCAAATTCAATTATAGATTTTTCCCTTCTAATCATCAATTCTGTTATTTCTTCACATGAATTTTCAAGTATCTTAAGATAGTATGTCTACATAATCATATCATATAAATACAGTTTCTTTATACCTATTTCTTTACAAATGGAATATTCTCTTTTTTATTAGTTTTTTTAAGTACTGGAACACAATGCCAATGATTTAGTTCATGGTCAGTTGGCTGCATTCCAGAAACATCACGGTGAGTGGATGTGATGAACAAAGGTGTTAAATTCATTATGTTCAAAATGTAGAGCAAGGAAACAGTACCAGAGAGAAGTGGGAAAGAAACTAGACATAAACTCAAAGCCATGCATTCAGAAACTACCCAGACACATCTAGAAGCATGCTCTACACATCTTCCAGGTACATCATATAGCCAATCAAATTTTCCTTCTGCCTAACTGTCAAATCCACCTGTTGTTGACTTTATATTTAGACATAACTCTTTAAAACATACTCAATCTCCAAGTAAAGACAACAATAAGTTCATATTTCCACCTAAAATGATGCAGCCATTCTTCAAACAATTGAAAATGCAGTAATCTCTTCTCCAAATCTCAAAAAGTCCAGCATCTTTCTAAAGTCCAAGGCAAATTTTTTTTTAAAGATTCAAGGCAAGTTGTTAGTAGTAAATCTGAGAAACTAAAAATTAAACAAAATGTTCCATAATTCCAAGGTGTGACACACAGCTAATATCCTTTGTAAAGGACAATAAGTGATGACTAAGAAAGAATTTGATCCAAACAATAGCAAAATCCAGAAGAGTAAATATCACATCCTATAGTTGCCTATCTGGCATCTAAGGCACACAGTGGCAAGGTGTGTGTTATAAACAGTTCAGTTGGCTGCATTCATATGTTCTTGCTGGCTGTGACACACACAGCCTCTTTCTTGATCTGACCCCACTAAAAGTTTGCAACTTTCTTTAGCAGATGTTTCATGTTTCCACAATCTCCAACTTCCTGGGATATATACAGCACACATGAGTTCATTTCTATAGGTCCAAATAATGTTCTCTGAGTCACCTCGCCTTATCTCACAGGCCTTCCTTTGAAATTTGAGTGGAAGTATTCCTGATCCTTCAACCCTTGCATTGTACTTTCTAGTAAAATTAAATTCATCCAGAGGAAACAAAGGATTTGTGTCACTAGAAGAAAGAGCCAGAGTCACTTGACTCATATCTGTAGTAGTCTCTCAAATGTAACAGAAACATTCTCTGAGTGCTTGAATACAGTGAAATGAATGCAAGGGAATGCATTCTGTAAGAAAATCTTGATGGGTAAGAGTCATAAGAACTCTTTTAAACGAATACTTTGTACTTGTGCACATTTGAGCTTGTGATTAGCAGAATCTTCATGATTTACCAAAATTCTTTCAAAGCATCTTCCTTCCTAACCCTTTTCAAAGTACACAATTTCTTAACTGGAGATCTAGCTTAGCAGATTAAGTGCTTTTTCTGGCAAGCATGAAGTTCTGAGTTCAACCCCCAGTACAAACGAAATTTCATTTAAGTCATGCTAATCTCCTCATCTACATAGCCTCTCTCTTTGCCAACTTTACAAATGATTCTTTTGGGGACAGAATTTAAGTTATACACATTTTGTCACTCTTCTTTGTGCCCCTAATTCTCATGCTAATCTGGCTAAAAGCACCTAGAAGTATCTGTCATACAGAATAAGTATTAGCCTAGTTTGAAAGGTAATCTTTACAGTCAGTTAGTTCACCATCCTTAAACTTAGTCTCCTGAAAAATCCATGATATCAGCAAAATATAAACAAATTTTCTTCCAGAGTATAATATGATGGGTTTCTAATCCATTTATGAAGTCTTGGTTTTTAGCTGAATCCTCCTAAGTCTAGTTTATACTCTTCCCTATACTTTTCTTAGCTCAAAACAGAACTACCCATATGGACTTTCTCCCAACAATCTCAAACTTTTGTACTATTTTCATGGTTTTAATTTCTAGAGTATAGTTCCTGGAACCCACAAGTCAGATTAGAAGGCATTTATTATTTCTTATTTTACTGAAAAGAAGTAAAAGAGAATTTCATAAAAAATAATAGAAGACTAACAGCAGTAAATGCATTGCATATTGTCATCTTCAAAGCAGTTTCAGTACAAGATATGTACATAAAATTTCTCTAATCAATATTTGCACAAACCTTATATTTTAAAGAACTGATAGACATTACTAATATAGCTACCTTGCAGTTTTCTCCATGTTGCTTTCCTTTCTTTCTTTTCCCCCACTTTGATTCCTTTTTCTTTTTTAGAAATGATTTCCTACTTCATTATTATTATTAGTAATAATAATAATGTTCATTATTATTACATTATCTGTTATCCATTCTAGACCTTATTATTGTTTCATTTTCTTACAGCAGGGAAGCAATATAATGTTTACACATATAAGTCTGATTTATCTAACTTATGAGTAGACTTTCAAGTAACAGCCACTTACTTATGAAAGTATCAAGTTTATCCTTCTTTGTGAATGACTACTATTCCACTGTATAAATATACCATATCTCTTTATACATTCCTTTGTTGATGGGAATTTGGGTTGTTTCCAGAATTTATATGCCATTTTCAGTGTGGCTCTCAAAATTTCCAGGGGAAAGAGACTTAAAAGGTGGAGAAGTAAAGATGAGACAATATGTAGAAAGCTTAGCTCAGGTGAAGCACTCTCTCTGAGAGAAAAAGAAACTGTTCAAGCATTTTAGTGCATTGATTTATACATTTAGGAGTTTAATGTCATTTTGCCTCCCCTGCACAGCAATTTATTTGCTTGGCTTGCTGGGTTCCTTACATTCTAGGAGCTGAAACACCTTGTTTACGTGACTCACCTTGGGCTCTCTGTGTCCTCAAGCTGGCTTTGCTTTAGCTTTTCATCTGTGATCGATTTGATGTTTCAGTCCCTCCTCATGTCTTTCCCTTTTCTATTTTATGGTTGCAAGCCATGGGTGGTCAGTTGAAGATGGAGGAGCTGTGTTGGAAAAATTCTTCAAAGGACATTCTCATTCTCGAATACTTTCCATTTTGAATGAACTTATTCATATAAGCTAAAGTAACCCAAGGGAATCACGTTTTATTAAAAAGTAGAAAAGTCAGTGAATAATATCAGTTTGAGTTACAGTGCATCTAAAATTTCAGTTTATAAAATGACATCACTTAACTTTCAGTGACTGTGTTACTAGATTCATATAGTATGATTCTAAGAGTCAGGAAAGATTTTTCCAGTAATCCGTTTACTCAATTTATACTGTGGAAAAAAATGTTTGACATTGTTAGTGTCTATTTTGATAATATTAAAATGTACCAGTTATAACATCAGTATTACATTTTACTTATAAATGGAAGCAGGAAACAAGGTCAACATCTGAGTGCACAGATAAAATTGTGCTATTCCTGGCTTGAGGAAAAATGAAAGGTCATAATGTAAAATATTAACAATACTAGAATGTCAATGAGTTATCAAAATACTGTATGCATATCTGGGACATTGCAAGCCATTTGAAGATTATGGTCATGAAATAAAATGAAGAAAGTGAGCATGATTACTTTCGAATCAGCATTAAATCAAGATGGGCAGATAGCATTGAAAATGAATTAGAATAAATGAAAAATAAACTGCTTAAAGATAGTGAACAAAATGAATACTACTGTTCATATGATATAATTTAATGACAAATAAAGATGTTTGAGAACAGTATGCTTGATAAAGTAACAGATTAAATATTAACCTATGTAACAGGGCCAAAGAAGTAGTTTTAGAAAAATAGGATGAAAGTTGGTAAGAAAAGAAAATGAATCAAAGAGTAGGATTTTATAACAGACTTTGCAGGCTTGAATTTAAAAATAATCAGAATTCAAATTAAAAGAAAGTCAGGATTAGTAAGAAAGGATCTTATTAGAAAGAAAGATTATAACAGATTAGAGTTAGTAAAGGGAGAAGCTGTATTATGCAGAGTTGTTTCTCTGATTAGGGAAAAATGTTTTTCTTTTATAGAAAACAATGAACAAGGTTAGAAGGTGAAAAAAGTGGTATAACAATAAGAGATCACAGTATTTTCAGTCGACTTAAATAATTAAAAGATTGTTTTAAGAGGGGCTATATGAAAGTTCAGGCTGAAGTGTGTTAAAACTTAGTGACCCTAAGGAAGGAAAAAAAAAAAAAAAAACTTCAGTAAGTTGTGATTAATAAATATTTTGTTTTCAATGATCATAGGAAAGAAAACCAGTTCACAATCCTTTAAGGAGTTATATACCTTATATGACTCAAGCTCTTCAAAGAAATTGAAAGGATTTGTGTTACCAAATTAATTTGTGGAAGCCAGAATCATTCTGAATCTAAAGTCAAATAAAAACAAAATTAAAGAAGAAATCTATAAGTCATTCTCCTTAATGAATATAGATGCAAAAATACTTAACAAGTTATTATGGAGCATTTCAAAAAGATTTTGAAAAAGATCATGTCCCAGTAGGTTTAATCTTAGAGATATAAGGATAATTCATCAGATGCAAATCAATAAATGTAATATATCACATAAAAAAGCAAGGTCAAAGATGGTATCAACAGATGCAGAAAAGATATTTAACAAAGTCCATTACCTCATCACAGTAAAACTCCTAAGGAAAACAGATATAGAAGAACTGTATCTGAATATAAAAAAAAAAACTTGTTTTGACAGCTCAATGAGCAACATCATGTTAAAGGATAAAAGTCAAAAGAATTTCATCTAAAATCAGCAGCAAAATAAATTTGCCTGCTATCAATTTTATTCAGCATAGCACTTTAAATATTAGTTAGAGCTATCAGCCCAAAGAAGGGAAAATAAAATGGTATGTATAATTTAATTATAATTAATTTATATGCTTACATAATTATATAATTTAAATAATTTAAATACTCTGTCTTTACTAAATTATATAACTATTACATATAGTTATATTACATATAGTTATATAATTTAACAAAGATATAGTTTAAATTATATCATGTATGACATATCATATATATTATACAATATGTATCACATATACAATTATATAATTATACAATATACAATTATGCTATTTATCAGACTATATAATATAATATAATTTTATATGTAATATATAGAGATAATTTAAATAATTATATATAGGTAGTTTAATAGGCAATTTGAGAAAACAAAACATATTACCCTTATTTATAGATGATATAATACTCTAAATAGAAGACTTAAAGAATTCTATTAAAAGATTCTTTGAATTAATAACCAACTTCACCAATGTAGAAATATACAAAATCAATGCATGCAAATTAATAGCATATATGGGAAGCAATAATAAACTCAATGAAAAGGAAATTATGAAAACAATAGTAACTCCTCATAGAATCAAGAAAAATTACATATATAGAAATTGTCATAACTATATAAGTAAAAGACTTCTACAAAGAAAACTACAATAACCTGAAAACAGAGATTGAAGAAGACTTAGGAAATGGAAGGGATATCATATCTGCTCCTGGATAGGGAGAAAGTAATTCTGTCAAAATAACCACATTCCTAAAACTCTTATGCAGCTTCAGTGTGGTTCCATTTCAAAATCTCGTGAAAATAAGCCTAAAATTTTTATGAAATCAGAAGGCATCCACAATAGTAAACACATCTTAGGTAACAAAGCAGGAGGAATCACAGTCTTGGACCTGACTTCAACATGTACTTCAAAGAACAATGAAAGGGCATGGTGCTGGCAGGAAAACAGACAAGAGGCTCAGAGGAACAGAGTAGAAGATACAGAAAGTCCCCAGACATATTCAACCATGTGATCTTTGGCAAAGGCTCTGTGTTGGTTACTTTTCTCTCTTTTCCGAGGCAAAATAACAACACCAAAAAGCAGGAAGGAAATGTTTGTTTAGCTTACAGTTTGTGGAAGTTTCAAGCCGTATCTCACTGACTTCAAGGCAGATTGGCATGGCTGAGGAGCAATCATTCGTGGTGGTGAAAAGAGCAAAAGGTCCCAAGGGGGAAACACATCTCTTTCCCTCTTTTATATTGTATGCAAGGTACTGCTGCAGGGTGGGTCCAGCACTCACACCACTAAGGCCAGCACTGGACAATGAACAAACCACAAACTCTATATTCAGCCACCTTCAAAAGGCCTGCCTCCTATGACTGCAGGAGGCTTTGGTGGGACTTTCAGACACAAACAATAACAGAGTCCAAAAACAAAAATTGGAGAAGACATAACCTCTTCATTAATGGTGCTGAGAAAATGAATATGTTTGCAGAAAATTGAAAATGGACTCATATCTCTCACAAGATAAACATGAATCAAGTATCTAAACATTAAAACAAAAAACATTGAACATATTGGGGGCTAAAATAAGTAGCACACTGGAGTCATAAGTATAGGAGAAGATTTCCAAAATAGAATCACAGTTGAACAAGGAAAAAAAAAAAAAAAGAGAGAGAGAAGAAGCGACAAATGAGATTGACATCAAATTTAAACAAAAACACTTTTACATAGCAAAGGACTCAGTGGAATGAAAAGGCAATCTACAGAATGGGAAAAAGGCCAAATATTCTTCAAAGGATTTGAATGTATGAAAAAGAATATAAACTGAAATAAAATATAATGGACAAGTAAAAAGAACACACACTTCTCAGAGAAGTGTACATGAACAACAAGTATATGAAATAAGTGTTTAACATTTATGGCCATTAGATAAATGTAAGTTAGTACAAATCTGAAATTCCATCGTATATTAGAAATAATGTAATCATCAAGAAGGAAACAAATACCTGCTGTCAAACATGTAGTGAAAAGGGAAATTTCATACATTGTTAGTGGAAATATAAACTATTCCAAACATCATGGAAAACAATATGATGATTTCCAAAAAGACTAAAATTGGAAATGCCATATTACTCAATTATCCTTCTTCTAGATATGTTTCTCAGAGAACTGAAGACTTTATACTATATTGACACATACATACTAATGTCTATATCAGCTTAATTCATAATAGTTAAATTGTGGAAGCAATATATGTGCCCATGAAAAGGCAACTGGATAAATGCAATGTGGTATCTATATATGATAGACTATTACTAGGCCATAAAGAATGAAAGATTCAAGATATTTGTAGAAAAATGGGTGCACCTAAAATATGTTTGAGTGAAATAAATCAGACACAGAAGCTTAAATACCATATATTATATCTTATTTGAGGAAAGCAAAATACAAAGAATGCAATAAAGAATGAATACAAGGAGACACAGTAGTATGGCCTTTTGAAAATGGGAAGGAGTTCAGGAGATCAAGGGAGAAGTACAGGAAAAAGGTACGGGAAATAAATAGAATAAATACATACCTCATACAGGTCCTAGTAATATAAAAATGTAAATATTATATGTCATATGTAAGAGTTAAGTTTAATAATGTCATCAAGAATAAAAATCAGAAAAATAAGTTTACAGTGGGGGGGTGTTAAGAGAAAAGGAAAGTATTTAAGTGAAGAGACAAGTTATATTATGTGTATGTACCCACTCACTAGGAGAGTGGAAAACTACATGTACTGTAAATATATTCTGTTGCTGCTAATACTGCTTCTTCTTTTGCTGCTGCTATACAACTAGTACTATTACTATTGCTGCTGTTACACTACTACTATCAATTATTATTATAATTTCATTTTTTAAGTTCTATTGTGGACAATGTGCTTTCTCTAATTCTTATTTCAGTGAGTTTTCTGTTTGTGCACAGTAATGCCACTGATTTTTAAAAATTTTATTGAAAGAGACAAAAAAAACAGAAAAAGTACAAGTGATACAGAATTTCAAAAAAATTAACAGTAAGAAATCACTAGTTAATAGATTACTACATATTGTATCTTAGAAATTGTTGTTCAAGTTATAAAATTAAAGCCTCCAAATTGGACATTGAAACAGTGAGAATGCAAACAGTTTTGTTCAATGATAAAAAAACATAGTAATATGGTTATCTGTATTACACACTTAAATATACATGCAATTATATCCTTTAGAGCAATTTATTTTCCTCTCCTTTTTTTACAATAACAATGATACATTTTGGATTTTATTACTCTCACAGTTCTTCTTACTTAATACTACTGATTTTTGAGTGTTGACTTTGTATACAGATACACTATTGGACTTGGATATTAATTCTAGAAGTTTTTGAGTGGAGTTTTTGGGGTCTTCTTTGTAAAAATTATGTCATCTACAAATAATGATGACTCAAATTCTTCCTTTCCTATCCTTATTCCTTTTTTTTTTTCTTGCTTTATTCTTCTGTTTAGTGTTTCTGGAGCTATATTGATAGGAGTGGTGACAGTGGGCATCTTTGTCTTTTTTCCTGATTTTAGAGTAAAAATTTTTCATTTTTATCTGTTTCATATTATGTCAGCTGTTGGTTTGCCATAGGTGGCTTTTATCAGATTGAGAAAAAGATAATTTATTCTTATTTTCTGTAGAGCCTTAATCGTGAATGAATGTTGGATTTTATCAAAAGCTTTTTAAGTATATATTGAGATGATCATGTGATTTTTTTCCCTTTGGCTCTGTTATCATGGTGTACTATTTTTATTGATTAGCATATATGAACCACAAGAATCCTTGCATTCCTGTGATGAATCCTACTTGATCATGGTATATAATCTTGATTTTCTGTCTACAGTTTGTTAATATCTTTAGTATTTTTGTGTCTGTGTTCATTAGGGAAATTGATCTGTTATACTTTTTTGATTGTATCTTTCTCTGATTTTGATATCTGAGTAATTTTTTCCTCCAGGAATGAGAGTGAATCGTGCCTTTTTCAATTTCATTAAAATTTTAGGAGTATTGGCATTAAATTTTCTCTAAATTTTTTTGAAGCAGTCATCTCTAAATTCATTAGAAGCTAGAATTTTCTTTTTTGGTAAGGTATTGGTTATGTTTTAAATTTTATTATTTGATATTGAGTTATTCAGAGTTGTTGTTAATTTTGACTCTGCTTTGATAGTTCATAGGTTCTAGGAATCCATTCCTTTCTTCTGCATTTTTCAACTCATGTCAGTAAAAATTTTTGAAGTAGATATTGATGATTTTCTGAATTCCCACATGGTCGGTTATAATGATATGACACTTTTCATTCTTCATTGCATGAATTTGAGTTTTTCTTTCCTTTGATAAGATTATCTAGGCCTTTATCTATTTTATTTATTATTTTACAGAACCGACTTTTCAATTCATTAATTCTTTGTATTGTTTTTTAGTCTCAGTTTGCATTATTTCCCCCCTGATCTTTATAATATCCTTTCTTTTATGGTCTTTGGGCTTAATTGCTCCTCTTTACCTAGAAATTTGAGGTGCAGCATTAGGTACTTTGTTTGTGTTCACTGTGTTTTCCTGTTGTGAGAATTCACAGTTATATATTTTCTTCTTTCTGATTTTGTTGCATCCCACAAGTTTTGGTAAATTGTGCTTTCATTTTCATTACATTGTAGATAATGTTTAACTTGTTCTTTACTTTCATTTGTGACCTATTCATTGTTCAGAAGGGTGTTATTTAATTTCAGTGCATTTATGGAGTTTTGTGGGGAGGGTTGGTCATAATTTTAAATTATATTGCATTATAGTCAGATAATTTACATTAGATAATTACAATGCCTTTACATTTACCTACGCTTGTTCTACATGTTAGCATATTGTATACTATAGAGCATGTCTCGTGTGTGGCTAACAAGATTGTATATTTTGATGATGCTTGGTGGAACACTCTATAAAATCTAGTAAGTCTGTGCATGTGTTTGGTACAGTCCTGTTAGTTCTTTGTTGATTATTTGACTAGTCGATCTACTCCTTTGTGATAATGGGCTATTAAAGTCCCTCATTACAATTGTGTTATTGCTTAGAATTATTGTGTGATTTTTCTTGTGGTTAGCCAGGGGTTATGGATTTTGAGCAGTAAGGTCTCAGAAGTAAAATGCCATCTTTATCAACTCATAGTAAGCTTGATCACCTGATTTACATAGTTTTTGTAATCAGTTTTCTTCATTGTAAACTTTGTCTTTTTATTTTCTTCCCATTTGTTCCTGTATTCTTTGGAGATAACACTACTATTTATATCCCATACTTCAGAAGTGCTTCCTCTCCTTGAGAGAAGGATATTTATATGAATTATTTGAAATCCTTCTGTAAGAAAGATTTGTCTTTCCTCAGTTATCTGTTCAGACATTTATATATTTGTAATAATAGATACATTTATATCAGTGGATATGTTTTTTATACTTTGCATTATAATCACATACTACTTTCCTGATGTTCTTGCTTAAATTGCCCCAGTTTGATCACTCGGCCACTTAAAGTGACTTTTGTGTCCCTCTGACATACTCCCATAAATATGACTTTTGAGGAGTAAGGTCACAGAGGGAAAGTGTCATTTCATCACATCGTATCAAGGGTACATTCTTGATAATGTAGATATACATCTGTATAGGTATTTTTTTACTTGTTTTTATTTTCTAGCACTAGAAAGTACTCAAGGCACAGGTTATGTGTTTTTTATACCAGTCTTTTAATCAGCCGTGTTTTGAATGAGCTCTGGTTCCTTTTATTATAAACCAAGAGCTCAATAGGGTGTTAATGGGTTTCTTATGTCTAGGCCCTCTCACCTCAGAGGAGAGAAATATTTGCTTATAACATGTATAAATGCACAGATTTATAAATATTTGTAAATATCACTATATTAAAATCAGTAGGAATTTATATATTTCCAACTCTAGTCCATTGCCACATGGATCATTCTGTTCACCTTTCCTTGCATTGTCTGTCAACTCCACTCCAATAGTGACAAATTCACTTCCCAATACCTGTGATTAACTTTTCAATTCCAATCTATATGTACAGCATTTTCAGAATCATAAATACTTTCCCAAGGATTTATAATTAAGGTCAGCACCTTTTCTGCCCAATGCTTTAGTAAAATCATTTATATATTTGTAGTAGTTACATTCTCCTTACTGAATTCCTTACTGACTTCCTAAATTGTTTTTTTTTTTTTTTAATTTGTATATGTTAAGTTTCATTCTTTACTCTTTAAAATTATATGGGTTTTAACAAACGTGCAACATGTATATATATATAATATTTGTCTTGTGTAGTTAGGTGCTTCCAAATTTGGTGCATGTATATTCATGATAGTTATCTCTTTCCCTTGAAATTTTCCCCCTAACAAACATATTGTGACCTTCTTTACCTCTATTGATCATTCTTGGTTTGAAGCTCATTTTTTCTATAAGCAATGCAGCTATTTACCTGTACTTTTGTATGGTTCCTCCTGTATGAACTATTGTTTTATATCTTTTGATGTTTTAATTTATGAATTTCTGCATGAGAAATACTTCAAAGAATCAACAACTGGGATCTGATTCTATTAACAGGTTTTATATTTCAAAATGAATCAGCGAGGAGTAAAAACAAAATCACAGATTAGGAAAACATTTTAGCCAGCTGTACCTCAGACAAACAACTTCTGTCTGGAACACACAAGGAACTGAAAAAAGCAGATCTCTAAATTCAAAGACTGAATCAAAAAAAATGTACATCTGAGATAAATACATACTTCTCAGATAAAGAAATACAAATGGAAAATTAATATATGTAAAATATTCAACATCATTAGTTGTCTGAGAGATGCCAATTGAAACAACACTGAAGCTCCATCTCATCTCCAAAAGAAGGGCTATCATCAAGAAACTAATGAAAAATATTGCTGGAGGAGCTGTGTGGAAAATAATTCCACTGCTGGTAGAAGTGTTACAATGGTGTTATTGCTGTGGAAATCATTATGGAAATTCCTCAGAAAACTAGGATTAGAAGTCCATTCCACCAAGATATTCCCCTTCTGGGTATATTTCTAGAAGAATTAAAAACATATCACAAAGATATATGTGCATCCACATTTATAGCAGTGCCAGTTATAATAGCTAAATCTTGGAAACAGCCCAAATGTTCATCAGCAGAAGAATGGATAAAACATATGTGGTATTTTTATATAATACAGTACTAGTCAGTTATAAAGAATGGTAAAGTTGTGTCTTTTATTGACTCAACTAGAGACCATACGCATAAATGAAATAAATTAAACTTTCATGTGTAAGCATCAAGTTTGTCTAGGGGAAGAGAAATTAAGTACAAAATCTTTAGTGGATATTGAGAAATGGAAAGATACTGCTCAAAATTGAAAAAAAAAACAATTGGAATGGGAAAAGGAGAAAAGAATAAAGGAAAAAGTAAAATATATATGGTAACTAACATAATTTTACTACTAATATCTTTTTGCTCATTGAATAGATTGGTCTGTACTTATATTGGATGATTGACTTTGCATGCATTAATTTTGAAATCTGAGCAAGCATTTTGAAGACAGTACACAATATATTAGCTATTGTCCATTTCTTACTACCGTGTTTTGAAATTCTTTATCATTGTTTTTATTTTTTCTTTCCTTAAAATAAAATAAAAAACAATGTCATATAATGTATGTTTCTCATATCTCTATCTATCTATCTATCTATCTATCTATCTATCTATCTATCTATCTATATTGCTTTTTGGTACCGGGGCTTAAACTCAAGAACTTGTACTTACCAGGCAAGCGCTTATGCGCTCAGCTAGATCTCCAGCCCATCTCTTATATTTTGTAAAACATCAAATAGTCTAATATTCTTCCAAATTCTAAAAACCTTTTTTAAGATTTAAAGTATATTTTTAAAGTTGTAGTGTAAGGGACTGGAGATTTAACTCAGTGGCACCTGCCTGGCAACACAAGGTCATGAGTTCAATCCCCACTACCAAAGAAAGAAAGAAAGAAAGTTGTAGTGTAGTCATCCAACTATATTACTAAGAAGAATTTATATGACATGGAAAAAAATGTCAGTCATGCCAAGAAAATAATACAGTGTTACACAGAGATGATGAAATTCTTTTATGATATTTACATGTTTACTTAAAATTATATTTCCATGATCTTGTGAGAACTCAGCTATGAAAATGAGCTAGATCTATTTTCAGAATAACCCTCTCTTATTAATAATCAATCTCCAAATACTGACCAACATGGTGATCTGACCAGTAAGTTGATTCCTTGAGTTGTTACACAACATTATGAAACTCTACGCCAATTGAAAAATATCTAAAACTTTGAAAATATTTTTGCTTATGCATTCTGTTTTTGTTTTGGGATCACATATACATATGTGTGTGTGTATATATATATACACACACACACTATTCAGAGTATGAATATTATCAAATTTTAGTTACCTATATCAATAATATTTTATTATTAGTGCTTATTCCATTACTAGCACTGTAGTAAATGAGTAGTTGTCACTTCTTAACAGAACTATACAACAGTTTTTAAAGTATTTTATAGAAAATATGGAAATTATTATGAACAGTGAAGCAAACTGAGTAGTTTAAAGTAACTTTGGCATGTCAAAACTAGTTATTATTAAATAAAACGTTAAAAGTTTAACAGTGATGCTAAATATAATATACTATTTTGCTGAATTTTATCCTTGAAATATTTAAATATTTTGAAGAATAATAAAATTGACATTTGCAATTTAAAAACTATTTTGTATTCAAAATAGAATTGATTTAAAATACTTTAATTCTTTTAGCACTAATTTCTTTTCATTATCTGCCTTGACAAATTTGTTAATTTTTTGAAATGCGTTCTCACATATTTTCTGGCAGTTACACATTTTGTAGATTTGAATAGTTAGTATCATCAAGTATGATTTTGAAATTCATAGCCATAAAGTATTAATTAAATTTATAAATGAAATTTATAGATGAAATTTATAAATAAATTTTATTAAATTTATAAATTAAAATTATAAATGAAATTATGAAATATAAGTCAAATAATTTGAATTTTAATATTTAAAAATATTAAGTCAATTTTGCCAACTAAAGTATTAAATTTCTGCTTCAACAAATGACAACTTCAAAGGTTATGAAAGAAAAGGTATAGTATATTTTCCAATCTATATATTTGTAATGTAAAGAGACATTTCTACATAAGAACAAACCTCAGAAGATATTATACTATTAAATTTAACTTCATCAAAATAAATATTTTTTTATGGTGAAAAAAGCAAATTTCAAGGGTTGAGGATTAAGTTCAGTGTATAAGTGCCTGGTTGGCAAGTGTAAGGTCAGGAGTTCAATCCCTGGTACAAATAAAATAAAATAAAAAACAAAATGTAAACATCAAAATTAGAAAGATATACAACTATATAAATTAAAATTTATTAAAGTTCTATGATGTATTTGTTATACATTAGCAAAACACATTAAATGTATAGCAAAGTGTAGAAAAAGAAAAAGAATAATTTTTCCTGATACAAAAATTCATAATTAGTTGTATATGAAAATGTACTAAATGTTTACAGTTGAAAAATGCAAAAACAAAATACAGAAGTAGCATTATATATCAAAGCTATTAAGAATCTAAAATTTAATTCACAATGGTAGTGAAAATATGTGTAATATTAACCACTTTGGAAGATAACTTGATTATATTTGCCAGTCATTAAATAAATATGAATGAGCTGAGGCTATAGTTTAGTGGCATAAGTGCCTGCCTGGTAAGCACAAGTTCCTGAGTTCAATTCCCAACACGAAAAAAGAAGAAAATGTAACTTTTGAGTCAGCATTTAAGCTTCCACAGCTTTCCATTAGAGACACATGTTGAAATATGCAGGAAACAATTAAATATAAATATAAAAAAACATACTTGATAAAGAAACAGCAAAACATCCCTCTACAACAAATAATTAAGGCAATATGTGGAATCCTGGTAATGTGATGTTGCAGCACTAGAAGCATATTATTTTGGTAATCTGCCCAGATTCCTCTTGACAACCAGATAAACTCATCCCTCCAGGTTCTGTGAATACAAACCACTAACTGCTTTAGAATTACAAATAACTTTGTTTCCAGGAAATTTGCTTCTGTAATAGTAATCACTTCACTTGGGAGATTATGTTTTCTTCTGGGAGTTACAAAGACACAACCAGTTAGTGAGACACCATTGCAAAATATAACCCTCTGATTTGAAGAAGAGGTAACACTGGTGCTTTCAAGATTATACTCCAGAACTCCCCATGAGGCCAGACTTAGGGTGGACCTCAGTGTAAACCACCAGTTTCCTTCTTCCCAGACCTTAAAATAGTTTATTGTCTCACAAATTTCTTGATAGTAATTTTCCAATAACTCATTTGCATAACATTGCTAACTTTAATCTCTATTTCTTGGAAAACTTAAGTAAAGCATACCAAAATATAGATCTTAGTGTATTATTATTCATCAGTCACTGAGGATATTGAGTGACATGGAGCATTCTAAAATAATCTTAAAATTTTAGAAAAACAATAATATGAATGCACAAATATTGATGTTGCTTGTATGTGAATGTCTAAACAACTTTATAAAGGTTGTCTATGCAAATAGTGACTGTGAAAATTGCACACTATATATATTTAATGTAGCAAGTTATATATATATATATATATATATATATATATATATATATATTTGCATTTTTATAGTAGGGACATTTTATAATATAAAGGTACTACATTTTAAATTTTGTAAACTCAGCTTCAGTGGAAGTATGAGATACTTTGTGCAAATTAATAAAACATTTTAGGTATTTCTTAAAATATAGTAACATTTAAATACAATTTCAGATAAAATATGTATATTGCTCATTTGTATAAAAGACACATATCTACTCCTTGAAAATTTTGGAGATGAATAATTATTATGAATAATTATAAAATTCATAAAATTTTGTTAGACCATAATAAACATTTACTTCATTAACATGAAGACAGAATGAATCAATTAGAACATAATTTTCTAACTTTCTATTGCATTTTTAATTTTTTTAAAATTTTATTTAAAGTAAACAAAAGAGTAGAGTTGTACAAGTAATACAGAATTTAAAAAAATAAACAATAAGAAATCACTAGTTAATAGATTACATATTGCCATTTTAGAAATATTTGTTCAAGTTACAAAATTAAAGCATACAATGTGGACAGTCAAACAGTGAGACTGCAAACAGTTGTGTTCAATGATCCAACTAAAACAGTAATATGGTCATCTATCTTACACACCTAAACACACTTGCAGTTGTGTCCATTGCAATTTTTAAAAGGTGTTTGTGTTTATTTTTAAGTCTTTCTTTAGGGTGGTGGGTTCTTTAAGTATATCATTATAAAAGTTAAAATGTGAACTCTAGAGATTTTAAAGTACTTGGAAGATCAGATATCAAGAATTTTATGAAGATAATTTTGACAAATTTATTCCTATTCTATAAATGGATATATCAGCAATTAAAATGGATTATGAAAAGGCATAATTGTTAACTGTCTTACTTAAATTTAGTGCCTATTGCTCTTTATGCTTTTTTTCAGCCTGCTTCCCGTATTAACTCTGAGAAGCCGAAACTAATTTCTAAAAATATAATTTTGGTTATTGTAGCTTCAGATAATAGTTGATGACAGAGTCAATATTCCGCTCTTCATTTGGTCAAGCTACATAAAACTACCCAGATATTTCATCATGTTAACATTACAATTGTATTCGACACAAAGAATAGAAAAGAATGAATTTACTCTTATAACTGTAATATCATAGAATGTCATGTTTTTATAGGAAATATTATTATGTTTATCACAAAGACATCCAAGCATTATATATATTTTAAGAGACCTAATGTTTATAGAAACTAAATTGATCATTTTTAATGAGTTAATTTTCAAGCCTATAAAATAAGAATTTCTGTTATTTATACACACATAACTAAATTGAACTTGAGCATAATATTATATATGCATTGTTCTGAATCTTATTGCAGAAATATCACATATTATCAATATAAATGTTTGTACATCTATTCTGATTATGTAAGATTATACAAGAACTTATTAAGATATATTTTAATATTTTCATCACAGAGAATGTTGCCAATGCTTATGTTATATTTAAAACTGTTAAATTAATATTGATAAATTTGAGTTAAATTGATGAGTAAAACATTCATGTACTGTCACTAAAAGTTTATTTTTCACAGTGGTAAATGGACATTACTAGGCAAATGGCCATAGTACAAAATATAAAATGTAAACAATATCTCTAAAGAAAGTATAGAAAAAAGGTAAATAATTTCAACAAAGAAAGAGTAGAAAGAGGCATAGAGATTTCCCTAACATAGTCCTAAAATATTATGGAAGGATAGGGGAGATCAGAAATACTGTCTTGTTTTCTGCTTGTGTTCACAGATCTCAAACTGTCCAGATTTGCTATTTTCATCAGATTTGCTATTTTCATCTGAAATGATAATTTGAGCAATGGTGGTAAACATATTATTCCTCCTTTTTCTACTCTTATTTCTGTGAAAGTGCCAAAAATACCCACAAGACTGCACCAATAACTCTTCAAAGAATTAGAAGGCTATAAAAGTTTTGAAAATAAGTGATTTCCATAATCACTTTCATATTTCAAACATCTTCAGTTAAATTAAATCAGTGTTTATATATATTGTAGATATTATTTCAATATATGGTTTTCAAAATTCAGTATAGATAAGTATGCATACATTCATGTACTTACACACATACACACAAATACATGCACTCATGCATATGCTTATTATATGTTGTAATGATAAATGCCAAACTCACAAAAGTCAACTATATTTCTTACATGATTCTGTGAACTTCAAGTGACAATTTTCAGGCAATTTCAGATCAAATTATTTCATTAAATCATTATATGAAACATATTTGCCAAACAGTATATCCTAAAATTTCCATTATTCTATAATATTTTTGTAGAACCCATAATAAAATTTGAAGCATAGTTGCAAAAGCTGATTTTGCAAATGAGAGAGAAAAGATTTATTTGAACTCAGTTCTGTATTTTCAGCATGAAGAAAAAAAGCATATAGTTTGGTTGACACATACATTTTTATTAAACTTGTAATAGATGCTTACCAGGCATTACTAAACTGTTTAATTGCAATATGATTTATAAGTTTATGATAGAATGAAATATTGTGAAAAATAAAATTGAGCTTCAATGGAGATATCATAAAATATTTTAATTATTCTTTTTACTAATTTATTCTTACTTGTATCAGTGTCACAGATTTAGAGTTCTGCTGCCAACACAAAAATCTATATTTAAATTCTATTTTTGTATTAGTAACATAAAAACAATTATTTAGCTTTATAATCCAGGAAAAATCAATTTGAAGTTATTTGGATATTTGCATGACACAAAGTTATGCATGAAACTATATATATATATATATATATATATATATATATAGTATTTCATTCATCCATCACATAATGATACGTTTGTTGAAAAAAATTTATATATCTTTCCAAAAGATTAAGTATTCTTGAATAACTGTTCCTAGAATTATTAAATGTACTTATTTAAATAAACTCTATGTATGCCTACATATGGCATTAAATCACATTATTATATAAACAGTATGAAAATATGAGTATAAAATATTTCATTTGTGATATTTTTAAAAATAATTTATATATATATATTATCCTAGAGCTCTACTAGATTATTATTTAACAGAATAAAATGCTTAATATATATTAATGTACTTGTTGTATGAAAAATCTGAGCACATGAATTTTGACTAGCCCACATGACATAGGATGTTATGCTGTTAGTGCTTTTCCAATATTCTCTAGGACAGTTTTATTAATTTACTATACTTTGGCTACTAGTATGATTTTCTCCCCAAGAGCAACCTCTAGATTTGGCTGGAAAGCTACCTGCATTTTAATGAGAAACACTTTGTTGTGTGAGAAACCTGAGAATTTATGTTTTCCCATGCACAGATTTTAAAAAGTCACTAGTGAGTGTAGTAGTGCAAAACTCCTGTAATCTTTTCTGTAATTGATACAACTCAGCAGTCATATACACTACTCTTAGAATTTTCCTTCATGGTGAAGTTTAAGTTAACTTTTGGGGAACTGTGCTTAACAGAACAGACTTTTTGTCTTGTTGAGCTACTTCATTACCAGTGCCTTTATTTTTTATTTTACAAAGATTAAGATAAAAGAGGACATAACAAAACAGATCAGAACAGCACAATTTAAGCAACATAGTATTTCACCACAAGATAACCTGACATAACAGTAGCTGACATAGTGTCTCATAGTATTACAGGGCATTCAGAACCAACTAACAGGAAGTGAACAATGATTACTATATTATCTCCTTGTCCATAAAAGTTTTATTTATACTATCACATATAACAAAATCCAATAGGATTTAACATGATAGAACCAATGGAGACAGAAAAAAAAAAGCACAGTAGGACTTAAACACAAGATATTAAATCAGCACAGGCTATTATAATGTCTTGTTTACTTCAAAATAGCTGTTTGTGCCATAGCAGACAACAAAATCAAACTACAAAGAATAAAACCATTCCAGCTAATGAATGAAAACATGATAAAGCTTTAAAGCAGCATAATGGGGAATCATGATTCCCATATACTGTTATGCATTCTTACCATTTCTTACACTAGAGGGACTATACAGTATTTATACATGTGAATTTGATTTATTTTGCTTATGAGTATGCTCTCAAGCTGTGTCTGTTTATTTATAAATGTTTCAAAGTGATCATTTTTATAGCTGAGTAGTACTCCACTGTATAAAAATACCACAACTTTTTTATACATTCCTCAGTTAATGGACACTTAGGTTATTTCCAAGATCTAACTATTACAAATTGTGCTGCAATAAACATGGGTGCACATATATCACTCTGGTATGATGTTCTCAGTTCTTCTGGGAATATGCCTAAACGTGGAATAGCTGGAACAAATGGCACTTCCAATCCTAGCTTTTTGAGGAATCTTCAGACTGACCTCCACAGTGGTTTCACCACTCTATACTCCCTTCAGCAGTGCAGGAGAGTTCCGTTTTCCCCACAGCCTCTCCAGCAATTGTTGTTGGTAGTTTTGATCCTGTCCATTCTTGCTGGAGCGACATGGAATCTCAGTGTGGTTTTAATTTACATTTCACTAATGAGTAATCATGATGAACAATTTTTTATATCTTTATTTGACATTTGTGTTTCTTCATCTGAGAATTGTGTATTCATCTCAGACGCCAATTTTTGGATTGGCTTTTTGAAATTTGGTGTCTGATTTTTTAAATGCTTTATATGTTTAGAAAGAAGTCCTTTGTCTTAGGGACAGTTCATGAAGATTTTTGCTGTTTTAGGGACAGTTCACACAGATTTTTACCAGTTTGTAGGTTTTATTTTCACTATGCTACAGATTTCTTTTGACATGCAGAAACTTTTTAATAAGATGTGATCCTAGTTATTGATTCTGGGAAGTATTTTTGATGCACTTTGATTCCTATTCATGGTTTCTTAACCTACCCATGTGTCTTCAAGATTTTTACTCAAATTGTCTTCCATACAGATTTAGTGTTTCTGTTTTAATATTCAGATCTTTGATTCACTTAGATTTTAATTTAGTACATGGTGATAAGCATGGGTGTATTTTTAATTTTTGGCATAGGGAGAGCCAGATGTTCCAGCACCATTTATTAAAGACACTGTCATTCTTCCAATGAATAAGTTTGGCCCCATTATCAAAGATAAGTTGGTTCAGAGTTATTTTTTACAGTTGTGATGGCATCTTCTGATCTATTCCATTGGTCTTCAGCTCTGTTTTTATTCCAGTATCATGTTGATTTTATTACAGTTGCTTTGTAGTATAACCTCAAGCCAGGGATTGTGATGCTTCCTGCCTTGCCTTTGCTGCTTAGAATTGTCTTTGCTATTATAGGTCTCTTCTGGTTCCAGATGAATTTTAGGATTTTTTTCTCCAGATCTTTGTGATATGTTGATGGTATTTTTATTGGGATTGTATTGAATCTGTATAACAGTTTTGGGAGAATGGTTATTTTCACAATACGTACTCTTCCTATCCATGAGCAAGGGATTTATTTCCATTTTTTGAGATGCTCTTCAATTTATTTTCTCAAGACATTATAATTTTCCCTTCATTGATCTTTCACTTCTTTCATGATATTAATTCCTAAGTATTTCCTTTTTTTGGATGCTAGTGTGAAGGATTTGGCTTTTCTTGTTTCTCTTTCAGTGATTTTGTTGTTAGTGTACAGAAATAATATAGGTATTTGAATATTGATATATTTATCCAGCTACATTGTTGAATTTATTTATTTTATCTAGGAGACTTTCAATGGAGTTTTGGGGGTCTTTTATGTCGAGTATCATATCATCTACAAATAATGATAATTTGACTTCTTCTTTTCCTATCTTTACCCCTTTTATTTCCTTCTCTTGTCTAATTGCTCTGGCTAGTATTTCCAGTACTCTGTTGAATAGGAGTGGTGATAAGGGACATCCTTGTCTTGTGCCTGATTTTAAGGTAAATGATGGTTTGTCATAGATGGCCTTTATCATATTGAGGTAAAGCCATCTCTTCTAATTATCTTTAAGATTCTTATCATGAATGAATGTTGGACCTTATAAAAAGCTTTTTCTGCTTCAATAGAAATGGTCATGTGAGTCTTACTTTTGATGACTTGCTATATCCTGTTTGCCAATATTTTACTGAGGATTTTGTATATGTTTGTTTTTTTGTATATGTGTTTTGCATATGTGGTCATTAGGGAGATTGGCGTGTACATCTCTTTTTTAGTTGAGTAGTTTTCAGGTTTTGATACTAGAGTAACATTTCCTTCCAGGAATGACTTAGGAAGGATTGCTGCCCTTTCAATTCCATTGAACAGTTTGAAGAGTGTTTGCCTTAAGTCTTCTTTCTATTTCTTGTAGAATTCCACAGTAAATCCATCTGGGCCTGGATTCTTCTTTGCAGGTAAGGACTTAATTCCATTTTTAATTTAATTAATAGAATTTGAGATATTCAGCAGTTTTACATCTTCTTGACCTAGCTTTGGTAATTCACATGTTTCTAGGAATCTGTCCATTACTTCTGTGTTATCAAACCTATACGTGTAGAGTTTTTCAAAACAGGTGTTGATGATTTTCTGTATTTCTACAGAGTCTGTAGTTATTTTGCCTTTTTCATTTGTTACTGTATGAATTTGAGCCTTTATTCCCTGTTTAATAAGGTTGCCTAGGGCCTTGTTAACTTTATTTAATCTTTCAAAGTACCAACTCCTTGATTTATTGATTCTTTGGATTGTTTGCTTAGTCTCTATTGCATTTATTCCTGCTCCAATTTTTACAATTTCCTTCCTTCTTTTGGCTTTGGGTTGACTTGCTCTTCCTTTTCTAGATGTTTGAGGTGTAGCATCAGGTTATTTCCTGTACTCTTCTCTTTACCTAATATGGGAACTCAGTGCAATAAATTTTCCTCTGAGGGCTGCTTTCATTGAATCCCACATATTCAGGTATGTCGCATTTGTATTTTCCTTTGCTTGTCTGTATTGTTTAATTTGTTCTTTAATTTCCCCTGTGACCCACTGATTTCTCAAGAGTGCGTTATGCAATTTTTGTGTTTGTGGGATTTTTGCAGTTTCCTTTATCATTAATTTGTAGTTTCATTGCACTATGATCTGATAACATGCATGGGACAATTTCAACTCTTTGTATTTATTTAAGTATGTTCTGTGGGCTAGTATATGGTCTGTTTTAGAGACTGTCCCATGCACTTTTGAGAAGAATGTACATTCTAAAGTTGTGTGGAACACTCTGTATATGTCTATCAAGTCCATTTGTTCACAGATGTGATCCGGTTCTATTATTTCTTTGGCGATTTTCTGACTGGTTGATCTGTCCCTTGGTATCAATGTTGTGTTTAGGTCTCCTGTTATAATTGTGTTATTTCTTATTTGATTTTGAATTTCTATTAACATTTGCTTTGTATAACTGAGTGCTCTAGAATTTGGTGCATTTATATTTAAGATTGTTATCTCTTCCTCTTGAAAGTTTCCCCTAACTAGTATGTAATGACTTTCTTTAACTCTTCTGATCATTCTCGGTTTGATGTTCACATTGTCTGCAAACAGAATAACTAACCTCACTTTTTGAGGGGTTCCTGTTGCATGTAGTGTTGTTTTCCATCCTTTGACTTTCAGTCTGTGAGTTTCCTTTGAAGTTAGATGAGTTTCTTGTAGATAGCATATGGTTGGATATTATTTCTTGATCCATTCTTCCAGTCTTTTTCTTTTAATTGGTGAATTGAGACCATGTACATTAATTGTTGTAACTGTTATGTATTGGTTTATTGTTGACATGTTTTTTTTTTCTGCTGTTTAATGTCTTCTTTATCTTTCCATTCTGTTTAATGTCTTCTTTAATTCATGGTTTTTTCCAAGTGTGTCTAAACCACCTGTCAGTATTATTGGCAGGCTTGGCATGGTGATAATGGAGTTCATCAGGTGTTCTTTGTCATGGAAATATCTTATTTCTCCATCTTTTTTGAAGGGTACATTGGTAGTTTGGAAATCATTTTCCTTTAAGATCTGAAATACTTCACTCCATGCTCTTCTTGACTTCATTTTTTTTTTTGTTTGTTTGTTTGCTGAGAAGTCTGTTATGATTCTGATAGGTTTTACTTTATAGGTGATCTGTCCTTTCTCTCTAACAACTTTTAATATTCTAGTATTATGTTGGATTTCTGGGATGATGATTATTATACATCTGGGTGTAGTTTTATTTTGGTTATGGCTATTTAGAGCTCTATTTGCTTCACTAATCCTAATGTGAGTTTCCATTCTCATGTTTGGGAAATTTTCAGCTATTACTTTTCTAAATATCCTCTTGATATCACTTGTGTTATCCCCTTCTTTTTCATGTATCCCTTTCAATCTTATGTTGTTTTTCTTTGCATCATCTTGCAGCTGTTGAATTGTTATTTCCTGATTCCTGGTTATTTTGAAAAGATCTTTCTTTCCTGTTCAATAGCTGCAATCTTGTCTTTGAGGTCTGAATTTCTATCTTCACTTTTGTTGAGATCTTTTTGACAACTTTCAATAGATTTTTGATTTCCTGCATATCTCTTTGCATCTGCTTTATGTATTCTGTTTGTTTCTTGTATTGTTCATCCAGTGATTCTATCTTTTTGTATTTTTCATCCAATTTTTAAATATTGTCTTCTTTAGATGTTTTCAGTATCTCTTTCTTTACTTTTATCATTTCTTCTTTTACCTGTGGGATTATTTCTACTTTTACTTCCTTTAATGCTTTCTAGAGTAGCCTCTTTATTTCATTTGCTATTATTTAATGTATTTCATGTGTATAGTATATATTTTCTTCTATATACAAAGCTCATAATCTTTCTCGAGATGGGCTGGAAGTTTGAGATTACATTTTGGTCTTTCATTTTGTCATTTTCTTATATTTCTCTAAGTGTGGTTCCAATGCTACCCCTGGGTCTGTTGGGAACCATCTATTATGGCCTCGGTTCCTAGGACTGAATGGAGGTTCCTGATCATGGTCCAGTCAGGCTCAAAGGAGCTCCTGTGCCACCTCCAGTATACCAGGAAGCTGGACAGGCACCTATCTACTGTGAATGATGTCCCAATCCCCCACCTGGACAAGCACCAATGCTCTGTTACTCACTTTCTCTGCCTTCAACTCCTTTGTTTAAAGAAGGTCACTGGTTGTAATCTAGTCAGACCGCAAAACCTCTCACAAAGCCTAGTCTAGTCTAGGTGGCTAGAAGCTGGGCAAGTTCTTTCCCACTGGGAGTGATGATCTTAAACTCTCCTAGGGCTCAGGATGATGCACAGATATTCACCTCCAGCCCTCCAGTTCCCCATATTGAGAGAAGTTCACTGTGCGTGGCCCAGTCGAGCCTGAAACCTGCAGAGCCAGTCAAGTGTGGCTGAAAGTTGGGCAGTTACTGGACCACTGGGAGCGAAGATCTTAAATTCTTCAAGGGTTTGGGATGGTGTGTCGACACTCACCTCTGGCTGCCAAGTTCCCCAGATTGAGAGAGGATCACTTGGAGTGGCCCAGGCAGGCCAGAGACCTGCAGAGCTCTATGAGTATGACTCCTCCCACCCAGTTCCCTGGATTGATAGAGGGTCACTGCGGGTGTCCTAGGGAGCCCCAAAATCTGTGGAGCTAGTTGAGTGTAGCTGGAAACTGGGAGGTTTCTTGACCACTGGGAACAATGATGTTAAACTTCTGGGGCTCAGGACGGTGTTTGATCACTCCCCTCCAGCAGCCAAGTTCCCTGCATTGAGAGAAGGTCACCAGAGGTGGCGCAGGCATGCCCAAAACCTGCAGAGGCAGTTGAATGTGGCTGGAAGCTCAGCGGGTCCTTGACCACTGGGAATGATGATCTTAAACTCCTGGGGCTCAGGATCATGTGCAGACACTCACCTCTGGCCGCCCAATTCTGCTGATAGAGAGAGGGTCCCAGTTAATTCTTTTTATGAACCCATTTCACTCAATCTTCATTTTGGTGTCTGTTTCTAGAAAAGTTGCAGTTATGAAAAAAAAATGATCAAACGAAAGTTATGAAAAAAATGATCAAACAAATGATCAAATGAAAGCACAAGCTGTTCTTTTTGGTAAACTAACAGAGATTAGTAGTATAGTTATCTATTATATATATATATATATATATATACATATATGTGTGTGTGTGTACACCTCTATACATGTAATCTTTCCCTTATTCCTTTTCTCCTTTTCCCATGTCCCAGTTTTTCTTTCCTTTTGATCACTTTCTTTCCCTTTCACTATCACAATATTATAGCTTGTGGATCGTATCATTCTTTTTGTTTTTAAAAAATTATATAGGATGAAATATTACTCAGCTGTAAAGGATAACATTGAGGCTTTTATAGGTAAATTGAGGCAACTTGAGGCCATACTCATAAGTGAAGTAAATCTAACTCATATTTGTAAATATTGTATTGTTTCCCTAGCATAAAAAAGAAAAACCAGAATCCTCAGTTTGTTATAAGACAGTTGAATGTTTAGTGATTTTCAGCTTTATTTCATTAATCTAGTACTTCAATACATTTTAAAATTTGATCTTTTTTTAAAGAAAGAATTCTTCAGCCTTTTTTCTACTATGATTCCTTTATAACTTGCCCTCACTATTAGTATTTATTATTTTAAAAATTTTCATAGCAAATTTTTTAAGCTGAAAAGTGCCATATAATGGTTCCATTTAACCTGGGTTACTGAGCATAGGGTTGTAATATTCTGCAAAACATCACATAGAAGGTAAGCATTCAGTAGCCTAGCAAGGAAGTTACATAATACATTAAGTCATTGAAAGGTGGAAAATAAGAATCTTAACATATTATACATCTAAAAAGATCACAAACCATTTATTCAAGAAACATTTTATAATGTTATAGGGAATAGAAATTATCAACACATTTAATATGGACATAAGGCTACATTTTAATTGACGGATACTGTCATTTACATACTTATTTCCTTGTGAGATGAAAAGCTTTTGTACTTCTCTTTCACATGTTGAAATCTTAATTATTTAAATGAAATAAGTAGGGGCTAGAGTCATCTGAAAATGACTAAGGTGGCAGATGTGTGATTAGAAATGGAACACATAAAATAGGTCAAATTCATTAGACATTAACTCTGTTGCAGACTTGATCTTGGATTTCCCAACTTCCAAAACTGTAAGAAACAAAACTTTTCTATGTATAAGACATTCATTTTTCATTATTTTACTGTAGCATACAAATGGACTAAACCAATACTTGTATTTATATTTATATGTACTTGTGCTAAACAACATTCAGAAATATTTTAACAGCTGAAAGATTAATGAATTGGAAATAGTTTGCCCTTCACAAGGTTTCTGACACTCTTCATGTCTTAATTTCTTGCTAATGCCAGTAAGCCTTTGGTTATACCACAGAATTTATCAGGTCCTCAAATTCATCAGAACAAAAGTGTATTAATTTATATTTATTGTCAGGGTATTTTTCACAGTTAGTTGTATATCTCATCTTCAAATTATTTGTGGGAAAAGAGAAAACATGTGAATTACTTGAAAATTTCAATATTGTTTTTGCTATGTAAGTCTTCCCTTCCTAAACTTTGAGTTTTTAAAATTAATTTGAATGTGTTACTCAGATATACTATTTGATTTTGGTGTAGACTTCATAATCTGTGAGTTTAATCTATCATTTGATCATATATTTTATCAGTAAATTACTACTAATAAAAGTAATAAAAATTTTATTTGCTTTCAGATCTATTGAATTTATTAGTAAATAAATATTGCAAGTTTATTTTTTTCTAACTCCACCTCCTATAGATATTTGTCTTCTGCCATTGTTTTTTCACATTGGTTCACTGAACATTTTTCTGTATATATTTTACAAGAATATCAATTTCTGATTAACAAGATATCTGACTTTCTACTAGAATACATTGCAAAGCAATGAGACTATTTCTAAGTTTTAATTCATTTTATACATGTCTTTGAAAACTGACCCTGAACACTTATTAAGTACCAGTAACTTCTAATTTTCTTAAAGCTAAAAAATTGTCAGAAATTCAAAAACATCATTTCGTGTTATTAAATATTTAAATTTTCATCTTAAATGTGTCAAAGGAGTATGTATCATTTGAGTTTTTATGCCGTTTGGTTGTGTTAGTAAATAATATATTTAGAAATGAAAAACATTTAACCATGAATTGCAAAAACCAGTGTAGTGGGTTCATTTAATAAATAACACAGCACCATTTTGTATATATCACAAAAATAAAAAGAGGGCTACACACAAGCCAAATATATATATATATATATATATATATATATATATATATGTTGTCATGAGTCATATTCACATTTTATGGATAAAAAGTGATATTGCCTGAGTTAATCTATGAATAGCTTCATATATGGAGAAATGAAAATGAAATATGTGATATAATACACTTTAAAATCATATGATAAGACATTTTAAAATGCAGATTTCCTAAATCCATCTACATATTTTTGATGTAATTGAAGTGCCAAAAAATGTATCTTACTTTTGTTTTTAGTTAACTAAGTGACACTATGTTGTAGGGATTATAATTGTAGGGAATGATAATAACTTCATATTTTCTAGTCTAGGAAGGTATCTTTGTGAAAATTCCATTAGAATATATCATTTATCCATGACAAAAGAACAAAGACATAAAACATCATGAAAGATTGTCTCAGGCAGCAGCAGAAGCTCTTTCAAAGCCACTGTGTGGGCAAACCATCCAGGTGAAAACACAGGAGAAAGCTGAAGAAAACAGCTGTTAGTTCATGACTTCCTCATAAGCCATGCAATTTCCTTTTTTTCCCCAATACAGATGAGTTTCACTGAAGAGGTTTAACTAGAGAGACATAATCTGATTCCTGTTTAAAAGAGTCACACTGTTACATAGATCAAATAATTCACAGGTGGAGAAAAAAGGCCATTTAAAGGCACTATTATTTAAGAAGAGAGTCACATCAAGCCAACAATTGAAGTTTCAGGGTGGTACACTATCACAGTCTCTAACAAGACAGTCAGAAATGTGTGCCCAAGCATTGTTGGAAAATAGCAAAATTGGTTAAGAATGATCTGAACACAAAATGTGACATTTCTCTACTGCAGAACTTTTCACATTGCACTCTCTTTAACATACTATAGCATTCAATAGCAGAAATTTTGAAAACAAAACAAAAAGAAATAATTACTTTCCCCAAATCTTTTTCTTTTTAAATTATTTATTGTACTTTATCTAACGAATTCTTTGTACTATTTGAAGACACACCTTTTTGTGAAGTTTTGTCTTTTTTCATTAAGTGAAGTAAAAACACTGTTGATAGACTGTGGGGGACCAGTGGCGGCTGAAAAGATAAAAAGTATGAAATATAAATGATCTTTATTTTGAGAATGCAGGGAGAGACACCCCAGACCCCCCTAGGGCTGTGGCATCTCCACCCCGGGGTCTGTGATCTCTCCGTGGAACACGTGGAGTGAGGCACATAAGTAGCCTCGGCTTGGGGTGGAACCTAAGGGGGCATTAGGGATGCACAGGTAGCCCATTGGTCTTTGTTTGGTGACAGAGGTAGATTCCTAAGGGTGGGGGAGATAGGACCTTCTTGGCTTTACCAGCTACAGTGTCTGGCCTGGGCAAAAACCCTTTCAACTGTGACTTCATCTTGATAACTAGAATGCTCAGCTAGTTCATCATGTGTAACTTGTGCATCTGAGAGATCTCCTAGAAGGTATGGAAAACATTAAAATGTTCTTTGAACAAAAATGTTGTCCTTTGATTTTTGGCTGAAGATAACACAATCAGTTGAAAAATTTAAATATAAGCCATGTATAACATAAATGAGAATTTTTAAATTTTAGTTTATAGAACATTTGTGTAATATATAATGTCTGCCTTCCTGTGGGAAGTTGGTATATGCATGTAACTCATCTTAATTCTTTTCTTCATCCTCTTTTTTTTAGTTCCCCTTCCTTCACCCATCATTTAATCACCTTCCTAAGTTTTTTATTCTTTTCTTTCTTTCTTTCTTTCTTTCTTTTTTTTTTTTTTTTTTTTTTTTGGTATATTTGCAGTGCATAATTTTTATGTTCCTTACAATTGGAACCTGTACATAACATATCCAAATTCCTTTTCTTTTTTCCCCTTTCTCTTTCTCCCTCTTCCCTTCTACCCCTTAATCCCACTCCCCACTGATAATAACCTGTCTCCCTACTTTCTATTATCTCTTTTATTTTGTTATGTATTTTTACTTTAGGTTTCTCCTGTAAGAGTAACAGTGTGCTTTTAAATTTTTGTGTCAGATTTATGTCACTTAAAATTATAATTTCAAGATACATCTATTTTCTTATAAAGGCCTTAAGTCTATTCCTCACTCCATTCCACTGTGTATAACTTACATTATCTTTATCCATGCTTCTTTTGATAGACACATGGGACACTTCAATGTTTAGCTATTATTAATTGAGCTGTTATGAATATGGGTGTGCATGTTGTCTGTAACTTTGGAATGTAATGTGTTCTCTGTAACTCAGGAAAATACCTAGAAAGGGAAAAAAATGGAACAAATGGAATTTCTGGTTTTAGTTTTTTGAGGTTCTGTTTTTGTGAAGATATTGTATTTCTCTATCAGTTTAGCATCATAAATCAGCCTAGGTTAAACATTATATTCTAATAGAGCTTGAAATACTTCATTCAAAGTTCTCTTCGTGTATAAAGTTTGTTTTGAAAAGCCTGATGTAATACTCAGGTTTCCCTCTGTAAGTGATTTGTTTCTCATTAACTTTCAAAAATCAGTTCTTTCTTGCACTCCTGGGAGTTTGACTATGATGTAATGTGGAGAGTTTCTTTTATGATGAGGGCAATTTGTTGTTCTATATGCTTCACTTAACTGGGTATTGAATCCCTCTAGCTTATTTGCAAAGACTTCAGTTATCATATCAAGAAATAGCTTTTCAATTTTAGTTGTACTCTCTTTTGTTTTTTCACTAGCTGATTAACCTTCAAATAGTCTTCTTTGAATCATCTAGGAGTTGATAGATTCTATTTTCATGGTCTTTTCTTTTTAAGTTTTTTTTAAATAATTAAACACTGACAAGAGTTCTGTCTTCTGTGTCTCAGACTCTGCCCTCCCCCAGGTAACTTCTGCTGTCCATATATTCAATACAATTTTTAAACTTCTAAGTTTCTAGTTAGAGTCATTTTATTGACTGTAAATCTTTTCTATGCTGGACATGAATTATTTTGACTCACTTTGCTTATTTCTTCTTTTTTTAAAGAGTGCTTTTCTTTTTTATAGCAAAATACAGCAAAGCAAGAAAGAAGAGAGCCACTTGAGACAATGCAGTGAAATTAGTACAGAACTTCATAGCAAGATACCGAATAACAGTAATAGGTACTGTATTATATAGTCTTATCTTTACAATAGTAATCCATTCAATCAAGTATAGCTAAATCAAAACAAAAGCAGAACATTACAAAGCCTATCAAAACAAAATACTGACTAAAACAAGACAATCAGAACAAAGCAAAACAGTGAAAACAATATTTGCCTTCAAAGAGATGATAGAAGGAAATCCCCCATACTTGCTATATTGCATGCAGTCATTATTCCAAGAGCTGTTCAGATTTCTGGCTCCCAGTTGCTAACCAAGGGAAAGGGATATTTGATTCTCAGGCCATGTGCTGCTAGGCTCATTGGAGACACTGATTTGATGACATTTTCTAGTGCCACAGGTGCTTAACAGGAAGGTAGGCATGTTGCTTTCTTACTCAGCACCCTAAGTTCCAACTTGACTGTATCTCAGGAGTTGCTGATTGGTTTTCTCCTGGCTCACCCACTGCTCACCTGTGGCCTGGCTGCTTCTTCTTTGTATCAGTTTTTTTTTTTTTTAGACTTGATGCCAATTTTATTTGATTAACCCAATATTTTGTTGCTTATTTCTTCTGTGATCTTGCCAATTGCCACATTGAAGCTTTTTTGCTATCTCCCCTTATTTCATTTGGAAAATTTGGTGTGAGGCTGTTGCATTTCTCCCCTTTAATGCCGCATAGATCAGCTTTGAGTGAGGTGAAAGTTTTGGAGGCATTTTGTTGGCTTGTCTTCTCATGTTTATATTTTTTGTTGTTGTTGTTGTTCTTGTTGAAACTTGTGGGTTTATTGCACTGAAAACTTTTGCTTTCTAGTATGGAGAACTTTTTAGTTATCAGTTCTACTTAATGCCGTCTCTATTCATGGCCAACTAATGGCCTCTGCTTCTGCTTCAGTATCCAACTACTCCCATTTACTTGAGAATGGAGGTTTCTCAATGTGTGGCCAGTACCCAGTTCTCCCACAATAGGCCACAATATTGCTGAGGACCACTGGGCAATCTAGATATTGGATCTCAAAAAAACAGCTATATTACCTTTGAATGTTTCAATGTTTGAATATAACACCTTTGAATGTTGACAAACCTTAAAGACCAATAAAATATGGACCTTCTCCATAGAAAAGAGATCTATAATTATAGTATGAACCCTAAGACAAACCAAATATTGACCTATTATTTGCTTATAGTAATGTCTACTAAATGGAAAAATTTTACCTCTAGGAACAATACTACAATTTCAATAGCAGTATCAACAAGTATTTTCTAGGAATTCATGCTGATTAGTAATTTTACCAGTAAAAGTTGGAGTAATTTCTGAACTAGAAAATGGAGGAAAATGGAGTATTTTTTTAAAAAAAATCAGCATGATAATGAGATAGAATGGAGGAATGTAGCAAAATGTAACAAAAGTATAATAAAAGATTAAAAGAACAGTAAGTAATAGACAATGGCAACAAAAAGAATGAAAAAAATGGAAAATATTAAATAGCAAAATATGGAAGATAAAAAATAGAAAAGGAAGAGAAAAATGTTGAAATGTGAAAAGGAAAAAAAAGAAACAAAAGATAAAAAATACATTAAAAGAAAAAACTTGTATCTTTAAAACAATTCTATGAGGGAGAGATTTAAAAAATTAATTTGAGTCAAAAAAGTTTCTGAGTTATTGAAAAAACTTATAACTTTGAAGAAACTCTATGAGGGAGAGATAAAAGAGTTAAAAATTTGCATCAAAGAGATAATTTTTGAGTTATCAGTGTTCAGAAATGCCTGACTAGGGATGGGGATTTAGCTCAGCGGCATAAGCACCTGCTTTGCAAGCAGGCAGTCGTGCGTTCAATCCCTGATACCGATTAAAAAAAAAAAAAAAAGCCTGACTCCTCTACAACCCCTGCCCTCCTTCCTTTATGTGAGGTCCTAACTCTGAAGATCCCTCTGCCTCAATATTTACCAATGTTCCATTCACTACTTCTGATCTTTATAATTGGAAACAGCAGAACCCTCCTTTTCCAAAGGATCCTCAAGTATTATTTCCCTTTTAGAATCAGTCTTTTCCACTCATCACCCCACCTGGGATGACTGCCAACAGATTTTACAGGTTCTGTTTACAGCAGAAGACAGTGAGTTTATTCATATCCTGGGACAAAAAGGGGTGCGTGATCCAGATGAAAACCTGTCCTCTGATCCTGAGCAAACAAAACTGCATTTTCCCTTTGTCCTGCCCCGATTGGAATGCTAACATGTTTGAAGGTAAGGAGGCTTTTGATAGGTATCACCAGTTGTTCTTAGAAGCCCTTAATGGTGCCATTAGAAAACTCACCCATTTGTCCAAGGTTTCAGAGTTAATGACTATTGCCTATTATGTCTTCCTTGGGGTTTCTGGAAAGATTACAAGAGGCCTATCACATTTATACAACTATAGATCTGGTAGTACCTGAGAAAGCAAGGGTTATTAGCATTGCCTTTGTAACCCAATCAGCTCCAGGAAGATGTTAAGTGAAAATTGCAAGAAAATTGAGGGTTTTGAAGGAATGTCCCTTAGTCAGTTATTATAGATTACTCAGAAGGTATTCAACAACCATGAAGACCCAAATGATCAGAAGTTGACAAAAGTATTATATCTTCTGATTGAGAAAGTTACCAAACCAGATGTGAAGCCTCATCCACTTCTAGGGAAAAATTAATGTGCTTTTTTGTAAGTAAATGGGGTATTTGTGAAGAGATTGCCCAAGCTTCAAGTTAAACTAGAGAAGGATGCAGACTCTGTTGTCCCGTGATTAGGCAAGCTGGGGTTCTCTTGCCTCCCTGAGCCCAGGCTAACTGACTGTTGTGGGCCAACCTATTGATTTCTTAGTGGACTCTGGAGCTGCTCATTCAATACTAACTCAACCTAAAGGAATCCCTCTGTGAAGAAAGTTAAAGGGAGTTATTGGGAGTCACTGGAACAGCAAAGATTTATCCAAAGTTTCAAGCTCAGCTCACCAGGCCAGGACAAAAGACCATTTCCCATGAATTGCTTTGGGTCCCAAAATGCCCAGATCTCCTGTTGGGTTGAGACCTCTTGCATAAGCTGAAAGTTCATCTCAGTTTTGAATCAGCCACCCCAGCAATGCAAATGGACAATGGCTTACCTAAATTCCTTGGCACCAAGGTCCTCACCCTATATCCAGAGAGCAAAGGACATTTATTTTTAGAAAGTCCTAAGGTTTTTAATGACAATGAACTATTACACTGCTGGATGCAGGAAATCCCTGGGGTTTGGGCAGAACATAAACCTCCTGGTCTGGCAATAAATTAAGTCCCTTTGTTGATAGAACTTACACATCAGGCCACTCCTATTTGGCTTAAGCAGTATCCCATCAGTCTGCAGGGACACCAAGGTATAGCTAAACATATATTAAGATTAAAGTAACATGGCATATTAAAACCTTGTGCTTCCCCATGCAATACCCTTTTGTTGTCTGTTCAGAAGCCTGGGACCCAGGATTACGCACAAGGGCAGGATCTCAGAGAAGTAAACAAAAGTGTTGTAACTCTTCATCCCACTGTACCCAACCCCTACACCCTGCTGAGCCTACTGAGCCCTGAGTGGACCTGGTACTCAGTGTTGAACTTAAAAGATGCTTTCTTTACCTTGCTTATCACTCTGGAAAGTCAACACATACTTGCCTTTAAATGGACAGACCCCTCCTCAGGAGTGTTGGAGCAGTTAACTTGGACATGCCTGCCCAAGGCTTTAAAAATGTACCAACTGTTTTTGATGAGGCTTTAGCTAGAGATTCCTTCAGCTTCAGAGAGGGCCTTCCTGGTGTAACACTCTTACAATATGTGGATGACATTTTGGTGGCAAGAGATCGATATGAATGCTGTGTGAATGTCACCCAAGGTCTCTTGTGGGCTTTAGATGAATTGGGCTATAAAGTCTCTGCTAAAAAGGCCCAACTGTGGCAAAAATATGTAACTTGCTTAGGTTATGAAATCCACGAAGGAATGTGGACTCTTTCCTCCCAGCAAGTGCAAGCCATCCAGCAGATTCCAGTCCCTGCGACTAGAAAGCAGGTTCAAGAATTTCTAGGAGCTGTGGGTTATTGTAAGCTCTGAGTTATTAATTTTGCAGAGATTACTCAGCCTCTTTATGACTGATTGAAAGGAGCTACTCAGGACCCTCTAGAGCAGAGATTTTCAAGACTGGGCTTTTAAACAGTTGAAACTGGCTTTAACTGAGGCTTCTCCTTTGGCACTGTCAGGTCTGTGAAAACCCTTTTCTCTCTACATCAATGAGAAGCGAGGGATAGCAAAAGGAGTACTGACTCAAAGTTTGGGCCTGTGGCAGAGGCCTGTTACTTATCTTTCTGAAAGGCTTGATAGCATGACAACCGGATGGTCACCTTGTCTAAGGGTGATTGCCTTGGTAGCCCTCTTGGTAAAGGAGGCTCAAAAATTTACTTTTGGACAGAAACTCTTAGTGGTCTTCTCTCATCCACTGGAGAGCCTCATCAAGGCTCCACCAAACCAGTGGCTGTCCAATTCCTGAGTTATGCACTATCAGGCAATACTTCTGGATCCAAACACCAACATTTTCAATGAGACAGCAGCTTTAAATCCTGCTACTCTGGTGCCTGGTGATGACCCCTCCATGCCCTTCCAGAACTGTATTGAGGTTATTGACCACCTCACAGGGCTCCAACTGGACTTGATGGATGAACTACTATTTGGGGTTCCAGCATACTTCTCCAATGGGAGCAGTTACCTCTATCAAGGTAAGCAGGTCTTGGTATCTGCCATTACCACAGACTCTCAGGTTCTATGGGAACAAACCTTGAGCCTAACAAACATCAGCCCAACAGGCTGAACTCACTGCCCTCACTGAGGCCTGAAGTTGTCAGAAAGTAAAAATATAAACATTTACACTGATAGCACATATGCATTTGCTACTGCCCATGTTCATTGAGCTGCTTATAAAGAACAGGGTTTGTTGACTTCTGGAAGCAAAAGATCAAAAACGCTCCTCATATTTTAGATTTGTTGGCCTCTCTTTGGATGCCAAGGAGAGTGGCTATCATCCACTGTAAAGCCCATCAAGCGGGAGATGATGACCCTGTTATAGAAGGAAATAATCTGGCGGATGCCACCACTCATAAAGTGGCCTTAAAATCAGTGGGGATTGAGGTGGCTCTGACATTACTGCTGGTCCCACCTGCCCTTTCAGAGCCCATTTACACCTGAAAAGACTTGAGTCTAGCAGCTCAACTCCAAGCAAAGCCTAATTTTCCTGGGGGCTGGTACCAACTGCTGGATAAGCAAGTCCTCCTTCCTGAGGCACTGAGACATGAACTCATCCAACAGGCCCATCGGTCCACTCACCCTGGAGGATCAAAGCTTGCTGCCCTCTTTCAAGATTGTTTCTTTATTCCCCAGTTATCAAAGCTTACCCAGCCTGTGAGCGTCAGATGTCCCCAATATCAATTGGTGAACTGAAGTGACAGCTCAAATAGAAAGCACTTTTTACCATTGGATCATGCCTGGAGAACAAAGGGAATTAGATTTTACAGAGATGGTAAAACCTGGACTTCAAGGGTATAATTACTTATTGGTAATGGTTGATACTTTCACCGGAGGGTCAAAGCTTTTCCTAGTAAGTCTGAAACAACCCAGATAGTAGTAAAAAGGTTTTTATATGAGATCACCCTTTGATTTGGCCTCCCCTTATGTATGGGTTCTGACAATGACCCAGCTTTTATAGCCTAGATAACTTAAAAACTAGCCCAAGCCTTGCAGGTCAATTGAAAACTTCATTGTGCTTACAGCCTCAAAATTGAGGACAAGTACAAAGGATGAACCAGACATTAAAAGCAGTAATAACTAAGATGGCCTTGGAAACTGGTGATAACTGGGTGAATCTCCTTCCTTTGCTCTCTGGCATGCACGATGTACCCCTTATGTTGCTGGTATTTTCCCCTTCAAGGATCTAATTGGGAGACCCCTTTCCCTCCTTGCTAGAATTCCTGAAGAAAAACTAGCTGATCAAGCCAACCAAGATCTTGTTAAGTCCCTCCAGGACCTTCACCCAATTTTGACTTCTATCCACTCTTTATTCTGACAATGACATCCTCTGCTGGCGGCCCATCCTAAGGAGGAATGCCCCACAGTGTAACTGGGAACCCTAGTCCTCATTAAAAGACATCACTGAGAGTCTCTCAAACCATGGTGGGAGGGTCCCTACACGGTGGTGCTCAGCACACCAACTGCTGTCAAGTTCATAGGAAGCTCATCTGGATCCACCATTCTCACTCTGAGCTGGCTCTTGCCTCTGAGAATGACAAGCTTACAGATAAGTGGACTGTTGTCCCCTACAAGGACCCTTTAAAACTTAAGATTTCCTAATGTACTTGATAATCTTGTCCCTATGTGTTTTTCCTTACAGAGAACCCAAGGGTATGTGTCATAACCCTCAATTTAGAACTTGGCAAAATCACTGACTGCCTCACTGGTGATGTGTTGGCATCCAACACCACCATCTATGGGAGAATTGTAATAGATTTATGTATGTTATTGAATAGTGCCCCAAACCTGCCCAACACTGGACAGAATAGAGCCCTGATCAAAGAGCCACAAACGGGGAAAATATTCTTTGTGGAGACTTAAAAAACAAAGAAAGGCCATAATCCCTTTGTTGGTATCTTTGCCCCCAAAACCAACAGTCAGCTACTGACCTTGCCTATGTCAGAGTACACAGAGATTATCACACCTGTAGGTGTTCACAGTCTGTAGAAACACAATATTTTTGTAGATATTTAGGGTTGTGAGTCTACATCTCCTTGGCAGGGAAACAAGGGGAACCATTACCTTTTCCTTACATGAGAGACCCTATCTTTCTGTGCTCTCAACCAGCATAACCTTATGACTTTCAGTCCTTAAATCCCAACTGATTCTGTTTGGAAAGCAGGATTACATTATGATATTAGGTTATGAGTCTCTGGGAATAACCAAGAAAACATCTTTACCATCCAGTTTCTTCCTGGGCCTAACTGGACAGCCCTTGTCAGGCCCATAGGCTCCCAAGCTCCCCAGCTGCCTCAGCTGCCTCCCACTATGCACCATCCTTTCTCTCTCTCTGACACCCCTGCTCCTTCCCCCAAAGCCACCAATCCCTCGCTATGTGTCACACTTGTGCCTCTCCTGGATCCCTTTATGCCTTTAGATATTGCTTATCAGTTCCTCAATCTTAGTGCCCCAAAACCTCACTATTGACTGCTGGTTATGTCTCCTATCTCGGCTACCCTTCTATAAGGCCACCCCAGTGACTGTTATGAAAAATCCACTTTCAAACTCCTCTGAAGATGGCCCCACTTGTTGGTGGCGTGCTAGATCCCTGCTCATACTGGACAATGTACAGGGTGCACCAGGAGCTTATATATATTTGCCTCCTACCCATTGTGTACTTCAATTTATGCTATGCTCTGTAATCTAACTTCTTCAGCTCTAATTCATAATCTCTACTGTCATGCTAATCAGCACCTTGTTGCTCCCAGTGGAACCTGGTTCACCTGCATTTCTGGTATAACTCCTTTTTCTATGTATCACCTGTTCACCCAGCACCCTGAGTTTTGCATATTGGTTCACATCTTTCCCCAAGTGTATTGGTACTCTGGAGGGAATAGTAGAAGTAATTTTTTTCCCTAACTTAAGTCAAAGGAGTTCTGTCCAGTTAAAGAGAAATCCTATACTTATACCTGTATTATTGGGAATTGAGATAGGTAGGTCAATAGGTTTGGGAGTGGCCAGCCTAGTAATTGGAGACCAAAATTATAGGCACCTGAGTGTGCTTATCAACCAGGAAGTAGCCACTCTTGGTGATTCTGACTCCAAGTTGGAAGATTCCTATAGCTCCTTGCCTGAGATGGTTTTACAAAACGGATGGGAACTGGATCTCCTGTTCTTAAATGAGTGTGTCTCTATCTGGCTTTAGGAGAAAACTGCCACCTCTATGCCAACCATTCTGGTGTCATCAGACAGAACATGGCAAGCCTTAAAACATGATTGCAAGAACAAGAACAAGTCATACAGGCTGAACAAAACTGATTTGAGCACTGGTTCTCTTTTTCACCTTGGTTAACACCTCTGATAATGGCAGTCACAAGGCCTTTGTTAGACCTCCTTATCTGTGTAACTATTGGGCCTCGTGTTATAAACAAATTAGTAAACTATGTCAAAGACTGAGTTCAAACTGTTAAATTAATGATCTTAAGGACACAAGAATATGAGTGAATATCCTTGTCTGAAGTCTCTTCCCATGAGTTTATGATTTGACTCACTGGCTAAAATCAGTGGGGAAAGTTATAACCTGATTTAAGTGTCTCTATCCTGTTCTGTAAGCATCATTATCCTGATCTGTGTTTCAACTCTTGTTTCTTGTAAATTACCCCATTCCAGAAGAACAATTTGGTCCCAGAACCCACTGACCCTGGATTGTAAATCATTTGCTGACCACTGGTTGTAAAATACTTGGTCCCAGGACCAACTGACCCTGGTTGTAGAACATTTTTGCCAAGATTAACTCCCTTTTTGTATAAGCTCTCTCCCTTTTCCTCTACTTTGCTGTCTTTAAGTTTAAAAAAAAAAAGCCCTGGTAACATAACCTGGTTACACAGTTCTGCAGATTCCAATGCAGGCTGTGTCACAGGGTACTAACTAAAATAAAACAGTTCTTTTTAAAGACATCTTGCTCCATTTTTTGAAGAATATTTTGGGGTCTCGTTTTTGGGGTACAACACCTAGTACAGAAAATAGAAAACACCTGTTTTGTGCTTCCTGATAGAATGAAATGGAAGACAATACAGTGTTGCTCATACATAGTGGATGCTGGCCCATCTTCATCAACTTTGGCAGAAGAGTAACTAATAGAACTAAACATATCTGTACACTGAGAAGTGTGTGCTTGTGGAGCAAATGGAGAGGCAGAGTTTAATTTCTTCCCTCTTTTTTCCACTGTAATGCAATCTGCACATAGAGTCCTAATGCCACCTGGAATGAAACAAATTGCACTCTTTCAATATTCAAAACTCCTGTGGAGGAGTGGAACTTGACTTCCACAAAGCTTCTGTTCTAGGGACAGAGGCATGGAGTGTACCATAAGTGTTGCTTGAGAATTCCCCACTTTAGAGAATGAAATGACATGCAATCACTGTACCATGTCAGTATGAAAAGCCTTACAGATTGGATTCCTTCCATATATGTTCTGAGCAGAGACTGCAAGCTAACTGAGCACTTTGGCAGGTGTTTCTCTATAAAGTCCCATGAGGCACACATTGTTTTTCTGAGGTGCTATGTTGAAAAGATCTTGCATGTGCATAGTGATCAAATCTGCTGTGGGAAAATTTCACAAAACTTTCTTGTGAGTTTCTCTCAGCATAATTCAATGAAGTCTCATAACTCACTGTCCTGATAGAGTCTGTGGTAGGAATGGAGGCCTGCTTTGTCTTACAACTTGGTATTCCTCCTTATTCATAAGAATAAATGGAAAGCAATGTAGTGTTGCCCAGTTCAGTGGATGCTAACACTTCTCAGTCAATTTTGGCATAAGAGTAGCTCAGAAAATTAAACAGACTGGTGCACTGAGAATTGTGTGCTTATGGAGTGAACAGAGAGGCAGAGGTTTCATTTCTCCTGGCTTGTTTTCTGTGAAAGGAAATTCAATTTTTGAGGCCTAACACCACCTTTGGGAGTGAAAAGTTTACAGTGTGACTCAATTCTCTAAACTCCTTTGGAGAAATGGAACTCCAGGCCCACAATGCTTCTATTCTAGGGACAAAACTGTGGAGTCTACCATAAGTGCTGCATGTGAATTGCCCTTTGGAGTAAATGGCAGGACATGATGGTTTGAACCTGTCTGAGTGAAAAACCACACAGCTTGGACTTTTTAAGTATAAGTTCAGAGCACAGACTGAAAGCTAAAAGTTCTTTGGAAGGAGTTCCCCTGTAGAGGACCAATTTGCATTCATTGGGTTTCTCAGATTGCTATGCTGAAAGGCAGTTTGCATAAGTATGGTGATGGAATATGCTTGTTGTGAACTTCTCTGTACTTTCCTGTGAGTTTCACTCAGAAGACTTCAAAGGAGAAGTGGAACACACTGTCCTGAAAGACACTATGGTAAGAATGCAGGCTTACTCTCATTTAGTATCTGGGCTCATCCTTCCATATAGAAAGAATGATTGGAAGCCAGTGCTTAATTGCCAAGTTCAAGGTGGATGCTGGCATATTTCATTCAATTTGGGCATCAGAGTAGCTTAGAGAACTAAACTTCTCTGTTCACAGAGAGCTGTATTCTGTCGCAGTGAATAGAGAGAAAGATGTTTCATTTCACCACCATTTTTCTCAAAGAAAGGCAGTTTATGCATGGTTTGGGAATGACACAATTTGCAGTGTGTTTCAATACTCAGAACTCAGAGCAAAGGAAGATGGAGATGTGGAACTCCACATCCAAAATACTTGTTTTCTGGGGACAAAGGTGTAGAGTACTAGTTGAGAATTCCCTGCAGGTGTGAATGGAAGTATATTATCACTATACCCTCTCAAAGTGAAAAGACCCACAGCTTGGATTCCTTTGGTATAAGTTCAGAGCAGAGACCAAAAGCTAAGTGATTGTTTTGTCAGGAGTTCCTATGTAAAGAGAGAAACATTTTGATTCTCAGGTCACTTTGATGAAAGGCAGCATGCATGTGCTTGGTGGTGTAACCTGCTTTGGCCAAAATCCCATCATTTCTTGCAAATTTCCCTCATAAGACTTCAAAAGGAAAAGCACAACTCACTATCTTGAAAGAGCCTGCAGCAGGAATGGAGACATCCTCTCTCCTAGAATCTGTGCTTCCTCCTTCCCTTGAGAATGAATGGACCCAACTTACCCATTTCCCAGTTCAAAGTGGATGCTGGCACAACTTGGTAAGCTTTGGCATAAGAGTAGCTTAGAGAACTAAACGTATAGTTGCACTGAGGTCTGTTTACTGTGGTGTGAGTTGTGAGGCAGAGATTTCATTTCTCCCCGCTTTTTTTCTACTGAAAGGCAGTTTGAGCAAAAAGGTCTGTTGTAGTCTGGGGTTGTACACAGAGAACAATTCAGATCAGGACATGGAGTTTATAATATTTTTATAATGGTCACCGGATGTTAACACAGGAAATGCAGGAAATCTATCTGCAACACCAACGACATAGAATACTTAGTCAAGAGTCTAAACCCCATGGCAATGTCCCAAATGAGTCCAGATAAAAACCCAGAGCTCAGAACAAGGCCTCTATGAGTCCAACTGGAAGTCCAGAGCCCACAAGAATGACTCACGCCAGTCTCTTTTACAGATTTGTGGCGGGAAGACCCAAGGGTCAGCGGTGGAAGCGAGAAAGTCTATGCCAGCAGGATGAAGGAGCTGTGCTAGGGGGATGAGGGTTCTACACTGGAGCCGAGAAGTCACACTCACAATAAAGAGCAAGGCTGTCCTGAAAGGAACCACAGCTGTCCTCAGCGACATGGAGGCCCCGAGCTCCTCCAACAAGCACAGTCAGGTACGTGCCAGGAAGCAGTGTGATGAGTTCATTCTGGAGACCAGACAGCACATGTCTTCCCCTCCAGAGCCAGGAAGCAATGCTGGATGTGAAGACCAAAGATGCTGGCACACCTTGGTCAGCTTTGACATAAGAGTAGCTCAGAGAACTAAATGTACCTGTGCACTTAGAACTGTGTGCTTGTTGGGTGAATGAAGATGCAGAGTTTTCATTTCCCCACTTTCTTCTTGCAAGTTGCAATATTCACATAGATGCCTGTGATCTCCTTTGGGAAAGAAATAAGTTGAATTGTGTTTCAGGTCTCACAAATTCCATGGAGAAGTGGAGCTCCATGTCCACAATGATCCTGCTTTAGCAACAGTGGTGTGGAGTCTGCAGAAACTGCTTCTTGAGAATTACTGATAGTACTGAGTGACAGGATATGCACCACTTTACCAGATCTGAGTGAAAAGCTTCACCACTTGAGCATCTTTGTTATAAATTCAGAGCAGATAATGGTAGTTAAGTTACAACTTTTTAAGAATTCCTCTGTAAAGTCCCTGGAAGCTCAGATTTTGTTTCTCAGGTTGCTGTGTTGAAAGGCATTTTCCATATGTAATATAATGGAACTCTGATGGGGTAAAAGCCCCTGTACTTTCTTGTGAGTTTCACTTAGAAGTCTTCATGGGAGAAAAGTAACTCATTGTGTTGAAAGAGACTGTGGAAGGAATGCATGCCTATTCTCTCCTGGAAGATGGGTTTCTTCATTCCAGAAGAATGAATGAAAGCCAATGTATCAGTTACCAACTATGTAGTAAATGTTGATCCATCTTGGTCAACTTTGGGATAGGAGTATCTCAGAAAACTAAACATACCTGTGCACTAAAGACTGGCTTGCAGAGCAAATGGAGATACAGATTTCATTTCTTCCCACTTGTTTCCTGTGAAAGTTGATTTGCGCATGGAGGGATAAGTCTGCTGGGAAAAAAAAAAAAAAAGCTTTGCGGAGTGTTTCAGTATTTGAAACTTCCATAGAGAAGTTTAACTCCATGTTCACAATGATCCTGGTGTAGGGTCAGAGATGTGGAGTCTACATTAAGTACTTCTTGAGAATTCTCCATATTTGTGAATGGGAGAACATATACCACTGCATCTGTTAGAATGAAAGACTCCACATCTTCAACTCTCTCTGTATGAATTCAGAGCACAAACTGAAGGCTAACTCAGCATTTTGACAAAAGTTCCTCTGTGAAGGTCTCAGAGGGTCACATTGTGTTTTCAGTTTGCTATACTGGAAAGCCTTATGCTTGTGTATGTTTGTGGAACCGCATGAAGATAAATCCACTGTCATTTCTTCAGATGTTCTCTTAGAAGACTTCTGAGGAGAAATGTAACTAACTGCCTTCAAATAGCCTGTGTTAGAAGTAGAAGCCTGCCCTCTACTAGAAGCTAGCTTCTTACTTCCCCTTAAAAATGAATGAAAGGAAATATACAGGTGCCATGGTTCATAGTTTCCACAGCTTGGTGAACTTCATCATAAATGTAGTTCAGAGAAATTTACACTTCTTTGAAATGAGGATTGCTTAGGTCTGGAGTGAAGGAGATTCAAGGTTTTGTTTCTCCCTGCTTTTTTTCTGTGAAAGTCAGTTAGTACCTGGAGGCCTAAGGCTGCCTTTGGGAAAGAAACAAGTTGCAGTGTGTTTCAGCAATAAGAGTTCAAGTGGACAATTCGAACTCAAATTTCAATGATCCTGTTCTAGGTATGATATATGGAATCTACAGTGAGTGCTGCTAGATAATTTTCCCCATAGGTGTGAATACCAGAATATATACCACTGTCTGCTTGCAGAGATAAAAAGGATCCATCTCTTGCAAAGTTTATAAGTTTATAGTAGAGACAGTAACATTGATAAGCACTTTGAAATGAGTTCCTCTGTGAAGGCCAAGGAAACTCACTCTGTGTTTCTCAAGTTGTAGTAAAAAGCATAACCCACATAGAGGGAAATTCCGTGTCATTTCTTCTGAGTTTCTCTCAGAAGACTTGAAAGGAGGAATATAACTCACTGTCATGGAAGAACTTTTGGTGTTCTGCTCTCTCCTAGAAGCTGGGCTGCCTCCTTCACCATAAGAATCAATGAAAACAAGTATACAAGTACACCAATTCATAGAAGTATGAATTTCCTATGAAGTCTCCTGAAGGAAATTGGCAGTAAATGACAGAACATTTCACTCCATGAGGTTTCCATCACGTTACATATGCAGTTCAGAGCTGAGACTGAAAGCTCATATCTGAGTATTTCACTCTTTCAGCCTGAGAAACACAATTTGTATCTCCTTGGCAGCTAAACTGGAATTCCTGACAAAGTGTTCTGTTGGGTTTCAGACTCTGCTATGAACTTGAATTTACTTCCATTCATTCTTATGTGGATGAAACCCAGCTTCTAGGAGAGATATGATTCCCATTCCTATCATGGACTCCATCAGTACCATGACTTACACTTCTCCTATAAAGTCTTCTGATTTAAATTTGCAAGAAATGGCACAAAATTGGTTGCATGCTTGGTTCCCTCAACATATATATGAAAACTGTTTTTCAGCATATGAACCTTTGAAAAACAATGTGTGCCTCCTGGACCTTTATGAGGAACTACTGCTAAGGTACTCAGATTGCTTTCAGTCTCTGCTCTGAACTTATACCAAATAGGTCCAAGCAATACACTTATTGTAGTGTCCACAACCCTTCCCATAGAGCAAGATCATTCTGAATGTTGAGTTTCACTTCTTTATTAATTTTCCTAATACTGACTTACACAGAAACTTATTACTTTTCCAAATGTGGCCTCAGGCTTCTATGCCCAAGTGTGTTTCTAGTGAAATAGCTGGGGAAGATGAAGCCTATCTCCATTATATACAGGAACACACCCTGAATTTCAGATATGTTTAGTTTTCTGAGTTACTCTGTGCAAAATACGACCAGGGTATTGGAATATCCACTGTGATGTAGGGCACTTTTATATTTGTTTCCACTCATTCTTGTTGGGAAGAAGGAGGCCCAAATTCTAGGAAAGAGCAAGTTTACATACCTATCGTAGGGTATTTCAGGACAGTGAATTATTCTTCTCCTATGAATTCAAAGGGAAACTAAGAAGAAATGACAGGTGTTTTTGCTCCATATATTTTTCCATAACCATGCATTTACAAACTATATTACACAATAGCAGCCAGGGAACAAAAATGTGTGTCTCCCTGGCTTTTTTTTTTTTTTCAAGTGGTCAGTTAGCTTTCAGTCTCAGCTCTGAACTTATTGGAAGAGGACCAAGCTGTGGAGATTTTCACTCTGCTTCATTTCTAGCCATACACTGCTATGGAGAATTCTCTGACAGCAGTTACTATAGCCCCACACCTTGGGCCCAAGAGCAAGACTGCTGTAGTTTTTGATTTCCTCTTCTGAATGAGACTGAAACACATGGCAATTCTTTTTTCTTTCCCAGAGAAAATGTTACCCCTCTATGCACCAACAGCTATTCCCAGGATAAATGGAGGGAGAAATAAAACGTCTGGATCTCCATTAGCTCCAGAAGTATACAATTCTCAGTGCACACAAATGTTTATTTCTCTGAGCTACCCTTATGCCAAAATTGACCAAGATGTGCACACATCCACTATGAATATTGCAATTACATATTTACTTCTGTTCATTCTTATGGGGAAGGAGGAAGCCCAGCTTTCAGGAAAGAGCAGGTTTCCATTTCTACAACAGGCTTTTTCAGACATTGTGTTATGCTTCTCCTATAAGTCTTCTGAAGGAACCTCTGCTGAAATGACAGGGGTTTCTCACCAGAGCAGTTTCATCAACATTCACATAAAAAACCTTTTCACCATAGAAACCTCAGAAACTCAATATGTACATCCAGGGCCTTTACAGAGATACTCCTGCCAAAACCCTTAGTTAGCTTTCAGTCTCTGCTCTGAAATTACACCAAAAGGTTCCAACCTATGGAGGTTTCCACTCTGACAAAGTACAGTGGTACATGTTCTGCCATTCACTCCTATGGGGATTTCTCAAGCACCACCTAATAAAATTTCCATGCCTCTGTGCCTAGATCAGGATCATTCCAGACATTGAAATCCACTGTTCCAAGAAAGTTCTGAGTGCAGAAACACACCACTACCTGTTTCTTCCTGAAGATATCCTTAGGCCTCTATGCATATATTGCCTTAAACATTTCAAAGATGATAGTATGTAATCTATTAACTGGTGATATCTTACTGTTTTTTTTTTTTTTTGTAGTTCCGTATTACTTGTATACTTACATTGTTTTGTTTTGTTCTGTTTTTTTTTCTCTTTCTCCTTTTAAATAAAAAATGTAAAAAAGCATGGAGAAATGAAAATTCTGTAACTCCATTTGCTTCTAAAGCATGCAATTTTCAGTTGACAGATGTTTAAGTATCTGAAGACTTCATAAGTGAAATGTAACTCAGTTTTCTGAAATATTGTGGTATACATGGAAGCCTGCTGTCTCCTGCAGTAATCCATGGGTTTTCTCCTTCCACAAAAGAAATAATGCAAGCAAATAAAACAACTTCCCCAATGCATAGTGCATGTTCCCACAGTTTTGGGAATTTTGGCATTATAGTAGCTCAGAGAACTAAACTGACCTGTTTACTGAGCAAAGTTATTTCTGTAGCAAATGGAGATGTAGAGGTTGAATTTCTACCCATTTTTTCCTGGGGAATGCAATTTGCCATAGAACAAACACTAAGGCTGCCTTGGGGAAAGAGCCAAGTTGTGGCATGTTTCAGTAGTAACAACTCCTATGGAGATGTGGAACTCAATGTCCAGAATAATCCTGCTCTAGGGATACAGGTATGGAGTCTACAATATGTGCTGCTTCAGAATTCTCCTTAGGAGTCAATGTCATGACATTTAGATCTATACCATAGCAGGTTGAAAAGTTGCAGAACTTGAACCCTTTCATAGTTTATATCAGTGGTACCAAAGCCTTATTCTATTATGCTCATGCATTTTTGATTGATTCACTGACCAATACTTGTATAGTTGGTGTGAGTTCTCCCACCACCCCCCCCCCGTGGTGGAGCCAGAATATGATGTAATGGAAGAAAGATAGTATGTCTTTCTCCTTTCTAGTTGCTACCTTGCTGTTTGCAGCTACCATGAACTGTGGCCCTGCCATGACACTGTGCCTTGGAGGCAACTGAGTATGGATTGAAACCCCTAAGAACTGTAAGAAATAACCTTTGAATTCCCTAAATTTTGGCATCAGATATATTGTTCCAGTGACAGGAAAAATAACTAAGACAGAGTTTGTTAGTAGAGGAGTGAGGAGGTTGCTATGGCTACACCTGATCTTGTGGTTTGATAGCCCTTAAAAATGGCTTGTAGGCAGAGTTTGGAAAGGTTCAGAGGTGTTTCCTGAATGCATAGAGCTGAAACATAATAGGCCGTTCTGCGGAGGAGATTCTGGTTAGAGCTCTGGAAGCCAGAATGTGGATAAAATGCCTGCTGGTAAAGACCAAGCTTCAGAGGTTTATGCTGGAAAGATGGATTACATTTGTTGTTGGACTCTAGTTGATGTGTGTGATGGTTGGGCAGAAAGTTTGTCTGCATTTTGATCATGTCTAGAGACTGCCCGAGTTTAAGGTTAAGGGTAGTGGACTGATTATTCTGAGAAAAGAAATTTCAAGGCAGCCAAATGTTGAGGCTGTGGCATGGCTATTTTTTGGGGCATTTAGCCAAATTTTCCCCAAAAGGGTAATATGTACAGCTGTAAGAGTGAAGCCAAAGGTACAGTGGAGGCCTCAGAAGTTTGAAAAAGCCAAGGTGTGGAACACCCAAGGAAAACCACAAGAAGTCAGCAGAGAGGGCTCAAGAGAGAAACTACAGGAGTTAAAATCCCTGGAAGCACTGTGAGGGTTGAATAACTCAAGCCTATGGGAGCTTGCAACCAAATTGCTTCAAATGCTGAGCACAGAAATCTAGAACTTAATGTTCACCCACCTGGATGTTGGACTTGATTTGTTTCCAGTGCTTTCTATTCCCCTGTTTTTATCTTTTGGAATGATAATGTTTGTCCTGTGCCTTTGCATTTAGGAAAGGTTCAACCTTGTTTCATTTATACAGGGGGTTACAGTTAAGAATTTCACATACATCTTGAGGAGATTTGGGACTAGGAATTTTTAGCAATGCTGAAACAGGATTTTGGCAAATCTTGGAACTGGGCAAACTGGACTAAAGTCTTTTGTATAAAGAATGTGCATAAATCTTTGAGGGCCAGGGATGCAATGTCATGGTTTATGTCAGTAGTACTCAGACCTCAAGCAATCATGTACTTGTGATTGGTTCATTGCCTAGCAATCGGATTGGTGATGTGAGCGCTACACCCACCTAGAGGTGAAACCAGCTATGATGTAATGGCAGGAAGAAGGTGTGTCTCATTCTCTTGCCAGTTTCTGCACTGTGGTTTGCATCTGCCCTCAACTGCAGCCCCACCATATTACCATGTCTTGGAACCAACTTAGTATGGACTGAAATCTCCAAGAACTGTAAGAAGTAAACCTTTCCTTCCCTAAATTTGAGCATCAGGTATTTTGTCCCACTGACAAGAAAAAGTCACCAAGACAGATCCCTTCAGTGTAAATGTAAAGCAACAACTAAAATCCAACTGAGTACTTTTGTAGGACTTCCTGTCTAAATGCCCAGGAAGTACCCAATATGTTTCCAAGTTTGCTAGAATGAGAGGCAGTTTGCATGTGTATGGTGGTAGAACTCACATGGATCAAATCCCCGTTATTTCCTATTTTTCCCTCAGAATACTTCATAGGATCAGTGTACTGAATGAGCTTGCAGTAGAAATGCGAGCCTGCTGTCTCCTAGAAGCTAGGCTTCCTCCTTCTTGTAAGAATTAATAGAAGCAAAAATAAAAATTCATAGCTGATGTTTGCACAGTTTGCTCAACTTTCATATAAGAATAGCTCAGAGAACTAAACATATCTGTGCACTGAGGACTATGTGTTTCTGTAGTAAATGGAGATGAAATGATTTCATTTCTCTCTGCTTTTTTCCAGGGAAAGCAAGTTTGCACATAGAGGCCTAATGCCACCTTTGGGAAAAAAACAAATTGTGGTGTGTTTCAGTACTCAGAATGCATGTGGAGAATAGAAAATCAACATCAAGAAATATTCCGCTCTAGGGACAGAGGCATAGTGTCAACATTAAGTGCTGCTTTAGAATTCCTAATAAGAGTGAATGGCAAGATATATTCAACTGTACCCAGCAGAGTGAAAAGCTCCACAGCTTGAAACCTTTTGACACATGAGCAGAGCAAAAACTTAAATATAACTGAGTACCTTGGCAAGATTTCCTCTGTAAATCCCCAGAAGACACACACTGTTTCTAGGATTGCTAGAGTGAAAGGCTGTTTGCATGTGTATGGTAAAGAAGCAACATGAACAGAAACACCTGTCATTTCTTGTGTATGTCCCTCAGACAACTTCATAAGAAAAAGGTAATTCATTGTCCTGAAAGAGCCTATCATAGGTATTGAGTCCTGCTCTCTCCTAAATCCAGGTCTTTATTCTTCCCCACTTGAATGAATGGGAGCATTATATGACGGCCTCACTTCATAGTGGGTGTTTGCATAACTTTGTTAACAACATTGGGATAAAAGTAGCCCAGAGAACTAAACATAGCTGTGCAAAGTGAAGTGTGTGCTTTTTTAGCAAAAGGAGTTGGGGGTTTCATTTTTCTCTGCTCTTTTCCTGGGAAAGGAAATTTTTGCTCATAAAGGCCTAAAGTTGTCTTTGGGAATGAAACAAATTTTGGTGTGTTTCAGTATTAAGAACAAGCTTGAAGAAGTAGAACTCAAAATCCAAAATGATCTTCCTCTAGCAACAGAGGTGTGGAGTCTACAGTAATTGCTGCTGGAGAATTCTTTTTTTGTGAGTGACAAGATATATACAACTGTACCATAGCAGAGAGAAAAGGTCCACGTCTTGGATCCCTTTGGCATAAGTTTAGAGTGGAGACTTAAAGTTAACTGAGTACTTTGGCAATACTTTTTCTGTAAATTCCAGGAGGCACGCATTGTGTTTCTCATTTTGCTGTGTTAAGAGGCAGTTTGGATGTGTATGATGATGGAACCCACCTGGAGCAAAAATGCCTCTCATTTCTTGTGAGTTTCCTTAAAAGACTTCATAGGAGAAGCATAGACTCACTATCCTGAAAGAGCTTGAAGTAGGAGTGCAGCTCTGCTCTCCTAGAAACTGGGCTTCCTCCTTCCTTGTAAGTATAAATGGAAACAAATACAGTTTTTCCGATTCCTACTGAATGTTTGCACAGTTTGGTCAACTTTAGCATAAGTTTAGCTCAGTGAAATAAACATATCTGTGCACTTAGACGTGTGTTCTTTTTGTCTAATAGAAATACAGAGGCTACATTTCTCAATTTTGTTTTTGGGAATGGACCTTTCACATAGATACCTAAAGCTGATTTGGGGAAAAGAAATATTCTGGGAGGTGTGGTGTGATTCATTATATACAGAAGCACAGCTTTAATCTAGGAAGCTTGGCCAATGGAGTCACACTTGGCCTGGCTCTGCAGGTTTCCGGCATGCCTGGGCCACCCTCTGTGACCCTCTCTCAATCCAGGGGACTGGGAAGGTGGAGGAGAGTTTCTGCACACCATCTCAAGCCCCAGAAGTTTAACATAATTGCTTCCAGTTGTCAAGGAACTCCCCAGCTTACAGCCACATTCAACTGGTTTTGGGCCTGCCTGGACCACCCCCAATGACCCTCTCTCAATCTAGAGAACTGGGAAGCCAGAGGTGAGTGTCCATGCACCATCCCAAGCAAGGAAGTTTAAGATGATTGCTCCCAGTGGTCAAGGATCCTCTCAGCTTTCAGCCACACTCCACCAGCTTGGCAGTTTATGGGCCTGCCTGGGCCACCCCCTGTGACTCTCTCTCAATCTGGGTAACTGGGGGACAAGAGCTGAGTGTCTGTGTACCATCCTGAGCCCTGGTAGGTTAAGATCATGACTTCCAGTGCTCAAGGAACTGCCCAGCTTCAAGACACATTTGATTGGCTTCACAGGTTTCAGGCCTGCCTGGGTCATGTCCAGTGAACTTCTCTGGTTCTGGGGAACAGGGCAGCAAGAGGTGAGTGACTGGGCATCATTCTGAGCCCCAGCAGAATTTAAGGTCATCACCCCCTGTAATTAAGGGCTTGCCCAGCTTCCAGGCACCTAGACTAGATGAGATTTTGTAGGAGGACTTGTGGCCTGACTACATTATGTCTAGTGACCTTCTTCAATCAGGGGAGTTGAGGGCATGTGAAGTGAGTTCATGAGCATTTGTCCTTGCCCATGGAGGGTTTTGGCCCATCATCCACAGTGGTTAGGTGCCCTCCCAGTTTCCTGGAACACTGGAGTTGGCACAGAGGGCCTTTGGGCCTGACTGGACCATGCTCAGAAACCTCCATTCAGTTCCAGGAGCAGAAGGCATAAATGATTATTTTGAACAGGCCTAGGGGAAGCCTTGGAACAACACTGAAACACAGAAATATAGGAAAATAACAAAACAAAAGACCAAAATGCAAAACCAAGCTTCTAGCCCATCCCAAGAAAACTTGGGAAAACATAGAAGAAAAAATATGACATGCACCTGAAATACCTGAAAAACTAGCAATTGAAATAAAGAAGCAACTCCAGGAATCTTTAAATGAATTCAAATAGAAATAATCTCTCACATAAAAGAAGAAGTGATAAAATTAATGAAAGAGATGCTGAATACATCTAAAGAAGACACAGTTAAAAAAAATTGGAGGAACAAAACAAAAAGATAGGGGGCTGGGGATTTAGCTCAGCGGCATAAGTGACTGACTTAAAGCAGGTGGTTGTGAGTTTGATCCCTTGTACCGATAAAAACTGAAAAAAGAAAAAAAAAAAACAAAAAAACAAAAAACCAAAAAGATAGAATCCCTCAATGAACAATATAAGAAACAAACAGAATACTTAAAGCACAGTCGAAGAAATATAAAGGAAATTAAAAATTCCACATTGAAAGTTGTCAAAACCACCTCACAAAAAGTGAAGATAGAATTTCAGACCTGGAAATTAATATTGCAGCTATTAAACAGGAAAGGAAAGATATCTTAAAAATAACAAGAAATCAGGAAATACAAATTCAACAACTTCAAGATGATGCAAAGAAAAACATCATGAGATTGTTAGGGATAAATGAAAAAGAAGGGGACAACACAAATGATATCAAAAGGATATTTAGAGCAGAAACAGCTGAATATCTATCAAATATGAGAATGGAAACTGACATTAGGATTAGGGAAGCATACAGAACTCCAAATAGCAATAACCAAAACAAAGTTACACCCAGACATATAATAATAATCATCCCAGAAATATAACATAAGAATAGAATACTAAAAGCTATCAGAGAGAAAAAAAAACAGATCAACTATCAAGGAAAATCTATCAGAATCACAGCAGACATCTCAGCACAAACAATGAAGTCAGGAAGAGCATGGAGTGAATATTTCAGATCCTAAAGTGTAATGTTTTCCAACCTAGACTGATGTACCTTGCAAAACCGTTTTTCAAAATGAATGGAGAAATAAGATACTTTCATGACAAGGAACAGCTGAGGAACTTCATGATCACCACGCCAACCCTGCAAAGAATATTGAAAGAGAATTTGCATATACTTAGGAAAAAAACACTAAGCAAAGCAGATAATTAAATGAAATAGAAAAATAAAGATGCAACTGCATAAAGATAACATTTCAAAAATAAACCAGTATATAAGAGTTATAACCATTAATGTAAATGGTCTCAATGCACCAATTACAAGAAAAAGACTGGAAGAATGAAGAAACAACATCCAACCATATGCTGTCTACCAGAAACCCATCTAACCCATCTAACCCAAAAGAAAACTCAAAGATTGAAAGTCAAAGAATGGAAAACAATACTTCATGCAACAGAAACCCCCCAAAAAACAGAGAGAGCTATTCTGTTGCAGATAATATGAACTTCAAACCAAGAAAGATCAGAAGAGATAAAGATCATTACGTACTGGTTAGGGAATAACTTCAAGAGGAAGAGATAACCATCTTAAATATATATGTACCAAATTCCAGAGAACCCAGTTATACAAAGCAAGTATTAATAGAAATGAAAAATCAAATAAACAATAACAAAATTATAGTAGGAGACATTAACATACCATTGACATCAAGGGACACATCAACCAGAGAGAAAATCAGCAAAGAAATAACAGAACTGAATCACACCTGTGAGCAAATTGACTTGATAGATAGAGTGTTCTATCAACACAATCAGAATATACATTCTTTTCAGCAGTACCTGGGACATTCTCTAAAATACACCATCTACTAGCCCATAGAATATATTTACATAAATGCAAAAGAGTCGAAACTATCCCATGCATGGTATTGGATCATAATGTCATGAAATTAGAAATAATGATAAAAGAAATTGCAATAATTCCACAAACACATGGAAATTGAATAACACACTCAAGCAATCAGTAGGTCATGGGGAAATTAAACAATACCACAAGCAAATGAAAACACAAATTCAACATACTGGAATTTGCAGATGCAGTGAAATTGGTCCTCAAAGGAAAATTTATTGCACATAGATCCCACATCAGGAAAACAGATTGAATACAAATAAATAACCTGAAGTTACACTTCAAAAGTCTAGAAAAGGGAGAACAAGTCAAGCTCAAAGCCAATAGAAGGGAGGAAATTATAAAACTTAGAGCAGAAATTAGTGCAATACTGATTACAAAACAATCCAAAGAATAAATGAATCAAAGAATTAGTTCTTTGAAAGAATAAATAGAATTGAAAAGCCCCTAGCCAACCTCATTTATATAATAAAAGAAAAAGCTCAAATTCATGCAATAAGGAATGGAAAAGGCAAAATCACTACAGACTCTGTAGAAACACAGAAGATCAACAACTGTTTTGAAACCCTCTACTCTCATAGTTAGATAACAGAAGAAATGGACATATTCTTATGAACATATGAAGTTCCAAAGCTAGGTCAAAAAGGTGTAAACTACTGAATAACCCAATTTTTATTAATGAAATTTAAAATGTAATTAAGTTCTTACCTACAAAGCAGAACCCAAGACCAGATGGATTCTCTGTGGAATTCTACAAGAAATACAAAGAAGACTTAATGCTGACACTCCTCAAATTCTTGAATTAAATTGAAATGGAAACAATCTTTAAGTCATTCCTGGAAGCAAATATTACTCCAGTACAAAACATGAGAAAGACCCAACTAAAAGAGAGAACTACACACCAATCTCCCTAATGAACACATTCAACATAGTACTTGAAATACTAGCCAGAGCAATTAGAAAGGACAAAGAAATAAAAGGGTTAGAGAAAAGAAAAGAAGTTAAATTATCACTATTTGTGGATGGCATGATACTCTACATAGAAGATCCCCAAAATGCCAATGAAATACTCCTATATAAAATAAATACATTCAGCAATGTAGCTGGATACAAAAACAATACTCAAAAATCAATAGCATTCCTATAAATTACAAACCAAATCACTGAGAGAGATATAAAGCAAGCCACACCCTTCACACTAGCAATCCAAAGATGAAATACTTTGGAATTAATATCACAAAAGTAGTGAAGGATTTATATAGGGAAAATACTGTGAAAATGACGATTCCCCCAAAACTGTTATATAAATACAATGCGATCCTAATAAATATACCATCAACATACCTCATAGATCTAGAGAAATCACTCCTAAAATACATTTGGAACCAGAAGAGACCTAGAATAGCAAAGACAGTTCTAAGCAACAAAGGCAAGGCAGGAGGTACCACAGTACCTGACTTGAAGTTATACTATATAGCAACTGTAGTTATATCAACATGATACTGGAATAAAAACAGAGCTAAAGATCAATGGAATAGATTAGAAGATACAACCACAACTGGTAACACACTCGACCAACTTAACTTTGATAAAGGGGCCAAACATGTTCACAGGAAGAACAACAGCCTCTTTAATAAGTGGTGCTGATACAACTGGCTCTTCATATGCAGAAAACTAAAACTAGACCCATGCTTATCACCATGTACTAAACTAAAATTGAAATGGATCAAAGATCTGAATATTAAAACAAAAATTGAAATCTATTGGAAGACAAATTGGGTAAAAATCTTGAAGACCTAAGGGTACATAGAGAGTTTATGGGCAGGAATCATGCCACATGGAAAAATACTTCCTAGAATCAATAACTGCAAATAGGTGCTATTAAAAATTTTCTGTACATCAAAACGAATCTCTAGCATAGGGAAAAGAAAACCTACAAAGTGGGAAACAATCTTAGTGACCTGTCCCTTCTTTCTAAAACATATGCAAATTAAAAAATCAGACCCCTGAAATTCAAAGATGTATTCCAAAAATGGTCATCTGAAATGAATGCATAGTTCTCAGATGAAGCAATACAAAGGCAAATAAATACATGAAAAAATGTTCATCATCTTACTCATTAGAGAAATGTAAATTAAAACCACACTGAGATTCCATCTCACTCCAGAAATAATGTCCATGATCAAGAATACTACCAATAACAAATGCTGGAGAGGCTGTGGAGAAAAAGAAACTCCTGCACTGTTGGTGGGAGTGTAGTCTGGTACAACCATTGTGGAGGTCATTCTGGAGATTTCTCAGAAACCTGGGATTGGCAGTCCCATTTGTTCCAGCTATTCCACTTCCAGGCATATTCCCAGAAGAACTGAAAACATCATACACAGTGATATATATGCACCCATGTTTATAGCAGCACAACTTGTAATATCCAGATCTTGGAAACAACCAAAGTGTCATCTGAGGAATGGATAAAAAGTTGTGGTGTTTTTATACAATGGAGTACAACTCAACTATAAAGAGTGACCATATTGAGATATTTATAAATTAATGGACACAATTTGAGGCCATACTAGTAAGTGAAGTAAATCAAACTCACATGTATAAGTACCGTACAGTCTCCCTAGTGTAAGAAATTGTAAGAATACATAATAGTATATGATAGTCATGATTCCTCCTTATATTACTTTGAAGCCTGTTGTCATTCATTAGATGGAATTGTTTTATCCTGGGTTGTTTCATTTTATTGTGTGTGATGGTATGAACAGCTAATTTGAAGAAAACAAGACATTAGAAAAGCCAGTGCTGATTTAATATTATCTTGTTTTGAAGTCCTATCCTGCTTTTGTTCTTCTGTCTCCATCAGTTCTATCATGTTGTATCTTACCGGATTTTATTATGTGTTATACTATAAACAAAAATTTTATGGAGAAGGAGATATTGTAGTAACCATTGTTCATTTCCTGTTAGTTGGTTCTGAATATCCTGTAATACTTTCATTCTCTTGAATGGTTTTATAATATTTTGTTATGTTTGACACTGCATTGTATGAAGTTATGCTCAAATATTTCAAGGAAAGAGACATTATGATAGCTACTGTTATGTCGGGTTGTCTTGTTGTGAAATACTATGTTGCTTAAATTGTTCTGCTCTTATCTGTTTCAATATGTTCTCTTTTATCTTAATTTTTAAAACAATACAGGAGTACATGGTCTTAAGCACAAATATAGGTATAAAGATAGGTTTAGTTTTTTGAACTATTCTTTTGTCTAAATTGAGCACATATTTGAAACATCCTTATGTAATCATGCAATTGTTTATTTTCCTTACACTTATTCTTGTTGGGAAGTATGGCATGAAGTTTATATGAGATATCAGATTTCCATTCCTAAAGCAGGTTCTTTCATGACAGTGAATTGCACTTTTAAATCTTATTAGTTTAACTCACAAGAATCTTCAGTTTTTGCATGTGGGTTCCATCTCCATACATGTGCAAACTGCCTTACTTCATAAGAAACTCAGAAACTCATCTTTTGTCTCTCATTACTTTATAGATGCACACATCTCAAAATATGTTGACAGTTTTTGGTCTCTTCTCTGCACTAATACTGAAACTTACCTATCCGTGGAACTTAGTGGTATGACACAATTAAATATCACTTTTCATTCACTCCCATGAGAAAAATAAAGCAATGTTCTTTGTAGTTTCCAAGATTCTTTTCTTAGAGTAGAATCATTCTGGACATTGAGTTTTATTTCTTCATTGGATTTCTTTGAGCTCCAATATACAAACCTGCTGAGTGTTTCTTTGCAAGAGAACAGCATAACATACATATGCACACATCCTTTCACCATTGCAAACTGGGAAATTCAATGTGTTTGTTTTGGATATTTATAGAGAAACACATACACCTGTGTTGAGTTACATTGGATTCTTTGCTCTGAACTTACAGAAGGGGTTAAGGCTGTTTGAGCTTTCCATTCTAATACAGTTCTATTGGATGTCTCCTTCCATTCACTCCTAGGAGAAACTATCAAGCAGCACTTATTTTAAGCTCTACATCTCTGTTCATAGAGTAGCATCACTTTGGATTTTGATTTATACTTCTTCACTGGAGTTCTTAACACTGAAATCCACAAGTATTTGTGGAGTACTTCTGTACACAAAGGCAGTTATCATCTTTTATGCAAAAACAACCTTTCTTGGGAGAAGACTGACAAATGAAATGTCTGCCTCTCCTTTCACTCCACATGCACACAGTCCTCAGTGAACAGATAGGTTTAGTTCTCTGAGGTTCTCTTATGCCAAAATTGACCACGATGTGGATACATCCACCATGAAATGGTGCAGTTGTATGTTTCCTTCCATTCATTTTATGTATTGGGTCCTTACCTGCACCCCCAATTTCCCAAACAAGTGTACAGTGAAGGCTTAAACAAATGAGATAAGTGGTATGATTTTATGGCTTCCTGGACGATCAATCCCTTTAGCTGAGTTCAAGACTCTGAAGGAAAGATAAAGACTTCTTTGGACTCTTGATTTTTATTGGATCCAAACAAAGAGCTAGAAAACTGGAGAAAACACTGGAAATGAGCAGGACCTTGGGAGTCACTGGAAAGACTTTCCAAATAGTAAATAATGCCAAATTAGGAGAACCATCCTAGCTCCCTGAGATATTTATTGTAGGAGTGAGACTTCAGGAGTGAGACTTCTGCCCTGCAATAATGCTGAATTCCTGGTGTACTCAGCTATTGCCTTATCTTGCACTTTGGAGGTATCTCTGGCCTCACAGGTCACTGCAGGCCTCAGCCAGGACAAGTGATTCATACAGGTTCACTTACTATGGATCTGCTCCCATCTCCAACCAAGGGTCCTAGGACAAGCACAGACTCCCAGATAAACCACAAAGTTAATTTTTAAAATCGTGCTTGGAGCTATTTTTTATTTGTCTCTAACACTTATGGGAAAATATGTGGCCTAGCTCATATGAGATAGCAGACTTCTATTCTTAAAGCAGGATCTTTCATGACACTGCCCATGAAGTCATATTAAGTAAACTCACAGGAAACTTCAAGGTGTCTCTTTGCATGTGTGCTACTTTACCACACATGTGCAAGCTGCCTGACTCCATAAAAAAACAGAGATACTCCTCTTATGCCCCTCAGTCATTTATAGAGGCACACATATGAAAGGGTTTTGGCAGTTTTCATTCTCTGTTCTGCAGCAATGCCCAAGCTGACCTAGCTGTGAGACCTTCCTCACCATTATACATAAGTGTATATTTCCTCTCATTCACAACTATGTGCAATTATAAATCACCAATCATTGAAGTTTCTATGACTCTCTTACAGCAGGATAATTCCAAACATAGAAGTTCACTTTTCCACTGAAGTTCTTCACAGTGAGTAGCACAAAAACCTGTAGGGTATTTTTGTGCAAGAGGCAATGTCACTGTAAGTATGCAAACTTCCTTTTATTATAGCAAACTGAGAAGCTCAATCTGTATCTCATGAGCAATTTTCAGAGTAACACACTCCAAAGTGTTCAATTAGATTTGAATCTCTGCTCTGTACTTACACCGAAGTGTTCTAGCTAATATGCTATATTTGTATACTTCCTTCCATTCATTCTTATGGGAAATTGTTGAGCAGTAGTTTCAGTACCTAAAGCAGGGTCATTACAGACATTGAATTACACTTTTCCATTGGACTTCTTAATAATGAACTACACCATTATTTTTGGGTTGTTTATTTTCACGTTAGCCCTCTAAGTGCCAACTGCCTTTCTTGGAAAAAATCTGAGAAATGAAATCTCTGCATCTATGAGAAACAAAGAGCCAGCACCATATTAAATGTTTAAAAAATGTAAACTTTTACTCTAAAACCAACAAGACAAGTATGTTAATTATCACCACTCCTCTTCTTTTTTTTATTAAAAAAAGATTAATATAAATGAGGACATAACAACACAGGTCAGACAGAAAAGTTTAAAGAACATAGTGTTTCACCACGAGACAATCTGACATAACAGTAGCTACCATAGTGTCTCTTTCCTTGAAATATTTGAGTATACCTTCATATACTATAGTAACAAACATAACAAAATAGTACAAAATATTATAAAACCATTCAAGAAAATGAAATTATTACAGGGTATTCAGAACCAACTAACAGAAAACAAACAACGGTTTCTATATTACCTCCTTGTATATAAAAAATTTTATTTATACTATCACATATAATAAAATACAATAAGATACAACATGATAAAACCGACGGAGATGGAAGAGCAAAAGCTTGGTGGGACTTCAAAACAAGATGATATGAAATCATCATTAGCTATAATAATGTCTTGTTTTCTTCAAAATAGCTGTTCATACCATCACAGACAATAAAATCAAACAACCCAGAATAAAACCATTCCAACAAATGAATGAAAACTTTATAAGGCTTCAAAGAAATATAATGGGGAATCATGATTACCACATACTTTTATGTATTCTTACCATTTCTTACATTAGGGAAACTATTGGGTATTTATACATGTGAGTTTGATTTATTTCACTTGAGTATGGTCTCAAGCTGTGTCCATTTATTTACAAATATCTCAATGTGGTCATTCTTTATAGCTGAGTAGTACTCCATTGTATAAAAAAATACCAAGACATTTTTATCCATTCCTCAGTTGATGGACAATTAGGTTGCTTCCAAGATCTGGCTATTACAAATTGTGCTGCTGTAAACATGGGTGCACATCAATCACTATGGTATGATATTTTCACTTCATATATATATATATATATATATATATATATATATATATGCCTAGAAGTAGAATAGCTGCAACAAATGGGACTTCCAATCCCAGCTTTGTAAGAAATCTCCAGACTGACCTCCACAATGTACCAGTCTACACTGCACCAGTCTACACTGCCAATAACAGTGCAAGAGAGTTCTTTTTTCCTCACAGCCTCTCCAGCATTTGTTGTTGGTAGCTTTCTTGATCCTGGCCATTCTTTCTGGAGTGAGATAGAATCTCAGTGTGGTTTTAATTTACACTTCTCTAATGAGTAATGATGATGAACATTTTTTCATGTATTTATTTGCCATTTGTATTACTTCATCTGAGAACAGTGCAGTCATCTCAGATGTCCATTTTTGGACTTGTTCCTTGAATTTTGTGGGTCTGGTTTTTTTAATTCTCTATATGTTTTAGACAGATGTACTTTATGTGAGGGATAGTTCACTAAGAATGTTTCCCAGTTTGTAGGTTTTCTTTTCACTATGCTAGAGATTTATTTTACCTGCAGAATTTTTTAATAAGATATGATACCAGTTGTTGACTTTGGGAAGTATTTCTGATGCCTTTTGATTCCTAATCATGAATTCTCCATCTACCCCAATGTCTTCAAAGTTTTTATCCAACTTGTCCTCCAATAGATTTAGTGTTTCTGTTTTAATATTCAGATCTCTGATCCATTAAATTTTACTTTAGTACATGGTGATAGGAATGGGTCTAGTGTTAGTTTTCTGCTTATGGAGAGCCAGTTTTTCCATTTATTAAACAATCTGCCATTCTTCCAATGGCCATGTTTGGCCCTTTATCAAAGATAAGGTGATTGAGTGTGTCTATAGTTGTTGTATCTTTTAATCTATTCCATTGATCTTCAGTTTTGTTTTTATTCCAGTACCATGTATATATTACTACAGTTGCTTTATAGTATGACTTCAAGTCAGGGATTGTGATGCCTCCTGCCTTGCCTTTGCTGCTTAGAACTGTTTTGCTATTCTAGGTCTCTTCTAGTTCCAAATGAGTTTTAGGAGTGATTTCTCTAGGTCTAGAAGGTATGTTGATGGTATCCGTATTGGGGTTGCATTGAATCTGTGTAACAGTTTTGGGAGAATGGTCATTTTCACAATAATCATTCTTCCTATCCATGAGCAAGGGATATATTTTCATTTTCTGATATCCTCTTCAATTTCTTTTTTCAGTGTATTATAATTTTCCCTGCATAGATCCTTCACTTCTTTTGTGATATTAATTCCAAAATATTTCATTTTTTTGGTTGCTAGCATGAAGAGTGTGGCTTGTTTTATTTCTTTCTCAGTGATTTTGTTTGTAGTTTACAGGAATGCTATTGATTTTGTATCCAGCTACATTGCTGAATGTATTTATTATATCTAGGAGTCTTACATTAGCATTTTGGGGGGTCTTCCATGCAGAGTATCATGTCATGTGCAAATAATGATAATTTAACATCTTCTTTTCCTTTGTTTACCCCTTTTATTTCTCTCTCTTGTCTTATTGCTCTGGCTAGTATTTACATCACTATATTAAATAGGAGCGGTGATAAGTGACTTCCATGTCTTGTGCCTGATTTTAAGGCAAAGGTCTTCAGTTTTTGCCATTTAGTATGATACTAGATGTTGGTTTTTCATAGACGGCCTTTATCATATTGAGGTAAAGGCCATCTATGTCAATTTTCTGTAAGTCTCTAGGCATGAATGAATGTTGGACCTTATCAAAAGACTTTTATGCATCTATAGAAATGATCATGTGATTCTTACTTTTGGCTTTATTGATATTTTGGATTTTATTTACTGATTTATGTATGTTGAACTATCCCTGCTTGTTTGGGATGAACCCCACTTGGTCATGATGTATAATCTTCTTGATGATTTGCTGCATATTCTTTGCCAATATTTAATTCATGATTTTTGCATCTGTGTTCATTAGGGAGATTGGCGTGTAGTTCTCTTTTTTAGTTGGGTCTTTCTCAGGTTTTTTACTAGAGTAATATTTGCATCCAGGAATGACATAAGGATTGTTTCCATTTCAATTTAATTCAAAAGATTGAGGAGTGTCAGCATTAAGTCTTCTTTGTATTTCTTGTAGAATTCCACAGTGAATCCATCTGGGCCTCGGCTCTTCATTGTAGGTAAGAACTTAGTTACATTGTCAATTTCATGAATGGAAATTGGGTTATTCAGCAGTTTTACATCTTCTTGACCTAGCTTTGGCAATTCATATGTTTCTAGGAATCTATCCCTTCTGTGTTATGAAACCTATGAGAGTAGAGGTTTTCCAAATAGGTGTTGATGATCTGCATTTGTACAGAGTCTGTAGTGCTGTCACCCTTTTCATTCCTTATAGCTTGAATTTGAGCTTTTTTTCCTCTTTTTTAAAGTAAGGTTGCCTAGGGGCTTATCAATTTTATTTATTCTTTCAATGTACCAACTCTTTGATTCATTAATTCTTTGGATTGTTTTCTTAGTCTATATTAGATTAATTTCTGCTCTGACTTTTATATTTCCTCCCTTCATTTGGCTTTGTGCTTAACTTGCTCTTCTTTTTCTAGATATTTGAGATGTAGCATCAGGTTGTTCATTTGTATTCTCTCTGTTTTTCTGATGTGGGCACTCAGTGCAATAAATTTTCCTAAGAGGACCAATTTCATTGCATCCCACAGATTCTGGTAAATTGTATTTGTATTTAGTTTGCTTGTAGGCATTTTTAAATTTCTTCTTTAATTTCCCCTGTGACCCACTGATTACTCAAGGTGTTTTTCAGTTTGCATGTGTTTGTGAGATTTTTGCTGTACCTTTTATCATTAATTTCTAGTTTCATGGTGTTATGGTCTGATAACATTCATGGGTTAATTTCAACTCTTTTGCATTTACTTAAATATTTTCTATGGGCAAGTAGATGGTGTATTTTAGAGAATGTCCCATGTACTGCTAAAAAGAATGTATATTCTGATTTTGTTGGCTCGAACACTCTGTATATGTATCAAGTCTGTTTGTTTACTGGGGTGCTTCAGTTCTGTTATTTCTTTACTGATTTCCTGCCTGGTTGATCTGTCCCTTGGTGTCAGTTATGTGTTAAGTTCTCCTGTTATAATTGTGTTATGGCTGATTTGGTTTTTCATTTCTATTAACATTTGCTTTATTTAACTTGGTGCTCTGGGATTTGATGCATATATATTTAAGATTGTTATCTCTTCCTCTTGAAGTTTTCCCCTAATCAGTATGTAACTACCTTCTTTATCTCTCCTGATCATTCTTGATTTGAAGATCACATTGTCTGCAAATAGAATAGCTACCTCTGCTTTTTAGGGGGATTCCTGTTGCATGGAGTATTGTTTTCCATCCTTTGACCTTCCATCTGTGAATATCATTTTGGGTTAGATAGATTTCTTGTAAACAGCATATGGTTGGATGTTATTTCTTGATCCATTCTCCCAGTCTTTTTTTCTTGTAATTGATGCATTGAGACCATTTACATTAATGGTTAAAACTCTCATATATTTTTTATTGTTGAAATGTTATCTTTCTGCTGTTGTGTCTTTATTTTCCATTCTGTTTTATTGTCTGCTTTGCTTAGTGGTTTATTCCTATGTGTGCCTATACTGCCTTTCAGTATTCTTGCTGGGTTGGTTTGGTGATCATGAAGTTCTTCAGTTCTTCATTGTCATGAAAGTATCTCATTTGTCCATCCATTTTGAAGGACAGTTTTGCAGGGTGCATCAGTCTACATTGGAAATCATTTTCCTTTAGGATCTGAAATACTTCACTCCATGCTCTTCTTGACTTCATTGTTTGTACTGAGAAGTCTGCTGTGATTCTGATAGGTTTTCTTTTATAGTTGATCTGTCTTTACTCTCTGACATCTTTCAATATTCTATTCTTATGTTGGACTTCTGAGACAGTGATTATTATATGTCTGGGTGTAGTTTTATTTTACTATGGATATTTGGAGTTCTATATGCTTCCCTAATTCTAATGTCAGTTTGCATTCTCATGTTTGGTAAATTTTCAGCTTTATTTCTCTAAATATCTTATTAATCTTATGTTGTTTTTTGTTGCATCATATTGCAGTTGTTGAAGTGTTATTTCCTGATTACTTGTTATTTTTAAAATATCTTTCCTTTCCTGTTCATTAGCTGCAATCTTGTCTTTGAGGTCTGAAAGTTTATCTTCAATTTTGAGACAGTTTTTAAAACTTTCAATGGAATTTTTGATGTTCTGTATATATCTTTGCATCTGCTTGATGTATTCTCTTTGTTTCTGACATTGTTCATTGAGAGATTCGAACTTTTTGTTTAGTTTCTCCATTTTTTTGTTCCTCCAATTTTTAATGGTGTCTTCTTTAGATATATTCAGCATCTCTTTCATTTATTTTATTATTTCTTCTTTTATCTGGCAGATTATTTGTAGTAAGCCTCTTTAAAAGTGGTACTGGAAAAACTGGCTTTCCATAAGTTGAAAAATAAAACTAGACCCATGACTATCACCATTACTCAACTAAAGTCAAATGGATCAAAGATCTAAATATTCAAACAGAAACAGTAAATCTGCTAGAAGACAAATTATATAGAATGCCAAAAATGCCTGAACAAAAATCAAACTGCATGGCAAATGCTTCCCAAAATCAACAATTAGGATCTCATCTTATTAAAATGTTTTCACGTGTCAAAAGAAATTTCCAACAGAGTGGGGAGAAAACCCAAGATTTGAGAAAAAATCTTAGTCAACTGTCCCTCAGACAAAGAACTTCTATCTAGAACACAAATGACTTTAAAATATTAGGCTCCCAAAATCCAAACACCCAATACAAAATGGGAATCTGAGATTAATACACTTTTCTCAGCTCAGGAAATACAAATGGCAAATAAACACATTAAAAAAGGTTCAGCATCATTAGTCCTTAAAGAAATGCAAATTACAACAACACAAATTTCATCTCACTCTAGAAAGAATGAACAGGAACAAGAAAACCATCAGTAACAAGTTCTGGAGAGGCTGTGAGGATAAAAGAACTCTTCTGCACTGTTAGTGGGAGTGTAGACTGGTGCAACCACTGTGGAAATCGGTCTGCAGGTTTTTCTCTCATCTAGGTTTGGAAGTCCATTTTGACCCAGCTATTCCACTTCTGGGTATATTCTCAGAAGAACTGAAAACATTGTAGCACAGTAATTCATGCACACCTGTATTTACAGCAGCACAGTTTGTAATATCTCAAGTTTGGAAACAACAGAAATGTCCATCAGCTGAGGACTAGATAAAAAAGTTCTGGCATTTTTATACAATGGGGTACTACTCAGTTAAAAACAAGGATTACATTGAGGCTCTTATTGATGAATGTATGTGAGTTAGGACATTACTCATAAGTAAAATAAGTGAAAATCACATGCATAAATACCATATTATCTCGTTAGTGTAAGATACTCAAAGAGTAAATGATATAAAAATCTTCAATAAATATTGTGAAAATTTAAGAACTGCTCGAAGAAAAAAAAGTAATTGCTCAAAGAGAAAAAAGGGGAAAGGATAAAATAAGAAAGGTAATAAAAATATGAATTTGTGTATATGCACTTAAAATAGCTAAGTTGATTGTACTACGAATTCTGTTAGTTCTTGGAAGAAAGCAATTAATATTCATAGAGTTAGATAAATTTTGCATGTTTATATCTGTTACTCTGAGTAACTCTTTTGAAGATAACTTCCAAAATATCAATCTTAGCTAGGTTCCTAGGACCTTGTTTTGAAAGTCTATAATTTCATTGTTTAGGGTTCTTTGTTAGTATAATTTATTTGTCCCTTTTGTTTCTACTATTTCTTATATTTTGTTTTGCTTTTCCCTCTAATGCAGAAAGGATAAATTTACATGTATTATCATATACATGCCTAGATTTTCTCCTCATGAGCTGACAAGAATAGATTTTATTACTTGTGATGGTATCAACAGCTACTCACAAGCAAATGAGTCATTATGATAGCCACTGCTGATTTCCTGTCATATTGTTTTGAAGTCCAATAATGCTTTATTTATTTATTTATTTATTTATTTATTTATTTATTTTATAATTCCTTTTTTATTGGTTTTAGTCTGTTTCCAATTATTTGCTTTCAATATATGTGAAGTTACAGACATCTATTTTGTCTCTCTCTCTCTCTCTCTCTCTCTCTCTCTCTATTTTTTTTTTTTTTTACCAAGGATTGACCTCACAACCTTTCACTTGCCAGGCAGGTGTTTATGCCACTGAGTTAAATCCCCAGTCCCTAGACAGCTATTTTGAAGAGAACAAAAAATATTGTAACCATTGTTGATTTTTCTATTATCTACTTTTGAAGGCCTGGAATTCTTTCATTCTTTTGTTTTGATCAATTTTATACTATTTTGTTTTATTTGAATTAATTTTATGTGAAGATATGGACAACTATTTTGAAGAAAACAAAAGACATTATGGTAGCCACTATTTTGAAATCCTGTCTTGTTTTGAAATCCTGTGTTGATTGTCTTGTTTTTTTCTGATCTGCTTTCTTCTGTTTTGCTTTATTTTCTTTAAAATAAAAAAAAATGATTTTTGTGAATGTGTAAACAGTACTGAGGTTTCTAGATAATATCAAACTCATATTCCATTTTTTTTTGGGAAGCTTACATGTTGCTTTCCATAACAATGATACTAACATATTTCTACCAGTAGTACAAAATAATTTATTTTGCTATACAGAATTTACTTTGGTATTTCTGATTATAAGCATTTTAACTAAGAAACATTTTATCTGATTGCATTTACATTTGTAGTTTCATGATTATTAGTAATATTGGACATTTTTTACCTATTAGTCATTTATATAACTGCTTTTGAGAAGTGTCTTTTAAATCCTATTGCCTCTTTTTAAATTTAATTGTTTGGATTTTATCAGGAAATAATTTATTTATTTGGTAACTGCAGATATTAATTCTTTTTTGGGTGGATAATCTGCAATTACTTTCACCCATTTTGTAGGCTGCTTCTTCACTTAGTTGGTATCTATATTTGTGCCAAATTGTGTTATTTTGCACAAATCCTGTTTGGCAGTTACCCATGTTTTTAGAGCCTTCTTGAAAAACTATTAGCCTATATTTTTTAACATTTACCCAATGTTTTCTTTTAGTAATTTCATAGTTTCATTTACTACATTTATGTCTTTGATCCACTTTAAGTAGATTTCTGTATTTGACAACTTTCTAATTATCGGGTCAAAACACCTGACACTTTAAAGAAAGAGAGTTTTAATTTGGCCCAAGTTTTAGAGTTTTCCATCCATGATTAGGCAACTACAAGGCAGATTCATCATGGTAAAGCAGGCATGGAAACAAACTGCTCACTTCATGGTGGCCAGCAAGCAGAGCACAGAAGATGTTTCCCAGAGAATTTGCTAGTTACTAGATTGAATCCTGTGTAACTATCCACAACTGACCTGATCACGCACAGAAGTGAGCTTCAACATAGATGCCCTCAATCTAGTAAATTGGCTGGGGATATAGCTCAGAGACTCAGTGCCTGGCTGACAAGTACAAGGTTGTGAGTAACAAAACAAACAAACAAACAAACAAACAAACATCCTATCACCACCAACAACAAAACTCAATTTGGTAAAGTTCTCAATCATTATTAATCACCACAATTTAAATGTCATTTGCTAATGGGGTGGGAAGATGGGATGTTTGATTCTCAACCCACATGCTGGTAGGCTCATGGCTGCTTACTAGCGAGATGGGCTGGTTGTTTGGTTCCCCAGTGCCCTAAGTTCCAACATGGCATAGATCTCAGGAGATGCTGTGTAGTTCTCCCCCTGGGCAGCTGCCACTTGCCTGAGACATAGTTTCTTACCAGGGAGGTGGGGCATTCAACCAATTTTTAAAGTCAACAGGAATGTACTTTCGTGGGCAAAGGTCATTCTTTTCTATAAATATTGCTGGGAGATCTACATAACATATGCAGAAAAGGAAGCGACTTTACATTTCATGACACTTAAAAATCATACAATGTTCAGTAATAGTCATAAAGTTAGACTTTTTTTCTTATTGCTGATTCAACATTCAACATGATTTTAGCTATAAACTTGTCATAGATAGTCTTTTTTAAGTTAAGATATTTTCTTTCTATACCTAATTTATGGAGATTTTTAACCACAATTGGTTCTTAATTCTATCAAATATTTTGTGCAGATATTGAGAAGAACCTGTGGCTCTATTCATTTGTTCTATTAATGTTATGCATCAAGATTTTTTATTTGTATATGTTGCAGCATTCTTGTATCCCTAGGATAAATTTTACTAGACCATGTAGGGTAATCTTTTTGATGTACTAGTCCATTTGGTTTCATAGTTTTTCATTGACAATTTTTCTATGTTCATCAGGCATACAAGTTTATAGTTTTCTTTTTCTTATGTGTATCTTTTTAATTTTATTTAAGAGGAAAAAAAGAAAAAACAAAACACAACAAAGCAGTGTAAGGGTACCAGTAATACAGAACTAAAAAAAAAAAAAAAACAGTAAGAAATCACCAGTTAATAGATTACACATTATTGTCTTAGAGATAGTTGCTTAAGTCACAGTATCAAAGCATACAAAGTGAACATTCAGTGAGACTGCAAATGGTTGTGTTCAATGATCCAACCAAAAACATTAATATGGTCAGCTATTTAACACCCCTAAACAAACTTGAAGTTGTATCTTTTAGAGCACTTTTTTTTCTCCTCTCTTTTTTACAACAAAACTTACACATTTTGGGTTGTATTACTCCTTAGTTCTTATTACTTTTTTTGGGAAGAGAATAAAGTCAAATATGGCAAAACAAAGCTGTCAGTCAAAACCAAGGATAGACATAGTACATGATGTAAGAACAGAGTACAAGGTTATCAACAGTGGTTACCATAATGTCTCTTGTTTCCTTAAAAAGAATTGTCTATCTCATTAGGTATTCTAAAGTTGAACAAAACAGCAGAGAACATGACCCCTAAAACTTAAACATTGTAAATATTACAGGACTTCCAAAGGAGATAATAGTCAAACCAGAATGGGCATCTTAGTGAATCTTATTGCCTTCAAAGTAGTTGCCTATACCCCAAACTTGATACTGTCATACCGAATGGAACAGAGTCTAATCAGTCAAAACAAGATAGTGGGAGTATTACAGGACTTCAAAACAAGTTAATAGGAAATCAAAAAAAGTTACTATAATATATCCTGCTAATTTTTTTAATTTTTCCCCTTAAATAAAAAAAAACATTAAAAATAACTAAATTTTTTAATTAATAAGGGAGAGATTGAGATAAAAGAGGACATAACAACATAACATTGTGGTCTGGGGATGAGTATAATTCTGTCTTTGTAGAATGTTTGGTAGAGTTCTTTTATTGTCAAATTTTTGCCAAATTTTGAGAAAAATGAACTGTTTCTTTGAATAAATATTTTGTAGAATTTATATGTAGAGTAATCAGGTTGTGGTTTTTCTTCAGTGAGGGGGTTTAGTAAATTTAAATCTCATCACTAATTATTGATGTCTAAATTTTCTGTTTTTTTTCTTGATTTAATCTGGATAAGTTGCATGTATCAAAAAAATTAACTGTCTCTTTAAGATATGAACAAGACAAGGGAGGCATTCACACTTTTTGCTTGCGTTTGCCTGATAATGAGTGTGTCCTTAAGAGTGAAGAGTTTTTTTAAAAGCTTCTAATAAAAAATAATGTAGAAAAATTTATGAATTCCTAGAATTATGTCCTTTTTATATGTGAAATATGCTCTTTTCTTTTTGCCAATCTTGTTAAATTTTGGTCCATGAAGATATTCACTTACAAAGCTTCACAAGATTGATAACATGTTGGAGTATCATTAAAAGCTTAGAAATGTTCCAGAAAACAGAAATGCTATATAAAGACTAAAAATGTGAATTAGATTTATAGTTTTTATATTGGAAAAACATTGTATTCTCTTACAGTTTTGATGAGTAGGTATTTTAAGCATGATTCTAAAATGTAGGAATTTATTTTGTATCAACATAAATTGTGACTGTATTTAAACATATGTTAACATGTATTAGAATATCTGTCTTTAACAGATTCTGCATTGAGCAATAAAAGTAACCTTTATAAATTAAGTTAAATAATTTCTTCTTTCAAAAATATTTAAAAGTCACTAAATGCCAAGATTATAGTGAAACAGATTATCATTTTTTGTACATTTGGTTAGACTAAAAATATACTAAAATGTATTAAAATGTGGTCATCAATTATATTTTTCAAATAGTGTTATCTGTTTTACATTTTCAATATTAAAACCAATTTATGTATTCATATAAAAATTGCATGTGCTAGCCACATGGCACAACAACTTAATGAATGCTTAATGCTTTTTATTCAGAATATACATAGATTTCCCAAAGTTCCCTCACTGTTGCATAAACAGCTCATAAATCCAGCATGATATGATTGCACCAGTATATTTTTAAAATTAACTTAATAGTATATTTAAATTTCTTAGCTAAGCAGTATATTGTATATAGTTTGCCCAGTAAATTTGGTATCAACATTTAAATAGAGCTTAGGTTGTTGTAACAAAATAAATTATATGAAATGCAACATACTGCATCTTTATATTACTATGTCAAAAAGCCATAATTATGTGGCTCTTATTAGAAATAATTAATAAAGTCCTATTGCTATACTATTTGAGCTGATTTTTCCATTTTGCTAAAACCAGATAGACAATAGCCTATGAAAAAGAAAACCTTCAGAAAAACTATCTCTCTGATCAATCATGATGATCATGATTGCATGTGATTACTTGATCTATGCTTTTAGTATTTTCCTTTCACCCAATTACCATTCATCAGGCAATTGGATTATTTTGTATTTTGTATCTATTTCCTGATACAAATCCATATCACGTCAGTATCTCACTGAGTGAAGGAACAGAGAATTTCTCTATACTTATCAAACTCAGAAAATTAATTTAAGTGAATTCAAGTATCATAGAGTGAAGTACACAAAAAGAATTTAAAGGAAGACAGTGAGTTAATGATAACAGTTCATGGAAATAGCTAGTTGACAGTGGAGTTTATTACACCACTTCTAATACAAATCCTGCTGAATGCAGTTGAAAGCATCTTAAGCTAAAAATGGTGACTGCATATCATATTGTCTTCTGGAGAAGTTGAAGGACGATAATAAAACTGAAGGATTGCATTTTTAACAAGCAAATAAACAGGAAGAAAAGTCTTAGATACTTGCTTTTAGTTAGCTAGTCTACTATATAAATGTTTTGTTATTTATGTCTCATATTTGAATCAAATACAGAAAACTAGTAATTTTCCTTTGGAAGTGTGAAAACAGGATACTGTAAGTTTTATTGTGTTACATTGAAAATTAACCAAGAAATAGATAATAATAATCCTTGTAAATGATTGAGGATGATTAACAATCTTTATCAATATCTATCATATAAAAGTAAAGAACTTTATTCAGTTACTATATACTATTAAGTTTAACTTAACTTGCTTCTTTTAAAATTTCATTTGAAGTTCTTAATTTGAATCCCAAGTTGGAAAGTAATATATTTCAAGTTCATGACTGTCAAACTTTTCTATGCAATGCAATAGTCATGAGATAAAAAAGGGTCTTTAAAAGTATATTGATTTTAATTCTTGTTTCAGTCATAGAAATTTAATTAATATGGAGTTCAATTTTAGCATCAAAATTTATGGTTTTAATTTTGAGAAAAGTTTGGAAATCTAAAATCTTAATATTACTTGCAGTTCTTTCTTGGATCTGCCTTAAGGAAATTGAAATTTGAAAGCAGTGGCTAAATTATTTTCATTATTAATTAAAAGTACCTTCCCTGGGAGGAGAAAAATGCCTGTGTGCATAGTGTCTGCAAAGGAATCAGATCAGATGCTAGAATATGACAACATGGAGAGGGCCAGATGAATGGATAGTGATTCTTATTAACCAAGGCAGTAACTGAAGGGAAAAATACAACTAGGAAGAGGAGGGAAAATCACAGATGGAGAGCTGAAGCCAAATGTACTCACTGAGCTCCATTTCACGCTGTACTAGGTGCACCTGGAGGATTTAAGGTCATGCTGAGACCGTGGCTGCCGATAATGGGAGTCTGTGAATCCCGCACCCTTAATGTGGCACATTAAGCAGTACATCCAAAGGGAAAAGCTCTATTGGCTCTTGGCAACTTCTGGAAATTGAGACCTGGGACCATGTGAAGCAGCCAAAGCCACCTGGCTGCACTGAAGGAGACTTCAAGAAGCTCTGGAGCTCGGAAGCCTAACACCATGCAGTTTTCTTACCAATCCGTGCTGTGCTGGAAATGCAGTGAAGACAAGTGGTGCAGTGTGCAGTGGACCCAAGAGGAAGATCTGCATTGAGTCCCAGTGAGTACAAGGGAATGGGTCCTGCAGCTGCTGTCACTGTCTGGAGGACATCTTGGAATTGGGCCGAGCCTGACACTACGGTGGCATCAGTGACACAGACAGGACTGGTGAGGAACAACTTGGAATTGGGCAGATGCCAGCACCGTGGTGACATCTGATAGTCACCCCTGGTGCAGAGAGGTTTGGTAGAGGACAGCTGGGATTTGGGCTGGGTCCTGCACCACAGTGACAACATTCGGCTGCTTCTGGCACAGAGGGAACTGGCAGGGTCTGCTGGGGCTGAACCATGCATTTGGTTGGAAGACAATAAGCAGACACAAAATAGTTGTGACTCTGTGATGTCCAAAAGGTAAAGCCTAACTTGTGCATTGACTGGCACAGAGGCTGGAGGTTAGTCCACACTGTCTGCATCTCTCCCTAACTCAGATGACAACAAATTGGGGAGGGCAGCAAAAACTCAAGTCAGAAGGCTTCTGAAAGACCCTAAGCAATATGGAGAGGGCCAAAGACCCCCAGGACACACCATTCTGAAAGAAATCAGAACATTACAAGAGATAGAAATTTTAAAAAATCTCCAGCTGCTGAGTGTGAGAAAATAAGCACAGGAGAAGTAAACACAGAAGAGAACCAGCACAGTAACCATCCAATACTAGACACAGCATCAGCTGAAATAAAGAAATATCTTCATGACCTCATAGATGAATTTAAAACTGTACTTCTGATCCAAGTGAGAAAACATATAAAGAGATTAATTAAAGAAATGATAAGCCCCACTCAAGAGAACACAGATGGAAGAATGGAGGAAATCAGAAAAGAAAGAGAAACCTCTAATGAAAAATTTAAACATAACTTGGAATATGTGAAACAGATCAAAGAGATTACCACAAAACTAAAAACTCCATTGAACACTGGCAAAATGCCTTGACAGAAACTAAAGTTAGCCTTTTGAAACTTGAAGAGAGATTTATGATATATGTTCATGAAAGAAAAGACCTCTTAAAAATAACGAGGAACCAGAAAGAAAAAAATTCAAAGATTAGAAGACAACAAAAGGATACGTAACTTAAGAATAAAGCATGTGAGTGAGAAAGCAGAAGCAACCAAAAATGAACTACAAAGAATATTCACAGATATATTAAATGAAAACTTCCCAAGAATAGGTAAAAGAAATGATATCCAGATAAATGAGGCATACAGAACTCCAGCCACCTACAACCAAAACAGATCTACACCCAGACATATAATAATAAACAGTCCAGAAATCTACCAAAAGAACAGAATACTAAAAGCATCCAGGGAAAAAAGGAGATAACCTACAATGGAAAATTATCAAATAAAAACAGACTTATCAACACAAACTCTCAAATCGAAAAGAGCTGGGCGGGGGGGATAGTCCAAGCCCTGAAAGAAAATAATCTGCAGACAATACTGATGTACCCAGAAAATCTGTCTCTCAAAATTAATGGAGAAATAAGATGTTTCCAAGACAAGGAGGAACTGTGGGAGTTCATGGCCACCAACCCAACCTTACAGAGAGTGCTGAAGGACATTCCAGAGAGAGAGAGGAAGGGATACCAGGATTCCAGCAACGGTGGCAGAGAGGCCTCAATATATGGGGCAGACAGTGGAATGAGGGATTAAAGTGGACAAATTATAGCAGTAAAGTGGAGTAGCAGACATGTGGCAGAGACGGTAAGCTACAATCTTTAGTATTTATAGCTTTGATACACTATAAAAAAAGCAGAGGTCATTGTTAATAGTGTTTCAGGATTTAAAAGTCACAGTAGTCTTATTTCTGTTTAGTTAGAATTTATTTTGTTCTGGTCTATCCACTCATCAGATTTGAGGGCACAGACTTCTGACCAAAATATAGCAGGTTATACCATGGTAACTATCTTAATTTCCTATTAACTTAAACTGAAACCTGGTATTACTTACATTGTCTTACTATGACTGATCTTATTTGAATCTGATTTATTAGACCACAGTTTTGCCTTGCCTGATTTTATTTGAATTTGATATGCTTGATAGTATCAACCCTAAAAGTAGAGGCTACTCTGAAAATGACAAGATGTAAAAGATATCCATGCCGGTTTTGATTATTAACAGATCTCAAGTCCTACAATGTTTTCAAAGTTGTGTTTTTATAAAAATAGCTATGTAATACTATGCTTAACTATATTAAACCTGCTGATGTGGACAAGTCTACTGAAAATAACAAGAGAAAGCATAGCAACCATGGTAAGTCACCTAATATTGTGGTTTTATATGTCTTTTTCATTGCTTGTTTTTCTAAGAATTTGTTTTACTATCTTGTTATGATTTGGTTTTTTCCTATAATACAGAGAGGATAGATATACATGTAGAAATTCACACATGGGAAGTTTTTTTAAAACTACCTAAGGGAACAGATTATATAATGCAAGATGTAATGAACAGATACTCTGAAGAAGAAGAGACACTAAGAAACCCAATGCCATTTCTGTAGCATTATGATATAAAACTTAGCAATACTATTCTTCATTGTTCAGAGAGATATTAGTTTAGTCTCTTAAGTTCAATTTCAGCGTATGTAAAGATAAGGACAGCTACTACAAAGAGAATGAGAGACACTATGATAGTTATTATTGTCTTCCCCAATGTCAGATCTTGAAGACCTTCATCATCCTGTAATGATTTGACTATGCATTTAATGTGTGTGAAGACAAGGACAATTATTTGGAAGAAACTAGAGACAATCAGATAAACAGTGAAGATCACCAGTGGACTTGCTTTGAAATCTGTATTTCTTTAAATTGTTTCTTTTTGAACTGTTTAGTTCTGTTTTGATATGTTTAATCTTACCCTCTTTAAGATAAAAAACAAGTGTGTAGGACTGATAACCATATTACTAAGGTTTTGTTAGATCATTGAACAGAACTGTTTGGCAGTGTCACTATTGTCACTTTACATACTTTAATTTTGTAACCTAAACAACTATTTCTAAGATAACAATATGTAAATTATCAACTGGTAATTTCTTACTGTTTATTTTTCTGTAATCCTGTATTATTTCTACTCTTATTTTCTCCATGTATTTTTTGTTTCCTTCTCTTTAAATAAATAAGCATAAATTTTAAAATTTACCTTTCCTGAAATGCACTTTTTTTGTGCAACATTCTGGTCTATCACTAAAGAAAAACACATTAAAAATACCAGTGACTCAGGACTTTTTCAGAACCTTTATCTACTATACCACAAGTCCAACTTCTGGACCTAAAGCAAATACAAATGCAAATTAAGCAGCCTAATGTGTATCATACATTTTTTTACTCAAACTCAAAATTTTTGACTCATACTAGTATAAGTAATGAGCAAGTAGAAAGATAGAAACTAGGTTCTTGACCACAGAAATGTGTATATACAATCTTTCACTATTTTCATAGCCAACACCATGTATTAGTAGTGTATTTCCATCACTTGATATTTAAACATGGAGGAATATATATGTGTGTATGAAAATTCTCTCACTTGCTCTCTCTCTTTCTCTCTCTCTCTCTCTCTCTCTATATATATATATATATATATACACACACATAAATTCTCTCAATAGTCTTTAGCATACTGAACATCTAAATTTGTACAACCACTCTAATCTAATATAACTAGGGTAAAGGAAATACCATGTGTATTATATATTAACACATTGTATATTAATTTATATACTTTATTTATATATATATTAACATTGCATACTAACATATTATTGTTTTGTTATTCATAATATTCAATTATGCTTCAATCTCATTCCAAACTTAAGGAGATTTAAGATTGAATTTCAGTTTTCACGTAAAAATCCTCTTTTTATATTTTATAGGATAAAATTTAAACTTCCTTTGAAATCAAAGAACTCTTAAATCTGACTTCAAAGTATCTTTCAACACCTGGCTATTCTGTATATATTTCTCATAAAACAATATGAATTTCCATATCTCTTTCCATAATGATTTTGTGCCTAAAATGTTTCTGCTGCACTCACCCTATTTCATCTTAGAAATAAAAAATTTATTTTTTAAGAATTTCAAAAATTCTTGCAAATTAACTGAATTAATTGTGACCTTCTTAAATGCACTTCACACATAAATGTTTATTATTTCATGCTATACTTAGGTAGCATTGTGAAGTGTTCAGTTATATAACCTTGACTCTTGAAATCTGGTATTTAAATAGTGACTTATCATTTATCAAAAGTTTAATTTTAGCCAGATAACTTCAGCTATACGAATCATATATCCCTCATTGTAAATTATGCGTTTTTAAACTTTTAGTATTCCTACCTGAAATTGCTTTATTGATCAACTTTCCCAATTCTGGAACAAAATGGCATATACAATCTATAGAAGTATATGGTTTATTTGGCTCACGGTTTCAAAGTTTTTCATCCACAATGCACTGGTTCCATTGCTGTGAGTCTAAGGTGAGGAAGAAAATCATGGCAGAAAGATGATGAGAAACTACTCAGTTCATGATATTGGGGAGGCAGAGTGCAGGGAAAAAATGCTCAAGAAAAATGGAAAAGAGATCAACCATAGTTCACAAATTCATGCTTCCTTGACTCAGACACACCCAGAAATGTACTTTACTACTCTGTAAAACCAACTAAGTTCATAAGATTAACTATCACATCTTCTAAGAAGATAGTAAACCACCAGACCTAGGAAAAATGAGTCAAAACAAGAAAATTTGTGTGCAATCTAAGTATTTGCTATGCAAGATATTATCTCAGCCCAACTAGAGAGCTGAAATGCATGATATAGTGATCATTTTTTTTTTAATTAGATACTCTGGTAACTGTAGAAGTTATCATATATTCAGATATTTAATACAAAATATTTTGTGATTTAAATTTGTTTTCATAATGCCCTGTAATGTTATTTTTGTTCTTTTAGAAAATATCTATTTTATTTAAAATTTACTTTAATTGATATTATCATTGTTATAATTTAAACTCACACATTCACACATACTCATGGCTTACTATATATATATATATGTGTGTGTGTGTGTGTGTGTGTGTGTGTGTGTGTGTGTGTGTTTGTTATTTGATGTAATCATATTGACACACACACACACATTGTGGAATGTTACCTCTTGTGGTTATTACTTATTTATGGTAGAAACATAAAATATACTTTCTTTGCAACTATCTCATACAAGATATAATTATTTATAATTACTGTGTATCCCAATAGATATTTTTACGTTCTTCATCCTTTGTTACAGGAATGTTATATTTATTGAGAACCAACTTCTATGAACTATTATGAAATATACTTCTTGATACTCTTCCACTATAAGAATATTCAAACCTATATTATAATTCTTTAATTTCCCCTTACTGCATAAACTATCTTTTAACAGTTTGAAAATTTTTATTATGAACAAATTCTTGTACTTGTTCATTTTATTTCAAAGTAACTTCAAAACTGGATTTAAACAGTATTATTTTATAATTACCTATAACACAGAAAGTAAAATATACCACTCTTTATAGTACCATATCCATAATTTAAAAATGTATGAGATGCACTAGATTCAAGAAAAAAAGGAAACTGAAAGCAAGAAAGGACAAAAATTTATTTATTTTAATCTTTGTATAGTCTCAGATATTAATGTATAACTCAAAGACAAATATTTATAGATTCAGTAATATAAATATTGAAATCTTTTAAAGAAAACATCTAAAATATCTCCCAACAAATAGGTTTGTATTCCTTGAGAAACATTTGTCTTTGAGTTATATATTAATATCTTCTTTAAGCTAAATAAGGCAACCTAATTTACTTAAGTTGATAATTATTGATAATTCAAAATGTGATTGTTATTTGATGTAATCATATTGGCAATATTGGTATCTGAAATACAAAGGAGATTTTATAGATTGCATTTTGACTCTGATTTTCATTTTTTTTTAAAATTTTATTTAAGGAGAAAAAGAAAAGAAAAAAAAGCAGAGAAAGGGTACAAGTTATACAGATTTACAGAAAAAAATAAACAGTAGGAAATCACTAGTTAATGGATTACATATTGTCATCTTACAAATAATTGTTCAAGTCACAAAATTAAAGCTTGTAAAGGGGACATTCCAACAACGAGACTGCAAACAGTTCTGTTCAATGATCCAATAAAACTCAGTGATATCACTTTCTATCTTATACACTTAAATATACATGCGGTTACATCATTTAGAGCACTTTGTTTTCCTCTCCTTTGTACAATGACAATTACACATTTTGGGTTTTGTTGCTCCCACAGTTCTTATAGCTTTTTTTGGAAGGGAGTAGAACCAAATGTGACCTAACAGAACAGAGTCACTCAAATCAAAAGGGTGGACATAATAGATAATGTAAAAACATAATACAAGGTGATCAATAATGGTTACCATAATGTCTCCCGCTATCTCTAATAGAATTGCCTATATCATCAGTTATAATGAAATTGAACAAAACAGTAAAGAACAAAACTGACAAAATCAAAACATTGGAGACAGTATAGGTCTTCAAAAGTAGATAAAAGTCAATGAGAATGGGCGTCATAATGAATCTCACTATCTTCATAGCTGTTGCCTAAACTTTCGAACCTGGTACTATCAAGCAAAACAGAATAGGGGAACATCAGTCAAAAACAAGACGGTGAGAGTAATACAGGGCTTTAAATCAAGATAATGGAAAGTCAAAGTGGGTTACTATAATATATCTTGCTATTTTTATTTATTTTTCCCTTAATTAAAAGGATAAAAATAAAAAAGTAAATAATGAAGTGGAGATTGAGATAAAAGTGGGCATAACAGCAAAACAGCGTAGATCAAAACATAACCGTTTAAGCAAAAGTGTTTCACGACAAGATAATTCTGACATAAAAGTAGTTACCATATTGTCTCTTTCCTTGAAATCTTTGAGTTTAACTTCATATACTGTAGCATCAAATATATCAAAACAATGTAAAACCATTTAAGAGAATGACAGCATTACAGGGTATTTAGAATCAACTAACAGAAAATGAACAATGGTTTCTGTATAATCTCCTTGTCTTTAAAAGTTTTTGCTTATACTATCATACATAATAAAATCCAATAAGATACAATCTGTTTAGACCAATGGAGACAGAGGAACAAAAGCTTGATGAGACTTCAAAACAAGATGATACTAAATCAGTATTACCTATTAAGACGTCATTTTCTTGAAAATAGCTGTTCCTATCATCCAATCTTCTCTGCCTCATTTCCCTTGAGCTCTTTTTCTGTCATTAGTTGTCAGTTTGTCTTCTTCATTTTGTTTTCTGCTCCATTCATTGTGGCCTCTCTCCCACTATTTCTGGATTCTTTGTATTTTTCTTTTTTAGAATATCCTGCAGTATTCTCTGTAGAGTTGAATTGGTGGTTGCAAATTCCCCTAGTTCCTCTTTATCCTGGAAGCACCTTGTTTTTCCATCAATTTCCAGGGATAGTTGTGCAGGATATATCACTCTTGGCTGGAGATTATTATCTTTCAAAGTTTGAATTATTTCCCCCCACGCTCTTTGTGATTTGATGGTTTGTGCAGAGAAATCTGCTGTAATTCTGATCTGTCTTCCCTTGTAAATGGTCTGTTTCTTGTCTCTGACAGCTTTTAATATTCTGTTCTTATATTGAATTTCTGGAATTTGTATTATTATATGCCTGGGTGTTGCTCTGTTTGGGTTGTAGGTGGCTGGGGTCCTGTATGCCTCATACATCTGAGTATCTTTACCTTTTGCTAAAGTAGGAAAATTCTCCTGGATTATTTCTGTGAGTAGCTTTTGTAGCTCATTTGTTTGTGTCCCTACTTCTTTTATGTTCTTAATTCTTAAGTTATGGATCCTCTTATCATCTTCTAGTCTTTGTATTATTGCTGTTTGTTTCTTTGTTACTTTTAAGAAGTTTTTCATTTAATTCTCCCATATTACAAATCTGCCCTCCAGTTCAGATAGTCTGTCATTAGTTTCTTTCAAGCTGTTATGGCAGTTTTTGATAGAGTTTTTAGTTTCCTGGTAGTCTCTTTGAACCTGCTTCATGTATTCTATGCTTTCTCTATTTTCTCCATCGAACGATTCTCCACACTTTTTCTGTTCTTCCATTTCACCATCTTTTTTTTTTTTTTCTTGGGTGGTGCTTAGCATTTCTCTAACTATTCTGCTTATTTCTAGCTTCAGGTCATTAATAACTTCATTCCTGAGTTGATCTATGAGGCTCTCTAGATGGTGCTTTATGTCTATTGGTGCGGTGTCCACTATTGCCTGTTTCTCAGAATTGGGGGCCGAGGAGCCTTTCTTGTTGCTGCCTCTTCCCATATTCTTTGTTCTTTATATATGCAAGCTTATATAGGAGGCCCAGCTTCCTTTCCTGTCAGCCACAGTCTGATTGAATTGTGCCGGCTAGGTGTTCCTGCCCACCGCAGCACACCAGGAAGTTTCAGATCAGGCAGCCTATGCGTGGTCTGCCCCTCCAGGTCACCCTCAGGCTCTGGGATCTGGGTTGTGCCAGCCTACTGGGTCTCCACCAGCAGCGTCACGTAGGCTAGGCACTGCTCACCAATCCCGCTTGAGAGGGGGATACATGGCTGAAGTTGCTGCAGTGCCCTGCTCCCACAAGTCTGCCCAGTCCCAGAATGTCTTCTGCTTGAGTCTCATTAAACTGTGGGAGAGTGTCAGTTTCTCTCACTCACCTCACCGCAAGTCAATGCACAGCTCCCTCCTGTCCTGTTTTCAACTCCGTTCGCCGATTCCCATTCTCAGAGCTTCCGCGCTTCTGTCCCTGCCGAGCCAATGTAGATGCAGCCACCGCATGGCGGGAAACCCAAATCACGGCTTCCAATGGCACGGGCTCCAGCCTCCACACTGAGGCCCCTCTGTTTCTGTTCTAGCACCAGGACTGCATTCCAAGTTGGTTTCTCTCAGCCCAGTTCGTTCCTGGGTCAGCAGAGCATATCTCCACCTGCTTATGACTCCTTAGTCCACACCATTCCTGAATTCTAAGCCGAGTCTTTCAGAGAGCCTCCTTAGCTGCTGCTATCTGTCCGCCATGTTCTCCCAGAAGTCTCCTTGACTCTGATTTTCTAACATATCAGTTTGAACCCTAAAAAGTAACAGCTGAGACACTTATTTCTTTTGACAACAAATAGCTTCAGAATTGATAGGAAGGCTGATTTAGATGACACATTCAACAAAAAGACTCTTTTAAAGATGTCTTGGTGATAAATTTTAGTGACAAAGAATCATGTATCTTCCTGCATAACAGAAAGCAGAATTTTTCAATTCAATTTAAACTTCCATAGAAATAAAGATATACTTGAAGATTAAACATTGATTTCTGGCATAATCAAATTCAGTGCAAAACTATCTCAAAAAAACCTTCTATTGAAGGTGACTCAATAAATTTAGCATTAAAATTAAACATATTTACTGTACTTGGTAACAAAGATGAAAACATTGATTCTGAAAATAAAAGAGAAATAAAAACACCCAAATGTGTATTTATAACTAGGGCTAATGTATGAAGACTAATGAATAGCCAACATTTAAATGATAAAAATAAGAAAATCTTAAATTAGAGGAATAGCACAAGTGCCTGGTGTCCCTAAGAAATGAATATAATTGTCTTCATGAGATAGTTCTGTGATACAGTTATCAATGGTTTACTGTGATAATTATATTATAATCTTATAATTATTCATTTATATGTATTATTTAACTTATAATAATCAACTATGTTAAATTAAAATCAAGGGCTGGGGATTCAGCTCTGCCAAGTAATCACTTGTCTGGCAAGCACTAGATGGTAAATTCGATACCTAGTTCCAATAAATAAATATCAAATCAGTTATGCTCTTGTCAATTATTTTTAGTTTAACAAACCACTACATTTTGTTCTTTTCACTTTAATATCTTTTTTGGATAAAGTTTTAAAGAATAAATCTACAGATATTCAATGTATTGAATTTATGAATTTTAACATATGCATACTCATGTAAAACCATATCTATAAACAGAGTAACAGATATATTCATCATTTGTAAAAGGTCCCTTGTCTGTTGTAGAATAGATCTAAGGAAGATACTACAACATTCTGAAGTACATTTTGCTGATCAATTTAATAGTCTCATCAGTCATGAAGCATGGGTTTACTCAACCTGTCAGGTTATGGCCTTATAAAGAAAATAATTTTCCTTGAACTAAACATAGTTGACAATTTTTAAATCAATGAAAATTTTTTCTTCATTTAAAAGCTGGTATAGTTGAAAGTAATAAGAATAACTTTCAACTTATTTATCTCAAATTTGAACAAAAATCATTTTAGGTAAATATTTTATTTGACTTTGATAGCAGGAAATAAAAAATGTACAAAGAAGATATATATGAACATTTTTACTAACTTTTATGATTGTAGTTCTCTTTGTTTAATGTATGTTACATTAATGAATGTACTCTAATTATAGTAGACTTTGTTTAATGTATATTACATCATCTGATTAGTTCCACAATTTCATAAGCCTATTTCCTATTATTTTTATTGAAACAGCAATAATATTTAACACAACAAAATATAATTTATGGAATAAATACAAAAATTACCTAGTGCAATAGCTGATTAATGATAACAGTAATATTTTAAACTCCATCTTGTCTTAAATTCTTCCCTATATTCAATGTGAAAAATAGACAGAAACTAAAGATTTAAATAGAATAACAGACTCTCTGGTCAGACATAATTAAAAACATTTCTGTGAATATCTACTGAAACTGTCAAAGATTGTTTAAGTCACCCATTTTAAGTTACGTTAAGTTAGTCATTTTTTTTCCACTGGAACTAAGAAATAAGTCATTCCATGTTTAATTTATTATATTTAATGCTTTGTAGACTGTGTATTCACACGATTATAAACAATTGCACTTTAAATTTTTTTAGTGCTAATCAGTAAAACTATTGTAAGAATTTCTAAGTTGAATTTTTTTTAGTTTATTCCACATATCCAAAATGGAAAACAACAGATGGAAGAACCATATCTTTCTACCAAAACATAGGGAGGAAATCATAAATTAAAGGAAATATTGGTTGAAAAAGACTATATGCCATACAATTCATCAAATGTTTTTCTTCGTAAAACTTTTGATTATTAAAATATGTTTGAATCATTTCCCAGAGGATTACAATGATTCCAATCCACTGTTTGCTTAGTGGGTCATTCCATATGTTTATCATCTCTGTGTAATGAAAGTTTTCTTGACATCTGTTCTACATTTTTTCTAAACCCATTAGTGACACATTATTTTGTTGATGGTAGAAATATGAAATTCTCAACGAAAGCTCACTGTGCTTTGCATAGTGATTATGAAAACCTTATTTGTTCTTCCTGGTTTCAATCTGTTTGTTATATAAAATTTACTTCTTTTATTTTTTTAATTAAATCTTTCCCATTTTTATGGAGAGTCCTTACTATCTAAGTCAATATACTCCACTCCTGCAATGTATCTTAAATGCCTCACCTTATTCTGCAAGATATAATTTAGTAACTCTGCCCTCTTTCTGACACAATATTTTCTCTATCTTTAGATTTCATTAATATGAAATGATACTCTTTTTTTCTCCTTGTTAAACAACAATCCTAACCCATTTGACTTAGTTTTTCTTGTGATTTATGGCTAAATCCATTTCAAGTTACCATCTATAGCCGTAATCAACATCATGAAACTCATGCAATAAGTATCCTAGTAAATTGCCATACACTCATCCTTGTTGTCAAACCATCCTTACCAATGAATATAGATAAGTATTTTTGTATTAATATAATTGTGTTATACCGTTGCTTTTAAACACTTCAATTGCTACCCTCTAGGTTTAAATATTCACACAAAATTTCATAATGAGTTTTTTTTTTTTTTCATAATTACTTTTGGCACTTTGCTTATGTTAGCCAACTAATTTCTCATGGTTTAGTCAGTGTGTGTTTCCTTTAGTTATCTCCTAATAGCTTATTCACATAGTTATTTTAGTTTATATAAGCTGTCTCCTGTATCCCTGTACCTTTGTATGGCCAAATACACTCTCCATTCTTATATTTTAGCACGGATTTTTTTAAGGGAGGTTAAAATTTAACAGTCATGTGACTTAAAACACTGCATACTTTTGTAGCATTCCTTTTTTGCATAATTATTTGATTTTTCATCAGCTAATAACCTCTATGAAGACAGAAACCTGATCTTGTTTATTCCTTATCCTACTTCACATTGCTATTTTCTAACACATTGCTTATACATAGTACTCAGTAAATAAAAGTAGAAAGTTTAATCAATTGCAATTCAGCATACACTAGAAGTATTTACATTTCTCTGAGACATAGCTACAATTTTAAGCATATTCACTTTATGTACTTTAAAATCATGTGGTAAATTTTGATTATATATTTAAGTATTTTTGTATTAATTAAATGTATGCTTTTTAAAATTGAAAAACACCAAAAATATATTCAGAAACCTACTGAGCAACATTGTCCTATTCCTATAGAAGTATGAATATTTCATTTTTAATATTAAAGTTTTATTTTTGCTCATGAATTCATGAGCTTGTATTCATTTTTTTCTTTTTTTTATTACTAGATAATGAACACAGGTGTTTTATGCTAAGCTACACTTGTGATTTCCCTACCTCTGCATCTCAGAATCTCAAGATAACAGGTGTAAACTCCAACAATATTATTGTTGATGAGGATGTTTTTTCCTTTCAACTTTCTTTCAGAAGTATTTATGTTGTGTATCAGATGAATATAAGCTAAATTCACTGAAATTGATACTTACTTTGACTTGGTATTGATAATGTAAAACATAAGCCAAAAAGGAGTGTATATTACAACTACCACTATATTTACTCTTATGGAAAAATACATGTTACAAGATATAAATATGTCGATTTTTTTATCAATACTGGGGATTGAACTCACGACCACCTGCTTGCAAGGCAGGTGCTTATTCTGCTGAACTAAATTCCCAGTCCCAATATGTCATATTTTTAATACATGTAAAAGTGTATGAAGTGTGAATGAATAATTTTGCTTTTACTATAAGAATAATAACTAATACTAGTTTGTAATTATGCACTAGGGTAATGTTTTTCATACATTACTCTATAATCACTTCAGTCCCAATTATATTTCTATAGTTTCTATAACATTTGATACCAAAAGAGAGATGGATATATTTATGCAAGGTGGTGTTAGAAGCTGGATTTGATCTACTGTAATGGCTACAGAGCCAGAGATTTTAAACACTGTATTGATTGTAATTTTATATATTTAGTCTTTTTAAATAACAGTTATTTTGATTTCTTTTTCTAATGTTAGTCCTACGATATAAAATGTATTTGACTTTCTATGTTAAACCAGATGATTATTATTTATTGCTCTATAGCCTCTTATTATTGCCCTTTGCTTAATAGACATTTTCAGATGTGCTATTAACTTGTTTTAAAATCATATTTTTATTAGTTCACTAGCAAGTTAACTTTTCTAGACCAATTTTAATAGCTTTCATGTGGATGAAACAAAGAGAATTGAAATACATTGAAATGAATACTTATACCAACAACAACAAAAACACTTTATTAAGAATGTTTATTGCATTTTCATTGACAATCAAGAAAATTAGAAGCCATGAAATGTGTCTTGGAGCAAGATGACGCTTCAAGGCAGCAGCCAGCAAAATCATCCAGATTAAAAAGGGATGGCCAGCAAGCCACTTTTTCTCCATTAAATTTACCCCCAACCCCGAGGGCAGATGTAGCACTCAGAAATTCTCTGTGCCCTCCTGTTTCACAGTATAAGGATATTTTCAAATAAGGATCCTGGCTCTCTACTAAGTCTCTCAGTTAAACTTCTAAACTCAAGTTGACACAATGTATAAATCATAATAAAATGAAAACAAAATTTTATTTAATATGAACATATATAAATTTTCAATAAATTAATAAACAAATGTATGAGTTTTTGCTATTAAGTGTTTTTTTTCTATTTTTTAGTTATCTGGATCTGAACAGTAAAACTCATTATCCTTCACTCATTGAAGAAGTATTTCCAGTGTTTCTCATTTAATTTACAAATGCATCATGAAATCAAATTTGAATCATTTGCCATAATTACTAAGTGAAACCTCCATTTCTGAAATAAGCAGCACATACCTGTCACTCCAACTCTGGAGGCTGAGTATGGAGCATAGTCATGAGTGCAAGGCCAGTAGGAGCTACAAAGTAAGTTCAAGACCACACTAAACTACATAGCAAAACCCCATCTTAAAAAGAAAATAAAATGGCTACTTTCATGACAGTTTCTAAAACAATAATTATGACAAAGATTTTTAGTGCTCTAGGATAATTTCTTAATATTTCTTTATTTTTAGAAATAGTATTTAATGATATAATAGTATGCATGTGTTTACTCAGTCAATATTTACTGAAAATTTTTGAAAAGTAGAGAAATTATCTTCTCTTTGGTGCTTACATTCAATAGAATAACAGCAAAATAAAGAGTAATCCTTTCATTTCAGTAAGTTTGTGCATTGTCATCTGAATGAGATGATAAAGTTTTGATCAAGTTTTTATGGAGACATCTTACTAGGGGATCCTTTTTATTCCTATGTAGATAATAATATGATGCTAGATAGCTTAATGAAAAATGAGAGACTGAATGAGTAAAATCAAATGTAGTGATTTAGATTTGGCGTAATTTTGGAAAATTTGAGAAATTGTCTGATAATATATAATTTTGCAAGCAGAGGTAACTAGAACTGCCTATGCATGAGGAATGATGTAGAGAAAATAATAGCTGTTACATTTGGAGAGAGGGTGCTTGAACAACTGAGTATGGCCACTTTTGGAAATTAGGAACTGGAAAACAAACACTTGAGTGAGAAGAAATAGGAGAAAAAAGTTGAAAATTCTCCTTAGACTTATTTAGACAAAGGAATAGAGTTAGCTAGAATCAAATGTAGGAATTTTAAGAACAAATAAGGTGTCCTGCATATAAAAATAAATCTAACTTAAAAAGTAAATCTAAGATGCATAATGCCAAAGTCAGTACTAGAGAGAAACATGTAGAGAATACATGCATACAATTCTGGGAATGGTGCACAATATTTACAAGTAGATAAGATAAATAAACACATTAGAAACTAGAAAAAAATAGTAAATCAAATACTGGAAAAGTTTGTTCTCCCTAACAAGAAAGATTTTCATGAAGCAGTTATAATAATATAAGTATAAGTAAAGTGACAGTACAGTTGATTCAAGAGTCAGTGGAAGACGAAAAATCAGAAATATTTTACTTAAAATCTAAAAGTTTTATTAAAGTCAATTATTAGTAAGGAAAATATGAGATAAGAGAATTTCAAGTTTAAGGATAATCTTTTATACAACTGACTTTCCAAATCTGCATATTTTCATTATTGGTGCAACCAACTTCAGATAAAAATAATCCTTAAAACTTGAGGCAGACATGGTGACATGTGTGTAATTCCAGAGTTCTGAGGCTGAGACAGGAATAATATAATTTTGAGGCTAGCCTGAGTCACACACTGAGTTCATGGTGGGTTTAGACTGCAAAAATCTTCAAAAATTTGTACTTACACTGTAAAGATACAGTTTTTTAAAACATTATTCTGCATATAAGATATTATGAAAGCAATTTACATTGAAAAGCAATAGTGTTTGTATTGTTAGATGGTCTACATTTTCTGAAGATGATTTAAAGTATATGAAAAGATATGTTTAGTGTATATGTAAATATTGCATAATTTTATATAAAGAACTTTGGTATCTGTAAATTTTAGTTTCTGCAGTGTTTCATCCCCTGTGGATACTGACAAATATTATTACATACAGGAATGTTAAAGTTTTTACCTGGTATAATATGGGACTTTTCCACCTCTATGATCATGTAAACCTATAATTTGTAACAATATATTAACATATAATCTGTAAATAAAGTACATCATTATCTTCTTATATTTAACATATGAAATAAATAATAATATAAAATGAAACAAAATTAAATTATTTATTGTTAAGTATTTATTGTATCTTTCTTTCTTTTTTTTGGGGGGGGGTACTGGGGACTGAACTCACACTTATCAGGCCAACACTTGAGCAACTGAGCTAGGTCCCTGGTCCTTTATTGTGTATTTGACTCATTTGACAATGGAGACTGAGATGTTTCATTATCCACATTCTTCCCGATGGAGAGCTGGGAATCAGCAGTGTATTGCAAAGGCCTGAGATGTGGAATAGAGATGATAGAGTTTGCATTTTAATCTGAATGTTGAGGATTAGTGATACCAATGACACCATAAAGCAGATGTCCCTGATCAAGCAGTGAGACAAAGAAAAGGAAGATAGTAATGAATGAAAAAAAAAAGTTAATGTAGTCTATTGGGGATTTTTTTTATTATATAGACAGACAATAAACATAAAAAATAATAATTGTCTATTGCTATAGGGGATGTTCAAAATATGGTTATTGATTAAATTTTTAAAAAGTATTGCTATAAAAGACAAATCACCACTAATATCTGTCAAAATATTTTATTCCATTAGCTTCTCACATCATTGTTGCCATTTTATGAAATAATTATTGGGACTGGGAGTTTAGCTCAGCAGCGTAAGCACCTGCCTTTAAAGCAGGCAGTCATGAGTTCTATTCCCGGTACCAATAAAAAGGAAAAAGACAAAAAAAAATATGAAATAATTATTTAAATCATGTTTAATGAAGTTTATTCTCTCTATGAGATGTATTGAAAAATAATGTAAGTGCTGCTTATGAGTTCAACCCAAACAAAAGGTAGTCCTATAAAATTATTATGATGCATCTTGATACAACTTATTCATGGGACTTGGCACCATGTGGATTTTGGTTCTTCCAAAAGTAAAATGACTATGAAAGGTAACTTTTGGAATCCATCACTTTAAGGCATTCACAACAGTGAAACTAAAAGATGCAAAAGGAAGTGCCAAAAATGATTAAATATTTCTGTTCAAAGTGAAGGGGAGACTTTTCATGAGAACTCCAGACATTATATCTTTCAGTGTAATATAAACTTTAAAAATTAATCTATATTATTTTATGAGCATACTTTGTATATTTAAAAAAACTTTTGAAGATAATATAAAGTAAACCCATATAGTTATTCACAGTTTGTCTGGACACTGATGAAATATTCTTGCCTGGAATTTTCCATGCTGGAGTATTCAGAAGACAGATTTTTCTTTCCCACAGAAAACATCTGAAAATTCGACTGGACTGGATCTCCAATAGTGTTTACTCATGTGAATAACAGAAGAAGTTGACTCATCAATTGGGAATTCATGTAGATCTATGGATTGATGCACAGATGTTTCTAATGCCAAGTCTAATTCACCACCTGACAGGGTGGTGTTGGATTTCTAAGATACAGTCTAAGGAGAGGCACTCCAAAAGAACTCACTGAAAGCTTCAAGGCATCTTATAACATAGTCATAGAAACCCTAAGTCATAAATCCCTTCCTATTCATTGTTTCCCAGCATCTCAAATTGGAGAAGGCAATGAGATCCCACCAATATGAGACTATAGAAGTGTAAGCAGCATGGAACATAGCACTGTGTTTTCTTTGGAAAACACAACTTCTCATTGATTGTATTTAGGAAATTAACCATCATAACAGTGAAATAAATCTTGGATCATGTTAAGTAAGAATCTCAGTGACTGATAATTTTACATAGGTGTTTCAGCTTGCACTTAATGGAGGACTTGGAGTATTAGTAAAAACCTTGTGTGAAATATTGGTAGGAAAAAATTCCCCATGTTTTCAAACAACTAAGAGAAGAATAACATCAAATTCATCATGTAAAACTTTAAAGTCACAAGACATGTATATTTTACACAAACATGCAGACATTGTTTTTTTTTTTTTTTAATCTTGGAACCAATGTGAGTGGACCAAATTGAGAATAAGAAACAAAATAAACTGTCAAAATTATCCTTGATGATTTATTTAGTTCAAGTTATTTAGCCATTATGTGAACCTACTTTTTTTTTTTTTTTACTTTGTGATACCTACTTTCTGATTAGATTTATTATATCTTCCCTAATGGTATTAATGGGATTATGTCTTCTGGTAATGGGATAAATCTGCTATTGACAGTGATATAATGGAGAAAAGATGGGTCTAGAGACACCAGTTAAAAGGCAATTAGATCGCTTTAGATAGTAGGCAATGATAGCATACAATAAAGGTAATACAAAGCAAAGTGATGAGCCCTGGTAATATTGTGCATATGATTTAATAGAATATCCACTAGCTTAGTGAATAATGGAAAGATAATTGAAATGATAAATTTAAGAAACTGAGAGACTTTACAGACACATACAGCACATACAGTACATGTCCAAATCTAGGAAAAGTGATCATAGTCTACATCATTACAGTGCTGATATTTTTATTTTTATAGCAATGATAATATAATGCTAGACATATTGTCCTATGTTTAATTTATGCTTAAATTTCTTAATCATTTAAATGAAAATAATTTTGAATTTATATATGCTTCAAAAATGTTGAAAACCTAAGCCCATTTTCTCACAATTTTCTAAAACTTCAAATTACATAACCTTTTGTTCAATGTCATTATAAAGAATGTGAAGTCCTAGAGGAAATGAGTAGAATATTTTGATAAATTTCCTGTCAAGTGTTTTTTGACACAATTAACAGTGATTTTAATTAACCTAATCTGGCCTAAATACACACAAGTAAAACAATTTAAAAACCCAAGGAAATCAAAACATATATAATACTTAATTGCACGGAATTTCATCAACAGTTAAAATGAATTAGAAAGGAACAAAAAATGATAGCTGTAAATACAACTTGATAGTATAAGGAAATATTGAAAATTTGGGCCTGAATCTTTCAAAAAGGAAAATTATTTTGAAATTCCTAAAGATTTGATAATACTCCATATGACTGCAGTAGCTTGCAGGGAATAGTGGTTTATGGGCCATATCTACTTTTCAAGAACATTCTGAGAATGCAAAAATTTGTCTTCAAAATATATACTGACAAAGCCCATTTCTTTTATATAACCCTCAGTAAGCATGCCCTTAAAATCAGAGAAAAGTGAGATTTTATGTGTTTATCACCAACTTCATTATAGTTTATTTCATTTCAACACATATTTAATTCTTTTCTAATTTTGAGCCATAATAAATATGCTATCAAAAGCATAATAAATAGATTTTTACACTTTATATGCTTCAATTTGTATGCAGAACTGTCTGAGTCAGGTTTTATGTGACCATGAATTGGAGAATTGACATGATTTATTACTTGGAGACATCCTTGAAATGACTCACAAGGTCCTGCTCATTGTCTTCACTTTCCTCAGTTTCCCCATCTTTGTTTTGGACCTAATAAAAATGGACAGTCCAGAGAAGTCTCTGTCTTAGCTCTCAGAGTCTCAAACTCAGCAAAAAGATTTTTACTCTCTAAGAGCCCTAAAGTCATAACACTTGTCTCATTTTATTTAAGCCTTCACCATACACTCATTTGCAAGATTGGGGATCTAGGTCAGAACCCAATAAGTGGCAGCTGGAGCAGGGACCTAAAAATCCTTGGACCATAAATTTTAGCCTCAAAAAGTAAGTCCACCCAGAGCAGAAAAGGTTGAATATGGAAGACGTCTTCACAGGATGAAACTTCACCAGGGACACCTGGAGAGAAGAGAAGGAAGAAAAAAGGAGGATCTTCTTGGTATGAAACACCATTTTACATGGAGTAAAACATGGGGCAAAAGGTTTCAGTAGAGGACCAAAGGTATTACAACTGCTCCAAAGCTTGCTTAAATGCTCAAGGCCTCAGGTGCAAAAGAAAAACTCAACAAAAATGTTAAAAGTTAAAAAAGCTAACCAAATATAATCCATGTTTTCCTCAAACAAGGCACTGTAGAAATTGATATTTGGGAAAGAGTTGGGAAAAAAAATCTTTAAAAGGCACACAGGGCAGGAAAAATCATTTGCCCTGAGATGATATCAGCTTGGAATCTAGTATATTCAGTTAAAGAGCTCACAGTCAATAGTCCCTGATTTGGACATAGAGAGAAGGGAGCTCCCTGCTGAGGAACCTGCCACCAAAACAAAATCCATGGAGAAATCACTTCAGCAGGTGCCAGAGCCTTTACAAAAAAAAAAAAAAAAAAAAAAAAATGTCATATAAATCTATCCAAAAACTTACATGTAGTGAGGAAGGAGGCACCTGCAAAGGGAGCAAATAATATCCTCCCTACTGTCTTCCCAGTTGGAATTGAAAGAGATGCTAATGATCATGAGTATTTTGTTCATTTGCCTTTTGAGATACAACTGCTAAAAAATCTTAAACAACGTGTGGTTAAAATGGAGTCCAAAGTCCATTTACTGTGAGACTCTTACAAAATGTTTTGGATACATATCAATTGACACCTTATAATATAAAAAATCTGGCACAAACATGCCTGTGTCCTGATCAATTCCTTCATTTTGATGTAAGGTTTAAAACTCTTGTTTTGGAACAGGCTCATAAAAATAGGAGGGGTCCCAATCCACTTCCAGCAATAAATGATGAAATGTTTTCTGGGACAAAAATATATGGCCCATTGAGGGACAGATTTAATGTCCTGAAAAATTATATACACATTGGCAGAATTAGTATTTTTAAAAAAAGCATGTTCAACTATGCTTTAGTTCAACTAACTAAATTAGGGTTGAGCTCCAGTGATATCTTTTTACATATTCTGCAAGGAGCCCAGGAACCCATTCAATCAGTTTATGGCAAAAGTACAAGAAGCCTTTCACAGATATGTTTCAGACAGAGAAGGTGTGAGTATTTTAACTTTACAAATGTTAAATGCTAATTGGGATTACCCACATGCTTTGATAGGAGAGAAACCCATTTTCTGCCTAAGTGGTGTTGAATCTTTTTACCCCTGAGCTTGAAGTTGAGCGTATTCCTTTACACAAGGTTTTCCTTCCTTCTAGCTGTTTGGTTCTCCACTGCACAAAAGTGTCATGACTTTCCAACCTATCTGCAGCTGCTGAATGAGCTGTCCCTATCTCTCTCTGGTTCCTTGTCACATAGAGCGTCCATCATTTTCTCATCTTTGACTTTCAGTTTATTAACTCTCTTTCACGTTGAGTATATTTCCTATTCAGAGCAACTCAATGGACCCTAACTCCTGATCTACTATGCCTGTGTTCCTTTTTGTTAGTGTATCAAGGCCATCTATATAGAGATTATAGCCAACATTCTCTGCCTTATCTCTGCCATGCTATTTTTCTGCTATTGATTATCTACATTTTTCCTTCATTCTACTGTCTGCCCTATTCATTGAGGCCTCTCTGCCACTCTGTATTTTCCTATCACCCTAGAATTTCCTTCAGTGTTTTTTGTAAGGTTGGATTGGTGGTCATAAACTCCCACAGTTCCTTTTTGTCATGGAAACATCTTGTTTCTCCATTAATTTTGAGAGAACATTTTTCAGGGTAAATCAATCTAGGTTGAAGGTTATTTTCTTTCATGGCTTGGACTACTTTACTCCAAGTTCTTCTTGATTTGATGGTTTGTGTTAAGAAATCTGTAATGATTTTGATGGGATTTCCTTTACAGGTAATCTGTTTATTTTCTCTGACCACTTTTAATATTTTGTTCTTGTGGTGATTTTCTGGGGTCATGATTATTATATATCTGGGTGAAGTTCTGTTTTGGTTGTAGTTGGCTGGAGTTCTGTATGCCTCATTTATCTGGATATCATTTCATTTTCCTATGCTTTGGAGGTTTTCCTTAATTGTTTCTGTGATTAGCCTTTGTAATTCATTTGTGTTTACTCCTGCTTCTTCACTCACATTTTTTTTTATTTTTAAGTTATACATCCTCTTGTAATCTTCTAGCCTTTATATAGTAACCTCCTCATTCCTTGTTATTTTTAAGAGATCTTTTCTTTCATAATCACACATTGCAAATCTATCTTCAAGTTTTGAAAGTCTAACTTTAGTTTCTGTCAAGGAATTTGCCAGCTTTCAATGGAGTTTTTAATTTCCTGGTAATCTCTTTGGATCTCTTTCATGTATTCTAGATTTTGTTTATATTCTTCGTCAAAGGGGTCTCTTCTTTTTCTGGTTTTTCTCAATTGTTCCATCTGTGCCTCCTAAGAGGATACTTAGCATTTCTTTTATTAATCTTTTTATATCTTGCCTCACTTGAGTTAGAATTTCATTTTTAAGTTCATTTATGAGGTCACAAAAGTACTTATTTATTGCTGATGCTGAAGCCAATATTGCATGATTGTCACCCTTGATCTCTTCTGTATTTACACCCTCCCCCTGGACTTATTTTTCCTGGATCAGCAGGTGGAGGCTTTTTCTTGTTTCTTTCTCTTATGTTTCTGATTTCTTTCAGACAGGTGTATGGTGGAGGTCTCAGAGCCTTTCCATATTGCTTATGGTTTTTCTGAACTGCACTGTCTGGGGGCTTGCTGCCTTCTGCAGTGTGATGTTATCTGAGGTGCACACAGGAATGATGTGGGATGACCCCTATCCTCTGATCCAGTCAACTGGCAAGTGTCTTCAGCACCTTAGTCTGTGCTGTGCAGATGTCACAGGTTCAGGGCAGTTTCCTCCCTGGCCATTGGGTCCCAACCAGGTGTGTGACCCAGCCCAAGCAGATCCTACTAGTTCTGTTTTGGCCAGGGGATGCTGACTGATACCATTGCAGTTCCAGATTCAGGCCTGTCCTGCCTAACTCCAGTATGTCGTCCAGCCAGTTAACTCCACCAAGGAACCCAATTCCTAGCTCTCACTGCATTTTAATGGAGCTCTCCATGTTGATTCCACTTTCCATTACACTGAATCCTCCTTCCAAGGGCCCTGGACTCACCAACTCTGGATTTTGGAAGCCACAACCTCAGTACAACTGTGAAATCTCCAACTCTAATGTGCTCCCAGGAACATCACAGACTGGCCTCAATGAGAGCGTCTGGTTCCAATCTTTCATCCATGTTTGTCCTTCCTTATGTTCTTTTTTTTTTCCTTTTTCCTCAGTTTCTTCCTGGGTAAAGAAAATCCATCTTCTTTTGTCTGATCTTCTCCACAGTGTTAAATTTTTAGCATCTGAGTTGTTTTTCTCAGAGGGGTTCTCTACCTTGCAACTTATCAAGCAACTATCTTCCTGGCTCACCTCATTTCTGCCCATTTCATGGGGTGTTTTTGGTGTTAGGAAGATCTTTTGTAGATGCTCAAATGTTTATGAAAGTGGACAAAGAAGGGAGAAAGTACTAGTTGAATCTTTTCAAAACCTTTGTTAATTTCTGAGTTAGTCCCAATGCTCCTTCATCAACCCCATTACTCTAGTTGGGTTCTTAACTCAGCTATTCTATGAACACAGTTGTCATTTGTATTACTCAGTGTTTGCTAGAGTCAGATGAAAAACACTGCAACAAATTTTTGAGTTTTAGAGATTGAGTCTCTGCCTGAGGTCCTGAATCCTATGGTGATATTCCATGTAAATCTGCACAAACAGGCCCAGAAGTCCACAATAATAGATTAAAAGATCTGTGCCAGAAAATCTAAAGGCCAGCACTAGAGGTTAAAGAGAGCACCAGATGGCTGAAAGGACAATGCTTGATTTGGAAGAATCTATGTAGACAACCAAGAGACAAACTTAAGGCAAAGGGAAAAATCATAACTCCCAGTCAAAGTGTCTGTGTCAAAAATCTAATGAAAATGTTCATTGTGAAAGGACCATAACTCTTGCAAAGGGAACAACAACCATCCTGAGAGAAGATGAAGACTAGAACTAGCAGAAGAGAACAGCAGAAGCTTCACCAAAAAGAATCATAAACCTTTCCTTCCTGTTCACACTTTATACCATTTTCCACAACCACATTGAATCAGTTCAGCTGGGTGTTCTTGTTCAAGATGACCATTAATTAAGCAGCATATTATTCTTTTAAAAAGTAACAAATTTTGTTCAGTAAATAGTTTGAATATATCCCTAGTGTAAGCAAGTGTTGTGTCTTATTCTGTGTCACTAAGATGTGTTGCTAGTGGTGACTTGTTCTAAAAAAAAATCCCTGGAATACAGCTTGCAAGTTAAAACGACTACTCCCTCCCATGTATCAGAGGGGCACAGCAATATGAACATAAATGAGTTAAAAGAATGTATTTTAATGTGGTGATAATTATAATCATATTCCACAAATCATTTTTAACAACAGGTGGTAGCTTTTGACCAGAAAAAAATTTCTATGTGGATGACATAGTGCACAGCCTCACATTCATGAGCAAATTCTTAGACATGAGTAATGAAAAATTTAAAAAAAAACCTTCTACTTATGATAGTTGGTTCATCTGTATTTACAGCAATTCAAAATAGTCAATTCAGATTTCTTGACATGTGTTCATTCCATGACTTGAAAAGTTTAGCAGCTGTAGTCTTGGTTGGTAATAATAATATTATTTTACATCCTTCAAGAAATATATCACACAAAACACAAATATTGCCCATTGTCAATATCAGTAGATGTATCAACCTAGATTGCTTTCTATAGCAACTCTTTAATACTCTTGAACTATTTACCTAGTATTATCCACTTTTATCACCTCATGTAGTTTTGGTACTTGCCAGAAGAATACATGGCATATTTTGAAATACAACTACTTCAAAAGTCCACTAAAAGTCATAGAAGTAGGCAAATCCAATTCTTCACAAATATGACTATGCAGCTAGCCTCCAAGAATGATGCTTTCATTGATATCCTTGATGAACTGCTGGCCTTCAAAATTTATTTTTTTCACTTTGTAGTCACTTTGGGAAAAATCAAATCAAATCAAAGCAATCAAACAACAACAACAAAAAGAAAACAACCTGAAAAAATTGTCATTCAATGCACAGTGCTCGGCAAAGCAGTTTCAAAGGCTTCACAGCTTATTCAGCAACCAGTCACCACATTTTATATAATATGTATTACATAAAGTCAAACAACTGTTGCAGTGAACCTGTAATTTATGTAGAGGTTTGCATTTACTTTCAAATACAATTTTCTTTTTGTTATTAAAGTCTTATGCTATTTATTTTGCTCTTTGAAAAGGTTTGTTTTTCTTCTTTTCAAGTGAAATCTCTAATGATGTTTGTTTTATACTTATTTTGGCTCAGATTAGCTTGTGGACTTACAGAAACTATAACTGAGACAAGTGTGCAACATAGGAAAGAGAAGCTGATTTAGTGGTAAATAAAGTAATGGTTGAACCATAATCAGAATAAAAACTGTTGGGTTTTGGGAGACTTGTAAGATTCAAATCATACCAGATCCTAAACTACTACAGTTGTTTATTTTTTAAGAAATGGAAATGTAACCTGAAAAGTCACACCAGAATTCCATGATATACAAAAGACTGTGTGATGGTAAAGAGGAAAGGTGGTCAGGAACACAGGCTCAGAGCATATCAAACTTGCCAATACCATCACAGTGATCACCTGGCCTCCAGAATGATGGGAAAATGGGTTTCTGTTACTAAGGAACCTGATTTACAGTATCTAGCTCCAGAAAAGTAATATACAAGAATGTTGCAATTGGATTAAAGATTTTCAAATTCACTAGTTATCCAGGACAATCATGTAGATCCACTGTAGTCACAAGAACTCTTACAACAGAAATAGAGAGTCAGAATCAGAGAGAAGCTATGAATTAACAAGAGAACAGGTGCACAATGTTATGGACTTTGAAAAAGAGACAAAGTGTCATGGGTACTTGTCTTCTTTAGGTCATTCTAGAAGATGGAGATAATAAGGATGAATTTTCCCCAAAATTTCAGTAAAATGAATACAATTTTACTAACACTTTGACTTTATACTGTAAGACATATGATACTTTTCATCTTCATAAATTAGATACATTTATGTTATTTAAATCACAAATGTTATGGTAATTTGTCATAGTAGCAACAGGAAACTATAGTCTCCAAAATCAAGGAGAGAAATATTTTTATAATTATCAATGAAAATATTATTTGTAATTTAGAGAATAAGTTTCTTTAAGATAGAAAAATTTCACTGCTTGTAGTGTTCAATGTTTTACAACAAGGAATACATCATATAAATGCTTCATACTCATGAACAAATACATCATCTTATTAATGAGTTCACAGAGTTTCTTAAAAGTTATTTGAATGTAGTATCAATAAATGTATTAGCATTTCAACATTTTATAACATCATATTGAAATCTAGAAATGTATAAAAAATTCAATAGAATGTCATGGCCATCATTTGTAGAAAATATTAAGGCTAAAATTTGTAAGTTATAGTTAGGCCTATTGTATAAGTTAGAAATCTTTCTAAAAACTTTTCTATATTGAAAGAATATCCGATAGTAAAGATTATTTGAACAACTTTATAAGAATTTTCTGATACTGTAAAACAATATTTAGATTTCCAGTATTAATGTCTGATACACAGTAGACTCCAAGGCAATAAGTGGTTTATGAATTAATTATTTTAACTGTTAATATTAAAATTGAATATATTCAACTTTAATTTGCCAAAATTCAATATGTGCTACAATATTTTATACTGATATATATATATATATATATATATACTGAATGTATATATATATATATATATATATATATATATATATATATAGTGTCTCTGAATGTACTATACTGTTTGGTCATTATTTCATCTTGAAATAATTAATTATTAGATTAATAATTAATAATTAAATTATTAATTATAACTTAATTTAATGAATTACTAATGAGGTACTGTACTGCAGGATCTGTGTTAACAGTGAAGCATTGTCAATAGCAAATAGTCAACAATTTATATTTTCTTAATATTATTTTTTGAAATTCTGTATCATTTCTTTTTTCTGTTTTTCTTTTTTTACTTGATAAAAATATATTTAATAGAAGGTTAATAATGAAAAAGTTAGTTGCAAAAGTATGATTACAATATTATTTTTAGAGAATACTTTGTTTTTGTAATTCTGACTAAATATCTGGTATAAGTCAATTTAGAGGAAAAAAAAGATTATTTTTGTTTACAATTTTAGAAGTTACAGCTCATGGCTCACTGTCCATAGTATCCAAAGTAGAAGCTTCATGGCAGAGGGACATGGGAGAACAGATCTACTCAGCACAAGGCAGTCAGTGGCAGAGATCAAGGGGGAAAACTAAGACAGTGAAAGGGACTACAGACAAAATATAGTATTCAAATCACATCCTTTGTGACCTGCATATTCACAATGAATAACACCAATCATCTATGTTCATTTGAGGTCTTTAATAGTGTCATTGTGGGCCCTTTGAGCTGTAATATTTTTGAATAATGATAGTGAAAAAAGAAAACATAAAGATGGGATTGTGCCCAGTTTCATTGTGTATAAGGATCAAACATTTACAGAGACAATTTCAAGTGTGTTTACCAATGTCATTCAATTTTAACACAAATTTTTAGTAGTTATGGCATTTGTTTGATTACTAAAAGGAAGGGTGAGAGAAGTTGAGATATTTGTTATATCTGTCACTTTCAGAATTGTTTTTTTTTAAATGAGCTTTCTCATTGTTTAATAGTCACATATCTTGGAAAGAGAAGAGATATTACAGAGCAAGAGTCTAAAGAACCACAGTACAGATCTTATGACATTAAAGTTATAGAAATAATAATAAGACTTAAAAAAAACACATAAGGTAAAGGTCTAATTTCATCTTGCTTCTTAACAGACAAGTAAGCTATGCAGTCATAAATAAATTTATCTGCATATGTGTTTAATGCCCCATGACCTGAATACCTTCCAAAGCACTACCTCTAAACACATGAGGATTTGAGATACATTTTTGATCCAAAGGAGTAATAAATGTTTTCTTCAAACAGAATGGAAACACTTTCCACTTTGGGATGAAGAATATGTAAAATGAGTGTGAGACTAGTTTCAATGTGCTTCAATGTCTGAATAGAACAGAAAAAAGAGAACTAGGGCACCTTATGATTAATATAGAAAATGTAAGACTAAAATATTTTGGTCTCAATATTTTGTTTTGTTTTGTTTTGTTTTGTTTTTGTACCAAGGGTCAAACACATGACCTCACACTTGTCAGACAGGCACTTAAATTGCTGAGCCAAATCCCCAGCCCTGAGTATAGTTTTTTTAAGTATATAATTATATGATGAAGAATCAAAAGCCTCAAATAAGCTGTTTTGAAAATTTTATTTTGCATTAAATAAATACAAAATATACATGTTTTAAAGGCAAAAGAGATATCAGAAATACCAAAGGCAATTTATAACCTCCTTGAAAGATTTTCTTTGAATTATAAGCCTCAAACTCAAGCAGTCTTTTATCCATTTCTCTGTCAGGATTTAGTAACTGATAGTTTATATTACTAGTTCTTTCACTTCTTGGGACACAATTTGTGGCTTTTTTCCCCTTTATCTATCTTAACAAATAATAATGTCTATTTGAAAAGCTTGGATGTCTGAGTCACTTGTCTGTCACTGTAACAAAAATACATGAAGCATGGCAATTGAAGGGATGAGAGGTATATTTTGACTGGTCACAATGTTCAGTCCATGACAGGTCAACTCCAAGGACAAAATATGGCATGACAGAAGGTTATAACGCAGGAAAAATGGTCACCTCATGGAAGCATAGAGATAGAAGGAGCCAGGGGATAGAGAGATATCTTCCAGGTGACACTTTCATCAAGTCTCAACTTCTGCCCAGATCCTCACAACTAACGGCACACCAGCAATAAACATTCAGGTTATAAATCCACTAATGAGTAGAGTACCTTCATCAAGTCACCTTATAAACACATGAAGGCTCTTGAGAAACATTTTATATCTAAACCATGATAGTGTAACACATGCAACATTCTATAAGTATGCTACTTTGAGAAGAATACAATTTCAGATATTGTGTGATTTTGCTTTTTGAAATATTAACTTGATTGAATGATAATTACTAATATTAAAACAATATAATTATTGTGAAAATATAGATTAAAACAAGAAAATAGAATGTTTCAAGCAAGTACACTCTAACTTTACCTTACTGAAAATAGTAACAGCTTGGAAGCTTCCTTCATTTTATTGCAGCTCTTAGTTTTCTAAACTAAGTATCATTTGATGTCCGTGAATATAAATATTTCTTCTTATATTTTTAAAGCATATATAAATTTTTAATATAATTAATCTTTGTCTACTTTCTAAACCAATATTTTTTCTGTCTTCTCTTATTTCTTAATTATACATCCCTTTGAATTCAGTACTAGTTTTGATAAGAATTGGCATCCAGTTATTGACTATTCTGAATCACTAGTGCTATGATGAACATAATGATATACATTAACATAAACCATTTTTCTCTTTCTTTTCATCATGAAGGAAGATGGTTCTCACCTTCCACTGATTTTATGAGATAGTTTTCCAAAATAGTGGTATCATTTTAATTTTCTTCAGTATGTGTTTAATCCAGCTTTCTCTTATGAATTGTAGGATTTTTTAAATCTTTTTAATTGTGACCATTTGATGGTAGGTCATTTAGGGATTACTTTGGATTTAAAGTGGCTAACAAATATGTACATCTGTTCAGAGCATTTTTTTCTATTTCATGTCCTCCTTTATAAACTACATAAATTATTTGGTTACAAACCCTTAGAGGATTTGAAATTATCATTTACATGCAGGTATTATGTCAAAAATATTATGAATATCTTATTCTAAGATATGAATATTGTTTACACTTTTAAATGATTTGACTTTATTTTTGATAAATAGTGAGTTCTACATTGTGTAGTATGTTATGTTCCATTTACAAAGGTTTGCTTAGTCCATTGCTATCAATATATTGTGCATATTTTAAAATATTTTACTGTTAATTTTTGAAGTAGAATTCATTGGAAATTGATTTTATATTTACTAAATTTCACTTTATTATTTATTAAACTTTATTAGATTTTATCTTCTAACATTCATATTTTTATAAAACATTGGTGTCTATTACAGAGATGTGTTATTGAAGATAACATTATTTAATCTGATAACATAGCTACATCTAATATTTTAAAACTTCCACTCAAATATGCAGCTTAGTTAAAAGTTGAAGAAATAACGATTTCCTAAAATTCATCTATTGTTATTTTAGAAATGACCCATATTATTACTGTAACATATGCATATAAATTGTGCTATTTGAATATAATATTTTTCTCTCTGAAACTCATGTTAGAAGTTAATCCTCTTTTTGAGGTGTTTAAATAGAAGTGTCTTAATTCAAGTTGGTATTTGAAACCCCTAATGAGGACTAAATAAAGAGATCATGGTAGATTCCATACTGGTGGTTTTATACAGAGAGAGAGAGAGAGAGAGAGAGAGAGAGAGAGAGAGAGAGACAGAGAGAGACAGAGAGACAGAGAGAGAGAGAGACAGAGAGAGACAGAGAGAAAAAGACAAGAGACAGAGATAGATAGACAGAAACAGAAATACCAGACTATATGTATATTTGTGTATTTCGTCTCTCCAGCTATAAAGGTCTGGGCTAGTATAAGACACATTACTAAATGGAGAATCACCAAATTTGACTATTTCCCCTTGGATAATTACTGTAAGTCAAGATAAGTCTGTTTTTCTTTTAAATTTACCTAACTTTCACATTGTTATTAATGATAGAAAAGTAATCAATACAGATTGTCTAAGAAAAAATTATGATGTTTCATGATATGTGCAAATTGTTCATTTAAATCATGCAAACTATACATAATTGCATAATCATTAATTTGAAGTTTATTTACAAAAATGACCAAAAATATCAGCAACAGGTATTTATCGGTCAGTTTTAGAAGAAATTTAGAGAATATGTCTGAAATCTGCAATCTAAACGATTTAGTTTAAATGTATTAAATGTAACTACATTTATTTAAATGTAGTTGTACATGATAGTTTACAAAGTAGTATTTAAATACTGGTAAAAATTTTTAGTTGAGAATATCAAATTTTTCTAGCCTATGTCCTCTATCATGACACTAAATTCATAAAAATGTTTATTAAAAGCACATAGAATTATCCATATTGAGAGTAGTAAGAAGGTAAATTGTTGAAACCTAACAAGAATTCAATAAAATTTATTTGATTTGTTCATTTTCATTTCTCTCCTGATTACATTGGGAAAAAAATCAAAGATGAAGTGTCCTTTCCAAATGAGTTATAGCAGGTCTTACTTTTACTAATTATCAGGGACCTGGCCTAGATCCCCATTATCCCAAATAAGTATAAGGTGAAGGCTTAAAATAAATGTTATAGCTAGTTATATGTCTTTTTCCTTTTCTCTTCTTTCTTCTTTTCCCTTATTCTTATTACTTTTTCTTTATAAAGTTTCTTACCCTTACACAGTAAAACTGATTATACTAATATTTGCATTAGATATTGGGAAAGAACTGTTAATACTTGTTTGTTTAGATCAATTTTACATTTATATATGTTAATCTAAGCAACCTGTTTGAATATAACAACATACAATATTACAATCATTGTCAAATTCCTATCATCTTGCTTTGTAAACTTATATTGTTATTTTATTTGTTTACTTGTTTGTTTTCTGTTTTTTGTTTTCTTTTTCTAGGTATTTTGAATCTTAAATAAAAAATAAATAAATGAGATAAGTGATATGATTTTAGTCATTCAGCAGGATCAGAACCCCCTGCAGAGTTTGGAGACTCTGGTAGCTAAGACAGAGGATGTCTTTCCATAGCCTGTATTTATTTTAGGTGGTTAGAATGGAAAATGCAAGAAGTTGAACAGATCTTGGAGTGGTTCAATGACCTTTCCAAGTAACAAATTATGTTAATTTAGGAGAAGTGTCTTAGTAAAAGATCTCCATGATATATTGCTCTACGGTTGTGAAATGCCTATAGCATAGTCTTTATTTAGTGCCTGTAGTATAGTCTTTATGTAGTTAACTGCAATTGGAGCTAGGTGTCTTCAGCCATTACCTTATTTTGCCCAGCAGTCCTGCACGTATTTCCAGTTTCAATGGCTCCCAACAGCTGATGATTTTCTTGATATGATTACAGCAATACAAATGTATTTGTATTTAAGTATATTTGTAAAAGATTTTAGCTCATTGTGTTATTTCTCTTTTTAATGTGATTACAAAGCCTTTTGAATTTTTCTTGCATACATTTACATTTTAATTACATTTAATCATATATGACACTTTTCAAAAACTAAGAATAAAATTTTTAATGGATCAATATATATTGTAAGTAACTTACTTCATTATGAAGAAGATGAAAGCAGCAGCAAAAGTAGTGCACTAATGAAGAGAAGAAGGAATTTGAAAGAGAGAAAAATGAAAATAAATGATGACTTTTATTTCATAAATAAGCATGCAGAGAAAGTGGTATAACAAAATATAATGATGATTTTACTGTATAGTTTTGAAGATACCTTTAACACAATTTTAAAAATTATTTTAATGAATATGTTTGATCATGTAAAGTGTTTCTAAAACTTTAGATTGTGATAATGGGCATATTCTAAGAAAAAAATTGAATTTCTTTCCTTATTTTCATATGGAGAATCAGGACTCTCATGCTTAATATCTGTTTTGCTTTGCACGGTATCTTCAAAACTGCATATTTACTTAAGAAATGTTTCTTAGATACAACATATTGCACCTATTATTTAAAGATAATTTTATTTTTTAAATGCACTACCACATGTGATATTGTCACAAATTTCACTAAGGCATTTCATGAAATTATTACTTTGTGTAACTCCCTACTGAAAACACTCATAAGAGATTGAAATAAAAAAACAAAGTAATGAATGCAAATATATTATAATATTGCATATAAAACAGGTGGTGTGTACAATGAGATTTAAAATTAAATATGTTACTGCACTTCTATTTTTCTGATATTTTAAAGCATCAACTATGACACTATGTGCTACATTTCATTTCACTAATAATATGATATCATATTTAAAGAAATTACTAGATGATATACTTTTCAAACTTCATTCATTATGTCTCTTTCATTTGGTAGAGATAGTGCCTACAGAACTGATGTAACTATGAAACTTAGTCAATGGAAGAAATTATAAAGATGAAAAAAAATTACTGCTATTGAAACTAATAAAGCAACACAATGAACTAATGAAGTGTTGGTTCTTTGAAAGAATAAATAAAATTGTAAAATTTTAGCCAAACATCAAAAAAGGAAATAAAAGACTTAAATTCATTCATTGAGGAACTAAAAGGTTGAAATCACAACACATCCTGTGGAAATTAGAAGATCATCCATATCTATGCCAAAAAACTTTATGTTTGTAGGATGAAAAACATAGAAGAAATGGGCAGATTCTAAGATATGTGTGAATTATGAAAGTTGAATCAAGAAGATGTGAAAATTATGAATGATCCAGTCAATTAATAAAGCTGAAATTATAAGTAAAAACTTATAAACAAAAGAAGCCTAGCTACTGATGGATTCATAGCTGAATTGTACAATAATTCAGAGAAGATTTAATTCTAATACTCTAAAACTCTTTAATGAAATTGAAAGGGAAGCAATAATTCCTAACTCATTCCTGGAGGTGATGTACCACACTGGTAATAAATCTAGAGAGATATCCAAACAAAAAAGAGCATTATAGGCCAGTCTCCCTAGTGAACACAAGTGCAAAAACCTCAATAAGATACCAGCAAGAAGAAACCTGTAGTTCTTCAAGAAGGTTGTATACCATGACCAAGTGGGATTCATCTCAGAAATGGAGGAATGTTTCAACATTTGCAAATCAGTAAATGTAAAACACCATATCAGATATTCAAAGACAAAAAACTGATCATCTCAATAAATGCAGAAAAAGCTTTTGACAAAGACCAGCACTGGTTCATGTTAAAAACCCTATATAAAAATGAAATACATGGTCTTTATCACAACCATCCATAACAAATTAACAACCAATATGATACTAGATGAACAAAACCTGAAAATTTTCACTCTTAAATCAAGAACAAGACAAGGATGTCCACTATCACCATTTCTGTTCAATATAGTTCTGAAAGCATTAACTAGAGCAATTAGATAGGAGAATGAGAGAAAAAATAAAAAATGGTAGGAAAAGAAGAAATTAAATTATTATTTTCAGATAACCTGGCACTATACAATATAGACACCAAAATCTTCATGAAAAGACTTTTTCTAGATTGAATAATCAATTCAATTGTGTACTGATTGCAAAGTCAACATCCAAGAAAAAATAGCATTCCTATACCAATAAAGTCACAAGAGAGAGAAATTAAGGAAATGACACTATTTACAATAGCTTCCAAAACATGAAATATGTGAATCAATCTACTAAAGGAGGTAAAATACCTATGTATTGAAAATTTTGGTATTCTGAAAAAGAAATAAGAATTTATCAGAGAATGAACAGACATCCCTTGTTCATGCAAGGGAAGAACCAACAAAGTGGAAATGTTCAAACTCCCAAACTCTTATACAAAGTTAATGTAATCGCAATCAAAATACTATTAGTATACCTCATAGAACTAAAGATAGCATTTCTGAAATTAATTTGGAATCAGTTTGGCATATATGTAGAGGTTAAGCTTAACCATATCCACTGATTCATTAATGACAGTTATTTAATTATTTGAATTCAGAATAATTCGTTATTGATTTTAAATGCAAAAACAAATGTAAACACATAAAAATTAAGAATGTTAATTCTTTCTTTTGAAAATTAGATATTCTTCATCCCCCTTTCTCTAAGATCAACTTTAAGATAAATCTTAAGAAAAATAAAATTTTAAGAACATTATCCTCTTTTTGAAATGTATTTGAGCACTTCTGAATGTTATATTGATCTTTTGTCAACTTATAACCTTAAGCATATCTTTCCCAATAACATCAAGCCTATCTATTTGAAATATAATAATCAAGGTAAACCCCTTTATACTCAATTTATTTAGAATGGTAGGAATCTAATTTTTATGGGAACATGCTCCAAGTTGAAAAAGTGCTTCCTCTTGTCATGAATTTGAAACAAGTTTGCTTTCTTCTGGATAAAGTTAACTGACTAACAAAGAAATTCATGTAGAGCTAGGAAGAACCATAGGAGATAAGGATTACGGTTTATCTTGAAACACACAAACACACACATACTATATATATATATATATATATATATATATATATATCTCACATATATACAGTTGAGATATATATATATATATATATATATATATATATGCCATATATGTATGGTAACATACATGTATATGGTTCTATGTGTGCATATATATATATATATATATGAATCTTCATATAAAGACTGAGATTTTGATTTTATCTTGACAATTGCTTAGCAGATCACTTGTGATATACCATAGACTAGTTAGAATCCTCACTCAATAATAAAATTGTTTCCATTTCTTTGTGAGGATTTCTAAATTGGAAAAATTATTTTCATTTTATTTATATTTTTCTAACACTATCAATCTGTATACTGTATCTCTGTATTTATGTGTGCATCTATTATATGTACATGTATGTATCAGTATCTATATATCTATCTGTACGTATCTGTCTTTTTAAATACTCTGTGCATTTTAAAATTTCATGCATTGACATTCAGTATAGCATGATGTAGTTGTACTGGCTTTCTCATCAAAAAGATGTAAATGCAATACTCAAAGTATAAGAGAGTACAGGTTTACTTTAATCACAACTTCAACTGTTCTGGCTCCATGACAGAGACATCCTGGAAGAAGGACATGGTGGAGCAAAGTTGCTTAGTTCATGGAGTGTGCAAAGTGGAGAAGCATGCCAGATCAGAAAGGACTAGAAACCATATATAGACCAAATGTGCCAGTTTCACTTTGCATCCAGAAACTCCAGAAGTGTACTGTCTAGGAATTTCTTAATCCCAAAGAAGAGAAATTTATATATCAGAATTAATAATCACAAACAAACCAAAACATAACTTCATAAACCATACTTAATCTGCAGCTCATTACAGCTACAGATTAAATAAAAGATATTGCAGAAATTTACAAGGTAAGTTTCAAATTGCCAGTAGAACAGTTAGATCAGGAAGAATTTAGAAAGGCTCTCTACCTGTTAGAGGATCTAGACAAATATTGAAAACCGGGAGCTCAATACAGTCCCATACAAGTCAGCATCAGTAAGTCAATGGATTTTTGTTGAAATGATGATGAGTGTGCACTAGAAGTCTGAAATGCTTAAGCTGAAAATTTTGAGATGAAAATCAAAAGCTGGTGGCAAAGCCAGGCGCTCCTCCAAAGAAACAGAAATGAGACTTGCTTATTCTTTTCCTGTATACTTTATCCAGACTACAAGCTTATTGAATAGTGTCATGCATACCCATGGTAGGTCTTTCTTCTTCATTATGTCCATAATTTCACACACACCAAGAAATAAACTAAATCAATCAGATGGACATTTCTTACTCAAGTTGATACCACAATTAACTATCACACTAACACAATACATAATAGTATTCCAAATACAACCAGAAATGAAATAATCAATAGTCCAAAATTTCAGAAGTTGCAGTGTTTTTCAGAAGTCCCATTCCATGACTATTCTGTGATTCAAAATGAAGTGTTAACTGTGAAAATTAAAATTAAAAATCAAGCACAGAATCCAAAGGTACAATGGCACAAGTTTTCATTATCAAAGGGAATAGCATAATGACAGAAGAAAACTGAATTAAAGTAAAAATCAAAACCCATCAGGGCAAACATTAAATCTCATAACTGCATGTCCAGGATCCAAAGTTCATGGCAATAATATGGGAGCTTCATAGTGCTTGAGAGTGCCCATCTTAATGGCCTTGCTGGTTGCACCCCATAAAGCCTCTACTTTAGGCTATCTTCATTCATGGGTGGCAGCTTTCTTCAAAAGACATCTCATATTATGGACATCTCCAGATGCCTGGAATATTCATTGCACTTTTTTTTTTTTTTTAAATCGGTACCGGGGATCGAACTCATGACCGCATACTTGCAAGGCAGGCGCTTATGTCACTGAGCTAAATCCCCAGCCCCTATTCATTGCATTTTAATTTCATATATTTCACTTTCGTGGACACATTTCTTGTCCTTCTAGGCTATCCTTTGAAATCTGAGTGGAAGTTTTCATGATCCCATTGCTCTTGCATTCTTATGATTTCAAAAGCAAAAATAAAAACAAAACACTATTCTGAAGATCATGCCAAAGTTTGCTGCTAGTTCAAACAATAGCCAAGCACCATTGGACAATGGTTATGGCAGACAGTTATTACCTGGATAATTGAGTTTGAGAAGCATTTGCCTCAGAACTCCTGAATGAGTAGGGTGTCACATGGCTGTCTTCAAATGAAATAATTAAAGTTTTACTTTTAAGTTTGAGATATGTGGAGTTTGGTCATTTTCTGAGATGATGCTTTCAAGACTTCTACTTTATTTTTATGATGCAATTTACTTGGCTCATTTTTAATGTTAATATTTTCAGCAACCATTTTCTTGTCTTCAACTTTGTAGTTGCTTCCTTTTTGCTGAAAATGCAGTGTCTACATATTTACTTTTTATTCCTTGTTCTTATTGTAGCTGTGTCTAAAAGCGCCAACAATGCACATGTTGCAGTCTGAACAATGAGATGTCTAGAAATTTTCTGTTCGAGATCAACAGGTTCACTACCTTTAATTTCATCCTCACACAGATATAGGGTATAAAACGGAGACTTTTTTTTTTTTTTTTGCCAAAATGGAATATACATTGCTTTTTGTCCAGTATCTAACTGAGTTCTCATTCCACTGAAAGCCTCCTGTCCTCATTCAGCTTACTGCACTGTGAGGCTTTTGTAATTTGCATATTTAAACCTTTTCAAACATTTTCTATAAATCAGTTCCAAAAGATTTTAAACCACATGGTCAGTCACAATCTCAACAGACACCTCAATTCACTGGTACTAATTTTCTCTTTAACTGTTTCGTCATTTAGAACACAGGGCAAACACTGCTAATTTGCTTGTGGTTATGGTTTCTTTCCATTATCATCTGGCTCCAAGGCCAAAGCATCATGGTAAGAACATATGGCAGAGGGTTGGGGATTTAGCTCAGTGGCATAAGCACGTGCCCGGCAAGTGCAAGGTCCTGTGTTTGATCCCCAAACTGCAAAACAAACAAACAAACAAAAAAACGTATGGCAGAACAAAACCTCTTAGTTCATGGTGACTAGGAAATATCTTAAAAGAGTTTTGTAGTTGAAGGACTCAGAGACTATTTTCACACCCCTTTGACTCACCAAGACACACATATGAGTGTGCTATACTAATATGATACATATTTGTGGTGTCAAGAAAATTACATGTCAGAATTAATGGTCATGGTAGTTAAGAGAACACTGAATAATTCAAAATTTCATGTGAATTGCATACTCAGTTGCACTAGTTAATTAAAGTCTATGTAAATCAAATATTAACAGTATACAAGAAGACTTGCCAGACTAGATTCCAATATTATTTTCAAAGGTAAAACACATAATATTCAGATTAATTATTTTATAATTATAAGCCAAAATTTTAAAAATACTTCATTATGAAGAGCAATTATGTTTGAATTATAGTTTTTACCCACTTTTCATTCTAGTAAATGGCACATATTGCCAAGAATATCACTGTATATAGGAAATTAACCTTTTCTTCTGATTTATTAACTCTTTACTATGAGAAGTCTTTGAAATTTAGAGATCTTTGAGACGTTATACAGAATTGATGTTTCTATTTCCACAGTTCGGATTTTCTGAACATTTCTACTAAAATATAGAATTTGTACTTAAAATAAGATTTGCAATTTATGTCAAGATATATTGAGAAAAATAGAGATAGTCCAGTCCATTTTCCAGAGTTGAATCTTTATACTCAAAGCAATAAGAAAATTCTGTAGATTCATTCTTTAGTTACAGTGTTGGTATTTCTTGTCTTACTTTACCCTGAAGAAAATTTTATACACCAAAATTTTAGAGAATAATAATCCTTCTGTTTATTTTTCTATTTTTTACATGGAGGAAAAATAAGTATCTATTAGTATTTGGAGAGTGAAAGTTATTGTGGTCCTGTCCCTTACCTATCTTATAAAAGATAATTATATAAAGTGATAAATTTCATCTTACAATTGCAGAGGTCTCACAAAGTTAATATTTGTAATTAGTAACAATAACAAATAATGTGTGAAACAATCTGTACTCTGAATCATAATTCATATAGTTATCAACATTTAAACTTCATTATTATGCTTTATAATCATTCAGAAAATCAATGTTTAAGCATACCATGTGGTGTTTTTTAGTAAGTGTATAGAAGTTGATACAAAATATAAAATATGTTGATAATAGTTTGTCTTGAAACAAATACAAAATTTCCACATTTTAATAATGCATTTTGCATGTCATTGTGTTTAATATCAGTACTTAGAATTTTTCATAATTTACAATTAAGTATGAACTTTAATATACTTTATTTTCATTCTTAAATTTTTATACTCTATAGAGATCAAGGAGATAATTTACAAATATAAGAATATTATCGGCCTTTTACATATGAACCAAATTCATGAATCATGTAGTATCTATCAAGTTGTACATATATACATATTTTAATTTACTAGAAAATAATTTTTCTAATATTGTTTTGTAATTCCTCATTTGTTTTCTTTGAAAACTACACTATAATATTTGGATGAGGATATGCTTAAACTGGTATATATAAACTAATGTTTGGAATTCTTAGTATATATAAACTCATGCTTGGAGTGTAACTAAATAGTCTTTTAGAATATGCAGTTATATTTACCAAATCTAAGTCAATTACTTTTTACCAAATCTAAGTCAATTACCATTTATGTTTTGTCTTCCAAATATTTTTTTTTGTCTTTTTCATTTTTATTGGTACTGGAGTATCTTCCAAATATTTTATAAAATTAGTGATATCTGGAGGTTAATTTTTTCACTATTGTACTAAGGGAAATACCAGTGTTAGTGGAAATTTCTTTTTTTTCTTCCCACACAATTAAAAATTGCCCTGGCATGATAATTGGATCAGGCTTTTGGCAGATGTCTACAGTAAGGAATAGAATACATAATTCTAACAGAGCAGTTTAAAGTTCTGCTTTGTCCTGATTTTCATTTCAAGGTGTTTCACGACTCCTTTATTTCCCTCCAATGCTCAACCTTTACAATCCTCCTATGGAGTTCAAGGTTGGAGATTGTACTTTTAAGACTTTGGGCATCTCACTGCATGTTCCTCCGTTGCATTCTTCATAACCATGGAAAAGCAACTGTTTATATACTGAGGAGTAAAATCACATCATCTGAACGTATTTGACTTTTCTTTGTTAAAAAAATTTTATCATTATTTGTTTTAATTTTAAATTACACACAAACATATATTATACAAATATATACATATATATTTGTATGATATATATTATACAAATATTATACAAATATATATGTATATACATATATTGGGATATATATTGGGATATATATATCCCAAAATGCAATTATCTTTATAAAGCATGCTAAAAAGATATGGAAGATACTCCTGCTTAGAAAATGAAACAAAATAAAAAATAGAATATTAAAAATGACATTTAGTGGCCTGTGTTTCATAAGGGGTGTTGATCACTATTCTTTAAAAATAATTTTGCTGTATAGTCACAACCAATGTCAGAGTATAGTAAAGTGATATTGCAAATTTTTTCAGCTTCTAAGAAAGCATAATTAGCTAACTAACAAAAAGTAAGTTGACTAAAACAGGATGAAAAAGAAAATCTAGGAAAATTTAACATAGCTTTAGAAAAAAATTTGTTGTATTTAGAAATAAGGACATCATATTCATACAAAAGCCTGAATCTATGTTACAAGAATAGAAAATGATAGTAAATACTACAGTAAAGAGAACAAATTTTGAGAAGTTTTAAATATACTCTTATATCAATGCAAATCAATGAGAGTAGTTAAAGTTAAAAACTTTCAAAGAACAGAAAAATATAATTAACAGGACAGCTATCTTTTCTACAATTATGCAGGGCTTGTACATTTTTCTAATATTTGTCCAAAATAAATGAATAGTGAGCTATAATTAGACACTGTGCAAGACCACCATACTGATCTCCTAAAAAAACAAAGCACTTGCCACAACCTGTCCCTAACCTTTCCTTCATACCTCTTAGAGCTGGTTTTACCGATGCAAATGTCCCTGAAAGTAAAGTTGCCAACCTGGAATACATCAGCACTACCTGTACATTGCTAATTTGAGGCCTTTGTGCCGGTGTTTCTTTTCCCTATGCATTTTCCTGAGATATCCACCCAACAATTTGCTTGATACCAATAAAAGCCATGAGCTTTTGGAGAGGAGGTCTTTTGTTTGATAGAGAATACTGGGTCATCACAGAGCTCTGCAATTGTAAAACTCTCTCTCTCTTTCTTTTCTTTTGAATCATGTGCCATATTTCTGGATGAATTAGAGAGATACCCTCATCAAGGGTTTCAGTAATGTAAACTTTTGGACTGAGATGGGAGTTTTGGTAAGGCATGATTAGACAGCATAAAAATCATGGTCATTGATAAATGTAAATTTTCAAACAAATGTTCTCTGAGTGCGTAAAACTATGCAGTGTGCTAAAGTACATTTTGAACACATTATACTTTTAGATACAGATGAATAAAGAAATGTGTTTAAACTTTCTGAGAGATCCATGTGTGAGAAGAATGATTCTATTGAGATATTATATCCAAAAACATTGATAGGAAACAACAAATAGAAGATGATTTTTCTCATTATGAAATGTGGAAAATGCAGAAATGTCTTTAACATTCTGAATATAATTGATGGATGTTGCTAGACAACTTTTGCATTGTGAAGTAACTCAGTATGTTCCGCATCCATGCTTGCATATTGCTGTGATGTGAAGGATAAGTTGTGTTTGTCAGGGGCTCATGTGTTGTAATAAATTGCTCTTATAAACATTTATGATGGAAACTTATGTAATACAGACATGAAGACTTTGAGAGTAATTAGCATTAGGTATGGTCATCAAAATTCAGTTCTTACAATGGAAAAAGTGCTTTAATGAGAAAAGGGACAGAGACTAGAAGGCATTCATGCAAATGCAGGCTTTCTCTCTATTACCAATTAATATCCTGTTGTCAGCAACAAAACAGTTCCCAGATTTGACCTTTAACACTGGAGCATCAGTGGAATGAATCAGAACAAACCCCTTTTCTTTATAAAGTGGCCTTCCACAGATATTTTATTATGTATTGAAAAATTGATTAATATACAATTATATTTGGTTTTCTGTTTGTAAAAAGAAGGATATAGGCCTGCATTCTGCCTTATGAGCTGAAAGTGCACAATGAGAGTTTCATTCCACAGTGCAGCCTCCTTGCATCACTCTGAGCCTGGTAGGACCCTACTCAGAATCTTTCATCATTGGAGGACTCCTGGGAAGGTCGCTCCTAGCCCAGTTTGGCCCCACTCAGCAATCAGTACCTGGGCCAGAGCCACCTGCACTCTGCCCCAAGAGGCAAAATTGTGCACCGAGAATTAAGTCCCACAGTGGGGCATTGGAACATTGCTTGGAGCCTGAAATGGCCATACCCAGCATCCCTCATCTCTAACCCTTCTAGTCTCATTGGGCCCCACCCAGCAATCCCCACTTCGCCTGGAGCTCCCTCTGCTCCCCATCATGAGCTGAATGTGAACATTGAGAGTTCCATCTCACAGTGCAGCATCTGCACATGGATCAGCCAAGTAGGACCCTGCCCAGCACATACCATCATCAGAGGGTCTAGGAGGTCTCTGCCAGTCTAGGTGGGCCCTGCACAGTGATTCTGGGTGTTCCATAGCTGGCTACACTGTGCCTTGTGAATCAAAATCATGCATAGCAATGTCAACTCAGCCTGTGAGTCATGGCCCATCACTTAGAGCCTGGTAAGGTCCTGCCCAGTCTCCCCTAACACTGCATGATCCCCTGGAAGATTCCTCCTGGTCTAGTTGGGCATTACCCAGTGACCCAGAGTAGCTGGGACCACCTGCTAAGGCCTATTTAGTGACCTTCCCTCAACTGGGGAGACTACTTGCAGTAGGGATAGATATTCTCAACACAAGATGCAATTGGCAACTTCTCTTCAGCTTCCTTAAGGCAATATAGGAAAATGACAAAATGAAAGAGAAAAATGCAGTCTCAATCCTCCCAAGCAAGCCTAGGAGACATGAACATAAAAGAAATTCAAGCCATATAGCTGAAACTCCTGAAATGATAGTGACTAAAGTAAAGAAACAACTCTAGCAAACTATAAAAGAACTCAGATCAGAAATAATCTCTCAGGTAAAAGAAGAATCGATACATGTAATGAAAGAAATGTGTAATGAACACATATAAAAATATAATTAAAAAGTTAGAGAAACACTGCACAAAGATAGAAACCTTGAGTGAACAATATAATAAATAAGCAGAATTTGTGAAAAAGATTGAAAGATATATAGCAAAAATCAATAATTCTATCTAAAGTTGGCAAAACCACTTCAATGAAAGTGAAGACAGACTTTTAGACCTTGAAGACACAATTGTAGATATTGAACAGGAAAAGAAAGATCTTTTACAAAAAAACAAGGAATCAGGAAATAACAATTCAACAGCTGCAAGATGATAAAAAGAAAAGCAACAAAAGTTTGATAGGTATAAATGTAAAATAAGGTGACAACTTAAAGACTATTTATAGATGTAATAACAGAAAATTTCCCAAACATTTGAGTGGAAACTGAGAAACTGATCAATGAAGCATAAAGAACTCCAAATAGCCGTAACCAAATAAAAGCCATGCCCAGATATATAATAATCAATATCTCAAAAATTCAAAATAAGAACAGAATATTAAAAGTTGTTAGAGAGAAGAGACAGATCACCTATAAAGGAAAACTTATCAGAGTCATAGAAGACTTCTCAACACAGACAATGAAGTCAAAAAGAGCATGGAGTGAATTATTTTAGATCCTAAAGGAAAATGACTTCCAATCTAAGTTGATGTACCCTGCAATACTGTCCTTCAAAAACTGATGGAAAAAATAAGATACTTTCATAATAAAGAACAGCATTAGAATATACATTCCTCTCAGCAATGCATGAGACATTCTCTAAAATACATCATATACTAGCCCACAGAACATGCTTAAGTAAATGCAAAAGAATAGAAATTATCCAAAGCATGTTATCAGATCATAGTGCCATGAAACTAGAAATCAATGACAAAAGAAACTCCAAAATCTCCACAAACACATGGAAATTAAATAACACATTCATGAGCAATCACTAGGTTTCAGAGGAAATTAAAAAAGATATTAAACAATACTGGACACAAATGAAAATATATATACATTACTAGAAACCTGTGGGAAGCAAGAAAGCAGTCTCCAGTGGAAAATTTATTGTAGTGAATTCCCACATCAGGAAAACAAACACAAATAAACAACTTGATGCTACACCTCAAATATCTAGAAAAAGAAGAGCAAGTCAAGCCCAAAGCCAAAAGAATGGAAGAAATTATAAAAAATCAGAGCAGAAGTCAATACATTAAAGACAAAGAAAATAATACAAGAATCAATGAATCAAAGAATTGGTTCTTTGAAAGAATAAATAAAATTGATAAACCCTGAGCCAACCTTATTTTAAAAAGGAAAGAAAAAATTCAACTTCATGCAGTAAGGAATGAAAATGGCAAAATCACTTAAGACCCTATGGAAGTACAGAAAATCATGAATAACTATTTTAAAAAACTCTACTCTCACAGGTTTGATACAGAAGAAATGGACAGTTTCCAAGAAACCTATGAATTACCAAAGCTGGATTAAGAAGATGTAAATCTGCTTAATAACCCAATTTCAATTAATGAAATTGAAAATATAATTAAAACATTAACAACAAAGAAAAGCCCAAGTCCTGATGGATTCACTGCAGAATTCTACAAGTTCTGGAAAGACAATGCTGACACTTCACACACTATTCAATGATATTGAAAGGGAAGTAATTATCCCTGTTTCACTCCTGAAAGCAATTATTGCTCTAGTACCAAAAGCAGAGAAAGACAAAATCAAAAAAAAAAAAAAAAAAAAAAAAGACAATCTCCCTAATGAATGTACATGAAAAGTTGCTCTAGTACCAAACCCAGAGAAAGACTCAACCAAAAAAGAGAACGAATTTTCCTAATGAATGTACATGCAGAAGTTCTCAATAGCATACTGGCAAACATAGTGCAGCAAGTCATCAAGAAGATTATACACTACTATCAAGTGAGATTCATCCCAGGAATGAAGGAAAATTTCAAATATGCAAATATGCAAATAAATAAATGTAATCCACTATATCAATAGAGACAAATATAAGAACCACACAATCATTTCTAAAGATGCAGAAAAAGCATTTCATAAGTTCCAACACTCATTCATGATAAGAACCTTGAAAAAATTGGAATAGATGGTCTTTACCTCAATATGATAAAAGCTGTCTATGACAAACCAATAGTCATCATCATATTAAATGACCCAAAACTGAAAGCTTTTACTCCAAAGTTAGAAACAATACAAGGATATCTTTTAGCACATAGTGTTGGAAATACTATCCAGAGCAATAAGATAAGAGAGAGAAATAAAAGGAGCAAGGATAGGAAAAGAAGTTAAATTGTCATTATTTGCAAATGAAATGATACTCTACATAGAAGACTCTCAGCCCTCCATTTGAAAGACTCCTAAGGATAATAAATTCAGAAAGGTAGCTGTATACAATTTCAACACTCATAAATCAATAGCATTTCCATACACAAGCAAGAAACTCTCTGAAAGAGAAATAATAGAAGACATACCCTTCAAAACAGCATCCAAAAAAGAGAAATGATTAGGAATCAATCTTACAAAAGAAATAAAAGATCTATTAAGTGAAAATTATAATACCCTGAAAAAAGTATTTGAAGAGGATCTCAGAAAATGGAAAGACATTCCTTGTTTATGGATAGGAGGAACAAATATTGTGAAAATAGCCATTCTCCTAAAATTTTTTAAAGATTTAAAGCAATTACAATCAAAATACCACTAGCATACCTCACAGATCTAGATAAATCCCTCCTATAATTCATGTGGAACAAGAAATGACCTAGAATAGTGAAGGGAACTCTGGACAACAAAGTCAAGGCAGGAGAACTCACAATCCTTGACTTGAAGTTATATTACAAAGCTACTGTAATAAAATCTGTATGTTACTGTAATAAAAACAGACCTGAAGATCAATGGAATAGTTTAGAACATACAACTATAACTACAAATACATACAGACACCTAACTTTAACAAAGCCATCAAAAACATTCACTGGAAGAAACACAGACTCTTCAATACGGTAGTGCTGGAAAAACTGGCTCTTCATATGCTGAAAACTAAAACTAGACTCATGCCTTTCACCATGTACTAAACTAAACTCAAAATGGATGAAAGATCCAAATATTAAAACAGAAACATGAAATCTGCTGGAAGACAAAGTAGGTGGAAATCTTTTTTTTTTATTTAAAGAAAGACAAAACAAAATAGAAAACAGGCAGAAATAGTACATAGTTTCAAAGAAAAGAAATAGTAATAAATCACTATCTGATGTATACATATTGTCCCCTTATAAATAGTTGTTCAAGGTACACAAGTGGAACATATAAATGGGATTTCAAATGGGGAAACTGCAAACAGTTCTGTTCAACAAAATCTAAGTATTATTCTATCAATCCTATACATTTAGACATGTACGCATTTATTCATACCTTCATTATGTTGAGACCTAACAGTTTATTAGGTTAAAATCCTTCTGAGCAAAGATTAATAATATTGCTGGATTTCACATCATAACATTCCAGAATAAGGATTGGGTACTGCAGTGCCACTTTCTTTCCTTCAAAGTTGTTGTTCATTTCATCATGTGTCATCAGATCAGTTCTCATAAACTGTTTATAGGTTTTACATAAGCATGAATCTTAACATGTATTTCTATCCTTTCTATATTAGAGGCAGAAATATAACACAGTAAGACAAAACTAAATGTTTTCCTACAGACATATAAAACTAAAAAGAAATATAAATCTGCTGTATAAGTAGTTCTACCCTGGTCACTGTGCTGTTTTTTGTAATCATCAACAGAATTGGCTGTATCATCAGATAAAGTATAATTGAGCATATCAATACATAATAGAATTAACAGAAATACAACTTTGTAGATAGTGTAGAGCTACAAAAATAGTAATCAAATCAGAATGGATATAGTAGTGAATCATTATTTTCAGTATAGTTGTTCACACTTCTCAACTTGTTACAATCAACCTTACACTTTTGAATAAAATCTGTCAATAATAATCAGCAATTAAACAAGTCAGATTTAACTAAGATCAGTCATGATATAACAGTATAAGTCATACATGGATCCTGATTGAGTTAATAGGGAATTAAAATTGTTCCCTACGCTATGGACAGCTGTCTGTGCCCCTCAGAACCAGTGCTTGTATACAAACTAGGACAGAACGAGTTCCAACCAAGCAGAGTGGTACGATTAATAGGGGTTTTAATTCCTGATACACAATTAGCTATATCTTCGGCTGTTTTTTTTTTTGAGGACTATTACTCCCCCAGAATTAACTATGTTTATTTTTGTGTCTCTCCAACACTCATGCTTTTGTATTGGGGTTGGGGGGGATATCTGCTATTTACTTAAGTGTTTCTAAACTTTTTCACTCCTGGGCTGGATTTCTAGTTATTTTTATTCATTTATTAAAGCCTGTCTGTTCAATCTATCCATAAATAACAGTCTAGTTACCTCTATTACTCTCTGGTTCCCTATCACATTGAGTTCCATTTTCTAATGTTTGATTTTGGTCCATATAACCTTCTTCAGGCTAATTATATTTCCTATAAAGAGCCTCTCAGTGGACCCTATCTCTTGATCCACTCTACTTGCAATTCTCTCTTTTTTCCCTTAAGTTAGTGTATCTAGGCCATCTATATTAGAAATTATATCCAACCTTCTCTGCCGCACTTCTGCTGAGCTCTTTTTCTGTCATTAGTTGTCAGTTTGTCTTCTTCATTTCACTTTCTGCTCCATTCATTGTGGCCTCTCTGCCATTGTTTCTGGAATCTTGGTATTTTTCTCTTTTAGAAAGTCCTACAGTATTCAATTCTCTGTAGAATTGAAATGGTGGCTGCAAATCCCCCTAGTTCCTCTTTATGCTGGAAGTACCTTTTTTTTCCATTAATTTCTAGGGACAGTTGTACAAGATATATCAATCTTGGCTGGAGGTTATTGTTTTTTTAAATCTTGAATAATTTCACCCCATGCTCTTCGTGATTTGATGGTTTGTACCAAAAAGTCTGCTGTAATTCTGATGGGTTTTCCCTTGTAAGTGATTTGTTTCTTGTTGATGACAGCTTTTCATATTCTGTTCTTATATTCGTTTTCTGAAATTTTGATTATTATATGCCTGGGTGTAGCTCTGTTTGGGTTGTAGGTGGCTGGGGTCCTGTATGCCTCATACATCTGAGTATCTTTACCTTTTCCTATATTAGGGAAATTCTCCTTGATTATTTCTGTGAATAGCCTTTGCAGTTCATTTGTTTGTATCCCTGCTTCTTTCTTTACATTCTAAATTCTTAAGTTATAGATCCTCTTATCATCTTCTAACCTTTGTTTGGTACTGCTTGTTTCCTTGTTATTTTTAAGTTTTCCCTTTCATGCTCCCACATTACAAATCTGTCCTGCAATTCAGATAATCTATCCCTATTTTCTTTCAAGCTCTTATGCCAGCTTTCAATAGCGTTTTTAGTTTCTTGGTAAGCTCTTTGTACTTGCTTCATGTATTTTATGTTTTCTCTATTTTGTCCATCAAACAATTCTCCACTTTTATTCTGTTCTTCCATTCCACCATCTGTTTAATCTTGGGAGGTGTTTAGCATTTCTTTAACTATTCTACTTATATCTTGCTTTACTTGGTTAAATACTTCACTTTTGAACTTGTCTATGAGGTCCCAGAGTTATCGCTTTGTGTCTATTATTTCTGTGTCTGATATTTCATATTTTCTGTCCTCATTCTCCTTTGTATTTAACTTTCCTGGATCAGTGTTCTCAGAATTGGGGACCAAGGACCCTTTCTTGTTGCCTCTTCTCATATTTTTTTTTTCTCTCATACAGGTGTATGTAGGCAGCCCAGTTTCTTTCTTTGTGGGTTACAGATTGTTTGAATCACACAGGCTAGGTGATCCTGCCCACTGCAGTGTACTAGGGAGACATAGACCAGGGCAGCCTATCTGGGCCCACCCCTCCAGGTCAGTCAACCTGCTGAAGGCTTCACTTCATTAGGTTGCACTGCCACGTGTAGGGACATGGTTTGGGCTAGCCTACTGGGTCTTGGTCCACAGCGTAACCCAGGTCAAGTGTTCCCCACCAATCCTGCTTGAAATGGGAATATGTAACTGAAATCACTGCAGGATCCTGTTCCAGCTAGTCTACCTGGTCCCATAATGTCCTCTATTGGAGCTTCCTTATCTATGGAAGGGCCCCTATTCCTCTCACTCACCTCAGTTCGATGCAGGGCTCACCGCCAGCTCTGCTCTCAACTTGCTTCTCCAATTCTCACTGTCAGAGCTTTTGCATCTCTATCCCTGCTGTCTGATTCAGATGCAGCAGTGGTAGGGGAATGCAAGCTGCAGTTTTCAGACCCATGGCTCCTGTGGTGACACTTAGACTTTAGCTGTTCCAGCCATAGTACCAGGATTACATTTCCAGTTGGTTTCTCTCAGCTTAGTTTGTTCCTGGCTCAGCAGGGTATATCTCCCCCTGCTTAGAACTTGCCACACCCCACCATTCCTGGAATCTAAGCTGGCTACCTCAGAGAGACACTGTAGCTGCTGTTATCTATCCACCATGTTCTCTGCTCTAGTGGGTGGAAATCTGAAAGACATAGGGATAGGCAGAGAATTCATTAATAAAAATCAGGCAGTCCAGGAAATACTTCCCAGCATCAAAAACTGTAATTTCATCTTATTAAAAGTTTTTGCATGTCAAAAAAAATGTCCAACAGAGTAAAATGGAAAACTAATTATTTTGAAAATGTCTTAATCAACTATCTTTCAGACAAAGGACTTCTGTCTAAAATATATAAAGAATTTTTCAAAAATCAGACCCCTGAAATTCCAAGATCCATTCCAAACATGGGCAACTAAGATGAATACATGTTTGTCAGATGAAGAAATACAAATGGCAAATAAACACATAAAAAAAGTTCAGCATCATTCATCATTAAAGAAATGCAAATTAAAACCACACTGAGATACCATCTCACTCCAGAAAGAATGGCCAGGATCAAGACAATTACCAACAACAAATGTTGGAGAGGCTATGGAGAAAAAGGAACTCTTCTGCATTTTGGCAGGAGTTTTGACTGGTGCAGCCATTATAAAGGTCAGTCTGAATGTTGCTCAACAAGATGGCATTTGAAGTCACTTTTGAGCCAGCTATTTGACATCTGGGCATATTCCCCAAAAATTGAAAGCATCATATCACAGTGATATATGTGCACCCACATTTATAGCAGCACAATGTGTAACAGCAGGATCTTGGAAACAACCTAAGTGCCTATTGATTTAGCAATGGATAAAAAAGATGTGGTACTTTTATACAATGGAGTGCTACTAGCTCCAAAGAATGATCACATTGAGATTTTTGTAGGCAAATGGATGCAACTTGAGACCATACTCATACATGAAGTAAATCAAATTCACAGGTGTAAATACTGTATTGTCCCCCTAGTGTAAGAAATTTTAAGAGTTCATAAGATACCAATTCCTCAATAAATACAATGTAAAGTTAAGAATCTACTCAAAGGGGAAAAATAGTATCTCAGGAAAAAGGAGGTAAAAATGAAGGGTAAAGAAAAATATATAAATTTGTATAAATGCACTTAAGATAGCTAAGATGATTGTGCTGCAAATTCTATTAGTTTGTGGAACAAAGCAGTTAACACTCATAGGATTGGATCAGTTTTGCATGTTTGTGTCTGGTGATCTGAGGAACTCTTTTGAAGATCACTATGTAAAATAACTTTAGTTACACTCCTACCACCTTATTTCAAATGCCTGTATCATCATTGATTTGGGCCCTTTGCTGTTGTTACTTCTCTTTAGTTTCATAATGCCTTCAGTATTCTGTTGTAATTAGTTTTATACTATTTTTGTATGAATTCATTTTGTGTGAAAATATAGACAACTAGGTAGAAGGAAACAAGAAACATTATGGTAGCCACTGTTGATCTCCTGTTGTTTGGCTTTGAAACCTGTGTCACTTACATTGTTTTCATCTGATCTGCTTTGTTCTTTTTTGTTATGGCCTGTTTTGCCTTTTTACAATTAAAAAAATACAAAAATGGAATCTCAGTTTGATTAAAATATTTTATCTATACTTTGTTTAATTATGGCAATTATTGTCTTACAAGTAATTTTAAACCAAATCTCTCTCTCTCTCTCTCTCTCTCTATATATATATATATATATATATATATATATATATATATGACTATTTTTAAACATAAAAGTCAATATTACAGAATGTACACAAAGGTAAATACATTTGTTTAAATTCAGAGCATATGGATATAAACCATGAACAAGTTTTTATTTTTGTTTCTTAATTATTATTAACCGCTCATTACTAGGTATTATGTGGAGCTATATAACCTTAGAAGTTGTATTTTGAAAATGTTTTACTTACAATTCATGAGAGAAATCATATATGACACTAAATGGCTGACATTATCATGCTTTTGATTGACAAGTTTAAGGACTATGCATTTTAAGACCTAGATTAGATGTTTCAAACATTTGTATTGAAATAGAACTTTTTCTGTGGACACTGACATTTCCTTTTTAAAAAGATCCAGACTATTAAGACTGATTCTACCTCTGCCAGTAACCTCTGTGTTTCAATCTTTAATGCTTTAGCTCCCAAAGGAAACTGTTATTTCAATATATGCTTACTGTTTTCCAACAAGTCAAACTAAGTGGGTAAATCAGTGAGAAGAGCAATGTTACAGTAGATCAAAGATGAAACACTAGGCATGGAGCACAATGAAAATATTTTTCAGTTTCCTTTTCTCTTTCTTGTTCAGAATGACTATCATCACTAAGGACAGCTGCAACACACAGAAGATTTTACTGGACTTGACATTCAAAAGATCTAATCCTTACTTGTGTGAGCTCAGCCATTTCTTGATGCCTCATGAGCTTCCACTGCTTTTATATAAAATTTAAATGACGAATTTGAATTATCTGAAATTGTCTGTATTTGACTATATCTGACATATGAAAACAATAAATTTATATTCAAATTTACAGAAGTTATTTCATTCTTTTACTCTTTTAAACCAAATTGTAATAAATCAAGAGGTGGATGGAAAATTTACATAAAATGTCATACATGAACATTAAATTGATCTACATGAAAGAACTCTTTGAATCAAAGAAATATTATCAATACCATAATTCATTTTAAGAGATTTTGTTTAATGTGCAAGGATGTAAAACGAACCAGTGGAAATTAATTGGGGATTAAAATATTACTATTATGCCTATTTCATAGGTTTCTTCAAATATATAAAAAGAAAAATCTTTAATCTTTCAGTTATAATATCTAAGTGTTTTATAGAATAATTTAGTAAAGTACAAGTGCATTGGAATAGCACTGGGCTTACATTCTTGTTTTGGCACCTAGCTAATTAAATTACTTTCGGCAAGTTACATAATCTCATGAAAAGTGAATCTTCTATGTTTAAAAGATGAAACTAGAACATATATACCAATGCATGATACATGGTTGGTATTTAACAAGTATTGCTTTTTTACTTTCTATTTTTATGCTTTATATTAATTTAAATTTCCTCATTGACTTCTATGATTTCATGACCACTTTAGTCTTCAATCATATTCTCTATTGAACCCAAAATGTGTTTCATACCTCATGAAGGTATTTAATACATAGTTTTTAATATTTAAGGTTATTAATGTCTAGCAATCATAGACATCCTAAGATTTTATAAATGCACTTACCTTTACAAAGTACATTTCCTTTAGTCACAATCATAATCTACAAACAATTTAAAGATTTGATTATATAATATTATTCAAATCATTCATAAAGTTAGATTTGGCCATTCAAGATTCACTGCCTATGACAAGAAAATGTATGTCAAACATGTACATACACTGCATTTGAATTTGTCACACTTTTAAATTTTCAAATATTATTAGAAATAATTAGTCTATGAAATAAATCACACGTACTATTCAGGAAGTTCTTACATTGCCTTCTGAATTTTTATGATGATTTGCCTTTACAAATATAAGTATAGATATGAAATACAGATGATCTTGCATTTTTTTTTTTTTTTTGTATCAGGGATTGATCTCATAGCTTAGTGCTAGTCAGACAGGCACTTACACATCGGAGCCAAATCCCTGGTCCCCATATTTCTGTGTTCCTGGAATTCTGCCATTTTTGTTATTATTGTTCTGAACTTGACTTCTTTAAAAGGAAGCAAACTGACATTGAAATAAAAAAACTTCCAAAAAAAATATTGACACTATTCTAATCACTGTGTTTCAAATGGAATACATATAAAACAGGAGGGGAAGGTTTATTTATATACTATTCACTATTATTTCATTATTGCAAACATCTAGATGACCATCAATGAGTTCAGATATCATGTGTGTGGATGTGTGTGCATGTGTATTTCTGAGAAGTGAACCCAGAATGACTCTAGTACTGAACCATATCCCCTGTCCTTTTGTTTTCACAGAGTTTCTATAAGTAACTCAGACTATCCTCAAACTTGCGGTCCTCTTGCTTCAGTATCCAAAGCATACTGTGATTGCAGCCTTGTTCTCCTGCACTGAATATATATTTTAATTTGTTAGAAGGAAATGAATCAGGCCATATTTTCATATATCTAATGATAATAAAGTTTTCCAGTGTATTGTGAAAAAAAATTAATAGAATTGTTGGTGCACAACTTTCTGTCCTCTTGTTCAGTGGAATAGCATACTCTAGGAAACATTTTAAAAAGATCAATTCTTTTTTTTTCTCTTTTATATAAAACATGCCATATTCTTGAAAGTTCAACATCATTTTCATTAGAAACATAAATTGAAATGGAAAAATTCACACACCATTAGTTTAGATCCTCTATTTCTTCTAGTTCTAAAAAAAAGAATTACAAAACTTTCAAAATGAACTAAGTTTTCTAATTTGTTCATGAGCTGTGCTGGTAAGTTTCTCAGATTGTTTCAGTGATAGTAAATTGTTCTTAAATTTTAAATGACTGTGGAGCAATAAGGCTCCTAAAACATGAACAAGGTTTTAAGTGCAAAAAGTGGTAGATAAGTACTTACATTTACCAAAATATGACTGATTTTAGGAAAAGTATGCAAAAAAATGCCTCTACCAATGTATCTTTGTCTTTTTTCTTTGTCTATAGAAATTCCCATTCTTCAAATCAATTTATTTATCAACCAATCTAATTCTGTATGTACTTTGTAGAAATTGTCTGCTGGGAAAATAACTTGAAATAATTAATTCTAATTTAGTCAGTGAGTTCATAACAAGTCATAATGGTTGTATTTCCTTTGGAAAATGTTCAGGATCATTGGTAATTTGAAAAAAGTTGAAGTCATTTAATTTTATAAGTCTGTGACAGATCATAGAGTTTTAATCTGCTGCAGAAAAGTGGAGAGTGTTCATAATGATATACCTGACAGGAACTGGAGTCATGGCACCAAAGTCTTACACTTTAAGATGTTTACTTCCACTCATGCATCTAGGCTTGAGACAATAGCTGCACTTCATATCCTGCCATGATGTACCAATTGAAAACAGAATTTCAAGAGCCCTCTTTCAGAAAACCAAAGGATTTGTGTGAGTCCTGGATTCAATGTAGATCAAACCTTGGCCCACAGCTAATGAGAAGGAACTACTAGGATCTTTGAGTGCAGAGAGTATAACTGATAGCCTCAGCTGCTGTGCTCAGACCCATCACTACATGTTCTCTACAGTCCTATTTCTCAGAGGTGACTCTCAAATTTGACAGAATATGGTGAGATACTAAAGCAATGTCATTTCCAGAGGATGTCAGATTTTTTCTGTAGGGCCATGGCTCAAGCACATCACATTGTACTGAAGCTGTTCTCAAAAATAACAGCATGCAACTATATTTCCACCCAGACCTCTCTCTTTTCCTCTGACCTTCATTTAAATGCAGATCTTCATGGCCAAATGACAGTTTGCCCAGGCACTCTTTGCTCCCTCTAGAAGTTCTCTGCAAAGTTTTCTGTTACAAGACTTCTAGAATATCTAGTAGTTTCTTGGCATCTAATTTCCAGAAGACATAAATTAGCAATTGCCTGACAAAGCTTTTGAATAACTGTATTATAGAAATGGATAGACTAACATTTATATAATAATAATAGTATTAATAATAATACATTAAAAAGAGTCCTACAGTGCCTTGTGTGTGTGTGTGTGTGTGTGTGTGTGTGTGTGTGCGTGTGCTGGATTTTTACTTTGTTGATTTTTCTGTACAGGACTAGTTTCGAGTTGTTAATACAGATTATAATTTTGGCAGTTACAAAACTTTAAAATAAAATCATTTTTAAGGATTTTAGAATTTAGAATCCCATTACTTCTCTCTGTATTCTTACCAAAGAAAACCAGCTATCACAGGCATAAGAAAGAGAGTACAGTTATATCCCTTATTTCAACCTGCAAGATCACTGACAAAATAGGTTTGAACTGTGCTATTTGAAAGCTCCATTAAGGTTAATAAAGACATTTCATCAATAGGAAATCTGATAACAGTGCTAAAAGCATTTATTATTTTAAGTATTAAATTCTATTTTTGAGTAATCAGTGGCATTTTCCATAACAATTAACCTTGAATTGAGTTTAGGAAACTTTACAAAGAATTGCTATAATACTGTACAATGCCCATAGTGAAGATTATACTCAAGATTTTATATTTACTTTCTACATTCTACAGAAACACAACTGAGGCAGTAGCTCTATTTCATAGCCATGCAAACATGCCATAAAGTACAACTATATTTTCAATTACTGCTAAGAGTTCTCTTGAAGTTTGTCCCTCTTTTTTCCTGATGACATCTTTAAGTCATTTTTTGCCAGTGAAGATTTGCAAAGTTGTGTGGAGACCTGATAGTATAACCCTATTATTTAAGTTGACAAAGTAAACACTTACATAGTATTGTTTCACCATAGAAATAAAGATGGATTCTTAATTGTAACAAGTATAAAAAGATTCTTATTTCTCAAAATGGCTCAGGATTATGAGTATAGTTAATTATTACGTTTAAACATGTTATGTTCTCTGATTTCTTAATGGTGTTACCTAAATAAAAAGAAAATTTATAGGTCTATTTAAGACATAAAATGACAAGGATTATATGCTGCATGTGTATATAAGCACACATATATGCAACAGAAAAATAAATAAAAATAAAGGGAGTGTGGACTTAAGCATCTCAAATTTTACAATTTACATTTCAATAAGATGAATAAAAGTATATTTCTCCATTTTTATGAAGTGTTTCATGCTTTTGTTCAAACATAATTTATTAAAATCTGTTAAATATGCACTTTAAATAATAAAAACATATTTGATTTCTTTTTCTTGGAAGACTTCAAATATCGAGTTACATATAAGTAAACAGTCACTCAAAATTTCAATCCGACCAGGCAAGGAGGCACACACCTGTAACTCAAGAGCATGAGACAGGAAGAGGGCCATGATTTTGAGGCTAGCCTGGGCTACATAGTGAGACCCTGCCTCAAAAATAAAATTGCAATCTGTATGTATTTTGAAGGTTTTTCAACAGGCAATACTAAATTTCTATGTAAAATATTCAAAGCTTAAAACACTTAGTGATTTTTGCTTTCAATAGGGGAGCTGAGGCCGTGTGAGGTGATTTCCAGTACACAGACATGGGCTTGGGTAGAGTTTAAATTGGTCACTTCCAGTGGTTAAGTGCCTGCCCAGCTTCCAATCACAGTAGACTAGTCGTGAGAGGTTTCAAGGGCCTAACTGGACCATCCCCAATGACCTTCTTTCAACTCAGGAGCTGAGGCTGTGCAAGGTGAGTTCCAGTGCACTGACACAGGGCTAGGGAGAGCCTAAGATCATTACTCTCAGTCATTAAGTCCCTTGCCAGGTTCAAGCCACACTATACTAGGCTCTGCAGGTTTCATGGACATAACTGGGCCATGCCCAGTGACCTTCTCTCAATGCAGGAAGCTGAGACTGTGCATGGTGAGTTCCAGCACACTGCTGCAGGCCGAGGAGAGTTTAAGATCATTGCTCCCAAGAGTTAAGTGAATGCCGAGCTTTCTGCTACACTGGACTAGGCTTGGTAGATTTTGCTTGCCTAACTGGACCATTCACAGTGAACTTCTTTCTACCTGGGGAGCCGAGACCACGTGAGGTAAGTTCTAGCACAACAGCACAGGCCCAGGGAGAGTTTAAGATCATTGATCCCATTGGCTAAGTACCTGCCCCACTTCCAGCCACACTTGCAGATTTTGTGAGGCCTAACTGGACCAGACCCAGAGATCTTCTTTCAACCTGGAGAGCTGAGGTTATGCAAGGTGAGTCCCAGTGCACTGGCACAGGACCCAGGAGAGTCTCAGATCATTGCTCCCAGCAGTTAAATGCCTGTCCAGGTTCCAGACAGGCAAGGCTTGGAAGCCTGCCCAGGTTCCAGACTAGGCCTGGAATGTTTCACTAGCCTGACAAGACCATGCCCAGTGACCTTCATTCAGTCAGGGGAGCTGAGGGCACAGGAGGTGAATTTTAGCACATCAGTACCATCCTAGAGAGAACTTTGGACCATAACCCACAGTGGTTGGGAGCTCATCCATCTTTCTGGAACACCAGAGGTGGCAAACAAGGTACTGTGGGCTTGACTGGACTCCAGTCAGCAACCTCCATTTACTCCCAAGAGCTGAGGGCATAGAGAAAATTTCCAACATGTTCAGGGGAAGCAATGGAACATCACTTGAAACACAAAAATGTAGGAAAATGACAAGACAAAAGACCAAAGTGCTATCTCACACTTCCCACCCATTCCAAGAAAGCCTACGAGCCATGTACATAGAAGAAAATATTAGGCATACACCTGAAATAACTGAAATAATTGCAACTGAGCTAAAAAAGCAGCTCTGGGAAGCTTTAAAGGAATTCAAATTAAAAATAATCTCCGAGGTAAAAAATAAATGATAAAAGTAATGAAAGAACTGCTGAATACACCTAAAGAGGGCACAGATAAAAAAAATTAAAAGAGCAATGCAAAAAAGATAGAATCCCTGGATGAACAATATAAGAAGCAAACAGAATACATGAAGCAGATTTAAAGACATATACAGGAAATCAAATATTCCATTAAAAGTTGGCAAAACAACCTCAACAAAAGTGAAGATAGAATTTCAGATTTTGAATACAAAATTGCAGCTAGTAAACAGAAAAGGAAAGATCTTTTAAAACTACAAGTAACCAGGAAATAACAACTCAACATGTGTAAGATGATGCCAAGTAAAGCATCATAGGATTGATAGGAATAAATGAAAAATAAGGACACAACACAAATGATATCAAGATGATATTTAGAGAAGTAATAGCTGCAAATTTCCCAAACATGAGATTAGAAGCTGACATATGGATTAGTGAAGCATATACAACTCCAAATAGGCATAACAAAATAAAATTACACCAAGATACATCATAATCACTATCTCAGAAATCCAATATAAGAATACAATATTAAAAGCTGTTAGAGAGAAAAAAAAAAAAAAACAGATCACCCATAAAGGAAAACCTATCAGGACCACAGCAGACTTCTCAACACAAACAATAAAGTAAAGAAGAACATGGAGCAAAATATTTCAGATCTTAAAGGAAAACAATTTCCAACCCAGACTAATGTACCCTGCAAAACTGTTCTTCAAAATGGATTGAGAAATAAGATACTTCCATGACAAAGAATAGCTGAAGAACTTTATGAACACCAAACCAACCTGCAAATACCGAAAGACATTCTAGATACACATAGGAAAAAAAAAAAAAAAAAAAAAAAAACATTAAGCAAAGCAGACAATTAAACAGAATGGAAATGTAAAGATACAAAAGCAGAAAAATAACATGTCAACAATAAATCAGTATATAACAGTTACGACCATTAATGTAAATGATCTCAATTCACTAATTAAAAGAAAGAGACTTGCAGAATGGATCAAGAAACAATATCCAACCATGTGCTATCTACAAGAAACCCATCTAATTCAAAAAGAAACTCACAGATTGAAAGTCAAAGTATGGAAAACGATAGTTCGTGCAGCTGGAAGCCCCCCAAAAGTGGGGGAAGCTATTCTCTTTGCAGACAATGTGAAGTTCAAAACAAGAATGATCCAAAGAGATAAAGAAAGTCACTACATATTAGGTAGGGGAAATCTTCAAGAGGAAATGATAACAGTCTTAAGTATATATGCACCAAATACCAGAGCACTGAGCTATACAAAGCAAGTAAAATAGAAATAAAAATTTAAATAAGCAATAACACAATTATAACAGGAGAACTTAACATATCATTAACACAAAGGGACAGATCAACCAGACAGAAGATCAACAAAGTAATAACAGAACTGAATCACACCTGTTAACAAATGGACTTCATAGATGCATAAAATAGTGCTCCATTCAACATCAGAATATAAATTCTTCTCAGACATTCTATAACATAGACCATACAGTAGACAACAGAACATATTTAAATAAGTGCAAAATAATTGAAATTATCCAGTGAATGTTATCGGATCATGGCACCATTAAACTAAAAATTAATGATAAAAGAAACTGTGAAAACACCACAAACACTTGGAAATTGAATAATTCACACTCGAGCAATCAATGGGCCACAGAGGAATTTTTTTTTTAATTCTATTTAAGGAGAAAAGAAAAAAAAAGCAGAGAAAGGGTACAAGTTATACAGATTTACAGAAAAAAATAAACAGTAGGAAATCACTAGTTAATGGATTACATATTGTCATCTTAGAAATAATTGTTCAAGTCAAAAAATTAAAGCTTGTAAAGTGGACATTCCAACAATGATACTAAAAACAGTTCTGTTAAATGATCCAATAAAACTCTGTGATATCCTTTTCTATTTTATACACTTAAATATACATGCAGTTATATAGTTTAGAGCACTTTCTTTTCCTCTCTTTTGTACAATGACTATTACACATTTTGGGTTTCATTGCTCCCACGGTTCTTATTACTTTTTTGGAAGAGTAAAACCAAATGTGACATAACAGAACAGGATCGGTCAAGTCAAAAGGGTGGACATAATAGATAATGTAAAAACATAATGCAAGGTGATCAACAATGGTTACAATAATGCCTCCCACTATCTCTAATAGAATTGCCTATATCACTAGTTATAATACAATTGAACAAAACAGTAAGGAATAAAACCAACAAAACCAAAACATTGGAGACATTGTCGGTCTTCAAAAGTAAATAAAAGTCAATGAGAATGGGCGTTATAATGAATCTCATTATCTTCACAGCTAATGCCTAAACTTTCGAACCTGATACTATCCAGCAAAACAGAATAGGGGAACATCAGTCAAAAACCAGATGGTGAGAGTAATACAGGGTTTTAAATCGAGGTAATGGAAAGTTAAAGTGGTTACTATAATATATCCTGCTATTTTTTTCCTTTAATTAAAAGGATAAAAATAAAAAAAAGTAAATAATGGAGTGGAGATTGAGATAAAAGAGGGCATAACAGCGAAACAGCGCAGATCAAAACATAACCATTTAAGCAGAATAGTGTTTCACCACCAGATAATCCTGACCTAAAAGTAGTTACCATATTGTCTCTTTCCTTGAAATACTTGAGTACAACTTCATATACTGTAACATTAAGTATATCAAAACAATGTAAAACCATTTAAGAGAATGACAGCATTACAGAGTATTTAGAATCAACTAACAGAAAATGAACAATGGTTTCTGTATAATCTCCTTGTCTTTAAAAGGTTTTTGCTTATATTATCGTACATAATAAAATCCAATAAGATACAACCTATTTAGATCTTTGGAGACAGAAGAACAAAAGCTAAATGAGACTTCAAAACAAGATGATACTAAATCAGTATTACCTATTAAGTTGTCATTTTCTCCAAAATAGCTGTTCCTATCCTCCAATCTTCTCTGCCTCATTTCTGTTGAGCTCTTTTTCTGTCAGTAGCTGTCAGTTTGTCTTCTTCATTTTGTTCTCTGCTCCATTCGTTGTGGCCTCCCCACCACTATTTCTGGATTCTTTGTATTTTTCTCTTTTTACAATATCCTGCAATACTCTCTGTAGAGTTGAATTGGTGGTTGCAAATTCCCCTAGTTCCTCTTTATCCTGGAAGCACCTTGTTTTTCCATCAATTTCCAGGGACAGTTGTGAAGGACATCTCAATTTTGGCTGGAGATTATTATCTTTCAAAGCTTGAATTATTTTCCCCCCACACTCTTCGTGATTTGATGGTTTGTGCAGAGAAATCTGCTGTAATTCTGATGGGTGTTCCCTTGTAAGTGGTATGTTTCATGTCTCTGACAGCTTTTAATATTCTGTTCTTGTATTGAATTTCTGGAATTTGTATTATTATATTCCTGGGTGTTGCTCTGTTTGGGTTGTAGGTAGCTGGGGTCCTGTATGCTTCATACATCTGAATATCTTTACCTTTTGCTAAATTAGGAAAATTCTCCTGGATTATTTCTGTGAGTAGCTTTTGTAATTCACTTGTTTGTTTCCCTACTTCTTCTTTTATGTTCTTAATCCTTAAGTTATGGATCCTCTTATCATCTTCTTGTCTTTGTATTATTGCTGTTTGTTTCTTTGTTATTTTTAAGAAATTTTTCATTTCATTCTCCCATATTTCAAGTCTGCCCTCCAGTTCAGATAGTCTGTCCTTAGTTTCTTTCAAGCTGTTATGCCAGTCTTCGATAGACTTCTTAGTTTCTTGGTAGTCCCTTTGAACCTGCTTCATGTATTCTATGCTTTTTCTGTTTTCTCCATCAAACAATTCTCCCCTCTTTTTCTGTTCTTCCAATCCCCCATCTGTTTTTTCTTGGGTGGTGCTTAGCATTTCTCTAACTATTCTGCATACTTCTTGCTTCAGGTCCTTGATAACTTCATTCCTGAATTGATCTATGAGGTTCTCTATATGGTGCTTTATGTCTATTGGTGTGGTGTCCGCTATTGCCTGTTTCTCAGAATTGGGGGCCGAAGAGCCTTTCTTGTTGCTTCCTCTTCCCGTATTCTCTGTTCCTTATATATGCTAGCTTATATAGGAGACCCATCTTCTCTCCCTGTCAGCCACAGCCTGATTGAATTGCACTGGCTAGGTGTTCCTGCCCACCACTGTGCACCAGGGAGTTACGGGCCAGGCAGGGTACACGGGGCCTGCCCCTCCCGGCCACCATCAGGCTCTGGGATCTGGGTTGGGCCAGCCTACCGGATCCGCCAGCAGCTTCATGAAGGCCAGGCACTTTTCACCAATCCTGCCTGAGAGGGGGATGTGTGGCTGGAGTCACCACCATGCCCTGCTCCCGCAGGACTGCCCAGGCCCAGAAAGTCCTCCGCTGGAGTCAAACTGTGGTAGAGTGTCAGTTTCTCTCACTCACCTCACCACAAGTCAGTGCACGCCTCCCTGCCCATTCTGTTTTCGACTCCATTTGCAGATTGCCGTTCTCAGAGTTTCCGCACATCTCTCTCCTTGCCGAGCCGCTGTAGAGGCAGTCGCCGAGCAGCAGGAAACCCAAATCACGGCTTCCAATGGCGCGGGGTCCATCCTCCACACTGAGGCTTTTCTGTTCCTGTTTTAGCACCAGGACTGCATTCCAAGTTGGTTTCTCTCAGCCCAGTTCGTTCCTGAGTCAGCAGAGCATATCTCCACCTGCTTATGTCTCCTTACTCTGCACCCTTCCCGACTTCTGAACCAAGCCTTTCAGACAGCCTCCATAGTATCTGTTATCTGTCTGCCATGTTCTTGCAGAAGTCACCACAGAGGAAATTAAAGAAGAAATTAAACAATACCTACAAGAAGATGAAAATACATATACAACTTAACAGAATCTGTGGGATGCAATGAAAGTGGTCCTCAGAGGAAAATTTATTGCACTGAGTTTCCACATTAGGAAAATTGAATGAACACATATAAACAACCTGATGCTCCACCTCAAACATCTAGAAAAAGAAGACGAGGTCAAACCCAAAGCCAAAAGAAGGGAGGAAATTTTAAAAATCCAAGGAGAAATTAATGCAATAGAGACTAAGAAAATAGTCCAAAGAATCAATGAATCAAAGAGTTGGTTGTTTGAAAAAATAAATATATTGATAAGCTCCTAGTCAACCCTATTTTAAAAAAGGAAAGAAAAAGTTCAAATTCATGCAATAAGGAGTGAAAAGGGTGAAATCAATCTACACTCTATGGAAATACAGAAGATTATCAACACCTATATAAAAAAGCTCTAATCTCATAGGTTTGATAACACAGAAGAAATGGACAGATTCCTAGAAAAAATATGAACTACAAAAGTTGGGTCAAGAAGATGTAAAACTGCTGAATAATCCAATTTCTATTAATGAAATTGAAAATGTTATTAAGTCCTTATGTACAAAGGAGGGCCAAAGCCCAGATGTATCCACTGTGGAATTCTACAAGAAATACAAGAAGACCAAATTCTGACTCTCTTCAAATTAATCAGTGAAATCAAAATGGAAGCAAATCTTCCTAAGTCATTCCTGGAAGTAATTATTACTCTACTCTGAAAACATGAGAAAGACCCAACTATAAAAGAGAACTACAGTCCACTCTCCCTAATGTACATAGATGCAAAAATCCTCAATAAAATATTGGCAGATAAGATTCAACAAGTCACCAAAAATATTATACACCAAAGCCAAGTGGGATTCATCCCAGGTATGCAGGTGATGGATGAACATATGTATATCAATAAATGTAATACACCATATCAAGAGAGCCAAAAATAAGAAATATATTATCATTTCTATAGATACAAAAAAAGCTTTTGATAAGGTGCTCTCATTCATTATAAGAACCTTCCAGAAAATTGGACTTGATGGTGTTTACCTCAATATGATAAAAGCCATCTATAACAACCCAACAGTCAGCATCATATTAAATGGGCAAAACCAGAAAACCTTTACTTTAAAATCAGGCACAAGTCAAGGATGTCTCTTATCACCACTCCTTATTCAACATAATACTGGAAATACTTTTCAGAGCAATTAGATATGATAGAGAATTAAAAGGAGTAAAGATAGGAAAAATGGAGGATAAATTATCATTATTTGCAGATGACATTATACTCTACATAGAAGACTCCCAAAAATGCATTGAAAGACTCCTAGATATAATAAGTACATTCAGCAATGTAACTGGATACAAAAATCACTACTCAGAAATCAAAAGCATTCCTCAGATGAGCAGCCTGTGGTGAGTTGTCCCAGCATGGCTCCCCGAACCAGGGAGCATGGGATCATTGCTCCCACCAGCCAAGGAACTACACAGCTTCCAGTCACACTCAACCTGCACCATAGGGCTTGGGGCAGCCTGCTCCAACCCCAGTGATCCTTTCTCAATCTGAAAACTGGACAGGCACAGTCCCAGGAGCTCAGGGCATAGAAGGGGATTTCCAAAAGACTATGAGGAAGCCTTGGAATAACATTTGAAACATGGAAATATAGGAAAACGACAAAATGAAACACCAAAATACAATCTCAAAACTCCATCCCATCCCAAGAAACCCTAGGAGCCATGTACACAAAAGAAAATATATGCCATACAACTGAAATACTTGACATAATAGCAACTGAAATAAAGAAGCAACACTGGGAAGCTTTAAAGGAATTCAAAGAAGAAATAATCTCCCAAGTAAAAGAAAAATGTTAAATAAATGAAATAAATGCTGAAGATATCCAAAGAAAACACAGTTTAAAAAATGGAGGAACTAAACAAAAAGGTAGAATCCCTAGATGAACAATATAAGAAACAAAGAGAATACATGAAGCAGATGCAAAGAGATATACAGAAAATCAAAAATTCCATTGAAAGTTGTAAAAATGGCCTCAATGAAAGAGAACATAGAATTTAAGACCTTAAAGACAAGTTTGCAGCTAGGGAACAGGAAAGGAAATATCTTCTTAAAATAACAAGGAATCAGGAAATAACAATTGAATAGCTGCAAGATGATGCAAAGAAAAACAGCATATGATTTATAGCGATAAATGAAATGGGACAACGTAAAGGATGTCAAGAGGATATTTAGAGAAGAAATAGCTGAAAATTTCACAAACATGAGAATGGAAACTAATATCAGGATCAGTGAAGCATATAGAAATCCAAATAGTCATGACCAAAATAGAACTACACTCAGAATTATAACAATCACCATCCCAGAAATTCAATATAAGGGTAGAATATTAAAAGCTATCAGAGAGAAAAGACAGATCACTTATAAAGGAAAACCTATCAGAACCACAGCAAACTTCTCAATATGAACAATGAAGTGAAGAAGATCATGCAGTGAAGTATTTCAGATCTTAAAGGAAAATGATTTCCAACCTAGACTGATGTACCCTGCAAAAATGTCCTTCAAAATTGATGGAAAAATAAGATACTTCCATGACAAAGAACAGCTGAAGAACTTCATGGTCACCAAGCCAACCCTGCACAAAACACTGAAATCAGATTAGATACACTTAGGAAAAAAAAATAAGTAATGCAGACAATTAAACAGAATGGAAAGATAAAGATGCACCAAAAGAAAGATAATATATCAACAATATACCAATATGTAGCAGTTATAACCATTAATGTAAATGTTCTCAATGCACCAATTACAAGTAAAAGACTGGCAGAATGGATCAAGAAACCATATCCAACCATATGCTGTTAAAAAGAAACCCATATAACCCAAAAGGGTAGTCACGGACTGAAAGTCAAAGGACAGAAAACAATACTTCATGCAATAGAAATACCCCAAGGAGCTGGGGTAGCTCTTCCATTTAGAGACAAAGTGAACTTCAAACCAAGAATGATCAGAAGAGATAAAGAAGGTCATTGAATACTGGTTAGAGAAAAATTTCAAGAGGAAGAGATACCAATCTTACTTATATATGCACCAAATTCCAGAGCACGCAATTATATCAAGCAAGTATTAATAGAAATGGAAAACCAAATTAGCAATAACGTAATAATAATAGGAGACCTTACCACATAATTGACATCAAGGGACAGATCAACCAGACAGAAAATCAGCAAAGAAATAACAGAGCTGGGGTTGGGGATTTAGCTCAGCGGCATAAGTGCCTGCCTTGCCAGCAGGCAGCCCTGAGTTCGATCCCTGGTACCGATAAAAACGAAAAAGACCAAAAAAAAAAAAAAAAAAAAAAAAAAAAAAAAAAAAAAAAAAAAGAAATAACAGAGCTGAATCACACCTGTGAGCAAATGCTCTTGGTAGACATATACAAAGTGTTTGATCCAAAAGCATCAGAATATACATTCTTCTCAGCAGTGCATGAACCCTTCTCTAAAATAGACCATATAGTAACCAACAGAATATATTTAAATAAATGCAAAAGAGTTTAAATTATCCCATGCATGTTATCATATCATAGCACCATGAAACTAAAAATTAATGATAAAAGAATCTTCAAAAATTGCATGAACATATGGAAATTGAATAGCACACTCTTGAGCAATCAGTGGGACAAAGGGAAAATTAAAGAAGAAATTAAACAATACCTAAAGGAAATGAAAATACAAATACAACTTACTAGATTCTGTGGGATGCTATGAAAGCTGTCCCAGGGGAAAACACATTGAATTGAATTCCAACATCAGGAAACAGAATGAATACAAATAAATAACCTAATGCTACATCTCAAACATCTAGAAAAAGAAGAGCAAGTCAAGCCCAAAGCCAAAAAAAGGGAGAATATTATAAAAATCAGAGCAGAAATTGATGCAACAGAGACTAAGAAAATAATCTAAAGAATCAATGAATCAAAGAGTTGGTTCTTCAAAAGAATAAATAAAATTGATAAGCCCCTAGCCAACATTATTTTTAAAAGGGAAGAAAAAGCACCAATTCATGCAATAAGGAATGAAAATGGTGAAATCACTACAGACTCCCTAGAAACACAGAAGTTCATCAACACCTATTTCTAAAACGTCTACTCTCATAGGTTTGAAAACGCAGAAGAAATAGACAGATTCCTAGAAACATACAAAGTACCAAAGCTAGGTCAAGAAGATGGAAAACTGCTGAATAACCAAATTTCTATTAATGAAATTGAAAATGTAATCAAATCCTTACCTACAAAGAAGAGCTAGGGCCCAGATGGATTCACTGCAGAATTCTACAAGTTGTACAAAGAAGACTTAATAATGACACTCCTCAAACTCTTCAATGAAATTGAAAAGGATGTCTTCCTTCCTAAGTCATTCCTGGAAGCAAATGTTACTCTATGCCAAAACAAGAGAAAGACCCAACTAAAATAGAAAACTACAGACCGATCTCCCTAATGAACACAGATGCAAAATTCTTCAATAAAATATTGGCAAATAGAATACAGCCAGAATATATACCATGACCAAATGGGATTTATCCTAGGCATGCGGGAATGGTTCAACATACATAAATCAATAAATATAATGCACCATACCAATAAATCCAAAAGTAAGAATACCATGATCATCTATATAGATGCAGAAAAAGCTTTTGATGAAGTTCAACATTCATTTACGGTAAGAACCTTACAGCAAAATGGAATAGATGGTCTTTACCATAATATAATAAAGGCCATCAGTGACAAACCAACAGCCAGTATCATACTGAATGGCAAATACTGAAGGCCCTTACCTTAAATTCAGGCACAATACAAGGATGTCCCTTATCACCATTCCAATTTAATATAGTGCTGGAAATACTAGCCAGAGCAATTAGACAAGAGAAATAAAAGGGGTAAAGATAGGAAGAAAAGTTAAATTATCATTATTTGCAGATGACATGGTACTTTACTAGAAGACCCCCAAATCTCCATTGAAAGACTCCTAGATATAATAAATAAATTCAGCAATGTAGCTGGATAGAAAATCAATACACAAAAATCAATAGCATTTCTATACACTAATAAAAAATCACAGAGAGAGAAATAAGAGAATCCACACCCTTCATATTAGCAACTAAAAAAAATGAAATATTTAGGAATTACTCTCATGAAAGAAGTGAAAGAACTCTATAGAGAAAATTATAATACACTGAATAAAGAAATTCTGGAGGACCTCAGAAATGGAAATACAACCCATGCTCAATGATAGGAAGAATAAATATTGTGAAAATGGCCATTCTCTGAAAACTGTTATACAGATTCAATGCAATTCCAGCCAACATACCTCATAGATCTAGAGAAATCATTCCTAAACTTCATCTTTACCAGAAGAGACCTAGAAGAGCAAAGATCATTCTAAGCAGCAAAGGTAAGGCCCGAGGCATCATAATCCCTCACTTAAAGATATATTATAAATAATCTGTAGTAAAATCATCATGGTACTGAAATCAAAACATAGCTGAAGAGCAATGGAATAGATTAGAAGATAAACCACAATTGTAAACACACTCAACCACCTTATCTTTGATAAAGGGGCCAAAAGTATTCACTGGAAGAATGACAGTCTCTTTAATAAATGGTGTTGGAAAAAATGCTGTAAACTAAAACTAGATCCATGCCTATCACCATGTGCTTAATTAAAATCAAAATGGATCAAAGATCTGAATACTAAAACAGAAACACTAAATCTATTGGAAAATAAATTGGACAAAAATCTTGAAGAAATAGGGCTAGGGAGAATTCATGAACAGGACTCAAACTACATGGGAAATACTTCCCAGAATCAACAACTGGAATCACATCTTGTTAAAGAGTTTCTGCATGTCAAAAGCAATCTCCAGCATAGTGAAAAGAAAACCCACAAACTGGGAAAAATCTTGGTGAGCTGTCCCTCAGATGAAGGACTTCTTTTTGAAACATACAAATAATTAAAAAAAAATCAGACTTCTGAAATTCAAAGATCCAATCTAAAAATGGGCATCTGAGATGAATACACAATTCTCAGATGAAGAAATAGAAATGGCAATTAAATACATGAAAAATTGTTCATCATCAATACTCCTTAGAGAAATACAAATTAAAACGACACTGAGATTTCATCTGACTCCTGAAAGAATGGCCAGGTTCAAGAAAACCACCAAGAACAAATGCTGGAGAGGCTGTGGGGAAAAAGGAACTCTTCTGCACTGTTGGTGGGAGTGTAGACTGGTGCAACAATTGTGGAGGTCAGTGTGGAGATTTCTCAAAAAGCTAGGATTAGAAGAGCCATTTTTCCAGCTATTCCACTTCTAACCATATTCCCAGAAGAATTGAAAACTTCATACCACAGTGATATATGTGCACCCATGTTTGTAGCAGCAAAATTTGTAGTAGCCAGATCTTGGAAACAACCTAAGTGTGCATCAACTGAGGAATGGATACAAAAGTTGTGGTATTTTTATACAGTGGAGTACTACTCAGCTATAAAGAATGATAACATTGAGACATTTATAAATAAGTGGGTGAAGCTTGGGACCATACTGATAAGCAAAATAAATCAAATTCACATGTATAAATACTGAATAGCTCCCCTAGTGTAAGAAATGGTAAGAATACATAAAAGTATGCATTAATCATGATTCCCAATTTTATTGAAGACATAATGTTTTCATTCATTAATTGGAATGGTTTAATTCTCGGGTGTTTGATTTTGTTCTCTTTGATGGTGTGAACAGCACTTTTGAAAAAAAGAAGACATTATAATAGCTAGTGCTGATTTAATTTCAGCTTGTTTTGAAGTCCCATCAAGCTTTTGTTCTTCTGTCTCCATTCATTTTATCATGTAGTATCTTATTGGAATTTATTATATGTGATAGTGTAAACAAAATCTTTTACAGTCAAGGAAATAATATGGAAATCACTGTTCATTTTCTGTTATTTGGTTCTAAATTCCCTATAATTCTTTCACCCTTTTAAATGGTTTTATACTGTCTTGTTATGTTTGATAATATACGAAGGCATACTCAAATATTTCAAGGAAAGAGACAGTATGGTAACTACTATTATGTCAGGTTATCTTGTGGTGAAACACTATGTTGCTTAAATTGTTCTGTTATGAGCTGTGTTATGTCCTCTTTCATCTTAATTGTCCCTTTTATATATTTTTTAAATAAAAAAATTTAAAAATCAAAAGCATTCCTATACAATATCAACAAAATCACTGAGAGAGAAATAACAGAAGCCATACTCTTCACACTAGCAATCAAAAAATGATATACTTAGAATTCATCTCACAAAAGAAGTAAATTTCTATGCAGAGAAAATTAAAATACCCTGAAAAAAGTCATCAAAGAGGACCTCAGAAAATCAAAAGACATCCCTTGTTAATTGCTAGAAAGGATAAATACTGGGAAAATGGCCATTCTCCCAAAATTGTTATACAAGTACAATGCAATCCCAATAAAAATACCATTAACATACCTCATAGATGTAGAAAAATCACTCCTAAAATTCATCTGGAACCAGAAAAGATCTAGAATAGCAATGACAATTCTAACCAAAAAAGGCAAGACAGAAGGCATTGCAATTCCTTAGTTGAATTTATACTTGAAAGTTGCTGTCATAAAATTAAATTGTACTTGAATAAAAGCAGATTTAAAGATCAATGGAGTAGGTTAGATGATACACCTACAATTACAAACACACTCAATCACCTTATTGTTGTGAAGGGGTCAAATGTTCACTGGAAGAAATATTATCTCTTTAAGTAATGGTGCTGGAAAAACTGTCTCTCTATATGCCAAAAACTAAAACTAGACCCATGCCTATAACCATGTACTAAACTAAAATCTAAATGGTTCAAAGATGTGAATATTAAAACAGAAACACTAAATCTGTTGGAAGACAAAGTAGGTAAAAATGTTGAAAACATAGGGATACATAGAGAGTTCATGAACAGGAATCAAACCACATGAAAAATACTTCCCAGAATCAATAATTGGGATCACATCTTGTTAAAAAGTTTCTGCATGTCAAAAGCAATCTCCAGCATAGTGAAAAGAAAACCCACAAACTGGGAAAAAAATCTTAGTGAGCTGTCCCTCAGAAAAAGGAATTCTGTCTAAAACATACAAAGAATTTTAAAAAATCAGACCCGTGAAATTCAAAGACCAATCCAAAAATGGGCATTTGATATGAATATACAGTTCTCAGATGAAGAAATACAAATGACAAATAAATACATGAAAAAATGTTCACCATTATTAGTCATTAGAAAAATGCAAATTAAAACAACCCTGAGATTCCATCTCACTCCAGAAAGAATGGCCAGAATCAAGAAAATTACCAACAAATAATGGAGAGGCTGTGGGAGAAAAAGTACTTTTCTGCACTGTTGTTGGGGTATAGACTGTGCAACCACAGTGGAAGTCAGTATGGAGATTACTCAAAACCTGGGATTGCAAGTCCCATTTGACTCAGCTAATTCACCTCTAGGCATATTCCCAAAGAATTGAAAACATCATACCACAGTGAAATATGTGCACCATGTTTATAGCAGCACAATTTGTAACAGCCAGGTATTGGAAATAACCTAAGTGTCCATCAACTGAGGAATGGATAAAAAAGATGTGACGTTTTTATACAATGGAGTACTACTCTACTATAAATCATTATATATTGAGATATTTATAAATAAATGGACACAACTTGAGACCATACTCATGAGTGAAATAAATCAAACTCTCATGTATAAATATTGTGTAGTCTCTCTAGTGTAAGAAATGGTAAGATTATATAAGATTTTATGGTAATCATGATTCCCCATTGCAATACTTTGGAGCCTTATAATATTTTAATTCATTAGTTGGAATGGTTCTATTCTGTTAAGTATGATTTTATTATGTGTGTATTGGTATGAACAGCTATTTTGAAGAAAACATGACATTATGGCAGCCATTGCTGATTTAATATCATCTTGCTTTGAAGTCCTACCATATTTTTGTTCTTTTGTTTCCACTGGTTCTATCATATTGTGTCTTTTTAGTTATTAATATGTGTGATAGTATAAACAAATTTTCTATGGAAAGTGAGATAATATAGAAGCCACTGCTCATTTTCTGTTATTTTGTTCTGAATGTCCTGTAATACTTCCATTGTCTTGAATGGTTTTTAATATTACTTTGTTGTATTTGATAGTATTGTATGTGAAGATATGCTCAATAATTTCAAAGAAAGAGACATTATGGTAGCTACTGTTGATATCTGATTGTTTTTTTTTTTTGCAAGTGCTGTTTTGCTTACATTGCTCTCTTCTGATCTGCTTTGTTCTGTCCTCTTTTGTCTCTTTAAAATAAAATTTTAAAAATATTACTGATTTTCTTAAGGAACCAAGTTAATTTTATGTATTTATTTGTCTACTATTTATCTTACACCAGAAACATTAGCTGATGTCTCTATAGTGTGGATATGATAGAAATTCTCTCTGTAAGTCAGGAATATACAGCACAGAATATTAAATTGATGTCCCTTGAGAAATTTGGATAATTATTTGGAAGAAGAAGCTAATATGGACAATGCCTGCTTTCTTTTCATTATTTATGAAAGACAATCTAGATAAAAGAAATGATTAGGTTTTTTTCATCTATATCATTTTACCTTAGTGTGATTTAAGGTTCAGTACGCATTTTCAGGAAATTGTGATTCTTACCAAGAACAACAGCATGGCAATGATTCTTTAGGTAAGTTGATATGAAGGCACAACTTCTGAACATGACTTAACATTATCATGATGATACATTTGTTATCTTTAGATTTTTATAATAAGTAATTGAGAAATTATTCTTGATGATCAGACAAATTTACAAAAATGAGTCATGTTAATGTTCTTTCTAATAATTATATTTTTAAAATCTATTCACTTTGAGGTTTATTTCTGACTTGTGAATGATATTTATTAAACTTAATTTTTAGATATTCTATATAGACAGCTTCTATTCAGGGTCAGACTCTTAGAAGAATTCATCTTTTTTGTTATCCTAAGTATATCTACTGGTAAAGCATGTTGTTTTCAAGTCTATAAAATAGACTACAATGCTATTTTAATTAAAAAGGAAATAAGCAACCAATTATAAACTATGTAGTCTGAAGTTAATGTGATTTTATTGGTGAAAAAAGTTTCAACTATTGAAAAAGTTAAATGAAAGTAACAACTAGAAAATATTAGGTGATAAATGTTCCTTCAGAGAGGTAGCATACCTTTAGAATTACAATTATTGCTACATACTTGCCTACATTATCCATGCCATCCTCTTTAGAAAATTAGTTTTCTTAAAGTTGTTAATTTACAGTAGAGCTTCTAATTATCTTAATGATATTGCTGAATATTATGTTGAATTAGAATTGTAGAGTACATTTAGTAGACAGATGCTATTGCTTCATAAGGTTCTCACTCAACAGTATATCAACCTTTTTATTAGTACAGTGTTAAAGGTTCAAAATGGTAGATAAAATTGCTTCATATTAAACTTAGTTATTTTAAAATGTTTCTTTATAAGTTGTGGAGGCATTCAATTTCTTTTTTTCATGTTTCTACATTATTTTATTAATGAAAACTAAGAAGATACATTGAAAACTAATTAAAATTTTCTTCAAATGACAGTATAAAAATACAATTAAATTAGGTTAATATTTTTATGTGGACCTCTATTTAATTTTTATTAAATTTATTTACTTTCAGATACTTTGTCAATAATGATAGGTAGAAACAACAGCAAAGAGATTCTTCTGGCTCTGTTAACAGTTCATATTTTAAAACAAGACAAAAATTGTGTAAAAATTGAGCTCAGCCCACTGTACTTATCAAAAATATATTTTTGTTCAAATGCTTTTAATGTGGTCTTTTTCTTTATCTCAGAAAATATAAGAATATAAAGTCAATTTTCAATCAGAAAACAAAAGGATAGGCCTAAACTTTTCACATGATCCAATAATTACAGGATTTTCATCAAAATCAAAACAAATTTGAAAAGAAGTAAATGTGTAAAGTGCACACTTATGGATATAATCTAGGAAAAACAAAATTAAAAAACTTTGCTATACTATGAAGAAAACACATTACTAGCAAGACAATGAGTTGGTTTTAAAGAATATGAATATAAAAATTAGCAATCTCCAGACAACTAATAATCAATGTCAACGTAATTGTTAAAAAATAATAAGATAACAGTGAAACATAAATTGCAGTATTTGGATTTTTTTTTGGTTTTACTAAACCATAGTATTAAAATCTTAAAATTTTGCTTCATTTTACTTGAAAAAATTACTAAATTTTAAAAATTTGTTTTTGATTAGTAATTTCTTTTTTTTTTTTTGTCTTTTTCCTTTTTATCAGTACCAGAGATTAAACTCACAACTGCCTGCTTGCAAGGCAGGTGCTTATGCCACTGAGCTAAATCCCCAGCCCCTGATTAGTAATTTCTGAACATTATTCCAAAGCATACAGAAATGTTTTGATTTCTAGAATTAAAACAACGTATATTTTGTCATTTTTTTCAATTATTTTTATTTCCTTTCGCATTGACTTGCTTAAAAAAATAAATAATTGTCTTCTAGAATGTTGTAACTCCTTAAAGAGTTTTCAAATATTCTGAGACAAAATAATTTAATAATTTGTTGTTGAGTCATTATTATTATAAACAAAAACAAAATATTGACCTTTTTTGAAGTGAAATTGGAATTGACAAAATGAATCATTTTACAGAGATCAATATCAATATATGATAACTGATTACAAATTTTTAAATGCAGTCATCTTTGTGTTGTGAAACAAAAATTCCTAGTTATACAACACCAAAGAGGTAATTTGCATCATAGATAATTTATGAAAAACAGAGACAAATTTATGGCTTTATTATACATATTCCTGGTATATGTTCCTTGTGAGTTCACACTGTATGTTGCATCTGATTTATCAAATATTTATTACAAAAATGAATAGATATAGCAATATTTGTACTTTATAAACTATATTTTTTGCCATGAATGTAAATTTGTTTGTAAATGTTTAAGAAGATTCAACTTTATTATATGTACTTTAACAAGTATAATATAAATACAACTGCTTCATTTTCCAACTCTGATATCCTGTGTTTAACATATATGTGAGAATGACTTTATCAGTCTTATGTGATAAATGTACCAGTCCATGAGTTATTCAATTAGACCGCTTATACCTTAATAAATTTTTCAACTTACCCAAAGTAAATTATTGTCATTATATGAGTTTCAAAATGCAATGAGATTGTTTTAAAATAAAGATAGCATGAAATGTTTGCAAATGAAAGAAAATTAAAGATTAATTCAGTGGTTAACTGTCTACTTGTCCCACAGCATTTGAAAAAGGGCAAATACTTTTATTATAAATTAACACATTAATGTTTGAACTCACAAACTTGAAGTAGGAACATAAGTTTTACACTTATCTCACATCTGTACTTTAACACCTTATTACCACTAAAATTTTAAATAGATGAGTTATGCCCTGAATCACAGTGCAATTTATTAGGCAACGCATTTTTAAGTGGCCCACATTTTAGGGGTTAGTTAATATTTTCTATGTTTATAAGCACAAATTGAAATGTACAAATATATTACAGCTATAACAAATATATGGAGCTTAAGAAAGTCCAGTTTATGATCTTATAGAAGAAAGAGTATGTTGCTTTTAATTAATTTCCATCATTTATGTTTATTTTTTGCATGGTTTATGTATTTATTAGACATGTGCTCAGTTTTAACTTGCCATACATAGAAATTAGAACATATGTAATGTACAATTTCATAAGAGCACTTAAAATAATTTATTTTGGAGTATTAAACTTATCATTACCTATGATATAACACTGTATTTCATGTTATGATGCTATATTTTTAATTTTGTTTTATGTCTGCATTCATACAAAATTTTCAAATAGTTTTAAAATGTACCTTAATTTTGGAGCTTGAAAACACAGTGATATCATTAAAGTTTAACTATTATTCTTAACTATTCTTAACTATTCTTAACTATTATTCTTAACTATTATTCTTAATTTTAAAGATAATAAAACCAAACAAAAGAAAACAGAAAAAATCCAATGAAAACAAAGCAGTGAAATTGGTACAGAAATTTTAAGCAGGATAACAAAAAAAAAAAAAAAACAACAATGCCTGCTATAGGATACTTTTCCATCTTCACAATAGTTGTCCATTCCAATGGACATATCAAAATAAAACCAAAACAAAACAATAAAATGAATCAAAACATAATGTTGAATAAAGCAACACAATTAATCAGAACAAAATAATGAGAACAATATTGTATTTCCAAAACAAGATAGAAGAAAGTCACCTATATTTTCTATGTTGTGTACTCTTATCCTCCCAATACATGCATAGACTGCTAGCCACAGGCCTGCAAAGTAAACCACACCATACAAGCATTTATTTCTTTTTTGTACTTGAGTTGTTAACGCAGTCTGATCTTTGAACTAACCATTTCCTTACAGGTGTGGGGATGTGATACGGGGTGGGCAGGGAGTGATTCTCACCCTATGCACCAGTGATCTCATGCAAGGCAAAATCTGAGGGCCTGCCTGTCTTGCATGGATTACCTGCAAGGATGGTTAGTTGGCTTGCTTGTCAGCTCTTCCTAGTACAAGCATGGCAGTTTTTGGGTGGCACTGCCTTTTCTCTTCTAGGGTCTGCATATCTTGCATGGTTTACTGGAAAGTCTGGTGAGTTGGCCTGTTGTTTGACTCCTCCCAGCCCCAGTGCAATGAGTTCTCAGGAGGTGCTATCTGACTTTTGTTTCCTGGGGTCTGCATGTCTTGTGTGGCTTACCTTCCAGTTCCAGTATAATAAGTTCTCTGGAGATACTGACTCTGTAAGCTTTAACTGTGAATATCTGGACAAAGTATAAGTCTAAATTTCTTGTTATGCAAATGTGACCAGCTCTGTTTTAGATTTTGAAGCTTATATAATAAACAAAAAGAAAAAATATGTATTACAATGAAGAGAAAAAACCACTAAGAAATTCGTATTTGTGGGTTTGCATTTTGAGTTAGTAATATTTTATTTCAAAAATTTTATATCAAATTAAATTAATATGAACACAGAAAATACACTTTTTCCATTTTTAAAAATTTAATTACTTTTTCAATTTTTATTAGGAAGAACATGAGAAGATTATGCAGTGGAAAGAAATAGATTGAGAGTATTATTTCATACAGTGTTAAGCCTAACAAATCATAAATTTTGTAATTTGAGGTAATAGAAAATTTCAAGCCTAGAGGCAAATATATGTTTGTCTCTCCTTAGGGCAATATACCATCTGGAGGCCTGTAGCTCATGACAATGTCTCACACTAGTCTGTTTCATGAATTTGCACTGCAAAGGCACAAAGGTGGGTGGTGGAAGCTATAAAGCCATCTCAGTGGGATCATCTGTACCAGTAGGTTGAGAGACATGTAACAGAGTCAGGAAGCAACATTCAAAGTAAGGACCAGGGCTCCCTCAAAAAGTACTGTAGCCACTCTCAGCAACAATGAGGTCTTGAACTCCTCTGATGATGATAACAGTTGAGTTCACATCAGGAGGCCAATTTAACAAGCTTGTCTATGAGATTTAACAGCATATCGTCTTTCCCACTGGAGCCATGAAGCAATGCTCATAGCAAGGACCAAAGCTGCCCTAAAATGAACTGCAACCATTGTCAGTGACAATAAAGTCCTACGCTCTTCTGACGATGAAAACAGTCAAGTTCATATCAAGAATGAAGCTTGATAAGCTACTCCAGGAGAACCAACAGCAACAGGAGAACCAAAAACAGTGCTTCTTCCTCTCCAGTTTTCCTTTTTATGTTATTAGTAACAATCCTTTAGTGGGCTGTCCATACCCAGAAACATGCTGATTCAGTTCAGCTGGTTATTATGTGTTCATTACCAGTAAATCCACCACATTCCTAATCCACCTTTACAAGGAAACTCATTCATTTTATTTATTTTATTTTATTATTTTATTTTAGAGTGAATGAAACCAGTCAAAATGAAAAATATATAAAATCAAAATAGGACAGAGTATATGACGCAGGATTTCAAAACAAGATTATAAGAGATCAACAATGGTTATGACATTTCCTCTTATTGTCTTCAAAATGGCTCTCCATTACTTCATACATTTTATAATCAAACAAAAGGGAAACAGAATACACTCAGTAAAAACAAAGTTAATGCAAAAACTACTACAAAAATGTATAAGGATCAACCCAGGAAACAAAATACCTCAATACTGAAACTAGAGAAAGACTCAGATGAAAAAGAACACAGTCAATCTCACTGAGAAACATGGATGCAAAAACCCTCAGTAACAGTTCAAAACAGAATGCAGCAAACAATCAAAAATACTATACAGATGACCAATTGAGATTCATCTCAGTACTGCAAGGACGGTTCAACTTTTGCAAATCAATAAACATAATACACCTTATCAGTAGAGCCAAGGGCAAAAACCACATGATGATCTCATTTGACTCATTAATGATATAAAACCCTCAAAAATTAGAAGAGATGGTCTTCCATCTGATTAAAAAAAAAAAAAAAACTATCTATGTCACAACAGCCAACACTGTAGTAAATGCATAGTTTTCACCTTAAACTCAATACAATACAAGGTTATCCATTATCACCCTTCCTATTCACTATAGTTGTGGAAAAATTATCCAGAACAATTAGACAAGAAAGAGAAATAAAAGGAATAAGGATAGGAAACAAAGAAGTTTTATTAACATTATTTGGTGAGGACATGATACTCTACATAGAAGATGCCAAAAACTACAACAAAAGACTTCTAGATTATACAAGAAAATTCAGTAGTGCAGCTGGATACAAAGTCATCACTCAGAAATTAATAGTATTCCTGTACATAAATGAGAAACAGACAGAAATTAGGGAAAACATTTCCTTTTTGATAGCATTCAAAATATGAAATATTTTTGAATCAATGTAACAAAACAAGGAAAATTATACATTAATTGTATAGTACTCTGAAAAAGAAGATCAAAGAGAATATCAGAATTTTTTTTTTAAACAAAGCCTCTCAAATTCAAAGACCAACCATTGATCTACAGTTTTGGCCAATCCTCATATTTTTCCCTTTTCTCTTCATAGATATAAGCAATGATTAGTCAATTGAAGTTGAAGGACTTGTGTTTGGAGAGGCCTCTGCAGATGAGCATTAAGGCTAAAGATTCTGAGTCTAAGATTTCAGGTCACTGCATTCAGCATTTTAACCCTGTACAGTTCCTTAACCCATTACTGTAGCAGTTATCAGTGTGGTTGGCAATTGTCACAATGTGTTAATGATTTGAGTTTCTTTAATAGTTAACATATTGGTATGGAAAACAGACCAAAATCAAGAAGAAATGGCACCTACAAGGTTAAGGAAGCAGTTTATTATACTGGTCAGTTTCTGACTAGGATCTCTGCCAAAGAGCTAGAGCCATGCCTGTGGCAATTCAGAACTTGTATGAACTAGCAAGACAGAGATACAAAGGAAGATTGGGCACATATGATTGGAGGGATGGGCTGGGTGGTGCACTTCTGTAATCCCAGCACTTAGGAGGCTGAGGCAGACAGATCATTGCAAGTTTGAGACCAGCCTGAGAAACAAAATGAGCACAAGGCCAGTGTGAATCACCCTTCATCAAAAGGAAAAAAAAAATGATTGGAGGATTGAGTGACATCGTGGGTTGTTAGGTGAGTTTATACATTTCAAGTTATATCATAAGGATATCAGCTTTACAAAGAATGGACTATACAAGGAAATATGTCCCATTTCCTTTTAAATTATATTGTAAGACCATCAGTTACACAAAGGCAGAAAACACATTGAATTATATAAAGGAGGAAATGTTCTGTTATCAGGCTTGTTCTTGGGAAGCATCCAGGGTAGACTTTTTGTTTAAAATTTTAACTTTCCTTCAGTATTACTATGGCAGTATTTTATACATGTCATGATTACAATTTTCTGTTGGATGTTCAAGACCAAGTTAACGTAAGATTTGTATTAATCAATTTTTTGCTATCTATCAAGGTCAGTTAAGTCTCTTCAGAAATTACCTGGAAACTATGCACAGCACCTCTTAGTGTTAGCCATCTCTATGAATCATGGTTATTGCTTGAACAAGTTGTTTTCTGTGTGTTGGAGACCACTGTAAAACAACTCTGATCAGTATTTAAAATTAATTAATTGGCATTTTATGTTTACCTGTGAGTCTGTCTTAGACCTAAGCTCCTTGCCTGGTGATGGGAGCTGATTTATAGTAAATAAACTTCTATAAGTCACTGGTCTTGACTGAGGCTGATGGTGGCCTGTAATGCTGGAGATATCTCAAAAGGCAAGAAAAGGTCTCATTTAAAGACACTGAGCTCTAGCACTAATTAACTAAATAGAGACTATAGCTGTAGGCTATATTTTTATAGTCTCATTTTTACTATAAATGTCATCATAGAGATAAAATGATCTTTTAAAATTAATATAATTTACTATTTGGAAAAGTCTTTAAAATTACTCGTAAGGTCTTGCTTATATTTTGTGTGGATGGGTGGGGGGGTTAGCATTTTTGATTTTTGTTTAGACCTAATAAATAGGGGTGGTTTAGCTCTTTGCTTTAGCTCTCTTGACAGTCACAGAGTCAAAAACTCTGCTAGAGGGTTTTGATCTTTTTAGATCCTCATCTATTTAAGCCTTTAAGCATTTGGGAGATTGGGGATCCAGCTCAAAAACTGATACTGTGAAAGCTTGGACACATTTTTCTCCCAGTGACTCAACTTAGGCACACTACAAACCAATGATCTCCTTCCTCTGTGATCCATCAATTTCCATGAGCAAAAGATTTGTGACTCACTGAGGGATAGAATGCTGCAGAAAGGTTTTCTTATGTCCTGAGTTCTCACTGACCTCAGAAGGTGAGGCCAAATTATTGACTGTTCTCGTAGCGATTTATCTTTCTAAGTTTTGGTCCGCAAACTTCAGCTGTTGACCAACCAGAAGAGAGAGTTAATGACATTCCATTGTAATGGGAGAAAGAAGCTTAACTTTATAGTTTTATCTCAATATCAAGCACCTTGAAATGCAATGTAAAACTATTATTTCCTACCAACCATGGATGTTCTAGTAGTTAAATCCATCTAAATTTCCATTTAACATAAAATAGCTTTTTAGTCAGTCCTCTAAAAGGTAAGTTTTACCTTCCTCAGTTTTAATAAGATGTCACTGAGAAAATGTGTGTCATCATCTAGATTGTTTAATACCTAGGTATAGTGTTATATTTATAGCACATACATAACATAAACTTTTGCTAAAGGCAGATGTCTGAGTTTGAAAGAGAAGTCCATCAGGATAAACAATCCTTGTGTTATATTTTGGAAGATGCATACATTTGAAGGCATGAATACCTTTAGTTATCATAAGATTAATGACAATAAGCTGTAAGAATTTTTTATTAATTTAATTTTGTATCAAGGCATCTTTAAATCAGAAAATCTTATTGTCTCATTTTTGGAAAATAAATTTTCTCAGATGGTCAATGTACATATATTAAAATAATATATTTTGAGCAACATTTTTTGAATGAACCCCATAAATCTATGGAAATCACTGGATCCTCTCATGAATGAATAAAATCTGGGATGCAATTCTTTCTAGACAACAACTTCTTTATTTACCAAAAATAATCCTGACCAATAATCTTCTCAGCTCAAAACATCACTATTTATATTAACAAATTTCTGATGACCTATGAGAAAACCATTTTGATATGATTTTAACCAACTAGTAGCCCAGATGGAAGCATGTGTTTTAAATCTGCAAACCAAATTAATTTATGAACAAATAATTCAAAAATGAATAAAAAAAAACATTGTTGAAATCAAATAAAAAGCAGCTGTTAACAGATTAGCAAACAGACAAACACACACGGGCAATCTTCTTGCAATATTAAAGAACACTCAGATAGTTTTGATTATCATCTCCTGGGTATCCTGGGCCAATTTCTTTAACTGATCCCAGGTCAGGTTTAGCCCCATCCTTGTCTATCAGCTGTAATGAGATCTCTGAGGCAATAATGCCACAGGACTGAGCATCAACCTTGTGAAAGGTGGAAGTAACTAATTTTTTAGGTCTGGATCCATGATATAGCTGGACTCTGGTACACAGATAGGAAATTCAGTGTTCTCTGGAAAGACCCAGCATACCTCCATCTCATAGGAGTATAAGACTGGATCCTTTCCAGTGTCCAGTAAGAAGATCTTTCCAAAGGACCCTTTCTAATTTTTTTTCTTTACCAGATTTCTGCTGCTGTAGTCTCCATCCCTAATAGAATTTAGAAAGTTACTACTACATACTGTCAAGTAAAGTCTCTGATGAGATATGAATCTTTATAAGGAAGGATTCTTTCTTTTGTTTTCCTAATTGAATTTTGAGCTTACAGTGACCATGTTCATCAATTTCTTAACCTTGAGGGTTGTAAGTAATTCTCATGGTTAGGGAAATGTGAAAGATTTTATAAAATATTTGGAAAGCAGAATTCATATAAGTTGAGACATTGTCAGTCTCAAGAGCCCTCAGGCAGCCACGCATACTAAAGGCATCCAAACAATAAGCAAGGACATGTTTAGTCACTTCAACAATGTGAGCAGCAGCAAACATAAATCCTGAGGAAGTATCCACTGAAACATGGACCTAGCATAGAGAGCCAATCTCAGGAGTGTGGGCATCCATCCCTTTGCCAGAGATGACTGGGAATAACCCTCAGGAATTAACTCCAATAGGGGGTAAGGGAAGTTGTATTATGCAAGAGGAACATGGCTTAACAATTTGTTAATCCTGTTCCTGGCTGACAGGAAGCTGACAAGGAAGGCAAAGCCTATTACAGTGTCAGAGAGAGCAACAGTTCATGGCAGTGGAAGACACCAAAAGCAGCAAGAGCTAATGGGTGAAAAGCAAGCCTTTTTTTACTACCTTACATTGTAAGCAGGCTATACCTCTAGGACAGGTATAGCATTTGCACCATCCCTGTGCCCTCCACTTGCACAGAATCAGGATCTTTACAAAGCGAAAATGCTAGCTACCCATCATGAGTCACTTAATTAATCTTCTAAACTCCAGTTGACACAATATATCTAACATTCCAGTCCACCCCTTGTCACTTTGGCAATCAGACACATTTATTTAAATCTGTTTCAAAGACATGCTAATTCTTATTTCACAACTTGAACATTATAACAAGTTTAACAATTCCTAAGAACTAGTTTTAACTCTATCATTATATTACATTAGAATCATAATGTTTGGCTCTCACAGGTGAGTTTCCTGACTTGAAACTATATTACAAAGACACAGTGATAAAATCAACATGGTACTGGCAAACAAACAGGCATGAACATTAATGGGAAAGATTAGAAGATGCAAACACAACTACAAAGACACTAAGCTACCTGATATTTGACAAAGGGTCACTGGAAGAAGTACAGCCTCTTTAATAAATGGTGTTGAAAAAAATGGCTTTACACATGCTGAAGACTGAAACTAAATCCATGTCTATCACCATGCACAAAACTAAAGCCTAAATGGTTCAAAGACTTAAATATTAAGACAGAAACACTGAATCTACTGGAAGACAAGGTAGGCAGAAATCTTAAAGACATAGTGGTAGGCATAGAATTCATGAACAAAATGTAAGCTGCATGGGAAATATTTTAAGAATCAACTACTGGAATCTTACACTATTGAAAAGTTTCTGAACTTTAAAACAAATCATCAACATAGTGAAAAGAAAGCCCACAGTATGGGAAAGAATTTTAACCTGCAACTTCTTAGACAAAGAATTTATATTCAGAACAAAGAACTGAAAAACTTCAAGCAAACCAAATTCAAAGACCCTCTCCAAAAATGGGCATGAAATGAACATACAGTTCTCAGATGAAGATACATAAAATGAAAATAAATAGATGATGAAATGTTTACCATCACTGGTCATTTGAGCCATGCTAATTAAAACAGCATTGCAATTTCTTCTCACTTCAGAAAGAATAGCTGCCATCAATAAATCAACTGATAAATGTTGGTGAGGCTTCAGGGAAATAAGAATACTGCTCCATTGTTGGTGGGAGTGTAGACTGGTGCAGCCACTTTGGAAATAAGTATGGAGAATTCTCAGAAGACTAACGTTGGAAGTTCCGTTCAATCCAGCTGTTCCCCTCCTTGGTATTTTCCCAGAAAAACTGAAAAGATCACATCACAGTGACATATGTGCACTCATGTTCATACCAGCACAATCTGTAATAGCTAAATCTTTGAAACAAGCAAAAAGCCATCAATTGCATAGTGGATGAAAAAGAAGTAGTATTTTTATAGAACAGAATATTACTCAGCTATAAGGAATAATTTTGAGACCTTCATAGGAAAATGGAGATAAATTGAGACTGTCTTTATCAGTGAAATAAATAAAAATCATATTTATAAATATCACATGTATCTGTAGTGTAAAAGGTAATAAGACCCTTAGGAGTAATAAAACCCAAAATGCATAATTGCTATTTTGAAAAAGAGAGGAAAACAAAGTACTCTAAATGATATAACTTCATGTATGTTTACGTGTGTAGGATTGATAACCATATTACTAGGTTTTCGTTGGATCATTGAACAGAACTGTTTGCAGTCTCACAGTTTGAATGTCTACTTTATATGCTTTAATTTTATAATTGTAATAACTGTTTCTAAGAGGACAATATGTAACTATTAACTATTGATTTCTTACTGTTTATGTTTTGAAATTATATATATATTATTTTACCCTTTTTCTATTTTGCTTTTTTCTCTTTAAATAAAATTTTTAAAAAGTAAAAGATTATTTTGGTGTCTAGTAAAAATAAAATCATTATATTACCTTTAAAAAATAAATTTTTTTCTTCTTTAAAAAATACTTCAAAGGGATAAAATGAAGATTGTTACATTTTTTAAGTAGCATAATACAAGATAAATCTTCACAATTAACACAGGCTATGCAAAGTTCATGATTATCCTTAATTCAAAGTTCAGGTATTAACAATAAATTCTCAAAGTTAGAACTAACAGACAAATACAGCAAATGAAGAAGAACAAATTGTTTAGGAAGGAATAATTTACATGTATTGTTAAAAAAAAGTTGACTTATGGAGTCCTTACTGATTAATAACTTTCAATAAGACAACTTTCAATAAGATACAACATACAAATAACACATAATGAAAGTTAATGTTAATTTTATATTATGGAGTAGCACTCAATTCTCCCAAGAAATCACTGAAAATAATAAATAAAAATATCTGTAATTCTCAAGTATCTGTAATTCTACATAATTCTTATGTAGATTGCTGTGCTTTATAACTTTGTATAAAGATTTCCCAAATGAGTTCAAATATCACATTATTACTTATGAAAGAAAACTTGTGTATGGCTTAATTTAAATGGAAACAAAAATTCTGATACACAAAATGTAGCTGCTATGATATACACTAGCAGAAAATACTAAAAATGTACTATTATAAAAATTGTCAATCTTTTTGCACTAAACTCATTCCACCCACACACTTTGTGTGACACATTGTGAAGCAAATCCCCAATACAATGTAACATTTTTTGAGATGGTCTCCTTATGTATTTTCTTTCACCGCTGAATTTATTGTTGCTGAGGATGACTCAGATTGGTGACAATTCTCCCGCCTCAGTCTCCCAAGCTCTGCAATTACACGAATAAAATTTCACACCCAATCCCAGCATAGTATTATTTAAATCATTAACTACATGAGTATGGAATACCAAATTTTGTCTTTTAATAAGTTCTTACAACTTATTTTATAAAGTGTTTCTTAACAGATATATTTGGTATTAATATTATTTATTTTCAAATAACATATCTGTTCATGTACATATTTTCCTTATTTTTCTAGTAGATTTTTTTTTTAAATCAGGATCATGATCTTTCATTTGGATAGGATAGCACATGTTTAAGTTTTATTTATTCTATAATATCCTTACCTCCTCATTGTAATATCAGATCTTCTTGTCATTAATTGATTAGAATAATGATATTCTGTACAATGTCTCACATTCTGAGGATGGCAAATTCGTCTTTCTTGATGTCCTATAAATCCTTTATGACTTACATTTACCATAATTTGATAATGAAATATATGATATAAGCAGATTTTATATTTAATTTAAATTGTGTAAAAATATTTTTTAGGTCGTACTGTACATTTTTAGTACATGGTATTAGGTAATATATGATGTTTAATCCTTTTATCTTCATCAGTGATAATACTGATGAGAGTGTAGATTGTGGCAAACTGAACCATAATTATGTTTTTCCCATCACAAGTAATCTTTGATTTTATTTCCACTTAATATTGATTCTTAGTTTATATTTTAAATATAGGCTTGGAAGATTGTAATTTAAATAATATATCATTTCTTTTTCTATTCAATAGCTGTATTTATTTTACAAAAATAAATTCCCCTTCCATAACTTTGGGTAGAGTCTGTAGAATGTTAATTGAACATATGCTCAAATATTTCTCTTTTATGTCTTGCTACTAAGCTCTCATTTTTTTGTAGGAGCAATTTGTAGCTCTTTTCTTTTAGTAACTATACATACTCATAATTATAACCTATCAAGGTAAAATATTTGACTTATTCCATTCTATTACTTTTAAACTATATTTCAAATTTGAAACTATATTATTTTTGGCCAAGCTTTTAGGCTAGTATTCCAAATAACAAAATGTTTTGTGGTGGACTAATTACACTGAATAATCTTTTTCTCTGTCATTGAAGAAATACCTTCAGAAGATTGTATGTTAGGATGATAAATTCAATTTTATTATCTTTATTTTAAGACACAAGTAGAATTTAAACTTTGTTAAATAATGTTTGACACCTGTGAAGGAAAAATGTGGATTCCTGAAGAGATCTGCTGATGTTGAAGAGACCAAGAAAGCTCATTCCATTTGCTGCTTCCCCTCCCCTTCTCCCTTCAAATCTAACTAGGTTAAGTTTTAACTTCCTAAAGGCCATAAAACAAAGGCCTGAGGTAATAGCTCCTGACAACCCAGGTCTTCCCTACCCAGTAGCCCCATAACAAATTGTGTTAATTGCATCAGATTATATTAGATTGCACATTCTTCACAAAAATAGCTTCGTTTATATCATAGCAATACCTGTAACTTGGCCTTACTGTAAATGTGTGTCTTCCTTTTCCTCTGGGCAAAGGATTGATATGTTAATCAATGCTCTCCTTTGTAAAGAATTGTAAAATCTTACCTAATTGATATGCTAACCATTGTTGCCTTCTACAAATAGAAGAATTGTGGTGCTAAAGTAAGGTAACTAAGGTTCTAAATTGCTGTTAGACTTTTCTATTTAGGAGGCCTTGTGGTGCGAGTTTCAAAACTATGTGCAGTTCCACCCCCACAGGACCCAGTGTTTCCAGACCATTTGAGATAAACAAGCTGTTTTCTCAGCCATGGGACAAACACCTGTTCCTAAGAAGTGGCACCCCTTCTCGGAAAACAACCTCCTCACCCCACAAAGAAATCCAATCCCTTAAGGACAGCTCACAATCAGCCCAGCTCTAATCGCTATGATTGGCTTCTGTAAAAACGCTGGCATGCTTTGAAGTTTTAGGCCTTAAAAGACACAGCCCTGCTCGAGGATGGGGTTCTCCATTCCCACCTGTTAGGAGGACCCCATGAGCAGGGAAAATAAAACCCCTTTGTTCTTACATGAGAGCTGAGTCCTTGGGTCTTCTTTGTAACATGGGTCTTACATTTGGAGTCCCCACTGAGATAGACCTCTTCGCAGAAGAAGGCCCCAACAGCTGCTAAGCGCCTCTCTGGGGTAAGCACGGCCAATTCTTGTTTACTTTCATTTTGCGATCAATTGTTCATTTTCTCTTCTTTTTTACTGCCCTGGACTGTTCTTGTGGTCTCTTTGGTCCCGAATTCAAGGGCAGTTTGTTTCTATTGGGGGATGCCCCAAGGTTCCCTCATGGAACATTTGGTGGTGGTTCTGCACCAATTTGAGTAGGCAGGTCGCTCCTGCTGAGCTAGGTAGGTCACTCCTACCGCTCTGCATAGTCGTTTCATGGCTACTTTGCCGCGGGCTTCTTCGCCGATCTGTTTCCGCCACCTAGTGGCAGAGGTGTGTGTGTGTGACTCCAGATCAAGAGTGGTGTTCCTGAGTGTGGACCCCTTTGTGTTTGTCTACATCTCTCCTGTTCCTCCTGACTCTTTTTTCTTCCAGGATAATATGGGACTCGTAGTAAACATATCCTCCATCGTGAGGGCAGCCCTGCCGTGACTCTCCAGCTTTGGACCTGCAGACCCATGATTAGTGATGGTACAGCTGAGGGAAAGATGCCCTCCTTACAGTATTGGCCATTTTCCTCCTTGGTTGCCTGTTTAAACTTGTTACTAACTTATGGGCTGGTTGCCCATTTCTGTTGCAGGATCCATATGACTTATTAGATTCAAGGTTCATGATAAGAAAAATCATTTCCTTTAGCTCACCAAACTGTGCAAGAAGCACCCTTTGTTTGTGTCTTTAATGTTGTGGCACCTTGTTTAATATGTAAGTCTTCAATTGATTGCTTGCAACCTCAGTATGCCTTTTAAAAGGAGTATTTTTCTCTCTGTTTAAAATGTAAACATGTGCACATATATATATATGTATATTTATGGTTATTAAGAATCATATCAACTTTACCAAGTAAAAACCAGATCATACTATATTTGAGCCTGTTAAAGGGTTACAGTTTTGTTTTTAAAATACAGCATTTTTATGTGGTAAAAGGACATAAAATAAGTATGTTTTAGGCTACTAAAAGGTGACTTCAAGGGTTTTGTTAAACAGTTTTGGTGTTGTCTGAGAAGTGAGAGAAAAGGTAATTGACTGGTAATAGTAAAAAGAGGGACAAAGAGAGTGGTCTTCAAGTAAAAATATCTGGCTGTGCCAGAATGTAAAAAAAGATAAAAGTTTAACTTGGGAGGTATATTGTAAGTTGTAGAAGGCTCAAGAGGATGTGAATTTTATTTGTCTTGATTTATAGTACTGCAAATAACAGGTTTGACAAGTAGTAAATGTGTTCAGAATTTGACAGTATTAGATCAGTTTTGGTAAAATTATTCATACGATTGTACTTTGCTGCAAAATGTTTCAATTAAAATGAGATTATAGGTGATACTAGAGATAAGATACAAGTTCTTGCATGTGCTGTAAACATCTGGGAGATTATGCAGCACAATTTTGTTACCTATGAAAAAGCCCTTTTTTTGTTAAAAATATAATTTCAGTAAAATGATGGCCTGCCACATGACACCCTTGGACAAAAAGCGGTGTGCCATCCAGATGAAGCCGGCTCTGTGATCCAGAATGCCAAAACCATGTTCTCTTTTTGTCCCACCCCAATTGGACATCCAGAGGTAAGGAGGTTTTCCAGTATCGCCAGTTGTTATCTTTGCAACTCAGTCGGCCCCGCATGTTAGGCAAAAATTGCCAAGGTTTGAGAGATTTGAGAGAATGCCCCTCCGCCAGTTAATACAGATAGCACAAAAGGTCTTTGAAAAGTAGAAAATTTACAAGAAGCTACCAACAAAAAGATAACCAAGGTGTTATCTCTATGAGAGAAAATTAAAAAAAAAAAAAAAAAAAAACAGACGAGAGTTTCTGGGGCAGTTGGATACTGTAGGCTAAATTTTACTGAAAAGCTTGCCTCTATATGACTCCATAAGGGAGAAACTCAAAACTCACTTAACTGGACTGATGAATATGAACAGGCCTTCCAGCAGCTCAAGCGGGCCTTGGAAGAGGCTTATAGCCTACCTCTCCAAAAGACTTGATCCAGTGACAGGGGTATGTCCCTCCTGCCTAAGAATACTAGCTGCTGTGACAATGTTACTTAAGGAGGCGAAGAAACTCACTTTGGGCAAGTGATTTCTGTGATAACCTCTCACAGTTTAGAGACTCTTATCAAAACCCCTCCTGAAAAAAGGCTCTGGAATGCCAGAATTCTACTGTCAAGCCCTGCTTCTAGACCCAGAGTCAGTGATATTCAAGACTTCTTCAGCTTTAAACCCAGCCACCCTCATGCCTGATGATGAGCTGGAGGAACAAAGGACACCTCTCCATGAGTGTGCTGACATCCTTGAACTGCAGCAGAACCTATGGGCTGATCTTACTTACCAGCTTTTGGGAAATGCCAACAACTATTTCATCGATGAAAGCAGCTTCATCCAGAACAGCAAACGAGTGGCCGGGGCAGCAGTGACCACCGAAAAGAAGGTACTCTGGGTTAAGCAGATAGAGCCTGGCACCTCTGCCCAAAAAGCGGAGCTTGTTGCTTTGACTGAGAGGCTAAAACTAGCCACGGTAAAGAGGGTAAACATTTTTATTGACAGTAGATATGCTTTTGCTACTGTACATGTACATGGAGCCATGTATCAAGAGTGAGGTCTCTTAACCTCAGCTGGGACTAAGATTAAAAATGCTCCACGGATTCTAGACTTGCTGGCAGATGTCTGGCTGCCTCAACGAATTGCTATTATTCATTACAAGGCTCACCAGACAGGAGATGACACTGTCACCTTAGGAAACAGTAAAAAAAAAAAAAAATAGCAACCACATCAGAGGGGCCAACCAAGGAAGTAACTGCTCTGATGCTAGTCCCTCTGACCTTGTCAGAACCAGTCTGCACAAAGAAAGACCTACAGTTAGCATCTCAACTTGAAGTAAAGTCCTCACCCCCATGGGGCTGGTACCAGTTACCTGATAAACAAATACTGTTACTGGAGGCACTAGGATGGGAGCTGTTATACCAGGCTCACCAGACTACTCGTTTAGAAAAAAAAAAAAAAAAAAAAAAAAAAAAAAAAAAAAAAAAAAAAAAAAAAACTAAACTTGTGGAACTGTTCAGAACTCGGTTTTTTATCCCAAAACTACAAACTGACCACCTCTTTGAGCTCCAGATGCCCACAGTGCTTGTTAGTCAACTCAGCCAAAAGCTCTGCACTGGAGACCACCCGACATCAAGGAATTGTTCCAGGAGAACATTGGGAAGTAGACTTCATGGCATGGTGAAACTTGGTATTTCTTGGTATTAGTAAACACCTTCACTGGCTGGGTAGAGACTTTCCCTACTAGGTCTGAGTCAGCCTTAGTGGTAGTTTAAAAGCTATTACATGAGATCATACCTTAATTTGGCCTCCCACTATCAATATGGGGTCCGACAATGGCCTGGCTTTCATAGCCCAAGTCACCCAAAAGTTAGCCCAGGCATTTAAGATTAATTAAAACTCCACTGTGCCTATCAGCCACAAAGCTTAGGGCAAATAGAACGTGTGAACCAAAGTCTCAAGGACATTTTATCTAAGCTGTCTTCAAAAACTGGCGATAATTGGGTGAGCCTTCTTCCCTTTGCACTGTTAAGAGCTAGATGTACCATATATGTTTCTAGGAATTTCCCCCATTGAAGCCATGTTGGGAGCCCCTGCCATTGGTTCCAAGATTGTCAGAAGACAAATTAGCTAAAATTACTAATGGAGATCTTAAATCCCTGCAGACACTCCAACCTGTGTTGGCCTGGATCCACCAGCTGTTTAGACAAAAACACCTGGACCTGCCTTCAGAGACACCTCTCAAGGCCCCAAGGACTCCAGTCTTGGTTCAGTGTCACCACCGTGACTCCCTTGAACCCCGCTGGGATGGACCTTTCACCCTGGTGCTCAGTACCCCCACTGCAATCAAGGTAGCAGGAAAACTGCATGGATTCACTACACTGACAGCTACTCACCAGACCTTAAATGTTACTAACCCAGAGCTAGCTAAAGACTGTTGGTTATGCATGCCTTTTGGGACACCCATACTGCTGGCTTTACCTTCCCCCAAGGCCTCTCAGCCTGAGCAAAACCAAAGATGCGCCCTCATGAGCTTTCTTTTTAAAGTACAGCCCCATAGGGTTCAATGTGACTGCTTGTTGGGTTGGACCTGCCCAAAACAATAGTTATGACCTTGATCTAGGGGGAATATCTTTTGCCACGTGTGAGGCTGTATTCAATCAAAGCAATAACCAAGATTCACTGCTTTGTCCTCCCCTGGGACATGTTTTTGTTTGTGGCAACAAGGCTCATGTCTTCCTGCCCCAAAATTGGACAGGACTATGCACCATGGCTACAGTGCTGCCTGATATAGAAATAGTGCCTAGAGATCTACCCATAACTGTTCCCATGCTAGATTACTTTATAAACCGCCCCAAGAGAGCATCCCCCTGCTAATAGGTCTTGGCATATCCGCCAGAGTGGGTACCAGCACGGCCAGCCTAGCTATGGCTGCTGTTACCTATGCCAAGCTTTCCAACAGATTAATTGATGACATGCAAGCCATCTCTGGTATTTTTCAAGACATCCAAGACCAAATTGATTCATTAACTGAAGTTGTCCTTCAAAACCAAAGGGGACTCAATCTCCTCACAGCAGATCAAGGAGGCATCTGCTTAGCCTTACACACAGGGGGAACCAAGTTCCCCCTCCCTCTGGGGAATGATCTACCCTTACCTTGCCCCCCTCCTAGGACCCATAATAACTTTACTAGTATTGCTCATAATCGGACCTATCATAATTAACAGGCTTACCCAGTTCATTAGGCCGCAGGTCTCACACATCAAGATCATGATCCTCAGACAGCAATACAATCCTTTAGCTACAACAAACCTCTAAGATTAGAGGTCATCCACAAGAAAAGTGGGGAATGAAGAGACCAAGAAAGCTCATTCCATCTGCTGCTTCCCCTCCCCTTCTCCCTTCAAATCTAACTAGGTTAAGTTTTAACTTCCTAAAGGCCATAAAACAAAGGCCTGAGGTAATAGCTCCTGACAACCCAGGTCTTGCCTACCCAGTAGCCCTGTCACAAATTGTGTTAATTGCATCAGATTATATTAGATTGTACATTCTTCACAAAAATAGCTTTGTTTATATCATAGCAATACCTGTAACTTGGCCTTACTGTAAATGTGTGTCTTCCTTTTCCTCTGGGCAAAGGATTGATATGTTAATCAATGCTCTCCTCTGTAAATAATTGTAAAATCTTACCTAATTGATATGCTAACCATTGTTGCCCTCTACAAATAGAAGAGTTGTGGTGCTAAAGTAAGGTAACTAAGGTTGTTAATTGCTGTTAGACTTTTCTATTCAGGAGGCCTTGTGGTGCGAGTTTCGAAACTATGTGCAGTTCTACCCACACAGGACCCAGTGTTTCTGGGCCATTTGAGATAAACAAGCTGTTTTCTCAGCCATGGGACAAACACCTGTTCCTAAGAAGTGGCACCCCTTCTCGGAAAACAACCTCCTCACCCCACAAAGAAATCCAATCCCTTAAGGACAGCTCACAATCAGCCCAGCTCTAATCGCTATGATTGGCTTCTGTAACAATGCTGGCTGGCTTTGCAGTTTTAGGCCTTAAAAGACACAGCCCTGCTCGAGGATGGGGTTCTCCATTCCCACCTGTTAGGAGGACCCCATGCGCATGGAAAATAAAACCCCTTTGTTCTTACATGAGAGCTGAGTCCTTGGGGTCTTCTTAGTGACACCGGTCTTACATTGTTATTGTTTTCCTTAATATCTTATAAAGATATGTTGAAAAATATTTAATTGATGTTATGAAGTATTTTTAGGTGGCTAGGCTGATGTGGTGGCACATCTCTAAAATCTCAACACTCTGGGAAGCATGAGTCTTGCAATTTAAGGATCAATCTTAGCAATTTATCTACTTAAACATATCAAAGTTTGACTTATCCATATAGATAGATATAAATTAAACTAATATAAATGTCTATTCAATTTTAAATTATATTTAATATAAAGTTAATTTTATTTTGTAAATTGATTCATAAAACCGTATTAACAAATATACTTGCAAAACAAGTCAATTTTGTAAAAAATACACTTTACTTTTCATGTAACTTAAAATTTAAAATTAACAAGTGTAATAAATATGATGCAATGTTAAATGTAATTATTTGAAGTTTATTATTTGCAACATTTAAACTGAAGAAATATTTGTCCTCAAATTTATGAAATGATGTGAAATATTTGTGAATATATGTGTGAAATACATATGAAATAAATGATGAATCATTTATTTGATGAAATACTAAATAAAAACCAAAGATCATTCTTTTAATAAACATACAAGTTTTTGGTGTAGTGTAGCACATAATACACTTAGATGTGAATGGAATTCAGAGAACAGAATGATTAAGACTTTGATTACTTGACGTTTGTTACATGTTCATTAAACTGTGGCATACTGCTATATTTTGAATTATACTCATTCTGCTAAAAACCATCCATTCAGAAACTATTCATTGTGCTATTTTGTATAATCCTAATACTAAATCAGCAAATTTTAAGTGTTATTAATATAAGCAATGCTTTCTATTTCTTTATCATATATTTCTATTTATTTATCACATATTCATATAAGCATTATACAAAACTATATAAGATGTCAGAAAATAAATATCGATTATTGGTTTAATTTTGGTCTATATCACATAGAAAGAGTACAGCAAAAATGACATTAAACTCCAAGTTTGATTACATGTGGATTAAACACAAAACCCATTGTGTTCATATCATACTTTTTAAAATAACTGCATAAAACACATCAATGTCTAGTATCTTAGTATTGTAATATTTTTGTAATATTCATAAGTGCATTTTACAAAAATACTGCACTTACGTTACAGTTTTTAGATCATGACCTTTTCTAACTTATGGTTCCTTTATTTAAAATTTTTCATTTAAAGAGACAAAAAGCAAAACAAAAAGGACAGAAATAATATGCAATCTCAAGAAAATAAACACTAAGGAAATCACTAGTTAATAAATTACATATTGTCCTCTTACAAATGGGTTTTCAAATTATAAAAGTAAAGCATACAAGGTAGACATTCAAACAGTGAGAGTGCAAACAGTTCTGCTCAATGATCCAACAAAAACCTAATAATATGGTTATCAACCCTACACATCTAAACATATGTGCAGTACTATCCTTTGGAGAAATTTCTTTTCCTCTCTTTTTTACAATAGCAGTTACACACATGGGTTTTATTACTCCTACAGTTCTTATTTCATTTTACACTAGAGACACAATGTAATGTTTATAAATATGATTCTTACCTATTTCACTAATGAAAATACTATCAAGTTGTCTCCATTTACCTATGAATGCCTCAAGGTCACCTTTTTATAATAGAGTAATATTCCATTGTATAAAACAACCAAATCTTTTTTATCCTCTCTGTAGTTGATGGAATCTTGGTTGTTTCCAAGATTTAGCTGTTACAAATTGTGCTGCTATGAACATAAGTGCATGTTTATCAAAGTGATGTGACCTTTTCAGTTTTCTGGGAAAATACCAAGGAGAGGAATAGCTGGATTGAATGGAACTCCCATTGCTATTCCTCTGAGAATTCTCCATATTATTTTCCATAGTGGTTGCACCAGTCTACACTCCAACCAACGTGGAGCAATGTTCTTTTTTCCTTCAGCCCCCACCAACATTTGTTATCAGATGATTAATTGATGGCAGCTCTTTCTGCAATGAGATGAAATCGCAATGCTGTTTTAATTTGCATGGTTCAAATGGCCAGTGATGGTGCACATTTCTTCTTGTATTTATTTTCCATTTGTATATTTTCTTCTGAGAACTGTTTGTTCTTTTCAGATGCCCATTTTTGGAGAGGATCTTTGAATTTGTGGGGCTTGAAGTTTTCAATTTTTATATGTTCTGGATAAAAGTCCTTTGTCTGAGGTGTTGCTGGTTAAAATTCTTTCCAATTTTGTGAATTTTCTATCCTCTCTGTTGGTGATTTCTTTTGAAATTCAGAAACTTTTCAATAGTATGAGACCTCAGTTGTTGATTCTTTAAAGTGTTTCCGGTGCAGTTTATATTTTGTTCGTGAATTTTCTGCCTGTCACTATGTCTTCAAGATTTCTTCCTACTTTGTCTTCCAGTAGATTTAGAGTTTCTGTTTTAATATTTAGGTCTTTGAACCATTTATACTTTAGTTTTGTGTATGGTGATAAGCATGGATCTAGTTTCAGTCTTCAGCATGTAGAGAGCCAATTTTTCCAACACCATTTATTAAAGAGGCTGTACTTCTTTCAGTGAAAATGTTTATCCCCTTTGTCAAGTATCAGGTAGTTTAGTGTCTTTGTAGGTGTGTTTGCATCTTCTAATCTTTTCCATTAATTTTCTTCTGTGTTTCTTTGCCAGTACCATGTTGATTTTATCACTGTGGCTCTGTTTCAAATCAGGGATTGACTTACCTTACCTTTATTTCCCAGAATTGTTATGGCTATTCTAGGTTTCTTCTGTTTCCAAATGAATTTTAGAAGTCTTTTGTCTATATCTGAGAGGTATTGTAATGATACATTGATTGGGATTGCATTAAATCTGTATAACAGTTTTGGGAGTATGGCCATTTTCTCAATGTTGGTTCTTCCTAGACAAGAGCAAGAAATATCCTTCATTTTCTAATATCCTCTTCAATCTCCTTTGTTGACATAGCATAATTTTCAGCAGGTATGTCTTGCACATTCTTTGTTATGTTGATTCCTAAGTATTTCATCTTTTTAGTTGGTATAATGAAAGGCAGTATTTCCATAATTTCTTTCTAAGTGAGTTTTTTGTATGTGTACTGGAATACTATTGATTTTTGAGTGTTAACTTTCTATCCAGCTACACTAATGAATTTCTTGATTGCATCTAGTAGTATTTTAATGGTCCTTCTTTGGATCTTCTATTAGAGTATTGTGTCATCTGAAAGTGGTGATAATTTAACTTTTTCCTTTCCTATCTTTATTCATTTTATTTCTCTCTCTTGTCTGATTGCCCTGGCTAGTTTCTCGAAAACTACATTGAAAAGGAGTGGTGATAGTGGACATCCTTGTGTTCTTCCTGATTTTAAAGTGAAAGCTTTCATTTTTTGTCCATTTATTACCATGATGGCTATTGGTTTGTCATACATGGCATTCATAACATTGAGGTACACAGCATGCATTCTGAGTTTCTGAAGGATCTTTATCATGAACATGTGCTGGAGTTTATTAAAAGCTTTTCTGCATCTATTAAAATGACCATGTGGTTTTTGTTTTGGATCTATTGATGTGGTTGGTGTATTACCTTTATTCTCTGGTTTTGTTATCAGAATAATACTTGTCTTCAGGAATGATTTAGGGAGAATTGCTTCCTTTTCAAATTCATTGAAGAGATTAAGGAGTATTGGCATTAAATCTGCTCTAAATTTCTTGTAGAATTCAGCTGTGAAATCATTAGGAACCGTGCTTTTCTTTGGTGGTAATTTTTAATTACATTTTTAATTTCAATAGCCAATATTGGGTTATTCAAAATTGCTGTATCTTCTTGATTTACTTTTGGCAGTTCATATGTTTCTACAAAGCTGTCCATTTCTTCTGTGTTTTCCACTCTATGTGACTAGAGATTTTCAAAGTATGTTCATGTTTTGTGTTTCCATGTGATCTTTAGTAATTTCCTCCTTTTCAGTCCTGATTGCACAAATTAAGTTTTTTTTCTTTTTCTTTCTGCAGATAGCTAGAGATTTTTCAATTGTATTTATTCTCTCAAAAACCCAGCTTTTTTATTAATTCTTTGTATTTTTTTTTTTTTTTTTAGTTTCAAATGCATTGATTTCTGCTCTAATTTATACAATTTCCTCTCTTGTATGAGCTTTGGGTTTAACTTGCTCTTGTTTTTCTAGAAGCTTGAGATGAAGCATTAGGTTTTTTATATGTATTGCTCTGTTTTCTTGATATGAATATTTATTTCTTTAAAATTTCCTCTTAAGACCATTTTCTTTGCATCCCACACATTACAGTACATTGTTTCTACATTTTCATTGGATTGTATGTATTGCTTCACTTCTTATTTAGTGTCATCTGTAGCCATCTAGTTGTTCAGAAGGTTATTTAATTTCCATATATTTATGCAGATTTTGCAATTTCTTTTGTCATTACTTTCCAGTTTCATTGTGCTATGGTCAGACATTATGCATGGGATAATTTTAATATTTTTGCAGTTATTTAAGAATGTTTTATGGGATAAAATTCGGTCTATTTTGGAAAATGTCCCATGGGCAGCTGAGAAGAATGTATATTCTGATGTGGTTGGGAGGGACACTCTCTAAACCTCTGCTAAGGCCAATTGCTCACATGTATGATTCAGTCCTATTATTTTTTGCTGATTTTTTGTCTAGTTGATTTATCTGTTTATGACTGTGGGTATTAAGGTCCTCTGTAAAAATTGTTTTCTTGTGTATTTGTCTTTTCTTTTCCATTAGTTTTTATCTTATGTATTTGGGTAGTCCTGTGTTCGGTGCATATGTATTTATAATTATTAGTTCTTCCTCTTGAATTTTTCTACTTATGAGTATGTAGTGACCATCTTTATCTCTTTTAGTAATTCTAGGTTTGAGGTTCATGTTGTCAGTAAATGAAATAGTTACCTGTGCTTTTTTCTGGGTTTTTATTGCATGGAATACTCTTTTCCATCCTTTGATTTTAATCTATGAGGTTCCTTTTGGGTCAGATGTTTCTTGTGTACAGCACATTGTGGGATTATATTTCTTGATCCATTCTGTCAGCCTATTTTTGTTGATAGGTGAATTGAGGTCATTTACATTTATGCTGATCCCTGATATGTAGTGGTTTGATTTTGCCATGTTGTGTTCCAGTTGTTTGCTTTCTGCTTTTTTCCCTTGTTTAATTACGTGTGCTACATGATGGTTTCTTTCAGTTAGAGTTCTGGAGATTGTGGTCCTTTTTATCTCTATCTAGTATGTGTTTCAATATTACATCTAGGGTTAGTTTTGTGGACATGAATTTCCTCAGTTGTTCTTTGTCATAGAAGTATCTGGTTTTCAATTAAATTTGAATGAAAGTTTTTCTGGGAACATCAGTCTGGGTTGAAAGTTGTTTTCTTTCATAACTTGAAATACCTCACTCCAAGCTTATCTTGAGTGGTGAGTTTTTGATGAAAAGTCTGCTGTGATTCTAATGGACTTTCCTCAATAGGGTAGATTTGTTTTTTTCTCTAATAACTTTTAGTGTTCTGTTTTTATGTTTTATGTTTCATATCTTAATTATTATGTATTGAGTGTAGATTTATTTTGGTTGTGACTGGTTGGCATTCTATATCCCTCACTTATCTGCATATTAGATTTTTCCCCATGTTTGGGAGATATTTCCTATGATTTCTATGAATATTTTAGTTATGTCATTTGCTTTGACTCCTGCATCTTCACTGATGCCTATTAATCTTATATTGTTTCTCTTAGCAATATCTGAATCTGCTGGATTGTCATTACATGCTGCTTTGTTATTTTTGAAAGTTCTATCCTTTCATGATTGCTAATTGTGAACCTGTTCTCAAGATCTGAAATGATATCCTCAGCTTCATTTAAACAGTTTGGCCGTCTTTCAATAGAATTATTTGTTTCTTGGATGACTCTTTGTGTTTGTTTCATGAATTCTGCTTGTTTTCTATATTGTTCATTCAAGGTTTCACACAGTTTCCCCTGCTCCTGCATATTGGAAACTCAATAATCATACACCCAAGTATTGTAATCATCTTTCTAGTTTTCCTCTCAATCCAAAAGGTTAAATTTGTAATCCCATTGAGACATTATTGGATTTCCAGTCAATTCCAATCTACCACCACCAATGCCACCCAATGCAAGAGTAAAGACAGCAAGACACATTCCAAGTTAAGGGCAGCCAAGGGGACCCAAGTCCATTTCCCGTGAGGACATGTGGATAAAGGCTATGATCCTAGACCTCTCCCAGCATTTATTATATTGTGAAGAATAGGGAGGGGTCACTCAGGGATGAGTGATAGTCAGGATATTGTGGATTGATGAGTAACTTGAGCTGGCTGGCCAGGTGCAAGGAAGGCATCTCTGTAATTTGCAGAGATAAAGACTCAGAAGAATCAATTTACACAACCTGATTAAGGTAGCAGGGGAATTGTTTTGGGGGGCTATTGCTTTGGTTTTAGATATGCAAACTCTTGTGCACTGGGGAATCATAGCCTATTATCTTGAGGCTCCTTCCCAGTTGACACCCTGGAGTCTGCTCTGCATAACAGGGCTGTCTGATGGCTAAACTTTGCATATTAACACCATGGCTAGCCTTATTTGCAATGCTCAGAGCCAATTGAAGAGAGAAGGAAATATCCTAGCCAGCCTTTCACATATCAATATAAGGAAATGAGTACCCAAGTAATCAAAGTCACAGTAATTGTTCTGGATCCAAAGGAAGTCACTGGAGTTGTCTCACATCTGTGATGGCTGCACATTAGAACCTGGGCTAGCCTTGTTTGTCATGCTCAGAGTTAATTGAAGAGAAGAAAATATGCTATCCACTTTTTTTACACATCAGTATAAGGAAATGAGTCTCCAAATATTGAAAGACACAGTAATTGCTTTTGGATTCAAAGGAAGACACTGGAGTTATCTCCTATACCTATACTTTTTTCTATATTTCTTCTTTAACTGAGCTGAGCAACTCCTTTTCTAAGGTTGTTATTTCTGTCTTTACATGAGGGTTTACTTCTAATTTGATTTCCTCTATAACCTCTTGGAGTTTTTCTTTTATTTCACCTGCCATCTTTTCAGTGATTTCCATTGTGTTACTTTTGAAGTATTCTCTTTCAGTGTCTCCTATACTTGCTCCTGGTGGGCTAGATGTTTGAGATTGCATTTTGCTTTTTCATGTTGCCATTTTCCTCTTTTCAGTTAACATTTAGTACTTCAATCCCAGTGGTGCAACTATTGATAGTTTCTATCTTGGGGTTCTACTCTAAGGTTGATGTTTGTCCAATTTCTGGGTGCCACAATGAAGAGATGGGCCAGTCACCTGACTTCCCACTGCATGGCATTTTGGATGCATCCTATATTTTTCCTTGGCTGACAAGCCTAGAAGTATTGATGTAGGTCAAGTTTTACTTCCTGCTGTTACTTTATCTTCAGATTATTCCAGGTCACTAAATTTCCCTGTGCATAGTGTTTGTGTCAGCTGAGACCCTACTGTGTGTCTATTGTATGTCTGTGTGTCTCATAAGCCCTTTTGATTTTCTCCAAGCTGAGGGAGTCCTTATTGGCACACTCCTCACCCTGCCTGATGTTTTCTGTATGCAGGAAGGAGTCACTCACACTCTTGCCAGATTCACCAACGTCTTATAGTTAGTTAGATGGAGCTTTACTACTGGTCTTATTTACATACGGTACACCTCTATTTTAAAGGCATATTCATCACACTGTCTGGCACCTGCTGTGTTCCTCTGTTTGGGTGAAGCAGTTGTGGAATCTCCTATCAAGCTAACATGGTTAATCCACTGTACACCAATGTTCTGGAAGAAAGGACAGGAGCTGAAGATCAACAGCAGTATTAAGTCTAGAAGATAGGGAGTGTTGCAGAGGGGCCAGCAGGTGTCCTACATCTGGGGATCCACTGGTCTCATGGGAAGTGGGCCTAGGATCATATGTGGTGCTGTACCAAAGGGCAGGCTGATGGTGTTGTCCTGGGCATCCATGGGGCATCCCATGTATGGTAAGGGGCACAGCAGTGTATGCTGTCCTGGGCCAATGGGCAGACTTGTGGTGTCAATCCAGGTGTCCTAAGAGTGTTATCTTGTTTTGAAGTCATACATTACTTTCACAGTTTTGTTCTGAGTGTATTCATTCTGTTTCATCATGTTTGGTTGTATTTTACTTCATGAAGCTGTAACTTCAACAGGTTTTTGAAGTTGTAGGATAAATGTCAGGAGAAGCAAAGGAGTATAGTGATTGTGGTCTGCTTAGGTCTTCTGTTTGGGTGAGAGGTCATTGAATCTCCCTTCAACTCAGCGTGGTTAATCCACTGCAGCTCAAAGTTCTGAGAAGAGAATTGGGAGCCTAAGATCAAGTACTTGGTCAAGAGATGAGGTGGTTCATCAAGGGTAGTGGCCATTGGCATGGCATTCCCCTGGGGCAGCAGGGATCAAAAAGGAAGACTGGCAGCAGAGGCACAAGGTCTGGGGACAGCACAGCTTTCCTCAGGGATGGTGAGGGTCACACAGGAATTGCATAGTGATGTGGGCTTATGATTAATTTTTAATGAGAGTTTGTGGCTACATTTTCTGGTGGAATCATGTTCCTTTACATATAAACTTTTTGATATTTTTCTTTTTACACTTTTAGTCTGTAACCACATATTTTCCACACACTACACCAAAAGCATTCTGTTTTTCTATTATAACTATGTTGTCACAGTGATTCTTATGTTTTCTTTATAGTTCAAGTTAAGGTTTGGGTATTGTTTCCTAATGTGTCCCAATACTTAAAGATATTTTAAAAGAATATTTTCCAGATGCTATGCCTTTAGAAATACTAGACTACCGTGAAAAAAGATTTATTCTTCTCACAGTGATTCATCTTTCATTACTTTTTGTGTTATTGTCTTGCAATGTATAAACAGTCTTTCTTCAAATAAGAGATCATCCAAAATCTCTTTTAGTGTCCCTATTAAAAAAAAAAAAACTTGCTGTCTGTTAAAGACAGCTTTGCCTTATAATAACATAAACATTTACATTTGGCTTATTAAAATATGAGAAGCCATAATCAATAACAGAACCTAATAAACATTGAGAGTTGATGATGTTGTATTTCCCATGTACCTGCATTTTCAAACATTATGTTTTATCTGTTATCAAGTCTATAATGCATAAAAATGAATTAGTTCAGAAAACATGTTTTTAAGAGTTATTTTTATTACTATTAGAAACAATTTCTGCCACTGTGAAACTATTATTTGCTTTACCTAGCAAGTGTAAGTTTTTAATGGAGTTAGCCAAGCTAAGGATATGAACTAGCTACAGAAATCCTAAACCAGAGAGCTTGTCTAATTTGCTGATAATTTTAGCTAACTGTTTATCATTTTAGTTAAAAAATACATTATTAGTTATTTGGAAGTAATGACACTGTCCTGGTGCATAAGAGCCTAGGAAAAAAAGCTAATCAAACAAATAGGTATTTCAAATAACATAAAATGCTAAATATTAACATAAAAATTGTCTCTTTCAGCATTGTACAATCCAGTCAGTTACATATTTGACCTTTCTAAATGTTAGGGGAAAAAATGAAGCATTATTTGCTTCAGTAAATTATTAGAAATAAAGTAATAAATTATAATTTCTAGGGCTGAGAATTTAACTTCATGGCATAAATGTTTAACTGGCAAGCATGGGGTCCTGTAAGAAGTAAAACTTATTCTATGTTTAGTGGTGCTGTAACTTCAAATGTTCCTGGCTAACACTTCGTCAGTATATCAGCATGACATTGAATTGTGGCTGTATAGGATCTGTCATGTATCTGAGATTTCACACTAAGTCTGTGAATTTAGATTGCCATATCTTTCCCACAAAGCAAGAGTTTATTTGGAAATATGCTATTTTCAATCTTTTGGATACATACTATGACAAATTGTTTTCAATTTTGAGAATGTAGCATTTAAAAAAAATTTAGACAATTGAGAAAACTAAAAAATTCTCAATTAGTTTTCATAAGAATGTAACTTGAAACTATGCTCTAAGATATCATAGTTGTGAAAATTTTGTATGCAGTGAATCTTTCAGATCAAGTGAAAAAATATATAACATATCGAAAGTGAATCTATTAAATATTTGCAAAGGATTGCAACAATTTCTTAAACTGTTCCAATTATAGAAATAAAAATATTTGTGAATATAACTATTATGGTTTACAAAATATGATTGTAAAAACAATAAAAAATCTTTGTTTTTTGAAGAACTTTTATTTATTTATTATCTGTGAACTGAGTACAATTTTATTACCTTTCCTTGTTAGGCAAGTTTATCAGATTATTTTACAAAGTTTTTTTCAAATATTAATAATGCACAGAATGATACAGTTGTGTACAAGTATTTAAATTTTACAATCATTGTTTGTCAGAAGGTACCAAACCATTTCACATTAAACTAAAAAACAACAAAGTGTATGTCTCATAAATGTTTTGGTTCCTTAAATCATAAACATTTTTCTTAAACTATTTTAAAATCATTAATATTTTATGATTTTGATTAATATTATTTTTAGGCAAAAACAAATAGTGGTGCTAGTAAACAGCCACAATCAATTTTCTACTGGAAGGGTGTTATAATCTTGAATGAATGAAGAAATATGTGATTATTAACTCATCTAACAGTATATATTTGTTATAAATATATTTTGTCCTGTTTTATTTTTTGTACTGGGGATTGAAATCATGACTTCATGCTTGCCAGGTAAGCACTTATGCCACAGAGTTAAATCCTCAGTCCCTAGAAAGTAATTTATTACTTCTTTTCTAACAATTTACAATTACTATCATTTTTTGTTCTTAAGCTATTAAACGCACAAAGTGATAATTGTAGATAAATATACTATAGACTAAGAGCCAATCTTACTATTTAAAAATACTTCCTGATAGCAAAAATATTTTAATCCTTTAACTTACCATTGCACCATGTTGTGAAAATTTTGACAATGATCTTTTATTAATAGCTAGAAATATTTTTTACTTTTGAAACTGACTGCTATTTCCTTACATAAATAAAAGCCAAATAGCCTACTCACTACTGATAGTCATATAGATGTTCATAATTTGCATCATTGTTTAACATACTGATGCAAGCTACAGACGTGCATATACATTAATTTTTCTCTGTTATTTAATATACTTTAAGGGAGTATCCATGCAGTTGAGGTAGTCTGTTAAAAGTGATGTGAATGAGAGACGAGGCCAGGTGAGTGAGTGTAACAGCAGTGGCTGGGAGCTCCACCCAGCCTGCTGGAAAATTCTCCCTGAGCTGGGGACCAGGCCAGATCCCTACTGGTCCAGAGACCAGGCCGGACCCGGGAGTGTAGCGGCAGTGGCTGGGAGTCCCACCCAGCCTGTGGGAACTCTCTCCCTTAGTTGGGGACCAGGCTGGTTCCCTACCAGACCAGGGACCAGGCCAGATCAGTGACTATAGCAGTGGGGGCTGGGAATCCTGCCCAGCCTGAGGAGACACTCTTTCTGGCCTAAGGACCAGGCCGTGGTTCCCTGCTGGGTCCAGTGAGTGGGGCCATCACAGGGAACCCCATCCCAGGATGGCAGACTTCTCTCCCACACTTGGAACAACACTTGAAGCTACAAAATACAGGAAAATGACAAAACGAACGTCCAAAATGCAATCTCAAACATCCAGCCCATCCCAAGAAAGCCCAGAAACCATGTGCATAGAAGAAAACACATGCAACACAACTGAAATACCTAAAATAATGGTAACTGAAATAAAGAAGCAAGTATGGGAAGCCTTAAAGGAATTCAAACTGGAAATAATCTCTCAGATGAAAGAAGAATTGATAAAAGAAATGAAGCAGATGCTAAACATAGCTAAAGAAGATGCAGTTAAAAAATTGGAGGAACTAAACAAAAAGATAGAATCCCTGAATGAACAATATAAGAAACAAACAGAATACATAAAACAGATGCAAAGAGATATACGAGAAGTCAGAAACTCCATTGAAAGGTTGTAAAGCTAGGTCTCCTATCTAAGCTTGCATATATAAGGAAGAGAGAATATGGGAAGAGGCAGCAACAAGAAAGGCTCCTTGGCGCCCAATTCTGAGAAACAGGCAATAGCGGACACCGCACCAATAGACATAAAGCGCCATATAGAGAGCCTCATAGATCAATTCAGGAAGGAAGTTATCAATGACCTGAAGCAAGAAGTATGCAGAATAGTTAGAGAAATGTTAAGCACCACCCAAGGAAAAAACAGATGGTGGAATAGAAGAACAGAAAAAGAGGGGAGAATTGTTTGATGGAGAAAACAGAGAAAGCATAGAATATGTGAAGCAGGTTCAAAGGGACTACCAAGAAACTAAGAAGTCTATAGAAGACTGGCATAACAGCTTGAAAGAAACTAAGGACAGACTATCTGAACTGGAGGGCAGACTTGTAATATGGGAGAATGAAATGAAAAACTTCTTAAAAATAACAAAGAAACAAACAGCAATAATACAAAGACAAGAAGATGATAAGAGGATCCATAACTTAAGGGTTAAGAACATAAAAGAAGAAGTAGGGACACAAACAAGTGAATTACAAAAGCTACTCACAGAAATAATCCAGGAGAATTTTCCTAATTTAGCAAAAGGTTAAGATACTCAGATGTATGAGGCATACAAGACCCCAGCTACCTACAACCCAAACAGAGCAACACCCAGGCATATAATAATACAAATTCCAGAAATTCAATTAAGAACAGAATATTAAAAGCTGTCAGAGACAAGAAACAGACCACTTACAAGGGAACACCCATCAGAATTACAGCAGATTTCTCTGCACAAACCATCAAATCACAAAGAGTGTGGGGGGGAAATAATTCAAGCTTTGAAAGATAATAATCTCCAGCCAAGATTTAGATATCCTGCACAACTGTCCCTGGAAATTGATGGAAAAACAAGGTGCTTCCAGGATGAAGAGGAATGGGGGGAATTTGCAACCACCAATTCAACTCTACAGAGAGTATTGCAGGATATTGTAAAAAGAGAAAAATACAAAGAATCCAGAAATAGTGGTGGGGAGGCCACAACGAATGGAGCAGAGAACAAAATGAAGAAGACAAACTGACAGCTACTGACAGAAAAAGAGCTCAACAGAAATGAGGCAGAGAAGACTGGATGATAGGAACAGCTATTTTGGAGAAAATGACATCTAAATAGGTAATACTGATTTAGTATCATCTTGTTTTGAAGTCTCATCTAGCTTTTGTTCTTCCGTCTCCAATGGTCTAAATAGGTTGTATCTTATTGGATTTTATTATGTAAGATTGTATAAGCAAAAACCTTTAAAGACAAGGAGATTATACAGAAATCATTGTTCATTTTCTGTTAGTCAATTCTAAATACTCTGTAATGCTGTCATTCTCTTAAATGGTTTTACATTGTTTTGATATACTTAATGCTACAGTATATGAAGTTATACTCAAGTATTTCAAGGAAAGAGACAATATGGTAACTACTTTTAGGTCAGGATTATCTGGTGGTGAAACACTATTCTGCTTAAATGGTTATGTTTTGATCTGCGCTATTTCGCTGTTATGCCCTCTTTTATCTCAATCTCCACTCCATTACTTTCTTTTTTTATTTTTATCCTTTTAATTAAAGGGAAAAATAGCAGGATATATTATAGTAACCCACTTTGACTTTCCATTATCTCGATTTAAAGCCCTGTATTACTCTCACCATCTTGTTTTTGACTGATGTTCCCCTATTCTGTTTTGCTGGATAGTATCAGGTTCGAAAGTTTAGGCATCAGCTGTGAAGATAATGAGATTCATTATAACGCCCATTCTTGTTGAATTTTATCTACTTTTGAAGACCTACAATGTCTCCAATGTTTTGGTTTTGTCGGTTTTATTCTTTACTGTTTTGTTCAATTGTATTATAACTAATGATATAGGCAATTCCATTAGAGATAGCGGGAGGCATTACGGTAACCATTGTTGATCACCTTGTATTATGTTTTTACATTATCTATTATGTCCACCATTTCAACTTGACCGATTCTGCTCTGTTATGTCACATTTGGTTTTACTCTCTTCCAAAAAAGTAATAAGAACCGTGGGAGCAATGAAACCCAAAAATGTGTAATAGTCATTGTACAAAAGAGAAGAAAAGAAAGTGCTCTAAACTATATAACTGCATGTATATTTAAGTGTATAAGATAGAAAATGATATCACAGAGTTTTATTGGATCATTGAACAGAACTGTTCGCAGTATCATTGTTGGAATGTCCACTTTACAAGCTTTAATTTTGTGACTTGAACAATTATTTCTAAGATGACATTATGTAACCCACTAACTAGTGATTTCCTACTGTTTATTTTTTTTCTGTAAATCTGTATAACTTGTATCCTTTCTCTGCTTTTTTTCCCTCTTTTCTCCTTAAATAAAATTTAAAAAAAAGAAAGTTGTAAAAACTGCCTCAATGAATGTGAAGATAGAATCTCAGACCTCGAAGACAAGATTGCAGCCAGTGAACAGGAAAGAAAAGATCTTTTAAAAATAACAAGAAATCAGGAAATAACAATTCAACACCTACAGGATGATGCAAAGAGAAACAACATAAGGTTGATAGGGATAAATGAAAAAGAAGGGGATATCATAAAGGATGTCAAGAGGATATTTAGTGAAGTAATAGCTGAAAATTTCCTAAACACGATATTGGAAACTGATATCAAGATCATTGAAGCATATAGAACTCCACATAGTCACAACCAAAATAAATCTACACCCAGACATATAATAATGACCATCCCAGAAATTGAACAAAAGAAAAGAATATTAAAGGCTGTCAGAGAGAAAAGACAGATTACCTATAAAGGAAAACCTATTAGGATTACAGCAGACTTCTCAGCACAAACAATAAAGTCAAGAAGAGCATGGAGTGATGTATTTCAGATCCTAAAGGAAAATGATTTCCAACCTAGACTGATGTACCCTGCAAAACTGTCCTTCAAATTTGTTGGTGAAATACGGTACTTGTATGACAAAGATCAGCTGAAAAACTTCATGATCACCAAGCCAGCCATGCAAAGAATACTGAAAGACAGCCTAGATACATTTCAGAAAAAACTCCTAAACAAAGCAGACAATTGAACAGAGCAGAAAGATAAACATGCAACAGCTGAAAGATAATACGTCAACAATAAACCAATATATAACAGTTCTAACTATTAATGTAAATGGTCTCAATACACCAAATAAAAGAAACAGACTAGCAGAAGGTATCAAGAAACAAAATCCAACCATATGCTGTCTACAAGAAACTAACCTAACTCAAAAGGATAATCACAGACTGAAAGTCAAAGGATGGAAAACAATACTTCATGCAACAGGAACACCACAAAAAAGCGGGGGTAGCTATTCTGTTTGCAGAAAAAGTCAACTTCAAGCCAATAATGATCAGAAAGGATAAAGACAGTCACTACATACTGGTTAGGGGAAAACTCCAAGAGGAAGATAACTATTTTAAATATATATGCACAAACTCCAGAGCACCCAGTTATATAAAACAAGTACTAACAGAAATGAAAAACTAAATGAGCAGTAACACAATTCTGACAGGTGATCTTAACACACCATTGACACCAATGGACAGATCAACCAAACAGAAAATCAACAAAGTAGTAAAAGAACTGAATTGCACCTGTAAACAAATGGACTTAATAGACATATACAGAGTATTCCACCCAGCAACAATAGAATACACATTCTTCTCAGCAGTAGATGGGTCATTCTCTAAAACAGACCATATATTAACTCACAGAACATATTTAAATAAATGTAAAAAAGGGTCGAAATTATCCCTTGCATGCTATCGGGCCATAGCACTATGAAATTAGTAATTAACGATAAAAGATACTACAAAAATCCCACAAACACATGGAAACTGAATAACACAATCTTGAGTAATCAGTGGGTCACAAGGATATTAAAAAAGAAATTAAACAATAACTACAAACAAATGAAAATACAGATAAAACCTACCGGAATCTATGGGATGCAATGAAAGCCGTCCTCAGAGAAAAATTTATTGCACTTAGTTCCCACATCAGGAAAACAGAACGAATACAAATAAACAACCTGACAATACACATCAAACAGCTAGAAAAAAAGAGCAAATCAAGCCCAAAGCCAAAAGAAGAGAGGAAAATATAAAAATCAGAGCAGAAATCAATGCAATAGAGACTAAGAAAACAATCCAAAGAATCAACGAATCAAAAAGTTGGTTCTTTGAAAGAATAAATAAAATCGATAAGCCCTTAGCCAACCTTATTTAAAAAAGGGAAGAAAGAGCTCAAATCCATGCAATAAGAAATGAAAAAGGTAAAGTCACTACAGACTCAATAGAAATACAGAAGTTCATCAGCACCTATTTGGAAAACCTTTACTCTCAAAGGTTTGATAACACAGAAGAAATAGACAGATTCTTAGAAATATATGAAGAACCAAAGCTAGATCAAGAGGATGTAAAACTGCTGAATAACCCAATCTCTATCAATGAAATTGAACATGTAATTAATTTGTTACCTACAAAGAAGAGCCCAGGCCCAGACGGATCCATTGTAGAATTCTACAAGAAATACAAACAAGACCTAATACCGACACTCCTCAAACTCTTCAATGAAATTGAAAGGGAAGCAATCCTTCCCAAGTCATTTCTGGAAGCAAATATTACTCTAGTACCAAAACCTGAGAAAGACGCAACTGAAAAAGAGAACTACTAACCAATCTCCCTAATGAATACAGATGCAAAAATCCTAAATAAAATATTGGCAAATAGGATGCAGCAAATCATCAAGAAGATTATACACCACGACCAAGTGGGATTCACCCCAGGTATGCAGGGATGGTTCAACATACGTAAATCAGTAAATGTAATCCACCATATCAATAAAGCCAAAAGTAAGAATCACATTATCATTCCCATAGATGCAGAAAAAGCCTTCGATAAGGTCCAAAATTTATTCATGATAAGAACTTTACAGAAAATTGGAATGGATGGTCTTTACCTCAATATAATAAAGGCTGTCTATGATAAACCAACAGCCAGTATCATACTAAATGGCCAAACATTGAAAGCCTTTACTTTAAAATCAGGTACAAGACAAGGATGTCCTATATCACCTCTCCTATTTAATATAGTACTGGAAGTACTAGCCAGAGCAATTAGACAAGAGAGAAAAATAAAAGGGGCAAAGATAGGAAAAGAGGTTAAATTGTCATTGTTTGCAGATGACATGATACTCTACATAGAAGACCCCCTGAACTCCATTGAAACACTCTTAGATATAATAAATAAATTCAGTAATGCAGCTTGATACAAAATCAATACTCAGAAATCAATAGCATTCCTATACATTAACAACAAAATCACAGAGAGAGAAATAAGAGAAGCCACACTCTTCACACTAGCAAGCAAAAATTGAAACATTTAGGAATTACTCTTACGAAAAAAGTGAAAGACCTATACAGGGATAATTATAATACACTGAAAGAAGAAATTGAAGATGATCTCAGAAAATGGAAATACATCCATGTTCATGGGTAGGAAGAATAAACATTGTGAAAATGGCCATTCTCCCAAAACTGTTATACAGATTCAATGCAATCCCAATAAAAATACCATCAACATACCTTATAGGTCTACAGAAATCACTCCTAAAATTCATGTAGAACCAGAAGAGACCTAGAATATCAAAGGCAATTATAAGCAGCAAAGGTAAGGCAGGAGTCATAACAATCCCTGACTTGAAGTTATACTACAAAGCAACAGTAGTAAAATCAACATGGTATTGGAATCAAAACAGATCAGAGGATCAATGGAATAGATTAGAAGATACAACCACAACTACAAACACACTCAACCACCTTATCTTTGATAAAGGAGCCAAGAAGATTCACTGGAAAACGTCAGTCTTTTTAATAAATGGTGTTGGAAAAACTGGCTCTCCATTTGCCGAAAACTAAAGCTAGACCCATATCTATCACCATTTACTAAATTAAAATCTAAATGGGTTAAACATCTGAATATTAAAACAGAAACACTAAATCTATTGGAAGACAAATTAGGTAGAAAACTTGAAGACATAGGGGTAGGTAGAGAATTCATGAACAGGAATCAAACTGCATGGGAAATACTTCCCAGAATCAAAAACTGGGACCACCTCTTATTTAAAAGTTTCTGTAAGTCAAAAAAAAAAAAATCTCCTGCATAGTGAAAAGAAAACCCACAAACTGGGAAAAAATCTTACTGAACTCCCTGTCAGACAAGGGACTTTTGTCTAAAACATATAAAGAGTTAAAAAAATCTCAAACCCCCAAAATTCAAAGATCCAATCCAAAAATGGGCATCTGAGATGAATACACACTTATCAGATGAAGAAATGCAAATGGCAAATAAATACATGAAGAAATGTTCATCATCATTGGTCATTAGAGAAAGGCAAATTAAAACCACACTGAGATACCATCTCACTCCTGAAAGAATGGCCAGGATCAAGAATACCAACAACAACAAATGCTGGAGAGGCTGTGGGGAAAAAAGAACTCTCCTACGCTGTTGGTGGGAGTGTAGACTGGTACAGCCTTTGTGGAGGTCTGTCTGGAGGTTTCTCAAAAAGCTGGGTTTGGAAGTCCCATTTGTTCCAGTTATTTCACATCTAGGCATATTCCCAGAAGAACCGAAAGCATCATACCACAATGAAATATGCGCACCTATGTTTATAGCAGCACAATTTGTACTCACCAGATCTTGGAAACAACCCAAGTGTCCATCAACTGAGGAATGGATAAAAAAGCTGTGGTATTTCTCTACAATGGAGTACTACTCAGCTATAAAGAAGGATCACATTGAGATATTTATCAATAAATGGGCACAGCTTGAAACCATACTCGTAAGCGAAATAAATGAAACTCACATCTGTGAACACCGAATAGTTTCCCTAGTGTAGGAAATGATTCAAATATATAAAATATGTGGTAACCATGATTCCCCTTTATGTGTCCTTGAAGTCTTATAATGTTTTCACGAATTAATTGGAATGGCTTTATTTTGGGCTATTTGATATTATGGCCTATGATGCAATAAACAGTTATTTTGAAGAAAACAAGACACCATAATAGCTAGTGCTGATTTAATACCATCTTGTTTTGAAGCTACACCAAACTATTTCTGTCTCCATTGATTTCATCATGTTGTATCTTGCTGGATTTTATTGTTTGTGGTAGTATAAACAAAAATTGTTATAGGCAAATAGACAATATAGAAACCATTGATCATTTTTCTGTTAGCTGGTTCTAAATACTCTACAATGCTTTGATCCACTTTAATGGTGTTACACAGTCTTGATATTTTTGCTGCTATAGCATATGAAGTTATATTCAAATATTTCAAGGAAAAAGACACTATGGTAACTACTATTAAGTCGGGTTTTTTGGTGGTGAAGCACTAGGTTGCTGAAAGTGTCATGCTTTAACCTGTATTGTTATGTTATTATGCTCCCTTTTATCTCAACCTCTCCCTTATTCATTAAAAAATTATTTAATTTTTCAAATTTTTTTATACTAAGGGGAAAAAAAACTAGGAGGATATATTATAGTAACTTTTTTGATTTCCTATTAACTTGAAGTCCTGTAATACCCCCGTTATCTTGTTTTGACTGATTAGATTCTATTCTGCTCTGTATGAAAGTATCAAGTATCAGAGTATAGGCAACTACTTTGAAGGCAATAAGATTCACTATGATGCCAATTCTGATTTGACTATTATCCTCTTTTGAGGTTCTATAATATTTACAGTGTTTAGGTTTTATTGGTCTTGTTCTCTACTGTTTTGTTTAACTTGATAATACCTAATGAGATAGACAATTCTTCTTAAGGAAGCAAGAGGCATTATTGTAACCATTGTTGATAACCTTGTACTCTGTTTTTACATCATGTGCTATGTCTATCCTTGGTTTTGACTGACAGCTTTGTTTTATCATACTTGATTTTATTCTCTTACAAAAAAAAGTAATAAGATCTAAGGGAGCAATAAAACCAAAAATGTGTAAATTTTGTTGTAATAAAAAGAGGGAAAGAAAAGTGCCCTGAAGGATACAACAGTAAGGGTGTTTAGGTGTGTTAAATAGAAGACCATATTAATATTTTTGATTGGATTACTGAACACAACTGTTTGCAGTCTCACTGTTTGAATGTTTGCTTTGTGTGCTTTGATCCTGTGACCTGAAACACCGTTTCTAAGATGATAGCGAGTAATCTACTAACTGGTGATAGCTTACTGTTTTTTTTTGTTGTTGTTGTTTGGTTTGGTTTGGTTTGGTTTTTAGTTCTTTATTACTTGTACCCTTACACTGTTTTGTTTTGTTCTGCTGTTTTCTCTTTTTCCTTTTAAATAAAAAAAAAAAAGTGATGTGAATGGACATTTGCTTTTTACTTTCATAGAATACACACTTAAGAATGAAATGTTACATGCATAGTTTTTGAGGTGCTTTTTTTGTACCAGAGATTGAACTCATCCTTGCAAGGCAGGCACTAATGTTACTGAGCTAAATCCCTGGCCCCAGTGCATTTTTTTGTACTGGAAATCAAACTCAGGAACCTGCACTAGCCAAAGAGGCTCTGCTATTGAGCTATATCCTTGTTTCTACTTGAATAATTTTAACTTGAAAAAATTGGATCATATTTTTAAATGGTTTACTATGTTGTATTTCTAATTCATGTGCAAGTAATAACTTACAAATGAGGTTCTTAGTGGTATTGTTGTACTAACCACAAATCAAAAATAATTCAGATTTTGTCTAACAGGTAAAATGATAAAAAAGTAAAGAGAACAAATTTGTTTCATTTAGCAAGCAATACACAACAAACAAAATAAACCTGTTTAGAAGTTGTAATTTTATTGAGGTTACCAGGAAGGGCAGCTGTGTTAAATATAATATAGACTACATGCAAGAAGTAATTCTATGCATCTCAAAAGAAAATGATACTAAGAAGAATAAAGAACATTTAAGTGGTGGTTCTTTTACTAAAAGACTGGAAGAATATTAGGAACACCCTTGTGAATGGAACAGAGATATAACTTTGTGTTCACAAAATTGTGGCAGTGGCAATCATGTAACACTGACAGTGTGAAATGGTAGCCAGTACACTGTTTTGAGAAGAGAAATTGCGGTATATAATAACATTTTATAGAAGTCAATCTGTCTTAATAGCAATATAATAAAAGAACCATAGTTAAAATAGAGAAAATTTTTATAAGGTGATTAAAATTCCCTTCATAGAATAACACAGTGGTATACAGGTAACAATAGTGTGGTGAATGAAAAGTCATCAAATACTATATATTTTTTAAATATAAAACTGGATTTTCTTGCTACATCTATGAAAATTATGAAGTGCTAATAAAATGAGAAAGACAAATGTTAAGTCCAGATATAGCTGTGTGAATTTATAAAAGAATGTTGCTAATAGCTATGGTGATGGAGACTGAAGAAGGAGGAGGTTTGGAGAAAAATTAATAGGAATTTAGATCAAGACATGCTATGTTTGTGATTGTTAGTGTGAAGTCAAAGAGAAATGCCAAGTAGGTAATGAGAAAAAGTGATCAAAATTTCAGAAAACATGAAGTTCAGGTCATCAGCACATGAGTGTTGTGTAAAACCAGATCATGCCTAAACTGAAGTTTACTGAACATAGGAGTACACAGAAAAATAATCAAAGGCAGATGCCTAGAGCAATTTAAACATTTACTGCTGGAAAGAATGAAAAAGAAGCAGAAATGTCACTAAAAGAAAGAAAGAAAGAAAGAAAGAAAGAAAGAAAGAAAGAAAGAAAGAAAGAAAGAACGAACATGGGAAAGTGCACTATCCAGGAAGTCAAGAAAACATATTATTTTCAAAGGATATATGATTAAGATAGTCCAAGTATCTGCAGTCAGTTGAACAAGAGTTGAGGCTACTGCTGTGGAGTGTCCACATAGCTACTGACCTCTTAATTTCACCCATTATTTACTAGACTGAGACATTTATTTACAACCCTTCTGCTTCTGTCTCTTCAATGATGACAGTTATAGCATTTAATAAAACACTGTTAGGATACTAATAGATAAAACCACACATTTACATTACTGTACATAACCTGGAAGATAGTAAGAAGACATCAGTTATTGAAAACATACTGAATGGGCTGGGGATTTAGCTCAGTGGCATAAGCGCCTGCCTTGCAAGCAGGCAGTTGTGAGTTCGATCTCCGGTACTGATAAAAAAAAATTACTGAAGATGGAAAAATAGATTGGAGTTAAAATATAGGACACCTTGAATTTCAGACTGGTAGAAGAGCATTAAGTTCTTTGTGGAGTGATGAGCCAAAATTTTGTGTTAGAAAATGTGATAGCGAAGTTTTGGGTCTTGGTAATGCTGGGCATGAGCTGTACCACTAAGCTACATACTTATCCTTATAAATGAGGCTTTAGAAGGACAACTTTGTCAGGAAGATGTTCGAGAACAAAGGTTTGATTAAAAAGAAAACACTAGAAATTAGAACACTATTTAAGCAAAAAGAATGAGAGAAAGAGAATAGCAACAGAATAATTATCACTCTAGTAAACTGGGGGTAATCCTTTACAGCTTACCTTAGATCTGTTACCTTAGAGCTGTTGAGGATGAAACAGAATTTTCATGAATTGAAGAAAAATCTAGGAAATTCATACAAGTACACATGACAGAAATGAGGCTTTAATTATAGGAAGGCAAATGACAAAAGAATTATCTTTGTGCCCTAATATAAATAATTCAGTCTAGAGAAACAAGGGCAAATTTTGAAGGGATGAGAAAAGAGCATGTGGTATTTAATAAACACAGAGTTTTGTCTTTTTTTTTTCAAAATTTGAATTGATAAAAGGTAGGCAAGCATATAACTACAAATATAGTTAAGTGGGCTTAAAAAAATAATTTCACTGTTAATTAGGAAGCCAGATTGTCATCTCAAATTGAAAATGGGAGGAGAGAATTTCAGAGTTTAAAGAAAAAGGAGATTAATAAAATAGGGTAAGAATATTTGGTAAGATTACAGATCCCCTCAAGATATTGAGTATTCATTTGAAATAAGAACAGTACACACGATTTTGTGTATTTTCACTCAAATCTTTTTCAGCCAGGACAGTATGGCAATCCAGGGACAAGATTGGCAGAGGTGGATCTAGAGACTTTATTTATCTAATATATGCAAATTTAAATATTCTCTATAAACACATTTTAGATCTTAATTTAAAGGCAAATTGTCATTCCCAAAATTCATATTTTGAAACTTTATAACCTATCACATCTCTAGATAAAAAAGTTTTTAAGGTGATACAGGTAAATGATATCAAAGCAGAGGCACCTAATACAACAAAGTTTTTTTATTATAAACAAGAAAGAAGAGCATGAGAGTTCGGTTTCCACTTGCACACAGAGGGAAGGACATGTGTTCTTACAGTAAAAGACAGCTGACCACAAGACAGGAAGAGAGGCCTCATCACAAACATCTTCATCTTGGATTTCTGACATGCAGAATGGTAACCAATAAATTTTCTCTTTCAGTCTATGAGAGCGTTTTCTGGTATCCTCAGCCAACTAATAAACTGCCGAATTTATTTGTATCTAAATATTTTAATTAAAATTATATGATTCACAAGAACTTTCTCTTTTCTTTTTCTTATGTGACCAAATTTTTTGGCTAATTCATGTAATATAATTCTAATGCTAAATGTTGCCATGTTTATTTTTACTTGATTTTCAAATGAATCCTTTCAACATTTCCCCAGTTAACATAATACATTTTACAGATCAAAATATTTACTCTGTATAAACATATATGCATTATTTGAAACTTTATATCTGAAGCCTCATTTCATTTTTTATTGTGAAAAGATAGCTGACATAAAATCTTTTGAATATATATATATATATATATATATATATATTCAATTATGAAAAATACTGATATTAATATACTATTATACTGCAGATTAGCCAGTGTAAATACCTAGTTTAATCACAGACATTTAGAAAATTTCAGTGAAAGTCTCATTCTTACGGGTAAAAATTTGGACAAGTTGAAAATTATTTTGTGTATGTGGTGTGTAGCACTGTGATGATGATGTATGTGTGTGTGTATAATGTGTGTGTGTGTGTGTGTGTGTGTGTGTGTGTGTGTGTGTGAGTGTAGGCATCCCCAAATTTGTGGGTGTCACTTGAAATGATAGGAGATACACACTTCTTTAAGGATATAGGTTCTTAGATGGAGATGCAGGCTCTAAAATTAGTTTACAGAAAGCTTACCTGATCAAGTAAAGAGATTGAAAGCAACAAAATTTTGACAGTTCCTAAAGGCAGAATACAGGCTAGTGTGAGATATGAAAGTCCTAGATATAATAGTTATGTGGATATTTTCACTTTTGGTAGGTTTTTCTTCCACGAATGCCACAAAATTTTTCACATGGGTGACAGACAAATCTGAAGAAAGCTTAATCTATTAAGCTTAATCTATTAATCTATTAAGGTGAGCAGATGTTTTGAAATCAGATCCATCTCTCTTTTAAAATGAAATGCTTAAGCCCAGAGAAAGATATCCCTGTGTGATAACAGCAACATTCTTTGAAGTTGGGGAAAAGACTCACTATCAGGCATGGCCTCTTGATCTCATGTTATTGAATTTTTTACACATCAGACTGAAATAAGAATGTATTGATCTGTGCTGTTGTATCCATACATGTCAGGGACTGCCATTGATTTAATCAGGCTCTACAACTAAATTAATATCTACCATGTTTTACATGGTAGATATCAAAGTCTAGACTTTATCAAAAGACAGATTCTGGCCTTTTTCTCAACAATCTTATTCTTTTCTTTTCCTAAATCAAGTTTGCCAACATTGACTATACACTTCACATCCCTATGTTGTGGATCTCATTATTCCACTATTTTTTGGAAGAAACAAACCACTAAGTTCTAGTGCCTTTGCACATTCTTGCTTACCAGAAGTCTAGAAGCTGTCTTTTAGTTTTACATCACATGAAAAAGAATAACAGACTTACCAGATCAGATTGCCTGAAGCAGCAAGAAATTGTCTCTTGGCATGTGCAACACAGCTGGATTGAGGACAAATTTAAACACATTCCCACTTCCTTGCACCATCCAGAGCCTAATATAGCTCTTCTTCATGTGCTCCAAGAGTTGTTACCTTCAGTTCACCTTCATAAGACATGTAAGTCTAAATCCAGTATCTAAAATTTCAAGATTTAAAAAAAAAATTCATTAGTCCAATTGCTGATATTTCCCTACAAGTGACTAAAATAGGAAGTGCTCCAAATTAAGAGAACAAAACATGATACTGATAAGTGTGAAATTGAAGGAATTTCTTTGCAAATTTTGCACTACCAAATTCCTATTGTTGTTAAGTAGCTCAGATTTTTTATCAATCCATTTCTAGATGTCCTGATTATCAGAGATCTACTGGTTTCAGAATATAAATCATGTGGAATGAGCATACCTGTCCAAAATTAGTCTTGAAAGCCACTATTACACAGAAGGCAAAGAAGCCGGGGAGAGAGAGAGAGAGAGAGAGAGAGAGAGAGAGAGAGAGAGAGAGAGAGAGAGGCAGAGAGAGAGAGAGATATTCAAAACCTTTCATTTACATTGAAGTTCCAGTTAAGATAAGGGGATAGTTTAATTCTTCAAATTTAGCCATATTGGTTTTGCTTTGTTGTTACTGTGATCATTATGTTTTTTTCTTCTGCTTTCCCAAAATGGTCAAATCATAACCAAGGAGGCTTAGTGATAAATGATAAAACTGACTGATAGAGGGCGTCATTTTTTTCTACTCTCTGAGTTTTAAATTCACATTAACAGAACAGTGAGACTTATTTACCATGTCCCTTGTCTACTCACACTTGAATGAACTCATTCGACTGGATCTGGGAGACACTTCTTATATATGTTTTTATTTGTTTATTTTAAAATGAAAAAAAATGATATTATCTTTTTATATTTATCCTTGTCCTTTCTCTCTTAGGAATCTGTATCCCATTATTGTCACCAAATCTTCCAAGTTCAGCACTGGATAAAAACCTTTATTTTTCTTACCAGATAATTACCTCTTCTACTACTATTTTTTGATTATTAAAGAGGTTATGAAACTTATAGTTTAAGAGAAAAATGCTGTATTACTTATGGAAAAGTCAGTGGCCAGTGTTTCCTATTGGTTGTTTTCCTTAAATATCAATGCCAAAAGTCCATTGTAGATGCTTGATCAAGCAGAAAATAATAATGTAGAAAATATAGTACAGGGTTTCTGGGATTGTCACTTTTATGTTAAGTTTAAGTGAGCCTATTTCATTCTGAATGGACTCATGCTTTCATCTCTCATGATTCCTGGAAAAGGAAGAAACGGCTCGAGTACAAAACAGATTGCCTTGCATTTTTGGATGTCTCAGCAAGAATGTGCATTGGCACTAGAAATCTTAGTGTTTTGTTTCTTCCAAAAAAAGTGGAAGAATGAGATCCTCAGCATAGGGATAAGAAGTGTATAGTCAGTGTTGGCAAAATAGATTTAGGAAAATAAAAGAATGATGAGATTGTTGATGACAAGAAGTTTAGAAGCTGTCTTTTGATTTGCAGGACTGTGAGCATCTATATTCAAAATTCATAGATACCAGAAGCCATGACACATCTGACCTGTAATAAGTCTGCAGTTATATTTTTCCTATGTCAACAGTATAGCACACAGACTTAAAGTGTATAACGCCTCTATATTTGGATTATAAAGTAAGATATTTTGGCTGGGGATATAGCTCAGTGGCATAAGCACCTGCCTGGTAAAAACAAGGTTCTGAGTTCAATTTCTGGTACCACACACACACTAAAGTAAAATTTTGGTTGGCTTGGCCTCTGATGTTTATTTACTTATCAAATGGAGAGATTAAAAATTATATGGTCCTTCATAATTTTAAAAATCACCTTAAATTATAAATGAACACTTGTGGAGAGCTTAATTTTAAATTATTATTTCAAGAAATACATTGAGGAAATGCCATGTATATGTAACAAGTTCATTTGATGTTAAAAGTCAAATTTACATTTCATATTGTGACAGGACTGAGTTCTAATTAAAACAATTTTGGTGACTTTGACCTCAGGTTAGTTTCAGACATTTTTAAAATGTATATTTTAGCATATTATGCATATCCAAATCAAATAAACATTGTGTACATTTTATTTCAGCAATGGTGTTCTCTGGGATATTGAAACAGCCAAACTGCCAAAATTTTGGTCATATCTAATGATTGTTAATTTCACACTAAGCACAACACTGATGTTTCATTTTAAAGGATATAGAACTCATGAATTTAGATAAAAAATGAAACTAAGTTTGTCAGTTCAGATTGAAAGGTGAAACTGAAATATATGATAGATGCTTATTTTAAAACCATATATTATATGATTTAGAATATGCTCTCTCTTAGAAATAAAGGTAGACAAAAAAGTATTTTATATTTTAAGTTTAAGTACTGATCATATTCTTTATATAAAATAATTAGTTACCACTCCTGTTTGTACATCATTATATTTTTCATTTTTCACCATAGAAACACCATTCACAGTAACTTTGTAATGACCTAAGGATTTTTTGTTTTTCCCTAATTTCAGAACAGAAACCATTTACTAAGAAATTCTGATTTTTTTGTTATTCTTACAAGTGGAAAACTTTATGTTTTTAATGACTATGGAGCCCAAAGGATTGTGCATTCTGACCTGCCATATATTTTCTTGATGAGCCAAATAAATCTTGTTACATAGTGAAGCTACAAGGTCTCTTTAGGGAAATCCCCATCTGCTTTGTATCCTTATCATAATGTTGCATGCAATTTTAAAATTAATAATCACAGAATGTAATTATATGCCTGATGATATCATTAAACTGTTTCATTTCAGCTTTTTTTCACATAGTACTATGCTTTACATAAAAACTTAAGCAAATTTCTTATTTGACTACATTGGTATTTTGAAATTAATAAATTAGTTCATCAAGATATTGGTAGTGCACAATAGAGTCACATGTTTTCCTATTGATTTGGTTTATTTACCCATGTTTTTTGTCCATGTGCTATGTTATGTACATGGTGTTATTAAAATATATCATACTTTTAAAAATAACACTAGATGTACTAAAAGACACATTCATTAATTCCCTATAAAATACTCATTCTCAATTCAAACACACTCTCTACCATTCTTGGCATTTTCTGAAGCAGTTCTGCAGGTCTCCTATCATCAGTATGATTACAAGCCATGATTAGAAAAGCTGCAAATGCTGCTGCCAAGTGACATTTAACAGAAGGAAAGGATTACAGAAATATTACTTTGTATCTTCATTCACCTTATTCACCTGATTTGGCATCATGACTCTGCTGGGCCTTACACAAAGACAAAATTATTGTGGACAGTAAACGTTTTTAATCACTTCAAAATATTTCAATATTGGTTATTACAAATTGCGTTGTATAAACATGGGTGCCCATGTATCACTGTGATACGGTGTTTTCAATTCTTCTGTGAAAATGACCAGAAATGGAGAAACTGGGTCAAATGCGACCTCTAATCCTGGCTTTCTGAAGAACGGCCACAGTGATTTTCATAATGGTTGCAATCTCCACTCCCACCAACAATAAAATAATTCTTACTTCTTACTCCAGCATATGTCATTAGTTGATTTCTTGATTTGGGCCATTCTTTGCTTTAATTTCTCTAACGACCAATGATGCTGAACATTTTTTATATATTTATTTGACATTTGTATTTCTTCATCTGAGAAGTGTATATTAATCGCAGGTGCCCAATTTTTGAATTGGGTCTTGAATTTGGGTGCCTGTTATATTTTTTAATTCTTTCTATATTCTAAATTGTTTAGGAAGTGTTCACTAAGATTTTTTTTTCTAGTTCATGTGTTTGCTTTCCACTCTGTTGGAGATTTCTTCAGACATGAAAAAACTATTTAATAAAATGAGATCCCAGTTGTTGGTTCTGGAAAGTATTTCCAGTGTGGTTTGATTTTTGTTCATGAGTTCTTTGCCTAATCCTTATGTCTTCAAGATTTCAACTTACTTTGTTTTCCAGAAGATTTACTGTTTCTGTTTTAATACTTAGATCTTTGATCCATTTTGACATTAGTTTAGTGCATGGTGATAGGGTGGGTCTAGTTTTAGTCTTTAAAATGTAGAGAATCACTTAATCCAGCATCACATTAAAGAGGATATCTTTCTTTCAGTGAACATGTTTGACATATTATCAGTGATAAAATGGTTCACTTTGTTTGTATTTGTCACTGTATCTTCTAATCTATTTCATTGATTTTCAGGTCTGTTTTTATGCTAGTACTATGCTAATTTTATTACAGTAGCTTTGTAGTATAATTTCAAAATGGGGATTGTGATGTCTCTGGTCTTGACTTTGTTTCCCAGAATTGCCATTGCTATTCTAGATCACTTCTGGTATCAGATAAAGTTTAGGAATAATTTCTCTAGATCTGTGAGATATGCTAATGGCATTTTGATTGTAATTGCATTAAGTATGTATAGCAATTTTGGGAGAATGGCCATTTTCACAATGTTTGTTCTCTCTATTCGTGAACAAGGAATATTTTTCTATTTGCTGATATCCTCTTTGATTTCTTCTTTCAGAGTACTGTAATTTTCACTGTATAGATATTTTATATCAATTCTTAGATTTATTTCTAAGTATTTCAAAATATTTTGGATGCTATTGTGATTGGTGTAGTTCTTTTTTCTCAGTGAGTTTATTGTTTGTGTACAAGAATGCATGTCCATCAACTGAGGAATGGTTAAAAAATTGAGCGTTTTCAAATCATTCAAGGAAGGAAGCACTATGGTGACTACCATTATGTTAGATTATCTAGGGGTGAAACACAATGATGCTTAAATTGTTCAGTTCTGACCTGCATTGTTCTGTTACTATGTCCTCTTTTATCTCAATCTCTCCCCTTTTTTAATTAATCTATTTTTCTCATTTTTTTAATTAAGGGAAAACTAAATTAAAAAATAAGCAGGATACATTATAGTAACTTTTTTTTTATTTTCCTATTAACCTGATTTGAACCCCAGTATTGCTCTCCCCATCTTGTTCTGTCTGATTATATTATATTCTGCTTTGTTTAATAGTATCAAGTTTCAGTGTATAGGCAACCAATTTGAAGGCAATAAGATTTACTATGATGCCCATTATGGTTTGATTATTATCTTCTTTTGAAGTCCTGTAAGGTCTCCAGTGTAGGTTTTATTGGTCTTGTTCTGTACTGTTTTGATCAATTCTATTATACCTGATGATATAGGCAATTTTTTTAAGATAGCAAGAGGCACAATGGTAACCATTTTTGATCACCTGATATTCTATTTTTGCATCATGTATGATGCCCATCCTTCTGTTCTAACTGACTCTGTTTTGTTTAGTCACATTAGGTTTTATTCTCTCCAAATAATAATAAGAATTGTGAGAGTAAAAAAAAAAGTATAATTGTTATTAAAAAGAGAGGAAAGGAAGGCGGTCCAAGGGGTACAACTGCATGTATGTTACAGTGTGTAGGATGGAAAACCATATTACTGAACTTTTGTTGGATCATTGATCGGCACTGTCTGCAATCTCATTGTATGAATGTTAACCTTATATGCTTTAATTTTATAATTTGTACAACTGTTTGAAAGATGACAATATGTAACCTATTAACTAGTGATATCCTACTGTATTTTTTTCTTGAAATTCTGTATTATTTGTACTCTTTTACTGCTTTGTTTTTTTTTAATTTTATTTCCTTTCTTTTTTCTCTTTAAATGAAAAAAATGAGCATTTTTATACAATGGCATATTACTCAGCTTTAAAGAAGAGTTGCATCAATGCTTTTATAGGTAAATGAATGTGACATGAGACCATAACCCATAAGTGAAATAAATCAGACCTATATGTGTAACTTCTGTATTATCCCTAATGTAAGAAAACAAAATAATAAATAAGATCCAAAATCTATAGTGAACATTGTGACACAGTAAGAAACTACTCAAAGCAGAAAAATAACTCAGGGGAATGCAGAAGATAATGAAGGGAAAAGAAAAAAGATATAAATTTGTATGTGTAGGCTTAGGATAGCTAAGATGATAACACTAGTAATTCTATTAGTTCTTAGAAAAGAATAATTAATATACATTTGGTTAGATCAATTTTTGTATGTGTATATCTGGTAATCTAAGTAATTCTTTTGAAGATAACAATATGCAAAATCATGACCATTGTTAAATTTCTATCACTTTGTTTTGAAAGCCTATAGTTATTACTGGTTTTGTTGTTGTTGTTTGCGTGTCTCTTTTGCTTTTTGTTTTTCTTGTCTGTGTTTTTTTTTTTTTTTTTCATCTCTTAAAAAAAGGATATTCAGGTAGCCGTGACAGAACAAGTGAAGACATTCATGAAAGAGGACATCAGAACTGTTTCAGAATGCGTCAAGATTGATAGCATAAGTGCATTTGGACCAATGAGGAGTATTACGATGAAAATTTATACCAATGTGTCATCTACTGTATCAATTTTTATTAAGTTTAAAAATTTACCATTTAATTTGACATCTGCTTTATGTGAAAATGTTCCAAGGGCATACCCTAAAAGAATAAATTCTTAGAATTCTGTCACTGTTAACTTTTTACTTACTATGTAACATACATACACACATATATGCATACACCCTTGTTCCATCAAACTGTTGTACATCTGTTTCCACTGGTTTTAATATGTTGTATCTTACTATATTTTACTATATGTGATAGTATAAACAAAAATTTCTTATAGGAAAGAGATAATATAGAAACCATTGTTCGTTTTCTGTTAGCTGGTTCTAAATATCCTACAATTCTGTCATTCTCTTGAGGGCTTCACACTGTCTTGATATGCTTGATGCTATAGCATACGAAGTTATACTCAAATAATTCAAGGAAAGAGGCACTACGGTGACTACTATTATGTTACATTATCTGGTGGTGAAACACAATGAGGCTTAAATTGTTTGGTTCTGACCTGCATTGTTCTGTTACTGTGTCCTCTTTTATCTCAATCCCCCCCCCTTTTACTTAATCTATTTTTTTCTCATTTTTTTTCAATTAAGGGAAAACTAAATTTAAAAATAGCAGGATACATTATAGCAACTTTTTGTTTTCCTGTTAACCTGATTTGAACCCCAGTATTGCTCTCCCCATCTTGTTCTGTCTGATTATACTATATTCTGCTTTGTTTCATAGTATTGTTTGAGGGTATAGGCAACCACTTTGAAGGCAATAAGACTTACTATGATGCCCATTATGGTTTGATTATTATCTTCTTTTGAAGTAAGGTCTCCAGTGTAGGTTTTATTGGTCTTGTTCTGTACTGTTTTGTTCAATTCTATTATACCTGAAGATATAGGCAACTCTTTTTAAGATAGCAAGAGGCATGATGGTAACCATTTTTGATCACCTGGTATTCTGTTTTTGCATCATGTACTATGTCTATCCTTGTATTCTAACTGACTCTGTTTTGCTTTGTCACATTTGGTCTTTTTCTTTTTTTCTCTTCAGAAAAAAAAATTATAAGAACTGTGGGAATAATAAAATCCAAAAAGTAACAGTAATTGTTATTGTAAAAAAGGAGGAAAAGAAAGTGGTCTAAAGGATATAACTGCATTTATATTTAAGTGTGTAGATATAAAAACCATATTACTCAGTTTTTCTTGGATCATTGAATGGAACTATCTCCAATCTCACTGTGTGAATGTTCACTTTATGTGCTTTAATTTTATAATTTGGACAACTGTTTCTAAGAAGACAATATGTGACCTATTTACTAGTGATTTCTTAGTGTATATTTTTTTCTTGAAATTCTGTATTACTTATACCCTTTTACTGCTTTGTTTTTTCTATGTCCTTTCTTTTTTTCTTTTTAAATAAAAAAATACACATTATATATGTAGGTATTCATATTTTTTCTTCTTAAAGAACATGATTGATTTTATATGTCAAATTCACTAAGCAATGCAGTGCCCAGATTTAACATGAATTCAATGTAAGTCTTGTGAAGATGTTTGGAATGAGATTAGTGCTCCAGTAGATGAACTCAAATTCAACAAGCTAAACACTTGAAGAAAACAAAACATAGTATGAAAGAATTTACTTTTTCTCCTTATTTGTATTCTTGAATTGGGCCTTCAGTCTTCTCCAGCCCCCTGCCTTCCCTGCATCTCCAATTTTCATATAACTGATCATGAAAATTTTTACTTTTTATAATTATGCTAGTCAATTCTTTTTTCAATATTGAAAGGGAGCAAAACAATGTCATAAAAATGACAGTATATTGCATGTTGTATCTTCAAACGAGTTCATCAGAGTATATGATATAAGCATAAAATATTCACCAATCAATATTAGCATCAACTTTCCTTTTCACTGAACTATGAGACACTGATAGTGTGGCTAACTTGAATTTTTGTCCCTTTACCCTTCCTTCTTTTCTCTTTTCCCCTCCTAGGTTCTATTCTCTGTAAATAACCACTTCCAATTTCACAGTATCTGTTGCACATTCTAGATCTTTATTTACTCTTTCAATTTCTCACACCAGGGAGGCAATATGATGTTTACACACTTGAGTCTGATTTATTTCACTTATGTGTATGATTTCAAATTGCACCCTCAATTGTTGAGTATTTGCAAGATTTAGCTATTATGAATTCTGCTGCTATAAACATAGGTGCACATTATTCACTGTTGCACAGTGTCATTAATTCTTGATAAAAAAAATTTTGGCTGAAAGATTTCTGTTTTGCATAGTTTAAATATATATTTTTTTACTTTTTTGAGTCTCTGCAAAGTCAGAAGTTAATCTAACTGTAAGTCCTTTTTTTTAATTTTAAAGGTTTCACCTTGGTTTCAATTTTCAGGATCTTTCCTATTTCTTTTGGTTAAAAGACTATTTTCCATTGCATTCCATTTGATTATTCATTAAACATTGGTACATTACATTAATAAGTGTGTGTTTGTGGACTCCCTATTGTGTTTAAATGATCTGTTTGAGTATTTTTCATCAGTACATGATCTCTTATTTTATAATATATTAAATTCAGGCAGTGTGAGTTCTATTGTGTTGGCTATTCTAGATTTTTGACTATATATAACAAACTTCAGTTTGTTAAACATAACAAATAACTTGGGATTTCAACTGAGATCACATTGAGCCTATAGCACAAGGTGGCAAAATGACATTTTGACTACATTACTTCCTTATATCAATGAACAAAAACTCTCAATTCCTTTAGTTTTTCATAAAGATCATATACATATTTTCTTAAATATATATCCAAATGTTTTATTTTCCTAAATCTAATGTACATGATACCATAATTTATTGTAAAATTTCACTTATTTATTATTTGTATAGTTAAAAGTGATTGAATCAGATAGTAACTGTACCTCCAGCAACCAAGACATTTCAGTTATTTTATTATGACATATTTTGGTGTACTTTACATACAAAGAAAGTCATGTGTATTCTTCCCAATATATTTGTTTTCTTTCTTCTTGTCTTTCTTTCTTTTCTTGTCCATCCTATTTGGTTAGCTAGGTTATCAACATAATGTTGAAAAGTACTGTTGAAAGGAAACATTCTTGACTTCTTGATGTTAGTGGGAAAACTAGGTTTTCGTTATTATCTATTATAGTATATTAGTTTTTCTTCTGAAGGATTGTGCGTATTTGAAATGTCTCATATAGAAAACCTTTATTCCTTGTACCGTATTCTCACAGTCAGTAGAGGGCACATTAATTTGACATTGGAATATGTGGGAATTTCTCTCCGAACACCAATACAACTAAGTGTTTTATAATTCAATTTCATTCTGATGCTGTGTATGTAGAGGTGGCATCAGATGCTCAATGTAAAATTCTACAGATTGCTCATACATGAGCCTCCATTAATTCCAACAAACTGGAGAGATGTTATGGAACTTCTGGAAGCCTGCCATCCTTTGTCCAATGCCTCAAAAGACTTAGGGAAACAGTGTACTTGCATTTATTCATTTATTATACAATAACAGAAATCAAGTTTGAAACATACAGGACTTGATATGAGAGGAGAAATACAGATGCTAGACCTTTAGGAACATATGTCCAGACACCCTAAAACTCTCTGAATACTATAGTTCAGAGGTATTAATTGAGATTTCATCACAAAACTATGACACATTATTTACTCAAATTTTAGCTATTTTCTATTACCCAGAAGAAGGAATAAGGTTTACTATTTCAAACTCCTATTTGTGACTTTTCTTATCACTATGGTACTTACATAAGCCCTTCAAAACTCCTCATCAGAGGTTCTGATCACTTGAACAATGCAAAAGGAGTAAAAGTTTTGTCAGAGCTATTATCAAATATCAGACATCAGTTAAAATTGCTCTTCTAAAATCTTTCTTTGCTCAGAGATTCACAGAGTTAAATAGTTCTGTTTTGGCAGCTTACAACAAAAACCAAACTAGGAATTTCCATTATGCATTGCACTATAAACTAACATATAGTATCCTTTGAGACTAACTTGACACTTTATTAAACACTTTACATTCCTTCCATAAGTTTTCATTACTTAATAGATTTATTTGGTGACTGAATGATGCACAGTTTTACTGATGCACCAAATTTACCCACTCACCATTGCACTACAGCTTGGATGCTTCTGTGTTTTGGTACTTATAAAGCTGTGAAAAAAATTATGTTCAGACTGCTTTGTGGAAATGAGTTTTAATTTATTTGTGTAAACACAAAACAGCACAGCTGCAAGAAAATGTGGTTAGAATATGCTTAGTTTTTTAATGAAATAACAAAGTACACTTTGTTTTTTCATTCCCACTAGCAATGGATAACTGTTTTTCTAAGTCTTTACAAGCAATACTGTTGTCACTATTTTATACTTTATCTCTTTTTGTATGTCTATAAAAGTGTATTAGTCAGCTTTTACATCACTGGTAGCAAATATCTGTCACATAAAAATTAAGGGAGAAGTTTATTTCGCTGATAATTTCAGTTTACGACTATATGAATTCACAACTGTAACAGAATGGCATAGCAAAGCTGCTTTTCTCATAGTGATCAGAAAGCAGGGGAGGGAAATGGTTCCTGAGCAGAGGCCAGAACCAGATTCCGCACCCAAGGTCACACCATGGTGACTCACACACCACTTAACAGAGATGTGCTGTACTAATCCTCTGGGCAAATTCCAAGCCAATTACGTTGACAATATGAGTTAACTGTCACAATAGTGTCACAGTGTATTCCTGAAGATATGCAATAATATCATTTTGCCATATGTTGTTTACCATTTTTGAAGTAATCTGTTCAGATCTTTTGCACATTTTTCACCTTTTGCTCAAATGACTTTTTTAAACTGTGAAAGTTGAGAAAACAATACTTCTGTGTGAGAAAGTTACTAAAAAAATTACATTTAGTTTTTTATATCTTGAATAGAAGATTTATGAGTTTGTTAACCCTATTTATTCCAGTGAACAATTTTCACCCTTTTGTATTACATTATCACCTCCTTTAATTTTCTCTGATTTATTTTAAAATCAATGTATTTATTATTTCATTTTGGATTCAAGCTATTTAAATTAATACTCTATCTCTTGACTTATCATGATAAAATAAAAATTACTTAAACAGGAACACTTATTGATTAATATTTTTAAATTATAATCTTTTAAACTTTGACATTTTACTTTAAAAACAAAAATCCTTGAAAGTGCCTTTATATGTACTTCTATCTAACATATTTGAATATTTATATCATGCATGACTTCATTGATAGCCATATCCATAATAATAAATGCACAAGACAGTTATGAAGGAATTATAAAATAGTAACATGGCTATTAAATTCACTGATTTTGGCTCTAGAATCTGTAGATTTCAATAATAGACAGAAGTTTAATATGTGATATTATAAAAATACATAATATTTATCACTCTATTTCTATATTTAATTAAGAATGAACAACAATATTGAACATTTTTTTATATTTATTATAAAGCATTGTAATATTTAAAGCCCAAGTGGCATACTGAATTCTAATACCTCTTGACTAACAATTAGTGTCTATGTCATACACACTTCTATTTTTATGTGTAAAATTCCATAGCACATTTAGCTTCACATGAAACAGTTGAAGAGGAAAAATTGTCAGAAAACAGTATTTCTGGTGTAAAACATCATAGGGCTATGTGCACTCCAAAATAAAAGATAATGCTTCAAAATTTCAAATTTAGTGTACTTTATAACAATACAAATTTATATTACAGTCACAAGAAAAGAGTTAATTTAAGTATATTTGGCATAGGAATTTTCCCCAAGAACTAATAATGGCTTAGTAGTAGGAAACATAGGCTCTTACTTTGAATTCAAAAATTGACTTCATTAATCATTAATACTTTTTGATTGTATGTATATCTTCACTAATATGTGAGACATAAGTCAGAAATGCAGAACAGGCTCTGAAGCAGCAGTAGCCAATTCTACTTTTGAAAATCGCAAAACAGTTTTCCCATCCTAGCCCAGGGAAACTAAATATGCAGAATAAATAATTCACTTGATTAGAATTTATCATTAAAGAGTCTCTAGCAGCGTTTCAACAGGGCTAGCATGAAGGGAATCACAATTTTAGAATACTTCTCACTAGCTGTGCTCTAGTCCTCTAAAAAAGGCAGGAAATAAATATATCCTTTTATGCAATACTATAAAAAGATTACAAAAATCATATCTGTTTGCTAATTCTACCATATATTTTGAAAACCAGTACAGATTAGCATTTGTTCATATCTAAACATTTTTATAACTATGACTGTGAGTGATTAGAAGTGACCGAGAATGAGACAAGTCATAACTAAGTTATTTTTTCATAATGTGGTGAAATTGCAATGTGCAGTGATGTCAACATATGAAGTCTACTTCAGTCAGTGATTTTTCTTTGAAAGTACTAGAATGTAGCTATTGCTTTTTAGTCTCCTAGTGTTAAAAAGTATAGTGTTTTCTTACACAATTATGTGAAACATATTCTTTTTTATGTGTTACACTCAAGATGGTTTATTTGAAGCAAAATCTTTCAGATTTAATGTATATTATATATAATTATATAATGTATATATAAGATACACTATGATGTACTCCCTGACTTTCACTTAGCTATGAAGTTGGTCAGAATCTTAGGTATGGTTTGTTTGTTATGACTGAGGGTAGGAAGTACTCTCAGTCATAAAATACTTCCTTAAATCACATCACTCAAGCATAACTTTTGTGTGCAACAAGTCACTCCTCACTTGTTCCTTTATTTACTCTTCTACGTCTCAAATGAGATATTCCACACAATATAATTTGTCAGAAGGACTTTGCAGACAACAAAATAAATCAGTGCATTTTAGAAGGAACAGTTTTCATTAACTGTTACACTCTTTTCTACATTTTTTGGAAAAATGAAGAATGTAGAACTGAAAAGAAGTAACTTACTGGTCCTGGTTTAAAAAAAAAAAAAAAGGAACAGGATCTAAGATTTAGCTATTATAAATTGTGTGCAATGGTTTTTCCAGCCTACACTTCCCCAACAGTGGAAAAAGAGTTCTGTTTTACCCACAGCCCTGCTAAATTTGTTATTGGTTGATTTCCTGGTTACATCCATTATTCCTGGAGTGAGATAGAATCTCAGTGTTGTTTTAATTTGCATTTTTTGAATGATCAGTAATGTTGAATATTTTTTCATTTATTTTTGTCATTTGTGTTTCTTTCTCTTAGAATTGCATTAGATACCCATTTTTAGATTGACTCTTTGAATTTGGGGGCTTGACTTTTTAACAATCTTATACATTCTAATCTCTGTGGAGATTAATAATAGTAATAATAACTAGGCTTGGAGGTCCCATTTGATCCAGCTATTCCACTTCTGGAAAAAAAAAACAGTAAATATTATACCATATTATATGTGCACTCATGTTTACAGATGCACAATTTCTAATAGCTAAATCATAAGCAAATTAAATGCTCATCAACCACAGAATGTATAAAAAAGACCTGTTATTTTTATAGAATGGAATATGCTCAGCTATGAAGAGAGCTAAACTAGAGGCTTTTATAGGTAAATGGATGCAATTTAAGACCATGCTCATAAATAAAGCAGACTTGCATGTGTAGATATCCTACTGTCTCCCTAGTACAAAATACTGAAAAAGTAAATAATATCCAAAATGCTCAATAGATATTGTGAAAGTGAAAGAGGAAAACACTACTCACAAGGAAACAACTATGATTAGAAAAAGGAAGAAAGAAAGAGGGAAAAAATATGTATATATACATATATGATAGATAATTATATAGCTAATCTCTGTTAGTACAACAAAAAGAACAGATTGTAACATTATTGAATGATCATTTTTTCATACTATTATCTTGTAATTTGAGCAGCTACTTCAAAGATAACATAATTTATAGGTATTAACTATTGTTATTCTCCTTTCCTGTTGCTTTGCAATTCTGTATTATCATTTTTGTTCTTATTTTTGTTTTAAAATAAAAAAGGATAAAGTGAAAAACAAAGGAAAAATTAGAAACAGTAACCAGTAGTTTTGACTGTGAAAGCTCACTACCATTGCGGTAGCCCATTGCAGAAAGTGTGAGTAAATACAATTTCCAATAAATAGTCATTTAATATATAGTTATCTATTTCCCTTACCAAAGTAAAATTGTATTATGAAATCATCTTATTAAAATGTTTTATTATCATCTGTTACATATGCTTAGAAAAGTGTAAAAGCTTAATAATTATTTAATAAATACTTATAATATGAAAGTGTAACTTTTATGTTGTTTTCTAAATGTTTCATTTTCTGCACTGCTTCCTCCTTTCCAATACCTTTAATGCACAAAATCTTCTCTCACATGGTTCCTGGACCTTAGTGGTACTCAGTATCATAGTTTTATCCGAGACTTTGTAAGCAGATAGTTGGTCAATAAGAAAGTTTGTATTTAATTATTAACTTAAATCACAGCAGAGGAACACCACTAACAGGAAAAGTTATACCCGGGAAAATACTTTTCCCAGGGAAGAACTTCTTAGAAGTCAATTGATAGAAAACTAACCTCACTCAGCAAAGAGACTGTGGTTGCTTCTGTCAGGAGGAAGAGTTCCAAGAGAAATTTATGATTGAAGATTTGCTGTTAAAATCGTTTCATCTCAAACTTCTGATAATTTTCTTTGTTTTACATATCAATTAAATATCAATTGCAGTTTTTATTGTTGTCTTTTACATCCTAATTCATAACATTGGCTTGCTTAAAATATTTATTTTTTAATATTTTTCAATTACATTTTCCAAATTTCTATCACTTCTATTGTGTGTACATCTTCCTTAGCTCACCAATACTCAAGAATTTTGGTGACTACATTATTTGAATTTAAATGTTCACATTTTAAAAATATAAATTTAAGGGGCTGGGGATTTAGCTCAGCGGCATAAGCGCTTGCCTTGCAAGCAGGCAGTCGTGAGTTCGATCCCTGGTTCTGATAAAAATGAAAAAGACAGGAAAAAAAAAAAAATATATATATATATATATGTATAAATTTAAGTGCATAAAAAAGAAAATTGAACATTTTTTCAATGACAAATGCAAGACTGTTAAACCTATTCAATCCTCAGCACTATAAACCAGAGATGGTAACCAATATCCAGATTGACAATATTGTATTTTTATGTACAAGGAAGCTAATTTCCCTTTTAGTTGCTAATGATTAAGTTCCAGGAGTATACAATCTCCCAACTTCCACATATTTTAATTTCAAATCTTAAGTATTTCAGTAAATTAATAATGTAAGTGAATCATTGTAAATTAGGCAAATATTTTATTACTGTAATTTTTATCATGGACTATTTTCTTGTCATTTTGTTGTTAATAGCTAATGTACATAGGTTTCTGAATGTGAGAGCAATTTATTTCCAGTTGCTCCAAAAGTCTGTTTAATATATGAAATTCCAATGAGTGTCTCCTGGACCAGCAAACAGTATAAGTTTGGCATTTGTTTTTTATGCAGATTCTCTGGTCTCAATTAAATTTGCTTGGTGAAGAAATTTGTATGTCTCAGTATCATTAAAGTTAGCTTATGGTAATTTACCTTGTTCTTTTATCTAGAATTCATAATCTTGTTTCTATTTTCCTTCACTTATATGTTGATTTGTGCATATTAGGTAAAAGAATTACCTCTCCTAATCTTTGGAGACTGATGTCTTCTAAGATATATTCCTCTTTGTCAGGATAGCCAGAAATTCTATGTACTTTTAAATTATTTATGCAATCCAACTTGCTATCTTTTACTTAATCATCAAAAAACTTGAATGTGAAAATGTAATATTTCCTTGAGAGGAATGGAAAGAATCCAATCTTTTGAGGTGTGGCTGGACAGTATAGGATTTGGAATGTGTGTTGTTATTTTTTTTTTTCTTGTAAACTAGAAGACAGCCAAAATTTGTCTCTTTCACATTCTAGATTTCAATAATAAACCTATATTTATTATCTTGATCAAACTCTTTACTTTGAACTTGGGTAGGTAACTGAATTTTTGGAATTTGAGAATTCACTATTTTGTTTTCTATAGTCTAGGTGACTCAGAGGTTTCCACTGACTTCTAAAGCTCTTTGATTTTGAAACTAGTCTTTGAGTACAGACTATAAAATTTGGGAAATTCTATGTATGCAGAGACTACTCCTGTGAGATCGGTATTACTGTAAGAGCAAGTCAGGGAAAGAAGTGTGGATTATGCACTCATTTGTTCAATTAAACATGAAGAATACTCACACATTTCTAGAAATAGACCAGTTGGATTAGTATAGACATCACAATTGGGACTTGGGGAACTCTTTTCCCTCCACCGAGCAGAATTTGTGCAACACTCTACAGCCAAGCCCATCCTTTATCCATTGTCCTAAAGGAAAAACAAATTTAAAAAGACTGAGGAAATATTTAAAGCTTCAGGCCAGAGGACAAAATAGCAAGTGAAATAAAGGAAAAATCTATGATACTATCAATGTAATCAAATTATAAATAGCTTCTCATATAAATACAGAAATAACAGCCTTAGTAAAGGAGTTGCTTAGCATAGCTCGAGAAGAAATAGTTTAAAGGTAACAGGAGCATACTGATTGAAACCTTGAATGGACAATGTAGAAAACAAACAGAATCTATGAAACAAATTCAGACATATCCAAGAAACAAAAAATTCTATGTAAAGATGGCAAATTTAATTGAAGCGAGGATAGAATTTTGGACCTTGAGGACAGGATCTCAGTTAGCGATCATGAAAGGATACAACGACTGAAAATAATAAAGCATAATGAAATGACAATTTATTTGCTTTAAGTTGATGTCAAGGGAAACAATATATTAATAGACATTGGGGGTCAGGACTTAGCTCAGTGACAAAAATGCCTGACTATCAAGTACAAGGTGTTGCATTCAATTAACAGCACCAAAAAAAAAAAAAAAAGTTAAATGAAAAATTAATAGGCAACAATGAAGATGCAGGGGTCATTGTAACTGGCATCAATAAACTATTCAAGAATAGCAGAAAGTTTCCCAAACATGTGGAAAAAAATCTGATTCACTGAGAAGTGAGCCATATAGAATGCCAAACAGTCACAACCAACATAAATGTACATATAATTATTAAGATCCCAGACATAGAGCATAAAACCAGAATACTAAAAGCTATTAGAGAAAAAATAGAACTCACCTATCAAGGAAAGCCCAGTAGAATTATAGCAGACTTCTCAGCACAAACCTTCAAATCAAGACAAGCTTGGAGTGAAGTATTTCATGCCTGAAAGAAAAAAAAATTAACACAGATTGATGCACACAGCAAAACTTTCTTTCAAGTTTAATGGAGGAACAAAATACTTCCATGCCAAAGAAAAACTGAATTAATTCATGTCCACCAAATCAAACATAGAAGAGTACTGAAAGACCTATCAGATAGAAACAAAAATAATCACAATTTCCAGAACAACAAAAGAAATCACCAGGAAAGGCAAGCAATTAAACTGGGGGGAAGAGCAGAAAACCAATGACAGGAACATAACATGACAAAGTTGAACCAGTACATATCAGTTATATCCATCAACAAAAAAGGCCTCAATTCACCTATTAAGATGAATAAAGAAACAGGATCCCATAAAAAGCTGTATGCAAGAAACAGATCTGACTCAGAAGGAAACTCATAGACAAAAATCAAAGGATGCAATTAAAAGTATTCCATGAAATGGAAACCCAGATAAAAGAAGGGATAGCTATTATCTTTGTGAACTTCAAACCTAAAACGATTAAAAGAGATAAAGAAGGTCACTACATATTTGTGAGTGGAAAATTTCAAAAAGAAAAGCTAACAGTTATAAATGTATATGCACCAAATAAAGGAATGCTCAACTATATAAGACAAATACTAATGGAGTTGAAAATCAAAAGACACAAGATCACAGTTGTAACAGGTGACCTTAATACTCCATTGTCACAAAGAGGTAAATCAAATAGACAAAAAGTAAGCAAACAAATAACAAAATTGAATCATAACTGTGAGCAAATGGACTTAGTAGATGTGTACAGAGTCTTCCACCCAACCAAATCAGATTGTGCATTCTTCTCAACTGTGTATGGGATTGTCACCAAAATAGAACCAAAAAATATTCTTAAGTAAATGCAAGGGGAATGAAATTGCCTTATGCATTTTATTTGACCATAATGCCCTGAAATTAGAAATTAAAGGCAAAGAAATTGCAAAACATGCATAAATACATAAATTAAATAAAACCTTCTGAACAAGCAGTGGGCTACAGGTGAAATTAAAGAAGAAATTAAGCAATATCTACAATTTAATGAAAATGGAGAAAGAACATACTGAAACTTGTGGGTTGCAATGAAAGCAGTACTAAGAAGGAAACATATAGCAATACGTTTTCATATCAAGAAAATGTAATGAATACAAATAGACAACTTAATGCTATATCTCAACCTTTTAGAAAAAGAAGAGCAAGTCAAACTCAAAGCTCATAGAAGAGAGGAAATTATAAAGATCAGAACATAAATTAATGCTAAAAATAATACAAACAAGTAAAGATTCAAAGATTGGTATTTTGAGAGAATAACAAAATTAATAAACCTCTAGTCAACCTTATCAAGAAAAAGACACACAAAAAAAACTGAAACTCATGCAATAAGGACTGAAAAAAGAGAAATTACTACAGATCCCAAGGAAATTGAAAGATGATGAATACCCACTTTGATAATCTCTACTAACACAGGGTGGAAAACACAGGGAAAATGGACAGATTTCTAGAAATATATGAACTACTAACGCTCAATGAAGAAGATATTACACTTTTGAATCACCCAATAGCAGCTATTGAAATTGAAAATGTAATTAAAATCTTACCAACAAAGAAAAACCCAAATCCTAATGAATATAGCTGAATTCTATGAAAAATTTAGAGAACATTTGATGACAATGCCTAAACTCTTCAATGTAATTGAAAGGGAAGCAATCCTGGCTAACTCATTACTGGAGACAAGTATTACTGAACCAAAAACTAGAGAAAGACCCAACCAAAAAGAACTATAGGCCAGTCTCCATAATTAACACTGATGCAAAGATTCTCAATAAAATACTGGCAAATAGAATGCAGCAAATCATCAAGAATATTATACATAATGACCAATTGGCATTTATTTCAGGAATGCAATTATGGTTTAACATACACAAATCAATAAATGTAATACAACACATCTACAGAACCAAGAACAAAAACCACACAATCATATCAATAAATACAGAAAAGGTTTTTGATAAAGTTCAACATTAGTTCATGGTTAAAAACCTAGAGAATCTTGGAGTAGGTGGTATCTACTTAAGTCTGATAAAGGATATCTATGATCACCCAACAGGCAACATTATTCTAAATGGACAAAAACTGGAAATTTTCACTCTAAAATTAGTAATAAATAAGGATGTCCACTATCACCATTCCTATTCAATATAGTTCTGGAAATATTAGGTAGAATAATCAGACAAGAGAGAGAGAAGCAAACGAAATAAAGGCAGGAAAGGAAGAAGTTAAATTATCACTGTTTGCAGATAACAGGATACACTACACAGAAGACCCAAAGAACTCTATTACAAGAGTACTAAAAGTAATAAACAAAGTCAGCAGTTAACTGGATACAAAGTCAAAACTCAAAAATCAATAGCATTCCTGTTATAAACAAAAATTTCAATGAGAAATATTGCCTTTCACAATATTTTCTAAAAAAAGAAATACTTATAAATCAACCTAATCAAAAATGTAAAAAAAAAGTATATATTGAAAGTTTTGTTAGTCTTAAAAAGGAGATTAGAAAATAGAAGAATATTCCTTGTTCTTGATAAGAAAGAACCAACATTGTGAAAATGACTATACTCTCAACCCTCTTATACAGATTTAATACAATTCCTATCAAAATATCAATAACATACTAATATACTAACATACAGATCTGGAAAGTCATTTGGAAACAGAACAAACCTAGAATAATCAAAGCAATTATCGGCAACAAAAGTAAGGCAGTCAATTCCTGACTTGAAACTATACTACAAAGCCACAGTGATAGAATAAACATGATATTGGCAAAGAAATAGACTAAGGATCAATGGAAAAGATTAGAAGAAGCAAACACAATTACAAAGACACTAAGCCACCTGATATCTGACAAAGGGGCTAAACATGTTCATTGGAAGAAGTATAGCCTCATTAATAAATGGTGCTGGAAAAACTGGTTTTGCAAATGCAGAATACTGAAACTAGACTCATGTCTACCACCATGCACCAAACTAATGTCAAAATGGATCAAAGGTTTCTATATTAAAACAGAAACACTAAATCTACCAGAAGAAAAGGTAGGTAGAAATCTTGGAGACACAGGGATAGGCAAACTGCATGGGAAATACTTCAAAGTATCAACATCTGGTATCTCATCTTAAAAAAAGTTCTTGCACTTCAAAAGAAATCACTAACAAAGTAAAAAGCAAATCCAAAGAATGGGAAAGGATTTTAACCAGCAATCCCTTAAAGGACTATATCCAGAACATGTAAAATTTGAAAAACATCAAGTCCCTCAAATTCAAAGACCCTGTCCAAAAATGGACATTTGAGATGAACAAACATGTCTTTGATGAAGATATACAATGCAAATAGTGATCATTTGAGAAATGGAAATTTAAAAAGCATTGAGATTTCATCTCACTCCGGAAAGAGTAGCTGCTACCAAGAAATCAACTGGTAGCAAGTGTTGGCAAGGCTTTGGGGAAAAAGGAACACTTCTTCACAGTCGGTGTAATGCAGACTGGTGCAACAACTATGGAAATCAATATGGAGATTTCTCAAAAACTAGAATTGGAAGTCCTATTCAATCCAACTGTCACCCTCCTGTGTTTTTTTTTCCCAGAAAAATTGAAAATGTGCTGTCACAAAGATATATGTGCAATGATATTTATAGCAGCACAATTTGTAGAACTACTTTATTAGTATTAGTAGTAGTAGTAGTATTTGGTACTGAGGATTGAACTCATGACCTTGCACTTGTCAGGCAGGCATTTATACCACTGAGCTAAATCCCCAGCCAACAGCACAATTTGTAATAGCTAAATCTTGGAAATAACCAATGTGCTCATCAACTGCAGAGTGGATGAAAACTACGTGGTATTTTTATGCAAAGGAATATTACTTAGCCTTAAAAAGGGATGATCTTGAGGCTTTTATAGGTAAATGGAGACAATTTGAGACTATTCTCACAAGTGAAATAAATGACTCATATTTGTAAATATCACATTGTCTCTCTAGTGTAAAAAATAAAGAAAGTGAAGGAGTATAACATCCAAAATGTGTAATACATATTGTAAAAATGAAATGGAAAGTGCTATAATTGATATAGCTATATGTATAAGTGTGTAATCATACTACTAAGGTAATAGTGTGTAAGCTAAGTGTGTAATCATACTACTAAGTTTTTGTTGGATTATCAAACAGAATGATTTGCACTGCCATTACTTGGCCGTCCACTTTTTATTCTTTGATTTTGTAACTTGATCAACTACTCCTAAGATGACAATATGTAATTTGTCAACTAATGGTATCTTTGTGTTGTTTTTAGAATTCTAAATTATTTCTACTTTTTTTCTGTTTTTCTTTTTTCTTTAAGTAAAAACAGAAGCACTTTAATACAATTCCATTTTTTAATTTTTTCTATTATTTCATATACAATTGGAATTCTGTTCAACAATCTTTGCCTACACCTATGATTTTAACCATTTGAGCTATTGCGTCCCCCAGTAAGTTCCTTGTTTCTGCTTTAATGAATATTTGATCCATTTTGATTTTAGTTTAATGCATGAGAGTTACTGGTTTGACTTCAATCTTCTGCAAATATATTGCTAATTTTCTCTTATTTTCTCAAGTACTTTGAAGTTCCTCATTAGATTTTAGAGTTCATTCTGCTTTAATAAGGTAAGAATTAATTGTAATGTACTTTGCCTGTTAAGACTGCATTTTTTGTGACCCAGAGATTCTATTGTATTGGATGGGTAATGTCGTCTACCACCAGAAGTATTTAGTTTCATCCTTGATATCTTCTCTGACCAATTAGAGTCCAATTATTTTGTTGAATTTCCAAATGCTTCTAAGTTCTCTGTAGTTTTCTGAGGTTGATTTCTATTTTTATCACATAATGGTTTGACAGTAAACATGGGGTGATTTTAATTCTTTTATATTTACTTAAGCAGGCATGACATCTAGCATGTGATCTATTTTGAAGAACATTCTGTGTGCTGCATAGAAAAATATATTCTCTATAAATATCTACTATATTCATATAACCAAATGTGTAACTCACCTCCAATATTTCTTTATCAATATTTTATTCAGTTTAATTATTTTCTTAAAAATTTGGCATATTGAGATCATCCAGTATACATTTTTTTAGTTTTCTGATCTTTAATATCTAATAGTTTTCATTTTATGATGATAAGTTCACCAATATTCAGTGCATATGAATTTACCAGTTTTCTATCTTTTTGTATTTGGATTATTCCTTTAAATACTATATGGTGACAACTTTTGCCTTTTTTGATCAGATTTACCTTAAAATTTATTTTATCTGTGATAAAAAGTGCTGATATTACTTGATTTTGAGTCTTGGTATATGAAATATTATTTTCCATATCATTCTTTATGGAATTGGTAAAACTATTGGCAATGAAAATTATTTGTTATATATATATATATATATCAATCACTGTTTCCTGATGTAACATTAACTGATAAACCTGCCATTAAATTAGTTATAAAAATGTTTTAAAGGCATGTAATTTAAAATATATTTATTTTTCCATTTTTAATTATATAAATAAAAATCAATTTTAGTAATGGACTATAGAATAAAGCTACTAAAACTTGAAACTAACCTTACTGTCATTCAGTTACACGAAGACACTAGGTAGTGTATTCATATGAAACAGTTAAACAGTATGGAGGGCCAGGAGTTTAGCTCAGTGGTGTAAGTGACTGCATGGCAAATGTGAGATCTTGAGTTCAATCCCTAGTACTAAAGAAACAAAACAGTTATGAAGAAAGTAGCAAAATCATTAAATGTTGAGGATGGGAGTAAGAATAAGGCTGGGAATATATATATATATATATATATATATATATATATATATATATATGTGTGTGTGTGTGTGTGTATGTATATATATATACATGAAGTAATATATACATAGAGTAAATATAAATATAAAAGTAATGTAGAGTACAAGCTTTTATCCAGTTTTGCAAAATTTCCTCAATTATTAATGTTGTCTTGAAATTAATATTTATTGACATTAAAGACCAGATGCATAAGATGAATTTTAAGTTTTATGTTCCACTTTTATTTAGCACATATTTATTTAGTGCCTGATATTCTCAAGACTCTATGTTGCTAGTTAGAGATGCAGGATAACCAAACTACAGTCTTGAAGGTCTAACAATATGTCATAGGAGAATCAAATATGCCTACTATATGGATAAACATGAATGTCAGATTAAGAAATTAACTGACATGAGATCCAAGACTTACCAAACAATATTTGTTTTTTGTTTTCCTCTTTGACATTTTGTCTATAATTTCTTAATTCAGATTTAAATTTCATCTTCACTTCTATGACAGAATGCTAGACTTTTTGAAGTGTGAAAAAATTGGAATACATCAAAATTTCATTCTTTAAAATAGTATGGTTTTTCTTCTGACTCTTAATGTTATAAATCTTAAATACCAATCGTTTAAATTCCTAGGGTTACCTCCTCAAGAAATCCAACTTTGACTTTTCTAACAATCAAATACCATTAACATTGAATCTCATGAACTTCATAGTAATTTCAAGCTGTGTGTGGTTATTCATAAGTACTTTTGTTCTCTCACAGACATCTGTTCAAGAGCAAGCACACAGGTGGGCTTTGTGTTACATGACTGTAATCTTGGCACTCTGAAGGACAAGACAGGAGCACTGCCAGCAGCGTAAGGCCAGTACATGCTACATAGTGAGTTCAAAGTGAGCCTGAAATACATGTGCAGAACCTGTCTAAAATGTAAACAAATAAATAGTAATTTTAAAAGAACAAAAGCATTGAACTTTAAATAAAATAAGCATGGACACATAATATTCTATTTTATATGGATGAGTATTAAATTAATTTCTGTGACAGAATAACTAACAACATTTTAATGCCTAAATGAAGTGAACCAGTGTGGTTCTGAGTGTGCAAGGCCCACAGTACAAATACAGAGCTGAGGGGGAAGTTGGAGAAGCCTATTGCAGTAGTTTTCTGGATAAGAACTCAGCTGTACTCCCAATTAGAAGAGCTCAGGTCCATACTTGCCCTGAGTACCCCTCAATTCCGTTCAGAGCTCTAGTCCTTACCTTGAATGTCACTTCCTGCCTTCAGTGAATATCTTTCAAATTGCAGTCACAGGTCCTTCATCCTGTTGACATAGACTTTGTAACTTCCACCACTGACTATTGGGCCTTTCCAGTGCACATCCTTGACACAGACTTGCATGAGATATTTCCATGGGCTCCAGGTCAAGAGGTGGACTTGTGGAGGACATTGTCATGGGCTTTAGTTCTTCAACTGGAGTCATAAAGACACTACTGTGGGAGGCAGAGCAAAGATGGTGGATAAGTAACAGCTTGCTACAGAGGCTCCCTGAGGTAGTCAACTTAGAATACAACATAACATAGCATGCCAAATGGAGGGAAATGACTTCTCTCATCCCAAGAAGAAACTAAGGAGAGAAGAACCAATCAAACATACAATCCCAGTGCTATTATTGGAACAGCTAAAGATTCAGTGTTCCCGCCACAGGGGGCAACCTGCCAAGCCATTCGAGGTCCCGCTGCTTTACTCACTAGGGGTACAGTCGCACTGAGGTAAGGGGTCGGCCAACTGAATAGGAGTTGAGCTGGCACAGAACCTGCATCAACCCGTGGTGAGTGATAAGAGTGGAGCCATTAAAAAGAAAGGGAGCTCCTGTGGACTACATTGTAGGCTGGGGCAGAACTGGTAAGTACAAAGAGCAGCAGTGACTTCAGTCAGTTGTTCCCTTCCCAAATGGGATTGGTGGAGTGAGCTAGGTCTGGGTCACGTGACTTTGCTGAGACCCAATAGGTTTTCTGAAATCAATTCCCTATGGCAGCAGCACACACTAATGCAGTGAAGCCTCCAAAGATTGACTGACCTGGACGGGAGGCAGTGCACAGTAATACAGTGCAGGCCTTAGCAGCTTGACCAATTCAGAGGGGAGGGACCAGTATATGCTGCCCCTGTTTGTAACTCACTAGCACACTGCAGTGGGAAGGGTCACCTAGGTGGCATGCTTCAGGAGAATTGTAACCAACAAAGAAAGAAACTGGGGCCTCTTGAAGAAACAAAAAAAAAAAAAAAAAAAAAAAAAAAAAAGGAAAAGGAAGCAACAACAAAAAGTCCCCAGGTCCAAAACCTGATAACATTGACCCAGGAAAGGTAAATATAAAGGAGAATGAGAATAGCAAACATGCAATATCAGACACGGCACCAATGGACATAAAGACATATCTTCGGTACCTCATAGACGAGTTCAAAAGTGAAATACATAGCCAAGTAAAGCAAGATATAAGATTAATAAAAGATATTTTATTCTGTCCCAGCTTGTCAGCTTACATTAGATTTGAGGGCACAGACAGCTATCTCAAAAACATCAGGATATAGCACAATAATCCTCTTTAATTTACTATTATCTTAATCTGGAGCCCTGTATAACTTATACTGTTTATCATGAATGATCTTAGTTAAATCTGGTTTGTTTGATTGCTGTTTGGCATTGGCAGGTTTTATTCAAAACTGATATGATTGATAGTATCAAGTCTGAGAGCATAGGCAACTACACAGAAGATTACAAGACTGTACAATACACATTCTGGTTTGATAACTGCCTGTTTTTGAAGTTTTGTACTATATACAAAGTTATGTTTTTATTAATACTGTTATGTACTGATATGTTTAATTATACTATGTCTGATGATATAGCCAATTCTATTGAAGATAACAAGAGACAACACATGAACTATGGTGGAACTCCTTGTAAAAAGGTCTTTGTTTTCTCTTGCTCTGTTTTGTTTCTCCCTCTGATATAGAAAGGATGGAAATACATGTTAAGACTCATACATGTATAGAATCTATAAACAGTTTGTGAGAACTGATCTTATGACAGATGATGAAATGAACAGATACTTTGAAGAAAAAGAGACACTAAAATACCCAGTGCTGATCATGGAATGTCATAATGTGAAACCCAGCAATAGCATTATTCTTTGTTCAGAGTGATATTAGACTACTTGGATTGGTTCAACCTCAACATAATTGAAGATATAGATGACTGCATGTATGTTTAAGTGTATAGGATTGATAACTATATTTTTAAGTTTTTGTTGGATAGTTGAACAGAACTGGTTGCAGTCTCCCTGTTTGAATCACCACTTTATATGCTCCACTTAAGTATCTTGAATAACTATCTGTAAAATGACAATCTGTAATCATCAACTAGTGATTTCTCTCTGTATATTTTTTCTTTGAAAGTATGTATTATTTCTACCCATTTTCTGTTTTGTTTAATTTCTCCTTAAATAAAAATTTTAAAAAGACACTACAGTACCCAGTGCTGATCCTGGAATGTCATGATGTGAAATCCAGCAATAATATTATTCTTTGTTCAGAATGACTTTAGCCTGCTTTAGTTTGTTAATCTCAAAATAAATGAAGATATGGATAACTACATGTATGTTTAAGTGTATAGGATTGAAAATCATATTGCTAAGTTTTTGTTGGACAGTTAAACAGAACTGTTTGCAGTCTTGCTGTTTGAATTCCCACTTTATATGTTGTACTATTGCATCTTAAGCAACTATTTGTAAAAGGACAGTATGTAAACATTAACTAGTGACTTCTTACTGTTTATATTTTGTCTGATCATATATATTATTTCTACACATTTTCTGTTTTGTTTAGTCTTTCTTTAAATAGAAATTTTAAAAAGACAATACTGTGGCACTCAGCATCTCAGATGGATTCTTTGGATCTCTAGTACATAGAGAGATCTCCTGAACTGTTCTGCATTTGCCTTTTGGAGTAAGTATTATAAAATAATCCTATAAATTATGTGTCCTGTATTAATCCATTACCTTGTAAATCTTTACTACACTTCTTTTATTCAAAAATATATGGTACCAAGCCAGGCATGGTGGTGCACTCCTCAAATTCCAGCACTTGGGAAACGGAGGCAGGTGGATTATGGCAATTTAAAGACAAGCTTGAGCTACACAATGAGCCCAAGGACAGCCTAAACCACATAGAGAGACCCTGCTTCAAAAAAATTATATGCTACCACACTTGAAATAGAATGTTTCAGAAAATAAGAAAGAAAAGTATTTGTTCTCACAAAAGTTATAAGAAATACTTCCTTCATTGCCTAGTATAACACGTGTGTGTGAATCTGTAGTCTACACTTCAGGATACCATGTGCAGATACATAAATTTAAAACTGATATGGATACCTGATAACCATTCTTTAAACCTGCAATAAGCAAGTGTTAATTTCCTAAAAAAAAAAAAACTGTGATTCCTCTTATTAAACAATTTCTGCATGTCAAAATAATTTCCAGTATAGTGAACCCACAAACTGGGAAAAATATCTTAGTGAACTGCCTCTCAGACAAAGGACTTCTGTCTAAAACATATAAAGAATTAAAAAAAAAATCAGACCCCCAAAATTCAAAGACCCAATCCAAATGTGGGCATCTGAGATGAACATACAATTCTCAGATGAAGAAATACAAATAGCAAATACATACATGAAAAAATGTTCATCACCATTAGTCATTAGAGAAATGGAAATTAAAACCATGCTGAGATTTCATCTCACTCCTGAAAGAATGGCCAAGATCAAGAAAACCACCAACAACAAATGCTGGAGAGGCTGTGAGGGAAAAAACTCGCCTGCGTTGTTGGTGGAGTGTAGACTGGTGCAATCACTGTGGAGGTCAGTCTGGAGATTTCTCAGAAAGCTGGGATTGGAAGCCCCATTTGAGCCAGCTGTTCCACTTCTAGGCATATCCCCAGAAGAACTTAAATCATCATACCACAGTGATATATGAGCACCCGTGTTTAAAGCAGCACAGTTTTTAATAGCCAGATCTTGTAAACAACCTGTGTCCACCAACTGAGGAATGGGTTAAAAAAAGTTGTGGTATTTTTATACACTCAGCTGAGTACTACTCAGCAATAAAGAATGATCACATTGAGATATTTATTTATATATAAATGGGCGCAGCTTGAGGCCATACTCATAAGTGAAATAAATCAAACTCACATGTATAAATACCGAATAGTTTCCCTTGTGTAAGAAATAATAAGAATACATAAAAATATGTGGTAATCATGATTCCCAATCATATTGGTTTGAAGCTATATAATGTTTTCACTCATTAATTGGAATGATTTTAATCTGGGTTGTTCCATTTTATTATCTGTGTTAGTATGAATAGGTATTTTGAAGAAAATAAGACATCATAACAGCTAGTGCTGATTTAATATCATCTTGTTTTGAAGTCCCACCAAGCTGTTGTTTGCCTGTTTCCATTGGTTTTAACATGCTGTATCTTATTATATTTTACTATATGCGATAGTATAATCAAAAATTTTTATAGGCAAAGAGCTAATATAGAAACCATTGTTCGTTTTCTGTTAGATGGTTCTAAATACCTTGTAATTCTTTCATTCTCTTGATGGCTTCACACTGTCTTGATATGTTTGATGCTATAGTATATGATGCTATACTCAAATAATTCAAGGAAAGAGACACTATGGTGACTACTACTATATCAGGTTATCTGGGGGTAAGACACTATGATGCTTAAGTTGTTCGGTTCTTACCTGTGTTTTGCTGTTACTATATCCTCTTTTATCTCACCCCCCCCCCTTTTTTTGTCTTTTTCCTTTTTATCAGTACCGGGGATCGAACTTATGACTGCCTGCTTGCAAGGCAGGCAACTTATGCCACTTGAGCTAAACCCCCAGCCCCAATCCCTCCCGTTTTTACAATTAATTTGTTTTTTATTTATTTATTTTTTTTTTTTTACTTAACAGAAAACTAAATTTAAAAATAGTGGGATATACTAGTAACATTTTTTGTTTTCCTATTAACCTGATTTGAACCCCAGTATTGCTCTCCCCATCTTGTTCTGTCTGATTTTACTATATTCTGTTTTGTTTGATAGTATCAAGTTTGAGGGTATAGGCAACCACTTTGAAGGCAATAAGATTTACTAGATGCCCATTATGGTTTGAATATTATCTTCTTTTGAAGTCCTGTAAGGTCTCCAGTGTAGGTTTTATTGTGTCTCATTCTGTACTGTTTTGTTCAATTCTATTATACTTGAAGATATAGGCAACTCTTTTTAAGATAGCAAGAGGCATAATGGTAACTATTTTTGATCACCTGGTATTCCGTTTTTGCATCATGTACTACGTCTATCCTTCTGGGCTAACTGACTCTGTTTTGCTTTGTCACATATGGTTTTTTCTTTTTTTTTTCTATTCAAAAAGTAAATTATAAGAACTGTGGGAGTAATAAAACCAAAAAAGCATAATTGTTATTGTAAAAAAGAGAGGAAAAGAAAATGGTACTGCATGTATATTTAAGTGTGTAGGATAAAAAATCATATTACTGACTTTTGTTGGATCATTGAATGGAACTGTGCAATCTCACTGTATGTATGTCCACTTTCTATGCTTTAATTTTGTAATTTGCATAACTGTTTCTATGATGACAATATGTAATCTATTAACTAGTGATTTCTTATTGTATATTTTTTCTTGAAATTCTGTATTACTTGTACCCTTTTACTGATTTTTCCCCCTTTAAAAAAAGTGTGATAAGAGCACTTTACTTGAAATCTTTTAAATTAAAATTTAGATGAACAGTACCATAATGTTAGCTTTAAACAGAATACTTTATAACAAATACTTTACACAAGTTTCCTCAGTGTTATGTAATTTGCTTTGAAGTAACAAATGTGTAGGATTATAACTGTTGAGTAGGAGGTGTCTTTTGACATATTTAGATTTATCTGACAGTCAAGACCTAAAAATCATCAAATGGTAACAAATACATTTAATTCTTTCTCCTCTCTCTCTCTCTCTCTCTCTCTCTCTCTCTCTCTCTCTGTCTCTGTCTCTCTCTCTGTCTCTCTCTTTTCTCTCTCTCTTTAGTGTGATAAAAATATAATTTAGGTTAAGATATTTTAAATAATTATTACTTTAGGGTGCAATTTGTTATTAATTCCCCTCAAATCATTTTATTTTCACTGAGTTCATATGTATTCTATCATTCCTAGTACATTCTAAAGCAGTTTTATGATATCTCATCTTGTAAATTGTGCTTGCATGGTTGGCTTGATTGGCTGAATAAAATAAAAATATTTCCTTTTCATGCTCATTTTTTACTTTGATGAAGAGCCAGAAGACACATGAACAGGTCCTATAAATAAGATAATTGAAGGCACACTCTACTCATTTTATAGCCTGCTTTTTCTCTGGATGGCATTTGGATGCAGCATTCACTGTGTGTGTGTGTGTGTGTGTGTGTGTGTGTGTGTGTGTGTGTGTGTATTTGTGTGTGAGAGAGAGAGAGTTTTATTACAGTTTTGAAATGCACACAAATAATGGACTTCCAGAATAATCAGAAAATGAAAGAACAATGGTTAAATATGATTTAATCAAATAAGTATACTCTAAATTTTTGTCATTTACTGTAATATAGATTTTTAATTTTACCATTCACTATGTATTTCATTCACCTCCTGCAGAGTTGTTAGGAGTAATAAAAGAACTAGCAGAGGTAGAGTACTTAGCTAGAAAAGTTGGAGCTATTTAAAGAATTGTGTAGAAAGCTAGGATAATATTAGACTGTAAGTGATGGAGCTTGGAAAATGAGTTGTATTGCATGTATACTGCAAAAATTTTAAATCTTTTCCCTAAGAAACTGTATTGTACATGTGTCTTTATGTCTCTGCTTACTGAGAGCTGTAAAATATAATAGTAATTCTCATCTAATAATATTAAAGCAATTTGTTCATTTTTAGAAATATTTACTCCTGATTTCTCTTCTTTTCTTTCTCCTTCCTTTCTTCTTTTAAAGTATACTGTCAGTGAAAAATGTTCTTTCATACGAAACAGAAGTTTACAGGTGTTTCACAAGCATTACAAAAACCTTGAAGTACTATACATTAGTATAAGGAAATGAGGAAAACATTTTTATTAGTTTGTGGGTTGTTTAAATGGCTATTTTTTTTGGTAGTTCCTGGTGTATTATTTGGAAAAATCAAAGGCTTATAGAAAACCACCACATCCCCACTGGTCGCTAAGTGAATGGATCTCTTCTGAAATGAACAAGAAAATTAGTCTCAGCAGAGTCAACTTATAGACACTAGTTAGGAGGGAAAAGAGATAAGAAAAGGAAATACTTAAAATATCTGAAAGTTCAGGAATTGGTCATTTATCTGCAGATTTCATTTGCAGATATTATTCTTATTCTGTGCAGCAGAATTTAATGAAAATATTGAGTACTAATTGTGTTAGTGATAAATGAAAGAATGAAATCATTTAACATGTCTGGGTTTCTGGAGATTCATTTGTTCAACTTCCATATTACAAAACAGATTTTAAATTCAGTAAGAGCAATATTTTAGTAACAGAATAACCACTAATTATGTCTGAGGCATTTAGACAATTGTGTTAATTTCTAAGCTTTAATGTAGCAACAGTAAAAGAAATATATTTAAAGCTAAATTTTAGAAGCATAAATAAATAAATGAGGCATTATGTGATGGGTAGGGTTAATTCAGTTTCTGGAACACAGTACATAGGGAATATTCTAGATTACTATTATGAGACATAGGAATTTCTTTCAAAATATTCTCTATGTGAGCAATAATTGTTTTATTTAAATAGAGACTATACTAGTTTCAAAAGTAAGAACTTTGCTTTTAAAATCTTGTCATTGCATGACGATATATCTTTAATGACTGATATATAACTGATGCAACTCTGGCTGAGTAATGTTAAGTAAGTGAAAGTCAGGATTCCTTCATTTTTTATTAATTCACTCCTGAGATAATTATTTTTTCCTCCTCTCAAAATTGAAAATCCCTTAAGGTTTTTACAGCCTTCATCAGGAAAAGCGAGCCTAGGAAACTAGCTGGAATTACTGGATACATGAGTCATTGGGAAACACACATCAGGAGATAATAGCCAATCACTAATCATCTGGAAAAAAGTGAAAATACAAAACATTACTATTGCAGTGTATGAAAGTACTTTTAGCTCAATTAGATTATGCAGGTATTTTGTCTTTTATAATTATCATAGGTTTCAATGAGGAGAATCACACTTTTGTCTTTAGAGAACCATATTCCCCAGTCTACGAAATGAGTAGCCAAAGTGAGAGATAGTTTGTAAGGAGTGTCTTTGCTCTTGTTTAAACTACTCTTCTAGAACCATCATTGGAAAACTACCTACTTATTCTTTGCGGTGCATCTTTAATTTCAGCTTTTACATAGGCTCTGTGCAACAGTCAGATATCAGGTTTAATCTTGCTTTCTTCCAGATATATGCATTCTGGAAAATTTCTGAATTTAGAAAAAATAAGAATATATTCAAATGCATTTATAAAGGATGATTGTGTTTTTTTAATAATCTTATAAAACAATTGTACAGTCAGATATTTCCACTGAGTTGAAAAGAAAAAAGTATTTCAGAAGTTTGCAATGAATCACCCTTAGTAATAGAACAACCAATTTCATTTTTCACAGTTCTTTCTAGCTGTGTAACTAAAATTGCCTTGTGTAAATTAGTATGAGTTTTTGTGGGGAGAAGAACAGCTTGAGGTTGTAGCAAATCTCTAACACTTATGTTTTATCAACAATATGCTTTCCTGTTTTGTGATCACAATTTTTTTCTCTGTCTCTTTCTGAATGAGAAGTCCTGTTGTTTTATTCCCCCACAGATAGCAAATGTTGTGTCCCTGTAGGCTCCATTATTCAACATACTGACACACACTTGATTTTGTTCCCTTGATGCTGATTTAGATTGAAATGAGTTTACTGAATTATTTTTCCAGGTTTAGCAAGATAATGTGTTTACCATTTTAACATAACAGTATAATTAACATGTATTTAAAATACTTAGCAACATGAGAAATTTTTTCAGATTATATATACATATGTATCACAACATGTTTATATTAAATGAAACTTCAACATCATTTTATTTTTAGTAACTAGTGTTTTCTGATCAGAGTTTTAACTAAATTTTTTCAAGTATATACTAGTACATAGTGCAGATGTTCTCATTTTTAAATGTTTTACTATGTAATGGCAAATTTTAATTTTTTTAAATACATTTTGCTGGGCACAGGGATTACTTTTATCATAGGGAGTTTGTACATGAAAGGCATATTGGCAGTCTCAAGAGACATTCTAAATGTAAGTTAATACATTTAAAAATTTTAAACATAAAAAATGTTATTAATATATTTTGCTTAAATATTTATACAATTTGTAAAAGAACATGTTACTATTGTGAATACATCTTTCTAAAAACCTTACACAAACTGAATTGTCCTATTTGCTAAGGTTTTAGCAAAGAACATATGTGACACACCAAAGTATGATTTAAAATATTAAGACAAATACTACGTTTAGTAAATTTGAAACAACTTTTTCAACACAATATTTACTTAATAGCTAATATTTTGTTATTACAAATTTTCATGATAAATGTTCTCATTATAATTAATGTCTCTAAATAAAATTAGTTGGTTGTTTGAACTGCATCCACTGATTTCATTTTCACAGTGAGAAATCATCTACATATATATATATATATATATATTAAATTAATATACAATATTTGCACAAGTTTATAGGGTACAGTATGGTGTTTTAACATGTATATATTTTACAACGTTCAAAGAAGAGTAATTAAAACATTCCCTCAAATATTTGTCATTTTTGGTGAAATATTCAATATTTTTTCTTACAGATATTTTGAAATACACAAATCCAGTCATAATTTCTTTATTTCAAAGAGAATAAATAAGGGATAAATTTAAAACAAAATATTAGTAGAGTAACAATAATTAATACACTGTGTATTGCTGTCTCTGAAGCAGTTACTCAGGGAACAAACTATAGGTATGAAATATGGTCCTTAAAACATAAGCACAAAGCTTTCTTTTCCTTCCATTCATTTACCCCATCACAATTTCTTTTCTTTTGAACACTTTCTTCCCAATTTACAATATCTATTATACATTTTGGAACCTTCTTAACTCATTTAACTTCTTACAGTATTGAGACTATATGATGCTTACACATGTAGATCTGATGTATTTTATTTATTAAGTATGGTATCAACATATATATATATATATATATATATATATATATATATATATATATAATATATACTTGAAGAGAATTAGGTAGAAATCTTGGAGACAAAGGCATAGGTAAAGAATTCATGAACAAAATCCATACCTCAAGGGAAATCTTACAAAGAATCAACAAATGTTACCTCAACTCATTAAAAAGCTTTTTCACAACAAAGGAAATCATCAACAGAGTGAAAATACAAAGCACAGAGTAGGACAATATTCTAGCCATTGTCCCTCAAATCAAGGACTTGTATCTAGAACATATAAAGAACTGAAAAAAAAAAAAATCAGACCACCCAAATTCAAAGACTCAATCCAAAAATGAGTATCTCATTCATATGCAGTTCTAAGATGAAAAAATATAAATGGGAAGTAAGTATATGAAAATATGTTCAACATCTCTCATAATTCAAAAGATGAAAATGAAAACAACAATAAGATTTCATCTCATTCCTGAGAAAATGCTTATTAACAAGAAATCAACAAATAGAAAATGTTGATGTTATTGTAGGGAAAAGAAATCCTTCCCAACTGTGTATGTAGGTACAACCATTATGGAAAGTGTATGTAGGTACAACCATTATGGAAATCGGTGTGAAGAGTACTCAAAAAGTAAGATTAGAGGGTCTATTTAAGCTAGTTATTCCCCCTCTTGGTATCTTCCCAAAATAATTAAAAAATCATACCAAGTGTATGTACTCATATTTATCACAAAACAATTTATGATAGCTCAATTTTGGAAAGAATCCAAATTTCCATGAACAAATAAATGTATAAAAATATTTGTAGATAGTCATTTCAGTTGGAACTTAAAAATGAAAAATTATTGGTAAAGATAGAATGGTGAGTTCAAATTCAAAAAACAATTATTTTATTGATTAGACTATAAAGTGGTACTGAGGAACACCTTGCATTCCTGATCTTGATCAATAAAACAAGTATCCATTATCTTATAAATTATGGTTAATTAGTTATGTGTTTCTCATATTTATATCTTTATGAAGTCAATTTAATGTGTTTTACTGTTAACTTCAAATGTGCTTTCTGATAAAATGATCAGTATTTAAAAATTGTCTATGTTTTCACAGGCAAAGTAACATTAAATACTTATAAAAATCTATTTGTATTTAAATGAATCATCAACTTGAAAAGATACTTGATTTTTCAACCTGAACTATGTTTATGGTTCTGGGAGTAAGGCTGAGTCAATTTTATGTGTCAGAAGTAAATTTTTAGTGAATCTATGGAAATTTAAAGTAGAGAGTAATGATTATGTTTTAAATGTCTAAGTTTTATAATTTTTCTTAAGCAAGAAAACACATAGATTGCAGGTATAGTTGATTATATGGCTATCAATTAAACTTTCTTTCAAATATCAAAAAAATCTTCAAACAAACCAAAAAGATAAAGCATCCAAAGGACAAGATGATACATTTATTCCTTCATATAATAGCTTCATTCATGAAAGGCCATACATTTTTGGAAATTTTGCTTAACTTGTCCATAAAAATTCATCTGCTTCCTTAATATTTTAAAAGAATTTTGTGAGTCCATAAACTAGTAGTATATGCAATGGAAAATCTATTACTATTAATAAATGCTCCTTTTAAACTGAGAAAAAAAATTAGTGTAACAGTTATTGCTATTTTGAGGCAGTCTTGTGTGTGTGTGTGTGTGTGTGTGTGTGTGTGTGTGTGTGTGTGTTTTCTTTGAGACAAGGTCTCACTATGTAGTCTAGTCTGGTCTTGAATTCAAGGCAATGCTCCTGCCTATGCCTTCTGTGTGCTAGGATTAGAGGCATGCACCATCATGCCCAAGAAGATATTTCCTTTTGAACAAATTTTGAGTTTAAATTATTCACAAATAATAGTAAAATTAACCATGGGCAAAATGTAGCCCATTTCTTATTTTAGGAAATGTAGTTTTATTAGAACACAGTCTGTGCTCATTCATTTATGAATTATTTATAAGCTGAACTTAAAAGTTGCAACACACATTATTAAGTCAAATTTTGGTTTACTATTTGACCTTATTACAAAATTTTACTGAGCTTTGATGTAAAGAAATAATTTTAGATAATATTTTATGCAGTAAAGTGAATCTTGCTACATAAAATACTAAATGTGAATAAACTATTGACATAATCTGTGGTTTTAATTCTTTGTAAAATACAATGGCCACAGTATTAACAATGTTCATTTACTAGGCATTTTTAAAGAAATGTTGATGTTCTTATGTTTCCTTTGGTTCTATCATGTTATATCTTAATGAATATTATTATGTGTGATAGTATAAACAAATTTTATAAGGAAAATGAGATAATATAGTAGCCATTATTTGTTCTTTGTTATTTGGTTCTGAAAGCCCTGTAATGCTTTTAGTCTCTTGAATGATTTTATATTGTTTTGTTATGTTTGATACTATCGTAGATGAAGTTATGCTCAACTGTTTCAAAGAAAGGGACATTATGGTAGTTACTGTTAGTTATGGCTTGTCTTGGGGTAAAATGCTGTGTTGCGTGCATTGCTCTGATCTGATCTACTTTGCTATGTCTTCTTTGGTATTAATCTCTTTAAATATGTTGATGTTTTGTTTCACTTTGTTTGTGGTTTTAAGGATTGCACACAGGACTTCATACACATCAAGAAATTAATGTACTACTGCAAAACAACCTGACTTTTGGTTTCTTTGTAATAATTGTCTCTTTTTTCATGTTTATATTCTGGATCATTGATTGTGTATGTGTGTGTATACACACACAAGTACATGCAGTACTGGAGATTGACCTTAGGGTCTTTGTTATCAGATACATTCCCAGGTATTTATTTTTTATTTTAGACAGAGTCTTATGTCAGCTTTATGTTAACTCCAAGTTAATTGTATCAAAATTTAATTGAACTATAGGACACCTAGTATATTAGATAAATTCTTTGCTGTAGTAGTAAACTCTACAACATATATTCTAATGTCAAAATGAAGTGTTCTGAATTGTGTGAGAATATAGGACAAGAAAAATTGTATTACATTATAAATTACAAATATAGAACACTCTATAGGCAAGACAAATATAGGCAAGACTACAGGCACTTTGATAACGATGAGAAGCTAGAAGTTTTCCCATTTACATTATTAATAAGTTAATGACGTATCCTTTCTCCATTACATTCCAACATTATACTTATTTACTAGCAAACACATTAAAAAAGACAACAATTTGAGAAAAAATACATTGGAAACAAAAATACTTTGCATGTTTAGAATGCTTAAATATTTTTAAAGGACAGTAGAACAATAACAGGAATAATAGAATAAAACTTTGTGTACTTATACTAGATATTGTTAAATATTTTATTTACATTTAATTATATATATATATATATATATATATATGCCCTATGTATTTTAATAGATAGCTGTCTGTCTATCTATGATCTATGTGAAGGAACTTATGAAATAAATTAAGAATTACTTAACAAATATGTGCATTATACTTTTAGAAAACGTATTTCTCGAAAATACATAAAAAGCAATAAGAAAAAGATATGCACATAATGCAAAGGCCAACTGTCTTCTCATTTTATATTAAAAAAAAATACCAAATTGCTTTGAATCTATATTTGTCACTTTTTCATTTTCAGAACAAACTACTCAACACTCATAATTTCAGAGGAGTGGCTTATAGTTTTCCAAAGATTTGCCCCATGATTGTTTAGATCCAAGTCAGAAATGGCAAGGCTGAAAGACCTGGTACAGGAAAAATATTTAACCCAGAAGCAGAAATCAGTAAGACAGCAAAGCAGCTGAGAAAAAAATTGTATATACCTGCTAACTCTTACTCCCAATGACTTGGCACTTCCCACTATTCCAGACTTTCAAAAAATCTGTCAACTGTGAAATTGTCAGTGGAAATACAGGAAGATACCATACAAGTATCTTGCCTTGTATGGTTAGGAGAAAATATTCTAGTGGAAATGGTTTAAATATTAAAACACAATAGATTATTTAATACATGCATGATATGAATATGTCATCAGTCTTCTTAATTTTACTCCCTAATCTTTAAAAGAACGTAAGGAGATACTATGCAAGTAGATATAATGATTTACATTACTTCCAATCTACATTCATTGTTGCAATAAACTGAATGGGTAAGTAAGTCATAAAGGTTTTCTGCATTCAGTTTATGGATAAAATATATCAGCTGAGTATAAAACACTTATTGTGGAAGAAAAGGAAAATTAAAATTGTGATGAGATGATAAAAGCACAAATTCTTGGAACCTGATCTTGTATCACTATATATCACATTTATATGTGAAAATTACAAGGTTGCAAGGTAAAGTAATTGCTTTTCAAAAATATGTATTTCCTAACACAGAGGACTTGAGAAAATTTTAATTTATGTGGCAAATTTTTCTTTGCTACTGGGCTAAAATTAAACAATTGAAATCAGGATATAACAAACCAGAAAGTATCTTCTAATTTCTATATGATCTAAACAAATTAATAAGGTTTTTCCAAAAGGAAAGTGAGACAATCAAATTCAGACAGAGAGAAAAATGCAAAAGAAGATAGAAAAAAATTGAAAATGCTAGGTTTCAAAGATTGAAGAAGAATAGAAAACCAAAGAATACAGTCATCACGTAGTAGCTGAAAAAAAGAAAAAAAGAAAATCAGATTATACACTACAGATTTCAGAAGGAAAACAACCCAGTCAATTATTTTGAAGAATCCAGTTACATCACAGTAAATGTGGTTTATTAAATCACCAGTTTGATGGGAATTTGCTACAACAGGAATAAGGAACTAATACCTTAATAGATAATCAATGATTCAAAAGACAAGTAGATATGTCTAAGGAGATTTTAGGATAGAAGCTAAACAGACAATTGGATCTATACTTTTAAATATAGTTCAGTGTGGAGAATGTGATAGCCATTGTCCTATTTCCCTCTTCTTAATTTTGCTATGTAACATATAGTAACATGATATCTTGATTTTTATTTGTTATTTACTAGCATTGGGATAAACATTTAATGGTTATGAGCATTTTTTCTCTGTTTCCTTAAATGTATGAAGTCCTTGGCCAAATTATTATTATACATCTGACATATCTGTCACTTCAGTAAACTAAGCCTAAAAGATATGCATGGGGTAGAGATGAAAGGTACTAAACATGGAGAAATCAGAAATAGGAGGTAGCTGATTTTCTACTTGTTGATCAAACTTCTTTCTATGTTCTTTCTTTCTTTCTTTCTTTCTTTCTTTCTTTCTTTCTTTCTTTTTTATTCTTTCTTTCTTTCTTTCTTTCTTTCTTTCCTACTTTTTTGCTTCCTACAACTGTGTTTATGCTGTAATTGTAAGGTATTACACAGAAAGACTGAACTAAGTATTGAGAACTCTATTTTCAAGTAAAAATGACTAATGTTTGACAATCAAGGCTGACTACAGATTCCAAGAATGAAAGAAAGCAGAAAAAGGCCTATAATCAGAAATAGATACAATGTGGCTATTAAATTTTCAATGCAACACTATTATTCACTTAAAGTATATACATGAAAATAGTGCAAAATTATTTTGAATAGTTTTTTTGGTAGTCCATGCTAATATAACCCAAGAAACTGTTATCTAGGGCATGCAGTAAGATATTTCTCGTGTACTAATAATTAGTTTGGAAGTAAATGTTACGTAACTGAAGTACACTGGATTTCAATAAAATATGTGCCCATTTTAAACTCTAGAATCACTGTGTGCTAGATAGCTATTGTAGATATTTAATAGTTTCCTCATTATTCTTAAATCAAAGTTTCACTGTAAGCAAAATTTTGATGTCTCAGTGTATCATTTTGGGCCTCTCAGAATTTTAGCAAAGAATAAAATAGATACAAGTCTTGTGTTCTTTGATGGACAATAAGTAAATTAGACAGCACACACACACACACACACTCACACCCACATCCCCCCACATATATATATATATATATATTGATGAGTAAGTATATAGTCAGCATGACATTGTGAAATGAGAACCTTGTTTTTTTTTTGTTTTATTTTTTGCATGAGGAGGCCAGGATAAATGTTTCTAAAACGTAAATAACTCAGTAGGACAAAGATACTTTAAAAAATACAGAACATCAGCATTTCAGAAGAGGGTACAAGCTTATACAAGTATTCTTGATCTAGAAAGTGTGTAATCTACTCAAAATCACAATGAATGAAGGATGAAAAAATAATGAACCAAGTTGGTCAAGATGTTGAGTTAGACATGATTCAATGCAATAGTGCCTTGTATTTCACATGGAAAATTTTTCTCCCATTTGCAATGGAAAGACAAATTGAAAGATTATAAATAGTAAGTAGATCTGGCATTCTGGATGTTAGAGAGATGGCTCTGGGTGCTATATAGCTAAAAGAGAAGGGACAAATTGAAATGAGAAGACAGGATGAATTTAGGAATTTGTTGTATTCACTCTCTCTTTAATAGGGAATGGTGAGTCACACCGAGATAATGACAACATGATATAAGAAGTTTATATCTAAAATTTGGATGTATGCAATTGAAATTAGCAAAATTAGATAATGGACTTGGATAACAAAGATATGAAAATTGGCATCAAAATATGTTAAAATATTCTACTTTGAACATGGGGCTAGTATAATAGCTGAGGAGAGGATGAAGATTGGTAGGAAGGATTCAAGTACAATTTTGAAACAAAATTTCATTTACGATCCAATTTATTTTTTAGTTTCTTAACTTTGTTCCTCTATTGTAGGTACATTTTCATTTTTCTTTATTTTTATTTAGAGAAAAAATTAAAACATAAAAAAGTAGGAGATAATACAGAATTTAAAAAAAAAACATTAATAGTAAGAAATCACTAGTTGATAAATTACATATTGTCATCTTAGAAATAATTGTTCAAGTTACAAAATCAAAGAATAAAAAGGGGACAGATAATCAATGACAGTGAAAACCATTCTGATCAATAATCCAAAAAAACTTAAAATATTATTTATCTTATACACTTAAATATACATACTGCTATATCTTTTAAAGTACTTTCCTTCCCTTTCATTTTTCCAATATCTATTATAAACTTTGGATCTTATTCCTCATTCAGTTTTTATTATTTTTATACTAGAGAGACAATGTGATATTTACAAATATGTGTATTATTTATTTCACTTATGAGAATAGTCTCAAGTTGCCTACATTTATCTTTAACGGTCTCAAGAGCATCCTTTAATATAGCTAAGTAATATTCCATTGAATAAAAATATTAAGATCCAATTTAAAATTGACTAAGTACTGAGGTCAAGTGGGTAGCGCTATATAAATGTTTGAGTTTATAATTGATGCCTATGTTAGATTTCAACTTATAAGTAATGGCTATGAACATTAAGTTCCTCAAAATTATGTAAAAATCTCTTTATGAGACTTCTGAGATGAAATTATTTGCTTTAGGCATCATTTACAAGGAATTGGAGAATGACAATCCAATAACCTAAAAGGGAAGCGGCTAAACAGAAATAAATACATGGAAACATAATGTCATAAAAGCTATTGGGCTGAACTGAAGTGTTGATGAAAATATTGTATGTCAAATGAAGGGAACTAATCCAACTTTACATGAACTGAATTTATATGTCTGTTGAGGAGGCTTGGTGCTCAAGAAATGATTTTTGATATTCTACTTTAAAAAGTGATAATACTTTAACAAAAAATAGGGATTTACTAAATCATATTTGTATGCCTGTGAGAATACCATACTAGAAAAATAAAACTTATTTATGTAGGCTATTGAGTGAAAAATAAGGTAAGGTACATCACTGACTATATGGCAAAGTAACCATGAATAATTTAGTGTGTGAAAATTGCAACAAGAAATAGTGAGAATTAATCTGGATTTTGAATGCTATTGGCTTGCAAGACACCAGTGAATTATAAAGTGTTTTTTTTTTTTGTTTTGTTTTTTTGTTTTTTTGTTTTTTTGTTTTTTTTTTAATACCGGGCATTGAACTCATGACCTCATGCATGCCAGGTAGGCGCTTAAGCCACTGAGCTAAATCCCCATCCCCAAAGCACACATTTCACTTTGTTGAAGATGGTTATCCATGTGTGATCTTGACGAATATATCTGATTCCATGCCCCTTCCTCTCATCAGCTCTTTCCATATGCTCTACTTTTCTGCCTCTATGTAGTGGTGACTTATGCTCCATCACATCCTGCCATGAAGTTTCCACTTTGGAATCTGAGAACCGTGGACTAAATCTCTAAAACTAGGAGTTAAGTACACATCTTCTCATTAAGATGTGGGGGTCCAATATTATGTACCTGAATAACACAGATCTAGAAGGTCCTTTGCTCACAAAAGTGTTATCTTTTGAAATATCAGTATATATGTATATATAATTTCAAAATTATAAAATTGAGTAGTCTGAAAATATTTACAAATATCTAATTTTCTACACTTTAAAGTAAAATTTTGATGTCAATAATTCTAATAACTAAATACTCAGCAATAAAATAGTTGGTTATTTGAAATCTTTTTAAAGACAGAGATTAGATATAGGAAGCACTTCTTGTACTGTTAAACATATTTTAGAAATTTCAAAAATCTATGGCCTTTGTGCTTTACCAAAAGTATCATAGAAAATAAACAGATTCAATTTATGAAAGATTATGGAAGATTGTAAATGTGACTTAATTTAAATAATTTGTGAAACAAACATGCATTATTAGTATGTGTTTATTTTTGTGTGTGGATATAAATATACATAGTGCTCAGACTTTAAGAAAATAATGATATTTGCATATTTGTTTTTATATCTGCACACATTAAAGCATACAATATTTTTCCAAATATTTCCATATAAATTTTGATATGATTGCAAAAGAATCAGACTGATACCTTAAAGCATATAAAAATTTAATTTCCTTTAGCTAATTCTATTGCATTTCATTCTAGAACCAGTTTTCTAGCTCACTGGTAAATTTGTGACTAAATAGAACAATGCAATTGTAAAAGATGATTACATATGTAGTTGAATTAAACCACTGTTAGTATAATAAATTATAGGATCTGAGGTCTACTTTTTTGTAACTATTAAATAGTTCAATTTGGGGTAGGAGATTAAGAAAAATAAAAAGGAACAACATAATAAAAAATGAATAATTTAAATTTAAAATAATGTTATGTTGAAAATACTTTTAAAGATAATGTTTTCAATGAATGAAGCAAAATTTAAGATGGTCACATAACAGGTTGCTAGATCTGCACTCTATATTTTTCTAGATACCAAAATTTAAGCCAAATCATAAGAACAAAGCAAAATAACAGTAAAAGCTATGTTACCACTACTTAAGACAAAGTTTTATTTCTCAACTATGTAACTGCATGTGACTCCAATTATACAGATTTAAAGATACATTTTTTATTAAGGGACATTTTTCATAATCACACCAAGAGGGATAATAAGTTTATAAAGAGTTTGTTATACTAAGTAAGATGCTTTAACCTGGAAAGCTGATTTACACATAAATAGGGGAGTAGTAATGTGGTATGGACAGTCTAACTGTAAACAAGCTAAGAAATGCAATATCCTATTGAACGAGTTTTGACCCAGACTGGACACTGTAGCCTGAAAAAAGCCTCAGCCAGAACCAGAGAGCTCCTATCTCCCTGCCCCTAGGGATTTACCTATAACTCTATCTCCCCCCAGCCTTAGGAATCTACCCCTGGCGCCAAACGTTTGCCAATGAAATACCTTTGGATCCCTAATGGCCCTAGGGCACTACTGTAAGCTTAGGCTACTTATATACCCCCCATGCCACATGTCTGCTGGAGAGATTGCCAGACTTCAGCGGCTGGGGGGGGGTTGGTTATCTCTCTCCATGTTCTCAGAATTAAGGCCTCTTTTGTTTTATACTTCATATCTTTGGGAAATAATATCTTTTGGAAATAATCCTATTATTTGGTGCCATGACTTGATTGGCAGGTGATTGCCGCCTGGGACACAGTCTTTTGAGTTCCCAGTTGAGTCCCCCCAGCAGATTCATGAACCGGATAACATCCTGGATTAATTCTGTGCTTTTTCTTCTCCCAAGATGTGTTTGACTTGTCACCAGCTGCCTGCACTCACCACTGACCAGATTGATTTCAAGTGAGCACTCACCAGGGAACTCGGTGCTGAGCTCTGCCCCAGTCAACTGTTCTCCCCGTTTTCGTGGGTTTATGGCATTTTCACATATTTAGGACAGCCCTGGGCAGGGATTTTTTCTGGCCAAACCTGTGTCCACACTCTAAAATCTCTCACGTTCTTTGAGTTCTGATACCCCAAAGCAGAGATTTTTGGAGCACCCACACTGAAAAATCCCTCTCGCTTTCACAGGCAAAACTGATACTGACCCAATGTAGACTCCATTCATTAATTTCTCAGTGACGACTAAAATATATGATTTTTTGGAACCTTAGCCCTGCTGTGTGGTGCCGCAGAACCAGTGATGGCTTGTTCTCTGGACCATGGCTTTTTTCTTGCCTGAATCAGTCATGGGAAAAATATTTTCTAACTTCCAAAAAATGCCTTTAAAATGCTTAATTTCCAATTTACGTACTCTAAAAATTAAAAGGACCATAAAGACTAAACTATTAACTTTTTACTTCCAGGAGGTCTGGCTAACTGCTTCTCAGCAAGTGTTGGCCCAAGGCAGGAACATTTGATGCCTCCATTTTCCAAACTCTGTATGATTTTTGCTGAGCCAGTGACAGGGTAATAGAACTTCTGTACATGGAGGCATTCCTTGTTCTGAGAACACGCCCTTCTCTCATGAAGTCCTGTAACCCCTTAGCCAGCTCTGCACCAACCCAACCTGTTTGGTTTTGCCCCAGGATATGCTTGATGATGTTCCTCCAATTTTTTTCTTGGCCACCACCTGCCTACCCCCAAACTGGTTCCTCGCCCTTATCTCATGCCGGACCACCCTACCCTCCCCCCATCCCTGATCCCTCTGCGCCAAAGTTATCTTTCACTGTGCGATCATCTCCCTCTTCACCTCCCGTGATGCATGCCTCTCCCAGCAGCTCTTCTCTGCCCTCTGAAGCATTTTTGCCACCTACCTACCATACTCGATTGCATTCATTGTGCCCTTCTGGCAAGCAGCCTGATTCTTCCAGCTTGCCAGGAACAGTCACCATGTGGCGGGCCTCCACCACGTGACAGGGAGCCACCATGTTTGATGGGTCTCATAGTCATTGGGGGCTCCCTTGTGGCTCCTCTAGTAAACAATAATAGCCACCCTGTTGTGGTCCACATGAGGGTTGTCGGCAGCAATTCTCTGACTGCAAGGCACACAGTGAGATGCCATCTGCCTGTGTTTCCTCGTCCCAGGGTGAGTGGCAGCCGCTCTGTAGCCACTCTGCAGATAATTGCTCACACACATCTACTGGACGGATAGCTGTCCTCTACTCCACATTCTTCTCCTCAGGCTCTGCTACCACTTTGAGAACAAGCTGGCTCCGAGGGCCTGGTCAATATACATGTACCTTTCTCCCTCTCTCATCTATCCCATAAATTAGGTAGCTTCTCTGTTGACCCACAGAATTATAGCAGGCAATTTGAATTTATTACTAATTGTTATGATTTACATTTTAAGGATGTTTATGTGATTTTAAATACCACCCTTAGCTTGCAAGAGTGAAATCAGCTGTGGCAAACAGCTGGAGAAGAAGCTGACCACAGGCATAGGACAAACACCACTAAAAATGACCCTGGGCCAGTGGCTATGCCAGACCAAGATCCTAACTGGAACTATCTGAATGGGCAAGGTTCAACAAAATTATATAAGATGATTGAATGTCTGATTGTGGGCCTTAATAAGATTGCTCACAAACATACTAACTACAACAAGCTTTTAGAACAGGTCCTGGAAGCTAAAGAGAACCCGGCTGTGTTCTTAAATCGGCTGTGGGAAACCTTAATTAAGTATACTAATGTGAACCCAGACTCTAATGAAGGGATGTTGTTAACTCTTATTTTATTTTGCAGTCTGCTCCTGATATTCATGCAAAATTACAAAAGGTTGAACATGGCCCTCAAACTCTGAAAGGGGATCTACTTAAATTAGCCTTCCATATCTTCAGCAATCGAGATAAGATTCAGAAAGAGGAGAAGCAAGCTCAAAGATTAAAGTTTGCTAAATATCAGTCTGACCTCTTGGCAGTGGCCCTCGGAGCTCCCAAGACAAGAAATCCACAACAAGGTGTGGCTGCCAGAGTCCTGCCTGGACCATGCTTCAAGTACAGCAAACAAGAACACTGGGCAAAAGATTGCCCTAACCCTGACATTCCTCTAGGGCCCTGTCCATACTGCAATCTTAAAGGGCATTGGAAGAGCAGCTGTCCTAGCTGCCAGTGAGCAGGCAAGCCATCCTTTAATCCCTTGCCCTCACAGGATCTTTCATCAGTGCCAGATTCATCCCTGACTGACCTGCTTGGACTTGCTGTGGAAGACTGACAAGGGTCAGGGCTCACAACTCCCACTCCGGTAACCTTGTCAGAGCCCCGAGTCTCACTGGAAGTCTCAGGCAAAATAATATCTATGCTTGTGGATACAGGGGTGACTTATAGTGTACTTTCTGAATTTTCAGGGCCTTGTAGTAAGTCCTTGCTTTCTGTTGTGGGCATTGATGGCCAGCCCAATCAACCTTTGCAGACTGGGCCTGTCCCATGTAGATTCCAGACTCTTTTCTTTACCCATAGCTTCCTAGTAATCCCAACATGTCCCACACCCCTTTTAGGTAGAGACCTTCTTCAAAAGCTTAATTTTTGCTTCACTTTCTCTCTCCCCACAGCCCTAATCCTCCAAACAGCCTCACAATGCATCGCAAAGCCATTTCCCCCTCTTTCTCCTTCTCTGGTTGACCCCATGGTTTGGGACACATCCAATCCCACTCTGGTTACACATGCCATGCCTGTTTTAATCCGTCTCAGGGATCCCTCAATTTTTCCCTGTGTTCCCCAATATCCCATAGCTCCCCAACATTTAAGGGGACTTAAATCCATAATTAAGTGGCTTTTAGACAACGGTTTTCTTAAACTTACCCATTCACCCCACAATACTTCCATTCTCCTGGTACTCAAGCCTGATGGGTCCTATCGCCTGGTACAGGACCTTAAGGTAATTAAGTGCTGTTACCCCGACTCATCCAGTGGTGCCAAATCCTTATACCATGCTCTCTCATATCACTCCCTCCACCACTCACTTTATAGTTATAGATCTTAAAAATGCCTTTTTCACTATCTCCCTACACCCTGATTGCCAGAACCTCTTTGCATTTACATGGACTGACCCAGACACTCTCAGGTCTCAACAACTTACTTGCACAGTGCTCCTTTAAGGATTCAGAGACAGTCCCCACTTCTTTAATCAGGCTCTCATTACCAACCTCACAAAACTTGATCTCAAACCTAGTGTTCTTCTTCAATACATAGACGACCTTCTATTATGTTCTCCATCCCATATGTTAGCCATATACCACTCAGCCAGTCTTCTTAATTTCCTTGCTAGTCGTGGATACAGGGTATCTCCTGCTAAAGCTCAGATAGCCTCCCCAAAAGTCAAATACCTAGTTCTTGCTCTCACCCCCATTACTCGCTCCATCACCTCAGATCATAAGGCAATTCTTCATGATCTCCAGGTGCCCACAACTAAGCAGCAGGTTACATCTTTCCTAGGTTTAGCTAATATCTTTGTCTCTGGATTCCTAACTTTGCAGCCCAAGCTCAACCCCTCTACAAGGTTGCTAAGGGTCCCTTATCAGAACCCCTGGACCCTACTAGGCCCATACATGCCTCCTTTCAAAAATTAAAAGAGACTTTCCTAAAAGCTCCAGCTCTTAACCTTCCTGATCCCACCCAACCTTTCATCCTATATACTACTTGTAAGGGCCACAACATTATCAGTGTACTAGGACACAAAAAGGGACCTTCTTTTCAAGCAGTAGCTTACTTGTCAAAACAGATAACAGAATAAAAGGATGGGCTCCTTGTCTCCAAGCTCTTGCAGCTGCAGCCCTCCTGACACAGGAAGCTAAAAAGTTTACATTAGGGCAATCTATTACAGTACACTCACCTCATCACCTACGTGACCTTATCTCACATAAGGTGCTCCCCGCCCTAATGATCCCTTGTTGCCTTCAACAGGTACACTTAGCTCTCTCTCAAGACCCTTGCAACTCTATTGCAACTAGTCATCCTCTTAATATAGAAACTTATTTTCCACCTCAGAGGGCCATCCTCACCATGACTATATTGAGTTTTTACAGATGACCCCCACCCCTTTCCTTCACATCAGTAGCACACCTCTCTTTGACCTTTGGCATGTTCATAGATGGCAGTTCAACAAACACAGACAACCAAAAGAAGGCAGGATATGCAATAGTTAACCAGTCAAAAGTTATAGAGGCAAATCCATTGCCACCTGGAAACTCGTCACAAAGGGCAGAACTTACTGCCCTTACAAGGGCTCTTCCACTAGCAAAAGACAAGATTATAAATATATACACTGGCTCAAAGTGTACATTTAGCATTTTACACTCTCATGCCTCTCTCTGGCAAGAACGGGGTTTTATTACCACTCAGGGAACCCCCATCATAAATGCTCCCCTTATCCTTAAACTTCTAGAGACAGCCCAACTTCCAAAGCAGGCAGCAGTTAGTCACGGTAGAGGACACCAAAACTCTACAGATCCTATTGCTCAAGGCAATGCCTTTGCAGATTCACAAGCCAAGTTAGCTGCACAAGGGCCCTGCCCTTCTCCTCTTCTCCCATTAGTCCCAAACAGTCTACCTCAGCCCAATCATTCACCAGAGCAGTTACAGCTACTTCATAAACCAGGTTACACACAAAACATTCAGGAATTGATTTTTCAGGGATTTAAACTTGTTCTCCCACATCAAAAGGCCTCAGACATCATCACTGACTTACACAACTGTTTTCATATAGGATCACAGGCCCTATACAATCTCTTAGCCTCAATAGTCATACACCCTTCTCTAAAAGCTATCATTCTTAAGATTACTCACACCTGTGATCTCTGTGCCAGGACTTCTCCTCAGGGATGCATGGCACCCCCTTCCTTTCCTACCCATCAGTTTCCAGAACACACTCCTGGTCAGGACTGGCAGACAGATTTTACACACATGCCCCACCACAAGACTCTCAAATATCTTCTCACCTTTGTTTGTACCTTTTCAAGATGGATAGAAGCCTTTCCCACAACCAGGGAAACTGCTGATGTAGTTAATAAAGTCATATTACAAGAAATCATTCCAAGGTTTGGTCTACCTCAGAGTATTCAGCCAGATAATGGTCCCGCCTTTATTTCTCAGATCACTCAAAAGGTATCCTCAAGCTTACACATCACCTGGCACCTACGTATCCCATACCATCCACAATCCTCAGAAAAAGTAGAAAAAGCAAATGGCCTCATAAAGACACACCTTACAACACTCACTTTAGAACTACACCAACCTTGGCCTCAACTTTTGTCCTTAGCCTTAGCCAAGCTCAGGGCACTTCCCCGGGCTCCTACTTTCTTAAGTCCTTTTGAACTTATGTATGACAGGCCATTCTTACTCCACAATCTTCCTACTCCCCAAAATCTCCCTCCCCTGCCTGACTATGTCCCAGTCCTCTCCTTCCTCCAGCAACCTGTTGCAACAACATGCTGATCTCCGCCTTCCACAACCCTCTGGAGAGACCAAACAAGATCCTCCCATATACCCAGGAGATCTAATTTATCTCAAATGTTCTAAATCCACAGGACTACAACTAAGGTGAAGTGGCCCCCAGCTGGTCTACTTGACTGCCCCTACAGTGGTCAAATTTGCTGGACTCCCATCCTGATTTCACATCACTCAGGCTAAGAGTTGCTCTCCCAGCCCTAAATCTGATCATTTTGAGTGGTCATCTCATCTTCTGTCACCCAACCATCTCCATTTCACGAAGGCCTGGCAGTCACAATTAACAGGCTAAGTCATGTTTTGTTATCCACTTTGGTTCCTAATTTCTTATGTTCTATCAATAATCATTTTTACAGCAGGACTCTTGACAATCTTTCCTAGAGATTCCCACATCATGTGTAAGATCATCTTTATAATGTTCTATGTGATAACTGTCATAGTTCTTTCTACTCTCAGCTGTGTGATTAAACGTGACATCCCTAAAAGCCTAAGCTCTTACCTTCCCTATACTGATACAGCCATTGTCTCCCCTACTCCCCCTATTTTTTCCAGTTCAACTCCTGGACCAGAGGCAAGTTTTACACACCTACCCTCTTAGCTTTCAGATGGGGGAGTAATCACCTCTCACAACTTCACTCCTTCTAACCTCACACTTAATTTTCATAATTCTACCTCACCGTGACAATGACCCTACCTCAACGTCATCCTGATATAATGACATCTCTAAATCAAAGGCACCTTTTCCTCTACCTCACCTGGGACCTTAAATATGACAGTGCTATGTCTCCTCATAACATCATGTCTCTTTGTTTTTTCCAGTCTAACATACATTCATTCACCAGTGAAGTTGTCCTGGCTAAAACACTTGGCATTAGTGTCCTGGCTAAAACACCTGGGCATCAACTGTCATCCCGTTGACTCCCCTAGGCTCCATGACAGTGCCCCTGCCAGCAGGAAGTAGTTAAAGAGCAAAATCTTCGCTTCTTTTCATAATAATCCTAAAACAGAATATGAAAGGATATTGGCCCAGACTGGACACTGTAGCCAGAAAAAGCCTTAGTCAGAACCAGGGAGCTCCTATCTCCCCTGCCCCTAGAGATTTACCTGTAAATCTATCTCCCCCCCACCCTTAGAAATCCTGGCACCAAATGTGTGCCAATGAAATACCTGCACATCCCTAAAGGCTCTAGGGCACTACCCTAAGCTTAGGCTACTTATATACTCCCCCATGCCACGTGTCTGCTGGAGAGATCACTGGATTCCAGTGGACAAGGGGTGTCGATTATCTCTCTCTGTGTTCTCAGAATAAAGGCCTCTTATGTTTTATACTTCATATCTTTTGTAAATAATATCTTTTGGAAATAATCCTGTCACTATAATAGAACAAGAAACATTTTTAACTCAGTTACTATTACCTGTCTAACGAATGCAGATACAGGGATTTTCTCTTTGTTTTAGCTCCCCTTTGCTTACCAGACCATACCTATCAACACATTTTGTTTTGCTTGATTTTTTCATAAGAAATAAAATGTTTTAATGATAATCATCTATATTATAATGTTAATGTCATATTGTAATTCTAATTCACATATTGCTTAATTAATTTAAAAAGTGCTTTGTTTTTGAACAAATTATATTTGGAAGAATATCATAATGAGTATGGTGTTGGTCATTTTTAAGCTAATTGATTGCTGGTAATACTTTTTAAACACTATGATATTGGTTCTCTTCAACTTGTTTATCTTTTTATTTTTCAAATTAGTTTCCAAATGTAATTTGTCTAAGCCAACACTTTGCATTACAGAAAGTTTATACCTCTTGCCAACGTATCCATCATTTCTGAACCAAAATTTGTACCCATGTGATTTAACTGCAATTATTTTTTAACCGTTCCTCTATAAACTGAGTCCCCTAATAGCTGAAATTGAAGTCTGATGTGTCAAAAGCACAGTAAAATTTTGTAGTGACTTCATAAAAATTTCATTCCACTGCCTGCAGTAGAACTTGAAATTGCATTTTTGTCATCTCTACCATTAGAAATCTTTTTGGACACACTGATATTAATTGCTGGTTGCTCACCAAACAGATACTCTCTTCAGAGCCTTTCATTCATAGTAATTCTGGAATTTCCTTAACCATTTTGCTCTCTCTCTTTTTATCTATCTCTTCCATTTTCCTTCCAATTATTCAGAACCATGTTTTTATATGAAACACTCTGGCTATTTAAATTAAGGTACACACTTCTTGAAATAGAGATTTTTTTTTTACTTCTCTTTAAAGAGTATTTGTCTTTCTTAGAAATTTGCTCTGCTTAAAACATAATGATGATTAGATATAGTAGCAAAGTTGAGATGTTTAAATTTTCTCTTAAGTAAATGATTCTTAAAATAAACATTGCCTTGAAAACAATTTATGATTGTTATTTTTATTAACACAAATATTTCTTTCAGCCCTTCATGTAAAGTTTTACTCTAATCCAGGCATTTATCATTTTTTAAAAAAATGTCCAAATAATATAGTACTTCTTTTCAGATTTGATTGCAATGTCTCTCTTTCAACTTTTTAAACCATCTGGGTTCCTAATATAAGGTCAGCAGTACTTAATTAGTTTCTGTATATTTTCTCATCATTTGTTTTACTCCAATTTGAAAAATATTTTTCACAGTTGTTGCTGATTAATACACTGTGGTTTCCATTATTTTTTCCTAAAGGAAGTTAGAAATGTTACACTTTCTGACAGAGTGCATGTCAGTGACTGCCCTTCTCTGTCCTACCATGTGAAAGACTGCCTGACAGATTTTGTCACAGAGGACACAACCTTTTTTTTCCTCATAATGCAGATAATGAGCTCTTGTCTTATGCCATTTACCATTGCACAACAGCTTAGAGTCTATCTCATTTTATCTCCCAGCTGACAGTAAAGTTACTTTTTATTCTTGATTTTTTTAAAAACATAAATATATATTTACTTATATGTTTTCACCAGAGTTGCCTGTTATTTATAACTCATTTGATTTCTGAAATAAACTATTTTACAAAGATCTTTTTTTCTTAGTGTCCCATTTTCCTGTGTTTATGCAGGTTGTTGACTTGTTTCTTTAAGTATATTTTTTTTAACTTTGTACAGTACAACTACCAGGATTTTGGCTTGTTTCACAAATACTGAAATCATATGCTTCCTATAGACTTTCTACATTTAATTTTGATTTTATTTGGAACACTTCTTTATTGAAAATCCACTTACCTACTCTTGCTTATCACTAGCTATCATACTATGAATTTTACTTTTGTGTGCTTTTACTTTCAAATGACAACTAACAGCAGACCAAGGTGAATTTTCTAAAGAGTGAATATTTTTATTTTCCCAGAGTTTATCATTCTATCTTTAAATCTGAATGAAGTTTCTAAAGTTATGTAAACATTCTCAAATTCTGAATATTTAATGAGTATGTGTATAAGAATGGATAGATGAACAATTAATAAGTTATAGGAATATAAATTAATACATGAATGATAAATTAATGAAATAGTTCTCTTGATAAATAGTTCTCTTCTCTTGATAAAATTCTTTTCACATGATTATAGAATCTTTTATTTCTATTCAAGTTTATCAACTTTACTTTCATAAAATACTTTCCTTATTTTAGAGTGTCTTCACTGGTCTTTCTCATTATCGCTCTGTCTACAATTTATTGTGGTTGACCTTATATTTTCATATTTTGTTGTATATTTTTATCTACAAGAACTCTTTCTCTAAAATTGAAAATAGTAACAAAACTGACAGGACTAATAGATTTAAGTGGTAAAGTGAGACCTGGAAAAATGTTTTGCTTTCATTTATGGCTAGTGTTTTAGAGACAACTGTACTTAATTAATTGAATAATCTTTTCCTTTTGTCTACCACACTGGCACATATAAACTGTCATTTCTTTTGCAAAAATAAGAATGGCTTTAGTATTGAGCTTAGTGTGACAATTACACCTGTTGGATTAAGAGAGAGATACGTTCTATAAAAAAATTAGTTTCACAAATACTATGAAAGTCTATTTAGTGAATGCAGACTTGGATACATTTCCTATTAATATGTCTCCTTCATTTACAAGTAAAATTACTTCATTTTGAGATCCTACTCTTTTGTGATCAATTTATTCTATGTGTCTTATCTATAATTTCATGAATATTTAGTATATCCTTGCAAAGAAATTATTTGAATGCCTAATAATAGATAAAGCAACTCAGAAAGAATTGTGTATGCTTAAAAGTATCATTGTCTTTTGTGATTCAAAGTAAGGAATTTTCTTAAATTTTGTGATTCAAAGGAATTTGCAAGTTTGTTATGAGCACTTTGATTCAATATCAACAATTCAGTAGTTCATGAGTTGACAATTTTTATCAATGTATTATATCTGTTGTGTGTAAAACTAAAAACATACTGGGATATGGTTGATAGGCATACTATTTGCATGATAAAATTATGAATATGTTGCTAAATGTGCAAGAAGTATAAGATAATGACTAATGTAATATATTTCACATAAGGTATAGAAAATTTTGCCTGAGAATATTTTAGAAAGTACAAGAAAATCAGAGTAAATATCTGATAGGCAATTGCACAAGACATTTAAATAACATAATAATTATGAATGTTCTCATAAAATGTATGAAAATCAAGCTATTATCATAATTATTATGAATGTAAAGTTATTATTATTCTGCATGTTTATACTGTGTAAAATTTTAAAAATTTTGATCCAAAAATTTTAAAAATGTATTTTAAAATATACTACAAAGTTTTAACTTTCAAATTGAGAAATGAGAATCTAAACATTAAAGACTTTATTTGAAGAATTCCTGATTCTGAAGAAGGTTCATATATCAGATAAACAAACAGTTAAACTCAGTGATTTGCAAATTAATTTCAATAAGCTTGTCTATTTTTCTTCACAAGATTGCTTTAGCCTAGAAAAGTTATCTTCCAACCTCTAGATAATAATGTTATAATTTTTGTTGAATGTATTAAAATAATTGGCTAAGGCCATGGGTTTACCTCAGAGTCATAAGTGCCTGATGGCAAGTGCGACATGAGTTCAATTCCCGGTATCCCCTGCCCCCCAAAGCAATTTCCTTGTATGATGAACATTACACAGAATATAAAGTATAAAATATTAAATAAGTGTGAATACATCAAAAAGTGTTATTTAGCTTCTAGAAAATCATAAATGTCTACTACTAAAAACAACCATATTTGAAAATGGCAGTTATTGTATTATTTTTTTCAGACTTAGAATCCAATGATTGATTCTGTTGAAAATAATTGGACTAAAGTTTTCATTTTTAACTCAAACTTGTATAATTGTTATCCATTCAAATACTTATTTGGAAGAATATTTTGTAAATATGAAAATATTGACCTATATCAAAATAAGTAATTTTTAAACACTACAATTTATTAGTCAACTGGATACTATTCAGCTTTTCTCATGCTATATAATATAAAATCTATATATATGAAGTTTTTTTCTCTGAAGATCATAATGTATACTTTTACAATGATGCCTGCAATGACTAGGTCTACAGTTTACTATATTGACACCAGGGAAGAATAAATATTTTAAATTGTCATTTAAAGCATACTGTCAATATAATATTTTCACTATGCAAAATAAAATCTCTTATATTAAAATAATCTGATATATATATATATATATATATATTCATGTTTATCTTGTTTTTCATTGACAGTCTCATAAAATAATATGAACAAAACCCCCACTATCTTTTGAAAGAGTGCTGTGAAAACTGAATATTATTTTAGGATTCTTCAGTTATGGAATAAGTGCATAATACTGTTTCAACACAGACTAGTTAAATTATATTAACTGAAATAAGACCATTGTGACAAGCATGCCACATTTCTTACTACTATACATGCAGGATAAATTATATTAAATTAACATAGTTTCATGCAAATTCTTGTTGCTTTTACATGGGATATCAAAAACATATATTAAAGAGCAAAATAAAAGAAAAAAAAGACAATAGGGAGATATTTCTTGCAAAAGGTGAAGTGCTTCAGAGATGCAGGAGGAAGGGAGACAAGAAAGATGTGAATAAAAACTTTAAAATATTTTATGTGCATGAACCAACTCCCCTGGTGAATGTCAACATTATGTACTAATATAGTTGACTATATTAATGTTTTTGGATCATTGAACACAGCTGTTTGCAGTCTCTCTGTTTGAATGTCTACTTTGTATTCTTTGATACTGTGATTTGAGCAACTATTTCCAAGATGATAATATGTAATCTATTAACAGGTGATTTCTTACTGTTATTTTTTTTTGTAGTTCTGTATTATGTGTAACCTTACACTGCTTTGTTTTGTTTTGTGTTTTTTCTCTTTTTCCTCTTAAATTAAAAAAAATGGCATAAAGTAAAAAATAAGTAAGAATTAGATTTTCTAAAAAGCTTAATCAAAGAAAATTACCTTGGGAAAATATTAGATGATCACTACCACATAATTTGAGATAATACCTAGAAACATAAAAAATTAACTATTTTGTGATACTTTGGAGGAAATAACTAAAGTTTGTGTATAATGTATAATATAATACAAATAGTTTTAAATGGATTGAAACTTTGGGATCGGGTTCAAATACATTTGACTTACTGAGGAACTATATCTATTTTAATGGTCATATAGAATCCCTTCTTTAATGTATTTGAAATAATTTTGCCATCATAGTAATTGTAGCAATGTATGTTAAATCTTACACTCAGATATTAAATGACATTCATGTGTGTATTTATTTTCTGTTGCAATTACACAAATATCAACAACACAGTTACCTTAAAATAATGCATCTTATTTTAGTTTTATGGTAGTCAAAAGTTTAAAATAGGTTTCATTCAACAGGTGAGCTGAAATCATAGTGTTGGCAAAACAGATTTCCTTTCTCGACATTTTACAGTAGAAGCTACTTGTTAATCTTTTCAATTTTCTAGAGATTAACTGCATTTTTGTTTCATAACACCTTTTCAATAGCAGACCGGCAACAGTAAAACAACTCATGTTCACATTTTATTCCAATGACAGTGAGAGACATTCTTTTTCCTCTTTTTTATTTATCAGGATTCTTGTGATTACTCTGAGCCTTCTGTATAATTATGGCTAGTCTACTATATCAAAGTCAGCTGATTAACAACCTTTATTCCAGTTGCATTTCAGAGTTATTTTCATGTAATATAACATTTTAAAAAGTTACCAGGCTCAGAGCATGGGCATCTTTCATGTAGGGTAGAGGCATTACACTATATACCAGTCATATGTTTCATGAAAATAGGAGATTTTAAAATACTTGCCTACCCTTAAGCCCTTTATCACACACATTTTAGATATCCTCATGAATGGTGCTACACCATAATATATTTTAAAGTAGAAAACAGAATAACAATATTTCTGAATATTCACAAAAAATTTATCTCTACAATGCCTTACAAAGTTAAATTGAAATAACATAATCTTCACTGTAGAGGTCAATGTTCTTCTCTTAGTATTTTAAAATGTATAACAATTTATAACACATATAAAACAGAATTTAATGGTACAATGCCTTACAAAGTGAAATTGAAATAACATTATCTTCACGGTACAGGATGATATTTTTTTCTTAGTATTTTAAAATTTTATAATATACATAAAACTTTATGTATATAATTTTAAAATTTTCATGAGATATATTTTAAATTGAATTTAACTCATAAATGTTTAAATGTAAATGCTCAATGTCAAAATTAATGTGTAACTTTACCTTTGGAAAATGTTATTATTTCTCACAATATTTTGAAAAATGTGAAAATTTTTAATAATGCTGAATGCTACTAATAAATAATTATGCCTATTAGACTTGAAAATTGTAAAATTAACTAGTTTACTGTTGTTCAGAAGACATGAACTGAGGTATTAAAAGTTTTCCCAGATAGACATTAAGATCTTCAAACATTTAACACATCCTCTGTATTAATATATTTATCATCTGTGTCCACAATTATTATCATTGATTTTAAAATGCTAACCCTAAATTTAGATAAAAATTATAAAATTAAACTTTGATTGCCTCTAAATCTTGACATATTTTAACACTATATAGCTAAATGTATTTCAGTTGCACTAGAGTTATATTTGTTGTTATCTATATTAAAATCTCATATTGGATATAAGTTTATTTATAAATTCATAGTTGCACCTGTTTTAAAATAATATTAAATGATAATTTAAACATTTTAAAGGTCAAGATTTGAGTAATATAATTTATTTAATAATACAAAATATATTTAGGCATTAGGTTCTTAATTTTAACTAACATTTTCTTTAAATATTACTCAAATATAACATATTTTCTGTCTGTCAAATAGTATTGAATTTGCTTTCAAGAGCAATGTTCTCATAGTTTTGTGGAATCAGCAACATATATTAGAACATAAATGACAATGAATAGCTACAAACCTAAGCTATATTTATCCTTAGGCAACAAAATTTCTGAGTATGAACTTTTTAAAGTACCAGAAGAAAAAAAAAATAGAATATATCTTGACATGTTTTTTTTTATTTTATTTGTTTCTTTTTATATATGAAATGATGATTGTCAGACAAATTTATTTTGAAAATAATGTGTAATATGACTCAGTTGGAAATGACTGCCTTTGGGAAACATATTGTTACATTGCATTATCACAAACCATTTAAAACTGTTTTTTTTTTTAGTTTTTGTATAATTATCCCTGTATTACTTTCAAGTCATCATGTCTTCAAAATAACATGTTATTAATACAAATGTTAGTTTTATGAATACTTAAGAATTACCAATAATATGAAATAAATTCCTCAATTACTGAAGTCAGTTAACATTTGTTAATATTATTTCCTTACATAAAAGATATATTTTTAATATTTATTCCTAAATTAAGAACCAAGAATAGACAAGAAGATGGTAGCTTTCTAGATAGCTGGAAAGTCTTTCTGGAAAAAAGAGCTCAGATGCTGGAATTTGACAACATGGAGAGGGCTGGATGAGGGGAGAGTGATTCCTGTGACCCCAGGAGGAAAATGAAGGAAAAAGAAAAATAGGAAGAGCAAAGAAAAATACAGATGGAGTGCTGGAGCTGCACACACTCAGTGAGACCTATCTGGTGTTGTGCTGGATGCACCATGGAATCACATGAGGCAAGGTCATGCTGAAGCTGGGGCTGCTGATAATCTGAGTTGGTCAATCACAGGCCCTTGGTGAGAGGATGAGGCATAGCATGGAGTAGAACCAAGGTGGACAGCTGCATTAATTCTCAGTGAGTGCTGGAAATTAGGTCCCACAGCAAGTGAAGCTAGTTGGAAGACATATTGGAGTTAGGCAGAGTCTGCTGATGCATTGTCTTCAGTCAGCAGCCCCTATCCCAGAGAGGACTGATGGGATCAGATTGGGCTGAGTCATATCCGTAGTTGGAACTCAATAGCCAGGAACAAAACTGTCCTGACACTGTGATATCCACAAAGCACATGCTAACTTGCTGAAAGAACTTGCTGGTTGACTGGCTCAGAGAAGAGCGATTAGCCCACAGTCCCTGTGTGCAACTCAGATTACAGAAAAATGGAGAGGGCAGCAAGTCTCCAATGAGCACACTTCAGAAAAACCCTAAACAATACAGAAATGGCTGGAGACCTTGACCATACACATGTCTGAAAGAAACCAGAAACATGAGAAGAGAAAAAAAAAAAAATAATAAGAAAAAACCTCCAACCACTGACCCTGGGAAAATAAGCCCAAGAGAGGTAAATTCAGAAGAGAACCAGTGTAGCAATCATGCAATATTGACCACACCATCAGCAGACATAAAGTAATACCTTTGGAACATCATAGTCAAACATAAAACTGAAATTCTAAGTGAGACAAAATGTAAAAAACATTAATAAAAAATGCTAAGCCCCTCTCAAGAAAACACAGATGGAAGAATGGAGGAACCCAGAAAAGGAAGAGACCTTTAGTGAAAAATATAAATAAAATCTAGAGTACATGAAACAGATCCAAAGACATTACCAGGAAATTAAAAACTCAGTTGAAAACTGGAAAAATGTCTCAACAGAAACTAAAGTTAGCCTTTCAAAACTTGAAGACAGATTTACAATGTGTGATCATGAAAGAAAAGACCTCTTAAAAATAACAAGGAACCAGGAAGTAACAATTCAAAGGCTAGAGGATGACAAGAGGCTCTACAACTCAAGAATAAAAAATGTGAGCAAAGAAGCAGGAGTAACCACAAATGAATTACAAAGGCTATTCACAGAAATGATTAATGAAAACTTCCCAAGCATAGGAAAAAGAAATGATATCCAGATAAATGAGGCATACAGACCTCCAACCAACTACAACCAAACAAATCTACACCCAAACATATAATATTCAAGATCCCAGAAATCCACAAGCACAGAATATTAAAAGTAGTCAGAGAAAAGAAGCAGATCACCTATCAAGGAAAATTCATCAAAATAACAACAGACTTCCCAACACAAACTGAAAAAGACAAAAAAAAAAAAAAAAAAGAAGAAGAAGAGCCTGGGGGAAGTAGTCCAAGCCCTAAAAGAAAATAACCTCCATCCCAGATTGATATACCCTGAAAGACTCTCTCTCAAAATTAATGGAGAAACAAGATGTTTCCAAGACAAAGAGGAACTGTGGGAGTTCATGGCCACCAATCCAACCCTACAAAAAATCCTGAAGGACATTCTAGAGAGAGAGAGAGCAAGAAAATACCAGCATTCTAGCAACAGTGGCAGAGAAGCCTCAATGAATGGGGCAGACAGTGGAATGAAAGAGAAAGTAAACAAATAATAGAAAAATAGAATAGCAGAGATGAGGAAGAGAAGGTGGGCTATAATCTCTAATATAGATAGACTTAATACATTAACAAAAAGAAACACAGGCAGAGTAGATTACAAGGCAGAATTCATTGAGATACTCTGAACAGGAACTATACTCAAACTAAAAGAGGGCTAATAAACTGAAAGTCAAAGATGAGAAAATGATGCTGTATGTGACAAGGAATCAGAGAAAAGTAGGGACAACACATCCAGCTCCTGCAGATAGATTGGAAAGTCATGACATTTTGGTACAGTGGAGAACTACATAGCTAAAAGGAAGGAAAACTTTGTGGCTTTAGTAAGTAAAAGAATGCAGCTCAAGCTCCAGCTCAGGGGTAAAAAGATTCAGCACCACTTAGATAGATAACAGGTTGTCTCCCTAATCTAAAAACTAAAGGAGCTAGTTGGACCCCAAATATACAAAGCATCCTGAGGAAGGAAAAGGCAAAGAATAGCTTAAAAAATGAATGCAGAGGACATTGTTAATAGTGTATCAGTATTTAAAAACAACATTAATCTTATCACTCTGTTCAGTTTGATTTTATTTTGTTCTGTCTGTCTACTCATACTAGATATGAGGGCATAGACAGCTATCCCCAAAATAGCAGGCTATACTATGATAATTATCCTTAATTTCTTATTAACTTAAACTGAAGCCCTGTATTACCTACATTGTCTTACTATGACTGATCTCATTTGAAGCTGATTCATTAGACCATTGTTTTGTCTTGACTGATTTTATTTGAATTCGGTATGCTTGATAGTATCAAGTCTAAGATTAGAGGCAACTACTCTGAAGATGACAAGATGTAATAAGATACCCATTCCAGTTTGATTATTAACTGCTTTTGAAGTCCTACAGTATATCCAATGCTGTGTTTTTATTAAAATTGCTATGTAATGCTATGTTCAATTATATTTTGTCTGCTGATGTAGACAATTCCATTGAAAATAAGAGAAAACCTAGTTACTACTGTAGATCACCTAATAATGTGATTTTATATGTCTTTTTCATTTTGTGTTTTTCTAGGAATATGTTTTGTAGTCTTGTTTTGATCTGTTTTTCCCTATAACACAGAAAGGATAGACATACAAAATCACACATGGGGAGCATTTCTAAACAGTTTACAGGAACCAATTGTATAATGCACAATATAATGAACAGATACTCTGAAGAAGAAGAGACACTGAGGTATTCAGTGCTAATTCTGTAGCACTGTCATATAAAATCTAGCAATACTATTATACACTGTTCATAGTGATATTAGTCTAGTCTCATGTTTGATTTTAGCATACGTAAAGTTATGGACAACTACTTTGAAGAGAATGAGAGACATTATGGCAGTCAGTGTTGAAATCCCCTATGTAAAGCCTTGAAGACCTAAAAGGCCTTCATCACTCTGTTATAATTAGATTAGCCCTATAATGTTCAGTATGTATTCAATGTGTGTGATGATGGGGACAACTAGTTGGAAGAAAACTAGAGACAGTATGACAGACAGTGAAGATCTCCAGTGGAATGACTTTGAAATCCATGTTTCTTAAAATTGTTTTCTAATGAACTGTTTTGTTCTAGTTTATTATGTTTAAGCTTATCCTTTTTAAAATAAAAAAGAACCAAAAATAAACACATATATGTACTATAGTGATACCAAACAAATTCACTAAAAAAAACTTTAATTACAAAATAATAAAAATGGATTGAGTGATTTGAAATCTTAATTTATTAAAAATTGTTTCAAATTTTGTTACTCTATTCTGATAACAGTATGAAAGTGAAGTAGATAATAAGAATAAAATAATTTTTACATACATAACACAATGCAAGCTCTTCTTATATTGTTAGAAAATACTGCAAGTATTTTCTGGCTGGATATATAGTGTTGCATTTTATTGTGCTAATAGAACTGCATAGTCCTTTTAAAATAAATACAGTGAAACAGACAGCAATCACAACGATGTTAGAATTATCTCAGTTTATTACGTGTGGATTCCCAATATTTTTTCTTTCTTTAAAATTAATGCTTTATCCCTTACTAATAGTTTAAAAGCTCATTAAAATGTCATCAACAATTGTACTCCTTCTATGTCAAATTTAGTGCTACTTATAGTGAAAAATTGCTTAGGGATGAGGAACAAATCTTAAATTTCTGAATATTGAAGTCCTACTAGGACACAATAAATACATTGTTAATTGGAGTCTTGAGTTCACCTTTTAAATGTTGCTCTGTATAATTCAGTCTTTTGAAATATTTTGTTTAACACTACTCTGAATTTTGTACATTTTATCTGTAAATAAGGTAGTTTTGCTAGTTAGATTTGTGGTATTAAATGGTATCAACATGCTACATTTTTACTTTTTATTGCTTACAAGGACTTTAAAATTAAGATTGTTTTCTCATTCAACACTCAAGAATAAAACCAAAAGTCTTAATACAGATTTCATTACATTTAATTAATATAGAGTGCAAGTTTAATAAACAATTGTCTTCTAAATTGAAGACTTAGTCACTATTTTCAGACTATACTATTGATACAAAAAGGATTCCACAAAATATATAAAAATGAATGTGTTAGGTATGGTGACACATATCTGTAATTCCAGCACTCAGGAGACTGAGACAGGAGGATTCCCATGAGTTCAAGGTCAGCCTGTGCTACATAGTGAGTTTGAAGGCACCCTAAACTGAGAACCTACCTCAAAAAAAGGCCAGCCTGCGCTACATAGTGAGTTTGAAGGCACCCTAAACTGAGAAACTACCTCAAAAAAAAAAAAAAAAGCTGAAGACTAAATATTTGTTTATACTTTAGAGGAACCTAACAGTAGTAAATGAATCATTCTCAGACAATTATTGCCCACTTTATTGAACTGTACTTTTTTTAAGAGCTCACAATACTTGAGATAACGTAACAGAAATATCCTGAATTAGCCATTATATATGATTATTCTATCTATATAAAAGCTTTAGGTAGGTCATCAGTCTTTGGACTAGAAGGTGTTATTTTATGTTAGCTTGGATCTCTTTCTCTTTTTTATATTTCCATGTGCTCTGCTTTCATGCATAAAAGGATATTTAGAGTACTCATACCTAATATGTTAGGACTTATTCAATATTTAAGGGAAATATCAGAGACTCTCTAACACTTAGATGCATGAGCCATACCAATGATCTAAGAGATAGAAGGAAAGAGTTGTTATAGTCATCTACCAAGGAGAACATGATAAAATGCCATGTGCTGAATGGCTGAAAAGAACATAATTTTAATTCCTTACAGTTCTAGAAGCTGGATCAAAAAACCAAAAACGTTACGAAGTTTAGTTTTTGGTAAGACTTTTCTTCCTGTTTGTGGAATCCTCCCTTTTGACTGCGTCCTTATATAACATTTCATTTGCATATGTATAGAGAAAAATATTTATGACTGAATCTTTGTACATGGCCAGCAGTCCTGTCTGATTAGAACACCATTGGCATGACCTCATTTACTCTTAACTATCCAATTGCAGTCATCAAATGCAGCCAATTGGGTTGTTGCTTTTGTTTTATGAATTTTATAGGAAAATAATCAGTAAAATCAGAGAATTGCAAAAAAATGAGCATAACACACCCATTAAGATATTTCTTTTGGTCCAATATGAGTGTCTTGTGCCTTCATAACCACTCCTGTCTCATTGCTCAATATCCTTCTCTCTTAGTTGATCTCTTAAGTTGCAGTTATGAAGGGCTGAGTTTCTCAATGCTTTCAACCAAATGTAGAGCTGTTTTTTCTTTAATTTTATTTAAAAGGAAAAAGAGAAAAAATAATACAAAACAAAGCGGTGTAAGGGTACAAGTAATACGGAACTACAAAAAAAAAAAAAAAAGAAATCACCAGTTAATAGATTACATATTACCATCTTGGAGATACTTGCTCAAATCACGGTATCAAAGCATACAAAGTGGATATTCGCACAGTGAGACTGCAAACAATTGTGTTCAATGATCCAACCAAAAACATTAATATAGTCAGCTATTTAACACCCCTAAACACACTTGCTGTTGTATCCTTTAGAGCTCTTTTTTTCCCTCTCTTTTTTACAACAAAATTTACACATTTTGGGTTTTATTACTCCTTAGTTCTTATTACTTTTTTGGGGGGGAGAGAATAAATTCAAATATGGCAAAACAAAGCTGTCAGTCAAAACCAAGGATAGACATAGTACATGATGTAAAACAGAGTACAAGGTTATCAACAATGGTTATCAACGATGTCGCTTGTTTCCTTAAAAAGAATTGTCTATCTCATTGGATATCATAAAGTTGAACAAAACAGTAGAGAACAAGACCAATAAAACTTAAGCATTGTAAACATTACAGGACTTCCAAAGGAGACAATAGTCAAACCAGGATGGGCATCATAGTGAATCTTATTGCCTTCCAAGTAGTTGCCTATACCCTCAAACTTGAAACTATCATACGGAATGGAACAGAGTCTAATCAGTCAAAACAAGATAGTGGGAGTATTACAGGACTTCAAAAAAAGTTAATAGGAAATCAAAAAAGTTACTATTATATATCCTGCTAATTTTTTTTAATTTTTCCCCTTAACTAAAAAAAAAAAAAAAAAAAAACATAAAAAATAACTATTTTTTTAATGAATAAGGGAGAGATTCAGATAAAACAGGATGTAACAATATAACAATACAGATCAAAGCATGACTGTTTCAGCAACCTAGTGCTTCAGCACCAAATAACCCAACTTAATAGTAGGTACCATAGTGTCTGTCTTTTACCTTGAAATATTTGAATAAAAATTCATATACTATGGCTTCAAATATTTCCATATCATGAAGCCCAGAATAAAGCCTTTCCAATTAATAAGTGAAAACTTTATAAGGCTTCAAGGCCAATAATGGGGAATCATGATTACCACATATTTTTATATATTTGAATCATTACTTATATTAGGGAAATATTCGGTATTCACACATGCAAGATTGATTTATTTCACTTATGAGTATGGTCTCAAGCTGCACCCATTTATTGATAAATGTCCTAATGTGATCCTTCTTTATAACTGAATAATACTCCATTGTATAGAAATACCACAACTTTTTTATCCATTCCTCAGTTGATGGACACTTGGGTTGTTTCCAAGATCTGGCGATTACAAATTGTGCTGCTATAAACATAGGTGCACATATATCACTGTGGTATGATGCTTTCAGTTCTGGGAATATGCTTAGAAGTGGAATAGCTGGAATAAATGGGACTTCCAATCCCAGCTTTTTGAGAAATCTCCAGACTGACCTCCACAAAGGCTGCACTAGTCTACACTCCCACCAACAGTGCAGAAGAGTTCCTTTTTCCCAACAGCCTCTCCAGCTTTTGTTGTTGTTGGTTTTCGTGATCCTGGCCATTCTTTCAGGAGGGAGATGGTATCTCACTGTGGTTTGAATTTGTATTTTTTTAATGACCAATGATGATGAACATTTTTTCATGTATTTATTTGCCATTTGTATTTCTTCATCTGAGAAGTGCGTATTCATCTCAGATGCCCATTTTTGGATTGGATCTTTGAATTTTGAGGGTCTGAGTTCTTTTAATTCTTTGTATGTTTTAGACAAGAGTCCCTTGTCTGAGAGAATTTCGCTAAAATCATTTCGCTGTTTGTGGGTTTTCTTTTCACTATGCTGGAGATTTCTTTTGACATGCAGAAACTTTTTAATAAGAAGTGGTCCCAGTTATTGATTCTGGGAAGTATTTCCTGTGCAGTTTGAGTCCTGATCATGAATTCTCTACCTAATCGTATGTCTTCAAGGTTTCTACCTAATTTGTTTTCCAATAGATTTAGTGTTTCTGTTTTAATATTCATATGTTTGACCCATTTAGATTTTAATTTAGTAAAGGGTGATAGACATGGGTCTAGCTTTAGTTTTTGGCAATTGGAGAGCCTGTTTTTCCAGCACCATTTATTAAAGACACTGTCGTTCTTGCAGTGAACCTGCTTTGCTCCTTTATCAAAGATAAGGTGGTTGAGTGTGTTGGTAGTTGTGGTTGTATCTTCTAATCTATTCCATTGATCTTCGGCTCTGTTTGATTCCAATACCATGTTGATTTTACTACTGTTCTTTGTAGTATAACTTCAAGTCAGGGATTGTGATGCCTCCTGCTTTGTCTTTGCTGCTTAGAATTGCCTTTGCTATTCTAGGTCTCTTCTGGTTCCAGATGAAATTAAGGAGTGATTTCTCTAGATCTATAAGGTATGTTGATGGTATTTTTATTGGGATTGCATTGAATTTGTATAACAGTTTTGGGAGAATGGCCATTTTGACCATGTTTGGTCTTCCTATCCATGAGCAAGGGATGTCTTTCCATTTTCTGAGATCATCTTCAGTTTCTTTTTTCAGTGTATTATAATTTTCACTGTATAAGTCTTTCACTTCTTTCCTAAGAGTAATTCCTACATATTTCATTTTTTTTTTGCTTGCTAATGTGAAGAGTATAGTTTCTCTTTTTCCCTCTCTGTGATTTTGTTGTTAGTGTATAAGAATTCTACTGATTTCTGAGTTTTGATTTTGTATCCAGCCACATTACTGAACTTATTTATTGTACCTAAGAGCCTTTCAATGGAGTTTAGGGGTCTTCTATGTAGAGTATCATGTCATCTGCAAACAATGGTAATTTAACTTCTTTTTTTCCTATCTTTACCCCCTTTGTTTTCTCTTCTTGCCTAATTGTTCTGGCTAGTACTTTCAGTACTATATTAAATAGGAGTGGTGATAAATGAAATCCTTGTCTTGTGCCTGATTTTAAAGTAAATGCTTTCGAATTTTGGCCATTTAGTATGATGCTGGCTGTTGGTTTGTCATAAATGGCCTTTATTATATTGAGGTAAAGACAATCTATTCCAATTTTCTGTAAAGTTCTTATCATGAATAAATGTTGGACCTTATTGAAGGCTTTTTCTGCATCTATAGAAATGATCATGTGATTCTTATTTTTGGCTTTATTGATATGGTGGATTACATTTATTGATTTACATATGTTGAACCATCCTTGCATCCCTGGGATGAATCCCACTTGGTCGTGGTGTATAATCTTTTTGATGATTTGCTGCATCCTATTTGCCAATATTTTATTGAGGATTTTTGCATCTGTGTTCATTAGGGAGATCAGTCTATAGTTCTCTTTTTTAGTTGGGTCTTTCTCAGGTTTTGGTACTAGAGTAATATTTGCTTCCAGGAGTGAATTAGGAAGGATTGCTTCCCTTTCAATTTCATTGAATAGTTTGAGGAGTGTCGTCATTAGGTCTCCTTTGTATTTCTTGTAGAATTCTGCAGTGAATACATCTGGGCCTGGGCTCTTTGTAGTTAAGGACTTCATCACATTTTCAATTTCATTAACAGAGATTGGGTTATTCAACAGTTTTACATCCTCTTGATCTAGCTTTGGTACTTTATATGTTTCTAAGAATTGTCTATTTCTTCTGTTTTATCAAACTTTTGACAGTAGAGATTTTCGAAATAGGTGTTGATGATCTTCTGTATTTCTATTTGTTCTGTAGTGATTTCACCTTTTTCATTTCTTATTGCATGAATTTGAGCTTTTTCTTGCCTTATTTTTATAAGGATAGCTAGGGGCTTATCAATTTTATTTATTCTTTCAAATAACAAACTCTTTTATTCATTGATTCTTTGGATTGTTTTCTTAGTCTCTTTTGCATTGATTTCTGCTCTGATTTTTATAATTTCCTCTCTTCTTTTGGCTTTAGGCTTAACTTGCTCTTCTTTTTCTAGCTGTTTGAGGTGTAGCATCAAGTTGTTTATTTGTATTTGTTCCGATTTCCTGATGTGGGAACTCAGTGCACTAAATTTTCCTCTGAGGACGGATTTCATTGCATCCCACAAATTCCGGTAAGTTGTATCTGCATTTTCAGTTTCTTTTACGTATTGTTTAATTTCTTCTTTAATTTCCTCTGTGACCCACTGATTACTCAAGAGTGTATTATTCAGTTTCCATGTGTTTGCGGGATTTTTGCATTATCTTTTATCATTATTTTCTAATTTCAGAGCGCTATGATCTGATAACATGCAAGGGATGATTTCAACTCTTTTGCATTTGTTTAAATATGTTCTGTGAGCTAATATATGGTCTATTTTAGAGAATGATCCATGTACTGCTGAGAAGAATGTGCATTCTGATGTTGTTGGGTGGAACATTCTGTATATGTCTATCAAACCCATTTGTTCGCAGGTGTGATTCAGTTCTGTTATTTCTTTGCTGATTTTCTGTCTGGTTGATCTGTCCCTTGGTGTCAATGGTGTATTAAGGTCTCCTGTTACAATTGTGTTACTGATAATTTGAGTTTTCATTTCTGTTAACAGTTGTTTTATATAACTGGGTGCTCTGGAGTTTGGTGCATATATATTTAAGATAATTATCTCTTCCTTCTGGAGTTTTCCCCTTATGAGTATGTAGTGACCTTCTTTGTCCTTTATGATCATTGTTGGTTTAAAGTTTACGTTATCTGCAAACAGTATGGCTATTCCTGCCTTTTTTTGGATTCATGCTGCATGAAGTATTGTTTTCCATCCTTTGACTTTCAGTCTGTGAGTATCCTTCTGGGTTAGATGGGTTTCCTGTAAACAGCATATGGTTGGATTTTGTTTCCTGATGCATTCTGTTAGTCTGTTTCTTTTGATTGGTGCATTGAGACCATTAACATTAATGGTCATTACTGTTAAATGCTGGTTTATTGTTGACATGTTATCTCTCTGCTGTTGCATCTTTATCTTTCTGTTCTGTTTAATTATCTGCTTTGCTTAGTGGTTTTTTCCTTTGTGTATCTAAACTGTCTTTCAATATTTTTTGCAGGGTTGGTTTGGTGTTCATGAAGTTCTTCAGCTGTTCTTTGTCATGGAAGTATCGTATTTCACCATCAATTTTGTTTTTTTTTTTTTTTAATTTTTTTTTAAATTTTATTTAAGGAGAAAAGAAAAAAAAAGCAGGGAAAGGGTACAAGTTATACAGATTTACAGAAAAAAAATGAACAGTAGGAAATCACTAGTTAATGGATTACATATTGTCATCTTAGAAATAATTGTTCAAGTCACAAAATTAAAGCTTGTAAAGTGGACATTCCATCAATGATACTGCAAACAGTTCTGTTCATTGATCCAATAAAACTCTGTGATATCATTTTTCGATCTTATACACTTAAATATACATGCAGTTATATAGTTTAGAGTACTTTCTTTTCCTCTCTTTTTTACCATGCCTATTACACATTTTGGGTTTCATTGCTCCCACGGTTCTTATTACTTTTTTGGAAGAGAGTAAAACCAAATGTGACATAACAGAACAGAATCGGTCAAGTCAAAAGGGTGGACATAATAGATAATGTAAAAACATAATACAGGTGATCAACAATGGTTACCATAATGTCTCCCGCTATCTCTAATAGAATTGCCTATTTCATTAGTTATAATACAATTGAACAAAACAGTAAAGAATAAAACCGACAAAACCAAAACATTGGAGACATTGTAGGTCTTCAAAAGTAGCTAAAAGTCAACAAGAATGGGCGTCATAATGAATCTCATTATCTTCACAGCTGATGCCTAAACTTTCGAACCTGATACTATCCAGCAAAACAGAATAGGGGAACATCAGTTAAAAACCAGATGGTGAGAGTAATACAGGGCTTTGAATCAAGGTAATGAAAAGTCAAAATGGGTTACTATAATATATCCTGCTATTTTTTTGCTTTAATTAAAAGGATAAAGATAAAAAAGTAAATAATGGAGTGGAGATTGAGATAAAAGAGGGCATAACAACGAAACAGCGCAGATCAAAACATAACCATTTAAGCAGAATAGTGTTTCACCACCAGATAATCCTAAGCTAAAAGTAGTTACCATATTGTTTCTTTCTTTGAAATCCTTGAGTACAACTTCTTATACTGTAGCATTAAGTATATCAAAACAATGTAAAACCATTCAAGAGAATGACAGCATTACAGAGTATTTAGAATCGACTAACAGAAAATGAACAATGGTTTCTGTATAATCTCCTTGTCTTTAAAAGGTTTTTGCTTATACAATCGTACATAATAAAATCCAATAAGATACAGCCTATTTAGACCATTGGAGACAGAAGGACAAAAGCTAGATGAGACTTCAAAACAAGATGATACTAAATCAGTATTACCTATTAAGATGTCATTTTCTCCAAAATAGCTGTTCCTATCATCCAATCTTCTCTGCCTCATTTCTGTTAAGCTCTTTTTCTGTCAGTAGCTGTCAGTTTGTCTTCTTCATTTTGTTCTCTGCTCCATTTGTTGTGGCCTCCCCGCCACTATTTCTGGGTTCTTTGTATTTTTCTTTTTTTAGAATATTCTGCAATACTTTCTGTAGAGTTGAATTGGTGGTTGCAAATTCCCCCAGTTCCTCTTTATCCTGGAAGCACCTTGTTTTTCCATCAATTTCCAGGGACAGTTGTGCAGGATATCTCAATCTTGGCTGGAGATTATTATCTTTCAATGCTTGAATTATTTCCCCCCATGCTCTTCGTGATTTGATGGTTTGTGCAGAGAAATCTGCTGTAATTCTGATGGGTGTTCCCTTGTAAGTGGTCTGTTTCTTGTCTCTGACAGCTTTTAATATTCTGTTCTTGTATTGAATTTCTGGAATTTTTATTATTATATGCCTGGGTGTTGCTCTGTTTGGGTTGTAGGTAGCTGGGGTCCTGTATGCCTCATACATCTGAGTATCTTTACCTTTTGCTAAATTAGGAAAATTCTCCTGGATTATTTCTGTGAGTAGCTTTTGTAGTTCACTTGTTTGCATCCCTACTTCTTCTTTTATGTTCTTAATCCTTAAGTTATGGATCCTCTTATCATCTTCTTGTCTTTGTATTATTGCTGTTTGTTTCTTTGTTATTTTTAAGAAGTTTTTCATTTCATTCTCCCATATTACAAGTCTGCCCTCCAGTTCAGATAGTCTGTCCTTAGTTTCTTTCAAGCTGTTATGCCAGTCTTCGATAGACTTCTTAGTATCTTGGTAGTCCCTTTGAACCTGCTTCACGTATTCTATGCTATCTCTGTTTTCTCCATCAAACAATTCTCCCCTTTTTTTCTGTTCTTCCATTCCATCACCTGTTTTTTCTTGGGTGGTGCTTAGCATTTCTCTAACTATTCTGCATACTTCTAGCTTCAGGTCGTTGATAACTTCATTCCTGAATTGGTCTATGAGGCTCTCTATATGGTGCCTTATGTGTATTGGTGCGGTGTCTGCTATTGCCTGTTTCTCAGAATTGGGGGCCGAGGAGACTTTCTTGTTGCTGCCTCTTCCCATGCTGCCTCTTCTTCTCTGTTCCTTATATATGCAAGCTTATATAAGAGGCCCAGCTTCTCTCCCAGTCAGCCACAGCCTGATCGAATTGCGCCAGTTAGGTGTTCCCGCTCACCGCTGCCCACCAGGGAGTTACGGACCAGGCAGCCTACGCATCTCCCCTCCTGGCCACCGTCAGGCTCTGGGATCTGGGTTGGGACAGTCTACCAGGTCCGCTGGCAGTGTCACGCAGGCCAGGCACTTTTCACCAATCCCGCCTGTGAGGGGGATGTGTGGCTGGAGTCGCCACTGCGCCCTGCTCCCGCAGGACTGCTCGGGCCCAGAAAGTCCTCTGCTGGAGTCAAACTGTGGTAGAGTGTCAGTTTCTCTCACTCACCTCACCATAAGTCAGTGCACGCCTCCCTGCCGTTCGCAGATTGCCGTTCTCAGAGCTTCTGCACGTCTCTCCCCTTGCCGAGCCGCTGTAGAGTCAGCCAGCCGCTGCGCGGCGGGAAACCCAAATCACGGCTTACAATGGCGCGGTTCCAGCCTCCACACCGAGTCTTTTCTGTTCCTGTTTTAGCACCAGGACTGCATTCCAAGTTGGCTTCTCTCAGCCCCGTTTGTTCCTGAGTCAGCAGAGCATATCTCCACCTGCTTATGTCTCCTTAGTCCACACCATTCCTGGCTTCTGAGCCGAGTCTTTCAGAGAGCCGCCGGTAGTTGCTGTTATCTGTCCACCATGTTCTCCCGGAAGAGTCAAATGGCAACTTAATTGTGTGTACTGAGCAATTGGCTAGATATTACATCTTTGACATCCTCCATAATATATTAAAAGATCACTGTGTGTCTTTCCGGTCTGTAAGAGTCCTTCCATGAGGCCTGTAGGCCGTAGAAGTCTCAGTAAGCAGTCTAGCCGGGACAGAAATTCTCAGCACTACGTTGTGGTCAGGGCAGCCATGACACTCACCATCAATTTTGAATGATAGTTTTTCAGGATACATCAGTCTAGGTTGGAAATCATTTTGCTTTAAGATCTGGAATACTTCACTCCATGCTCTTCTTGACTTTATTATTTGTGCTGAGAAGTATGCTGTGATTCTGATAGGTTTTCCTTTATAAGTTACCTGTCTTTTCTCTCTGACAGCTTTTAATAATCTATTCTTGTGTTGGATTTCTGGGATGGTGATTATTGTTTATCTGGGTGTAGTTTTATTTTGGTTATGACCATTTGGAGTTCTATATGCTTCACTGATCCTGATGTCGGTTTCTGATGTCATGCTTGGGAAATTTTCAGCTATTACTTCTCTAAATATGCTCTTGACATCCTTTATGTTGTCTCTTTCTTTTTCATTAATCCCTGTCATTCTTATGTTATTTTTCTTTGCATTGTCTTGCAGTTGTTGAACTGTTGTTTCCTGATTCCTTGTTATTTTTAAAAGATCTTTCTTTCCTGTTTACTGGCTGCAATCCTGTCTTCAAGGTATGAAATTCTATCTTCACTTTCATTAAAGCAGTTTTTACAACTTTCAGTGGAGTTTTTATTTCCTGTATATCTCTGTGCATCTGCATTATGTATTCTGTTTGTTTCTTATATTTCTCATCTAGGGATTCTATCTTTTTGTATAGTTCCTCCAATTTTTTAACTGTTTTGTTTAGATATATTCAGAATCTCTTTCATTTCTTTTATCATTTCTTCTTTTACCTGGGAGATTATTTCAAGTTTCAATTTCTTTAAAGCTTCCTGGAGTTGCTTGTTAATTTCAGTAGCTATTGTGTCTGATATTGAGGTGAATGGCATATATTTTCTTCTATATACATTGCTCCTAGGGTTTCTTGAGATGGGCTGGAGGTTTGAGGTTGTAATTTAGTCTTTCGTTTTGTCATTTTCCTATATTTCTGTGTTTCAAGTGTTATTTGAAAGCTTCCTCAGTGTCCGTTGGAAATCCCCTTTTATGTTTGCACTCCTGAGACTTGGCACCCCGTTACCCCAAGCCACTGGGCCTGCAGAACCAATGGCCCTCCTCTGCCTGTTCAGAACTCTGCAATTCCAGATAAGCTTGGCCTCAGGGACACTGTATGTCCACCCGCCCGTTGCAAGCTCCACAGCTTTCCAAGCACAGCCGGGATGCGGAGGCAGATGTAGATGCCTCAAACCCACCTCTCAACTTCACTGTACCCGGAAGCCTGGAGGGACCTGAACAGTCTGGGCTTTGGGCAGAGTGCGCTGAACACTCACCACAGGCTGTGGGGCCTCTGGAACCTGCAATGCTCTCCTGCCCCCTGAGACATCCACAGTCCTCCAGAGACATGGGGAGGCTGATGCAGGGGCCCCAGATCCGCCCAGCCCCTCCTCTGCACACCGATGGTGAGGCGCGTGAGTCCCAAACAGGCTGGGCTCTGAGGAAAGCGTGTGCCCGCCCACCAGTTTGGAAGCTCCACAGTTTTCCAAGCACAGCTGGGATGCGGAGGTGGATGCAGAGGCCTCAAACCCACTTTTCCACTTCACTGCACCCGGAAGCCCAGTCTGGTCTTTGGGCAGAGTGTGCTGAGGACTCACCACCGGCTGTGGGCCCTCTGCAACCTGCGATGCTCCACTGCCCGCTGATACATCCACAGTCCTCCAGACACATGGGGAGGCAGATCCAAATGTAGAGTTGTTGATTTGACTTAGTAATATGACTGAACAAGAATGCACTCATAAGAAATAGAAAATAATCAATTATGCATGCATTTATCACACTTTTGCATATATGATGAGCTGCAATGTTACTACCTAGAAGATAAAAAGCAGTATCTTAGATTTCATGAGCATTGTGATTTAGTCAAGTAATGGATGTGGATCCAGAAAGATAGTGAATAATTAAAAAGTAATCAAAACAATTTTAACCCATTTTTAATATAGTAAATGTATAAAATCTTAATTTAAAATTTTAAGTGATATACCCTGGGGAAAGGTTCAACATACAGAAGGATACCCAAATATTTTACCCCAACTGTTAATCATTACAGAAATGCATTTTTGGATTACAGCAGAGATATACAAAACCAGGGGATGGCAATTATGTGGATTGACAATAACTGTCAACAAGAATGTGGAAGAATTGGAACTCATGATATGTAAGAATGTGAACAAGTATTTTTGAGTTTCCATGGCATTATTTTTAACCAGGAATCAAAATCAGGACCTCAGGCTTTCCAGGCAGGAACTGGGCCACTGAACCAGTCCTTGAAAGTTTTTTAATAAGTTGAAAATGTATCTTTTCTATCAGAAAAAAATTTTGTTCAGAGATTTTTGGCTTATTCATGTTTGTTTTGTCCCTCATTTGATATTAATGACATTATGTATTTAAAGGGGTTCATAAACTAATATTTGTAGCAGAATCATTCCTAATAGATAAAACCTGGGAATAACTGCATGAATTAACCAGAAAAGATAAGTGATCACATCATGGAATGCATATTATTCAATAACCAATGTAACAACTGCTGCTGATGAATAATAGTAAGCTTCTCAAAAAAAAAAAATAACAGGTACACACTATGTGTTGCATTAACGTAATGTTACAAAGTAGATATCAGTAATCAGTGGTAGCCAAATTCATCTGCAATATTTGCCTCTAGGATTTTTGCAAGAAGTGATTCAAGATATGGGGCATAGGAGAACATTCATAGATGACAGACATGTCAGTATGTTGATGAAATTAGTAGCTATATAGATGATGTTACAAATTTATTCATGCTGGATACTTATTTGTATATGAGTACTGTAAATTACACATATGTAAGAAAGTGAAATTTAGATACAGTAAAATATAATTTTATGGAAAGGTTTTATAAAACTGAAATGTTAAAATTACCTAGGTATGATTATGATAAGTAATATGACCCTTAATATGTTTTACCATTACTTGTAAATTCTTTAGATTCTGTATAAGTCCTGTTTCCTGCTCCTTAGGTGGGTCTTACCCTGGCCACTGTCCTGGATGAACTACTGTTGACTCTCCCCTTCATAAAATGCTCAATAAAGGCCCAAGGTCCAAAGGATAATGTGTTCAGTAGACATTAAACTTAGAATTGTCTTAGCCATTATGTTGCTATTAGTAAAAAGAGAGAGAGAGAGAGAGAGAGAGAGAGAGAGAGAGAGAGAGAGAGAGAGAAATTGACCTAGACCTCAATCCATGTGTGAATGACAGACCTCTGGAGGTGTAACTGAGGTCATAATAATTCTCTTATTTAAAGCTGCAAACATTTTTTTAGTTACTACAATAAGAATATTAGCTATTATAAAGAATAATAGCTGCCTTAATAAATTTTATACTTGGAACATTTTTATAATGTGGTTTTTATTTCTTATTGAAACAAAATTGTTCTTATAGATATGAGGAATGTGTTTTCAAATGCGTAGATTTAATCCAGAAGTATCTATATTTAGCAAATTGAACATTTGAAATACAAACAATGATCTTTGTTTGGATTCTGTTCGTCTTATTGAGACAATTTACTTTAAAACTCTGTATTTTTCTTATTAGAAAAGTTAAAAAAACAAGATGTCAAACTCTCAAATAAACTGTATTTCTTTCTATTTTCATCCACTTAATTAAGTGCATTCTGTAATCTTTTTCTAAAAATCATTCTCAGTCACCTGATCTGAATTTTTCCTTGTCCTGTGAATGTTATTTTGACAATGATATCTTTTTTAACTTCATTTTATTTTTTAAAAAATATTAAAATAAAAGAGGACATAACAAAGCTTGTAAGAACAGAACAATTTAAGCAACATAATGTTTCAACACAAGAAAACCTGAGGTAACAATAGTTACCATAGTGTCTCTTTCTTTGAAATATTTGAGTATACCTTCATACACTATAGTATCAATCATAACAAGACAGTGTAAAACCATACAAGAGAATGAAAGTATTACAGTATTCAGAACCAACTAACAGAAAATGAACAATGCTTACTATATAATCTGCTGATCCATAAATATTTAGTTTATGCTCTCACATGGACACATAGGTTGCTTCAAGATCTGGTTATTACAAATTGTGCTGCTATAAACATGGACAAACATACATCACTGTGGTATGATGCTTTCAGTTCTTCGGGGAATATGCCTAGAAGTGGAATAGCTAGAACAATTGGGACTTCCAATCCAAGCTTTTTGAGAAATCTCCAGACTGACCTCCACAATGGTTGCTCCAATTCACATTCCCACCAACAGTGCAGGAGAGTTCCTTTTTCCCCACAGCCTCTCCAGCTTTTTTTGTTTGTAGATTTTTTGATTCTGGCCATTCTTCCAGGAGTGCGATGGAATCTCAGTGTGGTTTTAATTTGCATTTCTCTAACGAGTAATGATGATGAACACTTTTTCATGTATTTATTTGCCATTTGTATTTCTTCATATGAAAATTGTATATTCATCTCATAAGCCCATTTTTGGATTGGATCTTTGAATTTTGGGGATCTAATTTTTTTTTTTAATCTTTATATGTTTTAGAAAAAAGTCTTTTGTCTGAGGGACAGTTCACTAAGAATTTTCCCCAGTTTGTGGGTTTTTTTTTTCACTGTGCTCGAGATTTCTTTAATGTGCAGAAATTTTTTAATAAGAAGTGATCCCAGTTATTGATTCTGGGAAGTATTTTCTGGGCCCTTTGATTCCTGTTCATGAATTCTCTACCTACACCTATGTCTTCAAATTTTTTCCCAATTTTTCTTCCAATAGATTTAGTGTTTCTGTTTTAATATTCAGATCTGTAACTCTTTTAGATTTTAATTTAGTACATGGTGATAGGCATGGGTCTAAGTTTAGTTTTCGGTGTACAGAGAGCCACTTTTTCCAACACCATGTTAAAGACACTGTCGTTCTTCCAGTAATCATGTTTGGCCACTTTATCAAAGATAAGGTGGTTGAGTGTGTTTATAGTTGTGGTTTTATCTTCTAATCTATTCTGTTGATCTTTGGCTCTGGTTTTATTCCAGTACCATGTTGGTTTTACTTGAGTTGCTTTGTAGTATAACTTCAAGTCAGGGATTGTGATGCCCCCTGCCTTGGCTTTGCTGCTTAGAACAATTTTTGCTTTTCTAGGACTCTTCTTGTCCCAGATGAACTTTAGGAATGATTTCTCTAGATCTATTTGGTATGTTGTTGGTATTTTTATTGGGATTGCATTGAATCTGTATTACAGTTTTTGGAGAATGGCCATTTTCACAATTATTGTTCTTCCTATCCATGAACAAGGGAGGTCTTCCAATTTTCTGACATCCTCTTCAGTTTCTTTTTTAAGTGTATTATACTTTTCCCTATAAATCTTTCCCTTCTTTCAGGAGAAGAATTCCGATATATTTCTTTTGTTTGGTTGCTAGAGTGAAGGGCGTGGCTTCTCTTATTTTTTTCTCTGTGATTTTCTTGGTAGTGTATAGGAATGCTATTGATTTTTGAGTATTTATTTTGTATCCAGCTACATTGCTGAATTTATTTATTATATCTAGGAGTCTTTTGATCGAGTTTCGGAGGTCTTCTATGTAGATTATTATGTCATCCACAAATAATGATAATTTAACATACTCTTTTCCTATCTTTACTCCTTTTATTTATCTCTCATGTCCAATTTCTCTGGCTAGTTTTTCCAGTACTATAATAAATAGGAGTGGTGATAGGGGACATCCTTCCTTGTCTTGTGCCTGATTTTAAGGTAAAGACCTTCATTTTTTGGCCATTTAGTATGATACAGGCTGTTGGTTTGTATTAGATGGCCTTGATAATATTGAGGTAAGATGATCTATTCCAATTTTCTGTAAGTCTTTAATCATGAATGAATGTTGAAACTTAACAAAAGCAATTTCTGCATCTATAAAAATGATCACGTGATTCTTACTTTTGGATTTATTGATATGGTGAATTACATTTATTGATTTATGTTTGTTGAACCATCTTTGCATGCCTGGGATGAATCTCAGTTGGTCATGGTGCATAATCTTTTTGATGATTTGCTGCATCCTATTTGCCAATATTTAATTGAAGATTTTTGCTTCTGTGTTTATTGGGGAAACTGGCCTATAGTTCTCTTTTTCAGTTGGGTCTTTCTCAGGTTTTGGTACTAGAGTAATAGTTACTTCCAGGAATGCCTTAGGAAGGATTGTCTGCCTTTTGAGTTCACTAAAGAGTTTGAGAAGTGTCAGCATTAAGTCTTCTTTGTATTTCTTGTAGAATTATGCAGTGAATCCGTCTTGGCAAGGGATTTTCTTTGTAGGTTAGGACTTAATTACATTTTCAATTTCACTAATAGAAAATGGGTTATTCAGCAGTTTTACATCTTCTTAACCTAGCTTTAGTACTTCATAAGTTTCAAGGAATCTGTTTTTCTGTGTTATCAAACCTATAAGAGTAGAGGTTTTCAAAATAGGTGTTGATGATCTTCTGTATTTCTACAGAGTCTGTAGTGGTTTCACCTTTGTCGTTCCTTATTGCATGAATTTGAGCTTTATCTTCTCTTTTTTTAAAAAGTGTTTGCTAGGGGCTTATCAATTTTATTTATTCTTTCAAAGAATCAACTCTTTGACTCGTTGATTCTTTGGATTGTTTTCTTAGTCTCTATTGCATTAATTTATGCTCTGATTTTTATAATTTACTGCCTTCTTTTAGATTTGACCCTGACTTTCTCTTCCTTTATAGATGTTTGAGGTGTAGCATTAGGTTGTTTATTTGTATTCATTCTGTTTTCCTGATGTGGGAACTCAGTGAAATAAATTTTTCTCTGAGGACTGCTTTCATAGCATCGCAGAGATTCCGGCAAGTTGTATTTGTACTTTTGTTTGCTTGTAGATATTGTTTAACTTTTTCTTCAATTTCTGTTTTGTCCTACTGATTGCTCAAGAGTGTGTTATTCAATTTCCATGTGTTTTTGTGATTATTGCAGTTTCTTTTATCATTAATTTCTAGTTTCATGGTAGTATGATCTGGTAAGATGCATGGGATATTTTCAACTCTTTTGCATTTATTTAAATATGTTCTGTGGGCTAGTATATGGTCTATTTTAGTGAATGTCTTATTTGCTGCTGAGAAGACTGTATTCTGATGTTGGATGGAACTCTTTGTATATGTCTATCAAGTCCATTTGTTCACATGTGTGATTCAATTCTGTTCTTTCTTTGCTGATTTTCTGTCTGGTTGATCTGTCCCTTGCTGTCAATGTTGGCAGGTCTCCTGTTATAATTATGTTATTGCTAATTTGGTTTTTCGTTTCTATTAATGCTTGCTTTATATAATTGTGTGCTCGGGAATTTGGTGCATATATATTTTAGATAGTTATCCCTTCCTCTTGAAGTTTTCCCCTAACTAGTATGTAGTGACCTTCTTTATCTCTTAGAAAAATTCCTGGTTTTAATTTAGATTGCCTGCAAACAGAACAGCTACCCCCACTTTTTTGGGGGTGTTCCTATTGCATGAGGTATTATTTTCCAACCTTTGACTTTTAGTCTGTGAGTATCCTTTTGTGTTAGATGGCTTTCCTTTAGACAGCAGATGGTTGGATTTTATTTTTTGATCAATTCTGCCAGTCTGTTTCTTTTAATTAATGAATTGAGACCATTTTAATTAATGGTTATAACTATTATAAATTTATTTATTGTTAAAATGTTATCTTTCTGCTGTTGCTTCTTTAGCTTTCCATTCTTTTTAATTGTCTGCTTTGCTTAGTGGTTGTTTCCTAAGTGTATCTAAACTGTCTTTCAGTATTCTTTGCAGTGTTGGCTTGGTCATCATAAAGTTCTTCAGCTGTTCTTTGTCATGGAAGTATCTTATTTCTCCATCCAATTTGATGAACAGTTTCAGGGTACATCAGTGTAGGTTGGAAATTGCTTTCCTTTAGTATCTGAAATATTTCACTCCATGCTCTACTTAATTTTATTGTTTGTGCTGAGAAGTCTGCTATGATTCTGATAGGTTTTTCCCTTATAGTTGATTTTTCTTTTCTCTCTGACAGTTTTTAATACTCTATTATTTTGTTGTATTTCTGAGATTTTGATTATTATATGTCTGAGTGTATTTTTATTTTGGTTATGGCTATTTGTACATGCTTCACTGACCCTGATATCAGTTTCTATTCTCATGTTTGGGAAACTTTCAGCTATTACTTATCTAAATATCCTCTTCACACTGTTTATGTTGTCCCATTTTTCATTTATCCCTATCAATCTTATGTTGTTTTTCTTGGCATCATCTTGCAGCTGTCAAATTGTTATTTCTTGATTCCTTATTTTTAAAAGATCTTTTCTTTCCTGTTCCTTAGCTCTTGTCTTCAAGGTCTGAAATTCTTTCTTCACTTTCTTTGAGGCAGTTTTGACAACTTTTAATGGAAATTTTATAACTCGTATATCTCTTTGAATCTGCTTCATGCATTCTATTTGTTTCTTATATTGTGTATTCAGGGTTTCCATCCTTTTGCATTGTTCCTCTAGTTTTTAAACTGTGTGTTCTTTAGATATGTTTGGTATTTCTTTCACTACATTTATTGTTTCTTCTTTGACTTGGGAGGTTATTTCTGATTTGAGTTCTTTTATAGCTTCCCAGAGTTGTTTCTTTATTTCAGTTTATATCATTTCAGGTATTTAAGGTGTATGGCTTACATTTTCTTTTATGTACATGGTTCCTAGGCATTCTTGGGATGGGCTAGAGTTTTGAGATGGCATTTTGCTCGTTCAATAATTAGAAATTTAAACACTCTACAAGCAGGTACTTACCAAATTGCAATGCCACTTTTAAGTAACTTGACTATTCACATCTATCAAAACATCATAAAGTATTATAGTGAAGCTCAACATATCTTTAAAAGAGCCATGTGCCAACATTGTTCTCATGTTTCCTAAAGATTCTATAAAAGATAAATCACTCCAATGTATTTTCACTGAAATTCTTCCAAAGCATATTAGCATAATTACTTAGTGAGTATTCTACTTTATATTTAGCATATAATAAAATACATCCTCTTTTTTTCTGTTTTTACATTTTCAACTTGTGCACCTCTTTTGTAACTTAGAAAATAATCATACTATCTTCCATATCAAAAGATAAAATCCCTGTGAAAAAAGTCAAACATGTGACCCACCAACTAACAATAATTCATTTTTTTAGAACTCCTGGCTTTGGCCTCTACATCCACCTCACCATCCCGCCTGCACTTGGAGAACTGATGAGCTTCCAGTGGGTCGGCAGGCCCACACTATTCCCGGAGCCCAGCCTGTTTTGCCCTCCCGCACCTTACCATCAGTGTGCAGAGGAGGGGCTGGGTGGATCTGGGGCACATGCATCTGTCTCCCTGTGTGTCTGGAGGACAGTGGATGTCTCCGCAGGTGGTAGAGCATCACGGGTTCTGGAGGCCCTGCGGCCTGTGGTGAGTGCTCAGCGCAGTCAGCCCAGAGCACAGACTGTTTGGGTCCCTCTAGGCTTCCAGGTGCAGTGAAGAGGAGAGGTGGGTTTGAGGCTTCTACATCTGCCTCCACATCCTGGCTGTGATTGGAGAGCTGTGGAGATTCCAAGGGGCAGGTGAGTGCACAGTGTCCCTGAGGCCCAGCTGGTCTGGAACTGTGGAGTTCTGAGCAGGCAGAGGAGGGCCATTGGTTCTGCAGGCCCAGTAGATTGGGGTAGCTTGGTGCCAGAGTCTCAGGAATCCAAACATAGAAGGGGATTTCCAACAGATCCTGAGGAAGCTTTCAAATAAGACCTGAAACACAGAAATATAGAAAAAAGACAAAATGAAAGACCAAATTACAACCTCAAACCTCTAGCCCATCTCAAGAAACCCTAGGAGCAATGTATATAGAAGAAAATATATGCCATTCACCTCAAATATCAGAAACAATAGCTACTGAAATTAACAAGCAACTCCAGGAAGCTTTAAAGAAATTGAAACTCGAAGTAATCTCTCAGGTAAAAGAAGAAATGATAAAAGAAATGAAAGAGATTCTGAATATAACTAAACAAAACACAGATAAAAAATTGGAAGAACTAAACAAAAAGATAGAATTCCTAGATGAGCAAATTAAGAAACAAACAGAATACATAATGCAGATGCACAGAGATATACAGGAAATAAAAAACTCCACTGAAAGTTGAAAAACCTGCCTTAATGAAAGTGAAGATAGAATTTCAGACCTTGAAGACAAGATTGCAGCTAGTGAACAGAAAAAGAAAGATCTTTTAAAAAGAACGAGGAATCATGAAACAACAATTCAACAACTGCAAGATAATGCAAAGAAAAATAACATAAGAATGACAGGGATTAATGAAAAAGAAGGAGACAACATAAAGGATGTCAGCAGCATATTTAGAGAAGTAATAGCTGAAAATTTCCCAAGCATGAGATCAGAAACTGACATCAGGATCAGTGAAGCATATAGAATTCCAAATAGTCATAACCAAAATAAAACTACACCCACACATATAATAATCGCCATCCCAGTAATCTAACACAAGAATAGATTATTAAAAGCTGTCAGAGAGAAAAGACAGATCACTTACAAAGGAAAACCTATCAGAATCACAGCACACTTCTCAGCACAAACAATAAAGTCAAGAAGAGCATGGAATGAAGTATTCCAGATCTTAAAGCAAAATGATTTCCAACCTAGACTGATGTATCCTGAAAAACTATCATTCAACATTGATGGTGAAATACGATACTTCCATGACAAAGAACAGCTGAAGACCTTCATGAACACCAAACCAACCATGCAAAAAATGTTGAAAGACAGTTTAGATACACAAAGGAAAAAACCACTAAGCAAAGCAGATAATTAAACAGAACAGAAAGATAAAGATGCAACAGCAGAGAGATAACATATCAACAATAAACCAGCATTTAACAGTATTAACCATTAACGTAAATGGTCTCAATGCACCACTCAAAAGAAACAGACTAGCAGAATGGATCAAGAAACAAAATCCAACCATATGCTGTTTACAGGAAACCCATCTAACCCAGAAGGATACTCACAGACTGAAAGTCAAAGGATGGAAAACAATACTTCATGCAGCAGGAATCCAAAAAAAGGAAGGAGTAGCCATACTGTTTGCAGACAACGTAAACTTTAAACCAACAATGACCATAAAGGACAAAGAAGGTCACTACATACTCATAAGGGGAAAACTCCAGAAGGAAGAGATAACTATCTTAAATATATACGCACCAAACTCCAGAGCACCCAGTTATATAAAACAACTATTAACAGAAATGAAAACTCAAATTATCAGTAACACAATTGTAACAGGTGACCTTAATATGCCACTGACACCAAGGGACAGATCAACCAGACAGAAAATGAGCAAAGAAATAACAGAACTGAATCACACCTGCGAACAAATGGGTTTGATAGACATATACAGAATGTTCCACCCAACAACATCAGAATACACATTCTTCTCAGCAGTACATGGATCATTCTCTAAAATAGACCATATATTAGCTCACAGAACATATTTAAACAAATGCAAAAGAGTTGAAATCATCCCTTGCATGTTATCGGAACATAGCACTCTGAAATTAGAAAATAATGATAAAAGATAATGCAAAAATCCCGCAAACACATGGAAACTGAATAACACACTCTTGAGTAATCAGTGGGTCACAGAGGAAATTAAAGAAGAAATTAAACAATACGTAAAAGAAAATGAAAATGCAGATACAACTTACCGGAATATGTGGGATGCAATGAAAGCCGTCCTCAGAGGAAAATTTATTGCACTGAGTTCCCACATCAGGAAATCGGAACGAATACAAATAAATAACTTGATGCTACACCTCAAACAGCTAGAAAAAGAAGAGCAAGTTAAGCCCAAAGCCAAAAGAAGAGAGGAAATTATAAAAATCAGAGCAGAAATCAATGCAATAGAGACTAAGAAAACAATCCAAAGAATCTACGAATCACAGAGTTGGTTCTTTGAAAGAATAAATAAAATTGATTACCCCCTAGCCAACCTTATAAAAAAAGGCAAGAAAACCTCAAATTCATGCAATAAGAAATGAAAAAGGTGAAATCACTACAGACCCAATAGAAATACAGAAGATCATCAACACCTATTTGGAAAACCTCTACTCTCAAAAGTTTGAAATAGACAGATTCTTAGAAACATATGAAGTGACAAAGCTAGATCAAGAGGATGTAAAACTGTTGAATAACCCAATCTCTGTTAATGAAATTGAAAATGTAATTAAGTCCTTAACCCACGAAGAAGAGCCCAGGCCCAGATGGATTCACTGCAGAATTATACAAGAAATACAAAGAAGACCTAATGATGACACTCCTCAAACTATTCAATGAAATTGAAAGGGAAACAATCCTTCCTAAGTCATTCCTGGAAGCAAATATTACTCTAGTACCAAAACCTGAGATAGACCCAACTAAAAAAGACAACTATAGACCGATCTCCCTAATGAACACAGATGCAAAAATCCTCAATAAAATATTGGCAAATAGCATGCAGCAAATCATCAAGAAGATTATACACCATGACCAAGTGGGATTCATCCCAGGAGTGCGAGGATGGTTCAACATACGTAAATCAATAAATGTAATCCACCATATCAATAAAGCCAAAAATAAGAATCACATGATCATTTCTATAGATTCAGAAAAAGCCTTCAATAAGGTCCAACATTTATTCATGATAAGAACTTTACAGAAAATTGGAATAGATGGTCTCCACCTCAATATAATAAAGGCCATTTATGACAAACCAACAGCCAGCATCATACTAAATGGCCAAAAATTGAAAGCCTTTACTTTAAAATCAGGCACAAGACAAGGATGTCCTTTATCACCACTCCTATTTAATATAGTACTGGAAGTACTAGCCAGAACAACTAGGCAAGAGAGAGAAATAAAATGTGTAAAGATAGGAAAAGAAGAAATTAAATTATCATTGTTCACAGATGACATGATACTGTACATAGAAGACCCCCTAAACTCCATTGAAAGACTCTTAGACACAATAAATAAATTCAGTAATGTGGCTGGATACAAAGTCAATACTCAGAAATCAATAGCATTCCTATACACAAACAACAAAATCACAGAGAGGGAAATAAGAGAAACTACACTCTTCACATTAGCAAGCAAAAAAATGAAATATTTGGGAATTACTCTTATGATAAAAGTGAAAGACTTATACAGTGAAAATTATAATACACTGAAAAAAGAAATTGAAGACGATCTCAGAAAATGGAAAGACATCCCTTGCTCATGGATAGAAGAACAAACAGTGTGAAGATGGGCATTCTCCCAAAACTGTTGTACAGAGTCAATGCAATCCCAATAATAATACCGGCAACATACCTTATAGATCTAGAGAAATCACTCCTAAATTTCCTATGGAACCAGAAGAGACCTACAATAGCAAAGGCAATTCTAAGCAGCAAAGACAAAGCAGGAGGCATCACAATTCCTGACTTGAAGTTATACTACAAAGCAATGGTAGTAAAATCAACATGGTACTGGAATCAAAACAGAGCCGAAGATCAATGGAATAGATTAGAAGATACAACCAAAGCTACAAACACACTCAACCACCTTATCTTTGATCAAGGAGCCAAGCAGGTTCACTGCAAGAACGACAGTCTCTTTAATAAATGGTGCTGGAAAAACTGGCTCTCCATTTGGCGAAAACTAAAACTAGACCCATGTCTATCACCCTGTACTAAATTAAAATCTAAATGGGTCAAAGATCTGAATATTAAAACAGAGACACTAAATCTATTGGAAGACAAATTGGGTAGTAACCTTGAAGACATAGGAGTAGGTAGAGAATTCATGATCAGGACTCAAACTGCACTGGAAACACTTCCAAGAATCAATAACTGGGACCAGTTCTTATTAAAAAGTTTCTGCATGTCAAAAGAAATCTCCAGCATAGTGAAAAGAAAACCCACAAACTGGGAAAAGGTTTTAGTGAACTCTCTCAGACAAGGGACTCTTGTCTGAAACATACAGAGAATTAAAAAAACTCAGACCCCCAAAATTCAAAGATCCAATCCAAAAATGGGCATCTGAGAGGAATAAACACTTCTCAGATGAAGAAATGCAAATGGCAAATAAATACATGAAAAAATGTTCATCATCATTGGTCATTAGAGAAATGCATATTAAAACCACACTGAGATACCATCTCACTCCTGAAAGAATTGCCGGGATCAAGAAAACCAACAACAACAAATGCTGGAGAGGCTGTGGGGAAAAAGGAACTCTCCTGCACTGCTGGTGGGAGTGTAGACTGGTGCAGCCTTTGTGGAGGTCAGTCTGGAGATTTCTCAAAAAGCTGGGATTGGAAGTCCCATTTATTCCAGCTATTCCACTTCTAGGCATATTCCCAGAAGAACTGAAAGCATCATACCACAGTGATATATGTGCACCTATGTTTATAGCAGCACAATTTGTAATCACCAGATCTTGGAAACAACCCAAGTGTCCATCAACTGAGGAATGGATAAAAAAAGCTGTGGTATTTCTATACAATGGAGTATTATTCAGCTATAAAGAAGGATCACTTTGAGATATTTATCAATAAATGAGACCATACTCATAAGTGAAATAAATCAATCTCGTATGTGTGAATACTGAATAGTTTCCCTAATGTGAGTAATGATTCAAATATATAAAAATATGTGGTAATCATGATTCCCCATTATGTGGCCTTGAAGCCTTATAAAGTGTTCACTTATTAATTGGAAAGGCTTTATTCTGGGCTTCTTGATATGGAAATATTTGAAGCTATAGTATATGAAGTTTTATTCAAATATTTCAAGGTAAAAGACAGACACTATGGTAACTACTATTAAGTCGGGTTATTTGGTGGTGAAGCACTAGGTTGCTGAAACAGTCATATTTTGGTCTGTATTGTTATATTGTTATGTCCTGTTTTATCTCAGTCTCTTCCTTATTCTTTAAAAAATTATTTAGTTATTTCTTATGTTTGTTTTAATTAAGGGGAAAAACTAAAAAAAATAGCAGGATATATAATAGTAACTTTTTTTTTGATTTCCTATTAACTTGTTTTGAATTCCTGTAATATTCCCACGATATTGTTTTGACTGATTAGACTCTGTTCCATTCTGTATGATAGTTTCAAGTTTGAGGGTATAGACAACTACTTTGAAGGCAATAAGATTCACTAAGATGCCCATTCTGGTTTGACTATTATCTCCTTTGGAAGTCCTGTAATGTTTACAATGTTTAAGTTTTATTGGTCTTGTTCTCTACTGTTTTGTTCAACTTTATGATATCCAATGAGATAGACAATTCTTTTTAAGGAAACAAGCGGCATCGTTGATAACCATTGTTGATAACCTTGTACTCTGTTTTACATCATGTACTATGTCTATCCTTGGTTTTGACTGACAGCTTTGTTTTACAACTAAGGAGTAATAAAACCCAATATGTGTAAATTTTGTTGTAAAAAAGAGAGGGAAAAAAAGAGCTCTAAAGGATACAACAGCAAGTGTGTTTAGGGGTGTTAAATAGCTGACCATATTAATGTTTTTGGTTGGATCATTGAACACAACTGTTTGCAGTCACACTGAATGTCCACTTTGTATTCTTTAATACTGTGATTTGAGCAACTATTTCTAAGATGATAATATGTAATCTATTAACTGGTGATTTCTTACTTTTTTTTTTTGTAGTTCTGTATTACTTGTACCCTTACACCGCTTTGTTTTGTTTTGTGTTTTTCTCTTTTTCCTTTTAAATAAAATTTAAAGAAGAACTCCTTGCTTCCTTATAGGCAACCTTGCCTAAATTAATTTTAGGCTTGCTACTAATTAAACATCTAGTAACTTCAACAAACTTCAACAAATCTCTCTTCGACTAAATGAATAGAGAAAAAAATTATCTTTTTTTGTTTAAAAACAAAATTTCTATGTTGAAATCGCAGGTCAGTGTGACAGTTAATGATTCAAAAGGTTAGCCTTTTGCAAACAGATTTTGCATCCTTATACTAGATATACAAAGAGGCCAGCCATCTTTTGATGGCCCCTTGCTTTTACTGCCCCGTTATGTGAAGTCATTATTATCTTCCTTTTGTGCATCTATCAACTCCTCAGAGTAAGAATACCTCTATATTGTCATATGTGAGGTACAGGTTTTGCTTAACACTGGATCTACTGGTACCTTGAATTTGGACTTCTTAACCTCCAGAATGAGAAAATGGTTTTCTATTTATTTAGTTTTTGTATTTGTATATTTCACTGCAGACGTATAAGTAAGACAAAATTTCATGATTTATTCTATAACTCCCCAAATACATCAAATTCTTTGTCCCTACAACTGTGACAATGATTTAATTTGGTAATGATTTTTTGTAGTATATCAAGTGAAAAATTTTATCATAGGGATTATTAAAATGCATTTGGGATCTGATAAACTCCAATATTTGGACAGACACCAGCAATGTGAAGATGATTCTGTGAGGATGGGGTTACAGTGTCTATAAACAAAAGAAAGACGAAGATATCTGTACATCACCAGATGACAGGTAGAGAAAAGTTTCCATTCAGAGTTTCAGAGGGTCTATCTCTCTGTCTAAACCCTAATTTTATAGGAGTAGTTTGCAGAACTGTGAAACATTGCTGCCTGTATCAATTTGTATGTCTCTAGTTATGTGTATGTCTATGGCTACATTCATGCCTATTTTAAGGCAGCCAGTTTGATGTGCTTTGTCAGGGTAGCCCAGCAAAAGTACACATCTGACACATTTGCCCTTCACATAGTTTTCTTATATCAGAAGCTAGCTAAAATTAGTTGCCTTTGGGAAATCCATTCATCATTTTGAGGCACAATTTTGTGATCTATAAATTAAAGTTAAAATTAAAGTGTCAAACCATACTACTCTGCAACTATCTTATTCTTTTTAATCACTTTTTAATTTATAAGAGCACATTATTAAGATTGACTCTGTTATTTTAAGAACTGAATATATTTTTAAAAATCGACATTCTCATTAATAGCAGAAGCTTAGTGAGTGTATCATCTTGTACTCTCTATTTTTTTTACTGTTTTTTCATTCTGTATTTTATACCATTCCAGAGAAAATGACTAAGAGAAATGAAGTACAAAAATAAATACAAATTGTAAATTAATTGATTATGATATTTAGCTAACATTTTTATCATGAAATGTTTAAATATTTAATTCTTTCTAGAGAAAATTACAACATACACAAATCTGTGAATTTACTGCACTTCCACATAGACAGGATTCCATGTTTATTATCAAATATATTAATATAGGTTCTTACTCTGATATATCTTTCTTCTTTATTATTCAAAAACTGTAATATTCAAAATATTCTGAAACATTTTAATAACAGGATAGTTTTTCTAATAATTTTGTTTATTTTTGAGGCTTCATTGCATTGCTAATTAATTTTTGATAACAACCATGAAGTTAAGAAATCTGAGTGTTGAACTGTTTCAAAGATTTTTAGTTAGAGTTTATATATATATATATATATATATATATGTATATATATATATATAACAAAAATATATTACAAAGTTTACTGGTTCCACCTAGTGGCAGTAAAAAAATTTTTAAAAATACACTTCTCACCCGAAATGTTGCTAAAATAATTATATAAAATTTTCAAAAGTTTATAAGATTTGCATAAAGTGGATATTAAATGTGTAAAGGTCACTCTGTAAAAAGTCATAAAGTGAATTTTGAATTTCTGTAAAATTTATTTTGTGTTAATATTTATTTTATTATTTCAAACAAGCTGATTTTGAAATGCAATTCTAACAAATGGCATGTCCTAATAAAATTAAACATATATTTTCTTGTTTCTACAAATTAAACATGTTTCCTCCATATAGATGTTAAATGACATTCAGCTGCTGGTTCCTAAATAAATGGCCACAATATATTCAAAAATTATCATAACACACATGTCAAGAAAATATATGAACTGAAAAATGTGCTCTTATTAGAAGCTAATAAATACTGTAAGAAAATGTATCATAGATTCAACTATCCTAAATACTTTCAAGAAATATTTTACAAATAGAGCTCTGTATTTCTTAAAAATGCAGATATTTGAAATATTATTATAATGATAAAAACAGTATGATCTTATATTTTAAATTTCAAAACTAAAAATGAAGCTTATCACCATGAAGATGATAAAAGAATGATACATGTATAAGTAGTTTTTCTAGTATGAATATCAGTGGTATACTTGTCACTGAAGATTATTTTTTTCTTTGCATCAATAGCACCTTTGAGGTTTTTACAAAAACTACTTATGCTTCACAAGTACCTTCATTTTATTGTCTTGTTAATACCTGCAAACATGTAAACTGTACATAATGTTTTATAGTACAACATTTTCCAGGTTTAGTCATGATAGCCTGAATTTTATGTATTTTTAAATGGATTTGATCTGTTTACAGTGCATTCCTGAGAATAAGACATTTCCCTATAATGTTACATATTAACTAAAATTTCAGATATTGTAAGAAGACTATTCAATTCTCAGTACCAAAAAAAGAAAGAAAGAAAGATTACTAATTAGTATTCTTTTCAGATAGAAATAATATACTATGGGAAGCAAAGAGATAAAGCCTTTCCTATGTCTACTTTAAATTAATTAATTTAAATATAAAAGCAAGTGATTAAAATATCATATGGAAGCAACTTACTTTTTCATTTTTGCCTTTGCTGTTTGCATAGATAGCTAACCACATCTTTTCATTGTTGCCAAAATTGTGAGAATTTAGTTACCATTATTAAATATTCAAGGATAAAAATGAGTCAAAAGAGTATAATACTTACATTATATTCCTAAATTTTATATTAAATTACATTGAATTATATTGGATGCAAGCAAAGACAGGCAGTATATTGTATGGAATAAAGGAAAAACTAATCCAGTATTCTTAACATATTATAGATTCCTCCAGTTTCAATATAAGTGTAAAATATATTTATCTATAAATCATATTGTATATACTTATTGTTGAATGGCAAAGAAAGTTACAGTGTACACTGATTGTAAATCAGACATTTGGCAAAAGCCTTGTCATAAATATTTTTCACTCTTTTAGGGAGAGAGTGAGAGAAGGAGACAAGGGGCAGGAGAGAGGCAGGGGGGTATATATTTGATTTTGAACCATTTAATATGATGTTGGCTATTAGTTTGTCATAGAAGGCTTTTATTAGATTAAAATGCAGATCCTCTATTCCAGTTTCCTGTAGGGTTTTTAGCATGAATAATTACACAGATTTTATCCTTGATACTGATGATATTATGAATTACATTTATTGTTTTGCACATAAGGACTCATTTCTAAATATTTGGGATGAATCCTACATGGTCTTGTGTTTAAAATTCATAATGATTTGCAGCATTCTGTTAAGTATGCTTTTGCATCTGTGTTCATTAGGGAGATTGGTTTATAGTTATCTTTTTTTGTTTGAGTCTCTCTCTAGTTTTGATATCAGGGTAATACTTGCTTCTAGGAATGATTTTGGAAGCATTGCTTTCCTTTCAATTTCATTAAAGTGGTTGAAGAGAAATGGAATGAGATATTTCCTAAATTTCTTGTAGAATTCAGGAGTGAATCCATAAAGATTTGTGTTTTTTTTCTTTGTTGAAAAGTTTTAGTTGAATTTTCAAATTCATTGACTGACAGTAGATTATTTATAATTTTTTTATCTTTTGATTCAGCTTTGGTAAACTCCACAAAAAGAGTTATAGATTTAATGAACAAATATGATCTAATAAATGGATACAAAATCAAAACTTTAAAATAAATAGCATTCTTATACACAAGTAACAAACTTGCTGAGAGAATAGCATTCATAACAGTGTAAAATAAATGAAATGCTTAAAAATCAGTTTAACAAAGAAAGTAAAATATCCTTACATTAAAAATTACAATACTATGAAAAAGGGGGTGAAACATTGTATCATAAAATGGAAAGATAACCCGTTCTCTTAGGTAGATAAAAGAAATGTAGCAAAATGATAGTTCCAGAATTGTTATGCAAATTTAATGAAATATTAATGAAAAAATCATTAGTATATCTTACAGAGGAAAAAGAATTCCAAACTCCATTTGTAAACAGAAAAGATCTGGAATACCAAATATTATTAATGATTCTGATGAGCAAAGTTAAGAGAGGAGGAATCAATATCCCTGAATTCAAATTGCTCTAGAGAGCTACTCTGATAAAAGCACTGTGCCACTGGGGGGGGGGGGGCTGGAACAGATTAGAAGATCCAGAAACAACTTCAAACATATTCAGCCAACTTCTTTTTAACAAAGTGATCAAACATGTTCATTGCAAGAAAGATAGTCTCTTTTATAAATGATGCTGGAAAAACTGGTTTTCCACATGACAAAGACTAAAATTAGATCCATGTCTTTCACCATGCACTACTAAAATCTAAATGTACCAAAGCGCTAAATATTAAAACAGAAACACTAAATCTGCTGGAAGAGAGAAAAGGAAGGGCTGTGGAAGGTATAGGCAAAGACTTTATGAGTAAAACTCAAATTTCACAAGAAATATTATGAAGAATAAACAAATGGAATCTCATTTTATTGAGAAGCTTTTGATCAGCACAAGAAATCACCAAGATTGAAAAGACAACCAACAAAGTGGTGAAAAAGCTTTGCCAACTATATCCCTAACAAATACTTAATATGTGGAATATATAAAGTACTCAAAAAAATCAATCCCACAAATTTCAAGACCATTTTCAAAAATGGGACTAGGGATATGAGCAAATTATAGTAAACAACAAAATTTGTAGAAGAGTTCTACCTGAAAAAGACTGACACAGAGAATGATGAATCTGTTTAATGATAAGCAATACTATGTTTCTGTAAAAGTGTCATAAGAAGGCAAAAAAAAAGTATCATTGGATATGTTTCTTACTAAAGTTGTGTGAAAAAAGAATCCACTGAGCCAATAGATAGCAGTAATTGCATTAATGATAGTGAAAGTCACCCTATACAGTAACCCTCCTCATTTCTGACTCTTCTCACTCTTGTCTCCTTCACACTAGTCATGAAGGCTTTCAAAGGTAAGTTCAGGTAAATTTGTTTATTTTCCTTTATATTTTGTTTTTTTTATTATTTGATATTATATGATGGCATGGTAGTCATTTTATATGAATAATTTTGGGTTGTGGTATGAAGTTTCTGGATTTCCCTTATTTGTTGTGGGGAGAATCACCTTGATATACAAGTGCATTCCATGAATGTTTGCAGAACAAATTATGCTCACAAACAAGAATTTATTGTATGAGTGCAAAACATCATTCACTTTAAACAGCAAAATACTAATATTTCTGTCCTAGTTTATCATTTCAAATGTGTAAAAACTTAATCTTAATTTCAGTGAGGACAAAGCTTTGAGGAAAATATCGATACCACATGCCAAATCATTTCTTAGAAAGCCAACTAACCACCAGGATATAATAAGAGGCTTCCATTCGTTTGAATACAGAGTAGTGATCATAGAGTTCCATGGAAGTTTAGTATGATCAATGTTTATCTTCAGAATATTAAGAGCAATCACTGAACAATTAATAAATTTCAACTATGGAAATATAAGTGTTTATACATTTATGTGTGTTAGGATGGCTAAAATAAAACTTTCTGATTAAAGCTTTTAGTCCTATGTATGCATTAAGAAATAGTGGTATAAGTAGCAAATGACATCTATTGAAAATTATGGTAATAATTCATGTTTCTCAGGCGCCAGGTGTGAATTCTAAAGAAAAGTGTTAATATATGGATTATATTAATGAATTTTAATGAGAAGGCTCATCTGGGGAAGAAAGGAACACAGTACCAAGTTCTCTTAGAAGGATCATTGAAATCAGTAGCTAAGAAAAACTGATCATATATTATTACTTTGATTTGCTCCAAGAATACAATTTTAAAATTATTTTAGTATCTGTAGGTCATTAATATGTTCAACTGCCATGAAAACAATTAAATGTTCCCTAAGTTAATCCTAAGAAACCTTCTGCTATTTAATTATGATAATCAATAATTTGTTATTACAATTCTGATTTTAAAATATTTTACATAGGTTGTAGAACCAGTGCTTAAATTGTAAAAACAAATAAATAACCACAATGCTTATCAAACCACCCAATCAGAAAATTGATGAACATGTTGACATTTGAAACATCTTGGTATCTACTCAAGAGATTTTTAAACATCTGAAGAGTAAGATACAGAAAAGAATTTATAAGATACAGGATTGTTTCTTTAAAGAACTATTTCATGAATGTTAACTTTAACCTGCTGAATAACTGTTTCGCTTTCTTCTTTTAACTTCTAGAGGAGACAATTGAATGACCCTTAAAACATGGGAAACTCTGATGCCTGCATGACTGTGTACTGTACCAAGATCTTGTCCAGATAACAAAATATTGGTCAAATATTCCACATAAAAATATAAAGTATTTTGGTATGTTATCCAAGCATAAGAGACATGCCTGTAATCCATGTACTGGGATTATTGAAAGATCAAGTTCAACCTGGACATTTAATAATATGACTGTGTCACCAAGTTTAAAAAAAAAAAAAAAAGGAGTGGGATATTGTTCAGTGGTAGAGTGCTTGCCTAGTATGTGTGTGGTCTTGCTTTCAAGTCTCAGTTGAATGAATGAATGAATGAATGAATGAATGAATGAATGAATGACATATTGAGGGAAGGAAATGTTACAGAAACAAAGAAAAAAATGCATCTAAATTAGACAATGGAAATTGAAGTTGTTGCCCATATATAACAGTGAACCATGCCTGGGCCTGCAGAGAAGATGAAGAAAATATGATTAGCTTCTCTGCAAACAAATCAAATATTTCAAGCACAAATTAACAATTCAAGAGTAGGAATCCTAAAGTGTATAAGAAAAGGCCAAATATAGTACTGTAGATACAGAAACTGAAGATAAATCATGACTTCCTCCATATAACTCATAATTGATGCTTTCCAAAAATACGCTATCTTTGCTCAAGAGGGAACCTTAAAACTGCCCCTTGTTTTAATATAGACTCCTTCAAATGTTATAATGCAAACTTTTAGCAGATGACAAAAACATTTTAATTGTTAGGTGTACAGATAACTAATTCTGATAATAATAGTACATTCTATGCTGCAATTTTTACAATTTTGTTTATGTAAATTACATGCATATTAAATTATTCAATATTTGTCACTTGAGTTCATATAACTACATTTAAATGAATTATCAGCTGCTATTATCATTTTGATATGGGATATATTTTAGGTAGAATTCATAGTTACAATGTGAACACACAGTTAATATCTGCAATGCCAAAGTTTCAGTTTCCTGCACCAAGTGAAATGACAAACCAAAACAAAAGAAAAACTCAAAAAAATAAAAGATTATGTGTTTATCAATTATCTAATGCAAATACTTTTCTCAGGAAAAGACAATGAAATGGGAATTTAGAGGACAGGAGAGCACTGTCTGTTCATAAAGAACAAACTGAGTGGAAGCACAAAAATATAACCAGCTGGTTTTTGGGTTTTTGTTGTTGTTGTTGTTGTTGTGATTTTAAATTAAAAATTTTACTTCCAATTATTTCAATTTCTATGCTTACATGCTGCATCCTCAGCACCAGTTTACAATGGTAATTTAGTAAAATCTTGTAGCATAATTTCTAATGACTGATAAAGAAATATATGGTTTCTAAGGCGTAGCACATGCACACAGAAAAAACCGAAGAAAAGGAAATGTAAGGACACCAAGTCTAAACAAGGACACAGTTATGTGAGAAGTTAAATGGCAGTACAAGTAGGTTCCTGTCTTAATTCTCAGATTAAGATCATGAAAACAATAGTATTTAACCCTCAAATATGAAGATGAACCTCAAATTTTTCAGAGAAATTAAGAGTAAGTCCTGGAGGCATTTACATTTCTGTTCCCTGTTTTCAACAAAGCTGGAAAGCAATTTCTCTCTTTTTCATTTGGTCTCTCTGTGCATTTTCTAACAACAATTTCTTCTTTTTCTATCTGGTCTATCCATACATTTTCTATATTTCTATTTTTCAGAAAAATAATTGTGACTAAAAGTTAATATCTGAAAACAGTATGATAATAATTGGGAAGCCAGAAAAATACTTGAGAAGCCTAAAATATTAAAAAGTCAAATTAGAAAGAAGGATCAGGTAACTTCAGGCTCTGGAAAAAGAAACTGTTTTTGGAATCTTTTTTTTTTTTTTTTTTTATCATGTAGCCACTAAGGCTGGACATTCATGACACTCACAATGTGAAAATATTAGAATATATTTGGCCTTTTTAAATGTGTGGAAGGAAAAATTTGGGGAAGGAAACAATATCAATAAGAAATATAGTTTCATAAATGAATCTGTATTCACTTGTTCTACATGGCCAAAGATCAAAGGATGGATGATTATATGTCTACAAATGCACACTCAAATGCACAGATAGGCACTACAAATGTACAGACATGACTGTCTTTAGTAAACATTATCATCTAGATTTGAGTTGAAATACACTTTGATGTTGCATTTCAGAATTGTCTAATAATACATTTTTCAAAACACATGTCTATCTTTCAGCCACACAACACTGTTGTGTTTGTATTTGTTAAATTAGCTCTATTTGAATTATAAAATATAAATTCAATGTTCAGTGCATTGTACATATCAAAAGGGAAATTCTTGAATCATTTTAACTAGAACAGGTTTCTCTAAGATCTAATTACTCTTCACCTATAGGTAGCCAGCATACACAACATAGAAGAAAATGGTAACTTTCCTGGGGAAGTAATTCATGACAACAACCTGACCTTTAGCCACTGCCAAGGTCTGCAATATTAGGTCAGGCTATGAATAGATGGATTGATATATTTCATTTAGTTTTCATATTTGAAAGGATTTATAAGCAAGGATTTTACAAAAAAATATATATATAGCTGAGCAATATATATTCATACGCTCAACAAGAAATGTAGGACAATCCTTTTAAAGTGAAAGAGAAAGCTTCTAGTTCAGAGGGATTTGGAAAATGAACTACATGGTAATCTCTAAAGAAAAAAAATGCTTTTAATTCCAAAGAAAGTGTTTAGGGGTCTTCCAGGAGACAAGATAGAATCTTTTCTCAGACTTTTGGCTAAGATCAAGTGTAGGAGACAGATTGGATGATCATGAAATTCCAACTGTGTACATTCTTTCTTTCTCTGATTCTTGATGAAAAATCTACTAATCACATATTCCTGCCCAATATCCAGAAGGCAAACATATGACCTAAACCAACCAAACAAATTTTATTAGGGATTACAGAATTTAAATCAAAGAAATTATGACAGACTAATTTTGGTAGTGAAACAAATGATTTTAATAGAAAATAAGTAGAGAATAATTAATAAGGGCAACATACAAAGACCCAGAGAGGAAAAAATGGAATGACTATTCTAAGAGTTCAGTTATCTGTTGTACTCAATTCTTTCATAAAACAGATTTTTTAAAAAAATGGGCCACAACTCATCTTTTCTGACTCTCAATTTGAGAAAAAAAATCAATTTTTCCATTAGCCTCACAAAAATTTATCTAAAGAAAAATTCCCCAAATAGGTACAAATTTAAATAAGTTCATATATAGTAAGCTGCATTTGCTGATAGTTCATCTTAGAGTCATCAAATTGATCATGATAAAGTTTCTTTTTCATTAAACAGTCTATTTTGAGTATAAGGCATTTTTATTTCTTGTGGAGAGTATATTTCTCAGTTTGTGTCCTGTGTTCATTTTCATTAGTTGATTATTGGTATCAACTCAGTATTTTTGGCTCAGCTTGTCCATAAACAAATCAATCATAGAACAAATAAATGTTCAAAGTAAATATTCACTGGTTCATTCTGAGCCATTTAGCTCTATATTTTTTCTAAGAAGCAACATTTTTATGATGTGACATTTAGCACTTTGAAAAATATGTTGTTTAAAATAAGTTACATAAATCAATTTGGTTCAAAATTATCTATTCTGTGTTTAAGCAGGCTGTCTCTTTCCCCTATCTGTGCCATTTCTCTTCTCTGTTTTATGAATTTACTGCATTGTTTATAATATAAGCAGTTTTAGGTGACTTTCTTATCAGATAGTAATATCTTCTTTTATGGCAGTTGTAATTAGAGAAATTTAATGCTTTTATACACACTATCTATGATCTTCAAAAAAGGCTTGAATTTTTACCATATTATGTCATATAGATAATAAAACTTAGGTCTAGGAATGAAATAGGTATATAAACATTATTTAGTATAATATTTTCTGTCTTTCTTTCTATATATGAAGGGAAAATATATAATAGAAGAGGTAGAAGTAATTAAAAAGTATAAAATACATTTCATGGTTGTCTGAGTTAAAATAGTATATTATTAAAATAACTTTAAGAGTTGATCACTAATCTAAATCATAAATTATGCCAACAAAATTCAAAGGAATCTTTTTGAACACATATCCTTAAATCAACAGCAAATAGAAGCACGTATTTTTAAATGAGTCTTTGTAAATGCTTTTTTAAAAAGCTCTCAAACAGAAAACATTGTGGATAAATAGATGTTCTGTCTAACTATAGTAAATGAAAAATAAATAATGTAACTATGAAAATAAAGTTTTTCAAAGTAAGCAAAATAGACATGGTAAATAATAGATTAAAAATTAAAAAATATCACTATTAAAAATAGTGATATTTCTCAAATGGTACTATTACAAATTAAATTTATAAACTTTATTTTGAAGTATATTCTACATTTGTATTTATTATTGTAAAAATTTTACTGCTGTATATATGCATTCCATTTTGACGAAGGTAATGTCATCTACTGTGGTTGACTAATATCTGTGGATGTCAAGTTCTTAAAACTATTGGATGTTTTCAATGGGCAGGAGAATGTGAAAAAAATTATCTATCTGAGAAAAACCTGGGTATTTTACAGGCTTATAAAATATTGTATCTTTTCTGACAGAACTTAAAATTAAACTGTTACTGAATCCTTGTTTTTAAAAAGTTTGACAGTATTCTTCAAATAATTCTGGTGTAAAAAATGCAACACTTTTTACATTTGAGATATATTTACCCTGTAAAATTTATAATAAAATACCAGTTTAATACTGTAATTAAAGTGAAATCTTTGTCTAAATTTAATTGCAAAGATGATATGACCCTAAAAATAGCAATGTATTGCATAAATAATTATACAATCCTAAGCACTGTTCCTACAGTCATTATACATTTTCTTGTACAGATTGTCTTATTAAAACAAAATGCAGTCAGTGAAGTTCTCTCTTCGATTAGTTTCTGAACAATACAAAATAAGTAGCTTATCTAAACAAAGGATCTTAGAAACCCAAGCATATTTGTTACTTTGATATTTTTATATGAAGAATTCATAGCCTTAAGTGGTATTCAGGAGATTCTATTGGTAAAAAAAAAAATAGGTAAAAATTGATGAAGTCATTAAATTTTTAAAAGTTATAAATTATCCTGTAAAGCTTCACTGGCTGCAAATTAGCCTGTGCTGTAGCCCTCTGCTAACAACCTATAGATCATTTTATTATTCATGAATTTTAGTAATTTCAGGACACCACAGGTCATCTTATGCTCATTTATTTGCTAAACACCTTGTGCTTGTATGCCTATGCTGAAAAAAATTGCAACTATTTACTCCCTGCGAGACAAGCAAGCCACAAAGTGCCGATTTTGGCCCCAAACATCCAGTATGCCAGGCTGCACATATATCTTGCTGTCAGTGAAATAAATGAGCCCTTAAATTGGCTGCAAAGCTTTAAGAACTGAAATTTATATGTCTAGTTATCAAACAGAAAGTTCAGAACACCTGCCAATATGAAACATAATTGTGACAAACTGTTACATTTTGCCTTTAACTTTTCAGCTTTAATACCACAGCTTCATTATAAAGTATTGCACAAAATATCTTAATTCAGTAATGCAAAGCAATGTGACTTGGTAATCATCCGTGTGTGTGCATATGTGTGTGTTTGTGTGTGTGTGTGTGTGTGTGTGTGTGTGTGCGCGCGTGTGTGTGTGTGTGTGTGTGTGAGTGTGTGTGTACAGGGTTCTACCATTTAAACACTGGGCTATCCATCAGCCAGTGGATAATGTGACACGAACTGCCAGAGCATCAGAATTTTCTTTGAATTGAAAGTCAAGCCACAGCAGATTTGCCAACTTCAGCAGACATAGCTTCTTTTCAAATTTGCCAAAATATTAACCATCTGAGAGTAAAATACTTTTATATTTTAATTATTTATGAACCTGATAGTTGAAAAAATATTAAATCTCATAAATTCATGTGTACACAGCTGTAAGAAGGAAAGAAAATTCTTTAAGGATTATGTGCCTAAGAGAAAAAAAAGTCTTTAGGTTGAGATTGTGAAGGGGAGTCCATAACTTTGATTACTAAGTAGGATAGTAAAACATTTATATTAATATTTACCATAATGATGGGAAACTGTGGCAGATACTAAATATTTTTAAAAATCCCTACATGTATTTTATATTTATCACTATGATGTCAATTTTAGTGTCAAAAACTCAAGGTACATCCAGAGTGAGTAACTTGTTTAAGTTAGTTAGAAATATGCTGCACATTGTGGAGCAAGAGTGCAATTCCTGATTCAGTCTTTACAATCAGTGTACTAATCTCACTATGTTAAATTGATGAAACCTAAGAATGGATATAGCCCAGCTGGGTTATATAGAAACTAACTCTTATTTTCCCCTATCCCACACCACATTATGCACAGCAAAAGTGATTCTTACGAATGGAACACTAATATGAAAGATAATTTACAGTCTCTAAGCATTATACACTCCTTAAACATGTATTTTCACAATTCCTATGTTACACACATGTGGGTCAGTAAATTATTGTGCACAAAATGCAGAAATTAAATGAAGGGTGAACCAGGAAATTCTTTATTTTAACTTGGTTACAGATTATGCTTTTTGTTTCTATTTCGCTAAATGACATTCTTCTCTGTACAAAATCTTTGAAATTTCTTTTAGAATACTAAAAATAGATAAAACTAAATTTCCTTTCAAGCTATGATACTCAATTTAAAACTTCCATATCATTTGAAATGCTCAAATCAGAGATTTGTAAAACAGTGCATTGGCAGTGTAATTGTACCCTCCCTGGCAAGATAACCAACAAAAGAAACAATGATTATATCTTCATTTATGAATTCACTATGTGTGCAATTCCCAAGACTAAGGAGTAGCTTTTGATATTCTGATGGAAGAACTATACTTAAGGTATACATGACATTTTACTTTGATTAGTTTCTTTTCTGAGTCAGATGTTCACTTTTAGGTTGGCAATATCTGATGATTTATCCTCTTGTTAGAGAGGAGTGTGATTTGCCTGTCATAAGTTTTGCTAACAAATTTTCTGAGTCACTCTTTTTTCCATGATATTCATCTTGTAAGCTGTCTTTACAGTGTTCTTACAAAAATACAAAATTGATTATTTTGTATTCCTGTTTAACTGCCTTTGTACAACATTCAACTCTAATATTCTGAATTATACTTTGAATTATAATTTATTACTGTACCAAATGCTAAAGGTTCTTTACAATATCAAGATTTCTTAACTACTCAGTGAGAAATAACTAATTCATCTCTGATTATTTACCTCCTTTATCATTAAATTCTTTATAACAAAAAACTTTAATGATACTATTTCTAGTAATATATTATCAATATTTTCCTAGCATTTTTGTAAGGCTGGAGTTAGAATTTATTATGAAAGAAACATTAGGAAACCTTAAGAGTTTTATTAAAATCTAAACTTGTTTTAACTTTTTAAATTTTTATGTACCAAAGGACCCCTTTTAATGATTTTTTTTTTTAGCCCCACCAGTTAACAACCCCAGTGTCCCTTGCCAGTTATGTGCTCAAATTGAGCAGCCAATTTGTACTTCTGTCCCCAGGTGTGCACAGCTACTTCTATGTCTTTAAACCCAGAGGTGAGCTTCAAGTGACATCTAGTGCTGTCTATTCCATCCTTCTAATAAGTATCCTCCTGTTAAGGATGCAAGATGGTGAGTGAGCGTGAAGTGATAAACAGTGTGATCCCTCTTATTCTGTCCAAACAAAGCAAAATTAACTGAGCATGAAGAATAAAAAATACTTTGATATTACAATGTTTGAGTTGCAATGAAGAAAAGTAGGAATGATTAGGAGTTCAGGAGGTGCTGGAGAGAGGTGAAGTAGGAGAGGCTCAATGACTAGAAGTCTAATTCATTTAGTTTTTGTAATAGAATGGCTCATTGTGGAACACAATGAGAAAATGCACAGAGATGAATGCTTTTGTCAGAACAAAGGGGTTACAACTGGAAAAAGTACAACAATTTTCAAAACAAGCTTTCTTCTCTGTCACTTTCCAGAAAACATAGACTCTGGCTTAGATGTTGGAGGTTTCAAGGAATTTAATTAGTCGATTGGCACTCACTGGGCCTACTTTATGGTTGTAGGTGTGAATGTTGTACTGTGTCTGCTTGCTTAGTTTCTTGATTGACTCCTCAATGTAGGCCAGTTCTTCATGCTGAAGTTTATGGGGCAGCCTGTACCACTATGGTTCCCTGGAATATGTTATCATCTCAAAATATTTACACACATAATGAGGTAGGAAATGGATTACTATCAGAAATGACAATGAACCTCTAATACATCTGTGTCATGTATCTGTCTGCTTCATACTACATAAATATAGAGTGAGACCCCAGGAAGATTTTGGAAACCAAGCCAAAGATTTCCCATGTTGTCATCATGAGGACATTCTTCTTCATTCCCATCCAGAAGTCATAGTTGTATATCATGTTCATTATCTTTACAGGTTTGTCTTAAGTCAGCCTCTGCAGGCTTCTGTTTATACTTGAAAGTTTCATGGGGTACCAGGTACTGGGATCCTTGCTGACAGGGTTCTGAAACATGGAAAAAGGGATAAGGTACATGGAACTGTTGTAGCTTTCATGCTGGAAAAATGACAAGAGACATAAAAATTTCACTCAGGCAATTCTCCACATTTAGGCTCACAGTCCAGGATAAGGATAAGGGTCTTACAGCAGTTTCTTCAGTGCTGTCAACCTTGATATACATGGTTTAGACTTGGTCACATTGAGACAGGTACATGTACGTCTGCTTAGTGTCTTTGTTCAAATGGTGACTTACTTATGTGTGTGTGCATGGTGGAAAGATGTTCATTGGGGTAAGCAGGTGTGGAACAAGGCTTTAACTAAGGAAAGGCAAGTACACTGCTCAAATGTCCTGTTCTTTTCCTACTGGGTCCTGACCTAGATCCCTGATCTCCCAAACAAGTGGACAGTGGTATGACTTTAGGGCTCCTGGAGGGTCAAAACACTTTAGCTGAGTTCAAGAGTGAGGGCTAGGTCAAAGCCTTCTCTGGACTGCCCAATTTTTATTAGGTCCAACCACAAAGGGCATGGAAAATGAGAAAAGCACAGGCAATGAGCAGCAAATTGGGAGTAACTTCAAGGACATCTCCAAGTAATGAATCATGTCACTTTATGAGAACTGTCTTATGATGAAGACATTGTAGAAATGAGACTGTAGAAATACTTTCTGAAGCTTCGCATACTATCTTCTTAATTGATGTTTGAGTCAAGTGTCCACAGCTATTGCCTAACTTGCCCTTTCAGGTATCTCTGGCTTCATAGATCACTACAGTCCTCAGCCAGGACAAGTGATTCATAGAAGTTCACTTACTATGAATCAGCTCCAATCACCAGGCAAGGGGCTGAGACCTAGAACAGACTCACAGATAAACATAGAAAGCCAACTAGTTAATTTTAAATCCCGCTCAGAGCCACTTCATCGTGGTCTCCAACATTCTCCCATTCTTGAATATCTTTTCTTAGAATTTATTAAGGGTTAAAGATACTTTCAATAGATATCCAAATACAACAGGAATTATTCCTACACAATTGTAATGATTATAGTTAATTATAACACAATTGTAATGAGGGAACTTAATACTCAATTTTCACAAAGGAAGATCAAACAGAATAAAATGTGCAAAGAAATAACATAACTGAACAAAACCTGTGAATAAATGGATTTAGTACATGTTTATAGAGTGTTTCACCCTAAAATATCAGAATATGTGTTATTCTCAGTTGTGCATGCAATGTTCTCTAAAATAGAACAGATTCTAGCTCATAGAACATGCTTATGTAAATGCAAAGGGACTAAAATTATTCCATGCATACTATCATTTCATAGTGAAATGAAATTGGAAATTAATGGTAAAAGAATCTTCAAAAACTCCATAAACACATTAAATTAAATAATACCCCCCTGAGCAAACAATTAGTGTGAAATTAATGAAGAAATTAAACAATATGTAAAATCTAATGAAAATATAAACATAATATACAGGACATGTGGGATGAAATAAATATAGTCCAAAGAGTGTAACTTATCATATTAGGAAAACTGTATGAGCAAAATTAAACAACCTAATGCTGCACCTCAAATTCTATAAAAAGAAGTACAAGTCAAGTCCTATGCCCACACATGGGCGGAAATTACAAAGATCAGAGCAGAAATGAAAATAATTGAGAGAGAATATAGTAAAATAATAGTGAGCTGAAGAGTGGTTTCTTTGAAAGACTAAACAAAATTGATAAACTATTAGCCAATATTTTTAAGTAGGAAAGACAAATTCATGAAAGAGAAATGAAAAGGATGAAATCAATAGAGATACTCTGTAAATTAAGACCATCAATGTCTATCTTGAAAATTCTTACTTACATAGGATGTAAAATGCAGACAAAATGGACAGATTCTTAGCAACATGAAATACCAACGCTGAATCAAGAAATTATAAAAATTCTAAAATCCAATACCAGTTAATGAAATTAAAAATATAATTAAAAACACCACAAAGAAAAATCACAGGTCCTGAAGGATTCACTGCTGATTTCACCAGTATTTTAGAGAGGATTTAATGTCAATATCCTCAAACTCTTTAATGAAATTGAAAGGGAAGTAATAATCCTTAAAGCATAATCAGTCAATGATATTAAACATAATTAAAAAACTTACAAACAAAGAAGAACACCAGTCCTGGTGGACTCACTGCTGAATTCTACAAGAATTCTAGAGAAGTTTCAGTGCCACTACTCATCAAACTCTTTATTGAAATTGAAAAGGAAGTAATGCTCCCTAGTCCAATACCAGTTAATGAAATTAAAAACATAATTAAAACCTTAGTAAAAGCAAACTGCAAAAGCTCCTGATTGCTTCACTGCTAGATTCTAAAATAATTTTAAATAATATTTAATTCCAAAATTTCTCTAAATCTTTAATGAATTTGAAATGGAAGTAATATTCTCTAGTTCATTCCTGTAAGAAAGTATGTCTCTCATACCAAGAGTACAGAAAGACTCAACCAAAAAATAACTATAGCACAAGCTCCCTAAGAAAGCATTGACTCAAAAATGTTCAATAAAATACTAGCAAAGAGAATTCAGCAAATTATTAAGAAGATTATAACCCATTACTATGTGAGACTCATACCATAAATGCAGGATTGTTCTATATGTTAAAATCAACAAGTGTAATACATCCTATCAACCAAGAAAAACCCCAAAATTGCACAATCATTGCAATAGAAAAAGTTTTTGATGAATTCCAATACTCATTCATGATAAACCCCTACAGAAAATCAGGATAGATGATTTTTATGTCAATCTAATAAAAGCCATCTATAAAAAAAAAAAAACAGCTAACATCATGCTAGATGGAAAGACCTGAAAACTTTCACACTAAAATCAGAAACAAGACAAGAATGTCCATTTCACCACTTGTGTTCAATATGCTCTCAAAACATTTGCTTGAACAATTAGACAAGAGAGATAAATAAAGGAATATGGACAGGGAAGGAAGAAGTTAAATTGTCATAGTTTCCAGATGACATGATACTCTGTGAAGAAGATCTCAAAAAGTCCAACAAAAGACGTCTATATTTAGTAAGCAAATTCAATACCATAGCTAAATACAAAGTCAAATCTCAAAAGTCAACAAAATTCTGGTATACAAACAGTGTCACTGAGGAAAAAATTAAGGGAACAGCACTTCTCTATAGCATCAAAAATGAAATACTTTGGAATCAATCTAACAAGCAAGTAAAATACCTATCAGTTGAAAATTACAGTACTCTGAAAAGAAAATTGAAGAGGACATCAGAAAATAGAAAGATGCCCCTTGCTCATGGATACAAAGAATGAATAGCATGAAAATTGCTATACTCCTCAAACTGTTATACAGATTGTTTTAGTTAGGGATTTCAAGAAAAACAATTACATGCAGGACACATAATTTGTAGTATTGTTTTATAATAGTCATCCAAAGTGTTAGCTACATGAAGTGCAGGAAATCTGTCCACACACAGTGGCCCAAGACATCCAGCTGATGGTCTGTACCCCAAAGCAATGTCCTGCATGACTTCAACTGAACACATAGAGACAATGACATTGCCCAGCATGAGCCAACTGATGGCCAAGAGTCTACAACTATGACTTATGCAAGTCATTTTTACAGATTTGCATTGAAAGACCAAAAAGTCAGTTTCAGAAGTAGAAATTCTATGCCAGTGGAATGAAGGATCTACAAACAGTAAGCTGAGTGTTCTGCACTAGAGGCAGGAAGAGATGCTCAAAGTAAGAACCAGAGCTCCCCTAGAAAGTATTACAATCAGCTTTAGCAACAGGAAGTCCTAAGCTCTTCTGATAATCAAAACAGCCAAGTGTATATCAGGAAATTAGCACAATAAGCTTCTTAAGGAGACTGAAATGTGCAACATCTTGCCCTCCAGAAATAAGAAATGGTGCTCAAAGTAAGGACCAAAGTTCCTCAAAGTGATCAGCAGATAATCTTAGCAATAACAAGTTCCTAAGCTCCTCTGACAATGGGAACAGTCAATTTATATCAGGGAAAAAGCTTGATAAACTCTTCCAGGAGAACCCATGGTAGCAGAACCAACAACTAGAACCGACAATACCTCTTTCATCTCCAGTTCTCTCTATTATGTTGGCTACAATCCTCAGGTAGTACATCTGTACCCAGCACCATGCTGATTCATCTGAGCTGGTTGACAAATTGACCACAAGCTGTTGATTCACCACACACATTTAATGTAGTACTGATCAAAATACCATTGGGATACCTCAAAGATATCAGAAGAAATTCCTAAAATTCATTTGGAAACAGAAGAGACCAAATAGTGAAAGCAATCCTGGAGCACAAGAAGGACAAAGTTTGGCATGCATTTTTAAACTATCACTCAGAGTTTTCCACTGAGAGCACAGAATGTGGTAAAAATCAAGGGCTTTGATTCTGAACTAAACATGGGTGTATTAATTTACTAAAGATACAGGAGCAAACTACAACAACTCTGGTGATTTAAAATAAAAGTTTATATTTCCTCAAAGTTCCACAGGTTAGGGGTTGAAATAAAAATTATGGCAGGGCAAATTTTGTTTTGAAACTTTTGTCAGGAGTGTAAGTTGGCACAACTGATATGTAAGTCAGTATGGCCAACCCTCAAAATATTAAAACCAGACATTGCAGTCAACCTTGTAATCCCTTATTGGTATTTTCATGAAGGCATTAAGAGAAACATGCCACAGTAATATATGCACTTATGTTTATAGCAGTCTAGTTTGCAATGGCTAAATTATAGAAACAGCCCAGGTGCCACCAACATATAAATGGATAGATAAAATGTGAATTTGATATACAAGAGATTTCTGGTCTGTCATAAAGGATACATTTGAGATATTTTTAGGTAAATGAATGCATGTGATGACCATAATTTTGAGTGAAATATATCAGACACATATGTTTAAATATTGCATTGCATCTCTTAGGTGACAAACTGAGAGCCTAAATAAGACTCAAAATGGATGACAGATTTTGAACCTAAGAAGAATATACTCAAATGGGAGCTAAAACAAAGAAGGAGGAAGAGAAAGGGAAGGAATGGAAAATAAAAAAAGAAAGAATAAAAGAAAAAAAAATGGAAATAAAATTTTCCAAAAGAAATGGAAGTTAAGTTGAAGGCAAGGGAGAGTAATGTGAGGGAAAAAAAGGAAGAATCAAATTATTTTACATAAAAGTATAAATTCCCTATGATGAACACAATCATTATATGTATTTAAAGTATACCAACAAAATTCATTGAAAAATATATTTAAAAAGGAGATTTTCAAGGGGCTGGGGTTTTAGCTCAGTGGCATAAGCGCCTGCCTTGCAAGCACGTGGTTGTGAGTTCAATCCCCGGTACCGGAAAAAAAAAAAAAAAAAAGATTTCCTTGGTTAAATATAGTGTTGTAGGCAGCTGAGTTAGTTAGAAATATTACTGGCAGTGAAACAGGGCTAGGTCCTCAAAGGAGCCAGTGCAAAAGCCCTGATACCTTGCAACTATTGGGGAGACAGACACCTCTTGCTATGGGCCAGGCTCAAGACAAAAGATCAAACAAATGCATCCATATCCTAAGGACTGATATTCTAAATAGTTCCCTATTACCCCATGAATCCAGGAGTCACCCTTCCAATCCCCTAGGGAGGAGTCACTGCTCTATATGACTCACTTCCCCATTTGTCCCTAATGTAATCAACTTTACCTGAACTACTAGTCTTACGGTCTAACTATAGTTCAGTTCTACTTTATGGCCATCTGTCTTGTGAGTTCCCAGCTTTCTCCCACCTTGAATTCATCTTGCCCCATGATTTTACTCTACAAAAGCCCCTGGAAAAGACAGAGTCCTTGATAGCCCATTCAGAATTCTTTCTGTCTTTCTTCAGACAAAACCTTTCTTTCTCTCAATAAATATGTTCTACTCTTAACCTCCACTGTTCCTAAAATTCATTCTTTGATTTTAGAGAATATGAACTTATCCCAGACAGTAAGTTGGGAATTTCATCCCCCTATGTCAATAATTGAGAAAAAATTGTCTCTGTTCCTTGTTTAGGAGGAAACCATAAATGTTTACTAGTTTGTTTTTCTTTTCAGTCAGTAATTTGTGTACTATTCTTCAAATATTACAGTATGATTACTGGTGAAAAATTGGAAGGGAATGCTTTCATAAGGCATAATAAAGTAAGATAGAGTGTTTACGGTAGACATTTTTGCAGTCTATTAAAAAATGTGAATATGTAGAGGAAAACAAAGAACATGCATGCCTGTGTCTATGTGTCTATGTGTGTGTGTGTGTGTGTGAGTATGTGGAGAAAAGAAGAAACATGAAAGTAAGAAATTACCTCAGAAATTCACTCACATAGACTGTGCAACTCTTTAAAACGCTGAAAGTTTGCACAGGAACATTACAATTACTGAATTTTCCACTTAAACATTGACTAAGATTATCAGCTGCTTATCTTAATAGAGAAAAAAAATATTAATCTAAAAATGAAAGTTCTGTAATACTATTACTAATCTCTAAAAATTATTAAATTATGATTAGAGAATATATTTGACTATACTTCTGACAATCATTAAGTATAATTTTAACTTATGATATAGAAAAGTATGCTAATTTTAATTACATTTTGGAAAAACAAACTATTGCACATTATTTAGCCTTTATGAGTTAATGTAATCAGATTTTAAAACTATGATCTTACTGGAACTTAATCCCCAAAGAACATGATATTTTTTTTAATTTTATTTAAGGAGAAAAGGAAAAAAAAGCAGGGAAAGGGTACAAGTTATACAGATATACAGAAAAAAAATGAACAGTAGGAAATCACTAGTTAATGGATTACATATTGTCACCTTAGAAATAATTGTTCAAATCACAAAATTAAAGCTTGTAAAGTGGACATTCCATCAATGATACTGCAAACAGTTCTGTTCATTGATCCAATAAAACTCTGTGATATCATTTTCTATCTTATACATTTAAATATACATGCAGTTATATAGTTTGGAGCACTTTCTTTTCCTCTCTTTTGTACCATGACTATTACACATTTTGGGTTTCATTGCTCCCACGGTTCTTATTACTTTTTTGGAAGAGAGTAAAACCAAATGTGACATAACAGAACAGAATCAGTCAAGTCAAAAGGGTGGACATAATAGATAATGTAAAAACATAATACAAGGTGATCAACAATGGTTACCATAATGCCTCCCGCTATCTCTAATAGAATTGCCTATATCGTTAGTTATAATACAATTGAACAAAACAGTAAAGAATAAAACCGACAAAACCAAAACATTGGAGACATTGTAGGTCTTCAAAAGTAGATAAAAGTCAACAAGAATGGGCGTCATAATGAATCTCATTATCTTCACAGCTGATGCCTAAACTTTCGAACCTGATACTATCCAGCAAAACAGAATAGGGGAACATCAGTTAAAAACCAGATGGTGAGAGTAATACAGGGCTTTAAATCAAGGTAATAAAAAGTCAAAGTGGGTTACTATAATATATCCTGCTATTTTTTTCCTTTAATTAAAAGGATAAAGATAAAAAAGTAAATAATGGAGTGGAGATTGAGATAAAAGAGGGCATAACAACGAAACAGCGCAGATCAAAACATAACCATTTAAGCAGAGTAGTGTTTCACCACCAGATAATCCTAACCTAAAAGTAGTTACCATATTGTCTCTTTCTTTGAAATCCTTGAGTACAACTTCGTATACTGTAGCATTAAGTATATCAAAACAATGTAAAACCATTCAAGAGAATGACAGCATTACAGAGTATTTAGAATCGACTAACAGAAAATGAACAATGGTCTCTGTATAATCTCCTTGTCTTTAAAAGGTTTTTTCTTATACTATCGTACATAACAAAATCTAATAAGATACAACCTGTTTAGACCATTGGAGACAGAAGAACAAAAGCTAGATGAGACTTCAAAACAAGATGGTACTAAATCAGCATTACCTATTAAGATGTCATTTTCTCCAAAAAAAGCTGTTCCTATCATCCAATCTTCTCTGCCTCATTTCTGTTGAGCTCTTTTTCTGTCAGTAGCTGTCAGTTTGTCTTCTTCATTTTGTTCTCTGCTCCATTCATTGTGGCCTCTCTGCCATTATTTCTGGATTCTTTGTATTTTTCTTTTTTTAGAATATCCTGCAATACTCTCTGTAGAGTTGAATTGGTGGTTGCAAATTCCCCCAGTTCCTCTTTATCCTGGAAGCACCTTGTTTTTCCATCAATTTCCAGGGACAGTTGTGCAGGATATCTCAATCTTGGCTGGAGATTATTATCTTTCAAAGCTTGAATTATTTCCCCCCACGCTCTTCGTGATTTGATGGTCTGTGCAGAGAAATCTGCTGTAATTCTGATGGGTGTTCCCTTGTAAGTGGTCTGTTTCTTGTCTCTGACAGCTTTTAATATTCTGTTCTTGTATTGAATTTCTGGAATTTTGATTATTATATGCCTGGGTGTAGCTCTGTTTGGGTTGTAGGTAGCTGGGTTCCTGTATGCCTCATACATCTGAGTATCTTTACCTTTTGCTAAATTAGGAAAATTCTCCTGGATTATTTCTGTGAGTAGCTTTTGTAGTTCACTTGTTTGTGTCCCTACTTCTTCTTTTATGTTCTTAATCCTTAAGTTATGGATCCTCTTATCATCTTCTTGTCTTTGTATTATTGCTGTTTGTTTCTTTGTTATTTTTATGAAGTTTTTCATTTCATTCTCCCATATTACAAGTCTGCCCTCCAGTTCAGATAGCCTGTCCTTAGTTTCTTTCAAGCTGTTATGCCAGTCTTCGATAGACTTCTTAGTATCTTGGTAGTCCCTTTGAACCTGCTTCGCGTATTCTATGCTTTCTCTGTTTTCTCCATCAAACAATTCTCCCCTTTTTTTCTGTTCTTCCATTCCATCACCTGTTTTTTCTTGGGTGGTACTTAGCATTTCTCTAACTATTCTGCATACTTCTAGCTTCAGGTCGTTGATAACTTCATTCCTGAATTGGTCTATGAGGCTCTCTATATGGCGCCTTATGTGTATTGGTGCGGTGTCTGCTATTGCCTGTTTCTCAGAATTGGGGGCCGAGGAGCCTTTCTTGTTGCTGCCTCTTCCCATGCTGCCTCTTCTTCTCTGTTCCTTATATATGCAAGCTTATATAAGAGGCCCAGCTTCTCTCCCAGTCAGCCACAGCCTGATCGAATTGTGCCAGTTAGGTGTTCCCGCTCACCGCTGCCCACCAGGGAGTTAAGGACCAGGCAGCCTACGCGTCTCCCCTCCCAGCCACCGTCAGGCTCTGGGATCTGGGTTGGGACAGCCTACCAGGTCTGCCGGCAGCTTCACACAGGCCAGGCACTTTTCACCAATCCAGCCCGAGAGGGGGATGTGTGGCTGGAGTCGCCACCGCGCCCTGCTCCCGCAGGACTGCTCGGGCCCAGAAAGTCCTCTGCTGGAGTCAAACTGTGGTAGAGTGTCAGTTTCTCTCACTCACCTCACCACAAGTCAGTGCACGCCTCCCTGCCATTCACAGATTGCCTTTCTCAGAGCTTCTGCGTGTCTCTCCCCTTGCCGAGCCACTGTAGAGGCAGCCAGCCGCCGCGTGGCAGGAAACTCAAATCGCGGCTTACAATAGCGCGGGGTCCAGCCTCCACACCGAGGCTTTTCTGTTCCTGTTTTAGCACCAGGACTGCATTCCAAGTTGGTTTCTCTCAGCCCAGTTCGCTCCTGAGTCAGCAGAGCATATCTCCACCTGCTTATGTCTCCATAGTCCGCACCATTCCTGGCTTCTGAGCCGAGTTTTTCAGAGAGCCTCTGGTAGTTGCTGTTATCTGTCCGCCATGTTCTCCCGGAAGTTCAGAACATGATATTTAATGATCTATTTCTTAGAAAGTAGACATAGCAATTATTTATGCATTTGAACATTTCTCCATCATCATTTTCATGCAAAGAAAATTCAGGTTTAGTAAAAACTAATTGATGTAAATGTATGATTTTCATTATCTGTTTAATAGTTCTATTCTATTTTATATGTATTTGATATTTTATATCCAAACTATCACTTCTGAACAGATCCATGTACTCTCAAAATTTACTTAGTAGAATATATTTCAATGACAGTTTACAACAGATTTGGCACCAACTGAAGAGTTACTAAATGACATGAAATACTACAGTAATATAAATTGGAAATAAAAATGTAATGCTAATAATTATGACATTTAAAATGGTGACCTGCACTTAAAAACTGCACTGTTATTCTTCATAGTACAGCTTCAAAATCCACTGGTGCACAACTTTAATCAACTGTGAAGTATAACAAAAAAAATATCTAGCTTTTGAAAACAAGATTTGCAAACAGAAAAGCAAAAACTTTTTAACAGGATAAAATTTAGCAGTTTCTCCTTGGAAATTTCAAAATTTTTATGCTTTTAAAATGTTCTACTTTGAACAAAATTTAACATTGTAAATTTAGTGTGATTTTCCTAATATTGTCCAATGTAAAATATATACATATATATATATATATTTTTTTTTTACTTTTGCATGGCTGCTAGAATTGTTAAATTTGTTAGAGTCAATTTTGATCCTACAGTACCTATAAATACCCAATTAGAACTTTGAAATTTGTCCAATACACTTTATGAACTATAAAACTTCAATTTTTAATCAATTGTTTTGGAATCAACCATTATATCGTGCTCAAAATTTAATATTAATTAAAAACCAGTATTTTAAAAATAAATTCCAGATTTTTTTATTATATTATTCTGAAAATATTCTTGCAAGCCATTTAAATATTAATTGTATTACATTTTCAGTTAAACCACAGTACGGCCATGTACTTTGAACACATTTATCAAATATACATACATAATGAAATACCATTAAAAGTATACCTAGATGCTCATTATGAATGATATTAACAATTTTACTTTTTATACTTTATTAAACATTTTATGCGAATTAGTTTCTGTCTTCAATTTTGATTTTTTTCACACAAAATCTAGTTATATTTAAAGAAATAATCTGGGAAACAGTCTAATTTTCATGAGGAAATTTTCTTTCTTAGGATCCTCTATCTAAGATTTTAGTGTCTGCTTCACTTAGTTACATATTTATTCAGTGTACTGTATAGTTATTAAAAATATTACTCTTCTCTTAACTCACTGATCATCTCATCACATTTTTGCCCTCACTGTTATAGGTAATAATAACCAACTGGAATGATCACTTTCATTCTCATATTTATATTTCCCAAATCAAGTATGTATACTTTATGATACTTTGTTTATGCATGAATAATCTAATGTATGGAAAGATGTGTTTTTTTTTTTAATTTTATGCTATAGGAATCTACTGTGTGCAGCATAATTATCTTATAATGTGAATATTAGTTGGTATTATATATATATTCCCTAGCATTAAATGATATTTGGAATTCTATTGGACTATTTAATATATCATTTATTGGCAATCACATGTTATATTATATCCAGAGAAATTAAACTGGCCACTTATTTTTATCAATGATCTGATCTTTAGCTCTAAATTCAGTAAGCATTGGTCAAAGATAAATGCACATAAGCAAAAAAAATGACAAATTTATAAACGGCTGATATTTGTTCTCCATAAAACAGGCCAACAATGTTCCTGGGTTTTCATGAAAATTGTTGCTTATTACATTATAAAAAGAAAAAGATAAAGTAAAAGAAAGCAAATTAGATATTTCAAGTTTATTTTATGAATAAGAAAAACCTCAGGCAGATGAGCTATTTGTCTGAGTAGCAAAATCAGGATTTTTTTAAAAGTTAATTTTGCCTGTTTAGGCAATTCCCCCAAAATTGACACGTGTATTTTTTCACAAATGTTTCAAAGTGCTCCTCCCTTTGCATACCTGAACATATTTTAAACAGTTTTTAGATTTTATGTATTCATTATACTACTTGCTCATAATTGTTTCCAGTCATTTCAATTTATTGTTTGAGACTTTTGGCTTACATTCAACAATTGACAAATAATATATACGTATTCAACTTCTGCTCATTTTAACTCATACAAATAAACCCACTTATAATTACACTACCAATAAAAATAATATGTTTAATATTTATTTAAATGCTCCTGCCAAGTTTTTACTTAAAATCAAAATTTCATATTATTTATTCTTTAGCTTGATAACTATAATTTTTTCATGCATTCCTATTGTTTCCTGCAGTAAAAATGTTGGGAAAATGATGCCCAGGAAACTCCCAAATCTTAGGGACTTGAAGTAAATACCTTCCCTATAGGGCTTCTTTATCTCTAGGTCCCCTTCTCATTTCCCTAAGAGTTATCTTTCTGTTTACTAATGTCTTTCATTTTGTTTTAAATTTATTCATATGTTTCAGTTTTGCTACCACCTAATTTACTTTTTTTTTGTGTACTTAATGTCAATGAATATTATAGATTCTGGCAATTATATCCCACAAAAATCTATTTTCATTATTAATAGAAGATTACTCAAGAAATAGTCTCCTCAAATTTTTATATAAATGAGGGAAACATTGATTCTATTTTATATATTTTATTTTACAAGATTGGAGAAAAGCATATTCCTTAAGGAAGAAAAGAATATATAATATCATGCTTTTAGCACAGAGTAAAAGAAATTTTAGGTGAGGAAGATAAATATTTTTTGCCTTAAAATTATTAAATATTTTAAAATATTAAACAGACACTTTACATATTCAAGAGAAGTCTAGTGCTACTGGTGTACTGATACCATCCAAGATTCCCAAAAGAAAAGTATTGCAATCAAAACAGATAATTTCTAGTGTGTCTCACAAATTTATTATATATTTATTTACAGTGGTATTGAATAAATGATGCTTTTTTATGAGGAAAAAAGCAATAATAAGAGGTCCAAAGCAAGGATAAGAATTATGTATGAATTGACCTTTTTCTCAGTATGTACATACAAAGGTTCTTAATTCATTGCTACTACAATATAATTGTTTAAAGTTTGTTTTTATGATTTATTTTAATTATCATATATTTATATACATGCATACTTATTATATTCAATTATTTCCCTGTTTCCTGTTCTCTCCCATTTTATCTCTCTAGATCCCCTTCCCATTTCTCTAAGAGCTATCTTTCTGATTACTATTGTCATTTATTTTGTTTTAAAATTATTCATATGTTGAGTTTTGCCACCAACTAATTTCCTTAATTTTCTGTTTAATGTCAATAAATATTATATAAAACACTTTCAAACTGATTTTTTAACATTTTAGTCAGTAATGTTTTTGACAAATGTAAATTTTTAAAGAAATTTATTACACTAAGCAAAAGGAATATGTGCCCTATATCATCACCATGACTTCTGTGAGTATAAACCAAGCATTGTGCAACTTTGATTCTAAATAATTTAATTACATTTAGGGCCATTTATATCTGAGGTGGTGTTATGACTTGTGTTTGAGAAGCACCCCCCCCAAGCCTCATGGAATCTGGAGGCTGCCAAGTCTAGAGTTTGTGATTGGTTCATTGTTTAGTGTTGGGATTGGCTGTGTGAGTGCTGTACCCACCCAGGGGAAGGGAGCTGCTATTATGGTTTATACATTGTGTTAATGTGAGAAGTCTAGAAGCTTAACTAAGTGATTAAGCAGCTCTACATCCTAGGGTGTAAAAAACAAGCAATTACCATTCTAGGATATTGTTCATTGTGTCAATCTGAAAAGGTTCAAACATTAAGCAATTCAGCAGGGTTCCTAGGTTGTAGCACACTCATCTAGTGCAAGAGGAGAGCAGGCAGATGGTGTGAGTGTTACAATTACCATAAGGGAGCAGCCTGCATACATTTAAAAGTTAAATGAGCAGGGAGTGGTTTCTGCTTCTTGAAGTGGAGCTCCAGTCTTTGTTTTCAGCTTCCATTTTGTCTCCTGGCTTCTGACAGATGTTTTGGCTTCTGTCTGGGACTCTTCAACCTTCATTGTAGACTCTTTATCATTTACTCATAGATTCTTCTTCAGTGTTTCATTGTAAACCCATTGGCCTCTTGATACAGAATTGCACAAGACACGATAGTAAGTTATAGCCCTAGGGCTGGACACTTTAACCTGTAACTTGCAGACATCATCTGCACACCACCTTATACAACTTTGTGGTTGACCATTGTAAGCCAGTCTTGTAATCTCATATACAGTTGTATATCATGTGTTATATCTGTTTCCTTAGTAAACTCTGACTGATAGAGCCACCATACAATGTAAATGAGGGAAGGAGGTGAGCTTCGTCTTTTGCCCTGTTCACTCTTGCCTTTTGCAGCTGCCCCTCAGCCCTTGGAGCCAGCTGAATATGGACTGAAACCTCGAAAACTGTAAGCTAAATAAACCTCACCTTCCCTAATTTTGGGCATCAGGTATTTTTGTCTCAACAATGAGAGAAAAGTAACCAAGACAGATTTTGGTACAAGGAATGAGGTTATTGCTGGAACTATACCTGACCATGTGATTCAAAACCTTTAGGAATGGTTTGTGTAAAGGATTTGGAAAAAAACTCAGAAATGTCACATGAAAGAATCACACTGTAATATCTTAGGTTGTCCTCTATGGGAGATTCTGGTCAGAGATCAGGAGATCACAGACAATAAGGCAAATAGAGAGCCTGCTGGTAAGGACTAGGCTCCAGAGCTTTCTTCTGGGAAAAAGGACTGTATTGGTTGCTGAAATGTTTGTCTGTATGTCCAGACTGCTCATATGTTTGTCTGTATTTTGCTCATGTCCAGAATCTTTGCCTGAGACTGAGACTGACAATAGTGGACTGATTGATCTGGTAGAAGAAATTTCAATGCAGTCAAGTGTTGAGGTAGTGGCATGGATATTGCTGGAGGCTTTTAGCCAGATTTTTGTTACAAAACAAGAGTGAAGAGCCCATCAGGATAGGCTGGGTATTTAGCTCAGCGCCATAAACCTCCCTTGTAAGCATGTGGTCATGTGTTCGACCCCTGGTACCAGTAAAAATACAAAAAAAAAAAAAAAGAGCCCATCAGGATGGTTTAAAACTTTTGACTTTAGCTAAAAATAAAGCTTCAGAAATGCTATGGACTACAAAGATAGAACTGAGGTGATCTAGATAGCTGAGAAGGAACAGAGAAATAAAAAAGATGGCCTGGTGGTATTCCAGGAAATAGCATCTCTTCACCATTTGAAGCCTCAAAGCTGCAAAAGTAAAAGATTTTGCTCAGAGGAGATAGCTGCAGAATGCCATATTCTCAAAGGGCAGCAGAGGTTACATGATTTTCCAAAATGGTGATGGCCATACCAAGTTTCAGAATGGCAGCAATATAGAGAATCTGCTTTTCAACTGTCAGGTTCATATTGTTTAATGATCTAAGCATTCAACCACTATGGCCAAGAGAAAGAAAAGCCTGATTACTGCTTCAGCTGGCAGCAGACCTTGGCGCACATATGTGGCACTTGTTTTAGGCACATGAAGAATGCATGAGTTCTTAGGTTAAGGAAATCCCCCCCCACCAATTTCAGAAGGCCTGAGAAGCCAGGCAATGCACTCCAAGAGGACAGTGTGCGAGGCTGTGAGTGGGAAGCCAAAAGTACAATGGAGTACAAGTCTACAAAAAGCAAGGAGCATGCATTATCTAACAAAGTCTGCAAAGATTGAGCAGAGTAGGCCTAAGAAAGAAGCCCTGAAAGCTAAAACCACCAGATGTGCTGTGGGGAGTAGTCACCCAAGCCCTTTGGAGTTCACAATTCACCACAGGTTGCTTCAGATGCTGGAAGTGCAACTACAGAACTTAACATTTGCCTTGCTGGATAATGGACTTGCTTTACATCAAATGCTTTGTATCCTCTCATTTATACCTTTTGGATAGAGAATGTTTATCTTTTTCCATTGTATGTTGGAAGTATTTAACTTTATTTTCACTGTATAGGAGCTTGCTGTTAAGAGTTTGTCTTTCACCCAGGAGTAGACTTGGGACTTAGACTTTTCAACAATGCTAAAACTTTTAGGATTTTGGCAAGTTTGAAGATGAACTAAATGTTTTCTGTAAAAAGGATGTGCATGGATCTTTGTGGGGGCAGTGTAAGATGTTATGGTTTGTGTTCAGATGCCCCCTCAAGCCCCATGCAATCAGGGTCCCAGCTAAATCTAGAATTTGTTATTGGTTCATAGTCTAGCACTGGGATTGGTAGTGTGAGTGCTGCACTTGCTCAGGGCAAAGTTGACAAACAATATAAGGGTAAGAAGGAGGTGTGCTTTCCCTCTTTTGTCCTGTTTGTTCTTGTCCATTTGTGGCCACCATGAAAGGCTCCCCCCTCAGCCACTCCATCCTGCCTTGGATCCCACAGAGTATGAACTGAAATTTCAAAAATTTGTAAACTAAATAAACATTTCCATGCTTCACTTTGGGTGTGAGGTATTTTGTTTCAACAAAGAGAGAAAAGTAACCAAGATGGGTGGTATAATGGTTGATACATTGTGTTATCTTGAGAAGTTTATAAGTCTTAGCTATTCAGCATAGGGTTAGAATCATTGCTTTGTAACATACTTATATTGTGAAAGAGGAGGGCATGAAGATGGTGTTAATGCTACACCCACCTTAGGAATGCAGATGATATATGTTATGGCTTGGAGAAAAGTTTGTGTGTATCTTGTTCATATCCCCAGAGACTTTGCTAAGACTAGTATTAAGGATGGCAGACTAATCTGATAGAAGAAATTTCAAGTCAGTTGAATATTGAGTCTGTGGCATGGCCATTACTGGGGGCTTTTAGCCAGATCTATGTTTAGAATCAAGATCTCAGCAGGATGATTTCAAATATGGTGAATTTGGCAAGAAAGTAAGTTCCACTAAAGCTTTAGACTACAAAGATAGAGTTGAGTAGATCATCTTTGCTGAGAAGGAACAGGAGGATAGAAATTATGGCTAAAGGCAACACAGGAAGTAGCAAGTCCTCACTCTGGAAATTCAAAACTGCAAAAGCAAAAGACTTTGCTTTGAGGATAAAACCACAGAGCACCAGAATGGAGACAACAGCACCAGGATCCAGAATAGTGTCTGTATAGAAAATTTGTCCTTGAGAATTAAATTCAGAGTGCCCAGAAATCCAGGGACTCAACCTCTCTAGTCAAGAAAGATGAAAACCTGGCTTCTGCTGCAGTGGGCAGTTTTGCTCTGTGTTTGCTGTCCTCTACTGCCTTGAAATGTTGCCTCTTTGCCATGTCACCCTGCTTTGGAGCCAGATTATTATGGAATGAAGAGCCCACAAACTATGAGTTAAACAAAATTTTCCTTCCTTAATTTTTCATGCTGGGTATTTTTTTTCAGCAATAAGAGAAAAATAACCAAGATGGATGGTTACCAGTGATTTTGAAATTTCAGCATATTTAAACAAATTTGTTTCCACAATAAAATGCACAGTACATTTGTAGTTATTCTTGTCTAATTCAAATGGTTTTACAAAAATAAATTGTCAGTGACTATCATACTTGACTCAGATTCATGCAGAGTTCATACTAATATTCTTCCTAAAATGTAATTCTGCTATAGCATATTTGAGTCTGATGAGGCAGCATATAGAAAAATTAAATTTATTTTTATACAATTTTCAGTGTTTCTACACAAAAATGTATGATAATTTTACTGTGTGATGGACTCCAGTCTTTGTTATTTTTAAATGAGAGAATAGGCAATGATTCTACATTTTGAGAATACAGACAATTGGACTTGGGAAAACACTCATGGAAAAAAAAATTGAGGAAGGTGGTCTAAAGGATATAACTGCATGTATGTTTGAGTGTATAGGATGAAAAAACCATATTACTGAGCTTTTGTTGCATCATTGAATGGAACTCTCTGCAATCTCACTGTATGAATGGCCACTTTATATGCTTTAATTTTGTAATTTGGACAACTGTTATGAGGATGACGGTGTGTGGCCTATTAACTAGTGATTTCTTAAGGTACAACTTTTTTCTTGAAATCATGTATTATTTGTACCCTTTTACTGCTTTTTTAAAAAAATTTCCTATCTTTTTCTCTTTAAATAAAAAAATTGAAATGACATGGTGCAGGTGTATAAATACATTTCAGATAATATGTTTTTATATTTGTCACTGACACATCTGTCATGTTAAAATATATGGCTCTTCTCCCAAAAAGCACAGTCATCTTCATACATAAAATTCTCATCTATTAATAGATTTCTTTGAAGACATTCAATAGACACCAAGTTAAGAATTTTGTGGTTTAGTGTAATAATTCTTGGTAGTATACTTGAACTCACTTATACCATGACTTGTATCATATCTATTTTTAATCTGTCACTTACATGAATAGAGCCACTACTTTGTTAAAGAAATGTAGGGTTCTGGTTTTTGTGGTTATAGAAATAATGAAAATTACAAAATTTTCAACAGATAATTCTTATTAACCTTAAAGCCAGAAAATTATTCAAAATCTGTGTCAAATTTATGATTGAGAAATCACAGTAAAATTCATGAATGTTTACTTTAGTTTTACATTAATGCATGTTAGCTATTTCATATTATTTTTAGTTTATTGGTACAATTTAGATTCACATGATGATAATATTCATCATACAGAATTTGTACCTCTACATATTGTCATGGTTTATGTTGGTGGCCTCCAGGTCTCATGCATTTGCATTATGCATTTGTGATTGGTTCATTGTTTAGTGCTTGTATTGATGGTGTCAGTGCTACACCCACATAAGGGTGGAGCCAGGATGTGACATTATGGCAAGAAGAAGGTGTGTCTCGCTCTTTTGCCAATTTCTGCCTTGCTGTTTGCAGCCACCATGAACTGCAGCCCCACCATGCCAGCCTGCCTTGGAGTCAACTGAGTATGAACTGAAACCTCCAAAAACTGTAAGAAATAAACCTTTCCTTTCCCCAAGTTTGGGCTTCAGGTATTTTGTCTCAGCAATGAGTAAAAAGTAACTAAGACACCTATCTTCACTATTTTTTCAAAATTGTCTTTTATATTTATAGCTCTTTTATTTCTCTTTATTTACAAAGCATTGCTTTCATTTTATCTTTCTTTTACCCTTTTAGCCCTTCCTTTTCCCGCCACTCTGCCTAATTCCATTTATTTTGAATAATCTCCTTCTGTTCACAATACCTATTAAATGCTTTAGTCTTTATTTACATTTGTAGTTTCTTAAACCAGACAACTGATGTGTTGTTTCCATGCCTGTGTCTGATTTATTTCAATTAAAATTATGATCTCAATGTGTATGTTTCCCTAAAAATATCTCATTTATTTTCTTTATGTCTGAAGAGTACTCCATTTAAAAAATTACACAAATTTTTTATCCATTCTTTGACTGATTGGCATGTGGGTTGTTTCCAAGATGCATCCATTACAAACTGCTCTGGATAGATATAGGTGTGCATATATTGCTGTGGTATGATGGTTTTAATTCTTCTGGAAAGATACCCATAAAGTGAATAGTTGGCTCAAATGGGGTCTCTAATCCTAGTTTTTTAAGGTGTCTCCACAATGATTCCACAGTGGCTGCATCCATAGCATTCCTATACAAAAGTAAGCTTGCTGAGAGATAGTAGGGAAACATTTACACAGTGGCACCAACATAGACAAGTAAGTCCAGTGGAGGCTCTGAACCCACCCGAGTCCAGGAGAACTCTCTCCCTTGCCTGGAGGCCAGGCCAAGGCTTCCTGTAAAGACTAGTAAGTCCAGTGGAGGCACAGAACCCCACATCAGGCCAGTGGAACTCTCTCCCTTGCCTGGGGGCCAGGCCTGGCTCCCTGTCAGGACAAGTAAGTCCAGCAGAGGCACAGAACCCCACCCCAATCTGGTGGAGCTCTCTCCCTTGCCTGCTAACCAGGCCACAGCTTCCAGTCGGGAGCAGTGTGTTGAGCAGAGGCAGGGAATCACATCCCAGCCTGGCATAACTCTCTCCCTTGCCTGGGGGTCAGGCCACAGATTCCTGCTGGGAACAGTGAGTCGGACAAAGCCACAGAGCCCATCCCAGGCTGACAGATCTCTCTCCCTCACTTGGAACAACACTTGAAGCTTGAAAATATAGGAAAATTACAAAACAAAAGACCAAACTGCGATCTCAAACATGCAGCCCATCCCAAGAAAGCCTAGGAGTCAGATGCATAGAAGAAAATATATGACACATACCTGAAATACCTGAAATAATAGTAACTGAAATAAAGAAGCAACTCTGGGAAGCCTTAAAGGAATTCAAACTAGAAATAATCTCTCACATAAAACAAGAAATGAAGGAGATGCCGGATATATCTAAAGAAGACACAGTTAAAAAATTGGAGGAACTAAACAAAAAGAATCCCTGGATGAACAATATAAGAAACAAACAATATATAAAGCAGATGCAGAGATATACAGGAAATCAAAAACTCCATTGAAAGTTGTAAAACTGCCTCAATGAATGTGAAGATAGAATTTCAGACCTGGAAGACAAGATTGCAGCCAGTGAACAGCAAAGGAAAGATCTTTTTAAAATAACAAGAAATCAGGAAATAACAATTCAACACCTGCAAGATGATGCAAAGAGGAACAACATAAGGTTGATAGGGATAAACAAAAAAGAAGGGGACAACATAAAGGCTGTCAAGAGGATATTTAGAGAACTAAAAACTGAAAATTCACCAAATATGAGATAGGAAACTGGTATCAAGATGAATGAGCCATATAGAACTCCAAATTTCCATAATAACCAATATAAAACTACACCAATAACCAAAATAAAACTACACCCAGACATAATAATGGCCATCCCAGAAATTGAACAAAAAATAGAATATTAATAGCTGTCAGAGAGAAAAGACAGATCACCTATAAAAGAAAACCTATCAGAATCATAGCAGACTTCTCAGAACAAACAATAAAGTCGAGAAGAGCATGGAGTGAAGTATTTCAGATCATAAAGGAAAATGATTTCCAGCCTACACTGATGTACACTGCAAAATCCTTCAAAATCAATGGAGAAATATGATACTTCCATGACAAAGAACAGCTGAAAAACTAACTGATCACCAAGCCAAACCTGCAAAGAATACTGAAAGACAGCCTAGATACATTTAGGAAAAACTCACTAAACAAATCAGACAATTAAACAGAACAGACAGATAAAGATGCAACAGCAGAAAGATAACATCAACAATAAACCAATATATAACAGTTATAACCATTCATGTAAATGGTCTCAATGCACCAATTAAAAGAAGCATATGGGCAGAATAGATGAAGAAACAAAATCCAACCATTGGCTGTCTAAAAGAAACCCATCTAACCCAAAAGGATACTCACAGACTGTAAGTCAAAGGATGAGAAACAATACTTCATGCAACAGGAGCCAAAAAAAAAAAAAAAAAAAAAAAAGGCAGGCATGGCTATTCTATTTGCAGACAATGTGAAATTCAAGCCAATAATGATCAGAAGGGATAAAGATTGTCACTGCATACTGGTTAGGGGAAAACTCCAAGAGGAAGTGATAACTATCTTAAATAAATATGCACCAAATACCAGAGCACCCAGTTACATAAAACAAGTACTAACAGAAATGAAAAGCCAAATTAGCAGCAATGAAATTCTACCAAGAGATCTTCACACACCATTGACACCAATGGACAGATCAACCAGACAGAAAATCAGCAAAGAAATAAAAGAACTGAATCATACCTATGAACAAATGGACTTAGTAGACATAAACAGAGCATTCCACCAAACAACAGCACAATAAACATTCTTCTCAGCAGTACATGGGTAATTCTCTAAAACAGACCATATATTAATTCACAAAATATATTTAAATAAATGGAAAAGTGTTGAAATTACCCCTAGCATGCTATCATTCCATAGCATTATGAAATTAGAAATTAATGATAAAAGATACTGCAAAAATTCCACAAACACATGGAAACTGAATAACACACTCTTGTATAATCAATGGGACACAGAGGAAATTAAAGAAGAAATTAAATAATAACTACAAACAAATGAAAACACAAATACAACTTACTGTGGGATGCAATGAAAGCTGTTCTCAGAGGAAAATTTACTGCACTGAGTTCAAACATCCGGAAAACAGAATGAATACAAATAAATCACCTGATGTTGCACCTCCAATATCTAGAAAAAGAAGAACAAGTCAAGCCCAAAGCCAAAAGGAGAGAAGAAATTATAAAAAGCAGAGCAGAAATCAACAAAACAAAGAATGAAAAAAACATTCCAAAAAATTAATGAATCAAAGAGTTGGTTCTTTGAAAGAATAAATAAAATTGACAAGCCCCTAGCCAATCTTATTAAAAAAGGGAAGAAAAACCTCAAATTCATGCAATAAGGAATGAAAGAGGAAAAATCACTACAGACCCTATAGAAATATAGAAGATCATCAACACCTATTTCAAAAACCTATACTCTCAAAGTTTTGATAACACAGAAGAAATAGACAGATTCCTAGAATATATGAAGTACCAAAGCTAGATCATGAAGATGTAAAACTGCTGAATAACCCAATTTCTATTAATGAAAATGAAAATGTAATTAAATCTTTACCTAGCAAGAAGAGCCCAGGCCCAGAAAGATTCACTGCAGAATTCTACAAGAAATGCAAAGAAGAACCAATGCCAACACACCTCAAACCCCTCAGTGAAATTGAAAGGGAAGCAATCCTTCCTAAATTTTTCCTAGAAGCAAATATTACTCTAGTATCAAAACCTGAGAAGGAAACAACTTAAAGAGTGAACTACAGACCAATCTCCTTAATGAACACAGAGGCAAAACTCCACAATAAAATATTGGCAAATAAGATGCAGCAAATCATCAAGAAGATCATACACCCTGACCAAGTGGGATTCATCCCAGGCATGCAGAGATGGTTCAATATACCAAAATCAATAAATGTAATCCACCATATCAATAGAGCCAAAAGTAAGAACAATGATGATATCTATAGATGCAGAAAAAGCTTTTGATAAGGTCCAACATTCATTTAGGATAAGAACTTTGCAGAAAATTGGAATAGATGGTCTTTTCCTCAATATAATTAAGGCCATCTATGACAAACCAACAGCAAATATCATACTAAAAATGGCCAAAAATTCAGGACTTTTACTTTAAAATCAGTCATAAGACAAGTATGACACTTATCACTGTTCTTATCTAATAGAGTACTAGAAAAATTGGCTAGAGCAATTAGACAAGAGAGAGAAATAAAAGGCATAAATATAGGAAAAGAAGAAGTTAAATTATCATTATTTGCAGATGACATGATCCTCTATATGGAAGATTCCCAAAACTCCATTGAAAGACTTCTAGATATAATAAAGAAATTTAGTAATGTAGCTGGATATAAAATCAATACTCAAAAATCAATAGCATTCCTATACACTAACAACAAAGTCACAGAGAGAGAAATAAGAGAAGCCATACCCTTCACACTACAAACCAAAAAAATGAAATATTTAGGAATTACTCTCATGAAAGAAGTGAAAGACCTATACAGGGAAAATTATAATACACTGAAAAATGAAATTGAAGATGATCTCAGAAAATGGAAAGACATCCCTTGCTCATGGATAGGAAGAATAAATATTGTGAAAATGGCCATTCTCCCAAAACTTTTATACAGATTCAACTCAGTCCCAATAAAAAATACCATCAACTTACCTCATAGAACTCAAGAAATCACTCCTAAAATTCATCTAGAGCAAGAAGAGACCTAGAATAGCAAGGACAGTTTTAAGCAGCAAAGGCAAGGCAGGAAATATCATAATCCCTGACTTGAAGTTATACTACAAAGCAACCTTAGTAAAATCTACATAGTACTGGAACCAAAACAGAGCCAAATTATCAGTGGAATAGATTAGAAGATACAACCACAACTACAAACACACTCAACCACCTTATCTTTGATAAAGGGGCCAAACATGTTCACTGGAAGAAGGACAGTATCTTTAATAATTGGTGTTGGAAAAACTGGCTCTCCATATGCAGAAAACTAAAACTACACTCATTCCTACCACCATGTCCTAAAATAAAATCTAAGTGGATCAAAGATCTGAATATTAAAACAGAAACACTAAATCCATTGCACGACAAATTGAATAAAAATCTTGAAGACATAGGAGAAGGTAGTGAATTCATGAAAGGACTCAAACTGCATGGGAAATACTTCCCAGAGTCAATAATTGGGATCACCTCTTATTAAAAAGTTTCTGCATGTCAAAAGAAATCTCCAGCATAGTGAAAAGAAAACCCACAAACTGGGAAAAATATCTTTGTGAACTGCCCCTCAGACAAAGGACTTCTGTCTAAAACATATAAATAATTTTAAAAAATCAGACCCCCAAAATTCAAAGACCCAATCCAAAAGTGGACATCTGAGATGAATAAACAATTATCAGATGAAGAAATACAAAAGGCAAATAAATACAAGAAAAAATGTTCATCATCATTACTCATTAGCAAAATGCAAATTAAAACCACTGAGATTTCATCTCACTCATGAAAGAATGGCCAAGATTGAGAAAACCACCAACAACAAATGCTGGAAAGGCTGTGGGGAAAAAGGAACTCTCTTGCACTGTTGGTGGGAGTGTAGACTAGTGAAACCATTGTGGAGGTCAGTCTGGAGATTTCTCAGAAAGCTGAGACTGGAAGCCTCATTTGACTCAGCTATACCACTTCTAGGCATATTCCCAGAAGAACTGAAAGCATCATACCACAGTGATATATGTGCAGCCATGTTTATAGCAGCATGATTTGTAATAGCCAGATCTTGGAAACAACTTAAGTGTCCATCAACTGAAGACTGGATAAAAAAAGTTGTATTTTTATACAATGGAGTACTACTCAGCTATAAAGAATGATCACATTGAGACATTTATAAATAAATGGATGCAGCTTGAGACCATACTCATAAGTGAAATAAATCAAATTCACATGTATAAATACCAAGTAGTTTCCCTAGTGTAAGAAATGATAAGAATACATAAAAGTATGTAGTAATCATGATAGCAAATCATATTGGTTTGAAGCCATATAATGTTTTCACTCATTAGCAATGGTTTTAACCAGGGTTGTTCTATTTTAATATCTGTGATATTATGAAAACAACACAACATAAAAGCTAGTACTGATTTAATAATATCTTGTTTTGAAGTCCCATCAAGCTGTTGTACATCTGTTTACACTGGTTTTAACATATTGTATCTTATTATATTTTACTATATGTGATACTATAAACAAATTTTTTATAGACAAAGTGATAATATAGAAACTGTTGTTCATTTTCTGTTAGCTGGTTTAAATACCCTGTAATTCTTTCATTCTCTTGAATGGCTTCACACTGTCTTGATATGCTTGATCCTAAAGCATACGAAGTTATACTCAAATAATTCAAGAAAGAGGCACTATGGTGACTACTATTATGTTAGATTATCTGGTGGTGAAACACAATGATGCTTAAGTTGTTCAGTTCTGACCTGCGTTCTTCTGTTACTATGTACTCTTTTATCTCAATCTTCCCCCCCTTTTTAAATTAATCTATTTTTTTTTCATTTTTTTTCAGTTAAGGGGAAACTAAATTGAGACCATACTCATAAGTGAAATAAATCAATCTCGCATGTGTGAATACTGAAGAGTTTCCCTAATGTAAGTAATGATTAAAATATATAAAAATATGTGGTAAACATGATTCCCCATTATGTGGCCTTGAAGCCTTATAAAGTTTTCACTTATTAATTGGAAAGGCTTTATTTTGGGCTTCTTGATATGGAAATATTTGAAGCTATAGTATATGAAGTTTTCTTCAAATATTTCAAAGAAAAAGACAGACACTATGGTAACTACTATTAAGTCAGGTTATTTGGTGCTGAAGCATTAGATTGCTGAAACAGTCATGCATTGACCTGTATTGTTACATTGTTATGTCCTCTTTTATCTCAATCTCTCCCTTATTCATTAAAAAATTAGTTATTTTTATGTTTTTTTAATTAAGGGGGAAAATTTTTAAAAATTAGCAGGATATATAATAGTAACTTTTTTGATTTCGTATTAACTTGTTTTGAAGTCCTGTAATACTCCCACTATCTTGTTTTGACTTATTACACTCTGTTCCATTCTGTATGATAGTATCAGGTTTGAGGGAATAGGCAACTACTTAGAAGGCAATAAAATTCACTAAGATGCCCATTCTGGTTTGACTATTGTCTCCTTTGGAAGTCCTGTAATGTTTACAATGCTTAAGTTTTATTGGTCTTGTTCTCTACTGTTTTGTTCAACTTTATAATATCTAATGAGATAGACAATTCTTTTTAAGGAAACAAGAGACATTATGGTAACCATCGTTGGTAACCTTGTACTCTGTTTTAACATCATGTGCTATGTTTATCCTTGGTTTTGAACAACAAATTTGTTTTGCCATATTTGACTTTATTCTCTCCTCCCCCCAAAAAAGTAATAAGAACTAAGGAGTAATAAAACCCAAAATGTGTAAATTTTTTTGTAAAAAAGAGAAGGAAAAAAAGTGCTCTAAAGTATACAACTTCAAGTGTGTGTTTAGGGGTGTTAAATAGCTGACCATATTAATGTTTTTGGTTGGATCATTGAACACAACTGTTTGCAGTCTCACTGTTTGAATGTCCACTTTGTATGCTTTGATACTGTGACTTGAGCAACTGTCTCTAAGATGATAATATATAATCAATTAACTGATGATTTCTTACTGTTTCTTTTTTTTTTTTTGTAGTTCTGTATTACTTGTACCCTTACACTGCTTTGTTTTGTTTTGTTTTTTCTCTTTTTCCTTTTAAATAAAATTAAAACAAAAGAGAGACAAAAAGAAAAATAAATAGTGGGATATATTATAGTAACCTTTTGTTTTCCTATTAACCTGATTTGAACCCCAATATTGCTCTCCCCATCTTGTTCTGTATGATTATAGTATATTCTATTTTGTTTGATGGTATCAAGTTTGAGAGTAAAGGAAACCACCTTGAAGGCAATAAGATATACTATGATGCCCATTATGGTTTGACTATTATCTTCTTTTGAAGTTCTGTAAGGTCTCCAGTGTAGGTTTTATTGGTCTTGTTCTGTACTCTTTTGATCAATTCTATCATACCTGATGATATAGGCAACTCAATTTAAAAATAGCAAGAGGCACAATAGTAACCACTTTTGATCACCTGGTATTCTATTTTTGCATCATACATTGTGCCCATCCTTCTGTTCTGACTCTGTTTTGCTTAGTCACGTTTGGTTTTATTCTCTTCAGAAAAGGTAATAAGAATGGTGGGAGTAATAAAACCCAAAAAGTGTAATTGTTATTTTAAAAAAAGAGAGGAAAGGAAGGTGGACTAAGGTATATAACTGCAAGTATGTTTGAGTTTGTAGGATGAAAAACCACATTACTGAGTTTTTGCTGGATCATTGAACGGAACTATCTCCAATATCACTGTATGAATGCCCACTTTATATGCTTTAATTTTATAATTGGGACAAGTGTTTCTAAGAAGACAATATTTAACCTATTATCTAGTGATTTCTTGCTGTATATTTTTTTCTTGATATTCTGTGTTACTTGTACCGTTTTACTGCTTTGTTTTTTATGTCTTTTCTTTTTTCTCTTTACATAAATAAAATAATAAAACAGTATTCAAAGAATGTACATGATCTATACATTGAAAATTGTACTACTATGAAAAGAAGATAGAATAGGATATCAGAAAATATAAAGATACACTTTGCTCATGGGGAGAAAGAGCCAACATAGTGAAAATGGCCATATTTCAAAAATTTTTATACAGATTTAGAGAAATTCCGATCAAAATATCACTTGCACTATCTCATGAAACTAGAGAAAACGTTGATAAAATTCATTTAGAAACAGGAAGAAGGAAGGAAGGAAAAAGAAAGAAAGAAAGAAGGAAGGAAAGAAGAAAGAAAGAAAGAAAGAAAGAAAGAAAGAAAGAAAGAAAGAAAGAAAGAAAGAAAGAAAAAAAAATTTACTTGCAATAATGGCAAGTCAGAGAGCATCATAATCTCTGACTTGAAATTATATTACAATGCTACTGTGATAAAAATCACATTGTACTGGCAATAAAAAACATCTGAAGATCAGTAAAGCAGATTAGAAGATGCACAAGCAACTTCAAAACACTTAACCACATTTTTTTGACAATGGGGTCATATACATTTCCTGAAAGGAAGATAACCTTTTTAATAAATGGTGCTGGAAAAATATGCTTTCCACATGATGAAGATTGAAACAAGACCCATGTGAATCACCATGCACTGAAATAACATTGAAATGGATAAAAGATATAAATAGTGCAACAGAAACACTAAACATACTGGAATCCACAATAGGTAGAACTTTTGAAAACATAATTCATGAACAAATGTTCAATTGTTTGGGAAATGTTATAATAAAACAACAACTGGTATATGATCCTATTAAAAAGGTTTTACTCACCCAAAAAAATTATCAATAGAGTGAAAAGACAATCCATGGGGTGAGGAAAATTGTAGTCAATTTTTCCTCAAATGGAAGATGAATACCTAGAACATAAAGACAATTGAAAAAAAATTAGATTCCCCAAAATTTAAAGATCCAATCCAAAAATAGGACATCTGATGAATATACATTTCTTAAAACGAGTACAAATGGCAAATAAATGAAAAAAATGTTGAACCTCAATCATCGTCGGACAGATACACGTTAAAGCAATGCTGAGATTGTACTTCACTAGGGAAAAATGTCTCTCATCAAGAAATCATTCAATAACTATTGCTGGTGGGATGGGGGGATGCATAGAGCTCTCTGCTGTTGGTAGTATGTCATGTTTCTGATCTCTCTCATTCTCTTTGTTTTTACCTCTTCTTATCCATGACTGTTTTTTCGTCTCTCCAGCATATTTCCATCACTCTATCCTAGGGATCTGTTTACGTCATATCATGTATTTTTCAGGAAAAAATGGTTTTTAGAATTTAATTTTACTCATTTGAATGCATAATTTTGAATAAAAAGATTTCATGGTTTAAAGATAAGTCCAGATTCATAATTCTGAAATTTCTATCATCTGTGACAGAACCTAGGACCCACCAGCTGTATCCTGCTATGTAGACAATGCACACATAAATATTCCTTTTAATGCCATTGTACTCTGGTGAATCTGGCAGTGTAGCAAATTGTTTTGAAAGAGGACTTACAGTATGAACAATTTGGTTTACTTAAGGACAGCTAAAAAATATTCAAATTTATTGAAATTGGTTACTTTATGTGTAAATAATGAAAGTAGATGTTATCTTCTTTTTCAACATTTAACGTTCACTATGACACATATCAATGACATTATTAACAGTCATGTCCATAATAATAGCATTAAATACATTAATACATTAATAAAACACATGAAAACATTAATAAAACACATGAAAAGAAAAATCTATTTCTAATTATATTGTAACCAATGCAATTTCAATGAAAAAATGATAATTGTATGTGATGAAGAAATTATTTTCCCTTAAAATATAATTAGTGATAATGTGTATATTATATATCATGCATTATATAATATATAATCATTCTTGCATTAATATGTTTAATAATGATATGAACATTAACTTTTTTCTGGTTCTGATATCTGCAGACTTAATTCTAAAAGTAATTGATTTCTTAACATTTTAGTACATTTTATTTCATTCTCTAAACTAAAAAAATATTAAACAGCGATTAATTTTCTTAATTGAAATAAGCTTCGTCCTATATAAAACTTATACTAAAGATGAAATTCAAATCAATGCTTCTAAATTGCACTAAAAAGTTAAAATTGAAATCACCTTAATGACTGTGCATTTCAATCTAGAATTTATTTGTTTCTCAGAGTCTTCTATGTATAAGTATCACTGAATAACTTGTTAAATTTTTCTGACTCACTCCCAGATATACAGGCTTAAGGTGGTCTATATATGTGTGTTACTAACATACCCACAAGGGCTGCAAATTTTGCCTGGATCAGAAACATACTGAAAAATCATGTTTAGAATGCTAAGTATTCTTTAAGATATTGAACAAGATTTAGAAAGGAAACAGGGATAGAAAAAAAGTTAATATTATGCATCTATTTCCCTTTCAAAATAAAGGAATATCAAAATTATTTTTGATGCACCAAAAGAAAAGATACATTTTAAATTTATTAAGAATGCATTATGCTTTTACTTTAATGTCAGTTTTACTCATTATTTGGTTTAAGGTCTGTATTAAATTTCTCTCATTTATATAATTTAATTTCTCATTTTAAAGTATGGGTAGTAGTGTCCCTACTTAAAGTATTGAGAAGGAAAGCCAGTAATTGTTGGAGAAATTTATCTAACTAAAATGAATGCCAGATATATCATTTCATAAAGACATAATTCTGTAAAAGAAACTTTTACTAAAATAACGTTTCTCCAGAATTATAACTGAGTTTCATTGTTCATGAATTATCTAGGCTTAGATTCAGAAATTAGAATTAAAGCTCTGTTGCCTAATTTCATGTTTATTTTCTTGCAACACTTTGCCAGTCTGCTTAACTCAGTTCTTAATATTTCAGTAAACTGAAAATATTTAGATTAAAAGCCATAAAATAATTTATTTTAACAGAATAAAATATTAGGTAGAAATAATTTGAAAAGGTTTAGGTGTGTACCTGTTATTATGATAGCAGTAAAATCTGTGAATGAGGGCCCGGGGTTTTAGCTCAGCGGCATAAGCGCCTGCCTTGCAAGCAGGCAGTCATGAGTTCAATCCCTGGTACCAGTAAAAATACAAAAAAAAAAAAATATGTGAATGAAAGTGGGAAAAAGGCCTACATCTCTAGATGCATATTTAATTTAATTTAAATATCGCTCAATTTCTCCCTATTCTTTGCACTTTTAATTTACTATTTTAAATAATATTGTAACCTTTTCTTCTAAACGAATCAAAGACAATATTGTCTTACTTCACTTATTGATGTAATATATTTTTTTGTGTTTCATTTCAAATGACAGAGTGTGGACAACATAGGATGTGTTCTCAGGATATGGTATGGGAAGATTTTGGAAATTTTATTTTTTAACTGAAAATATTTTTATAAAAATTCTAGTCCTTAACCAAATAGACTAAAATTTATTATTTATTAACTTTTATTTTCATTACAATATATTTTCAGAACATAATGATTATATTCTTTGTGGGGAATTTGTATCTGTTCAAAACAAGATATGAATAGTTTTTAATGCTTTTTATTCCCTCCATCTTCTTTATTCTCTCTTTTCATCAATTTTGTCCCTTACCTTTTGCAAAAAAGTTTTCTGTATTTTCAATTATCTACATATTATTTTGAACTTTCTGTATGCAAGAAATTGTGTGATATTTAAACTTCTGTGTCTGTAGCATAATTTAGCTTATTTAAATCATGCAAATGTCTTTACATGTCCATAAAATGATGAACGGATAACAAAAAGTTGTGTTTATACACAATAGAATATTACTCTAGTATTTTTAAAAGAGGATAAATTTGAGTCATGTGGAAGAAAATTAATGAAACATGACACTATAATGTTAAGTGCCATAAGCCTTGTACTCACATTTTGGATAGAAGTAAGGAATGTGAAACTGATTTAGCTCCCTTAAAAACATGATACAAGATTCCTTTTTCTAGTATATATATATATATTTGCTTTGTTTTGTTTTTTCTTGTACTGGGTATCAGAATCACGACCTCATGCATGCAAGCCAGGCACTTATGTCACTGAGCTAAATCCTCAACCCTTTTTTTACTTAATTTGTCATGTGAGGTAATAAGATACCTGAAGTGCATGAGCCATTGTTTCTTCAGTAGTTCATTTGCTTCCAGAACTTTGTAATTAATGAAGAATATCAATTTAATTTTTGAACTGATTTCAATATTATTTTTTGTCTCTATTACATCTTTAAGTTTTTCATATTGTCAAAAATATCAAAATAGCTATTTGTTTTTTTTTTCAAAAATTTTATTAGCGTATAGTTGTGACACACAATGAAAATCTGCATAGTGAGAATTTACACATATACATATTGCATCTTATCATTTTTCTTATATTCTAAATTATTTTTAATGCTAACTAGTGTTCCATTGTAAGTATTATTATTTTTACTTTTTACTCATCTGTCTTAACATTCCATTTGGTTTGACATCTTAGCTATTATGACTAAGGCTGAACAGTTTTTAACTTTTTTGAATGTATATGTGAATAGACAATGATTGCTTAATGTTTAAAGCATTATCATGCTGTTTCCATAGCATTTGTACAATTTTATTTTTAAGAGTGCAAAGATTTCACTTTTGAACTTGTCTATGATGTCCTGAATATATCTCTTATGTCCTCAGGCGGTGTGTCGGATATTGCATGCTTGCTGTTCTCAATCTCCTTTGTTTTTACCTGTCCTGGGTCAATGTTCTCAGGGTTAGGGCCTGGGGACATGTTGTTGTTGCTTCTTCTTCCCAATTTTTTTGCTTCTTCCAGGAGGCCCAAGTTTCTTTCTTTGTTGGATACAATTCTTCTAAAACACGCTGGCTAGATGACCCTTCACACTGCAGTGTGCTAGTGAATTACAGACAGGTACAGCCTATGCCAGCCCCTCCCTTCCAGATCAGTCAAGCTGCTGTGGCCTGCACTACTGTATTACATTGTGCAGCCTCCCCTCCAGACCAGCCAAATCTCCAAGGCCCTAACTGGGCCAGTGTGGTTAGAGTACAACATCGCTGCAGGGACTTGACCTCAGATAACCTATTGGGTCTCAGCTGTGTCACATGACCTAGGACTAACTCTCCCCACCAATCCCATTTGGGAAGGGAACAATTGACTGAAGTCACTGCTGCCTGTTGTACTTGCCAGACCTGCACAGTCCCAGAGTATCATCTGCCGTAGGCCCTATTATGACATGGCTCCACCCCAGTTGCTCACCACAGGTCGATGTAGGCTCTTCACCAACTGAGCTCTCCATTCAGCTCGCTGACCCTCGAACTCAATGTAACTGCACCTCCAGTGAGTCAAAGAGGTGCCACCTTGGCTCAACAAGTCATGGCGGTACCCCAGCAAGTCAGGGCAAGACCCCGGCCAGTCATGGTGGGACCCTGGCAAAGTGTGGCAAGACACAGCAAGTCACTTCAGGACACCGGCAGGATGCAGCAGGAACCTCAGCAAATCGCAGTGGGACCCCAGCAAGTTACGACATTGACCAGTAACAGTGGGACCTTGGATGGTCATCAAGTTGCCTTAATTTCTTCTTGGGACAAAGCAATTCATCTCCATCTGTTTGGGGTTCCTCACTCTGTATTATGTTGAATTCTAAGTTGACTAACTTAGGGAGCTTCTGTAGCCAGTTGTTATCTATCTATCATCTTTGCTCCTCTCCCCCTCTACATTTTACCAACATTTAAGGAAGAAATTATACCAGCTTGACACAAAACCTTATAGAATGTCTAAGAGAAGGAAATATTTCCAAAATCATCCTTTGAGGCTAATATTACTCAGTTTTAACAGATGAAGACGAGCAATATTTAGCCAAATAAAGCAAGATATAAGAAGACTGATGAAAGAGATACTAAGCACCCCTCAAGCAGACACAGATGGAAGAAGGGAGGAACTCAAACACAGGAGAGAACCATTTCATGAAGAATATAAAAAAATGTAGAATACATGAAGCAGATTCAAAGATATCACCAGGAAATTAAAAACTCTATGGGAAGATGGCAAATCTACTTGAAAGAAACTAAGGTTAGATTATCCAAATTGGAGGACAAATTACAAAGTCGGAGTATGAAAGGGAAAACTTTTTAAAAATAGCAAGGAAACAAGCAGTAACAATACAATGGCTAGAAGATGACAAAAGGATCTATAACTTGAGAATAAAGAATGTAAATGAAGAAGCTGGGATACAAACAAAGGAACTAAAAAGGTTATTCACAGAAATAATTAATGAAAACTTCCCAAACATAGGAAAAGAAAATGATATTCTGATATATGAGGCATACAGAAATCCAGCCACCTACAACCAAAACAGAGCTGCACCCAGGCATATAATAATCAAGATCCCAGAAACTCAATATAAGAACAGAATATTAAAAGCTGTTATAGATTAAAAACAGGTAAACTACAGAGGAAGGCCCATCAGAAAAATGGCAGGCTTCTCGACACAACCATCAAGTCAAGAAGAGCCTGGAACAAAATATGCCAAGCCCTGAAAGAAAATAACCACCATCCCAGATTGATATACCCTGCTAACCTGTCTCTAGAAAATAATGGAGAAACAAGATGCTTCTAAGACAAAGAGGAACTTGGGAAATTTGCAACCACCAATCCAACTCTACAGAGAATACTCCAGGGCATTCTAGAGAGAAAGAAAGGTACTAGGACTCCAGGGACAGTGTCAGAGTGGCCTCAATGAATGCAGCAGAAAACAGAATGAAAAACACAAGCAGACAACTGATGGCAAAAAAGAGCATAACAGAAATGAGGCAGAGAAGATTTTACTCGAAACTGATATGATTGATAGTATCAAGTCTTAGAATAGGCAAATACACTGAAGATGACAAGACTCTATGATACACATTGTGGTTTGATAACTGCTGGGTTTTGAAGTTCTTTACTATATACAAAGTTGTGTTTTAATTAATACTGTTATGTACTGACATATTCAATTATACTATGTCTGAAGATATAGACAATTCTATTGGAGATGACAAGAGACAAAAACAGGAGCTATTGTAGAACTCTTTGGACAATGGTCTTATATGTTTATTTCATTTCATGTGTTTATAGGAATATGTTTTGCTTTGTCTTGCTTTGTTTTGTTTCTCCCTCCAATATAGAAAGGATAAAAATACGTGTTAAGACTCGTGAATGTGTACAATCTATAAACAGCTTATGAGAACTGAACATATGACACATGATGAAATGAACAGATACTTTGAAGAAAAATAGACACCAAAATACCCAGTGCTGATCCTGGAGTGTCATAATGTAAAACCCAGTTTTAAGTGAATGAAAAACAAAGATTTGAGATGTATCTTATACAAATACAAATTCCCTATGAATAATGAATTTTATTGTTAAGTACACCCAAAAGGTAACAATAAAATAAATAGAAACAATCTTCTAGAAGATGAAATACATAAAACTCTTGAAGATATAAGCAACAACTTTCTGAATAGAACCCTAATTGCACAAGAAATAGCCTAAACTCCATAAATCAGATTATATCACATTAAAAACTTTCACCCTATGAAGGAAACAATATAAATATGAAGACACAGTCTAGACAAAGGGAAACACTTTCTTCCAGCCATTCTTCAAATGGGGGACTGGTATATAAAAGAAAATTAAACTATTCCCTAAAGTAAAATATCCAATTAAAAAATGGACTAATGAATGAACATTCATATTTAAAAAAAACTATTTACTTAATGGCCAATATGTACATGAACATAATCAGGTTATTTTGAGTACTAGAGAAACTCAAACCCAAACAACACTGACATTTCATCATACTCCAGAAAGAATGATTATCATGCCTTTCCACCTTGGGCAGGGCAGAATGGCTCCCAGAGAGAAGGGTGGCAAGAAGAAGAAGAAAAGAGCCATTCTGCTAACAATGAGATGGTGACGCGAGAATACACTATCAACATTCACAAGCTTATGCATGGAGTGGGCTTCAAGAAGCATGTATCTCAAGTACTTAAGGAGATCCAGAAATTTGCCATAGAGGAGATGGGGACTCCAGATTATGTACATTGACACAAGGCTCAACAATTGCATATTTCTCTAAAAAGTGTAGAAAGCTTCAAAAATCAACATCAGTTACCAAATAATGTCCAAAGAAAGCAGGTAATTAAAGATCATACATATCTCAATATTGTTAAGTCCATAAAGATCAAACTCACACTCAGCAACCTTCTGAATGGATAAAAAAAAGCATTTTCTGTAAAATCAGGAACGATGCAAGGATTTCATGCATACCACTTCTGTAGTTAGAAGATCCTAAAGAACACTCAGGATCCTGAAGCAGGAAGATTGACAGTTCTAGAAGTCAGCCTGGGCTTCTTGTTGTGAACCTGTTTCAAAACTACATAAGTAAGCATCAATTCACAGGTGTCTCACTACTAGATGGCCTGAATCATTATTTCATGTTAAGATATTTATAATCATATATTTCAGTCCAGTAAAAACAATCTAGTGATTCCAAGTCCTGAGGAAAGAAGGGAAAATTTAAATAAGAAAAAAGAAAAAAGGAAATAGGAAATGCAAACAAAACTTTGTAAATAGGAGGGGAAGAGAAGTTGAAGGGAAGAGAGGGGAACAAGAAACTAACAGAAATCAAAATATGTCATACATAATCCAAATGCACTGTGGTGAATATGATCATTATGTATGTAGACATGATACCAATACAAATTTGATTATATTGTAAACCCAAATATCAATTTCAGTCACCCAAGTATTGTAATCCCTTTTTCTAATTTTCCTTACAGTCCAAAAGGTTCTATTAGTAATCTCATTGAGATTGGAATCCCAACAAGTTAATGCCAATCTACCACCAGCAATGCAACCCATTGTGAGAGTAAAAACACCAAGATATATTCCAAATTAAGGGCAGTCAAGGGCTCCTAAGTCAAATCTGCATGAGGACGTGTGGACAAAGGCCTTCATCCTAGGCCTGTCCCAGAATTTATTATCTTGTGCAGAAGGGGAATGACTCAGGGATGAGTAACTGAGGGTAGTGGGAATTATATGAATAACTTGAGCTGGCTGTCCAAGTTAAAGATTGGTATCTCTTTAAATAGCAGAGATAATGACATGCAGAAGAACTATTTACATAATCCAATTAAAGCAGCAGTGGGATTGTTTTGGGGGCTGTTGCTTTGGTTTCTGATATGCAAACTCTTGGCTCCTACCCAGGTGACATTCCTGGAGTTACTTGTTCTAACATCTCACATGCTCACATCCTATATGTATCTGTATTGTACAGAGAACACTATTTGAGGAAACAGGACTGTCAGGTGGCTAGATAATACACGTTAGCACCTCAGCTAACCTTATTTGCAGTGCTTAGAGCCAATTGAAGATAATAGAAAATATCCTAGCCAGATTTTTATGTGTATCAGTATTAAGAAATGAGTTTCCATATAATCAAAGTTACAGTAATTATTTTGTATGCAATGGGAGTCACTAGAGTTGGCTCCCACAGATTATACTACCAATTCTAGTTCAGCATCTATAGAGCATAGCAATCTGTTAGGAAAGAACAATGGCAGCTTATGGTATCACATTTTGAGTATACAAAGTCAGATTTTTGTAAAGATCATTTGTTAAGCCTCAAGGAATATAAATATATGTGTGTTTATTTGTTTATTTACACTTTCACAGATTCATGGATCCTAAGGACTTGTACTAACATCAGGTTATATTTGCACTCAAATATGCACAAAGCACTCAATTTCCATTAAAAATATACAGAAATGGACCCATGACTGTGGATCTGCTTGTAACATCCGACAACATCAAGAATTTTTCAGGATAGACAACTCTCAAAGGAACAGAATCCTTCCATCAAATTCATACTCTAATCAGCTGAAAAATGTTAAGCAAATTTAATGTCAAAGGAATAATAATGGAAGGTGTACTGTGTCTTGTATGTTTGATAAATTGAAATCAAAGGTAATGGAAAAACACAGACATCTTTATTTCCATTTTACATAATAGAATTTCACTTCTAGGTTTCAAGGTCTTAATTGGATATTACAATAATGTAGTACTTATTATTACTTTTTAAAAGAATTCTCTTCTCTACAGGGAAATAATTCCTCATTATTCAAAACTGATAGCAGAATTTAGTGTATTGCTTTTTTAAAAACCTAAGTCTTTAATCCTCATAGTCCTTATAAAAGAACAATTTGATTCTTTGACTTTAAACAGAGACCCTATATCCTTTGTTTAGTAGCAAATAATGTAACAAGTGGCCCATTATATTTGATCTGTTGAGCTATCAAAGTGCAGAACTTCAATGTGAACATCACAGAAGACTCTCTCCCTTCATCCGTTTGTTCCATGTAGCTACTTCTTTCCATACTTAAACAGCCTTCTTTCATATTATTTTCTGAAGTTGGTTACTCTGCTAAAATAACCAAATGTCCATAATTTTTGTTACTTCTGGAAATAAGTAACAGCTGAGCTGTGGATATCTTTGAAAATGCTGCTTTACTTATATTTTTCTTAAAATAAAAATAAAACAAAGACATATTGCATAATGAATGCACTAAAATATATAAATATTTAAATATAGAGAACATTAATAGTCGTTTTAAATATATATATATATATATATATATATATATATATATATGCTACAGCTGGTTTATATCACCTATATCTCTACTGATTGCTTCATACACTTAGGTTTATTACTTGTTGCATAACATGCAGTGTAGTCACATCTTCTAAAAGTACTGTCTCTTTTATCATCATAATCCTAAAATGTCTATGAAAATTTTGTTCAAAGTGATGGAAATTTTACTTGACATTAATATAGTTCACAATGTCTATAATTTATACTCATAAAATATACTTTTCCATTACCTTACTTTTCTCTTGTTCTATGTTACTATATGCTAAATGCCTTCTTGGAGGGATACATAATTTGAGATACGTGTTAAAATTCATTCTGTCAGAAGAGACCTAGAAGAGCCAAGGAATTATGGGCAGCAAAGGCAAAGCAGGAGATATCTCAATTCCTGATTTGAAACTATATTACAAAGCCATGCGATAAAATCAACATGGTACTGGCAAAGAAATAGACCTGAGGATCAATGGAACAGATTACAAGACACAAATACAACTACAAAGACACTCAGCCACCTGAAGTTTGACAAAGAGACTAAGCATGTTCACTGAAAGAAGGATAGCCTCTTTAATATATGGTGTTGAAAAAATTGGATTCCCACATGCTGAAGACTGAAACTAGAACCATACATACCACGATGCATAACACTAAAGTCTAAATGGGTCAAAGACCTAAATATTAAAACAGAAACACTAAATCTACTGGAAGACAAGATAGGTACAATTCTTGGAGACATAGGGGTAGGCAGAGAATTCATGAACAAAATGCAAACTTCACTGGAAATGCTTCAAAGAATCAACAACTGGGATCTCATATTATTGAGAAGTTTCTGCACTTAAAAAGAAATCACCAACAGAGTGAAAAGTAAACCCACAGAATGGGAAAGAATTTTAGCCAGCAACCTCTCAGACAAAGGACTTATATCCAGAACATATAAAGAATTTAAAAAATCAAGGTCCCCAAATTCAAAGGCCCTCTCCAAAAAAGGCATCTGAGATGAATGCACAGTTCTCATGAAGGTATACAAATAGCAAATAAATACATGAAGAAATATTCACCATCACTGGTCATTCGAGAAATGCAAATTAAAAGAGCATGGCAATTTCATCTCACTCCATAAAGAATACCTGCCATCAAGAAATTAACTGATAACAAATATTGATGAGGCTGTGGGGAAAAGGAACACTGCTCCACTATTGGTGGGAGTTAAGACAGGTGCAACCCCTATGGAAATCAGTATGGAGATTTCTCAGAAGAGTAGGATTGGATGTTCCATTCAATCCAGCTATTCGTCTCCTGTGTATTTTCCCAGAAAAGCTGAAAAGATCATGTCACAGTGATATATGTGCACTCATGTTCATAGCAGCACAATTTGTAATATCTAAATCTTGGAAACAACCAAAATGCCCATCAGCTGCAGAGTGGGTGAACAAGATGTGGTATTTTTATACAATGGAATATTACTTAGCTAAAAAAGGAATGATCTTGAGGCCTTTATAGGTAAATGGCATCAACTGATAAGTGAAATAAATAATAGTCATACTTATAAATATCACATTGTGTCTCTAGTAAAAAAAAGTAATAAGAAATGTAGGAGTAATAAAACCTAAATGTGTAATTGCTATCATAAAAAGAGAGGAAAAGAAAGTGCTCTAAAGGATATAACTACATGCATGCTAAGTTTTTGTTGGATCATTGAGCAGAATTGTTTGCAGTCTGTTTGAATGTTCACTTTGTATGCTTTAATATTGTAAATTGAACAACTATTACTAAGATGATAGTATGTAATTTATCAACTAGTGATTTCTTAGTGCTTTTGTTGAATTCTGTATTATTGCTACTCTCTTTTCTGTTTTGCTTTTTTTTCTCTTTAAATAAAATTTTAAAAAATTCATTCTGTAAAATTCCAGTGCTTAATTAGTGTATTCAGGCTATTTATATTAACATATTATTTTACACCATTTAAAATATATGTTCTGTATTTGTTTCTATTTTTCTTTAATCAACTTTCTTTGTGCTATTTAAATCTCTGTTTCATTTTATTCATTCACAACTCTGACTATATCTACTTGCATAATTTTTTTTTAATGGTAGTGTGGGGTATTGCGTTTACATGCATTGTAACAGCCTATTGGTGTTTTGGGACACAGAAAGTGAGGGATTTTGATTTTATTTTGTCTCCTCAAGTTATGTGATTTGTAATCATTATGTAATTTTACTATTTTCTATTTCTTAATGATTTAAGTACTCAAAATAGTGAATTGTTTTGTGTATGTTTCTTTTTAAAAATTTCCACTTATGAGGAAAGGGAATTGTTGTTCCATCTGTCTGGAAAAACACAGTATGGTTTTTATTTTTTAATATTTGGTGCCAGATATTTTTACTTTGCTTTAGGTTCTTGAAATCAGGCAATTTGCCTATAAATTGCACAAATTTAGCATTCTTTATGATTGAGAAGCATTGTATATATGTACCATATTTTCCATATACAGTCAACACTGATGAGCATATGGGCTGGCTTCCGTATTTTAACCATAATGACTTGTGCTACTATAAAGTTGGGTATGCATGTGTCAGTGTAATATGATGTCTTTCATTCTTTTGGGAAGATCTCCAGAGATATAGTTGGGTCGGATAGAATTTCTATTTTGAGGTTTTGAATGAGCAACATACTGATTTTCATAGTGGTTTTACTAGTTTGCAACATCTCCAACAATATAGAAAGTTTCCATTTTCCCCTAAAAAATAGTTAGTATTTATTTCTGTGTGTATTCTAATACCCTATAGTTTTAAGAACGCTATTTATAATATATTGAATAGAAGAAAAATTGAGAATTGTCTTTTCATCTTATATTTTAACCTTTGTTCAATTTGTTTCTAATTTTGGGAGATTTTCTCAATTAAATTGTATAACCAATATTTTTGTTATTTTTAACTTATAAATTCATCCACATTTTTTATTAGATACCAAATTTTATTTTTTGAAAGTTGGTATTTATAATACTATATTTTATATGTTTTTATAGACTTTCTTCTTCAGTGACAGAATTTGGTAAGCAAATTTCAATCACATTATCAGATTTTTCCAAATCGTTTTTTCATGTTAATTTTCTTTAGTTTCTGTTTTTCAAATTATTCTAGATGTAATAATATTTTTCTGGCTGTCATGTTAAGTTAGCTCAATTTAATGTTGTTTGAAAGTGCTCCATGTGTGTAATTTTTTCTTCTTCCATTAAAGTTAAGACTTTTAGAAAGATTATCTCTCTAAACAATTTTTTGTAGTGCTGATTTAAAGTTGGCCACATCATCTTTGCAATGTATTCTATGAACAATTTTTATCTGATTGTTTGCCTTCCTGTTGAATGTGAATAAACACTGTACAGGTTTAGCAAATGGAATACTTTGTATATGACATTTTCCTACTGTTAAGTCTCTAAACAAATTGTGAAGCAATATGAAAGATGCTCACATGCAGTTATAAGACTAGCATCCTTAATTAGATATTTATCACTAATCAATGAACATATGTTATGTGATCAGGGCAAATGAAGTATTATTAAAATGCTAAATTATAATTTGATGAAATGTCCTATCCAAAAAGAATTTACTAATGAATAAAATATGTAAGAAATGGCCATAAATATATTTTTGCAAAAGTACATTTGGGGTAAATAATAAAACCTTTATTATGAACATTATTTTATGTGTAATATTTTTCTTTCATATTAGTATTATGAATAGTATTTTTTTGCTGAAGTTTTATGTTCACTTATGCTATTTTACAGCTTTTATAAATAAGATGAATTACATGTTTTTAGGTGCTGAAACTATTTCCTATTGAGGATTTGGTATAGGAATAAGATAAAATGTTTGAATATTTTATTGTTCAACATTCTTTTATTTAATCAATATATTTTAAAATTACATGTTTTACAATGTTTTATTCAATGCAGTTAAGTTTTTTCATTGATGTTAGAAACAATTCCTTTGCAGGACAAAACGTTTTGTAAGTGTGTTTATGAACGTAATGTTGAAAATTTTATTTGAATTCTTTACAAAATTGTGGAATTATTTATGGTGCCTTTAAAAATTGTCATATGGGCTGGAAATATACCTCAGGGACATAGCTACTGCCTGGCAAGCTCAAGGTCCTGAATTTGGTTCCTAGGACAAAAAAAATTGTTCATATTGTAACATGTGAAATTAAGTCCATCAAATATTTGAACAATAATCTTACATTTACAAAATTCTTATGTTGTTACTTTTAAATTTAGCTACTTTAATGCTGCATTGTTTAATAGGCAACTGTATCACTACTATAAATTAATGGATTTTCTGTTTATCCTTGCATAATATTCACACCCTAATTTTGATAATGAATGTCCTTTTCCTATATGAAAGTCCACAAAGTAATTTACATAAGTTGATTTTTGTATACTGTAATATGTAACCCAAAAGTGAATATATGTCATAAATGTGTGTATACACACACACATGCATATATATATATATATATGAGATTAAGAACAATACTCATTAAAGTTGTATGAGTCACTTATTTAACTCAAAGTGTTAGTCAGTTTTAAATGTCTCAACTTATGAACTTATAATGACAAAGAGTTACTTTCAGTCCATGGTCCTTTAGTTCCATCACTCTTCAGATCGAGTGGTGGAACATACGGATCAAGTCACTATGACTGAGAAGCACGTAAAGTGAGAGAAAAGAGGCTAGAATCTGACAAAACCCTCTACTGAAGGGCATGTCTTTCAGTGCTCCAAGTAGTCACACTAGACACCACGTTTTAAAGGTTCTACCACCTCCCAGTGGCACTTCACAATGCCACTGACACAGAGGCCATTACAGGAAAATGTCTTACGAAAGAGCTTTCAGGCATTATAACACCAAGTATGAAAAGGGAAAAGTAAAGAACATTCATTGAAAGTGAAAGCATTTTAAATTCCATCTATTCTCTATTTCATACTGTAAACAAAATCATTTTCCTTCCTGTTTTTCTTTTTCTTGACTTGATTCTATTGAATAAAAATGCTTTAATTTTTAAAAACATTTTTAGATATTATATATTTGAGTATCTATATCAGATTTTGGAAAGTTCTAATGTCAGTCATCAGAGAAGGCAAAATCACTGTAATGCAACCTGAAATACAGTGATGCTTAATGACTGTTAACATTTTCAAAAGCTTAGCTGAAATTAGCAGTGTTGACAATACATTAATACTTAAACGTGCATGCATATGCTTAGTAAATTAGTTTGTTACCGCGTTTTAAATTAAAAATACAGTGTTTCACATTCAATATTTCCCTGTTTATTCACCCTTCACCATGAGGAAACCCTGTATTTATTTTATATATCTGAATTTATATATACAAAGAACATTTTTAATAACCAAAAGAGAGGAATACAAAGAAAGAATGAATGAAAGAAAATATAGAAGGAAGAAGCAAGATAGAAAATGAAAGAGAAAGAAAGAAAGAAGAGGAAAAGAAGGAAAGACAGACCAGATGGGCAGGCAGATGGACAGAAAGAAATAGAAAGAAAGAAAGAAAGAAAGAAAGAAAGAAAGAAAGAAAAGAAGGGAGGAAGGAAGAAGCAAGGGTGGCTAAAGTGATACGAATTAATCACATAAACAACAACAAAAAAAGTGACAGGAGTGGAAACCACAAATACAAGTGAAATGAGCAGTCTTTATCTGGGCATCAATTGCAAAGAATTTTTGAAATATGACATGTTCAATACTGTTTTGTGCCTCAGCTAGAGTAAAAGACCTAGTCTCGTGAGTTATCAGAGGAATCAAAGCTGATAAATACAGTGCAGCCCATATCTCAATTGTCAGGCTAAATAATAAAAATTAATACATAAATACAACAGTATACTTAAGAAAATATTATGAGATAGTGAGATCATGATATATACAACATCTAGTAATCATTTATTAAAAAATATGATAATACGTAAAGTACAAAACCGACATCTACATCAAACTTTATTTCATTATTACTTTTTTGTTTTGTTTTGTTTGGTCTTTTTCATTTTTATCTGTACCAGGGATCGAACTCATGACTGCCTGCTTGCAAGGCAGGCACTTATGCTGCTGAGCTAAATCCCTAGTCCTTATTTCATTATTACTTCACTGAAGAATAATCATCTCTTTTTAAGAATGAGATAACTTAATCTAAACTTATTATTACTAATCTAAGATAAATGAATGCTATATCATTAATTTAACTTAAATGTTCCTTTAAACCTTTCCCCCATCATTAAAGATAAAAAATATAAAATAGACACTAGATTTGTATCAGATTGCCATCAGGCAGTGTCATGTTTACTTGTCTGGTGCTTCGTATAAAAGATATCTGGACTACACTGCATTGTGCGTGAATGCCTCACATGTTGAAGTGAAATAATTACATATAAAATAAGGACAACCATAACTAAATTGGATTGAACAAATTACTTAAAAATTTAAATCAGATAGTGCTCTTCTACTAAAAGTAAGCTTATGACCATTTCAAGTGTGAAAAATGCTTTTAGGGAATCAAAACAACATCAACAAAATGGCATCTTGCTTCACCAACATTTCTGTTTACAAATAATTTGGTTTCTAAACAGAAGTATTTGGAAAGATTTTGTTTTTGTTTTTGATTAAGAAACAGGACCATGGCTATCTTTCCTGCAAGAAAATGATTATAACCATCTTTCCAGAATTGGGGAATGAATGAAATTTGTGAACTGAGGCATTTTCATATAGATTGTAAAAGCAAATAATTTATACCTATTTTCATAAATATATGACAACAAAAGCATATGTAATTTCATTTATTATTATTAATATTATTAGTAGTAGTAGTACCAAGAATCTAACTTGGGACCTCACACTTGACAGGCAGGAGATGTGCCACTGAGTTTTATCATTCACCATCATTATTTTTCAGTCTTAAATCAGGATTAAAATAATGAAGAGGCAAAAGATTTAGCTCAGTGGAGTAAGTGCTTAACTGACAAGTGTGAGATTGTGAGCTTGCCCCAGTACCAATAAATAAATAAATAAATAAAAATAATGGAATACAGGTAGCTCATTACTTTTGATATTTTAAAGATTCATGCATTTTATATTTTGTAAAGGTGATAGTTTTACAATGAATTAAAAACCAATACTTCAAATTTGGAAACATAATATTGAAGTAAAATTTCATCCTCTGCTAAAAAATTGAGTGCAAGGTATTTTTGAAAATGAATTTATAAATAAAACAGGTGATTCATGTAGTAATGTGTCACTTCATATAATATCTCTACACATAACTTAAAACCCACTCAACTTTATAGTGTATAACATGCAAATTATATATTAACATAATTATTAAAGATAAAATGTTGTCTTTCTGTGACTTTATACTAATATATCTTTAATCAAGATGTATTTCATTTTCTGTATTAATTTCTTCATAATCTGAAACAGTATTATAAAATGAAATGCATCACAAATGATGCCATGTTTTTGAAATCAAAATAACATTAATTTTGTAGAAATGGATGATTCATATGGAAAGCAATTCTTTAACCTTATAAACATAACTTAAATATTTTTATTAAATTTGAATACTGAGAAATATTTTCTTATTTTTTAATGTATTATATTTCTAATCACTGGAATTTTAGTCTTAACCCTTACTAAAGCAAAAAAAAAAAAAAAGTAAGGCAAATAGTGATAATTAAAGTCAAACAAGCAAGCAAAAAAAGCAAAAAACAAAGCAAACATGTATCTAGATCAGCAGGACTATCCAGGACTAAGTAATACTTTAGTAAATTTAAAATTTGTTTCTTTTACAATTGTAGTAATAAATTGTGGGGGACAATTTGAGTGACTCTCGAATGCAGAAAAATTGCTGCAACTTTGATTATATGGAGACTTATTTCCTTATACTTGTTAGGTCTGAGAAGAGGGGGAAAGAGGATGGGAAGAGGGAGAGGAAGAGGTTCGTGGAAGGAGTGGAGTGGACGGCCGTGAAAGTAGTGGACGGCGGTGGCTTTATTTTGGGAATGCGAGGAGAGACACCCCCCCCCCGCCCCTGGCCCCGGGGTGCAGCATCTCCACTGCACCCGAGGCCGTGGTTATTCCGGGAACAAGGGGAGAGGAGACTGGCGCACTGGCCTCTGGAATCTGGTGATCTCTCTGGGACACGTGGCGTGGGGGAATATAAATAGCCTAAGCTTAGGGCAGTGCCCTAAGACCATTAGAGATGCACAGGTATTTCATTGGCACACATTTTGGCGCCAGAGTTACAGGGATGGGGGTATAGGGTTACAGGCAAGTCTATAGGGGTGGGGGAGGCAGTGGCTGTGGCTTTTCCTGGTTAAAGTGTCCGGTTTGGGCCAGCAACTCTTTCATATCCTGTCTTATGATTATTAGGAAAAGGGGCAAAGATTTCTCTCTGTAACTACTTCCTGCTGGCTGAGGGTGCTGTATTGGGGTCTAGGGGAGTTGACGGGATGAAGGTTGATGCCCAGGTAGACGCTGATGTTAGGTGTTTTAGCCAGGACAACTTCACTGGTGAATGCACATATGTTAGACTGGAAAAAACAAAGAGACAAGATGTTATGAGGAGACATGGCACTGTCATATTTATGGACCCAAGTGAGGTAGAGGAAAAGTTGTCTTTGATTTAGACCTGTTATTTTATCAGGATGATGTTGAGGTGGCAAGGCAGAATTCTGAAAATTAAATGTGGGATTAGGAGGAGTGAAGTTATGAGAGGTGTTTACTCCTCCATATGAAAGCATAAAAGTTAAAAGGTAGGTAGGTAGGTAAGGCTTGTCTCTGGTATATATGACGTTGGAGTCTGTAGGGAATCGTGTTAGAGAGTCCTGTTATAGAAATGATCATTAATAGAATGTAAGAAATTAGGAATCAAACTGGACAACAAAACATGACAACCTGTGAGTCATAAGGCAGAGATGAGTATCAAAAGGATGGTTAAATCTAGGGCCCTGTTTGTAACTGGCATAGGTTGACCTTTAATACTCCATGAGACATTGAGAATTTATTATCTTAACAACTCAGTAAGAACTCTGTAAATGTGGTCTCTTATGTCCACGAATATAGAGAATGTCTTTCCTTGAGAGCTTTAATGTGATTTGGATTCTGAGACAGACATCTATCAAGGCACTTGGCCCCTGTGACCTTTGAGGGTGACAAGCTAGGGTGGCCAGGCCACTCTCTGGCGGCCAGGATAACCCAACAGCCATGGAATAAGGTCTTTTGGCAGTGACCTATGAGGGCTACCAGGTAGGATGGCCAGGCCACTCTCTGGTGGCCAGGATAGCCTAAACAGTCCCGGAGTAAGGTCTTTTGGCAGTGACCTATGAGGGCTACCAGGTAGGATGGCCAGGCCACTCTCTGGTGGCCAGGATAGCCTAAATAGCCATGGAGTAAGGTCTCAAAGAATGTCTGATGAATTTGAGTGAAGCCCATGGTGGGGGGGGCAGGTAGCTTAACCATGTGTAGATTTGTCTGTCTCAGAATTATAGGTGTTATTTAAAATATGAACAACCATAGCAAGGTCTCTGTGGAGCTTGAAGGTTAAGTTTTGCCTTGTTGTTTGAGATCTGGACTATAGTAAAAGTTATCTGTAGAATTAAGTAAGTATGTAGGAGCTTAATATTGTCATTTAAGATTATAAGGCAGGCAGGTTGGTAAAATTATCAGGTGGCCAGTAATAGTGAATAAATGGTAGAAAAATTGTAAGGAAAAAAAATAGCCTCTCGGGAGTGGAACTGAATTGTAAAAAAAGTTTGGGCAGGGCTGCGAGACTTTGGAAACGTGCAGTGTTAAAGGCAGTTTGAAACACTGAGATCCGTGGCACGCGCCCGGCGCGTGTCCGGTGCCGTGGGGCAGCAGTGGCAGCCTGTGTGCCCCGTGCTGTGGAGGGGGGGGCAGGCTGGCAAGGAACATGTAGAGTGGGAGGGGAGAACACTGGCACAGTAAGCTGAGAACCAGAGGCTTACTATGACGTGCTAAGTGGCGCAGGGAAATGATGTCATTTTGCTGCAACCGCATAAGGGGGTGGGGCTTGGAGGCCCGGAGTGGTGATCAAAGGTGACACCTGGCATCAGATTAATGGCAACTGCAGCTCGCGTTCGGTCCCCCAGAGGGGCGAGGCGGCGGCTGAGGCAGCGGCAGGGGCAGTCAGGGGGCACGGCCTGCTGTGCGCGGGGCCCCGCGCATGGGGCGAGGCGAGTGATACGCTGTGGCAGCAGGAGACGCACAGCGTGAAGTTAAGCGGGCTCTGCTCTGAAGGCTCACGGGCCACGCAATGGAGGGCGGGGTACGGTGCAGGGATGCGGTGGCCGGTGCGCGTCCGGGGCGGCCGCAGAAGAAATGACCGGCTGCGGGTTGGGCGAGAGGCCGAAACTGTGGGGCCCACAGAATTGGAACACGATGTGGGAGCGAAAAGAAAAAAAAGCTGTTTAAAATCTAAAGCAGTTTTATGTGAATCTCTTATTGTCTGGTCTCATTTAAACCTCGGCAGAACAGCAGTGGCGGATGGGCTGGCGTAAAGTGGAAAACAAAGGGAGCCATAATGTGGCGGGAAGGGGGAGGGAGAGGAGCCAGGCGCGGGCGGGGGCGATCTATGGGAAGGGCCAGGGGGATCTACGGGAAGGGCCGCGGCTCATGTTTAGAGTCCTCGTGCCGGCGAAATAAAGGGAGCTATAATGCTGCAGGAGGGGGGAGGGAGAGGAGCCGGGTGCAGGCAGGGGACGATCTGCGGGAAGGGCTGCGGCTCGCGTCTAGAGTCGATACACCGGACCCCCTGGGGTGACTGGGCCTCACCGGCCACGCGGGAGATTGTCTCATGACTGTTGGACTGCTGGTGGCCCCCGCCCCAGATGGGCACTGAGGCTGTGCACGGGAGCCGGAACGAAGGGCCTGTGGGATGGGGACAGAGGGAGGAGGGAGCCGTGCTGGGAAACAAAGAGAGCTATAATGCGGTGGGAGGGGGGAGGGAGAGGAGCCAGGCAGGGGCGGGGGCGATCTATGGGAAGGGCTGCGACTCGCATCTAGAGTCGCCATGCTGCCCCCCCCGGGGTGTCCGGGCCTCGCCAGCCCCGCGGGAGATTGTTTCATGACTGCCGAAACGCCAGTGGCCTCCCGCCTCTGATGGCCGCTGAGGCTGCGAGCCGGAGCCGGAATGAAGGGTTAGCGGGATGGGGACAGAGGGAGGAGGGAGCCCATGATGGGAAACAAAGAGCCTGTTTTAAAAGTTATCTCGGGAGTTACTCACCAGGGTTTTAGTAGATTTGTGAGTGTAGAAGTGAAGAATTTTGACCAGCAGGGGACCATAAAACAAAACTGGGAAAATTATAGTCTCTCACCTGCCGTCGAGTCACACGCACCATCTGTTAGGTCTGAGAAGAGGGGGAAAGAGGATGGGAAGAGGGAGAGGAAGAGGTCAGTGGAAGGAGTGGAGTGGACAGCCAGGAAAGTAGTGGATGACGGTGGCTTTATTTCGGGAATGCGAGGAGAGACCCCCCCGCCCCTGGCCCTGGGGCGCAGCATCTCCACTGCACCTGGGGCCGTGGTTATTCCGGGAACAGGGGAAGAGGAGACTGGCACACTGGCCGCTGGAATCTGGCGATCTCTCTGGGACACGTGGCGTGGGGGAATATAAATAGCCTAAGCTTAGGGCAGTGCCCTAAGACCATTAGAGATGCACAGGTATTTCATTGGCACACATTTTGGTGCCAGAGTTACAGGGATAGGGGTATAGGGTTACAGGCAAGTCTATAGGGGCGGGGGAGGCAGCGGCTGTGGCTTTTCCTGGTTAAAGTGTCCGGTCTGGGCCAGCAACTCTTTCAATACTGACATATAGAGACCTGGTGATGGTATTTCCTTCTCTCTTCAATTGGCTCTAAGCATTGCAAATAAGGCCGGTGAGGTACTAGTATGTAGTCTCTGAAGCCATCAGATACTATCCCGATTCCTCTTATAGTGTTCTCTATAAAAGATATTGGCACAGCTGGATGATAGAGGCGGTCAGCTCCAGGGGTATCAACTGAGTATGACCCTCAAGGTAAAGAGGCTATGATTCCCCTGGGCACACAAATTTACATATCAGGAACTGAAGCAACAGCTAGCAAAAAAAAAAAAAAAAAAAAAAAAAAAAAAAAAAAAAAAAAAAAAACTTCAGTTGCTTCCTTAACTGACTTATGTAAACTGGCCCTTCTGCATATTTTTATCTTGGCATTTTGCAGAGATGCTTTTCTCACTTCCTGACTAACCAGCTCAAGTTACTCATCTAGTTCCTGCCATTCTCACTGTCACTCATCCTCAAACTATCCCCTTCTCCACAAGATGATAAATTTTGGGAGAGGCCTAGGATAAAGGCTTTTGTCTGCACATCCTCACAGGGATTGGACCTATGACTCTTTGGCTATCCTTAATTTGGAATATGTCTTAGTGTCTTTACTCTTGCCATGGGTTGCATAGGAGGTGGTAGATTGGAATTAATTTACTCAATGGGATTACAAACAATTTCTCAATGGGATACCAATGATGTCTCAATATAATTACAAATATAACTTTTTAGATAGTGAGGAAGACTGGAAAAATGATTACAACACTTGGATGACTGTGCTCAATATTTAGAATTACAATAATAAATCATCAAAAATACAAAACAAAATTTAGAGTAAAGAAGAATAGATATCACACCTTTATTAGAAAAAATTCTATTTTATTTTTTATTTTCTTTTTTTTCCCATTAGTACTTGAGGACCTCTTGTTTGCCAGGCAGGCATTGTGCTGTGGAGTTATATCCTCCACCCAAAAGCAACACATTTGAACTGAATAAAATATCTAGAGTTGAGTTGAAACTGGAGTGCTTCCTTCAAGCACATGTGGTTTAGTATTGATAACCACATTTTAGGCAGTATGTTGCAAGAAGTGAATGCTACATTGGCCATGCACTCTAACCATATTGTGATCACCATACACATCAGTAAAAATAAATAATGTAAAAAACCATATGGATATAAAAATTTTGAAGTTCATAGAAGTAAAAATACAAAAATATTTAGACCTAAATTATAGCTTTTACTCATTGAAATTTTTTCATACTGCATACTTTAATTAAATGCAGCAAATTTATAACAGAAAAGTTTCATAAATGTTATATATCCCACATTTGTCTTTCAACTTTTACTCTCTTGGAACATTATATCATAGGATACTAAATTTTAATGAATTTCACCAAAATAAACTGTTCTGACATCAGTGTCTTAAGAGACAGATTTGTTTTTTCCAGTGTTTCTCAATGATTTCCTGTTTATTTATTTTAACAATAGATTTCCTGGATGAAGCTATATGTCCTTGAAGGAATAGTGATAATTATTTGAAAGAATAGAGAATATTTTATTTTTAACAGCATTCTTCAAATTATACTTTTTGGTCATATGAATCATGACACAGATATCTTGAAAGTTAGTGGAAAATACCAAAAAACTATTATATATTCTAAAATTCTGAAAATCAGACAGGTTATAATTAGCCACAAAATTCTATGTTGCATGAACCCTAAAGCAATGTTGAATTCAATTCATAATCAGTCTATGATATGTTGATGGCATATACAGATTAAATATGTACTGATAACCCTATCTCACTGTGATAGCTTGGACCCTGGAAAAATCCAAAGAAGAAAGAAATTAAAATTTAGGGAGCAAAGGCTTTATTTTAAGCCAGGCCTGATGACACAGCCTCTGGGAGCCAATATGGAAGACTGGCGTGCCTCACAGCTAAAGGGTTGGGTTTTTAAAGCTGAAAAACCACAGGAATGTTGCAAACTTTGACACAGTTTGATAGCATCTGGGCTTCTTGGTATTTCCTGTAATTTCCTTGTGGTTAAACATTTCTTAAGGAACTGTACACTTTATTACAGATAGGTGGAAGGGAGTGGGGCTTTTAAAGCTAAAAACCTCAAAGATCTCGACCTATTTCAGATGGCATTCTTGGCACATTCCAATGCTCTCTATGGTTAAACATTTTCCCAGAACGGCACACCTTACAGAAGCATGCAGAAGGGGGTTGGAGAGATTTACAAGAAGCTAAAAGTTAAGTCTTTACTGGAAATGAAATTTTAATCTCTATTGAAACAGCGCATACAGAACAGGAAGGAAGCACATTGGTTAGAACTAGGCCACAACACTCACATACCCCAAAAAGAAAGAGCTTTAAAATATCTATAATTATTTGTTATTGTCTATATATAAAGTTAAAATTATTCATTGATAAAAGTTCAGAACACATAGGTTATATTATGTTTGGAAAGTTCCAAATGTGTGTCTTAACATTTTTAAGCTATACTACAATTAGTTTGTAGCATTATTTGATTTTCTTAGACTTCATAAAATCTTATAACTTATCTTTTCACATTGCAGACTTTTCAAAACTTCTCATTATTTTTAATATAGAAAACATTTTTACTGTAGCCTAATTTCTTACTTTTGTGTATTTTGTTGCTGCATAGTTATACTTTACTTTGGAAAAGTTCTTCAGATTCAATGTTTCCAGATCATATAAAACAAATACTTGATATGCCTTCTTAACTTTTTTATGCCCTCAGATTTTCCAATCAAGTGTCTACAAAGGTCTTTTCTTAATTTTTTAGTGGATCAAGTGAAAGGTTTGGCCCAGACAGGACACTGTAGCCAGGAAAGCCACAACTGGAAGCAGGAAGCCCCATCTTGCCCTGCCCCTAGGAAGTTACCTGTGACGCCATCTTCCCGCCCCTGGGAATTTACATATGGCGCCAAACCTAGGACCAATGGGCTACCTATGTATCCCTAATGCCCGCCTTAGGTTCCACCCCAAACCGAGGCTATTTACAGGCCCCCACGCCGCGTGTCCGCCGGAGAGATCGCCGGACGCCAGTGGTGGGGTGCCGGTCATCTCTCTCCGTGTTCTCAGAATAAAGGCCGCTTTTTATTTTATATTTCTCATCTTTTGTTAATATTTTTCATCTTTTGGAAATAACTCTATCATCAAGAATTTCATTTTTTGATCCATGCCCATAAGCCATTTACTTTGTAATGGCTTTTTTTTTTTTAACAAAAGTCTGTGAAAGTTTAAGCAACTTACACAGCTTTGAAATCCTTGATCTGCTAAGGAATGAGGAAGACCTTTGTTTCCCTTTGAAGAAGGGAGCGATAATTAACATATCAATCAGGTCAGATTCCCAGGAATTTACAGTCTCTTGGAGAGGAGAGCAATAGTTAACATATCAATCAGGTCACCCAGGAAGATGGAGCATATAGAACAATATGAAGGTATTACAGGATGTAGAAAATAGTTATGTTTTCAAAGGGAATTAGCAAGTAATTTGGTCATATAACTTGGGCATTGGGAAACATAACAAAAACATAATGAAGCTCTTTTTGTTAGTGTATAACAAGTTTTATTTTAAAACAACATTACACAAATTTTGACATAAATTGGTAAAAAACATTGACCAAGAATAAGTAGAATGATCTAAAAATATCAGTTGTGTTAAGCAACTTAATTGAAATAATAACTGTATCTATTGATTAAAGAGAATAACTTTATTAATTGATTTTTATATAAAAGATTATGTTTAATTGTGGTATAAAAGTTTACATTATTTCCATATATTATTAAAAATTAGACAGAGTTGATCATTAAAATAAAAAGTTTAAATCTACATTGAAAATGATAAAATTATAGTTTATGAGTATAAAAATCAAAGCAAATATACAATAAACATCATCAATGTGAAATAAGTAACATTTAACATTTAGGTTTATTGTACATTCTGTTTTATTTAGTCTGCATTTTGTAGATGCACTTAATTATATTTTATTTATTGCCTTATAATTGGTTTTTCATATTTATGAAAATTAGCAACTGAGAATTTTCAGAATAATAGTTCCTAAACTGAGATTTCATCAATACATTTAATTCACTGTAGTAAGTAAATATTCCATGAATTTAATACTTATTCATGTCAAAAAATGAATTAAGGGATTTGGTTACCTTCAAGAGGAAGCACTAAACTCAGAGAAATAACTTTCATTATGAGCAAATGTTTGAAAATTTGTAATTCATTTTTGAAAATTAAAGACTGAATAAGTTCATTAGGAACATTAATTACATAGACAATTAGTACTATTTTAGAATTCTTTAAAATGATGTCATTAAATATTTTAATGAATAATTTGAATATTATTATTTTAAAGCATAATTAATTATTATTGCAGTTTATTGAATACTACAGGAAATTTAGGAGACTAAAAAATATCTAATCATTGTCTTCATACGTTTTTAAATTTTAAAATGAATATTGTAGTTTTGAAATGATAACAGGAGGAGATATATGCCATGAAATGAAATAAATAATGCTAATATTTGGAGCTATGTGGAATAATAGCTTCAAAATATGTGAGTAGCTCCTGAGGTCAATAGGTAATCTAAATTTCAAAATAGATTTATAAATTTTCTTACTGGTAAAATGTACCAACAAAATAATTATATCAACTTTGATAAGGAATATTTAATTAAAACACTAGTCTAGAAAACATGAAAACTGACTGATACAGTTCATCATAAAAAGTTTATCAACCAGTTGGAACTTATGAATTATATTCATTGTTCAGTAAACACTGGGACAGTTTTAACTTTCTGTCTATACATTGTGAATTCTTTTAATTTTAGCTGTAGTTGTCTTAACACTAAAGAAATAATTACTATCTGAAAGAGTTTTGGCCTAGACAGGACATTGTAGCCAGTAAAGCCTTAGGCAGAACCAAGGAGCTCCATCTTCCCCACCCCCAGGAATTTACCTGTGGCCCTATCTTCCCCACATCTAAGAATTTGCCCATGGCACCAAACCAATATCAATTGGCTACCTATGCATCCCTAATGCTCCTCAGGCTCCACCCCAAACCTAAGCTACATGTATGCCTCCACTCCACGTGTCCCATGGAGAGATTGCCAACCCCAGGGGGAAATGCCACACCCTAGGGGATCGGGGGATCTCTCCCCACATTATTAAAATAAAGGTCATTTACATTTCATATTTCTTGTCTTTTCAGCCACCATCCCCACAATTCTATCATATGGTTTCCCTGACCCGGAATGGCAGACAAGAGATTCCTGGGGTCCTCCCAGTCTGAGTCCCCTGCCGTTTCACAGAACAGACTGCATCCTGTATTAATTCTTCATTTCTACACTTGGGAGCTGTAAACTTGTCACTGATTGTTTGCAAACAACACCAGCCCAATTTACCACAGGTGAGCAACCCTTGGAGATTGCTGCTGAGCCAGGCCCCATGCAGGTTTTCTCCCCCTTTCCGTGGGTTTGCATGACACTCTCATGTCTTTAGACAGCCCAAGACAGAGACTTTCTGGGCCAACCTGGGTCCACACTGAGGAACTCTCATGTCCTTCAGAGCTTTTTAAGTTCTCACTGGCAGAGCCATTACTAAACTCCACAGAAAAAAAATCCACTTTTATATATGTTGGTGACGGCCAATTCTTATGAGCTTTGGAACCAAAATACTGATCAGTCTAAAACAAGTAAAAGTGGTGACTTAAACTTAGTAGACCATAGTCGGTTGCCTCATCTGGCTATAATTCTGTGGGCCAGACCCCACACCAGATTTTATCTTGGGGACCACTTCCTGCCCTCCCAAAAAACCATACCGATCTATGGCTTATCACACTGATGACAAGTTTAAAAAACTCTCTATCTTTAAGCCTTTGTATTGAGAGTGTATGCCCTGTTCCACAGAATACCCTTTGTTTCCTCATGGCTTCTCCTTTCCCACCACGTGCTGACTCATTCCCCACTGAGATGGGGGAGATGCACCCAAACAGTGTTGAGAGATACACATGAGCTGCTTTAAGGTTTCACGCCGTGCCTCAACTCTGTGCAGTGTACAGCTCTCATGTCTTGCTCCAGCTCCACATGGGGTTTGACTCTAATGTTGCACCCTCCTCTGCATGCCCCATGAGCAGTCCCAGCTTCACTCAGTGCCTCAGCTTCACACAGAGTCCCAGTGTGCAGGGACCCAGCATGCAGGTTCCTGGCTTCATGACATGTCCCAGCTCCACCTCCCAGCTCCACCCCCATGCAAGGCACCTCTGCTGTGTGGCCCAGGCCCACTCAGCTTACACTGCCCCTGTCTTGCATGTGTTTCTGGGGCAGTTCCAGTCCCACCCCACACACTGCATCCCAGCGCACACTCTGCTTTCATTCTGTGTGCACCACCCCAATGCTGGGCATGCTCTGCCTGTGTGCCAGGCCAGTCCCCACCCCCAAGCTGAAGCACAGCTCTGTCTGCCAGTACAGAGACAGGTGCAGCAGATAACTCATTACTGTTGATATGCTTAGAGATGTTTCATAACTTGCTTTGGCATTCAAATGTTAAAAATGTTCATGACTGATTCCCATTTAATGTTCTACACTGTACTGTTACCAATCTAGATGTTTAACAACTAAAATTAAGAGGTATAAAGTCCTTTTGCCGTAAATCATTAATAATGTTCTATATTAAGCTTACTGCTTATATTATACTGTACATATTATACTGTACTGCTATCAATCTCCTATTTAACAACTAAAATTAAGAAATATAAATTCCTATTGCTGGGAACCACTAGCTTTTTTCCAAGTCAAGGCTTATATGATACATGCAAAATAACAAAACCAACACTGTGGCAGAAGCCAAACTTAAACATTTCCCAGTTGTCTGCCTGCTCTGGCTTAGCTCTCCACCGAGCCATAATTAACTATATTCAATTGATATTAAATAACACCATAGCTAATTTCTCTCCTAAATAAATAGGTAAAAATTAACTAAACAGGCCATCCTCCAAAAATCAGATGGCAATAGGCATTTTAACAAAATAAAGAGATACTTATATATGACATAAATGACATGTCAGTTCCTAAAATTCTCTAGACCTTTGTCCTCCTTATGAAAAGCCATTACTAAAGTCATAAATACACTGTTGATTATATTTGACTCCTGCATACTTATTTAATTCTACAGATACCTTCTACTGTATTCCAAATCCCAAACAAAAAGGCAAAACTTGACCTTCAAACCTCATAAAGACCTTAATATAGCTTTTCATGTTTTCAACAACAGAAATAGCAGTGACACTTGGAGTTCTGAGACAGATAAACTGATACAAGGTGGAGCTGCCTGGGCCCCCTCATGGACCATGCTTCAAATGCAGCAGAAGACATTGGGGAAGACAGTGCCCCATCCTGGCATTCCTTTGGGACCTTACTCCAGGGCTACTAGACTGTCCTAGCCACCAGGCAGTGGGTAAGCCATCCTAACTTCTAGCCATCACAGGAAATGCCAAAACTGCCAGATTCATCACTCACAGATCTGCTTAAACTTGCTGCTGAAGACTGACAGGGCTCAGGGCCAATGGCAGCCCACTTTAAGCTGTCTGTCTCAGAGTCCAAGTCCCACTAAAAGTCTCAGGTAAGACATTCTCTATATTTGTGGACATAGATGCCATATATACAGAGTCTTTCCTGAGATTTCAGGCTGCTATATTGAGTTCTCAGTCTCTGGGGGATATTGAGGTCAACCTATGCCATTTATAAACAGGGCATATTATAGGGCCTATTTCATACAGGCTCCAGACTATTTCTTCTCAATCCATCCAGTAGTGCCAAATCTTCCCTCCACCACTCACTCTACAGTACTAAATTTTAAAAATTATTTTTATTCCTTTGTGTTTATACAGGCTGACCCAGAAAATGAGGCCTCAATAGCTTACATCTGTTATCGCTAGACCACCCCTTTCCTTTCTTATTCACCAGTTTCTCAGACAACCCTGGTCAAGACTGGCAGATAAATTCTGTCTTCTCATCTTTGTTTATACTTTTTCAGGAAACATAAAACCCTTTCACACAACCAGGGAGACAGCTGATACACTTGCTAAAGTTCTGTTACAACAAATCATTCCAAGGACTACAACCAGGTTACAGAGACCCATACCTGATATTCTTGGCAACCTCAACAGTGACCAAAGTTGCTAGACTCTCATTCTGGTTTTGCATCACTCAGGCCCTGGATCTAACCATCCTTTTGTCTACTCATCTCTGCCCTACCAAGGCCTCACAGCCACATCTCTCAGGCTGTCATGTTATCCAATTTGGTTTCTAATGTCTCATTCTTTTTACAGCAGGAGTCTTAACAGCATTTCCTACAGACTCCAACACCATGCATACCAGAGACAAGCCTTACCCTCTTGACTTTTACCCCCTCAAATGGGGGAGTAATCACCTTTCATAACTTCACTCCTCCTAACCCCACATTTATTTTTCAGAATTTTGCTTTACCATGGAAATTTTTCTACCTCAACATGGTCCTGATATAATGACATAGCTAAATCAAAGGCACCTTTCCTTTTACTTCACCTGGGCCCTTAAATATGATGGTGCCACACCTCCTTATAACATCTTGTCTCTTTGTTTTTCCAGTCTAACATATGTCCATTCACTAATGATTAAGTTGTCCTGGCTAAAACACCTGGCACCAGCTTCTACATGGACATCAACCATCATTCCATTGACTCCCCTACAGCCCAGTACAGTGCCTCCTTCCATCAGGAAGCAGTAAAAAAAGAAATCTCCGCCCTTTTTTCTAATAATAATAATCATAAGATGGGACATGAAAGAATTTTAGCCCAGACAGGACACTGTAGCCAATAAAGCCTCAGGCAGAAACAAGGAGCTCCATCTCCTCCACCCCTAGGAATTTACCTGTGGACCTACCTTCCCCAACCCTAGGAATTTCCCCTGGTGCCAAATGAATACCAATTGGCTACCTGTGCATCCCTAGTGCTCCTCAGGCTGCACCCCAAACCTAAGCTACATGTATGCCTCCACTCCACATGTCCCACAGAGAGATCACCAACCCTGGGGGAGATGCTGCACCCCAGGGGATTGGGGTTTCTCTCCCTGCATTCTTAAAATAAAGGTCATTTATATTTCATACTTCTTATCTTCTCAGCCATCACCCCCACAATTCTATCACTATCCACCCTTCAAATTTCTAGTTATTCCCTCTAAAAGTGCAATACAGCATTTTTTGCATGACTTTATTTTATCTTTATTAGATTAGTATTTTATATACTGTTTAGCAATTTTTCTTATGTTTAATAATATTTCATTTTAATAGAATTTACCTGTAATTATTTTGTCACTTCTTTCTTGTGAGGTGCTGAATGAATGATTTCATTGCTCTGAAATCTAGTCATTGGACTAATTGTTCTTAAGTCAAAACAGAAAATTTATTATAGACTAAAGAGGCACATAATGTATGCTGCTATCTCCTAGTACACTGGAGTATAAGGGCATCTAAAATATTCTGTGGCAAAAGAATTGCCTATGATCTAGACAATGCTTCTTTTTTGATTAATTTTATTCCTATAGCTGAATCTCTTATGTTCATAATCTTAGCATAATTATGTTAATAAAAATAAAAACAAAAATGTGTAAATCTGAAAAACAATTCTACAGTGTCAATCTGGACTAACATTTACCTTGAATTCTCTACCTTGATTTGCTGAAAGAGGGTGATTTAAAGAGTTTTCTATCACAGAAAATGAGAAAAGGACCTAATAAAAAGAAAAAGTTTGCTTTAACTGTGGTTTTGGAAGTTTTAGTTCATAATGTAAGATGGTTGCTTTGGGTCTATGGTGGCTCATCATGGCAGGAGCATGTGATAGACACAACAGTTCTCCTCAGGACCAGGAACTAAGAAAGTTGTTGTGAGGATTGATGTCCCACTGTCTCCTTCAAAGACATGTCTCCAGTGACCCAAAGTAGTCTCAGTCAACAGCTGCTATTAAAGTGCTCTCTACCTCCAAAACTAGGAATCCAATTTACAACCCATAGAATTTTAGGGGATGCTCAAAATCCACTGTCACACACAAGCTGTAAGATTTTTACCAAAAAATAAAACAAATAAACAAGGAACAGCTCAAAAACTTAATCATGATAAGGAAAAAGAAAGGTATCAATTTTTAAAAAGCCATATGCAGATAAATGCACAGGATTGCCTCAATAAGGTCAATCTTCTCTATCACATTAATAATTCTCCTGCTGGCAGTGAGAAGGAAGTAAAGAGGAGTCAAAATGAGTCTCATATGACAAAAATCATGTCAGTAAAATGTGTGAGGAAAATTTACCACTTACAACAAACTTTGAGTGTGAATTTTAAGCAAATTTATTAGATTAGAAATTGCAATCCAAATTATAATTTGGATTTTGCAGACAGAGATTCAGGTGTATAAGTTGTGATATTATTGTCCATGAATTTTCTGAGAATAAATATATTTAGCTGATCTCTTCATTTATTATGTTAGTAATGTAAGATTATTTTGTTAACATTATAAATTATTGATGGCTTCCTAAAATCTTTTGATCAATGGTAATGATAATTTTTTCTCAGCACTGGACACCAGGTATTGACACCATGAGTAATACATTAAATGTATTACTCATTATTGTGGCTTTGACACAACCAGGCAAGGGTTTCAAACTGAATTGAAATTTTACAGAACCACAATTTTATTTTACATGGAGTTAACTCAATATGAAAACATTACTTTGTGTCATGTGACTACCTTTAAATCTTCATCAAAAGACATCTCAATATTAAACAAATGTTTGTATTTATTCATTTAATCTTTATTAATAATTTTCTGTTTCCTTATAAAAGCATTTTTTGAGAGTGATTTTTTGCCATGTACTAAAGGTCTACGTTTTCTTCAATGTATTATTTTTTCTAAACATAGAAGTTACTGCATAATCTTACCATAGTTGTTAATATGCATTTTAAGATGCAAAATAGTTTTAATTGCAGCTAAAATTTGCTACACAAAAACTGATCTGACCTGCGGATCAATCCATGGGGTGTACCTGGAGGGGGAACGGGGATGAAATAGAAACAGAGGGGGAGACAAAGAGAGATGGAAGCAAGTTCGAGACTACCCGATCAAGCCTCATTTATTCAGGAAGTGATCACATCCTTTATAGGCCAAGGGCAGGCTGGTGGGACAGGAAGAGGCTATGGGGTGGTTTTTGATAGGTCATCATCACATCCAGGTATGTGATGTAAGCAGGAGAGGATTATGGTTAATGTAGGCAGGTGCATCATATGCCCATAGGACAGGGAGGCGGGGAGACAGCAATGGGGTGGTTGTACAGCTCCTGACATCTCCTCCCTTTCTATATTATTTAATCAGGAGTATGGCAAGCCCTGTGAGGACAGTGCCAAGGTCAAGGAACGTCATTACATGAACCCAACTGGGCCTTCCCCATCATGGGCATGCAGGACAGCAGTTGGTCCAGTGCCTGTCTTAGGTGGCTGATGGAGTAACATGTTTGTCCTAATTGCCTGTCTCTGGCTGCCTGTCCATTGCCCCAGGGAAGTCAGGCCACATCATCATATGGGCCACTTGTGGGAATTCCTTCCCGGTAGGTTTGTTGCTCTGCCATCCCCATTTGGTGATAGTGTACCTGAATGGGCTTTGCCATAAACCCATCTATCCGGTTATTAATGAGCATCATAATCCTCTGAAAAATACAAGGATCTACAGAAAGGAGAAGCAACAGGGCAGCTAGGGGAACCAAGAGGGGTGCTAGGTAAGGGAAAAGTCCCCCCCCACATTGAGGAGAAGGGGTTAGCAGCCATTTGTTGTCATCACTGTTGAAGCTGTTCTTCTATTTCTTGGAACTTGCCTCACACAACACCGGACTGATTGACATAGAAGCAACATTTTTTTTGCAGTCTATTTGGTTGGTTTGTGTTCCTCCATACCAAAAAAAAAAAAAAAAAAAAAAAAAAAAAAAACCCTCCTCTGCAGTCACAGGGGGTTCTGTGCATGGCTGTTAGCAGTTTGTTTGGTGGGGATCTAAATCCACCATGTAGTCTGTTTGGTGGGGATCTAAATCCACCATGGGTGTGGTATGGTCTGAAGAGAAGGCTGAGTAGGCAGCATAAGGCTCCAAGGAGTTGTGTCATCTGTAAGAGAGCACAGGGGGTTGTGCCTCAGGAAATGACATTATTCCTGGGTGTTGCCTGGGGCCTTTGAGGAACTGTCTACTTGTTTTACAAGGTGCTCAGTTAGCCATCTATTCTCTCTGACTTGTTGAGAGTATACACGTACTGAACCACATCCCCATGTGAGAATGAGGTCAGGGCCATGCCATGAATTAGTCAGGGGGTCTCTCCATAGTATAGAAGAAAATTGCTTTTGTGTTTCAGAATGCTAAAAATGCATGGCTGCTGACTGTCCAGAAGCATCCAAATTTAAAAACTTAAGGATGAATAAGGCAAGAGATAGAATATTTTTAGGTGTTCCCTTTGTGGAGTACCATTCCCCCTTTTTTATTTCATCAGTAGTGAGTTTTAGGGAGAGATATGCCCTTTTAACTATGCCTTGGCCTTGAGTGTTATAATGTATGCCTTTTATATGATCAATATTAAGATGCTGACAGAAACTAGCAAAGGCAGAACTAGCATAGCCTGGACCATTATCAGTCTTTAATTGTTGTGGGCATCTCAGAACTGATAAGGTAGTTAACATATGGCTAATAATGTTTGGTAGCTTTGCCAGTCTAGGGAGAGGTATAAATGAAATTACTAAAGATACCTATAGTTACCTGAACATATTTAAGACTGCCAAACTCAGGGATGTGGGTGACATCCATTTGCCATAATGCATTGGGGATAAGTCCTCTAGGATTAACCCCAAAGTGTGGAATTGGGAGGTACACAGCACAAGACAGGCAATTTTTTTATTATCTGTCTGGCTTGTTTTCTAGTGATCTTAATACAGAATTGCAGAAAAATAAATGGTAAGAAATCACCAGTTGATATGTTACATATTGTCATCTTAGAAAAAGTCATTTAGGTTACAAAACCAAGGCATGTAAAGTGACATTCAAACAGTGACACTGTCAACAGTTTTGCTCAATGATCCAACAAAAACTTAGTAATATGGTTATCAGTCCTACACACTTGTTTTTTTATCTCAAAGAGGGCAAGACTAAACATATCAAAACAGAACAAAACAGTTTTAAAAAAAGATTTAAAGAAACACAGATTTTAAAGCAAATCCACTGGAGATCTTCACTATTCATCTAATTGTCTCTACTTTCCTCTAAACAGTTGTCCCCATCTTCACACACATTAAATACACACTGCATATTATAGAACTAATCAAAACATTACAGGATGATGAAGGCTTCTCAGGTTTTTAAGATCTGACATTGGGAAAGACAATAATAACTACCATAGTGTCTCTCATTCTCCTTTTAGCAACTGTCCCCATCCTTACATATGCTGAAATTAAAGTTAAGAGACTAGACCAATATCAATCCGATCAGTTAAATGAGTCAAAGTAATTGACATTGGAATCTCTATCTCTGGAGTCTTTTTGTAAAATGACCAGTCTCTCTACAGGTAAAACAGTTTTTTTTTTTATGCTTTTAAGATAAGAACTGTTTAACGGTAAACCCTTGCAAGGCAGCAGCCATAGCAAGGCCTTGCTGACAAGCGGTTTCAATGTCAGTGGTAACAGGGATTGAACTCACAGCCTTTCATTTGTTGGACAGGCAAATGTGCCACTGAGTCAAATCTCCAGCCCTGGGGACTGAACTTACAACTTTCTGTTTCACTTATGTCATTGAGCTAAATCTCCAGCCCCTGCTTAATGCTCCTGAGGAACTCATATTGCCCTTAAATTGCTTTTGGGCCTGTTTTCATAGGCATCTTCCACTATTAACATATTAAGGTCCCACCCATTGCTGGCTTGTGTATTGTGCCTGGTGATCTCTTTGCAATTTTTTGTATATTCTGATTTTTACAAAAGATTATCCCCACCCGATAAAGTCACTAAGGCCAATCTTTGTCAATCTGTAGGTATGAGCCAGCCATCAGCCAGAGAATTTAAAACAGCAAGAGTGAAAGCAGCTGTAAGGCCATATTGGACAACCACTGTCTTTAATTCTTTTAAAGCTGCCACTGTGAATGGCATATGGGTCCTAATGACTTGTGGAGCTAGTGGTGCGGTGCCATCTTGCAGCTGTGCAGCACCATCTTGAGGAGATACGTTTGTTTCCATCACCTGAAACGCAATTTTGGGGAGGGGCCTACCCTGTTGTGGTGGAAGTGAGGCAAGCGCCATTTTAAGAGCAGTATGAGGCCTGCCAGAGGCAGGCGCTATCTTAGGAGCCTATAAGGCTGTGTAGCTCCGAGAGCCTTGTGCCACTGTCTCCTCAATCTGAGGATCTGCATGCCGCTGGGCAAGCAACTCAGAGATTAAATTCCAATATGCAAAGGTGGTCACCAGAACCATTTCCGGACTGAAAACACTATAATAATCTTTTAGAGCATCTCTTACTCTTTTCCACCTCTTGTTATCTATAGAGCCCTCTAGGGGGAACCAAGGGCAAACCTTATGAATGAATTGAAAAGACTACAACAATTCTTTTATTCTAACCCTTAACTCTATTGTATTTAGTGCCTTGCTGAGGCCTCCCATGAACAATTCATGTTCACTCTATGCTTGACCCATGTCCAGGAAATGGAATGGCATTGCTGTTCACTCACCATGACTTGGGTGACCTGCTGGGTGGTTGTCCACGCAGGCCTTGGTCCTTGATTCAATTTGCTTTCACTCTTAGCTTTGGTCCTTGATTCAGTTTGCTTTCACTTCTAGCTTCAGTCCTTGATTCAATTTGCTTTCACTTCTAGCCGGCTTTCTCAAATGGCTCCCTCGTTAACTCCCCCGTGCCACGAGCCCCCACCCTGGACGCCACTTGATCCAACCCATGGATCAATCCATGGGGTATACCTGGAGGGGGAACAGGGATGAAATAGAAACGGGGGGGGGGGGAGACAAAGAGAGATGGAAGCAAGTCGAGAGAATCCTATCAAGCCTCATTGATTCAGGAAGTGATCACATTCTTTATAGGCCAAGGGCGGGCTGGTAGGAAGAGGCTACAGGGTGGTTTCTGATAGGTCTTTGCCACATCCAGGTATGTGATGTAAGCAGGAGAGGATTATGGTTAATGTAGGCAGGTGCATCATATGCCCATAGGAGAGGGAGACGGGGAGGCAGCAATGGGGCACTTGTGCTGCTCCCTACAGACAACAAATGAATAATTACCTCTATGTAAATTAAGCAACTATCTTGAATTTATTCCTGTTGTTCACTTATCATCTACTTTTCTAATTTTCTTCAGCAGTTAATTTTTCTATTTGTTATCTGTATTAATCCTGTCCAATCAAGTACAAATATAACAGGAGGCAACAACAGATTTGCACACCCCATAACAGAATTTTTATTTCAATTGCCTATTATTGGATGTCAAAAATCTAGTTTTGTAAATCTATTATCTAGTGATTTCCATTCAACCTAGCTGTAGTCACTGTAAAACAAGTAGAATTAAAACTGGTATTTTACTCTACATTTAGCTACCTTGCACTTGTCCACATTGTTCCTCACCCTGATTTTAACTAGCCATTTATCTAACCTGTCAAGAACCTGACAAATGCCCCCAGAGTATGCTATGATGGAATGTGAAATTTTTGCAGGGAAAAGAATCCCTGAGGCAATGTTAAGAGAGACACCAGAAAATGGTGACCCTTAAATTCAAGTTTAGTTGGTTTTCCCATTAATCTGGAAGGCTTAAAAAAAGGAACAACATAACACCTTTATATACACAGAGACACACACAGGATATACCAATAAATGGCATAGATAAAAACTAACCAGGAAAAGAAACTGCAAATCTCACACTAAACATATATAATATTTTACAGAATGTAGATTTATAGGTTAAAAGTATAGAAATACATTTTAATCTGATAAAAATAAAAGAACCACTTTTGTAACTTATACATACTGCAAGAGTATTACTGATTTTAAAACTAATATATATTTCTGTAAATATTTTATCTTTTTTAGACATTTTCTTTTTTATTCAATTTATTGGTTGTTTTATTTCTAGTTTTATTGGAATGTAATTGGCAGAATAACATATAGGAAGATGCACAATGTTTTGATGTTTGTGAAATTGTGAATTGTCATTAATTAACATTTAAGTCAATACATTTTTCAAAATTATATATATATATTCTTATATATATATATTCTTTTATATATATATATATATATATATATATATATATATATTCCTTTTTATCATTACCGGGATCGAACTCATGACTGCCTGCTTTCAAGGCAGGCACTTATGCCACTGAGCTAAATCCCCAGCACCTCAAAATGATATTTTTAATTTCACCTGGATATTTAGTATTTGTCTGTTCTCATAAACTACTTTGTTATTGTTTATATTTGCCTAACCTAGAAATCAAGTGATATAGGGGAAACACGTAAAATTAAAATTAACACAATATAATACTTTTCTTAATTACTTTTGAAGGAAAATGTACACCATCAAATTACATTATACACTGTTCTCATGTTAATTGCAAATAAAGCAAATGATGATAAAGAACAGACAACCTATTTTGTCTAAATATTTTGTCATCTATAATACAAAGGAAAATTATTATCTGATATAAAATTTCATTTGATTCTGATGTTAATTATAAATTATGACACTCAAGAAAAGACATTTTAAATCATATTCAAAATTTAGTTTCACTTACAGTTTTCTAAGAAATTGTACTTTAAGAGACACAGAATAGGCTATAAACTTTTAATTATAAAATCAAAGTGAGAGCATTTGTAATTAAAATTTGACTTTGTCAAGTACTCTGTATAATTTTATACAAAGTCCATAAAACACATACTTCAGTTTCTTTAGTTTGAAAACAAAAAGTACATTTTCCTAATTATTATTGTGAAGAAAAAATGAGCAGATTAATGGTTAATAAGCAACAAACAATACGAAAGTGTTATTATTTTTTGGTATTATCAGTTTAATTCAGAAATTGACAATCTTTCCTCACTCAAGATGCTAATATTCTGACACATTAAAAAGCAGTGCAATTTTCAAATGCTATCTTTAAAATTGTTTCAAATATTTTCTTTCTATTCTCCCATGTAAAATAAATGGTGCAAAATAAACGAATAACATGGAAGTTGCAATTGGTATCATTTCTAACAGTGGTGCACAGAGCCATCTTGTGGAATTTTGTGTTATACTTTGAAGAAAGTTATACAGATATAAAATGTGTTCTAGTTAATAAAGTGTAACAACACCATACTTTCTGACAATAAATTTAATAAGGCCAAGTGTTAGGAAGAAAAGAAAAATACTGAACTCAGATAGATTTTCTTCTATATATCTTTGCATATCGTTATTGTTTTAAAAAAGGTAAGTTTGGGGTCATCATTATTGCAATATGATTATTAGTTACTTATCTTATGGAAACATGAGAATGTGTATCATATGGGAAAAATCAACAAAAGAAACCACCTATGAATGATCAAAATCTGACAGGTGTTATATTGAGATGTCACTATGGTGGAAAAAACATAATAAAAATTTTATAGCAGTGGTTCTCAGTCAAATAAAAATCACAAGATGGTAAAGTATGCTGATTTTCTAGGCTAGCTGGGTTGCTCTGTATTTAGAGATCTTAATTTGGGTCACATAAATGTCCTGATCATCAAGGTCAGAGTATTCCTCCCTATGATATTATAAAAGCTGAATGATGAATATACATTTCAGATCCTTCTAATGTCTCTGTGGCTATTCAAGTCATTAAATGACAAGTTAGTTCCATATCAGATTCTAAACTTCCCCAGATCTTATATTGTTTATGACAGACCATTGCTGACTCTCCCTGGTAAAACATTTCCTGATTGCATTCATAATAATTTTGTTTATTGTGTTGTTTTGACTATATTACTTCACTGTTTTTTGTCTACATCTCAACTCTAGTCAGAGACACATTGGTTAAAAAGCCAGTCCTCAAAACAAATGACAAAAATCCAGGCCAACATATATTAATGTTAACAACTGTATGAAATAAATGACTAAACCTGGTCTAATAAAGTTTAGATAGACATCAGTAACCTCAGACCCTTCCTATCATCCTGTGGTGCCCAACTCACATACCCTTTTATCTTCTATCCCCCATCTACTACTCATTACTCAGTCGAGATTTCAAAAATGCCATCTTTACACTCCTCCACAGCCTCTCTTCACTTTACTTCAGTCAGATCCTCACCTTTGATTGGCCTTCCTTCTGCCTGTCCATATCCTACTTCATATAATACACAGATAATCTCCTTCTCTACAGCCCTCTCACAAACACTCCAGATGGGCCTAAAGGATCCTTCTCTTAGTGGGACTGTTGCAATCTTCCTTCCTTTGTTCAGGATCTTGTTTTTTCGGACTCCTGCCATGGTTCTTACAAAACCACATCCAAATCATCACTAATTAGCAGTCGTTGCTCTTCTGTCCTCTCAATATAAAACAGCTCCTCAAGTTTTTCATTTGTACTCCATTGGCCACTTAGCCCACATGCCATGCAGGATCCCATCTCCCTTTTCTTCTTCTTCTTCCTTTTGTTTTTAATAACAAAAAGATATAAATGTAAGGCAGGATTCAGGTATGACTATTGTAATATCCCACCTGTCTGTCAGGAGAGGCATTGTCTCAGCTCAACAATGGTGCTTTTGACAAAAGCAGGATACCGTAAAAGAGACGAGATGGAGCAATGAATCTTCCAAACACTTGGACATCTGAACGCACCCGAAGATTTCCATTGGATCCCTCAAAGACTTTATTCACTAAGGCACAAGGCATCTGGAGAATTTTGCCTACACATGATTATCAAGAATTTTCTTACTAATGTCTCTTGCCTTCTTTCAAACCCTGTAAAAAAACCTGTTTCCCTTTGCTGCCTACAAATGAATTTTTTGCCCTCTGTCTGTCTACTTCCAGATACAATAAATTCCATGCCATCTTGCCTTTTCAAAAGCCCAGTGGTTTTGGTTGGTCTCAGCTTTACACAAGCCCAGTGGTTTTGGCTGGTCTCAGCTTCATGCTGTTCCTTACATCCCACAGGTTGATAAAATTTTTTGCTTTATTATTTGAAAGATGATAAAATTCAATAAAGCAAAACAAAACAAAACAAAGCAGCAGAATTGATACAGAACTTCAGAGAAGGATATTAAGAAAACAATGGTAACTATCACAGTATATCTTACTATCTTCACAATAGTTATCCATTCCACCAGCTATAGCAAAATCAAACAAAAACAAAACCAAATAAAGCCAATCAAAACAAAAGACTGAATAAAGCAAAACATTTAATCAGAACAAAACAAAACAGTGAGAACAATATTGGATTTCAAAAACAAGATATAAGGAAATCCCCCATATTTCTTATACTGCATACTGTCATTCTCCCAATAGATGTTCAGGCCACTGGCCCCAGGCCTGCAAAATCAACCAAACAATAGAAGCATTTAGTTGTTTTTTGTACCTTAGCTGCTATCAATTTAGCCTTTCCTCCTAACCAGCCGGGTGCTTATGGGGGAGAATGATTCTCAATCCATTGGCTTGTAGGTTCATGGAAGGAACTATTTGACTTTTCTCTTCATGGGCCAGGCATCACGTGCACAGTTTACCAGAATGGCAGGCTGGTTGGCTCCTTGGTGGTCTCTTCCTAGTTCCAGCAAGGCAGCTTCTTGGAAAGCACTGACTTTTCTCTTCCTGGGCCCTACATGTCTTGTACAGCTTACTAGAAAGCTAGGTTGATAAAACTTTATATCACTTTTTATTGACTTTTGGTCCCTGACTATACTTTTCTTAGATCACTCACTATAGCATGAAATCTGAAATTATATTTTCTTTCCCCTTGAGATGTAAATATTCTCTTAGCCTGTTTCCAATTTAACTATTCAGGAACATCTTGAGAGCCACCCTTTTGAAATATAGTTATCTGTGCCTTTTAGTTTCACAATAATTTTAGGGTAAAAAAAGAAGCTAACTTTCATGAAGGTGCCTAAGTAAAGCTATAAAACTGCTTCATATGAAGACAATGAAATGTTTACTCTTATTTTTTTGGTAATAGGAATTAGCACCCATGCATTTGCTGTGATCCCTTAACTTACTTTCTTTTGGTTTTTAGAGACAAGTCTCACAATGCATTTCAGGTTTGCCTTAAAATCACTATGTATTCTAGACTGGCTTTCATCTTCCTGCCTCAGCCTCCCAAGAGCTGATTTAGTAAGTGTGTGGCACCAGATCAGCTTATGACACCCTAGGATCATAAGTTTTTGTTTTAGTAGCATGAGTTAATGCTAGATCTGTCTTCTCTCCTCAGTACTGAATGTTCTTTCCACTAGTGCAGTGTGGTTTTGACATTGATCATTCAATACAGAAATTAAGGATCAATATTTGACTTTTGAAAGTAGACATATCCTTCTCTTTAGAGATATTCTAATGCAATTTAGAAATTTAGCTTCACCAACGCCTCCTAAAGCAAGGTATTTTCCCTTTCTTTACTCTCATAGACTATCTTTATAGAAAACGTAAAGTTCCTAAAATAAACACTCAATGCTATTTTTTTTCATATCTGTTTTTAAGATATATAAGCAATAAACTCTAATATTAAGACACTTCTCTGCACATTAGTGTCACTCAGTGGGCAAAGAGTTAACCTACAAGCACAGCTATCTTCTTAAGACAATAATCACTGATTGTTCAAACCTGTCCATAACATAAATCTTTTTTTCCCTCTTTTAAAACTTGGATGGTGGGTGACAGATTTGGCTCAGTGGTATAAGCACCTGCCTGGAAAGCATGAGGTCTTGTGTTTAATACTCAGTACTAAACAAAATAAATCAAATAAAGAAAAACAAAACAAACAGAAAACTTGGGAGGTGATTGTGGTCATATTTTCAGTGTACAAAAGAATTTAATCGACTAAATTTTTGTTGTTTCATCAGATTTTTCATCAGAAATTTCAAATTTGACTTCCTTCAGTCTACCTTTCTCTCTCCTTAGTAACCCCGATCATAAAGGCCAATGAACACGCCAAGAAGCTTGGCTGGTACCAGGTTCGGAAACATTTGACAATGTCTTCTCTATGCTGTTCATAGATTCATATCATTCAAGATAATCCTTAGAGTTTGTCAATTCAATGAATGTTTATTTAAAAAACAAACAAAATGGGGCTGGGGATTTAGCTCAGCGGCATAAGCACCTGCCTTGCAAGCAGGTGGTTGTGAGTTCAATCCCTGGTACCGATAAAAAGGAAAAAGACCAAAAAAAAAAAAAAAAAAAAAAGGTAGAAATGATACAAAATTTCAAAAAAAAAATAACGTTAAGAAATCACTAGTTGATACAGATTGTTATCTTAGAAGTAGTTGTTCAAGTTAAAAAATCAAAACATAAAATGACATGGTAAAAAGTAACATATCCTGACATCTTGGTGTTCATATGACCATATTGGAATTCCCTTAAACATTTAAAGGTAATAGAGAAATGGAGAACTGAAAAGGAAAGAAAACTGACAAAAATATCATCAGGAAGTAAAAGTATGGAGATTTAAGTGACTTTGCCAAGAACACACCTTAACTGCATAAACAGCAAAAGACTCGAGTGAATTTAATAAAATTAGATAGGAAAAATTAAATGTTGGGAAGAAAACTTTAATTGTCTGGATAAGTGTTATTATTAAAACATTACAAATATTATATTTCTTTTATAACTACATAAGCTAACTATGAGAAACTGAACATTAAGAAGATGGAACAGCTATGTAGGATTTCCTGGAGTTCCTTTAATGTAGAGGCACGGGACACAGTAAACATATGAACAATAAATGAAAGCCAAATAATAATAATAATAATAATAATTTCAAATTAAAAAGGGAAAAATATTGTCAATCATCACTACATTTTACTAATATAAATATCAAATATATTTAGGTTATTTTATATGACATTAATACACATCAATTTGTAAGAGACATAAATAGGTATGTATAAATTACAATAAAAATTATGCAAACAAAGTGTTTACTTCAAGAAGGAAGCAATGGTATCATATCAAAATTAATCTAATGGACCTAGAGTGGTGTTAGTAATATTCTAGATATAAAATTGCTATTGAATTTGTACTACTGATTACATGAAGTATTACTGCTTGTACATGCCTTGTGACAGCTATTTGTATTTTAAGTGTTTTAAAGTAAATAAATATTTAAAAAATATTAAATAGTATTTAATAACAAATTAATAATTATTATTAAGTAATAAACAATATTTAAAAATAAATGGTGAGGGAAATATTTAGGAAAGCCAATATTTTACCACAGTATGAAAAGGAAATTTAGCTTTTCCACCATCATGCCTTTCTTAGAATGTTCTTTTTAGTGGCTTAAAAGAGAAATATTCCATTTAATACAATTTAAAACCAGTGTTTTGTGAAGGAAAAAATTTTCAAAATATGTATTTTAAAAATAAATAACATGTGCAATGTTTCATATTAGGTAATTTTAGTGCATATAAACTCAAACATTTTTCTAATGGATGAAAAACATTTTATTGGAAGTATCTAGCATAAAACACAAATATATTAAAATATGAACCATTTCAAAATTAACTAATACATATCACTGACATCTAAAACGATGACAATTATGAAATGTTTGTTTACATTTAATATGTACAGAAATATGGTAATATTAATACTATATGGGAATTAATAAGTAAAGTGATGAATATTTGAGTTCTGTTGTAGGACAAAAACAAATAAAAATTCTTGTTTGATAAGAGCATATAGCATTTTGAGAGCTTTAGATTAAATACCACAATGTTTGTGCTTTGATATGAACATATACATTTGAGGTGATGTGAATCAGAAATTATCTCAAAGTAAAGTAAGAACAGTTTTCAAAGTAAAATCTACTTTGGACATTGCTTATTCAAATACCTGTACATAAAGGAAAAGTGTAATCTCAGAAATGCTGTAAATAGGTTGGAGCAAATTGTGCTCATTTGCTGATTGCAGTAATATTTATTGTGACATATTTAAAGTACACCAAAGTATCTGAATTTCTGTGGACGAGCTTATTCTTCAAAAGGCAATTGTGTTTGAAGATGAATACCTACATCTAACCAGTATCACCTGAATATTTTGATCTTATTTATGTTAACAACCTAAAGCTTCAAGGAAATAGCCTAATGAGGGAACATGCTGTGACAATCTGCTAGCTAAGCTACTCCAGGCAGACCAACTTCATTATTTTAAATGTATGCATCCTTGTGTGCAAATATATAACTTCTGTTTTATTCTGTTCTCATCAAACTCAGATATAGACCCATGAAAACATAACCTAGATGCCTTAGATGATCTAAGAATGATTTTAGCATTGCTTTTATAAACATCTTGATTTTGCATTTGTAATTAAATTTGCTAATAGAGTCATAGAACATCTTTTATGTCAAGATTAGTAAATTTTCCTTTAGCAGTGTGTAACAATGATAGCTGTTACCTATTCTCTTATTTCAATTATTAAAAAATGAAATGTTCATTTTTTCTATATCTCTATGACTGAGAGATGGACATGAACATATAGCATTTATTCCTTCCTAATTTCAGTAACTCCTCACAAAAACTAAGCACTTTTTTATTTAAAAAATAATTGGATTTTAAATTAACTTTTCTGTATATTCAGAATATAGAAAATTAATATATATATATTCATTTTTGAAATATATATATGCATATATATATATATATATATATATATTCCAATATCTCAACTAGTGGAACTCAAGACTTTTTGACAGAAATTCATACTAAGAAAGAATTTCTATGTGACAGTGCAGTTCACATTTAAGTATACGTACAGTAGCATTTCCCTGGAATATAAAAACAGATTGTTGTATTGCACTGTAAATGGTTCTGCCCAACCAAAACTATTAAACACCTTGGATTTGAATGGTTGGAACGAATATCCAATTAATATGACATACAATAGATACTTTCCTAATGACAACTACAGATAAACTCATTGTGCTTTATTATGTGTACTGCTTTTGGCATTTAATTAGCATAATCACCATGAGTTTTTCCTTTTTGTCCCTTAAATCTAGACTGTATACTGGAGTATTTGATATCTTTCTTATCTTTGAGGTGTCTGCCTTGAAAACTGGCAGATGTGGGTTTGTTAATTATGATTACAAGTATGAGTAGACAAAGCAATAATTTATGCTGGCCTTCTGTTATGCCATCAAAAATGCCTTGTTGACCTCACTTGATGTTAGTGTTGACAAACTTCTGAACAGAACAGACATGTCTCCCTGTACATGGGATACTCAGTGTGAGGCTTCAGTGAACTCATTCTGTAAGTGAAAGCTATAGTGATGAGTGAAAGCTGATTCTTTATTGAGATGTCTTTTGATGTATTTCATTGAATAAAGTTGTTTCAGACAGTCTAAGCTACAGTAGCTCATGACATAATACAATTTTGACAATCTTTATTTGAGCTTTGTCTTATTTTTTTTTCCTGCTTTTCCATGATTGTTAGGGAACACAGAAAATATTTCTACCTTCTTCGGTGTTTGCACAAATGTGAGTTGTTGTTGTTGTTTGTTTTCTGTTACAAGAATTATTTATTTATTTATTGTATCAAGGATCAAACTCATGACCTTGCCAGGCACGTACTTTGGCCACTGAGCTAAAAACTCCAGCTACAAGAATCATTTCCAAGTTTACGGATCTGGTCAGTGTGGGGACTGGAATATTGAACAATTATCGCTCTGTCCCCTTCCTGGAGAGTATTTTGTTTTACAACACTTTAATGTCTACCACTATATATGTATATTCTAGAATGGTTTAGTCTGGGTCTACATAGGTGTTATGCTTTGGTTCTAAAATGTCTCCCAAAAGTATCATATGTTCAGAAGTTGGACTTTCAGAAGGTAATAGGCTGAATTATGAGGGTTCTAACTTCATTATTGCCTCAGTCGAATGATGAGATAAAAACTTGATGGAAGGGGCTGAGGATTTAGCTCAGCGGCAAAAGCACCTGCCTTGCAAGCAGGTCGTCGTGAATTCAATCCCCGGTACCAATAAAAAAAATGATGGAATTATTATGAAGCAATAGAAATTAAAGAGGCAGGGTCTAATTCAATAGAGACAGTCACAGAAGAAGGACTTTATGGAATACACCTTGTTCTTATTTCTTCCTGAATCATTTTTTTTTTTTTTTTCGGCTTTCTGGCTGCCTTGAGGTAATCAACTTCCCTCCATAAGCTGTTTGACCATAATATGCTGCCTGAACTTGGACTCACAACAATGGGACCAGCCCACTAAGGATTGAAGCCTCTGAATCTGGAAATGAAGCACACATTTCTTCTTTTTTATTTTTATGTCAGATACTTTATGACAGGAATGAAAAGATGACCAACAATTGTTAAAAATAGTTTGACTCTAAATTCTTTTACATTTCAGCATAGTTTTGATGTTAGTATGCAGCATTCTTTTATAGAAACTTACAAACACATAGAATTTTAAAAGAGAGCACAGTTCAAAAGATTTTAAAACATCAATTACTAATAATTAAAATGTTCTTTTATGAAAAACTTCCTGATTCAGTCTTCAACTCTGGAAAAACTCTAAATCAGAAACAAAACCAGAAGTTTAGTTGCAGTTGAACTAAATATCTTGTTCACTTATTTCTTGACTGACTGTGATAAATACAATTTATTTAGTGATTAATTTCTACTGAAAACATGGATAAAGTGTGAAATTTCTGTAAAACATATCTATTCAATATAGATCTTTAAACAATAATGTTAGGCCTTCATATATAAGTTTTAGTTTATTATACTATTTTTATCAGAAATTGGCTTACTTTAAAAACATCTACTTTAATAAAATTTGAGAGTTTTAAAACTGTCATCATATATTCAAGTAGTTTATTATTATAAACAATGACTTCGATAGAAAAATGATCTTTTCAAAATTTTCAAATTAAATGAATCTAATGAATAATATAAAATATTATTCTCACAGTTTCTAAGATGAAATATGTGTTTCCCTTTTCAAATTTGCTTCATGTATAGTTGATATATTTAATTAACTTATACATTTTTATGAATTTGGAGATAGGTATATATTCATGATGCAATTACCAGAATCAAGTTATTAAACATATCAGAAGCAGCTTCAAAATTTTTCTTCATTTTGTTTTGTCTTGCTGGTAAATAAATAAATAAATAAATAAATAAAAATCTGAGAATTATTTCTTGTCCTTAGTTTTTGGAAAGCTAAATAACAGATTGCTGATAATGCTGTACAGATTTCTAGAAGCCTTTCATCCTGTGTAAACTAATTTTTATGTCCATTGAGAAGCAATGACACATTTCCTCATTCCCTATCACCTGTAATTACATTTCTACTCTCTGCTTTTCTAAATTTGACTATGATAAGTGTCTAACTTGTGTAAATGGAAATATTTTGTTTTTGTCTTTCTATGACCTGTTTATTTCACTTATAATGCCTTCTCAATTCAGCTATGTTGTTGCAAATAGCAGAAGTCCCTTCTTTTTAAGGAAGAGATGATATTTCTTTATATTCATATAATGTTTTCATTATCCATTCATCTGTCAGTGAACATTTCTATTATTTCTTCCTTGGTTATTGTAGATAACTGTAAACATGAACAGGAATATATATAACTTTTAATTTTCCTATGTTAAATATATAATCAAAAGTGTAAACTGATGTATCATAGTTCTTCTTTTAATCATTAAAGAAACTTCCATACTATTTGCATAACAACTACACATTAAACATTTGAACCAACAATGTGTAATTTCTACACAGCCTCACTAATATTTACCACAGCAGTCATCCTAACAGGTAGGAGGTAATTTCCCATGGTAAGTTTTATCTGATGATAGATGATATTGATCATGATTTCATCCATCCTTGTGGTCTTCTAAACACTTATATTGAAGAAATGGCTATTTAAATATTTTCCCATGTCAAATTCTCAACGCTACATAGATGATCATACTTAGATATTGTTCCTGGTGTAATTTTGTCAGACCAAGAATCGTAAGAACCTAGAAAAATGTAAAGGAGAATTCAACACTTCATGCTCAATTACAAACAAGTAACTTCATAGTCATATTCCTGTCTAGTCACATGCCTGTCTCATATGGGAATTCTGATAAAGAAAAAGATTATGACTTCATTTATTTTAAGTACATTTTCTGAGTTTAACTATATTTATTAAAATAAATAATAATTTAAAATATAAATTAAAGGAATTAAAATTTATCAGTGTCATTATTCTCTAATTTTTATTGTAAAATGAGTTTTGAACAAATTTATATTAATTGACTTGTAAAATATAGGTGCTTCTCCTTCCTTTAATTTTTTATTGCTATAAAATGTTTACTAGGATTTTCAATTGAACAACCAAACCTAGTTTCTGGCTTTTAGGATTTATTCTTCTTATTCGGTTTTTCTTTGTTAGTTTTTTTATCTCTTACAATTTGCTTACAGCTCCTAATACAAGATACAACCTTGTGAAAGAAGCATGAATCTCATTTTACAGACTATGCCATACATTTTTGGTGGTGGAAAAAATTCATGTAACAAAATTATGACAAGAAGTTTCCCAATGTTCCTTTTATTTCTTGATCCAAAGATGATGTATATGTAGGGATAATGTATTTTACTCACCTTGGGTCTAATTTAAAAACAATCTTATGTTTTCAAGTGTTTCATTATCCTAATTATATAAAAACATTAATAAAAGCAAATATGGGTTGGGGGTTTAGGTCAGCAGTGTAAGCACCTCCCTGGCAAGGATGCGGTTATGAATTCTATCCCCAATACCAAAAAAATAAAAAATAAAAAAATTAAACAAATTTTTTTAAAAACAAAATATTTTGAGTAAAAAAAGCACTGAATATATAATACACCACTTAATAAAATTTAAATGAACTACAAACTGTTTTTTGACTGTAGTCACAAGGAAATGTTTAGAAGTTAGGGAAATGTACATTTCCTAAAACATTATGTATAGTAATTGTTTGCATATGTTCAAATACATTTACTTTCACACATTAAATAAGTGAAAGTTTCTACATATTATTTCCAACTTCATAAAATGTTTTAAAATACATTTGATTCCATGACATAATAATTGTTACAGGAAATTATTTCTTGAGTTCTCCACTTACTAATTATATTCTGCTAAAATAATTGCAATATAGTTTTGTTAAACTTCACTCAAGGCAATTTAATTCTTATTTCTCATTTTGTTATTATTAGTGAAAGACTATTAAATGTGAAAGTTATAATTGTAAAATGTAATATTTCTACAGTTTTTCTACAAAAACTGAAAATATCAACAATAATAATGCCTCAGAAAGTAATACACTTAAGTAATAAATTAGAAAAAATTTCATATGAAATGTAGAGTAGATATTTTACTTTAAATTTAAATATAGTTGGTTAAAATAACACACACATATATGAAAACTACAAAATGTAGGTTATATTCTTTAGAACTTTGTGTGTATAATATATATGCCACAAAACATTGCCATGTAATTTTCATATTGATCATGGAAAAAATAATTGTACTATCACAAAAAATGTGTTCTGTGTTCATTTGGAATTTTAGGCACTTTTAATGCTATTATTTTAAATGATCTTGGAAATTCTGTGTTGTTTCTAGTAAGTAGGTACAACAAACTAATAAAATTGTTTCCCTAACAGGGTTGAACTATAGAGTCCTTTAATCTTAATGTCAAAATAAATGTGCTCATTGCAATATTTCCTTATCCCTGCCTTATTTGGCAACACAGGTCTGTAACTTCAGCAGTTAGGAGGCGGAGACAAGTGGATTACTATGCGTTTGAGCTCAGCCTACTCTATTTAGCAAGCCCAGCCTAAATTACATAGCAAAGTCCTGTCTGAAAACAAAAACAAATTTGTGTGTGCATGCTGACCAGACTCAAAGCCATTACTATTACAGTTGGATAGATACTTTAAAGTAAGTGGTGATAAATAATTTTACATGCTTTATGTTTTTGAGTGTCTCACAAGCAATGGCATCTGTTTCCAGAGAAATGGAGAGATATTACTTATAAAAGATCTAAGTACACTAAATTTACCTTCTTCTATAACACAACCATATATATATATATATATATATATATATATATATATATATATCCATGGGACTCAGGGAAAAGGAAAACTGACAGACATAACTTACATTTATGACTTGCAGTATTTTCAGTAATACTATTTTTTGTCTCTGACAGATAAATATTGTATCTTCTCTTATTATTCATAAAATAGAGATAAGCTAACTAGTTCATTTGGAGGCAGCTTAAAATATCTTAATCTTTGCAACCATTGATGCAATATAAAGAAGGTAGTATGTACAGTTAATAAGGATGATAGCTGATTGTATCCCACAGTATGAGTAACCTGCTTGCAGGAATTTTTGTATGATTCAGGTGTCACAAAATGAAAGGACATTAGTAATAGATACTATTATCAGTAGATTGTTAGCAGCATTTTGAACATTGTAGTACAGTCACTATCTTTTATTACTGTTCATAATTTTCAATATAAAATGATTCAACTTATGGAAGTAGAACTATTATCCCTTAAAAGTTTAGAAACAATATAGAATTTTAAGCAAAAAAAATCATTTATCATTCTGGTTCCATTGTTGTCTTACATTTATCTGGACAAGGTAGTTTAAAGAAAGGACTACAAGGAAAATTTTGCATTTGGACAAACAACAGAAGTGATGTCGCCTCTGAGAAAACAAAACATTACTGGGCTTTATCGCTGTCATTAATTAATTAGCTAAAGTTTGTAAAAGATTACTTCTATTAAACAACCGTGAGATTACAAACTCTTACTGGAAATAAAGTGAAGACCTTTTCCGATCAATGAACAATAGAACTTATTTGATTCTACTATATACAACTCAATGATGCATTCATTCTTCTGTAAGGTACTAATTTTAATGTTTAGCTAGCACAGCCTTCACGAACTATCACCTGTCTAGGGCTCAAAAATTGTGTTTTACCAACTGTGGACAACTTAGCAATCTTTGTTTAATAACATGTGTATTGTTCCAGCCACTAGTAGACAAATTTATTTTTAAAAATACCACAGTAATATATTTTATTCAGCAGTAGAATATAATTGAAAATATAGTCATGAAGAAATTATATCAGTATTATGTATGGGTTACACTTACAACTTCTACTCCACTTCTCTCTTTTCTGATTCACCTTCCCATGTGACCATTTTCTTTTTATTTCACAGTGAAGTAATACTCTACCATAAATAGGAATATACTCAAAACACTGCTAGATAAATGAATGAAGTTTGACAAAACAATTAAGTGAAATAAATTAGACACATAAGTGAAAAAACCTTATTATTTCTCTGGTGTGGGAAAATGTAAATAAAAAACAAGATGGATAATAGATATTGTGAAAAGGAAGAAAATGACATTTTTCTGTTTATTTCAAGGTCTGCAGAGTCATTTTAAATTTTGTATTCTGTGGATGGATTCTTACACTATAAACCTCATGACTTTGTCAGATTACACTTAGCTACATGAGTAGATTTGTTCTATTTCAATCCCCTATGTCAGTAGGATGATGAAAATGTTATGCATTTAGTAAAAATACATTTTGACTGTATCTTTTTTCACATTAAACATTTTGAGAACATTTTTCACAATGCCAGTCATTAGTAGTGGGCTTCATTTCCCAGGCAGCCACATCATCATGAATGCAAGCAACCAATACTCTGTGACATGCCATCAAGAAGTTTATATGATATAAATGCACTTATGATTTAGACTATTTTCTATTTACATTTAATGTATCAGGAAAAACTCATAACAACTGACTCTTAATTTTAAAAAATACCTTTAACAAGTAATAGTGTATTTTCAGTAATATTTTAACAATAAATTTAAAAATTTAAACATAGACCTATCTCATTAAAATATTGTTTCCTAAAGTGTTTGTGTGTGCAACCTTGAATAAATTATATTTGAAGTTTTAAGTAGTATGTCACAACTAGAAATTTCTAAAACACTCTATTTTTTAATTTGTTAAATTATCTGGTACTATGTTTAAACCTGCTTGGAAGATTTGGGACCACTGAACTGTTTTAGTTAAATAAAACCAAATTAAAGATTTAATTTTTTCTATTTTTTGCAATAAAAAAATTAACAAAATGACTCTAGCATTGACACAAAACATTCAAAAGAATTGTCTCTCTTGCTTTGTGTTGTCACTTGAAATGATTGTTAGTAGTACAACTCTTTGTATCATAGTTCTATTTAAATTCTGTTTTTTAGAAAGATATTTGTTAGACATACCATATATGGGTTGAATGTGATTTACAAAAGGCTTGATATGTTTTCAGTTGTTAGCATTAAATGGCAGTGATTGGCCATATAGTTATAAAGTCAGCTAAAAATATTAAATAAAATAATTAAATAAAAGTTTCAGAGAAAATATGAAATAAAAATATCAGAAATATCAAATAAAATGTCAATAATATCAAATAAAAATATCAGAAATATCAAATAAAATGTCAATAATATCAAATAAAAATATCAGAACTATTTCAATAAGCAAAACTTCTTGGTTTGAAATCAATAGGAAAATGTAATGCAAGTCTATATATCTACAGTAAACAAACAATCTGAAAAAGACATCAAGAAAGCAATTCTATTTACAAGACCATCTAAAAGATTAAAATATGTGGGAACAAATTTAATCAAAGAATTGAAAATTTGTTCCTCACAACTGGAAATTCCTAAAATTAAAGATCTAAATAAGTGGAAAGACATGCATATTTGTAGTTAGGAGAGTCACCAGACAGGGTCTGAAACAATTACTCAGTGAAAAGATGGGGTTCTTAACTCACTGGACTCACTGGGTAGGTTGTCAAGCCACTGACATCCAAAATAGAAAAAAAAAATCAATAAACTAAGAGATTTCCAAGAGCATGAGAAAGAATGAAACATTATGGTGTAGTTTTTATATAGGATCTCTATTTGAGCAAATGAAAATAGTTCAAAAATAGATAGTTCTAATGGTTTCCCTTTGAGAAAAAATAATGCTCTTGAAATGCACATGTTAAGCAAAAATGATTAAAAACTCCAACAGTATTTTATATGCAATTAAATGTAAACAAAAAATGATGTTAGTATAACATGTAATATTTTCAGATTAAAACAAACAAAAATATTTAATTCAAATAAAGATTTTAGAAATTAATAATAGGTGGATAAATAGAGACAAAGGCAAATAGCAAATCTAAAAAACATCTATATTGTGCATCTATATTGTGCACTAGAAAGAAGGAAAGTCTTTTGGAAATTTTTTAAAAGAAAATTTTTAAAAAATTGTCTTATAAAGTTAAAAAAGTATTAGAAAAATTCCTTAATAATATGTAATTATTTTATTTGTGAGATTTCTGACTTTTGTCAGCAAAGAGTGTAATATGTTTAAATTCATAAATTTAAATTTTCCTTCTTAATCTTTAAATTTATTATATTTTACAAATGGGAAGTTCACTAAGGGATGGAGGGAGAGAGGAGAGGAAGAAGAAGAAAGTAAAGATAATTTAAAAATGCTATACACATGAACCAACTGCCAACAAATAAAATATATATTTTGCACTGTAAATAAGTACTACTACTAATGAAAATATTAAAAATTAAAACATTGGAAAGATAGAAATAAGAAATTCTGATTTACATGATATTTTTCTTTCAGGGCTTGGAATACTTCACTCCAAGATCTTCTTGATTTGAAGGTCTGTGTCCAGAAGTCTGTCATGATTTTGATGGGTTTTACTTTATAGGTGATCTGTTTATTTTTTCTGACAGCTTTTTTTTTTTTTTTTTTTTTTTTTTTTTTGTCTTTTTCATTTTTATCGGTACCGGGGATTGAACTCATGACTGCCTGATTGCAAGGCAGGTGCTTATGCCGCTTATCTAAACCCCCAGCCCCTGACAGCTTTTAATATTCTGTTCTGATATTGTATTTCTGAGATCTTGATTATTATATGTCTGTGTTTGGCTCTGTTTTGCTTGTAGTTGGCTGGAGTTCTCTATGCCTCATACATCTGAATACCATTTCCTTTTCCTATGTTTGGGAAGTTTTCCTTAATTATTTCTCTGAATAGCCCTTGTAGCTCCTTTGTTTGTACTCCTGATTCTTCAGTCATATTCTTTATTCTTACGTTATAAAACCTCTTGTCTTCTTCTAGCTTTTGTTTTGTTACTTCCTGTTTCCTTTTTATTTTTAAGAAATTTTTCCTTTCATGATCACACATTGCAAAACCTGTCTTCAAGTTTTGATAGACTATCCTTAATTTCTTTCAAGCAGTTTTGCCAGCTTGCAATGGAATTTTTATTTTCTTGTATTCTATTTGAACCTGCTTCTTCTATTCTTTTTTTTTGTTTGTTTGTTTGTTTGTTTTTTGTTTTTTGTTTTTTTTGGGTCTTTTTTGTTTTTATCGGTACCAGGGATTAAACTCACGACTGCGTGCTTGCAAGGCAGGTGCTTATGCCGCTGAGCTAAATCCCCAGCCCCTATTCTTTGTTTTCTTTATATTCTTCATGGAACATTTCTCTTGTTTTTTTGTGTGTGTTCCTCCATTCTTCCATCTGTATCTTCTTGAGAGTTGCTAAGCATTTCTTTTATTAATCTACGTATATCTTGCTTTACTTTTTAAATATTTCACTTTTGAGCTCGTCAAATGAGATCTCGAAGATACCTCTTTATATCTACTGATGTTGTGTCTGGTATTACATGTTTTCTGCCCTCAGTCTCTTTTGTATTTACCTCTCCTGGATCAATGTTCTCAGGGCTAGGGGCTGGGACCTTTTTATTCTTTCTTCCTTTTGTCATGTTTTTGTTTTCTTCCTTACAGGTATATACAAAAAGTCCCAGTCCCTTTCCTTGTTGGTTATGGTTCTGCTGAAGCACACTGGATAGGTACTTCTACCCACTTCAGTGTGCTATTGAAGTGAAAATAGGGACAGGGTATGCTGGCCCCTCCCCTCCAAGGCAGTCAACCTGCTGAGGCCTTCACTGTGTTAGTGTGTGCCATATGTAGGTAATTGGTTTGGAACAACTTATTTGGTCTCAGCCCAGGGTATGACCAAAGCCAAGCATACCCCCACCAATCTCGTTTTGGAAGGAAACAATTGACTGAAGTTACTGCTGTTCCTAGTTCCTACCAGTGCTGCTCAATTCCAAAATGTCATCCCATTGGTGTCCCTTTCCTATGGAAGGGTCTTATTCTTCGCACTCACCAAAGGTTAATGCAGGTCCCTTGCTGGCTCTATTCTCTGTTGGGCTCACTGATCTCCAAATTCAATGTGACTGTGGTTCCAGGGAGTTGAAACAGCAGTAATCCAGGTGGCTCAATGAGTTGTGGCCATGCAAGTTTGGACACTACAGCAAAAGCACCGAATCTTAGCTCTTCCAATAGTATCACCAGGACTGCATGTTTGACCATTTTTCCCCTTTAGTTTCTTCCTGGGTGAAGAGGATCCATCTCCCTCTGTCCAGGCCTCCCTGAGGTTTTTTTTTAGAGCATCTGAGTTGTCTGTCTCAAGGAGCCTCTGTATTCTGCTTTATCTATGCACCATCTTTGCTAAACTCTATATTTCTCAGATAACAAAACCAGAGAAGGTCCCAACCAAAAAAGAAAATTATAGGCAAATCATCCCAATGAACATAAATGCTAAAGTCTTCTAAAGGATACTGGCAAACAGAATGCTGTAAATCATCAAAAAGGTTATTTACCATCACTAAGTAGGATGCATTCTGAGAATGTATGGATGGCTTAACATGTGCAAATCAATAAATGTATTAATATATCAATGGAGACAATGACAATAAAGATAAAATAAGAAGAAGATATATTTTAATCATGTGAAGATGACATAATATTCTACATAGAAGACCTCAAAAATGTCACCCAAAGACTTGGAGATTTAATAACCAAATTCAGTAAAATAGATGAATACACAGTAAAAATTCAAAAATAAATTACATTTCTGTAAAATAATAACAAATTGACAGAGAGACATTAGGGAAACCACATATTTCACAGTAACATCAAAAAAACAGTTAGGAGTCAATCTAACAAAGAAAGTAAACATTGTTTACACTGAAAATTATAATAGTCTGAAAAAGGAGATTTAAGAAGATATTGAAAAATGAAAAGATATTTCTACCTTTTGGGTGGGTGGAATGAATATAGTAAAAATGAGCATAATCACCAAATAAGATATTTAATAGAATCTTGATCAAAATGTCACTAGCATACCTTATAGAACTGGAGAAAACACTTCTAAAATTAATTTGAAACTAGAACAGGCCTGGAATAGTAAAAGCAATTGATTATAAAAAAGGCAAGGCAAGGGACACCACAATGCCTGATTTGAATTTATACTACAGAACTACTGTGATAAAAACAGCATAGTAGGGGGCTAGGGATTTATCTCAGTGGCATAAGTTCCTATCTGACAACTATAAGGTCATGAGTTTGATCCCTGGTACCAAAAAATTAAAAACTAAAAACCAAAAAATAAACAAACAACAACAAAAAACCAGCCTGGTACTGGCAAAAACAGACTTGAGGATCAATGGAACAGATTAATACAACAGAAACAACTGAAAATACACTCAACTATCTTATCTTCAACAGAGGAGTCAAACACCATCACAAAAGAAAAAGTCTCTTTTATAAATGGTGCTTGAAAAACTGGTTTTACACATGGTGAAGGCTAAAAACTAGATCTGTATCTCTCACCAGGCATTAAACTAAAATCAAAATGGATCTAAGATCTAAATATTAAAACAGAAACACTAGATCTTTTGGAAGATAATATAGTCAGGACTGTGGAACACAGATGTAGGAAAGGACTTCATGTACAAAACAAAATTGCACTGGAAATATTATGAATCAAGCACTGATATCCCATTCTTATTAAAAGCATAGTAAAAAAATTACCATCAGTGAATAGGAAGACATTTTTAACTAGTTGTTCCCCAAAAGACTAATTTTAGAAAGTTTAAAGTGCCAGTACAAAATTAAGCAGCAGGTGAATACACACTTCTCAGATGAAGAAGTAACATTGGCAAACAAATATATGAAAACATGTTCAACATCATTAGTCATTCAAGAGATGAAAATTAAAACAATCCTTAGATTCCATTTCCAGAAAAATAGCTAATTTAAAGAAATCAACCAATCACAAATGCTGGAGGGGTTGTCAGAAAAAAAGAGCCCTTCTCTATTTTATTGGGAATGTAGACTCGTGTGACCACTGTGGAAATTGGTGTGGAAACTCCTCGAAAAACTAGAACTAAAAAGTTCCATTTGATCCAGGCATTTTTTAGTAATTTTTCAAAAGAAAAGCATCACACTAAAGTGATGTGTGGACAATCATGTTTATAACAGCACAGTTTGTAATGGCTAAATCTTGGCAATGGGCCAAAAGCCCATAACTAATTAACGAATAAACACGATTTTTTTTAGTACAATGGAGTATTAATCATCCATAATGAAGGATAAACATGACATTTCTAGCTAAATGGATGCAACTTGATAGCATACTACTAAGTGAAATATATCAGACATACCTGGGTAAATATTTCATTGTTTCTAGTATATGAGAAAAAAAGTGTAAATAAGGACCAACGGGTATAATAGCCATTATAAAATAGGAAGAAATTGTTGAAAAAAGGAGAGGAACTAGGGAAGAGCACGAGAGAGAAAAAAAGGGCAAAGAAAAGATTTGGGAAAGAAAGAAAATCAAATCAAAATTTTGTAAATAAGGGGGAAAATGTTGGGTGGAGCGGCAGGGAATGAGAGAATAAAAAGGAATCAAACTATATCACATACACATTTTCTATGATAAATGTGATCCATTTGTATATATAAATTGCATCAATAAACTTAATTAAAAATAAACTACTAAGTTGAAAAACATGTCCTACTTTACCTTTGTTTGAGTTTTATACTATAGTGCTTCAAATTTCTTGACTAGGAAAGGTATGTTTAACACGGACACAGAGTCATAGCTTTTACTCATGTTTCACTTCTGTATAATTGGTCGAACATTGCATCTTTGTCTTGCATCTTTCTTCATTAGGTATTGGTTCTGAAGAATAACGTAGCATTTTCTTACTAGAAAGGGAAAGTTTTCTCTGTTAATCAAGAAAACTAAATGTGCCGTGAAAAGTAATAGGTATAAATGGACTTCTGTCACTTAAAATACATGCTTTTTCCCTAGTCAGTTTCTGACCCCTAATATAAACATAGATCGTCATGTTAATCTCCAACTGCCTTTTAGCTTTCAGTTTGTCAATTTCTTAATAAATCTCCATATTCCTGTGAAAGCAATTTTTATCAACAAAAGTCAAACGTGTTACACCTAATATTTTCTTGACTAAAGAACAAAATTGAAATTTCTTAATCAGTATAGACCCTCCATGATATGTTTCTTGTTTTCTTTTGCTTTGGTATGTTTTGTTTTACTTAAATGTACATCCATTTTACTGGTATTTATTTCCATGTACCCAGCACTAACATTCTTTTACAACATTTCCATATTTTGGAGTTACTCTCCTTCATGCCCTTTCACTTTTCACATTGCATTTGAATCTCAATAATTCTTTACTACTCTAATGCTTTATAAACTTTTTGCCCACTTTTTGAGGTGAAATTCATTCTATCTTCCACTACTCCTTCTTGACTCAACCACAATGTTTTACACTTAGTATTGTATTTTTATGCATTTTATGTCTCTTTCCTAAACCTTAGTTTAGATACTTTGGATAGTGTCTGAGAAATAGGGACAACTTATATGTGAAACTGAGTAACTTCTTAAATATGAACTCCTCTTTGGATCATAACATAAAGTAAAACTGTCATCATCACAAAAGAAAGATTTTATAGATAGATATGATTTATAGACAGAATGATTTTTAGATAGATAAGTCAATTGCCAGATAGTAATCATTGCATATAACATTTCTCAAGTTATTTTCTGTTGACTTCAAAACAACTTTGATAAAAGTGAGGTAAAAAATGAGATAAAAGTAGATAAAAAAGGAAAAAATATATTGGAATGTTCACTATTGACTTTCTTATTCTCTCTTAAGTAGTACTAGTTACCACTATTACAAGTCTTTGTGAAAATTTCTCCTTCCAGGATTCTAGTCCTTACTTGCTCCAGTGTCCTATATAATTTAATGATTGTTAGAAGAGTGAGTGAGAGAAGTGATGGCAGAGGGTCAAGAAGTTAACCCTTTAAGAATATATTGTCGAAGTTCCTTTAAGGCATTTTGAACACATGTAGCGCTGTTTTGGTAGCCTTCTAACAGAATATAAACAAAGTAGGTGCCAAGTTTCTCACCTTGAACCTGAAAACTCACCTTTGTATTAGAATGGGTCCCTGGGGACAAAGGAATTGCAATCTCACTATGTCTGATGAGTAAAGTTCTGCATGAGAAGTCTTAAGAAAGTGTAGAATATTTGAAGTTAGACTTTAAGCCCTTCAAGAATCCTTCATATGAGCACAAAAATGTGTCTCATACTGTGAATAATGATATAAGTATTACATATTTTAAAATTGAAAAGAATGCTTTAAAACAAAAACTAACTCTTAATAATGAAGAATGGAACTTTAATTACACTAACACATTATTATAAGCTACAGTAAAGTTATGCAAATTTATTTTGCTATTTAGGTATATTTGCTACTGTTAGTATGTTATAAATTGAAAAAGCCATCTATATTACATAGGAAAAATTAGTTTTCCTTATATATACAGTTTAGAAGCATGGTTCAAAGATTCTTAAAATTAACCACTCCCTTGCAAGTATATCTAAAGTGTGCTTACAGGCTTCATTTTTAAGAGACAAAGTCAAGAGCCATTAAACAGTTTTTTTTTTCTATAGAATTTAAGACAAATATCAGTGTTATCAGATATCCTATGGTTTTATACTATATAAAATAATCAGTTTAAATAATATCAAAACAATGGCAGCATTGCTAATTTTAGCAATAAAGTAGCATTAATATAAAATGTCTTACTTTATATTAATTTAAATAAATATCATTATTTAATCATTTTAAGCAGATGGCAGAATATATTCAATAATAATTATTGGTTGCTTTATATTATTAGAATGATGGCTTTGATTTTTAGTTCTCTCTATTCAGTTTTCTACTTGTCACACTTAATGGCAATAAAAATATTATCAAATGCTAAGAACGGTGTTACTGATGGACTTCTTCTGTATCATTCACACTCTAAAATGAGACTGTCTGTAATTTAACTCTAAATACAGATTCATTTCCCTTTTCACACAGTTTTTATTATCTTTCTGTTTCTGTCTCTCTTTACCTCTTGTAATTGTGTATATTATGTAATGTTAAACAATACGTTGTATTTTGTTATTATACAAGATTTCAGTCATTTAAAATTTTTATATTTTGTGTAATGGTAGTTTAAAATATTGTTTCTAACTCATTGTCTTATCTGATAATCAAAATGACCTTCTCACAAGTTTTTATTATTATTTTTAAAATTACCATAACAGCCACCTTCAATGATTTGTATATATAACTCAGTACCATATTATTCATCATTTTTAGTGGCTATTATTAATATCAAAATCATTATTTGAGAAGTGGAAATAGATCGAAGGAGCAGGATAGAAAGAAAAAGAGGGATAATATGTGGGTGAAAATGTGAAAAAATATAATATACATGTATAAATATGATGGGTAGAAAGCCACTATTCTTTCTAACTTGTTGGTATTAATTTTCAAAATAATAAAGCACAGCACTATGGGATTAGCTCAGTGACATATTATATATCCAAGCTTCCTGAGTCTGATGGTCAATACTGAGAGAGAGAGAGAGAGAGAGAGAGAGAGAGAGAATTATTTACCATTATATGTTTTCCTTTATGTGTAATCATGCAGCCATGTAACCACATGTCTAATCATTTATTCATAGAAATTTTATATTACATTAAATTTAAATAGACTGATTTATTAAATAATTTTAAAATTATACTGCACACTGAGATATGTAAATGATTACACAGTATTTTGTAAACGATGAATAACATCTAGGATCTAAGTTCCAGATTTTTAAAAAATTTTCTTTTATCTTGATATAGGAAAACAGTTAATCATCAACTATATTACACATATTAACAAATGATTTTATGCAGTTATGGGTTAATTGCCACTTAAGATTATTTCTATATCCTAGCTGTTGCTTAAAAATGAGAAATTGTACCTTTTATGACCAAATACATGAACATTAATGAAGTTATGTGGTTAAATAAGCCAAACATATAAAATTAATATTGTTTGACCTCTCCTGTATAAGGAATAAAAAATAAATATAGAATGAGAGAGGAGTGGATGCCAGGGTAGCTAATGAGAAACATGGGGAGCTGAGGATCAAAATTCAGAACCTCAGATTTATAAAAATTATTAAGCTATAAATATGAATATATATTGTTAATATAGTTAATGCATTTTATTCTCCAAATATGTTATGTACTGACAATACATATTTTAACCAACACATTCATGAGATAACCAAATAAGGTAAAATATTAATTAGCTTGACTGTAGTATTTCACAATCTGTACATATATCAAAGTATCACATTGTACACTCTGAATAATATTAATTTGTCGATTATGTCTCTATTAAAAGTCAAAATGACTTTTTAATTAAAATATTTAAAACTTTTAGATGAATAATTATTTTTATATTTGAATTAAAATTTATATATATTAATTTCATAGCACAAAATCATCCATGTTAATTTCTGTTTTTGAATCTATTGAAAAATACAAAATTAATTTGTCACAGGACTGTGAGACAGAATCTTATTTAACTACCTTTCTTATTTCCCCCAATTACTATACAGTTTTATAACACCGAAAGTTATAGAGGAAGAAAGGAGAACTGTCGATGTCCGCTCCCGGCCGGCAGGAAAGACACACGACAAGGTCTGGCGGTGGTCAGGCTTTTCTTTATTCTCTCCTTATACAGTCTGCCCCGAAGCCTCTACCGGTCCGCTCTCCGCGGCTCCTTCCGTGCTTCAGTCTGCCCCGAAGCCTCTACCGGTCCGCTCCCCGCGGCTCCTTTTGTGCTTCAGTCTCTCTCGAAGCCTCTACCGGTCCGCTCCCCGCGGCTCCTTTTGTGCTTCTCTCTCTCTCTCTCGGGGGTGGAGGCACTGGCTATATATAGGATTAATAGCTAGGCAGACTACCCTGTGAGGCGGGAACTTAGTGGGGTGATAAGAAACAGGTGCCACACAGGCGGGCTCAATGAGAGGGGTAATCTAGCCCAGGCTTTTGTACTTTCCCACAGGCCTCGCAATCACCGCGTCTGATGACTTGACAGTGCCACGGCTCCCAACATCTCCCCCTATTTTATTTTAAATGATGGCTACGCGCATCGCAGCCCGTCCTGGATAGAGTGCAGAGGCCTATGCCCCGAACTGAGGCCCACCGTAGGCCCTTAGCGTAGACCCTGGTCGGCCGTCCCAGGGTCCACCAAGGCCCTGAGGCCCTCGTCCTTTTTTCTAGGGCCAGGAATGAACCGGACGGAACCTGGTTGCACACAGGCATGCACTCATTTCTCTCCACGAATCCCCTCGGAGAGAAATTTATCTAACAATCCAGCGGCTTTCGAGCGGAACGGGGTAGGGCCTGGCTTAGGTTGAGTCATGCTGGGGAGGCATGCTCTTACCCGTCATTGACTCACCCACCCTGCTACATGTTGTTGTCTAGGGAGGAGAATGTGGGAAGCCTGTCACTTTTAAACGCGGTCGTAGGCCATGCGAGCGAGCCATGCGTATACAAGGGTAGCACATAGGGGAGCAAGCCGTTCCAGGCCCCCAAAAAGGGATTGTCCTGCAGTTCTTTTAGGGCTCATCTTGTTGTTGGGTCTGCGGTTGGCCTCTGGTGGAACAGGCCTGATCTTCAGTCGAGGGACTTGTCGCGTCAACCTCTCTGGGACCCACATTGGTTCTCGTCCCGATTCCTGCGGAAAGACACAAACCGCGCCTCGGCTTCCTCTTTTGTATCTCTGCCCTCCTTGACGGACCCTTCTCGGGAGCTTCCTCACTGTGCCTGTTCAAACACCTCGCGTACTTCTACAAGTTCTTGAGAGCTCCCCCCGTAACTACCCTCACTCTTTAGGCACGTGTGTATCATTTCCCACAATGGACGAGCAGAGACTGAAGCTCTACCCTCCCGCTCTGCTAGGGAAAGGTCTCTGCCCAACTTTTCCCAGGAGGGCAGGTTTACATGCCCTGTAGGCAGAAACCAGGGAGCAAAGCTGTCAATCTCTGCAAGGAAATTTTCTAAAGTCTTACGCCCCACCTTGAGGTCCTTGGACTTTAGGAGTCTCCGAAGGACCAACACCAAGGCTGTGTATCTTTACTTGGCATGTTTCCCATTTTTAATATATCTTCTGTTATTTTTACTTCTATGTTTATGTTTTACACTCTTTTATTACCTTAAGTTCTGGTGTTATGTTTCATACTCACCGCGTGAGGCCCAAGAAACCCGCCACTTACGCGTGAGGTTGAGAGGAGTCTACAAACCCTGTAGGTGCGCGCCACCCAGGGCCCAGGCTTATCCTCTACTCACCTGTCCTGCAGCTGCAGCACTGTGTAGGAGAATGCAGTCCACCGCCGCGTCTCGGGGTTGATCAATCCCCGTGCGGGCCACCAAATGTCGATGTCCGCTCCCGGCCGGCAGGAAAGACACACGACAAGGTCTGGCGGTGGTCAGGCTTTTCTTTATTCTCTCCTTATACAGTCTGCCCCGAAGCCTCTACCGGTCCGCTCTCCGCGGCTCCTTCCGTGCTTCAGTCTGCCCCGAAGCCTCTACCGGTCCGCTCCCCGCGGCTCCTTTTGTGCTTCAGTCTCTCTCGAAGCCTCTACCGGTCCGCTCCCCGCGGCTCCTTTTGTGCTTCTCTCTCTCTCTCTCGGGGGTGGAGGCACTGGCTATATATAGGATTAATAGCTAGGCAGACTACCCTGTGAGGCGGGAACTTAGTGGGGTGATAAGAAACAGGTGCCACACAGGCGGGCTCAATGAGAGGGGTAATCTAGCCCAGGCTTTTGTACTTTCCCACAGGCCTCGCAATCACCGCGTCTGATGACTTGACAGTGCCACGGCTCCCAACAGAGAACAAATTTGCTAAGTAAAATAATTAAAGTGGTGATTTTTTTTATTACTTTCTGGGTGTTTTCTTAAATATTTTCATAATACAGTTCAGAGTTTAAAGTAAAATTATTTTGTAAAGTGTTTCATAAGAAAATTCCCTATGTAACTTTGTCAGAAAAGTAGCAAAGGACAAAATAAAAATGAATATTTATTTAACAGCAAAGAAAATTGAACCTAGACAACATGAAAAGAAGTTAATATTTATAATAGTATTAATAGAATTTTTCCAGTCCAGGTAGGCACTTATGCCACTGTTCTAAATCACCAGCCCCTTAATAAATTCTTTGAAAATATTAATTGAAGCAAAACTCACAGAGTTCACATAATAAGGATCACTTATTTTGAACTCATATTTGTTATATCAATGTCAGTGTTATAGCTTACACTTGAACCACTAGGTTCAGTTCTTATATCCCATTTTTATAAGAACTCAACCATTTCATCAGCCTGAAATGAAAATGACAGCTCATATATTTCAAAAATGGAAAACCATCAGCAAAAATATACCAAAATCAAACAGAAGAAATATTAAGCATGACCATTTGAAAAGTCTGAAAAAAAAAAAAAAACATTTGAAATTGAGGGGAAAATGGAGCAGTCTTTGTATTTTATTCTTTAGAAGGAAAGTTGATGCCCCCAAATTTAGTGGAATATATTATTGTTTCTTTACTTTTAATTTATGTTTATTTTTTCAAATATCACTTTTCTCCCTTCAAAAACAATTTTAGAATGTCATCAGTACCTTGGCATGAAAAGATGTAAAATGCATAAATGACAATGGAAATGATGGGTTTGAAATAGTTTGATATTGTTAGTCTTATTTTTTTAAGCTGTCCAAAATTGTGAAAGACTGAAAGATTATATTGGCAACACTTCTAAAATATCAGTAGTAAAATCAAATGGAAGAGAAACATTAACAACAGCAAAATATCTAAGAACATCAATAAGTGGATTACAAAAACAAGAAGCAGGATATGGTGATTCACATCTTAACATCAGTTCTCTCAAGGGGAGAAGCTGAGTGTGAGCCTACCTGAAAAACTTAGTGAAGCACAGTCTCTAAAGAAAATGTAAAAAAATAGAGAGAGAAAGAGAGAGAGAGAGAGAGAGAGAGAGAGAGAGAGAGAGAGAGAGAGAGTTAGGGAAGAGGCTGTAGCATAGTGTGAAGGCCTTAGGTTGAATCATCTGTATTACCAATAATGATGATGATGATGATGATGATGATGATGATGACGATGATGATAATAATAATAAATCAAAAAAATCCCAAATAACAGTTAAAAATGGTATTCAACAAGAACAAAGTATGTACAATTTTAAAGAAAAAATATAGTGCAATTAACCTACCTGATTTGTTTTTATTTTTAAATCTGAAAAATACTAAATTTTGTATATAGGGAAATAAAACACTAACAGTTCTTACACACAACTTTAATAGATTTGATGAATGCTTTGGAAATATCTGTTTAGGTAGACAATATGAATTGCTTTGACAACACTACCTCTGCCCTTACATATGTACTCTGGAGAAGTGTTCACGTATGTACATTAAGTATTACACATCAACTTTATAGTAACATGCTTTCTACTAATAACTTATCTAAATTACTTAATCAATCCGGCTAGGAAAGAATATATATCATTATAAAATGACAAGAGCAAAGTAGATTCAGAAAAGTGCTAAACTAATATCTGAGTAAAGCTGAACCAACTTCTGATGCCATAAGACTTGCTAAGGTTTATTTAAACTCCATTATCAGTGGCAGTGATGATGAACACAAGGTCCACAGCAAATGCAAGTTTGAAATCAAGGTCAGAGCTGCCTGTTAGACTTCAGGACTCAGAAATTTTTTTCTCTTTTCTTTTCTTTTCTTTTCTATTTTTTCTTTCTTTTTCTTTTCTTTTGTTTATTTTTTTTTTCCACAGGACCTATGGCTAAAAATTTTGTGTAAAAGTTTCTAAAATTTTTTATTTCATGTAAGATTCATTGACTTTTCAATGAATGCTAACAATAATGCATAGAAACATATACTATAGACCAAATCATCTAAAGATTCTGTTATGACCAGACTTTTCTCCTTTCAATTTAGATTCTGGAGACATCTCTTTGTATGCATTATCACAGTTATGCACTATACATTCACAGTTCCTCTACATTCACTTATAGTTTAGTCTTTTTCCCCTTTCTTTTTTGTGTTTTTGTCTAGTTGAAAGTTTTTCATTTTTGTTGATACATTTTTTTCCAAAAACAGCATTTGATTGTATTGCTGTTCTAGTAGTTTCAACATTCCATGGTATTTCTTTATTTTTTTATTCATTTTACTACTTCATCAGATGTACAATTCAATTATGTATTTAAAACATTTTCCTTATTAGTATAGGCATATATATGTAAAATTATCTCTCTGAACAATGCTTTTTTTTCTACAATCTCTTAAATTTACTATGTTTGTTGTTTGTCTTAACTTACCTCTAAGTATTTCAAGATTTGGTTCAATACCTACCAATTGCATGTCATACAGTTGGTTTTGTATTTGCATAACTTCACATTTTAGTTGGAAAATTTAATTTAACCAAATGTTTTTTTGAAAACTGAGTTTTTGCTAACAGTTGTTAATAAATCAAGTTCTGTTTCCTTCCATTTCTTTGGCCATTCATTGGCAATTCCCATATATTATTGCATAATTATTTCACTGTATAAATTTTTTAATTGGTAGATCTGAGTTGTCTAGCTGCATTAATTGAAAGATGGAATGTGATGAAATTATATCAAAGGGAAAGAAATGTTTTATAGAATGATTCTAAAAGAAATAATTACTGTACCTAAAAAATAGAAGAACAGACAATAGGAATACATAAATAGATTCATATGGAATTTGGTACTTAAATATTTTTTAATCACAATCTACTACTTAAGAACACTTCACCCATCTACTTCAACTTGCGAATATAATGTTTAATCAAAATATCAGCAAACTTCATTTTGTTTTTCATTTTAGGAATATTGGTATGTAGACTCTGGAATTATTTTTTCTACTTTAAGAAATGGTCCTCTTCCTGATGGGCTTGGTGGATTCTGGGGATTTAGGCCTGCCTGTGCCCTCAATTCTCGAGACTGGGTGGCCAGGGGAGATTGTCCCCACATCATCCACTGAGCCCTGGGAGTTTAAGATTTTTGCTCCTACCCTGGCCAGGAACTTCATGGATTCCTGCTGCACTGGACCAGCTCAGCAGGTCTTGAGACTGCCTGCACCAACTTCCCAGCTTCCTGCCCTGCTCAGTGGACTCTGTGGATTTGGGCCTGCAAGTGCCCTCAATGCTGGAGACTGGGAATCCTTGGTTGAGTGGCCCCGCACTATCCCGAGCCCTGGGAGGGAGTTTAAGACCTTTGCTCCCACTAGCTAGGGAACTTTGTGGTTTCCTGCTGCACTGAACCAGCTCAGCAGGGCTTGGGCCTGCCTGCCCTACTCCCAGTGAAACTCTCTCAATCTGGGGTACTGAGCAACCAGAGTACCAGAACCTGAGAGCATAAAAGAGGATTTCCAATAGGCACAGGGGAAAACTTAGAATAACACTTGAAACATGTAAATATAAGAAAACAACAAAATGCAATATGAAAACACAATCTCAAGCCTCCAGCAAATCCCAAGAAACATTAGGAACTATTTACATTGAGGAAAACATATGCCATACACCTGAAATATTTGACATAATAGCAACTGAAATAAAGAACCAACTACAGGAAGCTTTAAAGGAATTGAAACTAGAAATAATCTCCCAGGTAAAAGAAGAAATGATAAAAGAAATGAAAGAGATGCTGAATATATCTAAAGGAGACACAGGTAAAAAACTGGAGGAACTAAACAAAAAGACAGAATCCCTAGATGAACAGTATAAGAAACAAACAGAATACATGAAGCAGTGGCAAACAGTTATAGAGGAAGTAAAAAATTCCATTGAAAGCAGTAAAAACTGCCTCAAAGAAATGAAGATAAAATTTCAGACCTCAAAAACAAGATTGCAGCTAGTGAACAGGAAAGGAATGATTTTTTAAAATGGAAATAACAATTGAACAACTGCAAGATGATGCCAAGAAAAACAACATTAAATTAATCGGGATAAATTTAAAAGAAGAGGGCAACATAAAGGATTTCAAGAGGATATTTAGAGAAGTAATAGCTGAAAATTTCCCAAACATGAGAATGGAAACTGACATCAGGATCAGTGAAGCATATAGAACTCCAAATAGTGATAACTAAAAATAAACCTACAACCAGATATACAATAATCACCATCCCAGAATTCCAACATAAAAGCTGTCAGAGAGAAAAGACAGATCACTTATAAAGGAAAACCTATCAGAATCACAGCAGACTTATCAGCATAAATAATAAAGCCAAGAAGAGCATACAGTGAAGTATTTCAAATCCCAAAGAAAAATGATTTCCAACCTAGACTGATGTACCCTGCAAAACTGTCATTCAAAATCGATGGTGAAATACTTCCATGACAAAGAAAAGCTGAAGAACTTTGTGAACACCAAGCCAACCCTGCAAAAAAATATTGAGAGACAGTTTAGATACACAAAGGAAAAACCACTAAGAAAAGCAGATAATTTAACAGAATGGAAAGATAAAGATGCAACAGCAGAAAGATAACATGTCAATAGTAAACTAATATATAACAGTTACAGCCATTGATGTAAATGGTTTCAGTTCACCAATTAAAAGAAACAAAGTGGAAGAATGGATCAAGTAACAACATCCAACCATATGCTGTCTACAAGAAACCCACCTAAGCCAAGAGGATACTGACAGAATGAAGGTCAAAGGATGGAAAACAATGCTTCATGCAACAGGAACTCCCCAAAAATGTGGGGATATCTATCCTGTTAGCAGACAATGTAAACTTCAAACCAAGAATGATCAGAAGAATGTCATTACATACTGGTTACTGGAAAACTTCAAGAGGAAGTGATAACAAGAGGAAGTGATATGCATCAAATTCCAGAGGACCCAGTTATATAAAGCAAGTATTAATAGAGACAAAAAACCAAATTAGCAATAACACAATTGTAACATGCAACTTTAACACACCACTGACACCAAGAGACACCAACCAGACATAAAATTAGCAAACAAATAACAGAACTGAATCACACTGTGAATAAATGGACTTGATAGACCTGTACAGTGTGTTCCATCAAACAACATCAACATACACATTCTTCTCAGCAATACATGGGACATTCTCTTATTTAAATAAATAAATAAATGAAAAATAGTTGAAATTATCCCATGCATGTTATCAGATCATAGTGCCATGAAATTAGAATTAATGATAGGGGCTAGGGATTTAGCTCAGTGGCATAAGCTCCTGCCTTGCAAGCAGGCAGTCGTGAGTTTGATCCCCGGTACCAATAAAAATGAAAAAGACAAAAAAAAAAAAGAAATTAATGATAAAGAATTAATTAAAATTAAAATTAATTAAAATAATTAAAATTAAAATTAATTTAAAAATTAATTAATAAGAAATTAATGATAAAAAGAAATTAATGATAAAAGATACTGCAAAAATCCCACAAACATATGGAAACTGAATAACACACTATTGAGTACTCAGTGAGTCACAGTGGAAATTAAAGAAGAAATTAATCAATACCTACAAGCAAACAAAAGTGGAAATACAACTTACTGGAATCTGTGGGATGCAATGAAAGCTGTCCTCAGAGGAAAATTTATTGCACTGAGGTCCCACATCAAGAAAACAGAATGACTACAAATAAATAACCTGATGCTACACCTCAACCATCAAGAAAAAGAAGAGAGAGTCAAGCCCAAAGCCAAAAGAAGGGAGGATATTATAAAAATCAGAGCAGAAATTAATGCAATAGAGACACAGAAAACAATCCAAAGAATCAATGAATCAGAGTTGGTTCTTTGAAAGAATAAGTAAAATTGATAAGCACCTAGCCAACCTTATTTATATAAAGGGAAGAAAAAGCTCAAGTTCATGAAATAAGGAATTAAAAAGTTGAAATCAGTACAGACTCTGTGGAAATACAGAAGATCATCAACAGCTATTCAAAAACCTCTTCTCTCATAGGTTTGATAACACAGAAGAAATACACAGATTCCTAGAAGTATATGAAGTACCAAAGCTAGGTCAAGAAGATGTAAAACTGCTGAATAACCCAATTTCTATTAATGAAATTGAAAATGTAATTAAATTCCTACCTACAAAGAAGAGCCCAGGCCCAGACAGATTCACTGTAGAATTCTACAAGAAATGCAAAGAAAACTTAATGCTGACATTCTTCAAACTCTTCAATGAAATTGAAAGGGAAGGAACCTTTCCCAAGAAATTGCTGGAAGTAAATATTACTCTAGTAACAATACCTGAGAAAGACCCAAATAAAAAAGAGAACTACAGCCCAATCTTCCTAATTAACACAGATGCAAAAAGCCTCAATAAAATATTGACAAATGGGATGCAGCAAATCATCCAGAAGATTATACACCATGACCAAGTTGGGTTCATCCCAAGAATCCAGGGATGGTTCAACATACTTAAATCAGTAAATGTAATGCACCATATCAATAAAGCCAAAATTAGAATCACATGATCATTTCTATAGATGCAGAAAATGATTTTGATAAGGTCAATCATTCATTCAGGAGAAGAAACTTATGGAAAACTGGAATTGATGGTCTTTACCTCAATATTATAAAGACCATCTATGACAAACCAACAGCCAGTGTCATTAAATGGCCAAAAGCTGAAGGTCTTTACCTTCAAATCAAGCACAAAACAAGCATGTCCCTTATTACCAGTCCTATTTAATATAGTACTTTAAATACTAGACAGAGGAATTAGACAAGAGAGAGAAATAAAAGGGTTAAAGATAGGAAAAGGAGTTAAATTCTCATTGTTTGCAGATGACATGATACTCTACATAGAAGACTCCCAAAACTCCATTGCAAGATTCCTAGATATAATAAATAAATTCAGCAATGTGGCTGGATACAAAAACAATACTGAAAAACCTATAGCATTCCTATAAACTACCAAGAAAGTCACAGAGAAAGAAATAAGAGAAGCCACACCCTTCTCACCAGCAACCAAAAAAAATGAAATATTTGGAATTATTCACATGAAAGAAGTGAAAAATCTATATGGGGAAAATTATAATAAACTGAAAGAATAAATTGAAGAGGATCTTCAAAATGGAAAGACACTCCTTGCTCATGGATAGGAAGAATAAATATTGTGAAAATGGCCATTCTCTCAAAACTGTTATACAGATTCCATGCAATCTCAATAAAATTACCATTAACATACCTCATAGATCTAGAGAAAGCACACCTAAATTCCATCTGGAACCAGAAGAGACCTAAAATAACAAAGACAGTTCTAAAAAGCAAAGCCAAGGCAGAAGGCATCACAATCCCTGACTTGAAGTTACACTACAAAGCAACTTTAGTAAAATCAACCATGGTATTGGAATCAAAAACAGAGCCAAATACCAATGGAATAGATTAAAAGATACAACCAGAACTACAAACACACTCAACCACCTTATCTTTGATAAAGGGGCCAAACATGTTCACTGGCAGAATGACAGTTTCCTTAATAAATGGTGTTGGAAAATCTGGTGCTCCATATGCCAAAAACTAAAACTAGACCATGCCTATCACCATGCACTAAACTAAAATCTAAATGGATCAAAGATCTGAATATTAAAAGAAAAACACTAAATCTATTGGAAGACAAATTGGATAAAATCCTTGAATACATAGGGGTAGGTAGAGAATTCATGAACAAGAATCAAGCTGCATGGAATCCTTCCCAGAATCAGTAACTGGGATCACCTCTTATTAAAAGGTTTCTGCATGTCAAAAGAAATCTCCAGTATAGTAAAAAGAAAACCCACAAACTGGGAAAAGACTTAGTGAACTCTCGCTCAGACAAAGGACTTCTGTCTAAAACATATGAAGAATTAAAGAAAATCAGACTCCCAAAATTCAAAGATTCAATCCAAAAATGGGCATCTGAGATGAATACTTGTGGCACTCATCTAAACATCCAGCTCCAGAATAACTTAAAATGGAGACTGACTAAGAGTTCATACTGCACATATTCCTGGGATCTTCACTGCTCACCTTAATTCTCTTTTGCTTGCTAGACAATATCATTCTTTTTATATTAATGTCTTTTTGATCAAATTTCTGGCATCTGGTGAGAATTTTCAAATATATTGATAAAGAGCACAATTATGACTCAATATTTCATATGAAGAAAAATTTTAAAACAGAGCTAAATATGAGTGATACTTTTGAAAGACTACACAAAAATATTAATAATACAAATTTTCTGAATTAAAAACTTCAACATCTTGGCAGTTCTTTTTTTAGTAGGGAATAAATCCATTTGACTTTTAAAAAGAAAATCTTGTACAAATCTTCTAAATCAGTTTTTCATGCTGAATAATAAATCTTTTTATTTAAAGACAAAAAAACAGAAAAAATATGTAGAAATAATAGTTACAGAAAAATAAACAGTAAAAAACCACTAGTTGATAAGTTACATATTATCATCTTAGAAATACTTGTTCAAGTTACAAAATTAAAGCATACAAAGTGACATTCAAATAGTGACACTGCCAACAGTTCTGGTTAACGGTCCAAGAAAAAAATTTAGTAATATGGTTATCAGTCCTAGACACTGGTTTTTTATCTTAGAGGGTAAGATTACACATACCAAAACAGAACAAAACAGTTCATAAAGAAACAATTTAAAGAAATACGGATTTCAAAGTAAGTCCACTGGAGATCTTTACTGTCTATCATATTGTCTTTAGTTTTCTGCCAAATAGTTGTCCCCATCTTCACACACATTGAATACATACTGCATATTATAGAACTAATCAAATCATTACAGGAAGATAAAGGCATTTTAAGTCTTCAAGACTTTACATCAGGGAAGTTAATAATGACTACCATAATGTCTCTCATTCTCTTCATAGTAGCTGTCCTTATCTTTACATATGCTGAAATTGACTTTAAGAGATTAGACTAATATCGCTCTGAACAGTGAATAATAGTATTGCCAGATTTTATATCATAATGTTTCAGAATTAGCATTGGGTTTCTTAGTGTCTCTTCTTCAGGGTATTACTTCATGTATGATACAATCTGTTCCCATAAATAGTTTAACAAATGCTTCCCATGTGTGAATTCATACATGTATATCTATCCTCTCTGTATTACAGGGAAAAAAAGATCATAACAAGACTACAAAACAAATTCCTACAAAAATATGTAATGAAAAAGACACATAAGACCACAATATTAGGTGATCTACCATAGTACTATTCTTTCTCTTTTTATTTTCAATAGACTTGTCCATATCATCAGGCTTAATATGTTAAGCATAGTATTACATCACTATTTTTATAAAAACACAAATTTTAATACATTTTAGGACTTGAATGTGGTTAATAATCAAAACTGGTATGGACAACTTTGACATCTTGTCATCTTCAGGTAGTTGCCTCTACTCTTAGACTTAATACTATCAAGCATACCAAATTTGAATAAAATCAGCCAAGGTAAAATGGCGGTCTAACAAACCAGCTTCAAATAAGATCAGCCATAGTAAGAATGTAAGTAATACATGGTTTCAGTTTAAGTCAATAGGAAATTAAGGATAGTTACCATAGTATAACCTGCTATTTTTGGGTTAGATGTCTGTGCCCTCAAATCTGATATGAGTGGATGGACTGGGACAAAATAAAATCAAACTAAACAGAGTGATAAGACTACTGTGACTTTTAAATCCTGATATACTATTAACAATGACCTCTGTCCTTTTTTTAAAGCTATTTTTCACCTTTCCCTTTCTCAGGATGCTGAGAAAGGGAAAGGTGAAAAAACTAGCTCCTTTAGTTTTTAGATTAGGGGGCCAGCCTGTTATCTATCTGAGTGTTACTAAACCTTTTTACCACTGAGCTTGATCTTGAGCTGTCCTCCTTTACTCACTAAAGTCACAGAGTTTTCCTTCCTTCCAGCTGTGTGGTTCTACAGTGCCCAAACGTGTCGTAGCTTTCCAATCTATCTGTGGCTTCTGTATGCCCCTATTTCTCTCTGGTTTCCTATCTCATATAGCATTGTTTTCTCATCTTTGACTTTCAGTTTATTAACCCTCTTACAGGTTGAGTGCATTTCCTATTCAGAGCATCTAGATGGAACCTGCCTCCTTACCTACTCTGCCTGTTCCTTTTTATTTTATTGTATAAGGCTATCTATACTAAAGATTATAGCTTATCATATCTGCCTCGTGTCTACTATTCTATTTTTCTGCTATAATCTGTGCACTTTACTCCTGCATTCCACTGTCTGGACCATTCATTGAGGCCTTTCTGTCAACTGTTGCTGGAATCCTGGTATTTTTTCTCTTTCTCTCTGGAATGTCCTTCAGTATTTTTTGTGGGGTTGGGTTGGTGACCATGAACTCCCACAGTTTCTCCTTCTCTTGGAAACATCTTATTTCTCCATTAATTTTGAGAGACCGTCTTCTGGGTACATCAGGTTTGGTTGCAGATTAGTTTCTTTCAGGGCTTGGACTATTTCCCCCCAGGCTCTTCCCGATTTGAGAGTTTGTGTTGATAAGTCTGTTGTTATTTTGATAATTTTTTCCATTATAAGTAATCTGCTTCTTTTCCCTGACTGCTTTTAATAGTCTATTCTTTTGGTGGATTTCTGGAATTGTGATTATTGTATGTCTGGGTGTAGATCTGTTTTGGTTATGGGTGGCTGGAGTTCTTTATGCCTCATTTATCTGGATATCATTTCTTTTTCCTATGCTTGGGAAGTTTTCCATAATTATATCTGCGAATATTCTTTGTAGTTCATTTGTGGTTCCTGCTGGCTCTTTGCTCATGTTTTTTTATTCTTATGTTATAAATCCTTTTGTTGTCTTCTAGCCTTTGAATTGTTTCTTCCTGGTTCCTCGTTATTTTAAGAGATCTTTTCTTTCATGAGCAATCTATCTTCAAGTTTCAAAAGGCTAACTTTACTTTCTGTTAAGGCATTTTGCCAGTTTTCATTGGCATATTTAGTTTCCTGGTAATCACTTTGGATCTGTTTCATGTATTCTAGATTATGTTTAAATACTTCAACAAAGGTTTCTCTTTCATTTCTGATTTCCTCCATTCTTCCATATGTGTTCTCTTGGAAGGGGTTTATCATTTCTTTAATTAATTTTTTATATCTTGCCTCACTTGGATCAGAAGTAGTTTTAAATTCATCTAGGAGGTCATGAAGGTATTTCTTTATGTCCACTAATGCTGTGTCTAGTATTGGATGATTACTGCACTGGTTCTCTTCTGTATTTATCTCTCCTGGGCTTGTTTTCCCAGGTTCAGAAGCTGGAGTTTTTTTTTTTGTTTTTGTTTTTGTTTTCTATCTCTTGTCATGTTTTCTGGTTTCTTTTAGACAGATGTGTCCTGGGGGTATCTGGCCCTCTATGTATTGCTTAGTGTCTTTCCCAAAGCATGCTGACTAGGATTTTGCTGCCCTCCCCAATTTGCTGTTATCTTAGGTACACGTAGGGATGCAGGGATGGTGCAGACTAACCTCGAGCCTCTGAGTCAGTCAATCTGCAAGTTAGGCTGTACCTTGTGGATATCACAGAGTTGTGACAATTTTGTACCTGCTTATTGAGTCCCAACCAGGAGTATAGCTCAGCCCCAGCAAATCCTGCCAGTTTTCTCTGTGCCAGAGGTGGCTGACTGATGTCACCATGGCACCAGGCTCTTCCCAACTCCAAGATGTCCTCCACCAGTCCTCTCTGTATCAGGGCTGCCGACTGATGCCTCCATGGTGCCGGGCTCTGCCCAACTCCAAACTCTCCTCCAGCCAGTGACAACAGCCTCAGGACCCAATCCCTAACACTTACCAGGAATCAATGCAGTTCTTCCTCTTGGGTCCACTCCACACTGCACCACATGTCTTCACTATGATCCCAGCACAGCATGGATCAGTCAGAAAACTGCATGGTGCTAGGGCTTCGGTGCCCTGATGTATGATCCTCTTGCAGTCTCCTCTGGCATAGCCAGGTGGATCCAGCTGCTTCACAGTGCCCTGGGACCCAATTTCCAGCACTCACCAAAAACCAATAAAACTCTTCCCCTGGATCCACTTCTCACTTCACTGCATCCTCCCATTAAGAGCCCAGGATTTTCCGACTCCTGTTATAGGCAGCTGTGGTCTCAGTGCAATTTTGGATCATCTGTGCACACCTAGTACAATTAGGGACCATCTTACAATACTGCTTAATGTAAAATCTTAGTATAGATTATCTGGTCATTTTAATTAAATCATTACATAAATGGAACTTTAAAATTATCAAGTGTGATAAGTTTAGAAGCAATAGTTATTCATCAAATAACTTGAAACAAGTTAGTTTCAGAGTTAAGCAGGCCCATGGTACTCTAGTAAATATCACCTGCATGTTTCAGAGACACATGTCCTTACGTTGACCTTTTCCTTAAACTCCTATTTATTGTATAGTCTATTGAGTAAATGAATACTCTTTGTTTACTAAAGTTTAATTCACTTAGTTAGAATTAGTGGTGCTTCTTGGTTCAAGTCTTTCCCTCTCTGGAACTAAGACCTCTAAACTAGTAGAATATAATATTGTAGGAGCAGACAACAGAAATTTTGCTAGTAGGTCACTAAGCATAATGATTTGTGGCTCCATTTCCACTCCCACTCCTTGGTTCCTGGCTCAGACATCGGCTATGGAAGACACAGTACCATATAGTAAATGCTGATTCATGCACCCAGACTTATGAAGAACCTTACCTTTAGTCCTGGAAGGTATTGTTACCTATTCTATACAAACTGCATATTTGAAAGGCTATTCCATCATTCTATCATTCCACCTGCATCTGGATGGTGAGGAACTTGGTAAACCTAGAGAACTGCTTGAATATGTGCCTATTGCCTCACTTCTTTTGCTGTGAAATGTTACTTGATCAAAAGCAATGCTATGTGAAATAGCATGCTGGTGTACAAGATATTTTATATATTTATGAATGATGGTTTTGTCAGAAGCACTAGATGCATGAAAGGCAAACCCATACATAAAATTATTGCTTATGTCAGTAATGAAAAAAATTGATGTTTTCAAGATGAAAAAAGCTTTAATAGAATTAACTTGGTGATAGGTCACAGGTTGATTGAACCAGTGAATGTTATCATAAAAGGACTCATTGTTGGTCTCTGCTGCTGAAATATTGGGAGTTCAAAAGTGGTTACAGCTAGATAAGCCTTGGTGAGTAGAAGCCTATGTTGCATAACCCATACAAAGACTCTATGCCTGCCACCAAAGCCATTTTGTTCATGGGCTCATCAGAGCAATAAATAAGAAAAATGTTAAAAGCTATCAAGAGAATGAATCATCCTACCCCGCTGATTATTAAAGTCTTTTTTTGCTCTAAGGTCATCTTTTGGTGACTATTTACATGGAACAAAAAAAAAATATCTTTGTGTCTTTAGCTGATATGGAACAGTTTGTCTAAAATATATGGCCAGGTGTACCACCTGAAGTTCTGATCACGGGAATATTTCCCTTCACCACTCTCCTTGACAAAAGCAGCCTATAAATTAGTGCAATTCCTATGAAAATATCAACAAAATTCATCAGAGTACAGAAAACTTTCTAAAAATCATATAGAAGCACAAAACAAACTGTAGTATACAAAGCCACCCTGACAAAAAGCAATACAGTAAGTATCAAAATACCTGATTTCAAATGATCCAGAATATCAGAATAACAATTGAACTATGGCAGTGGTATGGTAATACATATCCAGACAAATAAAGAAGACAAGAAAACACATTAATAAACTCACAAATATGCAACTAGTTTTTGACAAAAGTGTCAAAAATACATTGAAGAAAATATAATATTTTAATATGTAGTGCTAGGAAAACTGCATACACATATGTAGAAATTCAAAAGTAGCTATCTATCTTTCAGTGTGTCCTGAAATGAAATCCAAAATGGTCAAAGACTAATTATGAAACCAGAAACACTGAAAATGCTGATGAAAACCTGAATTGGAAAAGCTTGAAGCCAAGAGTACAAGCAATGACTTCTTGAGTAGAGCCATACTAGCACATGAAATGGTATCAAGAAACACCAAATGGGACTACATAAAATTAAAAAGCCTCTGCACAACAAAGTAAATGATAAACAGAATTAAAAGACAGTCTACATAATGGGAAACTTTTGCATAATTTACATCACAATTTTCAGGTTTAAATGAGAAATGTCTTTATTAGTGAGTTACATTTATTAACGTGTATTTACTATGTTGATAAAATATTTACATTTTAAAATGTATCATTTTAGCCATTTTACGTGTTAACATTCAGTCTCATTATTGCATTCTTATTGTATAATTGCCATCATTTTTAAAATATTTTTCATTACTTGAAACAGAAACTTTGTATCTACAAGTCAACAACTCTTCCATTTATAACTCATCATATATTATTCAAATAACATATTGCATCTGTTTAAGTAAAAGTTGGTTTTATATATATATATATATATATATATAATATCAACTATCTTATATATATACATATACTTATATATACATATATATACTATCTTGTATATATATAAATATACTTATATATACATATACAGATATATATATATATATATATATATATACTATACTTAAAGTCTGTGCTGTATTGCTCTCAATCTGTAAATATCTTATAAATTTGAAAAATTTATATTTAGACTAATTAGAGACAAACAATCTATTTTTACACTGTTTAGAATGTTCTTCAAATTCTGTTATAACTATATGTTCTTATTTATCTGAAAAAAATTCTAATTTGGATAAAAATTCTCTTGATTTCAGAATGATCTGAAAATTTTCTCATAAACAAACTAACAATTGAACAAGAAATTCAAAGGTAATTGAGTAAAAAGAAGTTCCTATTATGTAACATCTTATAAGAAATATTTTGTATATAATTATTGCATTTATAGCTATCTCAGACACTCTTAAATTAATTAAACATTTAAGGTTTAAAATAATATGTAGATAGAAAATAATCTCATTTCAAGGAATATTTCTGGCCCAAATACAAGATTATTTTGATTTAATCATCAGAAACATACAAATCATAAGGTATTAGAGGAAGAAGACAAACATATGTACATAAAAAGGATTGAAAATTTTCTCAAAATACTGATTGTACAGAATTGCTTATTTATTCAGATGGTAGTGTTTTCTTAAAGTATTATTTATGTCTATATTTTTAATGGCCAAGACATATTGTTATTTATTTAAGCACCATTGTGTTCTGGATGATTGGAATCAATCATAGATATTTACATGGAACTTCTGTTCTTATTTTTGGAAGTAATCACATACAATATACAAAATGAATAACCCAAAATCTTATCATGATTACAATATCGAAAAAAGTAGTCTAACAAAAGTTATAACTATGCGGGAGGGTGAATTATTCAAGTGTGTCTCACTGAAGTGTTGTTAGAGAAAAACATACAATTAGTGAGGAATTTGTGAGTATGTCATACAAATGATGATCAGTGAATAAAGTACACATATTTAAGACTGAACCACAGAAAAGTACATGAGGAGCTTATAAAAGAGCAAGAGAATAATAAAACATAAGCAAAAATGATCAAGAGAAAAGTCAGAGTGGTAATCTGTAACCTCTGTATACTTTAGGTTGGATTTCAACATAGGAACTTTAGCCAGTCAAAATTTCAGGTCATGTCTGATAATCTGAACAAGTATTATGAATATGACAATAGATAATATATTTATTATTGGTATTCTATTAGCCTTTTAAAAATTTTCTTACTTATTTATTTATTTTATTTGGTGCCTGGAATTGAACTCATTTGTGATAACAGGCAGGCCATGTGTCACTGAATTATAGGCCTGATCCTAGCCTGTATTGAAAGCCTGTTTTATTATTTTTTTTCTTTAAAGTAAAATGTAAACAAAAATAGCGGTATATTTTGTGCATCACTGATATTTTTAGAGTAGCTTCTCTTTTATATTCTTTCTGATAGTCATAGTTGGATAATAAGCAATTGTTTCTTCTTCAGTGGATTGGTCTTATTCTTTACCTTTAAAAAGAAACTGCATGCATTTGTATTATAGAAAACTATTTCTTAATACCTAAATGCACAACTTAGTGACATTTACAGTTTTTAACAAAGAGAAACTACTTCCCATCTAAAACTGATAGTTGAATAACAAGAATCCTCGGTGAGTACTTGGTCTCGAAAATAATTTTTAAGAGGTCAGAAAAATTTGCTACCTGTATAATGATTACACAGCAAATGTCCCAAGGCAAATTTCATGGTCTACCCCACCATTATTTCCAAGAACAGTTAAAGTAGGAAAATAAAAACATTTTATCTTCAAATGTAAATCCATTTATTTTTGTGTTGGACTTGTCGTAGAATTCACTATGATCCTAAATGAATTTTCTAGTACAACACAGTTAAGCATGTAAAGTTAGGCATGTACATTTAAAAATTTATTGGATTTTCAAATTTCATCCTGTCAGTGTTAAGTGATATCTTTTTATCACGTGTGAAATTCCATATAATTAGTCTATGTCAGGACTTTACCATTATACTATTTTAATTATTGTGTTACAATTAATATTTAGGCAGGAAACAGAAGTCCCTCTCAACTCTGGGTAACTAAGATGGGAAATATGCATTTCTCTTTATAGTATAGTTATGAGTTTCTTGGGTGCAGGATACCTGTCAGTATGCTTGAGGTCTACCGCAAAACACATTTTAAAGTGAATATATTTCTACTGCATCTTCAAGAGTGATGAGTTTTATTTGACTTCACAACATTTTCTGGAAGAAAATATAAACCCTTTTACTGCCAACAGATTCAATATTTTATTTTTCTATGGTAAGTATTAAATCTCCTTTGTTATTAAAAAGTAAAAAATAAAACTGATACTTGTATATCAAATTCTAGTTACTTTAATTCTCTTAATAGTAAATATATGATTATATAATGTCTCAATGTCATGATTGATGTGATTTTTACATTTTAGTATCAACATAATTTTGCACAAATTCTTGTTACTGTTGTTACTACGTATAATATATTAAAGTTGAATTGGATAAACTACACATCAGTGAAAAATATCACGCTAGAAATGTAAACAATATTGTGATTTCCAACATACTATAAATAGGTTAAAATTTATATCTAGTAGCATGTACACGATTCTATTAGTTTGAATGTAAATATATATATATATATATATATACACACACAAATATATTTCATAGAGAGATGAAAAGAGATTAAGAGATTTAAGTAAAATAAATTTTATAAAGTTCATTGAGTATTTGACATTTCAAACACAAATATAAAAATTGGGATTTAAAATAACAAGAAGAAAGCAAGTATATGACAGATAATCTCCTATGGTAGCTATTATTTTCATACAGTGTTGCAAACTAGAATGTGATGTATCACACTGTGTTATTTATGTTATAAAAATTATGACTGTACTTATATCAACAAATTTTCATGCTGTTAATCCAAAAACCTGCATACAGTTACATACAAACACAAAAGTAGTATTTTAGAATGATTTTTATAAAAATTAGTCAATAGTGATTTTTCATTAAGAAAAACGTCTCTAAATATTATCGAAAATATTAATATTTATATGGAAATTGCAAGTGTTTTTATTTTGATATAATTAGTTTTCCCTTTTATGTCATGCATCAAGAAATAAAATTATGTGAAGAAAAATAATCCAGGTACTTTTAATAATTCATGTACTTTTTTACTGGGGCAACACAATGTTATTTAATTTTTACCTATAATTTGTTTTTCAAAAATTAAATGAATTATTTCAATGACAAATAATTGTTTTAAATGTATTTTTTAAAGTTTTTGCAGTTTATTTGGATCATAAAAACTAATATATCAAATTAATATGTAATCTTATGCATTTAAAAATTTCTTTAAATTAGAAGAAATTAATATAGAGGAAAAGATTATGAAGATAGCATTAATGAAATGACAGCATAAATATAACCAGTTTCTTTAGGTACTTAACAAATTATAAGATTGTGAAAGTTGACAATACTCATTTGATGAAAACATATTTATACAACTTTCTAAATCATCTAGCTACTGGATTTCATTTCAGTGAAGTTCATTGATATATTTATATAGAATTATAAAATAAAAAGTGTAATGCAATTCTCAAATGTCTTAAAGGTACTTAGATACTATATTAATGCCTTATATGGAAATTTGGAATATATTATTATGTGAAATTCTTATTTTTGATATTCATTTTACCTGTAAATTTCAGGATATTGTTGTATTTAGAAATGCACTATAATTTATAGTCCATCCTAAGACAAGAATATTTCAGTTGCTTTTTTAAAGATTGATTTGGGGCTATTATAAATAAAGCTTGTAGGAATATTTTGACACATGTTTTGTGGTTTTAATTTATATTACTTTGATAGATATTAATTCTCAAAATTTGGCAAATATTTATATTAAATATTAATATTCATCTTTAAAATATATAGACCTAATCTATAATAATTTAACTACAAATTTTCAACTATGCAAATGTGAAAATGTAGTTCAGTGGTAGAATGCTTGCGTGAAGCATATACAAGGCCCTGAATTCAATCTCCAGTACCACAAAAAATGAGAAGAAGAGGAAGAAGAAGAAAAAGGAGAAGGAAAAGAAGGAGAGAAGAAAAAGAAGAAGAGTGATACAGTCAATATAAACTGCAATTTGAATGTTGAATTTGGGATGATACCTTTCAGTTGTTGAGCAGCAGCAATCAACTGTAGCTTTCAGTAAACCACATGATCACAACAGTAAACAACAGATGAAGTTCTCTCTACTGTGTTCCTATGTTATGAGTTTTGGCAAGTGTGGTATATGAAATGAGAGGCTTTAACTTGTGATAGCTTTGTCAGGAATAATCCCTTTGAAAGTGAGGCAGAATCTCTAATCTGTTTGTATTCCTTTCCATTGGATTTTATGTCCACTTTCTATTGATTTGTCTTATGTGGTTTGTACATTTTAGAAAAAGCATATTAGCAATATTATAAAATTCATATCAATAGATATGTATAAAATTCATATCAATAGATTTTCTAGTATAAAAAAGCAATTCTTTGGCCAGTTCCATGGATATGCTTTATAATAATCTAAATTTAGGGGTGGTGTATCTGTATACAAAATAATAAAATATTTTATATCCAACTGTGAATACTGTAGTATTGCTAATTTATAAACATACAAATATTCATATATGGCAATAACCCTTGTAAAATGTAATTAAATACAACCTGTACAAACATATTAATATAAATTTATTAATATTCTATTATACTTAGAACATAAATGCATAAGTATGTATCATTGTGTTTTCATCATTTTATTTAATTGTAAATTTATATATTTAAGTAAGACAGAAAATCAATAGTCATAAATACCTTTTACCTTAAATATAAATACATAGATCAGGATATGTAGAAAGTGACATAGGATAATAAATATTAATGGAAAATTTTTCCTAAAATGAAGTTTGTTATTTATGTAATCATTTTCACTGTGATTTAGATTTTTACTAATTAATGATGTATTAATATCCATAGAATACTATACATAACAGTGTAAAATATTATTTTAATATTAGTATATTACAAAATATAAATTTAAATGTACTTAGCAGCAAGTATAGCATTATAGTAAATAAAAACATAAGAGAAGATCCAAATTTTAAAAATGATATATAAGAATTAATTTGAACAAATAAATCAATGCAAAAGAAGGAAAGGAACAAAGTTTAGAAACATTTTATAACTTAAAAGAAAGATTATTTCAAAAGCATGACTAGAATTTATCTTTTATCTAAAGACAAGTTTGGAGTAAACTGAAAATAAGCTTTGCTAAAGTTTTCAAAAGACATTATACCAAAACAAAGTACAATGCATCAAATACAGAATGTAATAAATTACGGTATTCCAAAAATAAGGAAAGTGTTTTACAATCTGTGTGACCATTAATGTAAATCATCTCTAAAAGATATAATCATTAAATAAGATTATAAATAATCAAAATGTACATCTAAATTATTTAGGTACTGGATAATAGTGGTAAACATCTTGTTTTTGTCTTCAAGGGACTGGAAAACAATGTCAGAGAAACAATTCTCATCCAAAGAAGTGACTATATTTTTTTTTTCTTATTGTTAAGAGTCATGTTTGTTACCATGATGATGAGTGCTGGCAGGGTTCATTCAAGTGTGTGTGCATCAACTACCAACCCTGTGCTAGGGTGTATATCATCTGCTAATGTCTTCAACAAAATGTCTTTTTTCTGATCCTTTTGCCAGAGCAATGTTATATGTGGTCACATTTGTTTTTATCAATTTGCAGTTTTAAGTTACAAATTTCTCCGGTACCCCCACTTCAAAACATACAAAAATATAAAGAATAACCAGGAAACACTACCATGATGATCCGCAAGTCCTGAGTTCATTTTTCTTCTTTGAACATTCAGGGTTATTTTATGCTTGTATTTGTTGGATTATTTGCAGAATATTTAGTTTAAGGGAGTGGAATGTTTGGAAACGGGAGTGTGAAAATATGAAAAAGTAAGTAAAACTGTCCCAAAATCAAGAATGTAATTTTGACTTGTTGCAATACTAAAATGACATAAAATTACATAGACATATCTTTTTCTAAAATGATATTCATCTAAACATCTGTTAGAGATAAGCATTACTGTAAACTGCCTGGTTATTATTTCCTTTATGCTTGAACATCAGATAGGTTAAAAAATAGAAATACATAAGACCATACTGTTATAACGTGGGCCCCGGTATAAAGTCCACGGAAACAAGAGTCCAAAACTTAAGTGGCAAAGGCTTTATTGAGCCAGTCCTGGCGGCACAGTCTCTCCTAGATCAAACCAAAGACTGCGCGCCCAAGACTGGGGAAAGGGGTTTTTAAAAGTAAGGGAAAGTGGGGAGGAAACCTGTAAGGCCATTAAACCTGTTGACCCGCATCTGGAAACTGTATTGTTGTCCACTTAGCTCTGACAGTCCCGGGAGTTCCTGGTGTTGCTCAAATTACTCCCATCCTGCAGACTGACATTATCTCAGAGTGGCACATCTGCAGCAATATTTGGGGAAGAAAGTGGAGAGTTAATTATCTTAGGACAGCTTGTCTTCGCCAGTGAGTGCGAAGGGGTCACGAGTTATGAGATGCTGGAACTTAAGTTTTACAAAGATCTGATATCTAACCCATTGGTACATATAGAACAAAAGGAAAGCACCGATCGGGGTTTGGGCCACAGTATTTTCCGGTAATTTCTTTGAAGCTAAACAGTTCTTAAAATTGGGGCAGGCTCATTTTATGACAGATCATCACCAGGTCGGGGAGAGGTCACCAGAAACCCAAATTCTTTATGGCCCAGATAGGTGGGTGGGGGGAGGCAATAAGGCGCGCTACAGAACAGGAAAACGGCGAGTATCTATCTTGTGGGAAGAGTAACTAAGGTTAGGTAAAAAGGTTAAACTCATGGGCAAATCTCCCTGCATATAAACACACTACTTCAAACAATGTGTAAATTAGTGGGCCTTCTTGTCTTCTTTAGTTCTTTAGCGAAGACTAGAGGCGCCTACCCGTGATTAACAGCCCTTGTTAGCTTGTTTTAGCACCACTCTTCTTGTTTGTAGAGGGCCGCTCCGTGATTAACATTTCAATTAAGTGAAATTCTTGCAATTCTTTACAGGGGAGAGTATTGCTCAACATATCAATTGGGTCACTTAACATATCAGTTAAGAAAAGAAAACATTTAGTAAGCCGCGGTACAGGTTTGCTATAATACACAAAATGATGAAGCTACTTTCTTAGAGTACAACATTCCCCTCTGATGTTGTGACTTCTGGGCCAAATCCTTGGCCGTACTTAAGGTCTGCTGGGGACAAGCTCATACGCTTGTTGTCTGACCATCATTAATTTTATACTTTGTACCTGACGCTTGACATATGTAGTCAGCCTATTTACTATGCAGGGGCCCAAAGTGGCTAGCACTAGAATCACAATGATAGGACCGGCTACGGTCGCTATTATGTTGGTTATCTACGGTGGGAAGGAGAACATTTGCTCCGCCCACCCTAGAGCTCTTTGTCTTAGTCTCTCTCTTTTTTGTATGCCTCTTTGGAGTTCCGCTAAGTTTTGTCTAACTACCCCAGACTTATTGGCGTACAAGCAGCATTGCTCTCCCAGGGCCAAGCACAGTCCTCCTTTTTCAGCAAGCAAGAGGTCTAGTCCTCTGCGATTTTGGAGAGCTACTTTAGCTAATGAGTCCATTGAACTCTCTAAGGCCTCAATAGCATTTTGGACTCTTTTTATTTTTTTATCTACCTGTTGAGATAGCATATTGTATTGGTGTATGCTAACTCCCATGGACGCAGCACTCATCCCGAGGGCTGAGAATACACTGATCCCAGCCATAATAGGGAGGGCTGGACTTCTCTTATTGATCTGGTGACTGGCTGAGATGAGAGCCCGGTTCCCTTCTTTCTCGGAGTGCCAGTAGATTCTAGGCAGAACCTGGGTTAGTACACACACCTCATCCTGGTCAACAACGAACTTTTTTGAAATCATACAAGGGAACCATCTTGAAGTACAAGCCCACCAATGGCTGGCCGGGGCTATTAGGGGAGTAGCGTCACCAGCTCCTGTGATGCGATAAGAGTGAGAAAGGTCGCAATACTCAGGGGCTGTGTGGCTAAAATGATATATGCAGGTACCAGTTATCCCCTCTAAACTGGTGCCTTTCCATAGCGATTGGGGAAGGAGCATTTTGCATCTAGAGGGATCGGAGGCTAGTTTATCAGTGACCGTGATGTAGCCCTCATAGAAGGGGGGCTCTGGGGACATGCACAGCCAGCATGGGATTTTTAAATCGCTATCAAGGGAACTGTTAAGTAGCTCAGCTGCTACTTCCAAAGGTTGGAATATTTCCGCTATCATTGAAGGTGGGGCGGAGGCTTTGGGCTCAGTCTGTGCCCGTCTAGACCTTCTCAAACCAGTTTTTGTAGCCCTTGTTGAAGGTTGCATCGAGGTTGGATCGAGGCTAGGCACTCTAATCTCTATCCAGTATGGGATGCCCCCTTCCCCCCTCCATTTACACAGCTTTATCTGGGGCTGGTCTGTGTGGTAAATGCTCCCATTGTATGTGGCCTCAGTCACTTTAGTCGTCGGAGTGTGCCTCCGGGGTCGACTGAGTGGGAAATTAATGGGTGCCTTTTGAGTGGGGGCTGTCACTGGGCGGCGTCTTCTCCTGTAAATGACTACAGGAGGCTTTCTAGGTGGCTTGTATAAGATATTGATACTAATTCCAGGATCATGTCCAGATTTATAAATTTTAACAGCGTAAGTAAGTCCCTGCCCCAGCCACCTAAAATCCGTTGGATTTAGAAAGGTCAGCTGGACTGGGTTACAAGTATAAACACCATAACAGTTTTTGTTTTCTATGTACTTGACAGCGAGATACTTTTCAGAGTTATAGTATCCATCTAGGCCTCCTGTGACACATGACCACGAATAACAATATTGATGTTTTGGATCGGAGGCACAGTACACATTATAATTGGGGTCAGGCTGGTTTTTAGGACATATATACAGGGATGCCTGCTTGAGTTGGAACATAACTTGCAGAGCTTTAGGCCCACGGCCCGAGCAGAGGTTACGGTGGACCGACCCACCTACCCTGCCAGTTGGGCTGTCATCATTAATTATTATCCCATTGAAAAGTATACATAGGTCAATGGTGACTTGATTTATCGTGCCTTTAGCTCTCCCTAGTTCCCTTTTAGTTTTCTCGTCTGAAACAATCCAGTCCCCATTCCCGGGGTTTATAATTATAATCGAGCACCAAGCTAAATACCATAGTACAGACATAATTTTATGGCTGAGAGTCCTTTACAAACTTTAACTTTAATGGGTTACCAGTCCGTTGTACTGTCCATCGGGGACCCTTTTTGTCGTCTGTAGCTTCTAGTGGTTTGACTTGTGTGTGGTGGATCCACGCAGTCTTTTTTGCTACCTTGACGGAGGTGGGAGTGCTGAGCACCACGGTGAACGGTCCCTCCCAGCGCGGCTCAAGCGAATCCCGGTGGTGTCGTCGCACCAGGACCGACGTTCCTGGCTCAATTGACGCTTGGGGCAGCGTTCCCAAGGGGGGGTTCGGATGTTTTTGTCTGAACAGCCGGTGAATTGAGGTCAGTACAGGCTGGAGACTCTGTAAGGACTTAATGAGATCTTGGTTAGTTACTTTGGCTAATTTGTCTTCTGACAACTTAGGAACTATAGGTGGGGGTCTCCCGAACATAGCCTCAAAGGGGGAGATCCCAGATATATATGGGGTGCATCTGACCCTCAGCAATGCAAAGGGAAGAAGGCTCACCCAATTGTTACCAGTTTCTAAAGACAGCTTAGTCAAAGCGTCCTTAATGGTCCGGTTCATGCGCTCTACTTGTCCCGAGCTTTGTGGCCGATAGGCACAATGGAGTTTTTAACTGATTTTTAATACTTGGGCTAACTTTTGAGTAACTTGGGCTATGAAAGCCGGGCCATTGTCGGACCCCATTGATAATGGGAGGCCAAATCGGGGTATAATCTCATGTAGTAGCTTTTTAACTATAACCAGGGCTGACTCAGACTTAGTGGGGAAGGCCTCTACCCAGCCAGTGAATGTGTCTACCATCACCAGGAGATAGCGGTGTCCCTGCAAGCCAGGTTTTACCATATCCGTGAAGTCCACTTCCCAGTGTTCTCCTGGGGAGGTTCCTCGATACCGGGTGGTTTCCAGTGGAGGTTTCCTGGTTGGGTTGACCAACAAACACTGTGGACATCTAGAGCTCAGAGAGGCAGTTAGTTTGGAGAGCTTTGGAATGAAAAATCGATCTCTGAACAATTCTGCTAGTTTAGTTCCTCCTAAATGAGTAGCCTGATGAGCTTGCTGCAAAAGCTCTCGTCCTAGTGCTTCGGGTAACAGCACTCGCTTGTCGGGCAGCTGATACCAGCCCCCTGGAGTGTGGGGTTTGGCTCCAAGTTGAGATGCTAGCTGTAAATCTGTCTTCGAATAAACAGGCTCTGACAAGGCTTGAGGGACTAGCATCAGGGCAGTCATTTCCTCTGCAGGCCCCTCTGATGTGGTTGCTATTTTTTGGGCAGCCTGATCGGCCAAATTGTTTCCTATGATGATGGGGTCATCTCCCACTTGGTGTGCCTTGCAATGAATAATAGCGACTTGCTGAGGTAGCCAGACAGCTGCTAGCAAGTCTAGGATCTGTGGGGCATTTTTAATCTTAGTCCCGGCCGAGGTCAAGAGACCGCGTTCATGGTAAATAGCTCCATGTACATGTACAGTAGCAAAAGCATATCTGCTGTCTGTGTAGATGTTTACCCTCTTTCCTGAGGCTAGCTTTAATGCCTCTGTCAGAGCAATGAGCTCTGCCTTTTGGGCAGAAGTGCCAGGCTCTAACTGCTTAGCCCAGAGTACCTCTTTCTCGGTGGTCACTGCTGCGCCGGCCACTCGCCTCCCGTCCTGAATGAAACTGCTTCCGTCGGTGAAATAATTGTAAGCGTCCTTAAAAGGCTGGTCGGTTAGATCAGCTCGCAAGTTTTGCTGTAACTCGAGAATGTCAGCACACTCATGGAGAGGCATCTGTTGGTTTTCTGGGTTATCGTCGGGCATGAGAGTGGCTGGGTTTAGAGCTGAGGAGGTCTTGAAAACTACTGATTCTGGGTCTAGAAGCAAGGCCTGATAGTGTAGAATTCTGGCATTTGAAAGCCATTTTTCTGGGGGGGTTTTAATAAGAGTCTCTAGGCTGTGGGAGGTTACCACAGAAATCTTTTGTCCAAAAGTGAGCTTCTTAGCCTCTTTGAGTAGCATTGCCACAGCGGCCAAAATTCTCAGGCACGGAGGCCATCCTCCTGCCACTGGGTCGAGTCTTTTAGAAAGATAGGCTATAGGTCTCTTCCAAGGGCCAATATCTTGAGTCAGAACCCCTTTTGCTATGCCTCTGAGTTCATCTACGAACAAGGTGAAGGGTTTAGTAACATCAGGGAGCCCCAGGGCTGGAGCCTCAGTCAGAGCTCGCTTGAGCTGTTGGAAAGCCTGCTCGCACTCATCTGTCCAGTCGAGCGACTTTTGAGTCTCTCCCTTTAAAGAGTCATACAATGGGCGAGCGATTTTAGTAAAGTTTAGAATCCATAGTCTGCAGTATCCGACAGCTCCCAGAAACTCCCGCACCTGTTTCTTAGTTTCTGGGGATGGGATTTGTAATATGGCCTGGATTCTTTCTTTTGATAAAGTCCTCTTTCCTTCTTGTAATTTATAGCCCAGGTAAGTCACGGCCTGGTGACACAGTTGAGCCTTTTTAGCCGAGACTTTATAGCCTAATCGTCCCAAAGTCTTTAACAACTCCTCAGTTGCCTCTTGACATGTTTCTAGGGACGTTGAGGCTATCAACAAATCATCTACATATTGAAGGAGCACTATCTCGGGGTGTTCCTCTCTAAATCCTAAGAGATCTCTTGCTAACGCCTCGTCAAAAAGGGTGGGAGAGTTCTTGTAGCCCTGAGGTAAACGTGTCCAGGTCAGCTGTTCCTTTACCCCTGTATCTGGGTCAGTCCACTCGAAGGCAAATAGGGGTTGACTCACCGGAGCAAGAGGCAGGGTGAAGAAGGCATCCTTCAAGTCCAGGACAGAGTACCAGGTGTTCTCCGGATTAAGGAGGCTGAGCAGGGTGTAAGGATTTGGCACTGTTGGGTGTAGAGTCAGCACTCGTCTATTAACCTCTCGGAGATCCTGTACAGGGCGATAGTCATTCGTCCCCGGTTTCTGAACTGGGAGCAAGGGCGAGTTCCAGGGAGAGACACAAGGAATGAGAATATCATTGTCTCTTAGTCTCTGTATGTGGACTTTAATTCCTTTCCGGGCTTGCAGGCTTATTGGGTATTGCCTTAAGCAGATGGGGCGTGCCTGAGGCAAGAGTTCTACCACATGGGGGACTTGGTTGACTGCTAGCCCTGGAGGGTTGTTTTCTGCCCAGACTTCTGGAATCTCCTGTTTCCATTTGTTCAGCAGTTCTAATTCTAAGTCAGTCCGTGACAACTCGGGTGCACCAGACAAACTTCCCAGCAGGCGGTAACTTTCTCCTTCTGGGACAAGAGCCAACACTCTAATACCCTCTGATTTTGAGGGGGTATCAGTCCCTAGCTTCAGTCTAGGTTCATTCGTAACAAAGTCAATTTGCACCTGTAATTTATGTAGAAGGTCCCGCCCTAAAAGGGGATCCGGGCACTCAGGGACCCAGAGAAAATCATGTTGGACCAGTCTATGTCCAGGTCGAGCCAGACTAGCTGTCACCTTTGGGTACGATTTTCGGCCCCCTGTAGCTCCTATCACATTGACAGATTGCTTGGTCAGTTTTCCTAATGGTTGAGTCAGCACAGAATAGGTAGCTCCTGTATCGACTAGGAAGTCTACCGGTTGCCCCCCCACTTGGAGAGTTATCCGGGGCTCGGGGGGTGGCGGCGAGCCCTGACCTCCTCATTTCTGAGACAACAGGGCCTTAGTCTCTCGTTCTGTCTTAGGCTTTAACTTTGGACAATCCTTACGCCAATGTCCCATCTCCTTACAGTATGCACATTGCTCTTTGTCTAGAGGAGGTCGCTTACCTCGAGCTTCCTTTTTCCTAGGGTTAGCTGACCTCTTGGCTTCTTTTTCGCAAAGTAATTCCAGTACTTTAGTCATCCTTTTGGTTGTTGTTTCTTGCAAGGTTTCCCTATTGTTGAAAACCTTTTGTGCGACCTCGACCAACTGGCTGAGAGGCATTCCCTCGAATCCCTCAAGCTTTTGTAACTTTCTCCTAATATCAGGGGCCGACTGGGACACGAAAGCAATATTAATTGCTCGTGCGTTCTCGGGTGCCATCGGATTGATTGGAGTATATAATCTATAGGTCTCTAAAAGGCGCTCTAAGAACACCGCTGGAGACTTATCGGCTAACTGCTGCACTGCACTCACTCGGGAAAGGTTGGTGGGCTTCTTAGCAGCCGCACGAAGTGCATCTAAGAGCCTCAGGCGATACTCATCGAGAGCCTTCTTACCTGCATCCGTGTTAGGGTCCCACTCGGGTCGGGAGGAGGGGAACAAGTGCTCAATTCGTTGCCGATCAGTGGATGGAGATCCATCCGGTTCTCGGACTCCCTTTTGCCCCAAAGCGCAGATTCGCATCCTTTCCTCAGCCGTGAAAAGGATGCGTAAGATCTGCTGGCAGTCATCCCAAGTGGGAAGGTGGGTGGAGAAAACAGACTCTATAAGGCTAATCAGAGATTTTGGGTCCTTCGAGAAAGGGGGGTTCTGACTTTTCCAGTTATAGAGGTCAGAGAAAGAAAAGGGGGTGTACACAAACATGGAGCCCCCACTCGGGGCTGGGACCTCCCGCAGAGGACACAGTGGCGCTGCCTCGTGGCCCTGTTCCAGAGGTCCCTCTGGTCGAGCGTGGCGGCGGGTTCGAATGGGCCGAGGCGGGGAGGGCGAGGTGGAGTCAGGTTGTGGCTCAGGGGCAGGATACGGGGGAGGGGGTAAGGGAAGGATGTCTAGCGGGTCGGAGAAGTCTTCGCTTGGAGGTAAGACTGGAGGTGCGTTGGGCTTGGAGGTCTCCTCTTCAGCCTTGGATTTCGGTTTGAGGGCTGCTAGGACTCCATTCGGAAGTGGCTCAATCCAAGGGGGAGCATCATAGATTGTATCTATCCAAGCCTGGATATAGACAATCTGATCGGGGTGAGCGGGGGGCCCAAATACATACTGGCGGACCGCTCGAGCTGTCTCCATATCAAAGGACCCAAAAGGGGGCCAGACTCCTTGGGTCCCCAGGGGCCACTCCTGTGTGACAAAGGTTGTTAGTCTGGCTTTGCGAACCCTTTCCCCATATCTCCCACCTCGCCTCTGGAATTCTTTAAAGTGGTCAATGACAAGGCTAAGGGGAGTGCTGGGAACAGATTCGTTCCGACCCATAATGGACTCGTTCTGACCCATAGCTGGTGGTGTCGCTGGTTTTGCTGGAAAAAAAAACTTAAAAGGCAAAGTTAGGGTTAAACAGAAAAACTACAGAGACTAGGCAAACGGTCGGAATCACCTTTGCCCACTCCGAATTCCAGGAAGGAGCTCCTAAGAAAGAAGGCTCTGTTAGAGTTAGGTGACCAAAAAGGGGAACAATTAGAACAAATGAACACACAGACCGACACACAAGATGAGACAGGACAAGACAAGCTGCAGCAGAATGGCCTTTGCTCAAAAATTAGTCAAATTTTGGGATCTGGAGGAATTAACAAATTTAACTAATGAAGTGGTTCCCCACCCAGGCGGAGTCACAAATGGCAAAAACCAATTGACTTCGTCCTCGGGGGCTTCACTTCCCAAATTAAGGGCGTCCCCTTCCGAACGGAGTGGTTCCTCACCCGGGGCAGATTCACAGATGGACAGAATTTGTCCGACAAACCAACTGACTCTGTCCTCGGGTGGTTCCCACTCCCAAATTGAGGGCGTCCCCTCAAAATTACAAATTGACCGCGGCCCAAACAAAACCTCCAGAGCACTTACTTTCAGATGTTCGGAAATGAGTCTGGAGTCTTGCTTCCATCCAGGGCGAGCCCCCAAATGTTATAACGTGGGCCCCGGTATAAAGTCCACGGAAACAAGAGTCCAAAACTTAAGTGGCAAAGGCTTTATTGAGCCAGTCCTGGCGGCACAGTCTCTCCTAGATCAAACCAAAGACTGCGCGCCCAAGACTGGGGAAAGGGGTTTTTAAAAGTAAGGGAAAGTGGGGAGGAAACCTGTAAGGCCATTAAACCTGTTGACCCGCATCTGGAAACTGTATTGCTGTCCACTTAGCTCTGACAGTCCCGGGAGTTCCTGGTGTTGCTCAAATTACTCCCATCCTGCAGACTGACATTATCTCAGAGTGGCACATCTGCAGCAATATTTGGGGAAGAAAGTGGAGAGTTAATTATCTTAGGACAGCTTGTCTTCGCCAGTGAGTGCGAAGGGGTCACGAGTTATGAGATGCTGGAACTTAAGTTTTACAAAGATCTGATATCTAACCCATTGGTACATACAGAACAAAAGGAAAGCACCGATCGGGGTTTGGGCCACAGTATTTTCCGGTAATTTCTTTGAAGCTAAACAGTTCTTAAAATTGGGGCAGGCTCATTTTATGACAGATCATCACCAGGTCGGGGAGAGGTCACCAGAAACCCAAATTCTTTATGGCCCAGATAGGTGGGTGGGGGGAGGCAATAAGGCGCGCTACAGAACAGGAAAACGGCGAGTATCTATCTTGTGGGAAGAGTAACTAAGGTTAGGTAAAAAGGTTAAACTCATGGGCAAATCTCCCTGCATATAAACACACTACTTCAAACAATGTGTAAATTAGTGGGCCTTCTTGTCTTCTTTAGTTCTTTAGCGAAGACTAGAGGCGCCTACCCGTGATTAACAGCCCTTGTTAGCTTGTTTTAGCACCACTCTTCTTGTTTGTAGAGGGCCGCTCCGTGATTAACATTTCAATTAAGTGAAATTCTTGCAATTCTTTACAGGGGAGAGTATTGCTCAACATATCAATTGGGTCACTTAACATATCAGTTAAGAAAAGAAAACATTTAGTAAGCCGCGGTACAGGTTTGCTATAATACACAAAATGATGAAGCTACTTTCTTAGAGTACAACACATACCATTTATGATCTTTTTATATCTATGATACATACAGTATTCAACTGAAGTGCTGCCTTCATGATTTTTACAACTAATAGTATTAATGTCTCTGAAAAAGGAAAGTCAATTTAGCTTTTGTGGTTCTTTTGTATGGCTGTCTATTCATGTGATAACATGTCAAGAAGTTTGAGAATATAGTATTGTCACCCCTTTTTATCAAATGTCAAAAAGTTTAATGTCAAAAGCTCATGCTTATGTCTCATATAATAAACATATATTGCAATTTATCATTTTTCTCTTCTCTATCTTGGTCTATGTCTCTCTCACAAACGGACACATGCAACACGCACACACATACACAGACACCCACACAGTTTCTTAACCCACACAGACACAGACACCCACACAGTTTCCTAACCCACACAGTTTCCTAAGTCATTCTATGAAAGATTTATAGTAGCGTTCAAATTTTATATCAGCACTCATTCACTAATAACTTTTACTAATGGCACTCTCAGGAGATCTGCCTTTTAAATGTTGAAAGATAATTCCAATACTTCAAAGTACTGGAAATTCAATGTGAAAAGCCTAAGGACAAGAAGCGAAAAAAGTATGTCAAAGAAAATCTCATCACTAATAGTTTCCAAACTTATTTTCTTAGAAGTTAACAAAGCACTTCAGTTAAGCTCAAATTGCTCATACAGAAGCTTACCACATATAGAAGTATATTTTTTTTTGTTTTTTCATGTTTAAAGAGAAATTTTAGAAAGACTAAACTGTAACTTTTGCTTACCAGTTTCTTTGTGTACTTATACTCAAATGAATATTGTACTTTTTATGAGTTACACTGTAATAATGGTATAAATTAGATATTTCCTTCAAGATTAATATTTTTCATTACTTCAGTTCATTTCTAAAATTTAAAAGACAAAATGTTTATTCACAGACTTCCTGTGTCTCAGTAATTACTTTGAGTCAGAATTATGGACAAGCCCATAATCTCTCAAACAATAACAGAGCTTAACATTTGGTGCATATTTTCCTGTGTTTACTTTATTTAATCCTAAAAGTAAATCCACAGTTTTGATATAATTACACTAGCATTTTAAATATAAAGCATTTAAATTGCCTCTGGTCACAATGATATTAAGCGACATATCTTAGAATTGCATATATTTAAGTGTATTCTAAACTGAAGCAGGTATGGTATATATTCCTTTTTTTAATCATTTTGTACCATTTAATTTATCATAGTAGGCTCTACCATCGTGATGATAAATCACAATCTTTGTTTTGATTTCATTACAATGTTTACTTGCATTCTCTGCAACTATTTTAGTAAGAAATTTTAAAATGAATCAGTTCCTTTCTATTGTGCTTTATTTTTTGTTAGAGTAATTAATGATTACAATTTCATGGAGGCTTTCTCATTGGCATATGCTGACAGTCTGTTGTGTACTGGAAAACAAAAATAAAATATTTATCTGTATTTTTATCACTACATGTTTTTCAAAATCCAACATATTATTGAAGACTTTCAGAATTGTTGGTCATCATTTAAAAGTAATTTTTATAACATTTTTTATTTCCCAGAAATATTTTCATATTATTTAAAGAGTTTATTCACTCATGGTGATACTTACTCTTTTAATCAATAACTCATTTTCGAATGATTCCTTCCAAAAGATATGACAAATTGTCTATATTGTAAAATATATATCTTGAAAAGTTTCTGTATATAAGCACTCAGCAAAGTGAAACAGGAAGATTAGGTTTGAGCTTATCTTGGGTAATTTGGTGAACTAGAAAGACCTTGAGCTAGCACTGAAATAAATAAATAAAGCAAGCTCTGGGAATATAACTCAGTGCAAACATCATTCTTCAATTCCTAGTACTTCACAATTAATTAATTAATTAAATCATGATAGACTGCAACAAGATCTAAGATAACCACTAACACTTCACAAAGTATGAATATAAGGGCAAAGTTTTTCTACAGTAGAGACATTTCAGTGTTGAGCTCTGTCTCTCATTCCCCTCATTTTTTTCACTGTCCTCTTTGTCAGAACTTCCACAATACTGAAAAATCTAAAAATTATAAACATGACAACTTCAGTGAGGTTGTCAAAAAAGCTTCATCATGAGTTAATGTTCAGAATGACCATTTCTGAATAATCCACTGGCACTTTCAAAATCTAATCAAGCAATACTTTGTTTGACATTCAAGTGTAATGTTACATGTTTCAATTCTTCATGTGGATGACTCTGTGGTTATTTTAAACTTTGATATGTCATTTACAGCAATGTTCAAGTTCTTTAAATGAATAGAACTCATTTGGGTGAGGCTCATCCCCTTAAGCAATACCAGTTTTCTTCTCTCAATTGCTCATTCTTTTCTTCATTACTTTTGCCTTGCCTCTTACTTTTTCCTCAGACTCCCCAGACAGTACACTATTTGTTGATTTTTCATGGATCTATCCTTTGTCAACATCATTTCCCAAGACCATATTGCTGATAACTTGAATTTTTTCAATTTATTGATTATATATCAGTTTACAGAAAGGCCTAATATGAGTATAGTATTTAAAATATAAAACATTTTAAATTCCATATTCCTTCACAAAACAACCTCACTAAAACAAGTGTAATTTAATTAATTACTTTCATATACTGTCAGCATTAATTGTCATTATATTTTAATATGAATATATTTTGAAATATTTTATATCTGCATATTTGCAGTATATAATAACTAATTTCCTTGTGTAGAGTTGGGATATTTACAAAGCATATCTCAATTCATTTTCACTCTCTTTCCTGTCCCCTAGTGCCTGCTTCTGTTATCTCTTCCTGCTTTCTCAGTTACAAAAGTTCTATTACCCTATTTCCTGTTACATATATTTTATTTTGTTCCCTATCTACATTTACAGCTTCTCATATAAGGGAAATCATGTGATATTTAAACTTGAATATCTGCTTCATTTCACTTAACATTATGATCTAAAAAAGTGTCCATTACAAAATAAATAAAAGTACATCTATTTTTCTACAAATGATTCAATTTATCCTTCTTTATTGGCAGAATAGCACTGAACTGTGTATATAGTACCATATTTTCTTTATTCATTCATGTGTGAGTGGTAATGTCCAAGATTTAATTATTATTCATTGTGCTGCTCACATATCATTGCAATATGTCTTTAAAACTTTAGGGAAGATACCTAGAAACAGAATAGTTGGGTCTAATTGATTTTATAGTTTTAACTTTTTCAGTGAATCTCTAAAGTTAATTACATGATGTTATACTAGTTTATATTCTCACCAAAAATGTAGAAGTTCATTTTTTTCGCTAAGAACTGCCAACATTTGCTATCATTTGATTTCTTGCTGAGAGTCATTCTGGGATAATTTGGAGTTTCAGTGACGTTTTGATTTCAGTTTCTCTAATGACCAGGGATGTCAAACTTTTGGGGGAGCGATATATTTACAGGTCAGTTTTACTTTTTCTGAGAGCTGTCTATTCATGTTAACAGGTTGCTTTTTATTGGATCCTTAGTTTTAGGGGACACAATATTTTTGAGTTCTTTATATATTCTGCATATTAGTCATCTGTTCAAGGAATAGCTGGCAATTCTTTTTTCTATTAGGTAGGTTGTCTCTTCAATTTGTTCATTGTTTCCCTTTGTTGTGGAGAAGTTTTTTTTTTTTATTTAATATAATCCCATATGTTGATTTTTGATATTATTTCTTATGCAACTGATTTTCAGTTCAAAAAGTCCTATCTATGCTGAGCTTCAGAGATGTTACTTATCTTCCAAGAGATTAAGTGTGTATGTTTTAACATTTAGATATTCAATCTATTGTTATTTTGGTCAGTAAATTTTGAGATATTTAGGTCTAGATTCAATCTTCTGCATGCAGCTAGCCAGTTTTCCCAGTATTCTATACTAAGAAGGTTAGCTTTCCTCCAATGTGTGTTTTGGTCTCTTTATCAAATATCAGACAGTTGAATGTGCCTGAAGTTTTCTCTACATTCTCTATTTTGTAACCTGTATGCATCAGTTTTTGTTCTAATATCATTCAATTCTGTAGCATAATTTGAAAAATGATATTTCTTGCATTGTTCTTATTACCCAGAATTACTTTTCCTATTTGGATCTTTTATGATTTCATAGAATTGTACTTTTGTACTTTTGTGAGGAATGTTGCATTATTATTTTTATGCTTTAATCTATTTTTTGTTAAATATTATGTAACTTCATTAGAAACACTATTTTTGGCTATTTCATTTGCTGATGTGTAAAAGGGTGAAAGAGGAGGTGTACAAAACAAATAGATAAAAATATTTTTGAAAAGTTATGAGTAAGTGGTAACAACACAAGTTCATGTTTTTCTTCTGAAGTTTTCAACAACTTATTTGACTACAAAGTTACAAAAATCATGGTGTAACACTGCAACCCAATCAGTTTAAAATAATGAAAAATTGAATTTGAGACTAAACCATTTGAGAGTGAAAGAATTATGGAAAGTATGTAATCTATAATTTGAGTATAAAATGCTTAAATATCTAGATGGATATCAGTCTAGATAAAGATGTTATGAATCTCTATATGTAAAAAAAATCGCAAATAACAAAAAGAAGTCAGAGAGAAAAAGAACATTCATTCTGTATAACTTTTTCCAGATTACTCCAGTTTATGTGTTGCCTTCCAAACAGATACAATAGGTGGGAATGAGTTGGAGTCTCCAGAAACTCAGGATAGCATTTTCTGACTGAGTTTGAATGTAATCCCTGACACTAACAGTTTGAGAGATAAATTAAAGAAACTCAGTGGATATTGTAGGATAATTCTCGAAGTGGCCTTTGACTGATTCAGTTCTCACTCCCTTCTCACTTGTGGTTTTCAACAAGAGTGTTGGATGCTGGGAATATAGTATCCAAGAAACAGAAAAAATTGCTAGAAGTTCCCAGGCTCTGTTCCAGTGTTCCCTTAGAATTGTGATGCTCTTCACTACATTGCCTCAGTGATTAATTCAGATTAAAAACACACAAACAACTTACCATGCTCAGAAAGGGCCATTTACATTCAGTGTAAGTAGAACACATGCAAAAATGATTCCATTCCTTCTTAGTAGCTTTTCTGAGCCTTGAGGGACTGGCTTGCAATGAATCTTCGACTTGTCCTTTTCTGCAAGTAATAAACACATTTTGCTTAACTCATTGTATCTATGATCTGTCTCAGTTAACTCGAAGTTGGTAATTAGTGCAAATGCCAATTTAACAGGGTCTTCTAAGAGGACAGGAAAAGTAAGTAGCATGTGGTAGTCACAGTGATTTAGTTGTTACACCAGCTTTTGCTTAGTACATGTGAAGAGAAACACAGCTTTTTAAATCCAGGCAAAGTTATTGCTTATCACAAGAAAAAATAATGATTCTGAGAATCCACATATATAATTTACATTGTTCAGTTTTCAACATACATTTCAATGTATGTAAAAATTAGGAAAGTGCCACTTTACAATAAAGAATAGAAAAGGATGCTTTGAAAACTGACTCTAAGCAATATCCACTTTTTTATTTAATGAGGAAAACAAGATTTCCTCCCTTCATCAAGCCATATAAAAATAAGGTGATAAAATATGCATTTTGAAAGGTAGTATGTAAAGATAAATTCACTACATTTAAGAAAACATTTCCTAGAGAACAAAAGTTATAAATTTAATTGAAGTTATAAGTTCACTACATGAAGAATTTGCTTTCTTTAGAAGGTAGTAAAAATGGGGAGTTCTAAGTAAGCAGGTGGGTCCCCACTTTCCCTGGAGCCCAGGTTGTTTGGGACACTCACACTTTCCGGGTGCACTGAAACAGTCAGGTGAGTCTGGGGCACCTGCATCCGCCTCCCTGTGTGCTTTGGAGGAACTAAACAAAAAGATAGAATCTCTAGATGAGCAATAAAAGAAACAAACAGAATACATAAAGCAGATGCCCAGAGATATAAAGGAAATCGAAAATTCCACTGAAAGCTGTAAAAACTGGCTCAATGAAAGTGAAGATAGAATTTTAGAACTTGAAAATAAGATTGCAGCTAGTGAACAGGAAAGATCTTTTAAAAATAACAAAGAATCAGGAAATAACAATTCAACAACTGCAAGATGATGCAAAGAAAAACAACATAATATTGATAGGGATTAATGAAAAAGAAGGGGACAACATAAAGAATGTCAAGAGGATATTTAGAGAAGTAATCACTGAAAAATTCCCAAACATAAGATTGGAAACAGACATCAGGATCAGAAAAGCATATAAAACTCTAAATACTTATAACCAAAATAAAGCTACACCCAGACATATAATAATCACCATCCCAGAAATCCAACACAAGGATAGATTATTAAAAGCTGTCAGAGAAAAGACAGATCACTTATAAATGAAAACCTATCAGAATCACAGCAGACTTCTCAGCACAAACAATAAAGTCAAGAAGAGCTTGGAGTGAAATATTCCAGATCCTAAAGGAAAATGATTTCCAACCTAGACTGATGTACCCTGAAAAACTGTCCTTCAAAATTGGTAGTGAAATAAGATACTTCCATGACAAAGAATAGCTGAAGAACTTCATGATCACCAAGCCAAACCTGCAAAAAATATTGAGAGACAGTTTAGATACACTTAGGAAAAAAACACTAAGTGAAGCAGATAATTAAACAGAACAGAAAGATAAAGATGCAACAGCAGAAAGATAACATGTCAACAATAAAACAATATATTACAGATATAACCACTAATGTAAATGGTCTCAAGGCACCAATTAAAAGAAACAGATTGGCAGAATGGATCAAGAAAAAAAAATCCAACCATATGCTGTCTACAAGAAACCCATCTAACCCAGAAGGATACTCAAGGATACTCACAGACTGAAAGTCAAAGGATGTAAAACAATACTTCACACAACAGGAACCCCCAGAAAAGCAGGAGTAGCTATTCTGTTTGCAGACAATGTGAACTTTAAACCAATAATGGTCAGAAGAGACAAAGAAGGTCACTAAATACTCATTAGGGGAAAACTTCAAGGGGAAGACATAACTATCTTAAATATATATGGACCAAATTCCAGAGCACCAAGTTGTATAAAACAAGTATTAACATAAATGAAAAATAAATTATCAGTAACGCACTTGTAACAGGAGACCTTAACACACCATTGACCCCAAGGGAAAGATCAACCAGATAGAAAATCAGCAAAGAAATAACAGAACTGAATCATACATGCAAACAAATGGTCTTGATAGACATATACAGAATGTTCCATCCAACAACATCAGAATACACATTCTTCTCAGCAGTATATGGGTCATTCTCTAAAATATACTATATATTAGCTCACATAACATATTTAAATAAATGCAAAATAGTTGCAATCATCCCTTGGATATTATTGGATTATAATGCTTTGAAATTAAAAATTAATGATAAAAGATACTGCAAAAATCCCACAAATACTTGGAAGCTGAATAACACAGTCTTGGGTAATCACTGGGTCACAGGGGAAATTAAAGAAGAAATTTAAAAATGCCTACAAAAATGAAAATACAAATACAACATATGGAATCTGTGGGATGCAATGAAAGCTATCCTCAGAGAAAAATTTATTGCAATTAGTTACCACATCATGAAAACAGAATGAATACAAATAAAAAACCTGATGCTACACCTCAAACAGCTAGAAAAAGAATAGCAAGTCAAGAATACAGGAAATTATAAAAATCAGAACAGAAGTGAATTCAATAGAGACTAAGAAAACAATCCAGTCAATGAATCAAAGAACTTGTTCTTTGAAGTAATAAATAAAATTGATAAGCCCCTAGCAAACCTTATAAAAAAGGGGAAGATAAAGCTCAAATTCATGCAATAAGAAACAAAAAGGTGAAATCATTACAGGCTCTACAGAAATACAGAAGTTTGTCAACACCTGTTTCAAAAACCTCTACTCTCATAGGTTTGATAACACAGAACAAATAGACAGATTCCTAGAAACATATGAAGTACCAAAGCTAGGTCAACAGAATGTAAAACTGCTGAATAACCCAATTTCTATTAATGAAAGTGAAAATGTAATTAAGTCTTACCTACAAAGAAAAGCCCAGGACCAGATGGATTCACTGCAGAATTCTACAAGAAATACAAAGAAGACCTAATGCCGACATTCCTCAAACTATTCAATGAAATTGAAAGGGAAGCAATCCTTTTTAAGTCATTCCTGGAAGCAAATATTACTCTAGTAGCCAAACATGAGAAAGACTCAACTAAAAGAGAGAACTATAGACCAATCTCCCTAATGAACACAGATGCAAAAATCCTTACTAAAATATTGATAAATAGGATGCAGCAAATCATCATGAAGACTATACAACCTGACCAAGTGGGATTCATCCCAGGCATGCAGAGATGGTTCAATATACATAAATCAATAAATGTAATCCACCATATCAATAAAGCCAAAAGTAAGAATAACATGATCATTTCTATAACTGCAGAAAAAGCTTTTAATGAGGTCCAACATTCATTCATGATAAGAACTTCACAGAAAAATGGAATAGATGGTCATTTACATCAATATAATAAAGGCCATCTATGAAAAACCAACAGCCAGTATCATACTAGCTGGCCAAAAATTGAAGGTCTTTACTTTAAAATCAGGTACAACACAAGGATGTCCTTTATCACCACTCCTATTTAATATAGTACTGTAAATACTACCAAGAGGTATTATACAAGAGAGAGAAATAAAAGATAGGAAATAAAGAAGGTAACTTATCATTGTTTGAAGATGACATGATACTCTACATATAAGACCCCCTAAACTCCATTGAAATACTCTTAGATATAATAAATAAATTCAGTAATGTAGCTGGATAAAAAAATCAATACTCAAAAATCACACTAACAACAAAATCACAGAGAGAGAAATAAGAGAAGACACACCTTTAACACTAGCAATCAAAATAATGAAATATTTAGGAATTACTCTTACAAAGAAGTGAAAGACCTATACAGGGAAAATCATAATACACTGAAAAATGAAATTGAATATGATCTCAGAAAATGTGAAGACATCCCTTGCTCATGGATAGAAAGAATACATTTCATGAAAATGGCCATTCTCCCAAAACTCTTATACAGGTACAATGCAAACCCAATAAAAATACCATCAACACACCTCATAGATCTAGATAAATCACTCCCAAAATTCATCTGGAGTGAAAAGAGACCTAAAATAGCAAAGACAGTTCTAAGCAACAAAGGCAAGGCAGGAGGCATCACAATCCCAGATTGAAGTTATACTACCAAGCAACTCTAGTAAAATCAACATGATACTCCAGTCAAAACAGAGCTGAAGATCAATGGAATAGATTAGAAGATACAACCAGAACTAAAAACACACTCAACCACCTCATCTTTGATTAAGGGGCCAAACAGGTTCACTGAAAGAACTACAGTCTCTTTAATAAATGGTGTTGTAAAAACTGGCCCTCCTTATACCAAAAACTAAAATTAGACCCATGCCTATCACTATGTACTAAATTAAAATCTAAATAGATCAAAGACCTGAATATTAAAACAGAAACACAAAATCTATTGGAAGACAAATTGGGTAGAAACCTTGAAGACATAGAGGTAGGTAGAGAATTCATGAACAGGACTCAAACTGCATGGGAAATACTTCCCATAATCAATATGGGCCCACCACATATTAAAAAGTTTCTGCATGTCACTAGAAATCTCCAGCTTAGTGAAAAAAACCCCCACAAATTGGGAAAGATTCTTAGTGAACTCTGCCTCAGACAAAGGACTTCAGTGTAAAACATATAAAGAATTAAAGAAAATCAGACCTCCAAAATTCAAAGATCCAATCCAAAAATGGATATCTGAGATGAATACATACTTCTCAAATGAAGAAATCCAAATGGCAAATAAATATATGAAAAATGTTCATCATCATTACTCATTAGAGAAAAGCAAATTAAAACCACACCGATATTGCATCTCACTCCTGAAAGAATGGCCAGGATCAAGAAAATCACCAACAACAAATGCTGGAAAGGCTGTGGGGGAAAAGGATCTCTCCTGCACTGTTGGTGGGACTGTAGACTGGTGAAACCATTGTGGACTTCAGTCTGGAGATTTCTCAAAAACCTGGTATTGGAAGTCCCATTTGTTTCAGCTATTCTACTTCTAGGCATATTCCCAGAAGAACTGAAAACATCATACCACAGTGATATAGGTGCACCTATGTTTATAAGCAGCACAATTTGTAATCACCAGATCTTGGAAACAACTCAAGTGTCCATCAACTGAGGAATGGATAAAAAGTTGTAGTATTTTTATACAATGTAGTACTACTCAGCTATAAAGAAGGATCACATTGAGATATTTATAAATAAATGTATGCATCTTGAGACCATACTCATAAGTGAAATAAATCAAACCCACATGTAGGAATACATAATAGTTTCTCTATTGTAAGAAATGATTCAAATATATAAAAGTACATGGTAATCATGATTCCCCATTATTTGGCTTTGAAGCTTTATAAAGTTTTCACTCATTAATTGGAAAGGCTTTATTCTGGGCTGTTTGATATTATTGTCTGTGATGATATGAACAGCTATTTTGAAGAAAACAAGAAATCATAATAACTAATACTGATCTAATATCATCTTGTTTTGAAGTCGCACCAAACTGTTGTTCTTTGGTCTCCATTGGTTTTATCATGTTATATCATAGTGGATTTTATTATATTTGATAGTATAAACAAAAACTTTTATAGGCAAAGATATAATATAGAAACCATTGTTCATTTTCTGTTAGCTGGATCTAAATACCCTGTAATACTTTCATCCTTTTGAATGGTTTCACACTGTCTTGATACATTTGATGCTATAGTATATAAAGCTATATTCAAATATTTCAAGGAAAGAGACACTATGGTAACTACTACTAAGTTGGGTTATCTTGTGGTGAAGCACTAGGTTGCTGAAATTGTCATGCTTTGACATGTATTGTTATGTTGTTATGTCCTCTTTTATCTCAATTTCCCCCTTTTTCATAAAAAATTATTTATTTATATTATTGTTATTTTTTAATTAAGGAAAAAATCAAAACAATTAGCAGGATATAGTATAGTAACTTTTTTGGTTTCCTATTAGCTTGATTTGAAACCCTGTATTATTCCCACTATCTTGTTTGAACTGATTTTACTCTGTTCTGTTCGGTTTGATATTATCAAGTTTGAGGGTATAGGCAACTACTTTGAAGGCAATAAGATTCACTAAGATGTCCATTCTGGTTTGACTGTTATCTTCTTTTGAGTCCTGTGAGATTTTCAATGTTTAGGTTTTATTGGTCTTGTTCTGTACTGTTTTGTTCAATTTTATTATACCTTATGATATAAGCAATTCTTTTTAAGGAAGCAAGAAGCATTATGGTGACCATTGTTGATCATCTTGTATTCTGTTTTTGAATCATGTGCTACGTCTATCCTTTGTTTTGACTGACTTGTTTTGCTATATTTGGTTCTATTATCTTCAAAAAAAGTAATAAGAACTATGGTTGTAATAAAACCCAAAATGTGTAAATTTTGTTGCAAGAAAGAGAGGAAAAAATTGCCCTAAAAGATACAACTGCAAGTGTGTTTAGATGTGTTAAGATAGATGATGATGTTACTAAGTTTTTGTTGGATCATTGAACACAACTGTTTGCAATCTCACTGTTTGAATTTCCACTTTCTATGCTTTAATGCTGTAACTTGAAAAACTATATCACAGATGACAATGAGTATTCTATAAACTAGTGATTTCTTACCATTTTTTTGAAATTGTGTATTACTTGTACCCTTATACTGTTTTGTTTTTTTTTTGTTTTAAAATAAAAAAGAAGATAGTAAAACTGAATAAAACTACACTTTACTAAAGAAAAGAAAAAAAACCTACACCTAAAACCCTGTTAAATAATATGTGCAAAACATAAAGAAAATACATACTAAGAAAAAATGAAAGATTCAATCGATTAAAAAATAACAACATATTTGAGAGACAATTTTCAAAAACATGAGTCCTAAATGCCTAAGCCAACAAAGACACACAAACTTTGGTGGTCAACAAAATGTAAATTAAAACCACACACATATAGAGACACATACACAGGAAATTACCTAAAACTAAATACTTATACATGCAGGTCAAGTTCTTTTATGCTTTAATTAGTATGTGTGGCATAATTTCATTAGAAAACCATTTAAACTCTTAAGAACATTTTAAAAATAGCAGCTTATTGTAAATATGTATCATTAGGAAGCACATTGAATGAATATGCAAGTGTAGTCATTAAAGATGTTCAAGCACTTCATTCAAATAGTAAATAACCAAAATTTTATTTTACTCAGACAAGTAGTCAATTGCAATGTACTATATAAACATAATTTGCCCTTACTAAGAATTAGGACATGTACATCTTTGGAAACTATTATCTTGCACTAATTGAACCTAAGGCAAATTATTTTGTCTAGGACAATAAATATATTTGGGAAGAATAAAGATAAAGAGAAAATGACTGTCTCAACACTCAAGGAAGAATGCAAAGGGAAGATTGCACAGAAAGTGTTATTTTCTGGGCTACTCAGAACAATTGTAGCTCTCTAGATTAAGGAGATCATACTCACCCATTTGTTTTTTTAAATGTTGTTTTCTATTTCATGTAATTTAATGTTTTCTGATAAATAAAAGAGTATATAATATCTTAAACTGATACATGAAAATAAAAACTATTTGGAATGTTTGCTGCTATCAGGTGTATATAGTGACAGTCTGAAGTATATTTTTTGCTATTATTAAGGAAAAACAATGAATCAGTGAAATATTTGTAGAAAACATCAACAAATTTTATTGTTACACTTTGTAGACTTTGGGATTTTGTTAATTTATCCTTAGTCCTTTTTTTTTTCCCTGATACTGGGGATCGAATTCACGACCTCGTGCTTGCCAGGCAGGCACTTGTGCTGCACAGCTCTGTTCTCAGCTATCCTTAGTTTTTTCTCAGATTTATTTTACACATTTCTCCAGTTAGTCATAAAATCATTTATCGTACAATTTTTCAATCATGAAATGATTCTGCTAATCCAATTTTAAACTGACATGGAAGAGATAATATGTCTTGTTTTCTGTTATGTACATTTTTTATAAGATACATTTCTGGTCATTACCTTAGTTATCATTGCTTATGATTCTCATGGAACTTCTTTTTATACTTATCATCTTTGCAATTATTTGACTGTGAAAGTGCAAAACTTTCATGTCATACAAATCAATACACCTTAAAACACCTCAAAATGAATAATGAATATTATTTCTGTAATAAACTATATAACTATATATAGAATTCTATAATATATGTTTATTTAATAAACTACAGAAAAGTTTAATGTAAATATAAAATAAATATCTAAAACTAAATTTGTAATACTTTTATACAGTAATTTGCATATGCTGTGATTAAAATATACCGTGAATAGCTACATTTGAAAACATTATTACAGCAGAAGACACATTATTATAATTTCCCTCAAAATACATATTCCTCTCTTAAAAGAACACTGTTGTTATTAGGATTCTAGCTACTGTGCCCTCCTAGAGGTTGTTTCAGATTCTTTTTCCCTCAATAAACAAATGATCAAGACATGTTCAGCAGGTAACAAGGTTTTACATTTTTAAAGGTAGGAAAAAAATATGCTGTTGTGAGTGAGTCCCAGTAAAATATGCAGAGAAAGAATATGCTCTGAAAGGTGAGAGTTGACCACAGAATGAGCTGACCTAGGTATTGAGGTTAATTGGGGAGGTCTTTTATATCTCTTACTCCTCAAGCAGGTGTCAGAGCTAGGCTGTACTATCCACTGCTTTGTCTCACCAGAAGAACGGAAAGTAAATTTTCTGATTGGTCCCAAGGGAAGAGATTACCAATCTTTTCTTGCTCATGTGTTGTTATTTTCTGTGATTCACAGGCCACAACCACTCCTTCAGCTGCTCCACTTAAGGCGTTGTTCTTGCCATTTTCAGAAGGAATTCTTCGAAGCCATTTTTATGATTTATGAGATGTGATCAGAAATTTGGAGAATTATGCTGCAGTGACATCAATGAGAAGTCAAAGTCAGAAAAAAATTACATGTCCTCATTCACTTATTCACCAAATTTTTAACTGTGCAACTTCTAGCTCTTCCTTCAAAGTGATTGTGAAAGGTAAACCATTTGAATCAGTTTAGGATTGAGGCAGCAGCAACAGCAAAATTATTGCATAATTTAGCAGATAAATCCCACTCAATCCAGCTATTCCCCTCTTGGGTGTTTTCCCAGAAAAAAATGAAAAGACCATATCACCGTGATATATGTGCACCCATGTTTATAGCAGCGCAATTTGTAATAGCTAAATCTTGGAAACAAACAAAATGTCCATCAACCACAGAGTGGGTAAAAAAGATGTGGCATTTCTATACAATAGAATATTACACAGCTATAAAAAGGATGATCTTGGGACTTTTATAGGTAAATGAAGGCAATTTGAGACTATCCTCAAGTGAAATAAATCAGACTCACATTTATAAATGTCATATTGTCTCTCCATGTAAAAATAAATAATAAAAAACTGAAAGAGTAATAAGATTCAAAAATGTATAATAGATATTGTAATAATGAAAGGGAAAATGTACTCAAAAGGAAAGAACAATTTGCAGGTATACACATATAACTCTATGTATGTTTAAGTGTGCAAGATAGCTAACCATACTGTTTTTGATAGTTTCTCCAACAGAATAGTTTGTGTTGTCATTATTTTATTGTTCATTTTTTATGCTTTGATTTTGTATCCTGAACAATTACTTCTAAGATAACAATATGCAACCAACTAGAGATGATTTCTTAAAGTTATTTTTTAAATTCTGTCATTGATTGAATGTTTATTTTTAGGCTTTGATTTTGTACTAGAACAACTACTTCTCAGATACCAATGTGTTATATATCAAATAGAGATGTTTCATAATGTCAATTTTTAAAAATTCTATATCATTTCTTTTTTTATTATTTTTCTAAATAAAAACATCTATTAGTTGTATGGCAGATATTGATGACCAGTGGCAGAAAACTAGTTATTTAAATGCAGCATAAAGTTGTATTGCTTCACAAAGTAATTTATTAATTGTTCCAGTGGCATTAGTCATAAAATTATCAGAGCTAAATATTTTCAATATTCTTTCAAATAGAGTAACTATTAGAATACATGATTTATACTTGTTTGGAAAATCAGTGGTTTTAAAATTTTTTTAAAACAATTTGGTACAGAATCATAGCATTAATAGGTTTGATAATTTAATAAAGAATTAAAGAATTTATTTTCCAACCTAATTAAATATACTATTTTATGTAAGTAATTAATAATTAAAAATATATCAAACAGAGAAAATTTTTTACATTATTACCAATCACTCCAATTTAAGATTTTGATAGATGTCTCAGTACAAAGAGAGTTTATTAATTTTAGTTCCTCTCTCTCTCTCTCTCTCTCTCTCTCTCTCTCTCTCTCTGTGTGTGTGTGTGTGTGTGTGTGTGTGTGTGTGTGTGTGTGTGTGTCTTTTTGAAACAGGGAATGAGACTAAATACTCCACAATGAACTTTTGGATAGTGGAGAGTCTGGCAAACCAGTAACATCCCAGTTCAAAGATCTGAAAGCAACAGGGACCAGCAATGTAGTCTCAGTTAGAGTCTGAAAGCCAGAAGACTCCCTGGAAAATCAAAGGTGGGATTTCACATTTGAAGGTGAAAGACCTTGAAATTCACTCACCAGGCAATTGAGGAACAATTTCCAGCTTCCCTGAAGAAGGACTGGTCTTCCCATTCCAGATGCTTCATCTTTCCTGTGCTTTGGTTCCACCCTGGCCTCCAGTCTACTGAGCAAATCCACCCATATTCAAGGTGAGACTCCTTAGACTGCTGTCCTATGTGCTATGGTTTCTGGAAATAGTCAGCCATACTCTAACAAGTTGTCATGGTTAACCATCACTGTATGTAAGTAATACAAGATGTCTAGATGAAATAAGGTAGTATAAAATATATAGCTAACTGATACTTTTATAAGGGCAATTATATCAATGTGATTTATAATTATTTGTTATATTTTGATAGAAAGAGAAGAAACTGGGAAGTAGTTGAGGTGAATAGGAAGGATAAAAGAGAAAGAATAAAAGGAAGAGATGGAGAAAAATACTAGAAATAGTGATAAATCACATATCATCAACCTGATAAACTAAGATGCATTGAAAAGGTACTGTATGCAAGATATACATGAGTTTTTTTTTATGTGCCATTTTTTACCAAAATAAAACATGATCTTAATTCCTGAGTGTAAAAATATATTAACTAAGGGGCTGGGGATTTGGCTCAGCGGCATAAATGCCTGCCTTGCAAGCAGGCAGTCATGAGTTCGATCCCTGGTACCAATAAAAATGAAAAAGACATATATATATATATATATATATATGGATATATATAGATAGATATAGATAGATATAGATATATAGATAGATATAGATGATACAGATATAGATATAATATATAACAGTTTAACAACAAATAAGAAGAAATTCAAAAATTACATCAATTTTTAGTTTAGTATGGAACACATACTAAAATTTATCAAATAAGTTTCTGAAATTTAGAGTTTTAGTCTCAGCCACTCAAAGAATAAATACTTAGTTTACATGTTCTTGAATTCTTGCCTTATGACAGCCAGAAGCAATAAAAATAAGCCACACTTTTGCAGAATATTACTTTAGAAATCACTCAGAATATCATGATATGTAGCAGTTGACTAATAGGAATAAAATATGTTCACAATATTCTACAACAAACTTGGCTTTATATGAATAAATAATATGTGTTATGTGTATATGTGCTTGGATCTGTACATGTGTATAAAATATGCATAAGATCATTCAGTGAATCACTTATATAATTAAAATTTCAAGTTATATTTAAATACAATTTATTTTGAAATAATGTTTGCTTCATTTTACTCCTAAAATATTTGAAAGTCCAAACATTATATAACCATTAATTTATAGTATTGATCTATCAGTAAGATAATTTATATGATGTTCAAACATTTTCAGCAATGAGGATCTTTCTTTAAAATACATTTATTTAGATTTATCACATACTGCTGCAGAAAAATCAATATCAAACCAAATGGAAGACTCTTTACACTGAAGAATCTAGAAGGCAACTTGGCATCTGAGCAGAGCAAGCTAAGTTTAAGGTGTCCTTGACTGGGCCATTGTCTCATATAAAGGCTTTAAAGCAAGCAGGAAACAATACATTTCTTTGAACTGAGGAAAACATGCACTTGACATAGCCAAAGTGACCCAAAGCATTATCAGAAGAAAAGCAGGCAGACTCAGATGTCAAGGCTGACTAAATTTAGCAGGGGACTTATGTGACAAGCATCAGAAAGGTAGGCAGAGGCCACTATTTGATTTTTAACACGCTATAACCTGTTTATAACTTTCTATTCTGTAACAGTGCCTTTACTGTTTTTATAACTGTGCCTTTACAATACAAAGCAGATAACACCTGAAATACTGGACTCCAATTTAAAGAAGAATCTTATTTTGAAACTGCAGATATTAATTCACAAATTATGGTAGCTAGCTATGTTAGACAGAAATTAACAGGCAGGCAGAGAGAGAGAGAGAGAGAGGGAGAGAGAGAGAGAGAGAGAAAGAGAGAGAGAGAGAGAGAGAGAGAGAGAGAGAGAGAGAGAGAGAGAGAGAGAACCTGGAGGAAGTCTATGAAGTCTATGCAAAAGATGAGCAGGCCAAGATCATGGCTGGAGATAAATCTAAAGAGAGTCAGATCTCAAGGTGGAGTTGTGATAGCAAGGCCTGCAGACCTACCTAGAGATAAACAGTAGTTTGAGAATATACATAGTCAGCATAAGCTGGTCTTGTGATATCAGACAGGCATCGGACACATAGTGGGGTGACTAGAAAATGTGGACCCATATTCCTCTGTCTTTGCAGGAATGCCTATGTGTTCTATGTTGGAAATTATAGATAAGCTTAGGTTAATGATACATTCCAATATACACTTGCACTGAATCTGCTGCCCTATAGGATCACTATTATGTATGTGATTGTACTTGTAATCCTATAGGTGGAATATAACTTGACCCATGGCTACCCAAGTTTTGATTTTGCTGAGTAAATTATCCTTGAGAAAGCCTCAGTGGGCATCCACTTGAGAACTCTGATAGAAATACACAATCTATTCTTCTTCTAATCTCTAATAAAACTCTTCTAACTTCCTTAGGTTCACTCTTGAATATTGTGAGACCATGAGTTAGGAAAGTATTTTAATAAACGTTAAATTACCTGATTCAGTGGGAGCAATTCAGCAATGATTTAATGTGTTATAGGATCAACCAGTTTTTACATTTTTCAGCAGAAATAATGCATCACTCTATATCAACATAGGCAGTATAGTCATGAACATCTAGTTCTTATATTTTAAATTTTTTTACATAAATATAAGTTCCTGAGAGAAACAAACGGTTGTTTTGGAAATATTAGTTTGGATTGTATATAAAGTTTTAATTTTCACAGAATTTCCATTTTATTTTTATTGATTTAAAAATATTCAATATGAATGCATGATCTAAATGCAAAATTCCACTTCAAGTAGGAAAAAAAATTACATCATTTTCAGTCTTGTTAAGATAAAAAAATCCCTAAATTAATATTCATTTCATATTTCTTTTTTTCAAATTGTGGCCTATAACTAAATATAAAACAGAAATGATGGAGAAAAATAAAGTATCATTATTAATAATATTATTAATATGTTTTAAAACTTTTATTAGTACATGGTTGCATATTTTAATGTTAAGAAAATAATGAATGTTTACTGAAATATTTAAGCACAATAAATTTATTAAAGCTTCATTATATGCAATTAGTGGAAAATATTATTTTAATAAAATAAAATTTCAATATTCCTTCATTTCTTTTCTTATTTTTAAAACAATCTTCCTTTCAAAAACTACATAGTTTTCCTCCTCTTATAATGGATATGTATTTCATAGAAGATAAGGTACAATGTTATGCTTTGGATATTTTATGTCCCCTATCAGTAATATACTGAAGAATTAGTTGTCAGCAGAGGTTCTATGGGAAGTAATGGAACTTTAAGATTCAGGGACTACAAGAAAAAGTACACTAGAGGTGTACTTTTGAAAGAAGTGTTGAGATCACTGTCTGGTTTTTTTGCTTCCTGATTGTGATGTGTTGAGAAGACTTCATCGTGAATTCCTCACAATGATGTTTTGCCTCAGTGCAGGCCAAAAGCAATGAAGCCAAAAAAGCAGGGACTGAAATCTACAAAACTGTGAGTGGAGACAAATTTTACCTCACTCAAGTTAATTTCCTCAGGTGTTTTCTCCTAGTGACAGAACACTGGCTAACACATTCTGTAATTATAGTTCTGTGTGGAGCAGCAGCAGTTTGTAGAGCAGTAAACTCATGTTAATCATATTTGTTATGACTTGGGATTAATTGGTTAGGAATTTTCACATAATATAGGATGTTCAAGAATGAATTTAAGGTACTAGAGTGCAGGTAGTGTATTTAAAACTGCTTCAAAGTTTTCAAAACAAGTACTGGTAAAAAAATTTGTACATGATTACATAAAGTGTGAGTGATAAATTTTATAAAAATGTTAGATTTTTGTTGTTTTCAAATAAAGAATTGATCCTGTTTTACAAACAATCCTGGAAATATTGGTGGAAATAAAAATACAGATTGTCCATTTGTTTCCAATGTAAATAATTACCTCCAATCCAATGTTAATAATTGCGAAAAAAAGACAGAGTAGAAATTAAAGTTTAAATTCTTACTGAAATATCATAGTGTGTTTGTAAAAAAAAAAAAGACAAGGAATCATCATGGGAAAGAAAACTAAATCCTATTTCTAGTCTAATAAGACTCCTAAAGTTAACGTAATACTCTGCTGAAAAACACTAAGGAAGCGTTTTGACTCCATTTAAAATCAAGAATCCCAAGAAATATCTCTAATGAATAAGATTTACTTAACACTTCATCTAAAATAGAAGTTTACAAGAAAATTTGATTGATAAATCTCACTAATTGGAAGATGTAGATTTTTAAAACATAATTTAAAAATTAGTTTTGATATTCTTTCTATTATTTTGATATAACCTATACTCTTACAGAGTGTTATACATTTTAAGGTAATAAAAACCCAAAAGTGTAAAAAATGTAGTAGTGCAGAATTTAGTGTAAAATTATCAGTTTAATTTACATTCTAGTAACACACAGTGAATTATTGTTTTCATCCTATTTGGAAGAAAGTTGAAAACAGCTAATATCCAACTTCCTAATATCATCTAAAATTTCTTTAAAAGTCATCTTGATGTTCCAAATGTTTGGTAAATTCTAGAACTTCCAAATACTTTTTTATCCATAACAATCTCCCTAGTATGTATACTGGTCTGTTTTGCATTGCTTTATAAAATACTTGAGACAACCAACATATAAAGAAAAAGAGATACCCGGCTTCCATTTAGGGAAGCTCAAAGTCCAAGACAATTGGCATTTGGGAATATTGTCATGGTTTCTGGTGAAGATAGAAATCACATCAAGCAGTTGAATCTCAATCAGGAGCTAAGAAAAAGGAAGGAAAAAATGTGTCAGGTCTATTCCTTCAAGAGAACTCAAAGACATATGAGAACTATATCTTATCTCAAACTGTCTAGAAATCTTTCACTCTATAACATCTTTCAGCAGTTATGTTTTGTTCTATGAACCCCATTTCAGAGACCAAGGCTTTAATTAAAATGGAACATTGGGGTACATTCAGATCCTATTCAAATCATAATATCTCTCAAAATTCAATAATACAGAAGATATTTGAAATGATTTTATTATCCATGTATTTAATAAATTTCTAAGAAGAATGCTGTTCTCGGAAATAATTCACATGTACACAGGCTTTTAAATTTCACATATGGTTTTGAATTCAATCACTCAAGTCATGCTTTGAGACAAGCATTAAAATCATGAATCTTTTAGTGAGGGAAGAGAAATTCACATTGTTAAGAATATTTTATTGATGAATTGTTCAAGAACAATTTGGAAAAAAACATTTTAAATATGTGTTCTATTTCTACTAAATTATATAGATAATAGAAACAGTATTATTTTGATTTTTGCTAAAGGATGCATATTTTAATCTGTGGCATAAAACATGGAAATACAATGTATGAAATACAGAAATGTTGTGTACCTAACTGAAGATATGGATTTAGGAAGAGTAGGCATTACCTTAGAGTAAAATAAAGGATCAAATTTTTCCTAGAAAAATGTTATACTGATTGATAGCAATTATTTTCAAAGACATTTCACATATAAAAAACATTTAGAAAAAAGGAGTATTATGTTTTAGATAGTAAAACAGAAATTTAGCCTACAATTTAATGTATGTGGTTTCTTAATATAGCAATGAAAATTTTAAATTATTTAAAAATTATAACATTCTAATACAAAACATAATAATGTTTCTACTGTCAACATGCCCTGAAAAGAAAAGGTTCAGAGAAATTTTGTAAATTAATTAGGTATTACTAAAGATTGTGAGACACTTTCCAGACTGTATTTCCAATAGTAGTAATCAATTTCAATAAAAAGTAATCCTACTTAATGTAAAAGAGAAATAGCTTTATTAATATAATTTAGTCACATTTTATGCATAGTTTTAATTCTATTTTCAAAATTCTCTTAAAATGTAAATAATAGTTTATCTAATCTCTCACTTTTAAAATTCTTTGTGGGCTGAGTAATAAGTTCTTTTTAAATTTCAAGGAATCTTAAAAACAACAAAATTAGTATTTCATATTACCATTTTATGTTTTACCTGTACCCTGAAATGAGGAGGCCAATTCATTGACTATCTGGACTTCAGATTTCTTATATAAAACTTACTTTCTAATATTGAAAAACATAGAGTTTTCCAAAGTGGTATATTTCATTAGGTCATTTGATTAATGTCAAGATCCCAAAAGATCATTATTCTTTTGAAGTCAGTCTAAATGACATATGCCTCAAGCAAACTTGAGACATAGTTGATTGTTTCACTTTTATAGTTAGAGTAAAATGTCTTACAAATTTTTATTTAAGTCAGGATAATTTTTATGTAGTAGAAGAGATGCACTTGGGAAAATTAGTAAGACATATTGTTTTTATTTTAAATTGAAACACAAGCAAATTATAAGTGGAAATGAAACATGTAAGTATTAAAGTAAATGTGGCTATGAGCTATAAATCCTCATTGGAAGTTGGATGGGATAGAAAAGGGAAAATGTCAAGTCAGTGTTTCATGACTAGGCTTCCATATTTTACCTCTTGAAACACTGTCAGTCTTTGTATAAAAACAAAATAAAAAACAGACAGACCTATAGACCTATAAGAGAACACATAGTTCACCATGACACTTAATTTTTTTGTTGTTTTACCACTATAAGCTGTGCCAGAAAACTGGACAAACTTACTTTCAGTTTTTGTTAGTGTGGCAGTGTACATCTATGTTTCTTACATGGAATAAATGAAATAAATAGAGCAGATGAAATGAGATGCCTTTGCTTACAGGAGTGATGAACAATCTGAACTGAAACATCTGAGTCTTGTGTTTCCTCCAAGATGTAAAACAATCTCATAACTGCAAAACTGTAAAAATGAAAACAAAATTAACCACTTTGAATATGCAATGACACAAGATAAACATTTTCATTTCAATAGTTACAAATAGAGACACAGAAAGATTGGGAATAAGGCAAGTCCAAGATCCAACAGGGCAAATCCTAAGTCTCGTAGTTACATGTACCCCATTTGAGGCAACCTGTAGAAAATTTTGAGTGCCAAAAGGTGTCAGTGGCTCCAACCATATGGCACTTCTGGTTGTTACAGATCCATTGGCTTCTCTCTTGGGATGGCTTTGCACCCTCCTTGCAGGTTTCCTTAAATGATCCATGCCCCTGGCCTTTCAAACTTATGGGTTCTCCACAGCACCTTTGGCTTCATACTCAGAGCTTTACACATTGCCTTCTCAGGGGCACAGTGCCTGGCCTTCCAGGCCTTCTGAAGTCAGAGTAGAAGATTTTCTAATTTCAGAACTCTTGCATTTTTGGTGAATCTAAAACCAGCACCATATGAATAGTGCTGAAGTCTGCTTCCAGCTGGAGTAATATCAGGTTTTCTTCTTTTTTGGCTAACAGAATCAATCACCTGATTGCTGGGCAATGAATCCAATTTTGAGGAACAATTTTTTTTTTTTTTTGCTGCCACTATTCTAGAACACAGTGCAGCCTCTGCCATTCTGAAACATGGAACTCTGAGGCTTTCACCTCAAAGAAAAGTGTTTCACCTTTGCAGTTTTGAGGCTGGAGTCCAACAACCTGTACAGTCCCTCTTCCCAGAAGAAACCTCCCCAGCCCGGTCTTTACCAGCACGATTTCCATTAATCTTCTGATCTTTCAAGCTCTGGTCAGAATTTCCCATACAGAACAGCCTAAGGCATATTAGTGCCACTCTTTCAGAAGATATCTCCCAAACTTCCCAAACTTTTCTCACAAGATGTTCCCAAAGGTTCTTGAGCCACATGGTGAGGTACAGTCATAGAAGTAGCCCCACTTCTCTGGTACCAATTTTTTCTGTTATTTTCTCTCATTACTAGATAGAACACTTGACATCCAAAATAAGGAAGGAAAAATTTATTTAGCTTATAGTTTTGGGAGGTTTCAGTCCATACTCACCTGTCTCCAAGGCAAGGTGGCATGGCACCTACAAGCAACAAGACCAAAAATTGCAAAAGAGAAAAGCACACCTCTTCCCCTCCTTTATATTGTATGCTGGCTACCTATGGTGGGCAAGTGCAGCACTCATACCGCCAATCCAGGTACTAGATAAGTTTAGTCATAAACACTAGACTTAGCTGCCTTTGAAAGGCCTGCCCCCCATGCACACATGAGGCTTTCTGAGGAGCATTTAAACACAAATAATAACACTAGACCAAACATTTACTTTCAATTTTTGTCAGTATGACTGTGCACATCTGTGTTTTTTACATGGAGCTCAACAAGAAATAATAGTGCAGATAAGACAGCTTTGCTTACAAGAGCAATGAACAATATGAACTAAAACAGAAAGTGTGGATTCTATAATTATCTAAAATGTTCACTCATTTTATTTTCTAAGATTTACTGAAATTAATGCTTTAAAAAATTCTTCCAATTGGGAATTACACAATTAATTCTATCTCTCCAGAACATGTGTTGCAAGGAAGCAAGACCATCTATATTTTTAAGCTAGAGCCTAACATGATGGATATATTGCTACTACAAATCAGAGTCTTTTTCTGTGTGTAGCATCACATTTGGGTCCACCTAGAAACTTTGCTATGTCCTGACAGCTGTAGAGGAACTGACTGTGTGAATTTGAAGAAGTCTCACAGGTTCCAACCACATTACTTAATTTTCTTACAAATAAAAAATAATCATTATACTCAACACAAATACATCAGGAATAAGCAGAATTTTTTTTTAATATTTTAAAATATCTAAGAGCTTTTGACTCATTTATTAATATAAACCTAATTTTAAAAATTTTATAATATTGGTGATAAACTTGGAAAATTAATATTTGTGAATAGCTTGAATAGTCTTGCTTAATTAAAATAAGTCTGGTGCAATTACATTTGAGAAGTTAATTTCAGTAATTGAACAGTTCCATCACACACAGTCACACACACACACACACACACACACACACACACACACATATCTTTTCAATTTAAAAATAAGTTATATTTGTCAACTAAATCAAAATACTGAATCTTTAAGTTAAAATAAAAAACACTTCACTTTTAATTTATTGGTATCTTTAAATATCTTCTGTAGCTATTTCATCTTTTCTTTTCTCAGAATTAAAATACATATCTATTTAGGGCAGAATTTAAAAAATTCAAATGTATATTTTTAAAAGTAATATTACTGCCCACAATTAATAAATAGTATATTATGACCATATTTAGTAACATCATAATTTTTCCTAAATTAATAAGGTAAGTTTTAAATTTTTTATTAAACATTTATATCATTTTCTGATAAAACAGGTAATTGTGTCATGATACCTATAAGTATTCTTCCAGACTACATATATAAGTAAAAACTTTAAAAAATACACAAATTACACAGTTTGACTAATTATTTTAACCAGCGACATCTTGGTATTTTTCATGAATTACAGTGTCTGTCCAGAATTTAGTCATTGTTCCTCTATATTTTAACTTCCTCTCTAATTTTTCAGTATAAACTAAGAATATACTTTTGATATGTACTGTGTTTTTCATTTCTATTTTACAATTCATTGAGTCTCTCTTTTCAGTGGAACAAAGGAATTTTCACTTTCTATAAAGAAACTGCTTGTAAAAACAGTTTCCCATCACAGTTGTTCTTTCTGACAATCACTCTGAAAATTCATATCTGTCTTATACCTGGTAAAATTTCTCACGGTTTCCAAAATCTGAATGGAACTTTAGAATGTAATAATAGTGGGAGGAGGAGAAAGAGGAGGAGGAAGAGAAAAAGGAGAAGGAGGAGGAGGAAGAGGAGGAGGAGGAGGAGAAGAAGAAATTGAGGTCAGAAACATGAGATAGATTGCTTTCACATCTCACATATAATCTTACCTTTCAAAGTTCTTTATTATTAGTGTTATTTGCAATAATACAAAGTCACAAGATTTTAAAACAGAAAATGAAAGGTGTCAATTGAAAGACAGGTTGCAAGACAAGTAAAATGTCTTGAACAAATTTTAATCTCAAATGAGTTTGCTCACTTTGCTCATTTTTCCTCTTTGCTTTTCTTCTACTTTAAGATATATATATATATATATATATATATATATATATATATAATTTTTACATGATATCATTTATATATATTATTTATAGTATGTATTATTTATATATTACATTTTGATACATTCATAAGATATGGAATGTAAAGCCAATCTAATTAATAAATCTATCTAATTATGTGTTATGTGAGTGGTAAGTGAACATTTAAAGTTTATGTTTTTAAAGATTACAAAATATAGAGTGCATAATGATTAAGTAGAGTCACTGTGCTATATAATAGATGCCTAGAAATTACATTTATTGCCTGATTGAGCCTTTGAATTTTGTGATTAACAAAATAACAGTTCTAAATGCCCTTTCATGTAAGTAAACTGTATCACAAACATTAAAAGTTCATTAAATATGTGAAGAATGAGGTTCTGATCAAAAAACTCCAATAAAAAAGAATATTTCTCATCCCATTTTATAAATAAAAATATTATTATTAGAGCCTATAAGCTACCTATTTTTCTAATTTTTGAATTATCATGCTACTTATTAAGGTCTTATTTTATTTTGCTTAAGAATATAGATTTTGAGTTTATTCCCTATGACCTTCTATTTGCTCTTGGAGTTCATAAATTAGGCTTGCTTATATATTAAAATTAAAGTAGTCTGATCTTAAGAGCTATGATCATAAATAAGAAAAAAATATTTAAAGTATCATTTGTTGCTTCAAAAACATTTACATTAAATATGTTTATTTATTTGTTTTTAATTCATTTTGAAAAGTGAAAAAATTGTGCTAAAGAAATTATTTATATTTTTCTCCTTTGAAAATATAAAATATTTTAAAAGGTTAGAAGTTTATAAAGTAACACCTTTTAGAATATATAATCATAATCCTTTTAGTTAATGCTCAGTATTGTTGTGTATTTGATACTGTTTATCTTTATTTTATTAAGGATATTGTTTTTAACTATTAAATTTATAAATAATGTGAATAAATAGAAAACTAATATGCTTAAAAAATTGAAAGGAGGAAATTTTTTGAGAAAGAAATAAATGCACAAAATATACAAGCTCCTTTAGTTGGTCTACTTATTTTTAATTCTTTCTATGTACCAGAATAAGACAGATACAAAGAAGATAAAAATAGATGGCTAAAGAAAACAGGAGAATCCAAATCTTGTAAATGGGAGCGAGTCCAAAAGAGAATTGGGAAAAGAGAGGGTGGTGAAGGGAAACAAGAAGACTATGTACACAAAGCTAGAAACATAAATGAATGCACACATTATATCTTGTAAACATGAGATAAGATTAACAATATCAATAAGAATGACAGTGGAGAACAGGGACTTCATACAGTAGTAAGAGAAACAAGAGGGAAAAGGAAAGGAATTAAAAAAATAAATGCATGCTATATTATACACATTTACTCACTCTCCAGGATGAGGGTAAACTGCATGCACTGAAACAAAAACAAATAAATAAGCAGTAATCATAGATTGTTTTTTAGTAGGTATTATTCTTTCTATTGTAGAAATAAAGAAAATAATATTAAAATAATACATCCAAAGATAAAAGATAATAAACACCTAAATCATGTTATCAAAAAATGTAGTCTAAACTTAGAAATTAAGAGATTTAGGGAATAAACACTAAATTGATAGTTCATAGTACAATTATAAAATATATCCATGCTTTAAAATTGTAATGGAGTCAAAATGCTCATTAAGTATTCTATCTAAACTTGCTTATTAGAAATTATTAATATGGTCAAGATGTTCTAGAACAATGAAATGTTTCTGAGACTGAATTATCATGGAGAAATATTGTAAACCCAAATATCAAGTTTAGTCATCCCAGTATTGTAATATTTTTTCTAGTTTTCAACACAATCCAAAAAGTTGTATTTGTAATCCCATTGAAATGTTATTGGAATCTAAGAGAGTTAATTTTAATCTAGCACCACAAATGCAACCCATGGTCAGAGTAAAGACACCAAGACATTCCAAGTTAAGGGTAGATAAGGGGTCCTAGATCCAATCCTTGTGAGGACATAGGGACAAAGGCCTTGATCCTAGGCCTCCCCCAGAATTTCTTATCTTGTGAATAAGGGGGTGGGGCTCAGGGATGAATGACAGTCAGGATGGTGGCAATTACCTGAGTAATGAGCTGGCTAACCAGGTGCAAGATTGGCATCTTTGTAAATTGCAGAGATAAAGATATGCATAAGATCAATTTATATAATTCAATTAGGGTAGCAGTGGAATTGTTTTGTGGGGCTATTACTTTGGTTTCTGATATGAAAACTCTTGTGACTGGAGAGTCATAACTTCTTATCTTGAGGCTCATACCCAGTTGACATTCCTGGAGCTATCTGCTCTAACATCCCAGTGCTCAATCCTGTACAAGGAGAACACTATATGAGGAAACATGATTGTCTGTTGGCTTTAGAGATTGCATAATAGCACCTCTGGCAAGCATTATTTGAAATGCTTAGAGCAAACTGAAGAGAGGAGGAAATACCCTAGCCAGCTTTTTACATCTCAGTATAAGAAAATGAGTCTCCAAATAATTAAAGTTACAGTAATTGTTTTGGATTCAAAGGGAGTCACTGGAGTTGTCTCGCACAGAGAAACACCTACTTTTATCATGCTCCCATGAAAATTAGCTCAGGTAAATATCCTCTGAATGTGGGTCTTTTTTTACAATGATAATGATATTGAGTAGTAGCATTTTATTGGGTGTTGTAGATGAAAAACACAACAAATGTACATTACAGTTAATTTGAAATGTTATAAATGTATAGATATATATACTTCAGTACAAGAATTTTCTTCTAGAATCTCTTTTTTATTTAATTTTATTTAAAGAAAAAAAAAAAGAAACAGAAAAAGGGTACAAGTAATACAGGATTTCAAAAAACAAACAAACAAACAAACAGTAAGAAATCCCTAGTTAATAGATTACATATTGTCATCTTAGAAATAGTTGTTCAAGTTACAAAATTAAAGCATACAAAGTGAACATTCAAACAGTAAGACTGCAAACAGTTGTGTTCAATGATCCAACAAAATCTTAGTAATATGGTTCTCTATCTTACACACTTAAACATACATGCAGTTGTATCCTTTAGAGCACTTTCTTTTCCTCTCTTTTTTTAGAATAACAATTACACATTTTGGGTTTTATTACTCCCACAGTTCTTATTTTTTTTTGAAAGAGAATAACACCAAATGTGACAAAACAAAGCAAAGTCATTCAAAACAGAGATGATGTTTTTACATGATGTAAAAACAGAATACAAGTTGATCAACAATGGTTACCATAATGCCTCTTGCTACCTTAAAAAGAATTGCCTAAATCATCAGGTATAATAAAACTGAACAAAACAGTATAGAACAAAACCAATAAAACCAAAACATTGGAGACATTACAGGACTTCAAAAGAAGATAATAGTCAAACCAGAATAGTCATCACAGTGAATGTTATTTCCCTCAAAGTAGTTGCCTATATGCTCAAACTTGATACTATCAAACAATATAGAATAGAGTAAAATCAGTCAAAACAAGATGGTGAGAACAATACAGGGGTTCAAATCAAGTTAATAGGAAATCAAAAAAGTTACTATAATATATCTTGCTATTTTTTAAATTTATTTTTCCCTTAATTAAAAAATAATTAAAAATAAAGTTTTTAAAAAGAAAGAAGATTGAGATAAAACAGGACCTAACAACATAACAATGCAGGTCAAAACAGAACAATTTAAGCAACATAGTGTTTCACCACAAAATAACCTGACATAATAGTAATTACCATAGTGTCTCTTTCCTAGAAATAGAGTATAACTTCGTATACTATAGCATCAAACATATCAAGATAGTGTGAAACCATTCAAGGGAATGAAAGTATTACAGAGTATTTAGAACCAGCTAACAGAAAATGAACAATGGTTTCTATATTATCTCTTTGCCTATAAAAAATTTTGTTTTTATTATCACATAATAAATCCAATAAGATACAACATGATAAAACCAAAGGAGACAGAAGAACAACAGCTTGATTGGACTTCAAAACAAGATGATATTAAATCAACACTAACTATTATGATGTCTTGTTTTCTTCAGAATAGCTGTTAATACCATTACAGACAATAAAAATCAAACAACCCAGAATAAAACCATTCCAATTAATGAGTGAAAACACTATAAGTCTTCAAAGCAATATAATGGGGATCATGATTACCACATACTTTAATGTTGTATTCTAACCAAACTGCTGCCATCTTCTTCTGTACGTGTCATTACGCTGGTAATCCCATGCTCTTGTCAAAGTTTGTCCAGCTTTGTGAAAGACAATTGTTTCTGTAATCAGTCGATCTAGAGTTATCTATATTCTGTCTCAACCTTTGTCCCCATTTTGTGAAAGACAGTTGTTCCTGAAATTAGCCGACCACAAGTTGCCAAGTTCCTGTAAATAAGGAACTTGTTGATCAACAACTGTGAAAATTTCTGCAAGGCAACTGACTAAGAAACTCTTTTCCCAAATCAAATATGGAACAAAAGCCCTTACCTTTATCCCCTCCCACCCCTGCTTTGTGGTTTTTCCCTTTATAAGCCTCCCAAAAATCTAACCTAGTTGCAAACTAGGTTAGTACAATGGCAAACTGAATTGTACTGTGTCACTGTGTACCAGCCTAAATAAAGTGCTTCTTTTTCTCTTACAGACTTCTTGCCCCCATTTTTTGGACAGCGTTTTGAGGTCTCACTTTGGGGGTACAATACTTAAAATATAAGAAAATAAGAAAAGCAGCACAATCTACACACTAAGCATTTATTCATGAATCAATAAGCCAATCAATATTCTCTAATTCTGAAACATCTAAAATGACACTATGATACAAATATCAATAAAGAGAAACAGCCTCCAACTCTTGAGGTAGTATCAGTTTTGGAATAGAAAACAGCTTCCTGTCAGGCCAGGTAGACTGAAGAAAATGGAAGTGTTATAAATTGGATCAATGAGGAATCTTCATGAGGCTGGGTACTGTATTTTCTGAAGGAAAATAAAACAGATAAATCTGGAAAGGCTGGACAAATGTTGGAAGCTTCAGCTATATAGCACTTCTTGGTAGAGCATCGGTGGAAGGAAATGTTTGTTTCTCAAATATTAGCAAATATCTTTTTTAAGATTACTCATTAATGTATTTTGTATATTCTTTGTGTAAACTGGTTTACCTAGTTCTGATGGTCATTGAAAGACAAGAATCCATTTGACTTAGAATAGCTGGCTGTACAAATTTAAAAATATTGTATAATGTTTTAAATTTATTTAGATTTAATACAAATGAAATTGTTATAATAATTTTAAGTATTAATAACTAACTAGTGAATGCTTACTACAAGCCATTATAGTTTTGTATTTCAAACTAAAAACCTCATAAACAAGTTTGAGATTGTTTGACTGTATTCTTTTAACAATTTCCCAAATAAGAGCACATTTGCTTTATTTTCATATAAAATATTTGTGATTTAGTTGAAGAATTCTAAAATTTTGCTGGACTTTGATTTTATTTGACACTAGTTGAAAACTCAATAGCCCTAGCAAGAATGTCTGCTGTTAACTCCAGGACTTGATCTGTGTCCCTTGGTATAGTTGTAAGGCTTCAACGCTGGGCTTCTCATTTCATGTATTTATCAATGTCTTGTGTCTTCTCACTTCTCACAGAGCTTTATTTGGTTTCTCTTAACTGTATTTGACTATTTAGCCTGAAATGCAGGAAATTATTTTTGTGTTTATTAACATTTCATTACTTGTTTTCCCTTAGATTAATAAACTCAACATATCTATTTTACAAAGCCATTTCAGTAGAAAGCAGCATTTCTATTCAAATAATAAGGTTCAAATACAAGCTTTTTCCTAAATTGTTTTGTAGTGATTTTAAAAGAATTGCGATAACATAAAATTAGGTAAAGCACATACAGTTATAATACATGATTAAAATACAATGAAATATAAAACCCAGAGCTACTGAAAAAAATCGGCATAGAAGTAGAATCTTACAAAAATTTTTTGATGTTTTTGCAATTTTCTGTTAACAAAAAAATGCAATAGATTGGGATAATAAGATATGCAAATGATATGTAACTGTATATACTGTACAAACTTTACATACTTAAAATGATTTGAATAAATAATACCTAAGTTATTTGTCCTTTATGTTGACTAAAAGTAAAATCAATGGTCCATATGTTTATTAAAACGTGTTTCCCTTTAATTAAAACAGAGTACTCATACTTTGAAATTGCTGTTTTTTTCTATTTTGAAACAATTCTTCATAACTATACATTTTGTTGCAAATATTTTAGATTTTTAAATGTTGAAGTGATATTTAAAAGTTATGACCTGTTGATACATTACTTGAGATATTTATTACAAATAAATAGAAACCTTTCCCCCTCTTATTATGAAAGGTTTCACACAAATGAAAATTTTCATTTAGTCATTTGTGAAAAAAATTTATTTAATTAGTGATAATTTGAGGACATATTCATATGAAATACATATTATTTTATTGAAATCACAATGTCATTTTGATGAGAATGACAAAAGCAATATGATGAGTCATGCTCTATCTAAATCAAAACCTTAGAAAGAATAATAACATAAGGTATTCTGATGGTGCAAGTAAATTTTCTCATCTTCCTAGGGAAATACCAATGCCAAAATACAGAAAATCACTGATTGATGTAAACTTAGTTTTCAATAATTTTTCTTGGTTAAATTTATTTTAATGTGTAGCTTGATTCAACTCACTATATAAAGACAAACCAAATATAAAACAAGGAACCAGTTTATTGTTCAAAAGACAAAAGTTGAAATTACACAATTAGAGTATTTTTCTCATAAAGCTAAATATTACACTTAGGAGAGCATGGACATAAAGGTTATGATATTAATTCTGTGTTCAAATGATATTTTCATTACTCATTAAATACTACTAAGTGTGGGAATATTTTTATCCTTGATTTACAAATTACTAACCTGAGACATGAAGATGGGCTTATGGCTGTAAGACAGACAATATATACAAACTCCTTACTAATTAGTTTTACAAATGGTTTGGCAGCTAGACACATATACACAAAAGGATAAATTGCCTCAGAAAAAAATAACCTAAATAAACCTGTTGTCAATCAATGGAAAGTTAATAAAACATCAGTGCTCATACTCATCCTCGGTTTAAACATCTGTGTCTTGAGAATGAATTAGTTACTTCAGCAATAAAGAAAACTCCTACTGCAGAAAGTATTGGCAATCTTTCCTACTCAGGTGCCATCTCACATTTTGTATTTTTAAAACTGATTGTTTTATAGGAAGCAGTGTTTTATGGAATGTAAACTAGAAATCTAATTGTTGACCTAAAGAGGCAATGCCCTGACAAATAAGCCAATAATGAAAGCCCCTCAAAACAGGTTTGTGACTTTTTCACTTGCAGATATTCAAAATGTAAAAATAATAAGGATCAATATAGAGATTCTGTGTGTACAATAATCCAAAAAAATGTACTCCATAAACAGGTAGAGTATAAACAGGTAAACATACAAATCATATGTGTTGGCATAAAGTACATCAGAAAATAAAGAGTGCAATATTTCAGGAAGTACAAAGCCCAAAATGAAATTCACATCACAATGTATGTATTTTCACATTTTGGACCTTATATATCTTTTGTTCTGCTTACTTTAAATGCATATGAAGACATGCACAGACAGAGATACCTGTATCTGAGTAGTTGTGTTCAGAAAATACTAATTGAATACAGAAATCAAAATATAAATAACTTAATATGTACATATTTTTGTGTTGCTGTAGTTAAAAATATATGAAGTTAATAACGGGACATTAATGAGTTCTGAAGTTTCAAAATTAACAGAAAACTGACATACATATTCTTACTTAACTCATATTCTAGAGATGAAAACTGACACACATATTCTTACTTAACTCATATTCTAGAGATGATATACATGTACATGCAGTGGTGCTCCAAGTACAACATCATTTTTATTTACACCATCATGTGTAAGAATTTCATAAACTGCACGTTTTCAGCAGAATTTGATATCATTAGTGAAACACACATGTGCACATATCAATAATTGCATGAAAATATTTTTAAAATATGATTTTTTTCATTTTACTAAAGACATACTACTAAATATAGTTGCACAAAATCTTTGGTGAAATATCTGCTCAACACTTTGGTTAATTTAAAAAAATTGTTATTAGTGTTATTACTGAGTTCTAAGTATTTATTATTCTAAGTATAAATATTTTAGATAATGAAGTTTGCAAGCATAATTTCTCAGTCTTACTCAACATTAATTTTCAAGTAAAACAGATCAGTTTTCTATTTTGATGAATTCACACACACACACACACACAGTGCTTCAATATATGCTATTTAAGGCTACGTTTTCCTATGGAAATTGTTTTGAGTTAATTTTACATGTTTCTGACAACAGTGTGTGTTTGATTCTAAAATATAGTCATTCAATTTTGCAGTACACTGTGTCGGACAAATGTTTCTCTTCCAGGAATTATCTTATCCTCAGTGAATGTCTATTAATCATGCATACTTAGACGTGCATTTGAAATCATTTCTCTCCAACTGATTATCTCACAAAGTTTTAAATCCAGATAATATAAAGTTTGAGCACAGGGTTCTTCTGAACTTGTTATTTAACTTCAAAATTGTTTTGGGTAGTACACTTTGTATTTCCAAATATGGTTAGAATACTATCTTAATTACAACAAAAATATTTCTACAATTTTCATTAAGACCCTGAATCTATGCATAAAACTGTAGTCTTTCAGTTCATGCAGATAGTATATTTCCATTTTACCTTTTGATTTTATGTGAGAATTTTGCTTAAAGTTCTCAAGTTTTAGAGTATCTAAATTTACATGCTTTGTTAGGTAATACACAATATTAAAAAATAATTTTGATTGGTTATAACTTAAAATTTTAAAATTTGAATTAATGACTTACTAATTCAGGCACATATAAAGTATATAATACACAATGTGCATATATTTAAATTAGCCAATATTTATATTAGCATTTCTAAATTCTTTGATATTTTCACTGATCACCATCATTAATATATTAAACATGTTTCTGTTTTTAATAAAGATAGTATGTAATGTTGTTTGTGAATAGCCATAGTGTTGTCTTTCATTCCTGTTTATGTGCCTATTCTCCCCTTTTTTATTTTTTAAATGAATTTTAAACAAGTTTATAATGACCAATTTTTATCATTTCTGTGATACCTCAAAAATGCATTGCATATGTTTGCTAGTACTAACCTTTCCTACTTTTACTTCACTGAAAGGGAATCTATATTATGTCTTTGTGTATTGATTTTTTCTGGATACTTCAAATAAACAGTTTAAAATAACATGAAGTCTCTTTGAGTCTGGCTAGTTTGATATTTCAAGTGTTATTATTACAACATGAATAATTCTGATGCAAAATTTTGACAGCTTTTGAGTAAACATACAGTGCAAGTTTAAGAATAAAATTTCTGTCAGATAGTAGTTATATACTATATATAATATTTTAATGAACTGACAACTCGGCTTACAGAAAAGATGCATAATTTTGTAATCTCATGTATAACATTCCATATTCAAGTGTTATATAGCCTGAACCCTTTGTTAAGCTCTCTTTTAATTTTACCTAAGAAGATATGAAGACATATCATTGTGGATCTCATATTTATTTATTTATTTATTTTTGGTACCATGGATCGAACTCATGACTGCCTGCTTGCAAGGCAGGTGCTTTTGCCGCTGAGCTAAATCCCCAGGCCCCTCATTTATTTTTAGAAATGGTGAATTATTTTTGAGTGTATTTTCTTATAATAATTTTTAAATATCTATGTTCTAAAATATGTCCAATTTTAATTGGGTTATTTACTATTATATAGTTGGAGTCTAAATGGTTACATTCTGGATGAAAATATTTTATCAATTTATGAAAGGTATTTAGATTTTTCTTAGTTTTATAGTATTTATTTATTTATTTATTCATTCATTCATTTACTTATTTAGTTTGCTATAGTACGGGTTGAACCCAAATTTTCACACTAAGCTGCATCCACCACCCTTCTTCATGTATTTATTACATATTATTTATTAGTCTGTTGGTTTGTCTACTTTGAGACAGTCCCAATAATTTGTAGGTTACTAAAGCTAGGCTTAGATTTGCAGTTTTACTGACTTACCCTCCCAGAATGTAGGATACAGCTAGCACATCCAATTTATTATTTTCTTCGTATTGTCCTTTGAAGGAAAAGATCTAATATAGATTAATTCCACTAGTCTATTTATGTTTTAATATTATATCTAAAAGAGCATTATCTGACTAAAGGCCATAGGTATTTAACTCTGTTTACCACTAGGAAATTTACATTTTAATTAGTTACAGATATATCTATCTACTTTAAAAAGGCCTTAATGTCTAAAAATGTTTTTCCATTTGAATGGAAATTTTAAGCTATTCACAATATGATAATTAATCAATTTGATTTATATAAAATATTTTGCTACTTACTATCAGTTGTGGCATTTAGTTCGATTATTTTTATTGGATTCCTTTTATTGAAATATTTTTTATTAAAGTACAAGTTATTTGCTATTGTATCATTTTAGTGTTTTTGACTCTTAAGGTTCTTTCTAAACTATCTTTAAGGCTGATGTGGAAAACATTAGCTATATCAATTTACAATCAAATGTACAAGTTTATAATCAATTACTAGGTAATAGTCACTTAATTGTGGAGGTGGAATACATAAATTTAACTGCAATATATTTCAATCTTTCAAAAACAGTGTAGAATAAAACAAAGTAAAGTGTTTTGTACATCCATGGTCATTGTTTCATATATAATTTTATGATTATTGTATTAGCATATGTGCATCTGAAGGACTGTTCCTGATATCAGAGTTAGAAGATTTGGTTAAGTATGTTTTTATATGAATTATTGCATTTAATAATGCATCCAACCAAGCAACAAAAGATATTGTTTTATTTGCATTTAATAATGTATCTAATTGAGCAGCAAAAGATACTGCAATCTTTCATTTTTCTCATGCCTCACTAGTGCTGTCTTACATGCCTGAAATTTTTTATCTTAGTTGTTTTACTTCATGGATATTTTATTTTGTTAACTAATTAATTGTTATGAAGGTAAATCTACTCTGCCTATTTAACTTTCATTCAAGTCAGACATTTCCTTTACTATAATGAAGTTTATTTTTATCATTTATGGAAGTTTATTTAACTATCTCTTTCATTTAGTCTTAGAAATATCCACAGAAATTGGAGCTGAGCAAACAATGATAAAAAAACGATATAGTTTATTTTGATTTTTTTTCTTTGGTACTGGGGATTGAACTCACAATCTCGTGCTTGCCAGGGAGATGCTAATACTGCTGAGCTATATCCCCAGCTTATTTGGATTTTTTAAACGATATCAGTGTTATTATATATGGGAAGAAAAGTAACTTATTAGTAAAATAATTAAGAATTATCAATTTCCTTTATCAAAATTCAGGCAAATTTTCCATTTTGATAGGTTTGTTTTCTCTACTACAAAATCAGAATGGTGACAATATTTATTATGCAGTAGATTAGTACAAATTTCAATAAATGGTATCAAGATATTATAATCTCCCACATAAAAATATATTTTAATATTAGTCTTACTAAAAATTCTGTAATACAATCTAATATTCTGTTAACTTTTCAACTATTTTGTGAAATTACAATAGAGATCTTTTTAATATATGTGCATATTGTATTTAACTTTGAAATGAGCATATGTTACATATGTACATATACATGAAGTGTGTGCAAAGAATCGGCCATGGTGGAACCCAGGCAACTGCAGAAGAAGGTAACTCGCCCACCTTCCTGGTATTCGCCTCCCTTGGGCGCAAGCCAGAAGGAGATCCAGTTGGCAGCTGCTGAGTATTGGCAATGGTGGAACCCAGGGGGCTGCGGAGGAAGGCAACTTGCCTGCCCTCTTAGTGAGCACCTCCCTCTGGTGCGAGCCAGGAGGAAACCCAGTCAGAGGCTCCTGTTAGCCTACCAGCGTGCATGCTTTTAATCAAATATCCCAACCTTCCCAGCCAACCCTACCCCTGTTAGCAACTGGGGACAGAGTTCTGAGCATGTCATGAGAGTATGACTATATGCAACATAGCAAATATGGGAGATTTCCTTCCATCCTGTTTGAAGGCAAATATTTTGTTTTACTGTTTTGTTTGATTACTATTAATTATATTACCCTATTCGATATTCTCTTTCAAATGGTTTTGTAATGTTCTGGTTTTGATTTGATTTTGCTATACCTGACTATTGTGAAGATAGTATTACGATATCTATTACTGTTATCCCGGTATCCTGCTGTGAAGTTCGGTACAATTTTCACTGCATTGTCTTGATTGGCTTTGTTCTGTTGTATTCTTACTACCTTCAAAAAAAATTAAAAATTAATTATATGTGTGCATGTGTTGGACATGTTATGATCATCTATATTCACCTGATATTAAACATACTGATATTTTAAAATTTATTGTTGTACTTTGGAAAAATAGTTTTCCTTAATTTTTATTCCTATTTTTCCAAAATAACTTCATATATATTATTTTCTAAGTGCTGGATATCATTAAACTTTAAAATACTATGCTATACTATTTATTTGGTGTCATTTTTGCAAATATTGCAGGCAATAATTTTTATGACAGCACAGATGTATAGAATATACTCACATTTAAATGTACAACATGTATTTATATTCTTCATTAATATGGCAAAGGAAATAATCTCATGTACATGTACTGTGCTACCTGTTTCAAATTCTACAGTATAGCTTTTTAAATTTTCCATTTGTTTAATGTCATATATGTTTTACTTAGTTATTTGAATATATCTCTTTATACACGAACTCTCCATATTCATTTTATGTTATAAGGAAATAAAATAATATTGAAAAAATGAAGTTAGATTCTGTGTATGCCTGATTGAGAGAAATGCTGTGTGTAGTTATGATACAATACTAACCATTTCTCCAGAAAAACATAAATTTGAATAACTATTCATTTTCCAGTATATCTTCCCAAAAGTTAGGAATTTAGATGAGATTCCATGGTTCCTGCTTTTAGCATAGCAATATGAAAAAACACACACTTGAAAGCCAAGAAGAAAGATTTGCCTATATCACACTTAACTCCATCATAGTTTAAAGAAATATACTTTTCTTGTGGAGACAAGAGAATCAAATCTAGTGTTTATTCTTGAAACCTACAACCTTGTCTATAAAGGTGAAACTCAATACCAAATAGGACCCCACAGTCCCTTTTCCATGTGAGTAATTACAAATGGAACTTTTGATTTTTCTTTTATCAAATGGCCCTAGTCCAAACCTCAAACAAAATAATATATAATAAGAAGGAAAACTCAATCTACTGGTTAAAATCATAAAGAATTAAGCACAGATCACTGATGGATCTGCCCGAATGAAAAATAGCAGTAAGTAGACTGCAAAACACTTATTTTAAGCCAACGTTCACAAATGGAGCCACTAGACCTACCTTGATATTAATTGAAGACTTATTTCTCATAGAATGAATTCAGATTTTGGCTTCATCTTCCTCAGCCCATGGAATGAACTTGATGAGTACCACACAGTTTCTGAAAATCCCCACTTCTGGGATACTAAGGGACAACCCAAACATGAGTAGCCAGGAGAATCCCTCCTCTAATCTTGAGGAGAGCAAGACAGTTCTAATACAGGCTTGTACTTACTTTCGTTCCTTTTCCCACTGGAAACTAAGTGGTGGAGTGGTGAACTCAACACTGAATGATTTCTAACATTTTTTGCCTCCAGTGACCATGGGTGGAGTTTCTGTCTAGGGCTACCTCACAAGTAGAAACTCATGGACACAAATGATTTGACTCTATCTCTGTTAATAGAATAACTTCAAGTCAGTGGGATTCAAAAGATTGAAATTAGCCAGGTGTGGTGGTGCACGCCTGTAAACCCAGCAATCAGGAGTCAGAGCCAAGGATTGCCACAAATTCCAGGCCAGCCTAGGCTACATAGTGAGTTAAGACCAACATGATCTACATAATGAGACCTCCCCCCCCAAAAAAAGTGAAAATGAAAGCATCAAAGGAGAAAAAAGAACTTATTCAAATAGATGATAGTAAACTTCTAGTCACAAAGTAAAAATATCTAGATTCAAAAAGTCATTAGCCCAATTTACTTTAACCAACACTACCATCAGTCACATATAACTTCAGAAGTCTCAAAGCAGCAATAAATAAATAAATAAATACACAATGTATAAGTTTGTCCCACCTCAACTGAAGGAACATTCCCAGCAGAAAACTTAAAGGCCAAGAGGGGGATGGTATTTTTCACAGTGCTAAAGGAATAATGCTGTAAGCTAAGAAACTGTACACTGATATTATTCCTTAGGTATGAAAAACATATAAGAATATTTTAGAGTAACAAAAATTAAAGAATTTATTGCCAGCAGATACACCTCCCAAGAAAAGTTTAAGTGTATTCATCAAACTAATAGGAAAGAGAAACAAGAAAATATAAGAAGGTATAAAACTCACTGGTAAGAGTTACTATACTTCCTAATTCAGTTCATTGCAAGTGTGATATTTCAAAAAGCATTAATATGCAGGCTAAAATTTAAAACAAGAACAAAACCTATATTAACATTTAAGAGACAGGGTTACTGAATTGTGCAAACTGAGTCATCAAAATTCATGAAGTAGCCAGTTGTGGTGGTACACACCTGTATTCCCAGCACTCGGTGAGTGGAGCAGGAAAATCTCCCATGAGTTTGAAGCTTGCCTGGGTTATGTAGTGAATTCGGGGTCACCACGTGCTGCAAAATATAAAAAAAATCATAATGTAGTTTTTAATACTATATGTTTTACCTTCTTATTTTTTTTCAACATTTATGATTGATGTTAAATTACTAGTATTTTAGAATATCTTGTTATAAGCAAGAGGTGATTTTTGTAATCCTCATGGCAAATACAAAGTATCTATGGGAAAAAATGCTAATAATAATAATAATAATAATCAGTGAATCAAACATAACACTCCTGAAAATCATTTCAAAACAAAGAATGACTATGAAAGAGAGAGAATAGGCTATAATTAAACTATACAATAAATAACATGGCAGTAGTAAGACTTTGCTTATTGATATCTTAGATGTAAAAGGCTTTATTCTCTAATTAAATGACATAATGATGTATTAGATGAAAAGCAAGATCAAGATATATGTTGCTTATGAAATACTCACCATGCTTCTAGAGACACACAGACTGAAAGACACAAGATAGAGCAAGAAATTCCACTCAAATGAAATTTTAAAGAAAGTAGGAGTACTCCATTGCATATGAAAACAATTCAGTGTGAAATGCAATGCAATGGGATAAAGAAAGGTGATCATACATTGCGAGGCCCAGCACAGCAAGAGGAAAATTAATTGTAAGTTGAATGCACCCAAAATGAATTACCCAAATGAATAAAGTAATTTTCACTGGAGTATCTAAATAAAGTCTCCAATGAAATAAATATGAGAAACTTCACATCCCACTTTCAGTAAGGGATAGATCACACAAACAAAAATTTACAAAGAGATACAAGAATTAAACATCACCTTAGACCAAGAAAATTTATAAGACATGTTTAGAACATTCTGTCTAAATTATAAGACATTATAATTTAACAGCAAATTAAACATCCTTCAGTTTATAAGATATATCTGTATATGACAGTATATACATAAGGACAAAGACAATATTGATAGTATGCAAATTTCTTTCAAACTTTTAAAGGAAGAATTAGAGGAATTCTTTCTAAAATATTGTTAAAAATTAGAGATACAGGAAGTCCTTCAAACTCTTTCATGTGAGATCAACATTACCCTTACACTAAAAAAAATGAACATGCACAAACACATGCATGTACACATGCACACATGAAAATCAAATGGGAGAGAAAATACATAACCTCTCATCGAATATCCTTGATCTTGGTCAACTTAACTCCTCAAAACACTATAATAAAATCAAATTCAGAAACACATTAAACATTGTTCACCATGTTCAAGTTGGATTCATTCCAGGAATAGAAATATTGAGTCACCATATCAATAAAAAACAATATAACATATTAGCCGAATTACAAAACAAAATCACATGAAAATTTGATAATTGCAGAAAGCAATTTGTTTAATTTGTACAACCATTTCTGTTAAAAACTTTTAAAATAATTACATATAAAAGGAATGTATTGCCTTTTTATAAGCTATATATAATTGATCAATCATTAATATATTACAGTGATTGAGGAAAAACTTAGCACTTTTTCTGCAGAACTAGAATAATGCAAGAATACTCACTTTAATCACTTTTATTTGCATGATATTGGAAATCCTACCCAGAGCAACTAAACAAGCAAAAAAAAAAAAAATACAAAAACCTCAACCTTGGAAAGAGACAAGTTAAATTGCTGCTATTTTTAGAAGAAATTATTTTTATATATAGAAAACAACAGATGCAATAAGAAAAATATTAGAACTAATATATTTAGCAAAGTTTCAGCATACAAGATAAACATTCAACAGCTAGTAAATTGCTTACACTCCAACAGTAAACTCTCCGAAATAAAGAAACCAAGGGAGGAATCTCATGTGTAATTGGGGCATAAAAGTAAATAAAATAAAATAGCTTGGAATAAATTTAATCAAAGAGGAGAAACAACTCTATAGTGAAAGTTGAAATGAAAAAATATATATATTGGAGACAGAAATGAAACAACATCCTATGCTCATGAGTGGAAGGAATTAATATTTTTCAAATATCCCCACTGAAAAACACATTATATTGATTCATTACAATCACTGTAAATACCAATGCTTTTTACCCAGCATTAGAAAATAATTCAAAAGTGTATATGGTAACATACAAAAATTGTCCAAAATACTCTTAACTGAAGAACAAACACACCAATACATGGGTTTACAGTTATTGGTCTCAGCTGCTTGGAGTCTGAAGCAGGAAGATCACAGGAGCTCAGTTGAGCAAGGCCAGTGTGGATACCAGAGCAAGATAGTAGTATCTTAAAAATATCTGTATCTAACCAGGAATTTAGCTCAGCAGCATAAACACCTGCTCAGCAAGTGCTAGGTCATGAGTTCAATCCCTGGTGCCAAAATCAAAAAGAAACAAACAAAATATCTGTATCTATCTATATATCTATGTCTATATCTAAATCATCAATTTCTATCTATTTTAAAACTTGGGATATAGTTCAGTGGTAGACTATTTGCCACACACCTGAGAAGTCATAGTTTTATCTCCAGAAAAGGAAAAGTGAAGGGAGAGAGACAGAGGGAGAGAGAGAGAGAAAGAAAGACAGAGAGGGAAATGGAGAGAAAGAAAGAAAAGAAAAGCAACGAGAGTGGATGAGAGAAATATTTGCGTACTACACATCTGACAAGAGATTAATACCCAGAATACATAAAGTATATTTAAAAATCTCAAAAACAAAGTAATAAGTTCATTAAATATTGAGCAACAGATTTAATATATATAACATTTCAATATATATTGAATATATATATATATATATATATATTGAGCAACAAATTTAAGATGTATAACAGATTTCAATATAATTATAAATTATATATGAAAAGATATTCAACAGCACTAAACAAGAGTGAAAAGCAAATCAAGATGACGAGATATATCATTCTTTTAAAAATGCAGAAATTATACTATCACACAGAAAAAGATCACAGGTCATGCCAAGAACATAGAGAAGAGATAATTCTTAAACACTATCTGTGAGAGTGTAAAATAATGCAAGCATTATTGAAAACATTTTAGAAATCCATCAAAAATTAAAACTAAAGTGATCCAGAAGTATGACTCCCGAATTTATGTTTTAGATCTAAAATCTTCTCCACAATTCTTATGTAATCAGAGGTAGGCCTCTCAGAATGCATAAAATAGATGAGGGAGGACCTCATCTGATGAGTGAGGACCTGCACTGGTGAGTTATAGCTGCTGTGCTGTTGGAAGTCGAGACCTGATCAGATGAGGATGAGATCTCAAAGGAGTTTCTCTTGTCCTGAACACCTGCTTCCTGCTTCCTCCCCTGCAGCCCCGCTCCCCACGTAGAGAACAACTTTCCTCCACCATGCAATTCAGGCATCTCATTTCTGCTTTGGATCCAAATGATCATGGATTGACTTCAATGAAATTGTGAGAAAATATAAGCTTCTTATAGATTGTGGGTTTTGTATTTTTTTTCCATTAATGGAAAAGTGACTAGTGCAATATTTCCTGGGAAATCAAATGTGTTGAAGACCTATGTTCTCCCAGGTTTATTGCCATACTCTTCACAGTAACTAAAAACAAAAACAATTTAAATTTTCTTGAAGGATGACTATACAAAGAAGATGTGATACATATACAAAATGGAGTATTTTTTATTACAAATAGGGAAAGAATGAAATCTTGACATTTGCCACAATACGAATGGAAGAGGAAGTCATTATTTTGAATGAACTATACCAGGTACAGCAAGACAAATCCCTAAATGCACATAATCTTATTCATTAGTAAAGTCTAAAAAAATTGTTGAGAGAATGGTGAACCATACGACGGAGAGAAGGAAAGGAAAGGACAGAAGAAGGATATTTGGTGACTGTTTAGTAAACTATACTTATCATTGTCTCCACACTGCACATATACTGTAAAATCATCTATAACTTTCTATGGATTGATATTCTCTTTATTTGTCTTTCACAACTAGAGTTTTTATCCAAATATTTTGGGACTCTGTGTGAGATAGACTAAATAATGTGACTTTAAATTTTGATATATTTTTTTGGAAATTCTTGCCATGTTGATTCATATTTATATTGTAAAAATTTACATTGTATTCAGGATGAATTCCAGTATCATTTCTAGCATCAAAATTGTCAACTAATGGGGTTGGGGATTTAGTTCAGCGGCATAAGTGCCTGCCTTGCAAGCAGGCAGTCGTGAGTTCGATCCCCGGTACAGATAAAAAGAAAAAAGAAAAAAAAAATTTCAACTAATATGTGATAACCTTTTTTTTAAGTTTTGTAATTCTATGAAATGAAAATCACAAGTTTTGTTGATTAATATGACAACTTTTCACTTTTGAGGGAATTTAAATTTTCTACTGTTCATATTTTGATGCTGTTATATAGAATATTTTGGATTTTTTCAGTTTCAAAATATTTTCATTTGTACAGATTTTAGCAATATAAAGTAATATTCCATGAGAATATGCCTCAATTTATTGATTTGAGCATGCTATAATAATTTGTACAATATAATTTCAAATTTAAAGTAGATGATTTCATCTTCTTTTTAACATTTTTTAACATTTTATGCTTAAACAAAATTTAACTCCTAAATTGTCTGGAAGAACTCAAATAATTTCTTATTCCTATGTTTTTTTCCAAATAATTTGTGTATGCATGTATGCATTTAATGTTTATCACTTTATAGAATTTCTTCTAAAATGACATTTCCTTAAAATGTGACATTTTTTATATAATAAACTCAAATTTGTGCCTCATTTTCTCTTTGATATCTACCTTACTGATTTTTTCTCTATTGCTCAGAATGCTATGTATTAAGGTAGGTTTGTTTTATGTCAGACCCCTGACAAATGTAAATAACTTTTTTGAATTAAATAGTCTTTAAAGGTGCGATTTTAGATTTTAATTCAAATTATATATATATATATATATATATATATATATATATATATATACATGTTTATCCATGTATCTATCTATATCTCAAGAGATAAGCATATCATACCCATAAAGAGTTGGAAATAGACATAAACAATAAAATAGGTAGATATAATGACAAATATATTTAGCATTGCTGTATTATTAGCTGTTACCCAAAATAAAAACATGAATGAGGCAACTTTTTTAGATGTTGGGTTATGGAGTTTTAAAGACGTTACATTTTTCTTATGTTATGTCTATTTTTTTAAAAGATTTCTAAATATTCCTTTTTTTTTTTTTTTTTTTTTTTTTTTGAGTCAAGATCTTGTTACATAGTTCAGGCTGGCTTTGAATTCACTTTGTAGCACAGGCTGGCCTCAAATTGGTGGTCATGCTCCTGCCTGAGCCCACTAGTGCCTTGCATCACTAGGCCCAGCTAGTATTTCACAATTTTATGTATTGATTTAGTAGCTTTTTATTACTGTAGACAAAAATCATCATCATTGTCACAATAAATATTTGATTATTTGCCATGAACTCACATCATTTACTCTGTTTTCTGAGTTTTCTCTGTGGCCTTAAATTACAATATAAGCAAAGAAAAACACAAGTATGTACTGTACTGGATGTTCTGTCTCTTACTTTATCACTAAGGTCTTTTACAACATTGCAAAGCAAAAATGGCAATAGTATGCATGCATATTTATTTTAAAAAGCATTGTTTTTTCTCCATTTAAGATGACATTTGATAATACAGGAAGTATAGCTATACTTTTAAGGTTTTTGTTATTTTCTTCTATTTATACTATGATTACTAGTTTAATACAAATACCTTTTTGTTGAATTTTGAAGAAACTTTTAATCAGTATACTATTTTTTGAAATGTGGTAAATTACTTTGTATTTTTAGCTATCGCCTTTGACACTATAGAAGACTGAATTATCTCCTAGCTTAAACAATATATATTTTATGTGAAATAAAACCATTTTACTCACATTACTGTTTTGATACTCTAGCACATATACACACACCAAAAATTTTTAAAAAAAAGTAGAATTACAAATTGCTTCAAAATGAAGAAAAGTTTTAACTGTTGAATTAATTACCAACACGTTTTTTTTTTTCTGAGAAATTGAAGTCAATATAGAAATATGAATTTCTGAGTCAGTAGAAAGGGGCACTGCAGTGCAATCTATTTAGGATGCAAATGGAGTGCTTCCTGAGCTGCAGAGTAAAGCTTGTGTGGTCATCTCTGCCAGGCTGTTCTAGGCAGTCCTAAATGAAAGATCCCTGCTCATCATTAAGCAGGAAGATCATTAGTAGAACCCGGAATGGTATGACTTAATGTGAACATTAAAAGACAAAAGTTTGAGTGGAGCAGCAGCCAGAATCCCGTTCCCAGCCTGGGGGGACTCTCTTCCTCGCCTAGGGACCAGGCTGCGGTTCCCTGCTGGGACCAGTGAGTGGAGCATCAGTGGGGAATCCTGTCCCAACCTGGGGGAACCCTATTCCTGGCCTGGGGACCAGGCTGCAGTTCTCTGTGGGGACCGGTGAGTGGGGTCGCCACAAGGAACCCCATCCCAGGCTGGCAGAACTCTCCCCCACACTTGGAACAATACTTGAAGCTTGAAAATATAGGAAAATGACAAAACAAAACACCAAAATGTAATTTCAAATATCCAGCTCATCCCAAGAAAGCCTAGGAACCATGTGCATAGAAGAAAACACATGCCACATAATTGAGATACCCGAAATAATAGTAACTGAAATAAAGAAGCAACTCTGGGAAGCCTTAACAGAATTCAAACTAGAAATAAGCTCTCAGGTAAAAGAAGAAATGATAAAAGAAATGAAGGAGATGCTAAACATATCTAAAGAAGACACAGTTAAAAAATTGGAGGAACTAAACAAAAAGAATCCCTGGATGAACAATATAAGAAACAAAGAGAATACATAAAGCAGATACAAAGAGATATACAGGAAATCAAAAACTCCATTGAAAGTTGTAAAAAGTGCCTCAATGAATGTGAAGATAGAATCTCAGACCTCGAAGACAAGATTGCAGCCAGTGAACAGGAAAGGAAAGATCTTTTAAAAATAACAAGAAATCAGGAAATAACAAGTCAACACCGCAAGATGACACAAAAAGGAACAACATAAGGTTGACAGGGATAAATGAAAAAGAAGGGGACAATATAAACGATGTCAAGAGGATATTTGGAGAAGCAAAAGCTGAAAGTTTCCCAAACACAAGATTGGAAACTGATATCAAGATCAATGAAGCATATAGAACTCCAAATAGCCATAACCATATAAATCTACACCCAGATATATAATAATAAACATCCCAGAAATCGAATAGAAAAGAATAGAATATTAAAAGCTGTCAGAGAGTAAAGACAGATCACCTATAAAAGAAAACCTATCAGAATCACAGCAGACTTCTCAACACAAACAATAAAGTCAAGAAGAGAATGGAGTGAATTATTTCAGATCCTAAAGAAAATAATTTCCAACCTAGGCTGATGTACCCTGCAATACTGTCCTTCAAAATCAATGGAGAAATAAGATACTTCCATGACAAAGATCAGCTGAAAAACTTCATGATCACTAAGCCAACCCTGCAAAGAATACTGAAAGCCTAGATACATTTAGGAAAAAACCAATAAACAAAGCAGACAATTAAATAGAGCAGAAAGATAAAGATGTAACAGCAGAAAGATAACATGTCAACAATAAACCAATATATAACAGTTATAACCATTAATGTAAATGTTCCCAATGCACCAACTAAAAGAAACAGACTGGCAGAATGGATCAAGAAACAAAATCCAACCATATGCTCTCTACAAGAAATGCATCTAACCCAAAAGGATATGCACAGACTGAAGGTCAAAGGATGGAAAACAATACTTCATGCAACAGGAACACCCCAAAAAGCAGGGGTAGCTATTCTGTTTGCAGACAAAGTGAACTTCAAGCCAATAATGATCAGAAGGGATGAAGAAGTTCACTACATACTGGTTAGGGGAAAACTCCAAGAGGAAGAGATAACTATCTTAAATATATATGTACCACACTCCAGAGCACCCAGTTACATAAAACAAGTACTAACAGAAATGAAAAAACAAGCTAGCAGTAACACAATTCTAACAAGAGATATTAACACACCATTGACATTAATGGACAGATCAACCAGACAGAAGATCAGCAAAGAAATAAAAGAACTGAATTGCACCTGTGAACAAATGGACTTAATAGACGTATACAGAGTATTCCACCCAACAACAACAGAATACACATTCTTCTCAGCAGTACATGGATCATTCTCTAAAATAGACCATATGTTATTTCACAGAATATATTTAAATAAATGCAAAAGGGTTGAAATTATCCTTTGCATGCTATTGGACCATAGCACTATGAAATGAGAAATTAATGATAAAAGACACTGCAAAAATCCCACAAACACATGGAAGCTGAATAACACACTCTTGAGGAATCAGTGGGCCACAGAGGAAATTAAAGAAGAAATTAAACAATACCTACAAGAAAATGAAAACACAAATACAACTTACTGGAATCTGTGGGATGCAATGAAAACTATCCTGAGAGCAAAACTTATTGCACTGAGTTCATACATCAGGAAAACAGAACGAATACAAATGAATCAATCACCTGGTGTTACACCTCAAATATCTAGAAAAAGAAGATCAAGTCAAGCCCAAAGCCAAAAGAAGAGAAGAAATTATAAAAGTCAGAGTAGAATTCAATGCAACAGAGACTAAAAAAAATCCAAAAAATCAATGAATCAGAGTTCGTTCTTTGAAAGAATAGATAAAATCGACAAGCCCCTAGCCAACCTTATTTTAAAAAGGGAAGTAAAAGCTCAAATTCATGCAATAAGGAATGAAAGAGGAGAAATTATTACAAACACTATAGAAATACAGAAGATGATCAACACCTATTTCAAAAACCTCTACACTCAAAGGTTTGATATCACAGAGGAAATACACAGATTCCTAGAAGCCTATGAAGTACCAAAGCTAAGTCATGAAGATGTAAAAGTATTGAATAACCCAATTTCTATTAATGAAATTGAAAATGTAATTAAATCTTTACCTACAAAGAAAAGCCAAGGCCCAGGATTCACTGCAGAATTCTACAAGAAATACAAAGAAAACCTCATGCGAACACTCCTCAAAATCTTCAATGAAATTGAAAGGGAAGCAATTCTTCCTAAATCCTTCCTAGAAAAACATATTACTCTAATACCAAAACCAGAGAAGGACCCAACTGAAAAAGAGAACTTCAGATCAATCTCCCAAATGAACACAGATGCAAAAATCCTCAATAAAATTTGGCAAATTAGATGCAGCAAATCATCAAGAAGATCATACACCATGACCAAGTGGGATTCATCCCAAGCATGCAGGGATGGTTCAATATACCTAAATCAATAAATGTAATCCACCATATCAATAGATGCAATAGTAAGAACTACATGATCATTTCTATAGATGCAGAAAAAGCTTTTGATAAGGTCCAACATTGATTTATGATAAGAACCTTGCAGAAAATTGGAATAGATAGTCTTTACCTCAATATAATTAAGGCCGTCTATGACAAACCAACAACTAATATCATACTAAAAATGGCCCAAAATTAAAGACCTTTACTTTAAAATCAGGCACAAGACAAGGATGTCCCTTATCAGCACTCCTATTTAATAAAGTACTAGAAATATTGGCCAAAGCAATTAGACAAGAAAGATTAAAAAAAGGCATAAAGATAGGAAAAGAAGTTAAATTATTATTATTTGCAGATGACATGATACTCTACGTAGATGATCCCCAAAACTCCATTGAAAGACTCCTAGATATAATAAATAAATTCAGTAATGTACTTGGATACAGAAACAATACTCAAAAATCAATAGCATTCCTATACACTAACAACAAAGTCACAGAGAGAGAAATAAGAGAAGCCACACCCTTCACACTAGCAACCAAAGAAATGAAATATTTAGGAATTACTCTCATGAAAGAAGTGAAAGACCTATACATGGAAAATTATAATATTCTGAAAAATGAAATTGAAAATGATCTCAAGAAAATAGAAAGACATCCCTTGCTCATGGATAAGAAGAATACATTTTGTGAAAATGGCCATTCTCCCAAAAATTTTATACAGATTCAATGCAATCCTGATAAAAATACCATCAACATACCACACAGAACTTGAGAAATCATTCCTAAAATCCATCTGGAGCAAGAAGAGACCTAGAATAGCAAGGACAGTTCTAAGCAGCAAAGGCAAGAGAGGAGGTATCACAATCCCTGACTTGAACTTATACTACAAAACGACTGTAGTAAAATCAACGTGGTACTGTAACCAAAACAGAGCCAAAGATCAATGGAATATATTAGAAATAATACCACAACTACAAACACATTTAACCACCTTATCTTTGATAAAGGGGCCAAACATGTTCACTGGAAGAATGACAGTCTCTTTAATAAATGGTGTTGGAAAAACTGGCTCTCCATATGCTGAAAACTAAAACTACATCCATGCTTATCACCATGTACTAAAATAAAATCTAAATGGATCAAATATCTAAATATTAAAACAAAAACACTAAGTCTACTGGAAGACAAATTGGATAAAAACCTGGAAAACATAGGAGTAGGTAGAGAATTCATGAACAGAACTCACACCTCACGGAAAATACTTCCCAGAATCAATAACTGTGATCACCTCTTATTAAAAAGTTTCTGCACGTCAAAAGAAATCTCTAGCATAGTGAAAAGAAAACCCACAAACTGGGAAAAAATCTTAGTAAACTGCCCCTCAGACAAAGGACTTCTGTCTAAAACATATGAAGAATTTTTAAAAAACAGACCCCCAAAATTCAAAGACCCAATCCAAAAATGGGCATCTGAGATGAATAAACAATTTTCAGATGAAGAAATACAAACAGCAAATAAATATATGAAAAATGTTCAGCCTCATTAGTCATTAGAGAAGTGCAAATTAAAACCACATTGAGATTTCATCTCACTCCTGAAAGAATGGCCAAGATCAATAAAACCACCAATAACAAATGCTGGAGAGTCTGTAAGGAAAAAGGAACTCTCCTGTACTGTTGGTGGGAGTGTAGACTGGTGCAACCATTGGGGAGGTCAGTCTGGAGATTTCTCAGAAAGATGGATTAGAAGCCCCATGTAACCCAGCTATTCCACTTCTAGGCATATTCTCAGAAGAACTGAAAGCATCATACCACCATGATATTTGTGCACCCATGTTTATAGCAGCACAATTTTTAATAGCCAGACCTTGGAAACAACCTGTGTCCATCAATGGAAGAATGGGTAAAAAAGTTGTGGTATTTTTATACAATTTGAGACATTTATAAATAAATAGATGCAGCTTGAGACCATACTCATAAGTTAAATAAACCAAAACTCACATGTATAAATACTGAATAGTTTCCTTAGTGTAAGAAATGATAAGAATACATAAAAGTATGTGGTAATCATGATTCTCAATCATGTTGATTTGAAACCATATAATGTTTTCACTCATTAACTGCAATGGTTTTAACCTGGGTTGTTCAATTTTAATATCTGTGATGGTACGAATAGCTATTTTGAAGAAAACAACACATCATAAAAGCTAGTACTGCTTTAATATCATCTTGTTTTGAAGTCCCATCAAGCTGTAGTACACTGGTTTCCACTGGTTTTACCATGTCATATCTTACTATACTTTACTATATGAGATAGTATAAACAAAATTTTTATAGGCAAAGAGATAATACAGAAACCATTGTTTGTTTTCTGTTAACTGGTTCTAAATACCCTATAATTCTTTCATTCTCTTAAATGCCTTCACACTGTTTTGATATGCTTGATGGTATAGCATATGAAGTTATACTCAAATATTTCAAGGAAATAGACACTATGGTAACTACTATTATGTTAGATTATCTGGTGGCGAAACACAATGATGCTTAAATTGCTCAGTTCTGACCTGTGTTGTTCTGTTTCAATGTCCCCTTTTATCTCATTCTCCCCCCTTTTTTGATTAATCTATTTTTTCTCTTTTTTTTTAATTAAGAAAAAACAATTAAAAAATAGCGGGATATACTATAGTAACATTTTTTGTTGTTTTCCTATTAACCTGATTTGAACTCCAGTATTGATCTCCCTATCTCATTGTGTCTGATTATACAATATTCTATTTTGTTTGATAGCATCAAGCTTGAGGGTATAGGCAACCACTGTGAAGGCAATAAGACTTATGATGATGCCAATTATGGCTTGACTATTATCTTCTTTTGAAGTCCTGTAAGGTCTCCAGTGTAGGTTTTATTGGTTCTGTTCTGTACTATCTTGATCAATTCTATTATACGTGATGATATAGACAACTTTTAAAAAAAATAGCAAGACGCACAAGGGTAACGATTTTTGAGCTCCTGATATTCTATTTTTGCATCACGTACCATGCCCATCCTTCTGTCCTAATCGACTCGTGTTTATTTAGTCGGGTTAGGTTTTATTTTCTTAAAAAAAGTAATCAGAACTGTGGGAGTAAAAAAAAAAAAAAACAAAAAAAAAACAAAACAACAACAACAAAAAAAACAACCCAAGAAGTGTAACAGTTATTGTAAAAAAGAGCGGAAAGGAAGGTGGTCTAAGGAATGTAACTGCATGTATGTATGAGTGTGTAGGATGGAAAACCATATTACTGAGCTTTTGTTGGATCATTGAACAGAACTCTCTGCAATCTCACTGTATGAATGTCCACTTTATATGCTTTAATTTTGTAATTTGGACAACTGTTTCTAGGATGATGGTGTGTGGGCTATTATCTAGTGATTTCTTAATGTATAATTATTTTCTTGAAATCCTGTATTATTTGTAACCTTTTACTGCTTTGCTTTTTTTACTTCCTATCTTTTTTCTCTTTAAATAAAAAAAAGAAATACAAATTTCTGCATTTAGATGCATTAAAAGCTATGAAATATTGATACAGTGTAAGATCTGCCTCAGTCACATGATTTCATAGAAGATTTTTACAAATATTAGCTTCATAAAATGCTAAAACAGAAATCAAGCTCAATATACAGAGGATACATGGAAAGACTTCTTTCTCTCTAGCTTAAAGAGTGACTATAACATCATTCCTGATAAATCATAGCCAAAGGCAAGATATCATGTAGGTATGGCCCACAGAATTTTAGAAAGACTGTGGCCCACAAACTTTTAGAAAGTTTCAAGTATAGAATTTAATTTAGTTTAATGTACTCTTATATTGGTTATGCATCAGGGTAATAGCTAAAGCAGAAATTAATATTCACATCTGTTATGGATTAAGAACTGGTGGTCAATTTAACACCAGCTGGATTACATCAGCATGGCATTGAGCGAAGATGCTCCACCTGAGGAAAGTTGCCAGGATAAATAGGTGGAGAAGAAGGGAAGTGTTGAGGATTGAGGTGTTGTAGCATTGAGGCATTGTGTGTTCTCCCACATGTTGCTGTTTGAGCTGGAGTTGGTTCTCCTGGAGAAGATCTGGTCTTCACATGAAGCATTGCTTCCTGTCTCTGGAGGGGAAGACATGTGCTGCTTGGTCTCCAAGATGAGCTCCTCATGCTACTTCCTGGCATGTACTCAACTGTGCTTATCATCTGGAGGAGCTCAGCACCTCATGTCACTGAGGATGGCTGTGGTGCCTTTAGGATAGCCCTGGTCCTTGTTGTGAGTGTGACTTCTCAGCTCCAGTGGAGAACCCTCATCCCACTAGCACAGTTCCTTCATCCTGCTGGCACAGACTTCCTGGCTTCCACCGCTGACCCTTGGGTCTTCCTGGCATGGATACATAAAAGACTGGCATGAGTCCTTCTTGTGAGCTCTGGACCTCCAGTTGGACTCGTCGGAGGCCTTGTCCTGAACTCCGGGTTTTTATCCGTACTCATGTGGGATATTGCTGTTGGGGTTTAGGCTCTTGACTAAATAATCTATGTATTTGGTGTCGTGGATAGATTTCCTGAATTTTCTTGTGTTAACTCCCGGTGAACATTATAAAAATGTTATAAACTCCATGTCCTGAACCTAATTGTTCTCTCTGTACAACCCCTCCATTAGGGTAGTAACTTCAGTTTGTGGTCTCAGAGAAATATAAAGTCCTTTGGAATATGAAGCATGCCCAATCAAAAGTCCCTTAATAATTAAAAATAATGTTCAAAAATCACTCACATGGAATTTTAACCATTAAAGTGTTTAGGGATGTTAAATAGCTGACTATATTAATGTTTTTGGATCATTGAACACAGCTGTTTACAGTCTCCCTGTTTGAATGTCCACTTTGTATTCTTTGATACGGTGATTTGAGCAACTATTTTCAAGATGATAATATGTAATCTATTAACAGGTGATTTCTTACTGTTATGTTTTTTTTTTTTTTGTAGTTCTGTATTACGTGTACCCTTACACCGCTTTGTTTTGTTTTGTGTTTTTCTATTTTTCCTCTTAAATAAAATTTTAAAAAAATTGAAATATTGTTCATGAATTAGTTCTTTTTTAATCTCTGAGACACAATGCCTGACACACAAACTCTAAATAGGAAAGGTGTATTTTGACCAATATTTGGTTGAGATTTCAGTCCAGAATCAGCTTCCTTCATGGGAGGGCCGAACAATAGATGGGTATGGCATAGGAAATATAGATAATGGCATTGATAGTAAAGAGAGTCTGAGAGAGAGAAAGAAAGAGACAGAGATACAGAGACAGAGACAGACACAGAGAGAGACAGAGGGAGAGAGAGAAAAAGAGAGAGAGAGAGAGAGAGAGAGAGAGAGAGAGAGAGAGAGAGAGAGAGATCAGGGAAGAAGAAGAGAAATATACTCTCCATGCCACACCCTAAGTTACCTACCTCCTCTGCTAAGTTTGCCTTCCCATATCACATTCAACTATAAACTCATTAGTCAACTGTTCTGCTGATGAATATCATGCCCCCATGATCCAATCAACTCCACAAAGCCTCACGTTTTGTTCATAAGACTTTGTGAGAAGGCATTTGATTATAAAGTGTAACACTTCACATACTTAAAGACACAGTATTTAAATGCATGATGCAGAAAGACAAACATTTATTCGTCTCTATATTTCAAGGCAATGTATAGACAAATACAACATAATATTAAAGAATTAAGGTGGTATAAGAAGAATGAAATATTACATTGACAATTTCTAAATTATTGTTATGAACAGAAACTTGCTCTCATAATATAGCTTCAGGTCCATGTGTTATTTTATCCTTCTCACACCTCTGTAATTCATTCTCTCTCTCTCTCATGTATATATATATATATGAGATATATATGAGATATATGAGATATCTGAGATATATGAGATATATATGTGATATATATGATATATATGAGATATATATGATATATATGAGATATATATGAGATATATATGATATATATGAGATATATATGATACATATGAGATATATGTGATACATATGAGATATATGTGATACATATGAGATATATATGATATATATGAGATATATATGACATATATGAGATATGTATATATATGTGATATGTATGATATATATGTGATATATATGAGATATATGAGATATATATGATAAATATGAGATATATATGATATATATGAGATATATATATATATATATATACTCTTCCTGCAGGAAGTATCTTTGGACATGCTTAAGGTACATAGCTGAGAAAGGAAAAGCATCATTCATAGATAATCTAAGTAAACTCTCTTGCTTTCTTAATGGTTGTTCTTCTCCACATCATATCAAGTAACCTCTGACACCATAACCTCACTAAATGTAGGCCATTAATGCTTTACAAATTTCAGTGAACCTAATTTGCAAGCTGTGAGAATCACCTTCAACTGTATGAGATAATGCAGTAAATATAAATTATAAGGAATCATATGTAGAGCTATTATTTGAAGGTCCTTCTGAAATTTATTTGCCATTATAACAGCATTAACAAGTCAGTTTATTAAAATGCCTTTGTTGATTATGGTTATTTTCATTGGATGAGTTAATTATAACAAGTTAGGGTTCTTAGTGAAATAATAAATTCAGTTATTTTCTCTGTCTATTGCACGTTTTATTTTTATCCAAGCTACAACATAGTAAGGTTTTTATAGTAAATTGCCTCTTAACCTAAAGTTTTTAAGTTTTGAGACAAATAAGCTCCTATTGTATACAATCTATCTAGTGTATATTATACTGATGTAGTACCAGAAAATGAGATAAGAGACACATATTAAGGAATTTGCTTGGTCTAGCATTGCATTTTACTCTCTATTTGCAAATAGTACTGAGCCTCCATTAGGTTCCACTTTCCCTAGCATTCTGAAATTAATTTTTGTGTTAATTCTTTATTGCAGAATATATCTGGCCTTGAAGCATGCCAATACTTCTAATATATTCTCATGTCAATGGTATGTAATTGTGGCATGTACTGTAGAGAAAAAAATTACTTTTTCATGCCATACCATTTGAAATTGTCATAAGGCTTTCATTCTGAGAAAAGCAAGTTCTTTTAGCTATTGAAAGGCCAATTTACTTGTGAGAAAGACTCAGAATTATTAGGGAATTATAAATTGTCAGTGTTAACTAGATTCAGTCAGGTTTTCCCTTTTTGTTCACTACAATTCATTTACGTTACAACTAATGTACTAACTTTCACATTTAAATATTAGGAAAATTGCCAGTTTAATTGTCATTATAATTATGTAGCTCTCAAAACAATACTTGATTTGTTTTCAGCAATATCACATGTGTATAAAGTAAATAAATGGTTTTAGGGCTGCTATGAAAGCTAATTGTCATAGTTGACTTGTGAAGTTTAAAACCTGAGTTTTTCATTTAGTTCTTTAATAGTCAAGTGCACTCCAAAAATACAATCCATGCTAGCATCTTTATAATCACTGCCATTATGGTCAGGTTCAGCAGCTACTTGAGCTCCCAAGACCTGTGCTTCAAATGACTGTCCATCATAATCAACTGCAGGTAATGCCCTCCTTAATTACGATACCGCTACTTGCCATATCTTGCTAGGTTCAAATATCTAATTGACAAGTAACTCAGTATATTTGTTATTCTAAACCACAAACAAGATCAAACCTACAGATTTTACATATTTTCTTCTCATACTACAGCTAATACAATGCCTATAGTACTGTGAGTCAAACCAGGAGATGCAAAGTATATTAAGTGGAACAAAGTACTTGAAATAAATATTAAGCAAGATAAAAAATAACTATAAGATGTAAGAAACCATGTATTATCCTAGGGTAAAAGAAAATTGGAGGATATTTTATTAATCATTTTTCATACTTATAACAACATACTGGAGGTAGATTACATTATAAATAAAACAGATTTACTTTGGCTCACAGTTCTGGAGATGCAAGGTATAGGGGCCTCACCTCAAAATCACTTGCTTGTTAGCAAGGCACTTAGAGAGGAAATGAGAAAAAGACAGTAGTATCTGTGGCTGCATCTGTCTGGTTTCCATTTTTCTTCTTATAAAGCCACTGACTTCAATTATGGTGACTCCGCCCTAAAGGCCTTTTCTAAAGTTAATCATATTTCAATGTCTCCACTTCTAATCACCTCAATTGGATTAGATTTCTTCCTTTTAATCCACCAAAAAAGGGTTAAATTTCAACAACTGAAACGTTGTGAGATAGTATATTCAAGGAACATGAAAAGTAGTCTATTGTTCACTAGAAATGTTGTATAGTATTGTGAATTACCATAAATTTTACTGGTTTACCCAGACCAGAGTTTGTCTGAAGTTGCTGAGCAAAACCAGGCAATTATCTTAAATTCAAGTCACATGGAGAGTTTTTGAGTCTGGGCAACTAGCTATGTCTTGTTTCCAAGAAAAACAGAGCAAAAGTAAATGGTAGGTTGATGTAGGATTACAGGGTTGTAGACAATTTATGGTGTGACCTCACAGGATAATCTCATACCCATATGAGATTTTTATCCAAGCTACAACATAGTAAGGTTTTTATAGTAAATTGCCTCTTAACCTTCACCTGCACCTCACTAGAAATTGTAAAAAGCATCTTATCCTTCTACTATGCAAGTTTACACTGCTATGCTTAAGTCAAAAATGTTAAAAGGAATTTCATTGTATATCTCACAGAATATATTGAATGGGAAACATCATTTGAAGACTGCAGTAGACCAGATTTAGCCTATAGACCTAAGTTTACTAAATTCTTGTTTATGTAATCTACCATCTGATAAAATGATTTATTCTGCTTACAGAACAATATATCAGAGAAAGTGATAATTCCAGTGGAGTTGTGATCTGCAATATTATTAATTTCCCACATAAACAAGCAACCTGTGAAGTAGGCTGTACATTAGACAAGAAATTTACATATAAAATACTATTGTCCCAAGATTAACAGAGCTATATTTTTACACACTTAGAATAAGCTAAAATAATGATGTTGGCAAGACATTACACTAATGGATTGGAATCCTAAAGTCACTAATAAAGACCACAGACACATGAAGCTTAATCGAAACTATTTTTATCAATAGCCACATAAATTGTGCTAAATAAAAATGTATCCATGATAAAAATAAACAGACAAAAGATCACCTAGAATGATGAAAATGAGAAAACACTTGTGTCCAATCACATGCCCATTCTGATAAGGAATTCTCATGTGGAATGTGAAATTTTAAGAGATTTTTCAGACAACAGAGATGTTGTACATAGGAAACTACCCAACTTTCAGGCTTACTGCAGGTACAGGACAATTCAAACAGTGTTCTGGTGGTATGTTTATAAACATATAGATGAATTTAAGAAAATGACATATTTAGAAATAGAGATGTGGACCTAACTGGATGATCCCCAGTGACTTTCTTTCAACCCGGGAAGCCAAGGCCACATGAGGTGAGTTCCAGCATACCGGCTTGGACCTGGGGAGAGTTTAAGATCATTGCTCCCAGCAGTTAATCACTCCCCCAGCTTGTAGCCACACTAGACTAGGATTGGCAGGTTTCTTGGGCCTAACTAGACCATCCCCAATGAACTTCTTTCAACAGGGGAATTGAGGCTGTGCAAGGTGAGTTTCAGCACAGTAGCATGGGACAGGGGAAAGTCTAAGATCATTGCTCCCAGTGGTGAACTGCTTGCCCAGGTTCCAGCCACACTGAAGTAAAATCAGAAGGTTTACTGGCCTGACTAGACCATGCCCAGTGACCTTCATTCAATCGGGGGAGCTGAGGGCACTTTCAGTGACTTCCAGGGCATGGGCACTAGCCTGGGGAGAACTTTGGACCATAACCCACAGTGGTTAGGAGCCCACCCAGCTTCGTGGAACACAGGAGGTGGCAAGGGAAATCCTGCAGGTCTGGATGGATTATGCTCAGCAACCTCCATTCAGTCCCAGGAACTGAAGGTGTAGGAGGCAATTTCCAACATACCCAGGGGAAGCTTTGGCACATCACCTGAAACACGGAACTATAGGAAAATGACAAGATGAAAGACCAAAGTGCAATCTCAAACTTTCAGCCCATCCCAAGAAAGCCCAGGAGTCAAGTACATAGAAGAAAACTTATGCCATACATCTGAAATACCTGAAATAATAGCAACTGAAAAAAGAAACCAACTATAGGAAGCTTTAAAGGAATCCAAATTAGAAATAATCTCCCAGGTAAAAGAAGAAATGACAAAAGTAATGAAAAAAATGTTGAACACATCTAAAGAAGACACAGTTAAAAATTAGAGGAACAATGCAAAAGATAAAATCCCTGGACAAAAAATATAAGAAACAAAGAGAATACATGAAGCAGATTCAAAGAGATATAGAGGAAAACAAAATTCCATTGAAAGTTGTCAAAACTGCTTCAACGAAAGTGATGATAGAATTTCAGACCTCAAAACAAGATTGCAGCTAGTGAGCAGAAAAGGAAAGATCTTTTAAAAATAACACTGACTCAGGAAACAAAAATTCAACAGCTGCAAGATGGAGCAAAGAAAAACAATGTAAGTTTTATAGGGATAAATGAAAAAGAAGGGGAAAACACAAATGATACCAAGACGTTGTTTACAGAAGTAATAGTGGAAAATTTCCCAAACATGAGAATGGAAACTGACATATGGATTAGTGAAGCATATAGAATTCCAAATAGCCACGATCAAAATAAAACTACACCCAGGCTTATAATAATCACCATCGCAGAAATCCAACATAAGCATAGAATATTAAAAGCTATTAGAGAGAAAAGACAGATCACCTATAAATAAAAACCTATCAGAATCACAGCAGACTTCTCAACACAAACAATGAAGTCAAGAAGAGAATTGAGCAAAGTATGTCAGATCCTACAGGAAAATGATTTCCAACCCAGACTGATGAAAAACTTTCATGAGAATCTTTCCTTCAAAATGGATGGAGAAATAAGATACTTTCATGACAAAGAACAGGTAAAGAACTTCATGATCACTAAACCAACCCTGTAAAGAATACTGAAAGACATTCTACATAGACGTAGGAAACAAACCAATAAGCAAGGAAGACAATTAAACAAAATGGAAAGATAAAGACACAATAGCAGAAAGATGACATTTCAACAATAAACCAATATATAACAGTTATAGTCATTAATGTAAATGGTCTCAATTCACCAAATTCAAAGACCCAATCCAAAGTTGGGCATGTGAGATGAATAAACAGTTCTCAGATGAAGAAATATAAATGGCAAATAAATACATGAAAAATATTCATCATCATTATTAATCATTGAAAGAATTCAAATTAAAACATTATTGAAATTCCATCTCAAGCCATAAAGAATGGCCAGGATCAAGAAAACTACCAACAACAAATGCTGGAGAGGTTATGGGGGAAAGGAACTCTCCTGTACTTTTGGTGGGAGTGTAGACTGGTGCAACCTCTGTTGAGGTCAGTCTGGAAACTTCTCAAAAAGCTGATATTCAAAGTCCCAGTTGACCCACTTCTCAGGCATATTCTCACAAGAACTAAAAACATCATGCCACAATGATACATGTGCACCCATGTTCATAGCAGCACAATTTGTAATAGCCAGATTTTGGAAACAACTTATGTGTCCATCAACTGAGGAATGGTTTAAAAAGTTGTGGTATTTTTATACAATGGAGTACTACTCAGTGATAACTAATGATCACATTGGGATACTTATAAATAAATGGATGCAACTTGAGACCATACTCATAAGCAAATTAAATCAAACTCACATGTATAAATACCATATAGTCTCCCTTGTGTAAGAAATGGTAAGAGTACATAAAAGTCTATGGTAATTATGATTCACCATTACATTGCTTTGAAGCCTTATTATGTTTTCATTCATTAGTTGAAATGGTTTTATTCTGTTTTGTTTGATTTTATTATGTATGATCATATGAACTGCTATTTTGAAGAAAACAAGGCATTTTGGCAGCCATTGCTGATTTAATATCATCTTGCTTTGAAGGCCTACCATGCTTTTGTTCATCTTTTTCCATTGGTTGTATCATGTTGTGTTTTATTGGATTTTAATATGTGTGATAGTATAAACAAAAATTTTATTGACAATGAGATAATATAGTAGCTGTTGTTCATTTTCTGTTATTTGGTTCTGAATGCTTTGTAATACTTTCATTCTCTTTAATGGTTTTATGCTATTTTGTTATGTTTGATATTACTGTATATGAAGGTATTCTCAACTATTTCAAAGAAAGAGACATTATGGTAGTACCATTAATATCCATTTTTCTTGTGGTGAAGTGCTGTGTTGCTTACACAGTTCTGTTCTGATATGCTTTGTTCTGTCCTCTTTTGTCTTAATCTCTTTAAAATAAAATTAAAAAATTATAAAAAATAGAGATGTGTCTATAATGATGCTTATTGTCAAAAAGAATGTCAAAGCCAGATATTAAGAGAAGGAGATCTTTAAACAAAATGTACTGTAAGACCAAATAACACAATGGCAGAAAAACAAACACTATAATTATTGAACACCTTTGAAAGTAAATTGAAATAGTTCATGTATGAAATATTACAGTTAAAAGAAAAAATTTACAGAAACCATCAAGAAAAACATTTGTCAAGCAAAGATAAGAATTTTTTTCTTTCAGAATAAAATGAAAACTTTATAAGACTTAAAAAATATTTTTGAATGATAGAGACAAACATGACTGATATATATCTGATTATTATTACATTGTCTAATATATTAAATATTTAAGAACCTAATACAAAGAATAAACTCTTTTCAGACATCATTACAATGCTGAATTAAGAATAACAGAAATTCAGTAAACAAATGTAAGATGTAAATAATGATAAATGAAAAAATGTAAGGTGAATTAACCATAAGCTGTAACTACACATTAAATAGAAATTCAAAATTGAAAACTGACATTCTAGATAGGTAAGTGTGTGAAACAAATGAAACTCCCCTACAGGAGTAATGGGAATTTAAATGGTGCAGTGATGTAAAACAGTTTATCAGTTGTGCCATTTCAACAGTTATGATACTTAGAAATACAAGATATTAACATACAAACATGTTTATTAAAATATACAAAGAAATTTTATACATAAAGGATAGAATGTTGATTATACATGAAATAATAGTCAATATATGATACAAGCATACAGTAGAAAGTTACATAGCAAGTGACAGAATAGAACTATCCATATATGTAATAATACATGTAAGTCATTGTTTTGAATTTAAGATAAGCACAATATTATATGCATGAAATATTTTTTTCCCATGGAATTAAAACTGATCTGTAATGTAGTGTTTGTTTGTCTGGAGCTAGAGACAATACAACAGATGGACTGCAAAAGATGGGAGGCATATAATGAGGTGAAAAATTATTTCAGATATTCATGATGAACTTAATTTAGTCACTACAAAAACAGTAAAACTTATTGTGTACTTTTATAAGGTTATCTGGGCATGGTGGCACATGCCTGTTATCCAAGCACTTGGGAGGCTCGGGCTGGAGGATCATCACAAGTTTGAGACCAGCCTAGGCTACAAAGTGAGCTCAAGTCCAGACTGAATTGCACAGTAAGATCCTGTTTCAAAAAAAAAGATATGTAGTTTATATATACAAAGTCTGTTTCCAGGAAGTTTTGAAAGGAAATAAAGCCAAAAAATGCAAAAATCAATGAAGAAAATGCCCAAGAAATTAATATGAGAACCTAATTGTTTCTCTAGGTGCAACCATTGAGGAAGATGGCTATGATATTGATTTTTGCATATATTTTCAATATCATATGGGTATAACACTGAAAACATATGCAAAGAAATAAAACTATGTGAGACTACTAAAGAAACAATTAATAAAATGAAAATAGAAACTATGGAGTGAGAAAATAATGTTATTTTCAAGTCATATATTTAACACAAGGTTAATCTCCACAATAAGGAAATCTTACCACTCAATACTAAACATAAAACTAAGACAAAATTAATAAATGTATTCAGACTTTGAATAGAGATTTGTATGGCAAATATCCAAATGGCAAGGAAATATATAAAAAATGTCTAATTTCACTTTTTATTTTTGAAATAAAATTGAAATTACGATGAGACAGAACCTTGTGCTTGTTAGGATGGCTAATACATTTTATATATATATAAAATGATATTATTAGTTAAATTAGTGTGGAGACATACAAACTATTGCAGATTATTGATGTAAAAACAAAATTGTGGAAACCATTGTAGTTTCTCAAACATTACAAAAAATATGATTCCATTATTATTTATCAATTTCTTTCCTAGATTTAGTTTCAAGAGTAACAGTCACGATCTCATAGATATCTGTGAATTCATGTTTATCCTCGCACAATTAAGAGTAACCAACAAAAATTGTGTGTGGAAAAAATGGGGTATATGCATAATATAGACTACTCCTATGTCTTAAAAATGAAATTCTTCAATACACTACATAAATATAGTACAAAATGTTTAAGATATTATAATATGTCACATAAATATGTTTAGGAAGACAAATACTACATGGTTCCATGAATATGAGGTACCTAAATCATTCAAAATGATAGGATAAAGTTGTAGTTATCAGGCATTGGAAAGGAGACAAAATGGACTTTTCTTCATCAACTTGCAAAAATTGTATTCAAATAAAAATCAATAAATATGAAGATCTTCCCCACATGTGCCTATATTGAACAATGAAGTATTGAACACTTAAAATGTGTTAAGTTAAAATCATGTTAATCATTGCTGCCACAATAAATTAGAGTAGGTTAGGAAAGAATCAAATAGTAAGAGAAACCTTATAATTTCATTGTTACCTACCCACATATTTGTATTTGTTCTGTGTAAACATTGTAAATCCTTTTAATGCTCAGGCACTATGTATGCATGTAATACTTTGATAATATATCATCTGACACAAGTAGTATTATTATTTATCTTGGGGCATGTGTATTATTTTCCATTTTATTTTCTTGTGTGCAAATTTGACATAGATTCTAAATAAACATATGTGTACCTTTATTTATACAATAGATATAGGGGAAAAATGAACACTGAGGGTAACTAGGCAGTTCAAGTTATCTAGAATGAACTAAGAAGTCACTCTGAAGGGACTTAGTTAAATTAAGAAAAAAGAATCATGATATAGTTTGCTGTGACAAATCTATAAGTAAACACAAAAAGAAGAAAGGTAAAGTCTGAAACAAAAACTAATCTGGCATATTCCTAATTCAGCAGTAATTTCAAAAGAGTGCATGAGAAAAGAAACAAAACAAAACATGGGTAGTAGAGGTGAACAAGACTTTGCATGCTGTAGGAGACACTTTTTCAAGGCAACATTTCACAATTCTGAACAAGAAACCGTAGTGTGTCATCGTACTGTGTGTAACTGAATAGAGTTCAGAAAACAAACATAGTGAGCAAGAAGAATTTACATGATTAAAAACATAGGATTGTAGTATACTGTTAAGATCAGAGTTTGCAAATGTATCAGTTTGGAATTTTTAAAAGGCAATGCTAGTATGAGTTGCTGATATTTCTACATAGATTGCAAAGGAAGGAGAAAAATCAACAGTGTCCCCTATATTTGTAAGAACTATTGACCTAATAAAACAGAAAAGAGACTCAAGGGTGAAATAAGAACTTTTTTAAGTATTTGAGGTTCCTTGTAAATATTCAACAATGATAGAATTTGAAGTGGTTGATGGACCAAGCTTATATATATAGGACTAATGCCATGATCAATTTCTATAAACTGATGAACATTAATAAAAAGAATAAAGACAGAAAAAGTAAAACACATTTGTAGGTATTTATTTTATTTAGCATTTAGAAAAGAAAGAAACTACTAGGAAACTTATATACAGAGACAGTAAAAATCATATGCTAGATGGCAATGCCTATAAATTCAGAATAGAATTTATGTTACAATATAATATATTATGAATTTATTGATAACTTGCCCTTCTGCATGAAGTGAATATTAAATTCTTTCAGTGTATGCATAAAGAGAAGCATATAGCAATCTTCATGGCAGTGATAAAGAGTAAATCTAATATATAATTTTTAAGAGTCTAAAGGGGACACTTACAAACACAAATTCTAAATCACATAATAATTTTCCAAAAGTACTTTAATATCTAATGTACCATTTGATTTATCAACAAGTGCAAGGTAAAGCAAATAATAGCATACTATTACCCATGAGAAATTTTGTTTTCATAAAGATAAGGTGCCTATTCTAGATGAAAGAAATAAATCTATAGCTTCTACTTAGATATTTGGTTATTTGAATATAATATAATTTTAAAGTGATATTTTTGTCATACAAATTTATTTACAGCATTTACTTAAGAAGTTACCTGAAAACATGAAATATTTTATATCTGTTCAACAAAAAGGGTGATGGAAATCTATAAAGTAATTCTGTGCTTATTTAAAGCACCATCATCAAGATATTTCCCAAAATATTTCTTCAAAAAATAAAAATTAACATTCTCATATTTTTAATTCTTTGGTTCACTCAAAAAATATGAAATAACAAATAAAATTCCCACATCCCTGGACTATTTCCAATACAGAAAACTATGACATAGGAAGAAATAAAACAAAATGTCATAGCAAAATAGGAGGATAACAATATTTAATACAATGCGCATTATCTTCCAAGTAGTTTAGAGACACAACAGATTTCCTCTTACAAAGAAGAAAACTGATAATAGCATGAATATTTCTTTTCAATGAAATGCTGACCATTAGAGAAATGCAAATTAAAACTATACTGAAGTACAATATTAAACTAGAAAAACCATGGCTGTCATTAATAATTCCAGTAACAACATGCGTTGGTAAGGATGTGAAGAAAAAGGAATTATTCTACATTGTTGGTGTAAACTAGTACAATCACTAAGTAAATCAGTGTGGAAGTTATTTTTTAAAAGCTAAAAATAGAATTTCCAATTGACTTGGTTATCCTCTCCTAGGTATCTTCTTTGAAAGAGTATGATGTACTTTATAGAACTATGAAGCAAATATTTATACATTATGATAAATACATATGCCTAAGTTTCTTTATTTGCTTTCAAAGTTCACTTTCTATTTTGGAGTCATATCCAATATATAGCTTGAAATCTTATTTTTGTATTTTTTTATTTATCATAGTTTGCTATACTTTCCATATTTATCATAGTTTGTGATACTTTCCATATTTTTGATCACCTTGACAGGTTTGAGGAGTGCTAGTCAGGTACAATGTCCCTCTGTTGGGATTTTTCTGATTTTATTTTCTTGTGACTGGAATAATCACATGAATTTATTGGAAAACATATTACCACTTTCATCAAATTATTTCAAGTGCCATTCTAGCATAATGGCTTATTTTTGTCAATGTTGAAATTGATGTCTTAGATGAAGTAATGATTTTCAGGTTATTTCAATGCAAAGTTTCCATTTGTCTTACCTGTGCATATCTTACTGCTGAAAAAGTAGAAGGCATACTCAGTTCACAGTAAAGTCTGATAAGTTATACTGCATTTTTAAAATATCACAACATCTGTATAAATTGTTTGATATACTTCAGAAGTTTTTCTCATATTTTGCATTTCTTTATTTAGATATTCACTTACAACAGTTTGAAATCAGACACTTATTTTATACTTTCATTAACAACCAAAAACTACTATATTTTGTTTTAAAATTATTCCAATTTTTGATATGTTATGCTTTCTGTTAATCTTGTTTTGCTCTGCTAGACTTTCAGTTTGAAGTTTTAGTGGTGGGATATAATGTTGGCACTACTAAATAATACAGACACATTGGATATATATTTTTGCACCAGGGCTAGAGTCAGTAATTCTCTAAGGAATTTGGCTTCTTGAACAAAAGAATTACCATGAAATCACTGTAACCTCTTACTATAGCCCATCTGTAATCATCCATTACACCAGTGACAAACACCTCTTGCACTATCCACCGTCAACTTATGCCACTAATTTATTCTTATTTTATTTTTAGATATATTTTATTTAAATGATAAGTGGAACTTCCTCTATAGGTCCTGGAAATTATAATTATTTAAAACAAATTATTATGCTTGTATAGAATAATTTTAATCAAGAAGTGAATGAATCTGTATACTTATAACATCTATCAATACATAGGTTACCATCTCAAATTTTTGATTTGATACTCATACTTCAGCTTTAGTTTCCATTTGCACTGTGAATATATTAGGTTTAATTAGCATTATTTCAATAAGAAAAATAACATACTACAATTTTTTTTTTACTGTGGTGTATCTTCTTGTCATATGTGAAATGCTTTATAAATAACATCAACAACTGAATATAGGTAACCATAAATCAAGTCTATTTTAATTGGACTCAGAATTTACAAATATTGCATCATGATGATATGTACTGCAGTATGCTCAGAATCATAAATCACTTTATAAGTAATTCAAATTTCTATAAAATTTGATGACATATAATGACTTTCTCCTTTATATTCATGTATTATTTTGAAGAAAATTATTTAAAAATTTTGAAGAAAGTTATTTCAAAGCACATAAGAGATTAAACATGTGCAAAATCAGTGTCTTGTCATTCTGGCATGACAATTATTTACTTCATATAAGTATAAAAATTAATTTTCAAACAAATAGACTAACCAGATAACAAACACTTGGGGTTTTTTGAGCTTTGAAAAATTAGTATTAGGCAAATCTGATGATAATGAAAACTGCTGATTAACAAATTCTAACAGCTTTAAAAGGTTCTTGCCACATATGTAGAAGTGCTTATCCTATCGTTTGCTTCTTGTATCCCAGATTCTATCACATTTTTATTTACATTGTTACTTTTTTAAATCCAATATTTATTGGAATAAATTATATGTTGTAAATTTATTGTAAACAGAAAAATTATCCCTTATATTTAAATATTTACTACAAGAAAAACAATGTTATAATTAGGGAACAAGCTCCCATAATAATTTTATTTATGCCCATCTGTGGAAAAAATGGAAAAAGATAATTCAGTCTTTTGTGAAAATTATATAAAAATATAATCAGACATCTGAATTTGGGTACTGTAATAGCTCTAATGAACTATTCTGCTATTTAAAATGATAATAGGTAAGAGAAATGATTATTTTGGAAAACTAATATTTAGCCTCAATAGTACTATATTTAACAGTGTTTCAACAATATTCAGAATTGTTATGGTTTGTATCTAGGAGTCCTCCCAATGCTTCATGTGCTCATAAGGTGTACTTTAGAGGTATGATTTGATCACAGGGACATGATACTATTCAGTGGATTAGTCCACTGTTGAGTTTATAGTTAAATGTAATGTTGGGAAGTGAAGTTTTATTAGAGGTGGTGGATAGTAGGTCATCTGGGAGCTGATCTTGATGAGTCTATTTCCCTCGCTTTTCTCTGGATTTCTTTCTGCTTCCTGCCAACAGGCTATAAATTTTCTCCTTGGCCATCCCATTCCACTCTGCCTTGTAACCAACAGGCTATGGAATTAAACTTCCACAAAATGTGATAAAAAATAAACCTTTCCTTTCTTAACTGATAAGTGTTAGGTATTGCATCTCAGTCAACATTAGATGAGACAAAGAGTGTAAAATAAGTTAAACATCTGTCTAGGGACACAAAATTCCTGCATTCTTTCCATTTAACAAAATTAACTGGACTGAGCTGGGAATATAGTTCAATGGCACTAGCTGGTGAGTGAGTTCCTGAGTTTGATTCCTAAAGCAAAACAAAAACTGAAACTAAAACATAACAAACAAATGAAGAAACAAAAAATGCTGCACTTAATAACATAAGCCAAGAAATCATACTGGATTTTAAAATAAAGACAATATCATTTTGGGATAAAATTGCTTTGCAAGTTGGGAAATAAAGCATCAGCTATTATAAGCTGTGTTTTACAAAAGGCAGAAGAGAACAGTAGGCTAGTGCTTTCATTAGTTCAACATTTGAAAATAAACAAGACTGGTCAAAGACTGCTCATAAAGTATTTACATCTTTTGGAATGTCCAAGAAATAGTCAAAACAGAAAACCAGGGTTTCTCAAAACTTAACAAGGTTTGTTAGATAATTTTCTCCTCTGACAAATATAGCTGCCAGAAGGTCTATTTGGCAGACTTATCACAAGAAAATCTAAGACTTATGAAAGGATTTTTCATTTTTTCCTTTTTTTTTTTTTGAGGGACAATTCTGTAGTTGTTTAAACTTTTATTTTATCAGTAACGGTACCAAAGATTTGTAATAGATACTTACTTTAAATTACTTAAGAGGAACTGCAGAGATAAATTTTCCCATAAGATTAATAATATTGGGATTCTGGGAAGATGTTGGAACACTAAGCAGCAGAGTAAATAGCCTCACTGAGAGAAACAGCCCTAATGCTGGAATATAGAATTCTGGAGAAGGCCAGAAGGAAAAAATGGGTCCCCTTGACCCAGGAAGAAACTAAAGTCAGAATTAAAGCCAATCAGAGAGAATGAAACAAAAAAAAAAAAATAAAGACAATAAAGAAATGAAAAAACTTAAATAGAATGTGGTAGCTTGAGCACTCTCATTGAAATCAGTCCCACTGTGTGAGAAGTGCCACTGGAATACAGAGATGCATGGTCACTGTGAAGTGGCTAGCTGGCAGGCCTGAAGGCCTCAATGGGGAGACATGGTAGTGGGGGGAACAGCGGACAGGAGAATTGCACTGGCTTATGGGGAGTAAAGGTCTCCAGGTTTGATTGATGGCTTTGGCAGAGGAGAGGGTCTGAGCAGACTCAGACCCTGGAAGGTACTCAGCAGATTGAGTGAGTCACCCTGCCAGACACTATCCCACTCTTGCCCTGACCCAAGGAGCCCCTCTCATCCTTCCCTGGATGCCATCTAGGGTCTGCCCCCCATCCGGGTCTCAGCCCTGCCTATATAACAGGGCAGGAGACATATTAAATATTGGATCCGTGCCATCAGCCTGGTCTCTGGTGTGATTTATTCCCTCTGTGATTCCATGCCACTTCCCATGGTCCCTATCCCACACAGCCACAGTTAGTGCCCAATTAAAGTTTAAACTAACAACTAAACCTCTCCCCTCCTCATAGGGGCCATTGCTCCGATGGTCAGACCACAACCCATATAGCTAACTTGGGACACTGATATTCCTGTGTGGGTGGACCCATTTTTACAAGTTTTGGGGAAGGTAAAGCCCTCCAGCAGTTAGGAAAGGAACAATTAGAACAAAACCACATAGAACCTTCTGTTAGCCTTTGGTACACACAAGTGTTTGTCATTCACAAAAAAGATAAAAATAAATATAGGCTGCTTCATGACCTTAGAGAGATAAATAAACACATTATAAAAATGGGAGCACTACATGCTACTGCCATCCCCAATGCTATCCCCAACGATCATCATATAGCCATCATAGATATTAAAGACTGTTTCTTTTCCATCCCTCTCCATGAACGAGAGCAGCCCAGGTTTGCCTTTTCAGTCGCCACAATTAATCACCAGGGCCCTAACCAATAATATCAATGGAAAGTACTCCCTCAAGGAATTATTAGCAGCCCAACCATCTGCCAGATGTATGTAGATCATGCAGTATGACCCCTTAGGGCATTGCAACACTTCATCTATTACATGGATGACATCCTGCTCTCTCACTCAGATCCCCAATTGCTACAGCAGGGACTTCAACAACTGATCTCCAACCTTAATATACTAGGGCTCAATATTGCACCAGATAAGATCCAAATGAAGCCTCCATATGCCATTTTGGGCCACCATAATTCAGATAAAATCACTCCAATAGCACCTAAGTTGTCTAGACAGACTTCATACTCAATAGTTGCAACAACTATGTGGAATTATTAATTGAATGTGGACACCAATGCCTCTATCCTATGAAAAACTGTGACTACTTTATGATTTATTACAAGGCAAGTGATCTGGCCTGCAGATCAATCTGTGGGGTATACCTGGAGGTGGAATGGGGATTAAATAAAGGCATAGGGGAGACAAAGAGAGATGGAAGCAAGTCGAAAAAATCCAATCAAGCCCCCAGTTTATTCTGGAATTGATTACATCTTTTATAGGCCAAGGGCAGGAGGTGGGACAGAAAGAGGCTATGGGGATGAATACAACAGGGTCACCATCATGTCTGGGTATGTGATGTAAGCAGGAGAGGATTATGGTTAATGTAGGCAGATGCAGTGACCATAGGAGAGAGAGAGACAGGGAGGCAGCAATGGTCTGTCGCTCAGCTCCCTACATCTCCCCCCTTTCTATATTATTTAATCAAGAGTATGGCAGGCCCTGCTGGACAGCATCTGTCTTAGGTCAAGGACCTCATTGCATGAATCCAACCAGGCCTTACTCATCATGGGCTTGCAGAACAGCAGTTGGTCCTGTGCCTGTCTTAGGTGGCCATTGGAATTAACATGCATGTCCTAGTTGCCCATCTCTGACTGCCTGTCAATTGCCCCAGGGCAGTTAGGTCGCATCATCATATGGGCCACTCATGGGAATTCCTTTCCAGTAGGTTTGTTGATCTGCCATCTCCAGCTGATGATAGTGTACCTGAATGGGCTTTGCCATAAACGCCTCTATCCGGTTATTAATGAGCGTCATAATCCTCTGAAAAATACAAGGACTCACAGAAAGGAGAAGCAATAGGGCAGCTAGGGGACCCAAAAGGGTGCTAGGTAAGGGAAAATCTCCCCCCACACACATATATTGAGGAGAAGGGGTTGGCAGCCATTTGTTGGTGTCTCTGTTGAAGTCGTTCTCCTATGTCTTGGAACATGGCTGGCATAACACTGGATGCAGTCTATTTGGCTGGTGTATGTTCCCCCAGACCAAGAAGAGCCTCTTCCGCAGTCACAGGGGGTGCTGTGCATGGCTTTCAGCAGTTGTAGTGTGTTGGGCAGGGGTTGAAATCCACTATGGGTGTGGTATGGCTCAAGGAGAAGGCTGAGTAGGCAGCATAAGGCTTGGGGGGTTGTGTCACCTATAAGAGAACACAGGTGATTGTGCCTCAGGAAATGACATTATTCCTGGGCGTTGCATGGGGTCTTTGAAGAACTGTCTACTTGGTTTATGAGGCACTCAGGTAGCCATCTATCTTCTCTATCTTGTTGAGAGTAAACACATACTGAACCTTGTCCCCATATGAGAATGGGATCAGGGACATGTCATGAATTAGTCAGGGGTCTCTCTATAGTACTGAAACAAATTGCTTTTGTGTTTCAGAATGCCAAAAATGCATGGCTGCTGACTGTCCAGAAGCATCCAAATTTTAAAAATTAAGGATGAATAAGGCATGAGATAGAATAGTTTTAGGTATTCGCCTTATAGAGTACCATTCCTCCCTTTTTATTTCATCAACAGTAAGTTTTAGGAAAAGATGTGCCCTTTTAACTATGCCTTGACCTTGAGAGTTATAAGGTATGCCTTTTATATGATCAATATTAAGATGTTGACAGAAATGAGCAAAGGCAGAATTAGCATAGTCTGGACCATTGTCAGTCTTTAATTGTTGTGGGCATCTCAAAACTGATAAGGTACTTAACATATGGCTAATAATGTTTGGTAGCTTTGCCAGTCTGGGGAGAGGTATAAATGAAACCACTTAAGATATTTATAGTTACATGAACATATTTAAGATTGCCAAGCTCAGGAATATGGATGACATCCATTTGCCATAATGCATTGAGGATTGTCCTCTAGGATTAAGCTCAAAGTGTGGAACTGGGAGGTGCATGGCACAAGAAAGGCAATTTTTTACTATCTGTCCAGCTTGTTTTCTAGTGATCTTAATACAGAATTACAGAAAAATAAACGGTAAGAAATCAACAGTTAATAAGTTACATATTGCCATCTTAGAAATAGCTGTTCAGGTTACAAAATTAAAGCATGTAAAGTGACATTTAAACAGTGACAATGCCAACAGTTCTGCTCAATGATCCAACAAAAACTTACTAATATGGTTATCAGTCCTATACACTTGTTTTTCATCTCAAAGAGGGCAAGACCAAATATATCAAAACAGAACAAAACAGTTTTTTAAAAAGACATTTAAAGAAATACAAATTTTAAAGCAAGTCTACTGGAGATCTTTCCTGTTTACTTAATTGTGTCTAGTTTCCTCCAAACAGTTGTGCCCATCTTTAATCACATTAAATACATACTGCATATTATAGAACTAATCAAATCACTACAGAATGATGAAGGCTTCTCAGGTTTTTAAGATCTAACATTGGAGAAGACAATAATAACTACCATAGTGTCTCTCATTCTCCTTTTAGCAGTTGTCCCCATCCTTACATATGCTGAAATTAAACTTAAGAGACCAGACCAATAACACTCTGATCAGTTAAATGAGTCAAAGTAATTGACATTGAAGTCTCTATCTCTGGAGTCTTTTTGTAAAATGACCAGTCTCTCCACAGGCAAAATAGTCCTGTTCATGCTTTTGAGACAAGAACTGTCCAACTGCAAACCCCTGCAAGGCAGCAGCCACAGCAAAGATGTATATATCCTGTTAGGCCTGTTCTATTTTTATGAGGTCTGATAGTGGCCCAGCAGATGGTACCAGTGCCTTTAAAAGCCAGCTGTTCAACAAAATCAGTGCCTGCATCAGCGTGGCCAAAGGCTCCACTAGCAGCAGCAATCAATCAACAAACTCTGAAAAGGGTTTATCTGCCCCTTGCTTAATGCTAGTGAGAGAGGAGCTGATATTATCTTTTGGAGGCAGCTTTCTCCATGTTCGAGTAGCTGCTGTTTGAATTTGAGTGAAAAGTGTTGGATTAAACTCTTTTTGAGCTTCTCTGCATGCACAGGCATCTTTTACTATTAACATATTAAGGTCTCACCTATTGCCGGCTCGTGTATTGTGCCTAGTGGTCTCTTTGCAATTTTTGTATATTCTGATTTTTACAAAGGATGACCACCACCCAATAAGGTCACTCGGGCCAATCTTTGCCAATCTGTAAGTCTGAGCCAGCTATCAGCCAGAGAATTTAAAACAGCAAGAAAGAAAGCAGCTCTAAGGCCACATTGGGCAACCGCTGTCTTTAATTTTTTTAAAGTTGCCACTGTGAATGGCATATGAGTCCTAATGACTCCTGGAGCTAGCAACGCAGTGCCCACGCTGTCTTGTTTCCTTCACCAGAAATGCAATTTTGGGGAGGGACCCATGCTGGTGTGGCGGAAGTGAAGCAAGTGCCATTTTAAGAGTGCCACAAGGCTTGCCAGAGGCAGGCACTATCTTAGGAGCACTATAAGGACTTGTGCAAGTGTCTCCTCAATCTGAGGATCTGCATGCCTCTGGGCAAGAAGCTCAGAAATTAAATTCCAATATGCAAAGGTGGTCACCAGAACCTTTTTCTGCACTGAAAACTATAATAATCTTTTAAAGCATCTCTTACTCTTTTCCACCTCTTGGTATCTATAGAACCCTCTAGGGCAAATTTTATGGATAAATTGAAAATACTGCAATAATTTTTTGTTCTAACCCTTACCCCTCTTATCTTTCATGCCTTTATGAGGCCTCCCATGAATACTTCATGTTTGTTCAGTGCTTGACCTATGTCCGGGAAAAGGAATGGGGTCGCCGTTCACTCACCATGACTTGGGCAGGATGTTGGGTAGTCATCTGTGCAGGCCTCATTACTTGATTTAATGTCCTGTTTGCTTTGAGCTTTAATCCTTGATTTAGTTTGCTCATTCCTTGCCGTGGTCTTTGGTTCAATTTGCTTTCACTTTAAGCCAGCTGTCTCGAATGGCTCTCTCTTTAACTCCTCCGTGCCAGGAGCCCCCACGCTGAGCACCACTTGATGCAGCCTGTGGATCAATCCATGGGGTATACCTGGAGGTGGAATGGGGATTAAATGAAGGCATGGGGGAGACAAAGAGAGATGGAAGCAAGTCGAAAAAATCCAATCAAGCCCCCAGTTTATTCTAGAATTGATTACATCTTTTATAGGCCAAGGGCGGGAGGTGGGACAGGAAGAGGCTATGGGGATGAATACAACAGGGTCACCATCATGTCTGGGTATGTGATGTAAGCAGGAGAGGATTATGGTTAATGTAGGCAGACGCAGTGCCCATAGGAGAGAGGGAGACAGGGAGGCAGCAGTGGTCTGTCGCTCGGCTCCCTACAGGCAAGCCTGACCCTACATCTCCTAAGGTCCTCTCCCCTAAAGGTCATTGAGTGCTAGCCCACATGGAACAGGCCTGTCATGGTTTATGTTTGTGTCCCCCAGGCCTCATGAGTTTGAATTGTTCATTTGTAATTCATTCATTGTACAGTGCTTGCATTGATGGTGTTAGTGCTACCATCACTTAGGGGTGGAGCCAGGATGTGATGTAATGGCAGGAAGAAGGTATGTCTTGCTCTTTGCTAGTTCCTGTTTTGCTGTTTGCAGCTGCCATGAAGGGCAACCCAGCCATTCCCACCTTCCTGGGAGCCAACTGAGTGTGAACTGAAACCTCAAAAACTGTAAGAAATAAACCTTTCCTTTCCCAACTTTGGTCTTCAGGGTATTTTGTCTCAGCAATGAGCATAAAGTAACCAAGACAGAATTTGGTACCAAGGAGTGGGATTGCTTGCTGTGACTATACCTGACCATGTTTTTCCAGAGGCTTTGGAAATGGCTTGTGGGTGGAGTTTGGAAAGGTTCCGACATGTCGCCTGGATGCATAGAGCTGGAGCAGCTTAGGCTGTTCTGTAGAGGAGATTCTGGTCAGAGCTCAGGAGACCAGAAGGCTGATGATAGAAAGCCTCATTGTAAAGACCAGGCTTGGGAGGTTTCTGCTAAGAAGGACTGCATTGGTTGTTGGACTCCACATTTTGTGTGTTATGGCTTGGCAGAAAGTTTGTCTGCATTTTGCTCCTGCCCAGAGACTTTGCCTGAGACTGAGACAAAGGGCAATGGACTGATTAATCTCGAAAAAGAAATTAAAAAGCAATCAAACATTGAGGCTGTGGCATGGCTATTGTTGGGGGCTTTCAGCCAGCTTTATGTTTCAAATGGAGAGCAAAGAGCCCAGCAGGATAATTTAAAATGCTGTGAGTTTGGCCAGAAGGAAAATTCCAAGAAGGCTGTGGATTGTAGAGACAGAGTTGAGATTTTGATTGTTGATGGGAAACAGAGAGATAAGAAAGATGGCCCCGGGGCATCTCAGGAAGTGAGTCCCCACCCTGTCTAGCCTCACAGCAAAGGTCAAAGAATTTGTTCAGAGGAAAAAGCTACAGAGTTCCATGCTCCAGAATGGCGACAGTGGCCACATGTGGTTCCAGAATGGTGACAGAGGCCACATGAGTTTCCAAAATGGTGGCAACACAGAAAAGCTTTTCTTCACAATCAGGAGAACAGAGCCCTGCAATCCAGGCAACTGACCACTACAGCCAAGAAGGAGAATAGCCTGTCTACTGCTGCAGCTAGCAGCAAACTTTGGCGGCATCCACAAGGTGCTGATTTTAGGTGCAACGAAAATGCACAAATTCTGAGGGTAAGATGGCTTCCACCTCGATTGCAAAGGGCCTGGGAGGTCAAGCAGTGTGCCCCTGACAGGGCAATTTGTGAAGATGTAGGGGTGAAGCTGAACGTGCAGTGGAGAACCCAAAAGTTTGGAAAAGCCAGGAATGTGGATGATCTGAGGGAAGCAGCAAAAATCGAGCAGAAAAGATTTAAGAGAAAAGCTATGGGAGTTGAAATCACTGGAAGTGCCCTGTGGGTGGAATGACCCAAGGCTTTTGGAGCTTGCAACCAGATTGCTTCCGATGCTGAGCATAGAACTCCAGGACTTAATGTTTATCCTGCTGGATGTTGGACTTGCATTGTTTCCAATGCTTTATATTCCCCTGTTTGTAACTTTTGAAATGGTAATGTTTATTTTGTGCCTTTGCATTTCAGAAATATTTAACCTTGCTTCATTTGTACAAGGGGTTACAGTTAAGAGTTTGCCATAGATCTTGGAGGAAACTTGGGACTTGGACTTTCAGTAATGCTGAAGCTGTTAGGACTTTAGCAACTCTTGGAGGTAGACTAAATGTCTTTTGTATAAAGGATGTATATGAGTCCTGGGGGCCAGAGGTGGAATGCCATAGTTTATGTTTGTGCCCCCCAGGCCTCATGAGTTTGAATTGTGCATTTGTTATTCATTTATTGTATATTCCTTGGATTGATGGTGTTAGTGCTACACACACTTAGGGGTGGAGCCAGGATGTGATATAATGGCAGGAAGAAGGTATGTCTTGCTCTTTGCTAGTTCCTGTTTTGCTGTTTGCAGCTGCCATGAAGGGCAACCCAGCCATGTCCACCTGCCTGGGAGCCAACTTAGTGTGGAATGAAACCTCCAAAAAACTGTAAGAAATAAACTTTCCTTTCCCAACTTTGGGCTTCAGGTATTTTGTCTCAGCAACGAGCATAAAGTAACCAAGACACAGCCATTCAACAAGCCTATGTCACAAGACTCAATCCAAAAGAGCCTTTATTAGCCATTACACTGGCTCCCAAATATGCCATGGGAGTTTTATGACAGCAAGGCCCTCCTTTGTGGGCTCACATTGCTTACTCTTATCTATCAAAAGTAACCCCTTTACTGACAGCCCTTTGTCACATAGGAGTACAATTAAGAAAATTAGCCACCTTACATTATGGCTGCAAGCCGGATACCATCGTGCTACCATTAAACCAACATCAAATAGAAGCTCAGCTTCCATGTTATTTAGATTTACAAATAATTTTGTTAAACTTTCCAGGACAACTTTTCAATCATTATCCATCTAATACCCTTCTTCAAGGTTGACAGCATCTACCTATTAAAAGGTCCACTCATTTTACCTCATCCACATCCATTCCATATGCATGGGTGGCCTTTACTAATGGATCTAAAGGGCTATATGCTATGATTATTCATCACCCACATGACTATAACCACCATAAAATACAGGTGACCAAACATGCAGTTTCCATTCAGGTAGCAGAATTTCTTGCTGTCATACAAGTCCTACAATACTGTCCTGTCTGCTCTGTTAATATTTTTTTTCTGATAGTCATTATGTCATGTCATACCTCATGCTATCTTAAAACAAAAAGATATGCCATTAGACAAGACGCTTAAGACATCACAGAATACTCTTCAACATCACTGTCTTCCCTGGTATATTTAACATATATGCTCACACAGTGAACTCCCTGGCCCACTTTCCCAAGGTAACCAACATGCAGACCATCTAGTGACTATTTAGGCCATCCAAACTTCCCTCTCTGATCCCCTGACACAAGCAAAGACACTTCATTCTAGGTTTCAATTCTCAGCAAAAGTCATACATCAATTACTCCCTGATGTCCTCAAAGTCACATGCAAACACTTATTTCACAGTTGTGCAACTTGCACACCTTTTCTTCCTCTGGGACTGCTCCAACCTCAAGGAGTTAACCCATGAGGACTCTGCCCAAAGGCCAGATGACAAATGGACATTACTCACTACTCCCCTTTTGGAAAATTAAAATATGTTCATGTGGCCAAAGATACTTACTACAGTGCCACGATGGCCATTGCCATGACTGGAGAGACAGCACAACATGCTACAAGCACACTAGAAAAAGCCATTCTGATGCTGGGGATACCTTGGGGTCTAAAAACAGATAATGGACCATGTTATACCAGTCAAATCCTCAAAAACACATGCTCTAAATGCAACATAACCTTACACCATGGCATTCCTTATAATCCACAGGGTCAAGTCATCATAGAACCCATCAAACCCTTAAGACAATATTTTTTAAAAGAGGGGGAATTACACCCCTGCTGCACACGAGATGAGCTACTTACAAAAGTTCTTATAACCATAAATCTGTTAACGTTTGATGACAAAGGCCTTTCCCCAGCCTATAAACACTAGGATCCCTAATTAGTCCCATTTACCTCTCTTCCCCTTGTCCACTGAAGAGACTCTATGACCCAGCAATGGCAAGCCCCAATGACAACCCAATGGCCAAGGCTTTGCTTATGTCTTTCCAGAAACAGCACCTCACCCAGTGTGAGTCCCTGCCTGGGATTCCCGCCACCCCCCCCCCCCCGCCACCGCCACCAACCTCACAGATGCAACACCTGACTCTTGAAGAACGATGTCCAGGGAGCAGACTGACATGACACAGGAGGAGAACTCCTCACACCACCATGTCCTCCCCCATTTCCTGGGGAGCAATCAAGACCCTCTGAGGCCAGGCCCACCGTGCTTTTCCTACCAAAGAACAAACACCTGCCAAGCAATTCCTGATGATGTGTGCTATCATCTCCATCAACTCTGCCCAGGCTGAGGTTTCTATCCCCCATTCTTCTCCCTGTCAGCTCCTATCCAACTGGAACTTCCTGATTGTCATGGTTTATGTCTCTGTCCCCCAGGCTTCATGAGTTTGCATTCTGCATTTGTGATTGGTTCATTGTCTAGTGCTTAGATTAATGGTGTCAGTGCTCCACCCACATAGGGGTGGAGCCAGGATGTGATGTAATGGCAGGAAGAAGGTATGTCTTTCTCTTTGCTGGTTTTGAGCTTGCTGTTGGCAGCCGCCATGAACTGCAGCCCAGGCATGCCCGCCTGCCTTGGAGCCAAGTGAGTGTAGACTGAAACCTCCAAAAACTGTAAGAAATAAACCTTTTCTTTCCCAACTTGGGCATCAGGTATTTTGTCTCAGCAATGAGCATAAAATAACTAAGACAGAATTTATTACCAGGAGTAGGGTCCTTTGCTGTGACTATACTTGGCCATGTTTTTCAAGAGGCTTTGGAAATGGCTTGTGGGCGGAGTTTGAAAAAGTTTGGACATGTTGCCTGGATGCATAGAGCTGGAGCAGCTTAGGCTGTTCTGTAGAGGAGATTCTGGTCGGAGCTCAGGAGACCAGAAGGCTGACAGAAAGCTGGATGGTAAGACCAGGCTAGGGAGGTTTCTGCTGGGAAGGACTGCATTGGTTGTTGGACTCCACATTTTGTGTGTTATGGCTTGGCAGAAAGTTTGTCTGCATTTTGCTCCTGCCCAGAGACTTTGCCTGAGACTGAGACAAAGGGCAATGGACTGATTAATCTTGAAAAAGAAATTAAAAAGCAATCAAACATTGAGGTTGTGGCATGGCTATTGTTGGGGGCTTTTAGCCAGGTGTATGTTTCAAATCAAGAGCAAAGAGCCCAGCATGATAATTTAAAATGCTGTGAATTTGCCCAGAAAGAAAATTCTAGGAAGGCTGTGGATTGTAAAGACAGAGTTGAGATTTTGATTGTTGATGGGAAACAGAGAGATAAGAAAGATGGCCCCAGGGCATCCCAGGAAGCGAGTCCCCACACTGCAGCCTCACAGCAAAGGTAAAAGCAATTTGCTCAGAGGAAAAAGCTACAAAGCGCCATTTTCCAGAATGGCAACAGTGGCCACATGAGGTACCAGAATGGCAGCAACATAGAGAAGCTTTTTCTCACAATCAGGTAAACAGAGCCCTGCAATCCAGGCAACTGACCCCTACAGACAAGAGAGAAAAAAGCCTGGCTAATGCTTCAGCTAGCAGCAAACCTTAGTGGTTTCCACAAGGTGCTGATTTTAGATGCAAGGAAAATGTACAAATTCTGAGGGTTAAACAGCTTTCACCTTGATTGCCAAGGGCCTGGGAGGCCAAGCAGTGTGCCCCTGAGAGGGCAATTTGTGAAGATGTAAGGGTGAAGCTGAAGGTGCAGTGGAAACCCCAGAAGTTTGAAAAAGCCAGGAATGTGGATGATCCAAGGGAAGCAGCAAAAACCAAGCAGAGAAGATTTAAGAGAAAAGCTGCGGGAGATGAATTCATCAAAAGTGCCATGGGAGTGGAATCACCCAAGCTTTTGGAGCTTGCAACCAGTTTGCTTCAGATGCTGAACATGAAACTCTAGGATGTAATATTTTTCCTGCTGGATGTTGGATTTGCTTTGTTTCCAGTGCTTTATATTCCCCTGTTTGTAACTTTTGGAATGATAATGTTTATTTTGTGCCTTTGCCTTTCAGAAATGTTTAACCTTGTTTCATTTGTACAGGGCGTTACAGTTAAGAGTTTGCTATAGATCTTGGAGGAGACTTGGGACTTGGACTTTTCAGTAATGCTAAAGCTGTAAGGACTTTGGCAACTCTTGGAGGTGGACTAAATGTCTTTTGTATAAAGGATGTATATGAGTCTTGTGGGCCAGGGGTGGAATATCATGGTTTATGTCTCTGTCCCCCAGGCCTCATGAGTTTGCCTTGTGCATTTGTGATTGGTTCATTGTCTAGTTCTTAGATTGATGGTGTCAGTGCTCCACCCACATAGAGTTGGAGCTAGGATGTGATGTAATGGCAGGAAGAAGGTATGTCTTTCTCTTTGCTGGTTTGAGCTTGCTGTTGGCAGCTGCCATGAATTGCGGTCCAGCCATGCCTGCCTGTCTTGGAGCCAACTGAGTGTGTACTGAAACTTCCAAAAACTGTAAGAAATAAACCTTTCCTTTCCCAACTTGGGCATCAGGTATTTTGTCTCAGTGACGAGCATAAGGTAACTAAGACACTGTTACTCTCCCTGACCCTAGATCTTCCAAGTATTCCCAGATAACAAGATTAAGCCAGCTGTCTGGAACATGTCTACTCCTATACATCTAACATTTTTTTTCCTTCTCAAACAGGAGACTTCTCTATGGGCTCTTCCACATTCCTTGGAACAAATATCCCTTTCCCCTTTAGCTCCTATAAACCTCAGAGCACCACCAATACAACTTGCTCCCATATCATTCATCAGTTTGCTGCTAGACCCTTATTCAGCCCTTACAGCCCTCTCTGTTGCAGCTTTTCTACCCTTTCAACTTTCCCCCCAATACTTCCATTGCTGCTTTAATAATGACTTTTCTTAATGCTGCCGCTGAAGGAGCTACCTCTACAGCAGTTGCCACTGCTATCTCGCTCACCCAATCAACCCTGATGCCTCACTGTCCACAATTGATTGATTGGTCCCTACAATAGCACCTATTGAAATGTATCACTCCAACTCACTGATCAAGTACAAAGTACCTACTCTACACAAGTGCCTTATTCTGACAGACATTCTACTCTCTTATATTCTACACAATCTGCAGTGCTTATTGTCTTCAGCTGATCTTTTAACCATGGGAATCATGGATGTTTTGAGATTTTATGAGATAAAAATTCTTCATATGATTCATTCGTAGGTACAAATATGCTCACAATAAAGCAGTGATGGCATCCATTCAATTGGCTTTAATAAAAAAAAAAGAGAAAGAATCTATGGGGAGTAAAGATCTAGAGGTCTGCTTGATGGCTCTGGCAGAGGAGAGGGTTCTGAGCAGAATCAGACACTGGAATGTCCTCAGCAGACCGAGTGAGTCATCCTGCCAGATGCAGCTTTGCTCCAGCCCCGCCCCAAGAGCCCCCCTCAACCTTCCTGGGATGCCATCTAGGCTCTGCACCCCCATCCAGGTATCAGCCTGCCTATATAAGAGGGCAGGAGGCATATTAAAAATTGGATCATGCCATCAGGCTGGTCTCCAGTGTGATTTATTCCCACCATGACTCCACCCCACTTCCCGCAGGCCCAGGTCCCACACAACAACACTATCTGGCTGTAAGTATGGGGTACTCAGTCCTCCTGTGGGACTGGACAATTGGTTTGGCACCATTTTGGAGTTGGACAGCATAAACCCAGAACCAGAACTGCAGCCAGCTTCCCTTAGCCACTCCCTCAGTCCTAGCAGATTTTTGAAATTTACTGAGTCCTACCACTATGTGCAGTCTAATACCCAAGGTCAAGGTTTCTCTAAAGCTATCTCTAACCAACCCTGCCTGCATGGCACACAGTAAGGTGATGAAAACCCCCTGTGCTCAGAATAGAAGGGCCAGACAGCCCCATACCTGCTCATACTGCAATAGTCACCAGAAGATAGGGGAAAGCAGCAAACAACAAAATTACCCATCCAGTACACTTCAGAGTAATTTTAACCAATAAAGAAAGTTCCAGGACCCCATTACCCACTTGTTTGAAAGAAACCAAGAACATGACAAGAGGAAGAAATAAAAGGCCTCCTTTTAGAGGTTAACACAGAAGAGATCAGTAGTCACACACCTGCAGTTTCTGAAGCAACAACAACTGACATAAAGAAACAACTTTGTAAAACTATAAAATAACTTAAAATAGAAATACTATTACAAGTAAAGGAACATATAATAATAACTATAATAAAAGAAATACTAAGCACTTGTAAAGAAGACACAGAGGAAAGAATAGAGGAGCACAGAAAAAGGAGGAAAACCTTCAATGAAGACTATAAATATTTAGAATATATGAAACAGATTCAAAGATATTACTAGGAAATTAAAACCCCATTGAAAGCTGGAAAAACTGCTTGAAAGAAATTAAAGGTAGATTTCAAACCTTGAAGACAGGTTTGCAACTTGTGATTGTGAAAGATCTCTTAAAAGTAACAAGGAACCAGGAAGTAGTAGTCAAAAGGCTAGAAGATGACAAGAGTATCTTTAAGTGAAGAATAAAAAAAATGTGACTGAAGAAGTGGGGGTAAACACAAATGAAATACAAAGGCTATTTACAGAAATAATTAAAGAAAACTTTCCAAGCATAGGAAAAGGAAATGATGTTCAGATTAATGAGGCATAAAAAACTCCAGCCAGCTATAACCAAAATAGATCTATACCCAGACATAAAATAATCAAGATCCCGGAAATTCAACACAAAAACACATTATTAAGAGCTGACAGAACAAAGAAACAGATCACCTAGAAAGGAAAACCCATCAGAATCATTACAGACTTCTCAACACAGACCATCAAATTAATAAGAGGTTGGAGTGTAGTATTCCAAATCCTGAAAGAAAATAACCTCCAACCCAGATTGTTGTACCCTGAAAAATTATCTCTCAAAATTAATGGAGAAACAAGATGCTTCCACAACAAAGAGGAACTAGGGGAGTTCGTGACCACCAAACCAACCCTACAAAAAAAAAAACTGAAGGACATTCTACAGAGAGAGAAAAAAGACCATGGTTTGAGGAACAGTGGCAGAAGGGGTTCACTGAACAGTGCATACAGTACAATGAAGGGGAAAAATAGAAAACCAATGGCAGAAAAATAGCATGGCAGAGATGAGGCAAAGAAGGTTGGCTATAATCACTAATATAGGTGGCCTTGAAACACTAATAAAAAGAAACACAGGCAGAGTGGATCAGAAGATAAGGTCCAACAAGATCCTCTATATAAGAAATATAATTAATCTGAAAGGGTTTATAGACTGAAAGTCAAATATGAGAAAACAATGCTCTACATAACAAGGAACCAGAAAAAGATAGGGGTAGCTCACCCATCAGCTGCAGATTGGTTGGAAAGACATAATACTTTTATGCAATGGAGAACTAGTCAGCTATAAGGAAGGAAAACCTTCAGGCTCTTGTAGGTAAATGGATACATCTTGAGATCACATTCAAGGAGCAATCCTAAGTATCACTTAGATAAATAGTGAGTTCCCTACCTAATCTAAAAATAAAGGAGTTAGTGGGATACAAAATGTACAATACACCCTGTGAAAGTTTAAAAGGGAAGGCAGTGGACATAGTTAATCTTGTATCATGATTTGAAACCCCTATTGGTTTCATCACTCTATTTAGTTTGGATATATACTGTTTCTACTTGCACTAGATTTGATGGCATGGACAGCTATTCCAATGATTGAAGAATGTACTATGGTAGAGATTTTTGATTTTCTATTAACCTAATTTGAAGCCCTGTGTTGCTTTCACTGTCTTGTTTTGACTGATTTTATTTGAATCTGTTTTGTTTGATAATATCAAATCTGAGGGTACAGGCAACTACTTTGAAGACAATAAGATTCACTATGATATTCATTTTGGTTTGACTATTATCTTTTGTATATAATGTCGTAAATGTTTCATTTTTATTGATTTTGTTCTGTACTCTTTAGTTCAATTTTATTATGCCTGATAATATGGGTAATTCTTTTGAAGATAACAAGAGGCATTATGGTAACTACTGTTGATCACTTTGTATTTTGGTTTTAAGACATGTACTATGTCCATCCTTTTGTTTTGACTGACCCCATTTTGTTTTGTCCCATTCAGTTTTATTCTCTTCAAAGAAAAGTTTAGTAACATTTATAAGATGTGTTTAGTGAAATTAGAACTTTTAAAGAAAGGTTCATCATTGCTTCTCAAGAACAATTGAATATTACTCTTTTTTTGCTCAGAGTATTTTTAACATTTTTGTCATATTATAGCTTTCATTTAATGATCAATTACTTAGGTCTAACTAAGGGAAAATATGTCAATTTCTTAATTATAAGAAGTGTCTAAAATTGTGAAAAAGTAAAAATTACGGTTTTTGGATAAGTATTTACTGACACTTGTAAAAGAATGCAAGATGTATTCTACGAGAAACAATTTAAGGAGACTGTAGTTGACAGTAGTTTGGGAATTCATTCCAGACCATCAGTCTCCAATAAGTGAAAAAAAATTTTAATAACAAAATTTAGTAGAAGAGATTATTAGTCATTGAATATATCTTAAAGATTGATGGAAAATAATAATGTAAGAAGATATCACTTTAAAAGGGTAGCTTCTTCTAACTCAGAAGAACAAAATGACTACAATAAAGAATGAAGGAAAAATGTTGAAAGTGACATGAAGACATACTAATGGTCTGTAACTGTACCTGGTGCTGTGCACTGAAACAGCACCCAGGAAAACCTCAACTGTGAGAAACTAGCTTGTGATGCTACCTTTGCTGCTGGGGAGAAATGAGCAGCTTTACTATAGACAATGGGAAAAATTAAAAAGCGAATCCACTGACAGAAGAAAGAGTTGGTAGGATTGTATTCAGACAGGAAGCAAGGGACTGAAGAGTGACAAGAAAAAAAGTGAAAAAGTCAATTCCTGATTCCCCAAATTTTCTAAATTTCTTTATCCTTTATCACCGGGTCAATTTTCAGGGAAAGCAATGCAACATAATCCAATGCTTCATTCCTTTATGTTATGTTTCTGGTAATTAATTTATATGTTCTTTACATCTTTTTGTTTGATACAGTATTTTATTATTTTCTGGTCTTAAATACGAAAGTACTAAAAATGACACATATTTCTCACAGAATTCCAGGTGTATTCTTCTCTGTTCTTGCTATATGGCAGAAAACTGTATACTTGCTTGGATCAACCATAAAGAAATATGCAAAGAAAACACAAAAAGGACACCTTTCTTAAGTTTTGATTCAGGAACAAAGGAACCAAATTGAAATAGGAGACATCTTCAATTTACCATTAGAGGAAATTATTTTTACTGTTAATTCAGGTTCACTAGAGGAACATGTGAAACATACACATAATTATACAGAGGATTTACTAGGTAGGCTTAAGGTTACAAATCAGAAGAGTCCCAAGGAAGTGGAGGCAAACATTCAAAAGCAGTGGAGAACACCAGAGCTTCTCCAAAGAAGAAAAGACAACTGTCCCTCTCTTTTTATTCCATCGATGCTACGAACCTGATGGTTGAGGCTGGGCATTCATTATTTAGTTTGTAGCCTACATAATAATCATTCAGAGACACACCCAGAGCTTTCTAATCTTCCATATGGTTGTTATATAAGGCAAGTTAACATATCTCAATTAATGATCATGGTTCTTTTGGTTGAATCATTCCTCACTGAAAATTAAGATCTTCAAATACGCAGTGTTTAAAAACTGTCAAGAATAAAAATAATTTTTCTCAGATAATTATCATTTATAATGGAGAAGCTGTTTTCACTTCTGCTCTGATCTCCTGCATTTTGACTGAGAAAAAGAAAATATCTTTTGGCCTCCAACTAAGTCCATTATCTGAATAATTTATGATAGAAGAGTATCAATTTACATGGCTGCATTTTAGATAATCCTTTATCTGTATTTTCAGTAAATAGTCTTATCAAGTGTTAATACCACTTCTGTTTATTGTTAAGGCATGTAGTAAGACCAATGAGAAACATTGACAAGATTTTAATTATTGTAATTCATTTACTTCATATTTAATTCTTTAAAATAGTATTGTACAAAATATCATGACAATAAATACAGCATTGTAAGAAATCCATTCAAAGTGGATCTGACTAGCATGTTACATATTGAAAAGTTTCTCTTAGCTCTAGAAAAATATTCATTATGGAAAGGGTCAAATGAAATGAATATCCTACAAGACTGTTTATTGATAATCCTAGAAAATTGTGACATTTATGAAGGTCAACATTGTGCTTTTCTATTGATCAAATAAGCATGTATTTTCTTTAAAAAAAAAGCAAGCAAGCTTTAGTGAAGGAAAATCCAAGGTGTTAACTCAGGGATACCTATATTCTGTCTGTTGTGTGGCATTGAGTAAACTTTTAAATCTTAGATTCCTAGATCATGTCTGTTTGTCTATCTAATTTTTAAAGGCTTTTGTTGTGTGGTTTCCCTTATGTAAGTCCTGACTTAAGACATACTGATTTTTTTTCCATGTATTTTCTGGTAAGAATAGCTACAAAGAACTTTATATCATTGCTCTTTTCTGATGGTATAGATCAAACATAGGGTATTTTATGGTAGATATATGTTGTTTTATACACCAACATATACTTTATTTAAGCGTCTCAAATTCTTTAATGTCTTGGGTAAACCATTTGCTTTACCTATTTTGGGACATCTTTTGATCCAAATGAAGGAAAAAAACCAAGATGTACTATTTACTACCAACTAGAGAATTTCTCTTCACTATTATTCTTGAAGGTTACTACTGAACAGTGTTTAAATGCTGCAGCTGTGGACTTTGAAGTTGTAGGAACATGTGTAAGCTTAATCAACCTTAAGAGAGACCAAATTTGTATTTGTTCTGTTTGTTCTCATAATTCAAATATATATATTGAATGTATACGTATCCCCACCAGGCAATTAGACTGAAGAATTTCAGTTCATGCCCTGAAGTAATCCATCTGCAACCAGACCTTGTTTCCTAATAGAATGATCAGCTATGGACTTATTAATGTATCAATCCACTGATTAATAAAGGTCCCCTGTGATATAATCTCCTTCCAGTAGCACTACATCTGAAAACAGGAGACTTTTGGGGAATATTTTATATCAAAACTATAATAAGTATCCATATGTGTATTTGTATACGTATTGTCATATATTTCAGAATTAGCTAATATGTAAAAATAAACTCCCAACAAATATAATAAGAGTAAGATTATGTCACATTCTTAAAAACCATAAAGGTGATAGTATAAGCAAGGTGTCTGAAAGCAAATATTTTCTTCACTCCCTACTTCATACTAACATTTTTCAGGGCAGCATGGTGGATACCATGAAGCATAGTGCCATTAGATGAATTAGTGTTACTAAATGCCCCATAAGTAAAATAGAATTAGTAACAATAGATAGTACTTTTGTTTTCTAATATAGGTGTTGGTAAATATTTTTGTGAAGTACCAAATAGTAAATATTGATTTTAATCTATGTATAAAATACCATTGATTAGAAAAGAAGCTACATATATGAATATGTCTGTCTGTGGTCTAAAGTATTATAAATGTATTATAAAAGTTGGTGGGTGATGTGTTTTTTTATTTTTGGCAAAGATATTGTGGTGATTAGTCATAAAGTGGATTTTAATAGCTATAAATATTCTGCATTATTCAATTACTTATTTGACAAGTTAGACTTCAGCCCATAGTATGTAAATATTGAAGTTAAAAATAAATATTTAATATGTTCAATTGACTACTGTTTATTGATGAAATAAATTATCATTGAAGAAATAATATAAACCATTTAAATGCACATCATTTTTATCACCTTTGTTTTTCTCAGGTAATTTTCATTAAACATATTTATTGATTTAATACATTTGCCATGAATTTATTAGCCAAAGCAGTGAAAGTAATTTCAGATATAATACCTTGGACATATTCAAATAGTTAAGAGAATGAAATCTGAAGTCTATAAGATATAATTTCTGGAGACAACACTTTCATACCAGCAGTGTGAATTTTAGTGAGTTATTTAAATATTCCCAGACTAATTGTAAAATAGGAATTATTTAGGCTCTACATTATAGCATTGGGGTGATGCTACCTATGAGTGAAATATGAAACACTGGGTGAGGTTAATGGAAAACATTAAGTTTTAAATAGATAAATGTGTTGTAATTGCTGCAATTCTGAGTATGTTTAATGCAATCAAAATAATTTTATAGAAGTAAATTTTGCTTTTATAATGATAATGAGATCTTTTGGGGGAAATATATAAGAGATTCCTTTTCACCTTACTTTCTCTCTCAGTTGCCAGATTTTTTTTTATTTAAAAGGAAAAGGAGAAAAAAACAGAACAAAACAAAACAGTGTAAGGGTACATGTAATACAGAATTACAAAAATAAAAAAAAACCAGTAAGATATCATCAGTTAATAGATTATACACTATCATTTTTGAAACAGTGATTAAGAATATATACTCCAGCTTGTTTTTAAGTATCTGGAGAGTATGAAAATACTCATAATATAGAGTTTGAATGTGAATTTATTTTGCTGTAAACTTATTTACTTACAGCAATAGCATCTCATCTTCAATTTCTTATTGAACTCAAAAACTAAATTATCCTAAATACTAGTTAGATGTTGATTCTAGAAGACAGTAAGTCTCTAAAATATGTATGCATTAAATACCTCCCTTTTCTCATTTTTGAAAAAAAAAGATTTTATGATGATAACAAATCATATGTACCACTAATCTCAAATGAATGCTTAAACTAGCAGCATAAATTCACACATTCCTGATTTGGGCTGAAAAGGGTTATCCCAAACAAAACTCAGAGCTTTATCCAAACAAAAAACTACCTCTGAAAAAAATACCTCCCATGCTTGCCATCCAAAATTAAAATCCTTTAAATTCTGTTGACAATGTAAAGCATTAAAACTGTAGATATAATTAGAAGTTTCACTGAGAATAATGCCACATCTGACAAATTTTTTAACAACAAAATCTAAGGATAGAATACAAAGGAATTTGGCATATAACTTAGTGTTCATGGTTCAAATCTAGTATACATGCAAAAAATGTACTAAACTGTTATAACAATGTCTAGAGAGGAAGCTAATCAAAATATGTACACTTTGACACTAATTTCTTCTCTCTTCTAAACACATCCCCAAATGGCAAAATAGATAAATTATATCTGGAAGCTGTATTTTTTTTATTTTAAATAGAAAAAAAGAGAGAGATGAAACTGATGGATGGTGGAACATAATATACAAGTAGATGGGTTTACCTATTAGCTAGTTTTAATGTAATTCTGTTTAACATCATCACAGTGACATGTAGTATTATATAACATCATTGCTCAGTGTATGCATGCAGGATACAGGTTGGCAGTTCTAGGTAGAATTGTTGGGTAAAATCTACATCAAGCTGTAATGTATGGTCCACTATTGTCTTCCTCTGGAGTTTTATGGGTAGATTGTGCTTCAGATACCTGTCTTGGATATAGCAAAACGTTTAATGAAAAAATATTATTTTCATTGAAATTGCAAAGCACACAATTTGAGATATAAATTCTCTCAAAGTTTAGGTTTTAAAGACTTCTGGAACATTGGTCTCAATGACATTCGTCAAAGCAATCCACATGAGCGATATTCAGGATGTGATTCTGAGAAATTTGAGCAATCAGTCCTTAATTCAACCAATATGCCATACTTAGTGAAAAACATCAAACATTTTAAAGAGGATGAAACTAAACATAACAAATCAGATCAGAAGAAAACAATATAAATGGTGCAGATTTCAAAGCAAGACAACAGGAGATCAACAGTGGCTCTCATGGTCTCTTGTTATCTTCTAAATAGTTGTCCATATCTTCATATACAATAAAATCATACAAAGCAAAATAGTAATAAACTGATCATAACAGAGTGATGAAAGCATTAAAGTCCTTCAAAACCAGACAGTAGGAAAATCAACAATGGCTGCCATAATGTCTGTCTTCAAATTAGCTGTCTGTACCTTCATGTATATATTAAAATTAAACAATATAAAACAGAATAAAACCACTCTGAACAAAGAATAATAGCATTACTGGATTTCAGAGCATGATGACTCAGAATCAACAATGGATATCATAATGTTGCTTTTTTTTCAAAGTAACTGTTCATTTCATCACCCATAATATAATTGATCCTCCTAAATTGTTTAGGAGAAGTTCTAGACATGTCTAAGCCTTTATATGCATACCTATACATTCTGTATTAGAGGGAAAAACAAAACAAAACAAACAAAATATTACTAGAAAAACAAAAACCCAAAAAAGATAAATAAAAATAACAAAGAGCCCCAACAATGATGATATAGGCTTTTAAAACAAGTGGTAGGAGCATATCTAAGGTTGTTATTTTACATAATGATCTTCAAGAGTTCATCAGATCACCAGATACTAACATGCCAAATTGTTCCAATCCTATGAATGTTGACTGTTTTGTTCTACAAACTCTTAGAATTTGTAGCACAATTATCTTAGCTATCATGTGTGTTTATACCATTCTAGGTATTTTTCCCTTCTTTTTCTTTTTCCTCATTTCCCTAAGATATTATTTTTCCTTTTTTATCAAATTCTTATCCTTGCACTGTATTTATTGAGATTTTTATCTTATGTACTCTTACAAATTTTTACACTAGGGACACTACAAAGTATTTGCATATTTGAGTTTGATTTATTTCATTTGTGAGTATAGTCTCAAGTTGCATCCATTTACTTGTAAATATCTCAATGTGTTCATTCTTTATAGCTGAGTAGTAATCCATTGTATAAAAATATCACATCATTTTTATCCATTGCTCAGTTTATGGATATTTAGGTTGTTTCTAAGACCCAGCTATTGCAAATTTTGCTGCTAGAAACATGAATGCATATATATCATTGTGATTTGATATTTTCAGTTCTTCTGGGAATAGGCCCAGTAGTGGAATAGCTGGGTCAAATGGGACTTCCAATCCAAGCATTTTGAATAACCTCCAGACTGACTGTCACAGTGGCTGCACCCAGTCTACACTCCCACCAACAATGCAGAGGAGTTCCTTTTTCCCCACAGCCTCTCCAGCATTTGTTGGTGGTGGTTTTCTTTATCCTGTCCATTCTTTCTAGAGTGAGGTGAAATCTCAGTGCGGTTTTAATTTACATTTCTCTAATGACTACTGATGATGAAACTTTTTTCATGTATTTATTTGTTCTTCATATTTCTTCATCTGAGAACTGTGTATTCATCTCAGATGCCCATTTTTGGATTGGGTCTTTGAATTTCGGGGGTATAATTTTTCCATTGTTTATATGTATTACCTGTATCCTTGTATATCAGTGTATTTGGTAATTATTTGTATATCCTTACCTGAAAATTTATCATTTTTACTATAACTGTTTTACAATAAAAATTGCTGATGCCAATATCATGCCAACATCTACATTTTCTTATTAAGTAAGACTGAGATTTTAAGAATTACCATTTTAAAATGGAGAGTTGTATGTGGTAGTGCACACCTGTAATTCTCTTGCCAAAAAACCTGAGACAGGAAGAGTGCTGTAGGTTTGAGGTCATCCTGTGCTATACAGCAAAACTATATCTCATAAAATGGGGAAACAACTTTAACAAATGTCTATTGTATTTATAGTATATATGACTTTGTATAAGGAATGTAAGATATAATTATCAGCCTGAGACCATCTGCTGTTCAAAAAATGTACTATTAAAATAATCTTAATTTCCATTTACTCTGAGAATTGTTGAAATTACTCTAATAATAAAAATTAAAACATTGTAATTGATCTTCAGTGCTTTGGGTCACACAACAACTTGGAGTGTAAAATAACAAGCAGATGAACAGTGAGATGTGTGAAGCAAATCTAATTTGTAAGATAAACACAAGTTCTTCTTTAATGTCAGAACTAAACATACCTAAACTGATAACATCATAATTTCTCCTTCATAGAAGAAAAAAGTTTCCAGGCCTATAGAAATATGCAAATAAATTTAGATTAGTTACAAAGGCTAGTGAACAAATGAACCTTCAATATCAGCTGTGCTTGTTTCAGAGGACAGCATTTCATGGTATACCCAATAAAGATGACCAAGAGAAAAGCTTGGGTTATTTAAACTTTTGCTTTATTTCATGATTCCAATGTTCTTCACTCTGAATTAGAAATTATTACATAGCACAGTGCACTTTGCTTAGGTACTTTTTTCTTATTGCTGAGATAAACTGCTTAAAACATAAAGTTAAAGGAGAAAAGGTTTATTCAACTAAAAGACTTTAGAGGTTTTATTCCATAGTAAACTGGCTTCAAAACAGAGTAGTATGGTAGAGGAGCATCATGGAGGAAAAATAACCAATGTTAATCAGGAAGATGAGAGCATATTATCCCTCTTTCTGTCCCTTATACTTTATGTGGGCTTCCTGACCTAGGTGGGTATAGTATTCCCACCCTTAATTCTAGCCAGAACTATGCCAAACCAATCAGTAGACTGATTTATTAATAATTACACACCCTTGATCTCAGCACTACACACTCTAGATTCCATCCACTTTGAAAAGCAGGAGGCATCTGCAAAGACATCTAGAAACAAGTCATAACATTCTACCTTTGGCTCCCCCAAAGACGCATGCTACATGTAAAGAGATGCAATTCATCTCTAAGAGTTGCTAAAGTCCTAACATTTTCAGCAATGCTAAAAATTTCAAGTTGAATGTATCCATTGAGATTTAAGGCAAAATCTTGCTTACAAGTACTTGTTTACATACAAAGAATGTTAAATACTTCCAACATTCAATGGCACTATATAGACATTTCCATTCCAAAAGTTACAAAAAGGGTAATACAAAGGAATCGGATCAAAGCAAGTCCAAAACCAAGCATAGGAAATATTAAATCATGTAGTTCCTTGTGTAGCATCAGAGCCAATGTGTTTGTAAGATGTGAACTGTAAAGGACTTGTGTGGCTTCACCCCTAGAGAACTGATAGTGGTTGTAGCTCCCATGGTTTCTCTCCTAGGCTGGCTCTGCACCCTCCTTTCAATTTCCCTCAGATATTCCACATTCCTGGCTTCTCCAAATTTCTATGGTATTCACCGTATTTTCAGCTTCACACTCTCAGCTTTACAATCTGCCCAATCCCCCAGGCCTTTTTTGGAAATATGCTTGGAAACCTTTTTGACTCCACAACTTTTGAGTTTTACATGTGTCTCAAATCAGCACCATATGGATGACATCAGGGTCTGTTGCCAGCTGAAGTAGTAGCCAGCCTTCCTTCTTTCTTGTTTGTAGGGGTCAAATGACTGGATAATTAAATATCATGAGTCCCATCCTGAGGAACAAATTCTGTAGGATGCCATTCTGTAGAAAGATGCTCTCAGGATCTCTTCTCATAACAAAGTTTTTCGCCTCTGCAACCCTGAGCCTACAAAGGCTGGAGTCACTCTTCTTTTATGATTTCCTCCCTCCTCTCTCTTTCTTTCATCTCTTTCATCCTTTTTGCCTTCCTTTCTTCCTTCCTTCTTGTATTCCCCAATCTTATCAATGTATAGGTACATTATTTCTGTAGGATAATCTGTGTATACATACCCAAATGAAATAAGTATTGAATAATTCTCCAATATCATAGAAGAGTAAACAAACAGTAAACATAGATTTAAATATAATTATATCACTGCATAAAATACTCTAAAATTGTATTTGTTAAGTGTAATACAGTTTCTTCTAAATGAATTATTTCATAGTGAATTGACATAAGCCTTTCTTGTATTGATTTAAATTCTTATTTCAAAAAAGAAATAAAATGATTTGAAGTCAATATTATTATAGAGATTCATAAAGTAAAATTTGTATTTAATTGTAATGTAATAAATATCTAAAATAATATTCCCTTGAGGTATAAATATTGTCATAATATGACAAATGTTTGATGAGATTTTAATAATTTCAGAAGAAATAAAACATAATTCTATAACAAGTTTTTTTTTTGTTTTGTTTGTTTTTTTTTTTTTTTTTTTTTTTTTTTTTTTTGTACCAGGAGTCTAACTCATGACCTTGTGCTTATCAGGCAAGCACTTAAAAAACTGAGCTAAATCCCTGGCCCCTACAATATTTTTTGAATATACTAGGTGTGAAGATATTTTGCTGATCATGGACTTTTTTGTTTTGTATTGTTTTGCTTTTATTTGCTATACTCATTAGTGAGATTTATAAACAAAACTCTTGAATAACTTGAATTTTCACAATGAAAAATTCTGATTAATTGATATTCTAAATTATACTAATATTTTATTAAATATGACTGTGGTGAAATATATCAACAAAATGCACCTCTTGATGTCATGCTGGATATAGCATAGTTGTATTATCACTTGTATACATCCTCTTAAAATTTCATTTTCAATTCAATTGTCATTACTGAGCAAAATATTACTATGTCATGTAATGACATGGTTCCAAAGACTGTTAGAAACTCTAAGTGTTTACCACAGAACATTAACAATGAGCATTTTTAGGGTTCTTCAAAAGAATAGGATCAATTAAATGCATATTCATTTGTAAGACAAGGTATAGCAGATTGGCTTATGTAATCAGAAGCTGAACAATCTCATGATGGACTTTTTCAGGATGGAGATCCTGGATAACAGTAGCTGCTCAGTCTAAAAAGACAAAACTAGAAAAAGAGGGATCAGTGTTGCAGTTTAAAATGAAGGCTGAAATTCTGTAAGTATCCTGGAGAATCTCCGAAGTGCATGTGCTTTCAAAGTCTGAAATTATGGAAACTCAAAGAGGTGATGACAGCTGCAAAAACTCGAGAAGTTTTGAGCATGTATGTATTTTCCCTCTTTTTTTTTTTTTTTTTTTTTTGGTTCTGTCAAGTTCTCCAGTTTATTGGGTGGTGCTTTCTATATGCAGGGCAGATCTTCTGCCTCAGTTCACTGATGCACATGCTAATTCTCTCTGGTTTCTCTAACCTCTGACAATTAACAACTAATCTCTATTATGACACAGTGTAAAATAAAAACATCTAAGAACCTATTCTGATAAATAAGGCAAGCTTACTGGTTTATTGTTATACTTACGATTGTTTTTAAAACATTTTGGCAGTACATGGAACTGAACCATTAAATCCAAGACTTACACACTCTAGACATGTACTCTCTCGTTGAGCTTTATCTTCAGGCTCAGTTTTCTGTGTTTGTTCCCTTCCTAGGTTGCTCTTGAGTAAATCTCACAGGCGTCACTAAGTTCAGAGTAACTCACAATCAAAAAATGTACACTGTATGTCTGTAAAAATAATTATAATAAAGAATTTTGAAGGCAAATATACAAATTTTGAAATGCAATTAAAATTTACAGTAAATAGGACTGGAGATTTAGCTCAGTGGCATAAGCACTTGCCTCATAAGCATGAGGTTGTGAATTTGCCCCCCAGTACCTGCCAAAACTTGTTTAAAATTTAGAGTAAATAAAAGAGGATAAAATATATAATTTGATGTGAATTTAATTAACACTAGGATGAAGTAGTTGATGTAAAATATGTATCTTTCACACAATTACAACATTTTAAATTCACAGAAGAAATAAAAGTTGAGATTCAACTTACAGTTGGGGCAGAAGATAGCTAGATAATTTTTAATAGATTCTGAAGTCAATAGTAATTTAATGAAATTATATAAATTAAATGGAATTACAATTTAAATATATCATTTTTAAACTGACAAGTCTTTCAGTCATATGATATGAGTTATAGAAAGAACAGTATTAGAATTTGAGTCCAGTTTATAAATTGCAATAATTCATGCAAAAATATGCATTCACCTAATATAATAAAAGGAATAAAAAGACAAAAGGTTAATATCTTTTACAAAAGAATACTGGGTTTTTTTGGTAAGGCAGAGGGAGGGAACACTTTTAAATATTTCTGCAGTTATAAAAATAATCATGAGCTAAGAACAATATGGCCAACAAGGAAAATGAGGCAACTAGAAGCAGACTGAGAGAGATGGCTCAAAACAAGAAGAGATTAAAAGAAAAAAAACTTGTATAATGTGCACATACCCATTTCTCAAGATGAATATAAACTGCAAACATATACCAAGAAAATAAAAATAATTTTGAGACAAAAAGTGATGAAAAATCAAATGTATCTGATTCATGATTTCTATTTTAATTGTCAAATCTGTTATTGATCCGGAATTCATTATTATCAATTCTTCAATATTAGAGAAGTATAATGCACAATAAAACTGTGGAAATTCAGGCCAAAAAACAAGTGAGAGAGCACTGGGCATGTGGTCAATTTTATTTAAACAGGAAATATTCAATTTGATTTTACAGTCACATTTTTAAAAAGAAATGAAGCAAAAAGTAAATCCCTAATTGTAAAATACATTTTTTCATGAAAGAGTGGCTTACCTAAAGGACAACATGATAAATTGCACATGAATGTAAGAAAATTAAATAGCAGATGCTAATATAATATTACTACACTTTAACAATATTCATTAAAATAAGCAGTGATATAATTGGGCAAATGAAAACCCAATTAACCTCCTTAACCTGCGTATTTAGATTGCAATTTGCTAACGTATCATGCATTCAGTTCCTATATTATGAGATTATTTGGAGAATTCAAATGAATTTAAGACAAATTAAGCAGTCAAGCATATAATTCTAAAAACAAAAATAAACTAATATAATTTAGGTAAGATTTCAAGTATAATTTATACCTACTGTGTAGACATTGGTTGCAAGGAGAACAATTACATACAGGACATAAAATTTATAATATTATTTTATGATGATCACCCAGAGTTAAATACAAGAAAGTGCAGTAAACCTGTCCACAGCACTAATGAACTAGAAAATCCAGCTAAGGGCTGGGATCTGACAACAATGTCCTGCATGAGTCCAGCTGAAGACCTAAAACCCATGTAACATCTCCAAAAGTACAACTGGAGATCTAGTGCCCACAACCATGACTCATGCAAATCTATTTTATTCATCTGTTCTGGGAAGGCCAAAAGGTCAGCAATGCAAGCTAGAAAGTCTATACCTGCATGATGAAGGATCTGTGCCATCAGGCTGATTATTCTGCACTGGAGTCAAGATGTGATGCTCAAAATAAGAATCAGGGCTTCCCTAAAATGTACCACAGCCATCCCCAGCAATGTTGAGGTCCTAAGTTCCTCTAACATGGAGAACAGATGAGTTCTTATCAGAAAGCCAGCATGACAAGCTTCTCCTGGAGAATGAATAGCGTACTTCTTCTCCACCATAGCCAGGAAGCGATGTTCAATGTAAGGACCAGATTTTCCCCAAGTTGAACTGCAGGCACTTTTAGCAAAAGGTTCCAACCTCCTCTGATGATAATGGGTGAATTCATATCAAGGATATGACAAGCTGCTTTAGGAGAACCAACAGCTCCAAACAACAGTCAGGAGAACCCACATGCTATACTCTTTCTCTCAATGTCTCCTTTCTATGCAGGCAACAACTTCAGGTGGACCATCCACACTAAGCACATCCTGAATCAGTTCAAGTGGTGTTGACTGCCCATTTTGGTCCACAACATCTAGTGTTAAAATTTTTATATAATTGCATAAAAAGTATTTAAATTGATATTGTAGCAAATAATTTTGATATTGGAAATTTAAAATGTTCAAGTACTAAAAGTATATAAAACTGCAAGCATGTAGCATACACTCTCTAATATATCTTTTATGCAACCAAAAGCAATTTAAGTATTACATTTAAACATTAAAGAGCTCTTTGGAAGACTGTGCAGTACAAAGCGGGAGGAATAGAGAATAGAGCATTGTGGCCCTTTTCTTTTAAAATAAAAGCGTGAATATTCTCAGAGAAACTGAGAAACAATTCATGAATGGTTACATTCTCTTGACCCTATGTCAGGGAAATCTTTATATTAGGGAAATATACTAGCATGGATTATAACGTCCATTTAAATTCACTATATTTAGTTCATTTTAAATTCCTGATTTGACTTCAAGTGTATTTTCTTAGTACTAATGACTACTTGTAATGGTCAAGGACACAGAACAGATTGAAAGCAGGTGATTTATATTTCTGTGAAAACAATATTTTTGGAAGAGAAATGATACACACTTATTGTAATATTGAAAGTTCAGCAATAAAATAAACAAAAATTTTGATGTAGGTGACTGAAGAAAATTGCTATCAGATTATCTCTCCTTGTTATTACTTTTCAATATTACTAATCTATATACTCAAAGCACATACGACACCTTGAATTTTCTTTTGCCTACTAATGTACAAGTGCTTTTTTTTTAGGACTGTAACTGTTTTTTACCAAAATTAAATGCCATAGAAATGTGTTATCTGTATAAAAATAGTTCCTATTTTATTTCTTCTAATTTCTTGCCATCGTCATATGCTCTTAACATAGTACTATGTAATTAAAAAAAAAAACCTTTGCGAAATTATTTTCAGATATAAAGTTCAAATTTTAAGAATGTGTTCCCAGAAATGAAACAACTTTTAGGAAGCTAACTTAATTACTAAAATGAATTTATGATACTCACTCTACTGGATGGTCAATTTCTTTTAACTATATTTGTTTTGATAAAAATATTAAATATTTGAAATTCTTACAAACTTCAATAAATTGAAGAATACAAGGAAGAAGTGGATAAAAATTCATGCAGCATTCATACTCACACATCTACATACTGAAAGTAGCTATTGTCATTGTTATTAGTTTAAAGTTAGTTCAGTAAATTTCTAAAGATTTTTATTGTTTACTTCTAGTATGTCAACCAAGAGAACATTATTTTCTTTTAATCTTGGAACTTATAAAATGTTGAAGTGTCTGTTAAATATGACACCTTATTTCACATAAGTAAGTGCTATTACTTACATCCATTGAAGTTTGCACAAAGAATAAGACAGCTGTGGAGATTGCAGTTTTTCTGTGTTCGGTGAGCAAGTAAAAATCTCTATTTTTGAACAGCAGTGAATAACTTTATCTTAAGAAATAATACAAACAAAATATATGTTAAACTAATTCAAATTGCATGTAACTGCACAGTGTTCAATGCTTATGATCTTCCATTTTAATTGCCCTATATAAATAAACTACATGGTTATAAATTCCCAGAAAGTAACAAGTTTAATAAATATTTCAAGGAACAGAATATTGCTTCTAACAAAACATTTGCTACAAATACTCTTTTTTTGCATAGACAGGCTCAAATGTATCATTTAAACTGGAGATATTGTCTAGAACCCATCCAAATTTTAATATGGCACAGTATAGCACTATGAAATATGTCTGTAAGACATAGCAGCAGATTTTCTACCATCTATATTCAGATAAGGAAGATCCTATTAATGTGCTTCTTTTGGGAAGAAAAACAAGAAAAGTAGAAATAATATTAAACATCGATTAATAATCTATGAAAATAAAAATAACTTTCCTATCACAGTTTTAATTTTAATAGTTCTCCAGGTAAAGCTCATTTTAATTTTAGAAGTAAAAATAAAAGGGACTGGGGATTTAGCTCAGAGGCATAAGCACCTGCCTTGCAAGCGGGTAGTCGTGAGTTTGATCCCCGGTACCGATAAAAAGGAAAAAGACCAAAAAATAAAATAAAATAAAATAAAATAAAATAAAATAAAATAAAATAAAATAAAAAATAAAATAAAATAAAATAAAAAGTAAAAATAAAAATATAAACATTCAATATTTAGTGTAAAATAAAATTTCAAGTATGAATTAAGGAAAAATTACAGAATTAAATATTGTCATGGGTAGGGACAGTCTGAGGTGTTTTTCTGTGTATGTTTTTAATATTGATTAATTTTAACAAAATCAAATATAGTGTTCAGTCAATTAATATTTTATTATGTTTTTTTTTGTCTTTTTGAGGCAGTTCAGGCTGGTCTTAAGCTCACTTTGTAGCCTAGGTCGGTCTTAAACTAGCAAGGATCCCCCTGCCTCAGCATCCAGAGTTGCTGGAACTATAGGTGTGAGCCACCATGCCCAGCTCTTTAGTAGGTAATAAAATCATTTCTATGAAAGTACTTTAGAGAATAGAAGTCCAACTACAAGGATTACCTCCAAAATGCTTATGTTAAAGAAGAAAATGAAGAAGGACTTTATAAGATGTAAAAATAAGCTACAAATGACAGACACATGCGGTATAACTAAGGTTTTTCACATTATAGTGTACTAAAACTTAATTGAAGAAGTTTCAGTGACATAATTATGATGATGATATATAAATGACAAAGGAAGGAAATAATAAACTATATCATATTTAATGTAGACTTCAAACTTCACATGAGTAGATACAAAAGCACATTGTCCAACTCAAGGGTGATGTTCTTTAAAACTACTCATTGGGAAGATATTTCTTGTTTTCTTATCCTTATTCAAGATAAATCATCATCATATATGTTCCCTAATATATAAAATGTCTAATAATAGGAAGTGTCATTCTGTGCAAGAACAGAACTAGTTTCAAATTCTAATCTCAGTTTTATGTTTCTTATTGGACATTATATATTTGATGCTGAGATCTATGATAGGGGACATGAATGGTGAGATGAGTATATTCTAAAGAGTATAGAAGTCTATATGTATTACAAAATTATCTATTTTAGAAAAACTGTAAGGAAATGTTTTTTCTGAGGAACAGTGCTTTCATGATTCTTTAAAAGATGAAAGATTCCTCAGGGGCCAGAACTTCTCATTAATCACACTCTGAAATAATTTCCCAATCTTTAAGACACTTACTATAAATAAAAAATGTGCATGTGCTGCTCTGTATTTAAGACTTCATACTATAGTTAGAGAATTTTTATATACTAGAGTGGCTGTAATTTTATAAAAATAATATTGTAAATATTTTAATGGAAGTGCAACTATATTCAATATTATTGGCAGGTTTTTTATCACATATTGTATAGATAATTATGCACCACTATTTTATTCACCATGGTCCAGTCACTGGGATAAAAGACCCTTAAAATTGAAATTGATTTCTCAGGAATTAACAGTTGGTTTTAAAAAATTACTGGTTTGTGATAAATCTAGACTTAGCCTTACTTACAGCTATTCATGTCATGCCAGTTGAGATATATTTCTTGTATTAAAATATCTATTTTAATACATCTTATATGAGTTCTAACAAGTACAATCACATAACAACTTACAATATATAAAGTTTGCCCACAACAGCATACATTTTCCTGGTTCCCTACTAGGACAATCCCCAGATCTTAGCATTATAGACCTAGTGCCCACAGTCTTGTCTGATTTGGGAAAATCATGTATCCAGGGCATGACATTGTATAACCTTTTGAACCTGAATTATGTCAATCAACATTCTGCCTATACTTGTATTGGTAGTTCACTAATTTTTATGCCAATTCTTGGTTTAAATTATTTTCTTACTATTTTTTAATTAATCAACTAAGAGATGTGGTATATTCTTATATTCCGGTAATTTTGAATAAAGCTGTATAACACATAAGTACATTTTTAAAAAGATATGCATTATTTAACTATTTAATAGTTACATAAGTGGATCAAAAAACATATTCCACATTTCAAAAATGGTAAGCTGTTTGCTGTGCAATGCATGGTATTTACAGTAGCTCTGAAATTTCACTAGTACTAGCCATTGTTGTGAATTACATTATTTTACTGCAACTCTATAAATGTGTAGTAATATAACAGTGCTCTCAATTTTAGTTTTTCTATATTAAAGTTTTTTTAGTGCATAACCTCATAATAATATTTTCCATTAAAATGTAAATTAGGTTATGTTTTGGTCATTAATTATTTACATCATAAACACTAATCTATCATGTTATTATTTTCTTTTCAATGCCAAGGCTGCATATACTTTTAAATTATTTGGAATTTTCAACCATTTCTTAGGCTTTCTCAGCTCTTATTCTTGTTTATCCAACCATGACTTTTTTTTGTCCTTGATTATTAAAAGAGCACTTTTATTCGGCACTTAGACACTCCATCACTGCCATGACTTACATTTCTGCAGCTTGAAGGAGTCTTTTCAGTGTTAAATTATGGTACTATCCCTGCTAAACCTACAAATAGGTCCCCATACCACGGAACAAGAAAACTTTCAAGTGGCACAGAGGTGAATAACAAACACAATTTTTGAAACATTTGGAAACCAACAAGGCATAACAGTGCACATCTGTAATGCCAGGACTTGGAAGGCTGATACAGAAGGATCTCTGTGAGTTTGAGGCCAATCTGGGCTAAAATGTTAGTTCAAGTTAAATTTGAACTGCATAGCAAAACCTTGTGTCAAAAACACAAAAACAAAGCAAAGCAAAATGAAACAGAATTCATGATAAAGCATTGTGAATGTGCTCTATATGATGAACTGGAAAACAGTCCTTTTATGAGAAATGCAATTCAAAATTTAATGGACTATTAGAGGAATACAAGAATGACAATTTCTTGGGCTGGGGATTTAGCTCAGTGGCATAAACGCGTGCCTTGCAAGCAGACACTTGTGAGTTCATTCCCTGGTACCGAAAAAGACAAAAAAAAAAAAAAAAAAAAGAATGACAATTTCTTTTAGATTAATATCAGTTTGACTCAAGGAAAAAAGGATAAATTGTGAGACAAATACCAGTAAGCACTTCTTACTGGAAAATGTAGACAAATTAAAATATTCATGATTATTAATGTATTAATATTTTCAAGTTTTGCAGCTAATTATTTAACACTTATTCTGCCTATAGCACTAGACTATGTCTGAATCTAAAATGACAGATGAATCAGTGCTTGCTGTCTGTTAGCCTCTGGTCCAATAACCTCTGGCATGGTGATTGACTATTGGTGCCAACCTACTAGCATAGGAACTCAAAAAGCACTCTGAAGAGTAGGAAATACCCAACTCAAAAAATAGTAACAGTAATTCTGACTAACTGTAATGCAATGAAAAGTATTCAAGGACTGTATGTAGTGCAGCATATGACAGTACATTCAGAAATATTTGTTCTTGAATTAGTAGAATTATATAGAAAATTACATTTAATCATTTTTGTATGTAGTTAATTTTGAAGTTGTGAAGTTGTCAAAAGAATGTACTCTTACAAGGAAAATTTATATATAGTAACATCAATGGAAGTAAAAATCATGCAATAAGAAAAATAATATAAATAATAATTACATAACTATATGGTACATTATGTTACGTTGTCTTAGGTAATTTTGTCCATGCTGAGACAAAATACCTGGCCCCCATAGTTAAAGAAGAAAAGTTTATTCAGTTGACAGTTTTTAGAGATTTCAATTTATGGTTGTCTGGCTCCAAACAAGAGTGGCCTGGCAGAGGGGAAAAGCCTGAAAGAAGCAGGACATGGGATGACAAGATGGCAGAAGACAGTGAAGCACCAAAGCAGTGAAGCAAGAGCAACTGACTGTCACAGCTCTGTTTCTGTCCTTTATATTCCATCCAGGTCACAGACTCTTACAGTAGGTAACACTAGCAACCAGGGTTGGGCACCCCTAACCCCAGCATTACACACCTCGTCTTAGCATCTCTCCACCCTAGATTCAACCACTTTTAAAAATGCCTTCTCCCTCATGAGTGCTTGAAGTTTGGAAGGAGGGAATGTAGATATAAGGCGTTACATGTGTGCATATGTGTGCATGTGTACACATGTATGTGTCATATGTGTTTCTACATACATATATACACATGTATGTGTGAGTTAATGGAGACTAAATAACCTTTTCCAAATCCAGTCAGAATGCAAGTTTATCAATCAATAGATGCTTTTATAAATATCAGTCTCACTAAATTCTTACAAATTTCAAATAAATACAATAAAAAAATACTAGGCATCCATATTTCATTTAATTTTGTTTAATATTCTGAGAGGTAGAATGTTAATTAATTTTATTATTGTGGAAACTTTATACCATGTATTTCCACAACTCTAGATCATATAATCTGCTATATGCATTTATAGATAGCCTATTTCATTTAGGCTAAAAATTTGTACAGCGTGTCAATGGTCTCAATAATTTAAGCATTTGCAACACAATGCTACTTACATATTATACATTAATACATGTACCAAAAATATGGAGCAAAGATTTTAAATACGGTACTCTTGAATAGGGCATGTACTATAAATGAAGTTTGAAGGGCAGGAAGTTGCTCTAGGTAAGTCAATGTGTATGCATAAACAATGTGTGTGCAAGTTGATAGACTTTATAAATGCTAGTCTTACACTATGTTAAATTTATAAAAATATTTTCTTCCCTCAGTAATGCATTAATTTCTACTTACTGAAACCTTTTTACTTTATGCAATTTTTAAAATTTCAAGCTATTTCTTAATATTTATTTTCATATGCATTATAAGTGGAAATAACTTTTCAGCTCCATTATAACTTTGTGAGACTATCATCATGTATGTGATCATTTGTGACAAAAATCTATAATGCAGTCCATGACATACTCAGTCAACTTAGGTTCAATTCAAAGGAGCACTGGTGTACTTCAACATTTTATTTCAGAAAAGAATAACATTAGTTTAAAAAAAAACACATTTCCATGTCCAAAATCACCAACTTCACATTTTAAATACTATTAGATTGAAAATGCATTTCCAACACACTGAATATATATACACAGAGAAAGTAGAATGCACTGATTATATCAAAAAGTCCAGAACAAAGAAAAATCAACAATTGAAACCTTGTTTTAATAATCACAAATATTTTCTCTAGTGATAAATTCCTTAATTGAATATATGATATATTATTTATACATTTAACTGTTTATATAATTTTGTGTTTATAATGCAGAAAGCTGAAATTGAATGTCTATTTTATATTTTTGTATTGAAGACTTTACAGGTTATCTCTATTTTTGTTTGTCAGTGGTGAAACAGGACATACATTTTAGGCTTCACATACCTAAAAATATTAATCAGTTTGTGTGTGTGTGTATATATATATATATATATATATATATATCCATCTACATATAATTTTATTGAAATAAACTCACCTCCCATCTATTGCACTACTATAAATGCATCTATTCTACCTTCTGCATATTGTATACTATAAAATGGCTGTAAATCCAGGTTATAGCTCCATATATAGTTCATATTCATTTTTTTCAGTATGGCATATATAAAGCTTTGTATATATAAGACACTATGCAAAATATTGATTAATACAAAGTGATTGTCACAAACCATCTAATTATTCATTTTGTATTGTTTAGGATGGCCTATTTTTAATAATTTCATAAGAAAAATATTGAAGATTATAGTTTGTATTAAAAACTAATTTATAAGCAGATTTACATATGTTTATTCTGTTCTTAAATTTTTTATGGTATGCCTCAAAAAACATGACATTCAAAATAATGTCAAAGCATAAACATATATTTTAAAATAAAATGGCTAGGGTAGTCTTCACAATACCATGCATTTTTAGCTTTTTTTTTTGTCTTTTTCATTTTTATGGGTACCAGGGATTGAACTCACAACTGCACACTTGCAAGGAAGGCGCTTATGCCACTGAACTAAATCCCCAGCCCAACAACATGTATTTTTGAATATAATTCAGTCTAATTACTAGTAATGTCATAATATTCTCAATGTATATAATATTTTTTTAAAAATAGCAATTTACTTTGTCCATTTAGCTTCCTGCAATTATTATTATATGACAAAACTTATATCTTTAGCAAAATACAATGTCTAAATATAGTTACAACTGCTTATGTATATATAAATATATAGTATATTTTTTTCTGTTTTGTTTTTTGCCCTATTTTATTAGCTATATGAAGCTATAATAAAATTTGTTCACTTAGAAAACATAGACATTTATTTGGTAGCAAATAATCTCTAAGTGTGTTGGTGAGCTTTATCTTGAAGATATTCTGATTTAATTGATGTAATCTGACCTTGCCAATAGTGTAACTGGAGGGAAACTATTTCTGTCTTTATCACTTTCCTTATTGCTTCCTTGTAGGAATTTAGTATCTGTAGGTCTGTATAAATGTGTGCTAAAGCTAAAGAACATAGTAGACAAAGCCACCCAATTTTCATTTTCTAGTTTCCCATCAATGTTACAATTGTATCCTTTCTAACTTACATATTTCAAGAAAGTTATTTTAACTGAAATTTGAAAAGGTTACCTTCTGATATGAGGTATAGAAAACATGTGCATTTCTTACTTGTCCATCTAATTATCCAAGCGTCATTATCATGTTTCAGATCAGTTGAATGATATAGCAACTTCTTTTGCATTGGTACCTAGGCTTATTATTAATTTATTCTTTTATTTATAGGTATAGAGAAAAGGAGACAATCAAATCATATATCCAATAAACAACTAAAAACTGTCGTTTATCTGTATGCTTTTTGAAAAGATGAAGTGCTAGTTCAAAATTGAGATTTCCTTGAATTACCTTCATTGCTGTTAGAAAGAGATGATTAATATTTTACAATCCAGACATTTAGACTTGAGTCTTCAAAACTGTGTCAGCCACCTACTTATCTTCATTATAGCCTAGAAACTGGTAGTAGAAATACAACACATTAATGAAAACTATTGGCTTCATATTTACTCAGAGATGAATGCCACCGGGTTGTACTTTCATATCAATACCATTGTTTGCTTTTTCTCTCCTTCTTTAACACATATATTCAGTGTTAATATGTGATTTTAGTTAAAAACAAAGTTGCAATATTCTATATTCAAGGGTGACTTTGTAGAATAAAATGCAAATTTATAATCTGTTTTTATCAAACAATAGATGACTTCCTAATTGTTTTAAATCATAGTCATATGATTTGTGTATAAAAGACTAATGCTTTCTTCATCCTGAAATAATTCTTATTAGTACAATGACCTAACTAGTATCTACATAAAACATGTCTTATTTAAATCATTTTTTGTATTATTGGGACTGAGTCTACCATCAGTAAAGTATATACATCTTATTGTCATTTGTAAACTTCATATTCTACAACAAAACTGTTCAGTGATGCAAATCCTTGTATTTGTAATGGCAGCAAAGTATTTTAAATCTCAAAGAAGGAAAACCCAGGATAAATACAGATAGATTGTATTACACAAACAAAATTCACTTTTTTTAAGGAAACAAATGCCATAGTGAGATGCTTAAAAATTACAAATAATATCAAGGTTAATAATTGCATAGTGTATTCCAATGTATCTTAATTTCAAGATAAATCTCACTCCAGTGCAAGTATATGCCCCTATTTCTTATTATATCATGACTCTAAGGTAAAACTGATATTTTTCATGATGTTCACCATTATGAATATTTACAAGTTTTGCATCAACAAAATACAATATGGAAATGCTTAACACATTTTAAAATATCCTTGAATTATATTTGAGCAATATTATAATTGGACAGAGCCAAGATAGCTTCCGAGAAACATATGCATATACATAAACACACATGCAGATGTGCATGTGCGCGCACACACACACACACACACACACACACACACGGCTGCAATACCTACTTCTAAATTATTCAGTACCTTGATGGGATTCCATTTTCTGAGAAAATTGTATACACATGAAATAACTAAGGAGCATTAAACAAAATTTAGGACCATCTATGTTCATTGTTCAAAATGAAACAGAAAATTTGAACTTTGAATAAAACAAACAAGGAGGTATGATTTTTCATATATAAGTTTACACATCAAGGATTTTTGATCATTATTTCTGACTAAAGATTATATCTTTGTAATGTGAATCAGTTTAAATGTTATATTTCTACTTTACACAAATTAAAATTTCTTTTTAATTTATCTGCCTTATTTAAAATATTTTTATAGTTAACATAACTAGAAATATTTCAAATATTGATTTTAATGAACATATTCCATAACTAAAGAGATCCTCACCTATTATTTTCAAGTTCACCTCATTTTAATTTCATTTGACTCAAATTTCACTTGCACATTTACATTTACCTATTACCAGCACATCACTATCAAATTTGCAGTCCCTAAGGTATTATTCCTAAAACAATCTTTGACATTAACTAGCTCATGGATATTAAAATGCATAAATCAAGTTGACATCATTAGAATGATATCCATTTCCTATGGAAGAAGGTTGTACTATAAGCTCTTTATAAAATATTTTGTTAAATAACATTGAGAAAGAAACATTTAAATTCATGTTAATTATGTTGCTAGTCAAATGTATGCATTTTCCCTATTTTGAAATTAAACTTTAAAGCATTTATTCTCTTTAATGCCACTAAAGAAGAAATTTTTGGATTTATGTGGATTTATTTCAAGAAACATAGTTTGATATACTGCTTTAGAAGATATACTGCTTTAGAAGACAGTATACTACCCAAAAAAATTGTCACAATTCTTAAAACAATAGCAGTTGGAATATCTGATTGCAAATATGGAAATGGGATACTTTGTTAATTTTAAGAGGAAATTCATATGCAACCTCAGTACACCCCTCAAAAACAGTTTCTTAATTCCCACTTGAAGAACACTTGCAATACTAGTTTAATATTCTTCTGTACTTACTCCATATCTGATTCTATTTATGATTTTTTAAAGGAAAAATTTATTTTGTATATAATTTCTCAGTTTATGGCTTAATACACATCTTAGACTTTTGTGGGCTAATAAAAAATTCTATTTCATGTCCAACTCTATATAAGTTTTTATTTTTTGTAGATCTTGTTGAATACGCTAATAAAATGTATAAAGTATATCTAAGTTACCACTTTGGTAAACATGAAAATTGCCTTGTGTTCTGTAACTAAGGTCCATGTAGGAGACCCTTTATATGTGAATTTCCATTAAATCTATACAACATATCTATATCATCTCCTGAAATTTCTTCAGGATATAATTATCCCTTTATGCTTTATCTTAATTAATTTGTACTGTTGTACAATATCCTTAAATATTTAATTCATATATGTCATGATATTTTTATCATACTAATCATATTTTTATTGTTTTTGCCTCTAAGTGTCTTGAAACTGATAAAATTACTAGTAATTATTCATAATATTTGGAATTTGAGAAATGATTGTGAGTAGTACATTAGAGATAGAGAAAATAGACATTTTAAGAAAAGGAAGTAATAATTTCAAAGGTAAAATAGAAAAGAAAAAAGGAAGCAAGAAGAAAATTTTGAAGTGATACAGGAGAGACATTAACAAGGGAAGTAGAAGGTATAAAATAGAGAAATAGTGTATACAGAGCTCCTGTCCTATCACCTCTTTAGTTTCTAAAATATCGTAACCTTCTGCATATAACTGCATTGATAAATATATCACACAAATAAATGTGACTTTTAATGATCGTGATTAGCAATAGTCAATACTAATATTAATTTTGAAGAAGCCAGTAATGAGCTTCCAGTGACGACATCATTCACTGAAGTGTCTTTGAAAAAACATTTTTTATTGAGAATCGAACTCATGGCTTCAAGCTTCCAAAATACTTTTATAACAATTTAAATATTAGGGCAGGCAAAGGAACATGGTGAGAGTGCGAAAATGATCAAAAATGTTATGTTCATTTTAATTTTTTTTTATTTTAAGGAAATTAAGATAAAAGATGACACAACAAATCAGATCAGAACAGAATAATTTAAGCAACAGGTATTTTACCACAAGATAATTCCATATAACAGCAGCTAGCATAATGCCTCTTTAATAGAAATAGTTGAGCATACCTTCATTCACAATTGTATCAAACATAAAAGAAACTAGTATAAAATCATTAAAGAAAATGAAAGTATTACAGGGCATTCAGAACCAAATAAGAGAAAATGAGCAATGGTTGATATATTACCACATTGTCCATTTAAAAATTTGTTTATATTATAACACATGATAAAAATCCAATAAGATACAACATGATAGAACCAATGCAAACAGAAGAACAAAAGTATAGTAGGGCATCTAAACAAGATTATATTAAATCAGCACTGGCTATTATAATGTCTTATTTCTTCAAAATAGCTGTTCATACCATCAGAGATAATAAAATAAAACAACCCAGGATAAAACCATTCCAACTAATGAATGGAATCACCACAAGTCTTCAAAGCAATGTAATGGAGAATAATGATTACCATAGACTTTTATGGACATTTATCATTACTTACACCAGGGAGAATAATTGGTAATTACACATGTGAGTTTGGTTTATTTCACTTGAGTATGGCCTCAAGTTGCATCCTTTTATTTATAAGTATCTCAATGTTATGATTCTTTATAGTTAAGTAGTACTCCATTGTATAAAAATACCACAACTTTTTTATTCATTCCTCAGTTGATGGACACTTAGGTTGTTTCCAAGACCTGGCTATCAAAAATTGTGATGCTATAAACATGGGTGCACATATATCACTGTGGTATGATGTATTCAGTTCCTCTGGGAGTATCACTAGAAGTGGACTAGCTGGAACAAATGGGACTTCCAATCCCAACTTTTTGAGAAATCTCCAGACTGAACTCCACAATGGTTGCACCAGTCTACACTCCCTGCAACAGTGCAAGAGAGTTCCTTTTTGCCCACAGCCTCTTCGGTGTTTATTTTTGGTAGTTTTCTTGATCCTGGACATTCTTTCAGGAGTGAGATGGAATCTCAGTGTGATTTTAATTTGCATTTCTCTAATTAGTAATGATGATGAACATTTTTTCATGTATACATTTTCCATTTGCATTTCTTCATCTGAGAAGTGTGTATTCATCTCAGATGCCCATTTTTTGATTGAGTTTTTGAATTTTAGAGGTTTGATTTTTTTTAATTCTTTAAATGTTTTATACAGAAGTCCTTTGTCTGTGGGACAGTTCACTAAGATTTTTTCCAGTTTATGTTTTGTTTTTTTTTTTTTTTCATCATGCTGGAGATTTGTTTTGACATGCAGAAACTTTTTAATAAGATGTGATCCCATTTATTGATTCTGGGAAGTATTTGCCATGCAGTTTGATTCCTGGTGATGAATACTCTACATAGCCCTACCTCCTTAAAGATCTTACCCAATTTGCATTCCAATAGATTTAATGTTTCTGTTTTAATATTAAGATCTTTAATCAATTTAGATTTTAACTTAGTACATGGTGGTAGGCATGGATCTAGTTTTAGTTTTTGGCATATGCAGATTTAGTTTTTCCACCATCACTTATTAAAGAGAGTGTCGTGCTTCCAGTGTCAAAGATAAGGAGTTTGATTGTGTTTGTAGATGTGGTTTTTATCTTCTAATATATTCCATTGATCTTCATATCTGTTTTTTATTCCTTTACCATGTTTATTTTATTACACTGGCTTTGTAGTATAACTTCGAGTCAGGGATTGTGATGCCGCCTGCCTTGCCTTTGCTGCTTCGAATTGCCTTTGTTATGCTAGTCTCTTCTGGTTCCAGATGAATTTTAGGAGTGATTTCTCTATATCCATGAGGTATATTAATGGTATTTGCTTTAGGATTGCATTGAATCTGTACAATATTTTTGGGAGAATGGACATTTTCTCAATATTATTCTTCCTATCCATGAACAAGGGATGTCTTTCCACTTTCTGAGTCCCTCTTCACTTTCTTTTTTCAGGGTATTATAAATTTCCATGTATAGATCTTTTACATCTTTTGTGAGATTAACTCCTAGCTCTTTCATTTGTTTGGATGCTAATGTGAAGGGTGTTGCTTCTCTTATTTCTCGCTCTGTGATTTTGTTGTTAGTGTAAGAATGCTATTGATTTTTGAGTATTAATTCTATATCCAGCCACATTGCTGAATTTATTTGTTATATCTAGGAATCTTTTGATGGAGTTTTGGGGGTCTTCTATGTAGAGTGTCATGTCATCCACAAATAGTGATAGTTTAACTTTCTCTTTTTCTATCTTTATCACTTTTATTTCTCTCTCTTCTCTAATTTCTCTGGTTAGTATTTCCAGAATTATATTAAATAGAGGTGGTGATAAGGGACATACTTGTCGTGTGCCTGATTTTAAGGTAAAGGCATTCAGTTTTTGGCCATTTACTATGATACTAGTTGTTGGTTTGTCATAGATGGCCTTTATCATATTGAGGTAAAGACCATCTATTCAAATTTTCTGTAAGGTTCTTATCTTCAATGTTTGAACTTATCAAAAGCTTTTTCTGCATCTATAGAAATGATTATGTGATTCTTACCTCTGGCTTTGTTAATATGGTGGATTACATTTATTGGCTTATGTGTGTTGAACCATCCCTGCATGCCTGGGATGAATCCCACTTGGTTGTGGTTTATAATGTTCTTGATGATTTGCTGCATCCTTTTTGCTAATATTATATTGAGGAATTTTGTATCTTTGTTCATTAACAAGATGAGCCTCTATTTCTCTTTTTTGGTTGGATCTTTCTCAGGTTTTGGTACTCGGGTATTTTTTTCTTACAGGAATGATTTTGGAAGAATTGCTTCACTTTTGATTTTATTGAAGTGTTTGAGGATTATTGGTATTAAGTCTTTTTTGTATTTCTTGTAGAATTCCACAGTGAATCCATCTGTGCCTAGGCACTTCTTTGTAGAAAAGACATAATTACATTTTCATTTCCTTAATAGAAATTGGGTTATTCAGCATTTGCATGTTCTTGACCAGCTTTGGTACTTCATATGTTTCCAGGAATCTGTCCATTTCATCTGTGTTATTCAAGCTATGAGAGTAGAGGTTTTTGAAATAGTTGTTGAAGATCTTCCGTATTTCCACAGAATCTGTATTGATTTCAACTTTTTCATTCTTTATTGAATGAATGTGAGCTTTTGCTGTCCTTTTTTAAATAAGGTTTGCTAGGGGCTTTTGAATTTTATTTATTCTTTTAAAAAAACCAACTCTTTGATTCATTGATTCTTTGGATTGTTTTCTTAGTCTCTATTGCATTAATTTCTGCTCTGATTTTTATAATTTCCTCCTTTTTTGGGGGCTTTGGTCTAGACTTGCTTTTCTTTTTCTAGATATTTGAGGTGTAGCATCACGTTGCTTATTTGTATTCTTTCATATCTCCTGATGTGGGAGATCAGTCCAATAAATTTGCCTCTGAGGACCACTTCCATTGCATCCCATGGATTCTAGTAAGTTGCATATGTATTTTTGTTTGCTTGTAGGTATTGTTTTAATTTCTTCTGTAATTTTGCCTGTGACGCACCTATCACTCAAGGGTGTGTTATAAAATTTCCCTGCGTTTGTGTGGTTTTTGTAGTTTCTTTTATCATTAATTTTTAGTTCTATGGCGCTATGATCTGATAATATACATGGGATAATTTCAATTCTTTAGCATTTATTTAAATTTGTTCTGTGGGCCAGTATATGGTATATTTTAGAGAATCTCCCATGTACTGCTGAGAGGAACGTGTATTCTGATGTTGGATGGAACAGTCTCTATATGTCTATCAAATCCATTTGTTCACAAGTGTGATTCAGTTCTGTTATTTCTTTGCTGATTTTCTGTCTGATTGATCTGTTCCTTGGTGTCAATGGTATCTTAAGGTATCCTGTTACAATTGTTTTATTGTTAATTTGAAACTTCATTTCTATTAATACTTGCTTTGTTTAACTCGGTGCTCTGAAATTTGGTGCATATATATTTAAGATTGTTATCCTTCCTCTTGAAATTTCACCCTTACCAGAATGTAGTGCCCTTCTTTATTTCTTATGATCATTCTTGGTTGAAGTTCACGTTGTTCGCAAACAGTATAGCTAACCATGCTTTTTTTTTTTTTTTCCAATTCCTGTCGCATGAAATATTGTTTTCCATCCATTGACTTTCAGTCTGTGAGTTTCCTTTTGGGTTGGATGGGTTTCTTGCAGCGAGCATATGGTTGGATGTTGTTTCTTAATCCATTCTGCCAGTCTGTTTGTTTTAATTGGTGCATTGAGAGCATTTACATTAATAGTTATAACTGTTATATATTGGTTTATTGTTGACTTGTTATCTTTCTGCTGTTGCAACTTTATCTTTCCATTCTGTTTAATTGTCTGCCTTGCTTAGTGGTTTTTTCCTATGTGTATCTAAACTACTTTCAGTATTCTTTGCAGGGCTGGCTTTGTAATCATGAAGTCCTTCAGCTTTTCTTTATCATGGAAGTATCTTATTTCTCCTTCCACTTTGAGGACAGTTTTGCAGGGTGCATCTGTCTAGGTTGGAAATCATTTTCATTTAGGATCTGAGATGCTTCTCTCCATGCTCTTCTTGACTTCATTGTTTGCACTGAGAAGTCTGCTGTGATTCTGACAGATTTCCCTTAATAAGTGATCTGTCTTTTCTCTCTAACAATTTTTAATGTTCTATTCTTATGTTGGATTTCTAGAATGGTGATTATTATATATCTGGATGTAGTTTTATTATGGGTTTATATGCTTCACTAATCCATATGTCAGTTTCCATTCTCATATTTGGGAAATTTTCAGCTATTACTTCTGTAATTAGTCTCTTGATATCATTTGTGTTGTCCCCTTCTTTTTCACTTATCCCTATCAATCTTATTTGTTTTTATTTGCATCATCTTGCAGCTGTTGAATTTTTATTTCCTGATTCCCTGTTATTTTTAAAAGATCTTTCTTTTCCTGTTCACTAGCTGCAATCTTGTCATCAAGGTTTGAAATTATATCTTCACTTTCCTTGAGGGTCTTTGACAACTTTCAATGAATTTTTGATTTCCTGTATATCTCTTTGAATCTGCTTCATGTATTCTGTTTGTTTCTTATGTTGTTCATCCAGGGATTCTATCTCTTTGTTTTATTTATCAAATTTTTTAACTGTGTCTTCTTTACATGTGTTTTTCATCTGTTTAATTACTTTTATCATTTCTTCTTTTACCTGGTAGATTATTTCTAATTTGAATTCTTTTAAGACTTCCAAGAGTTGCTTCTTTGTTTCAGTTGCTATTATTTCAGGTATTTCAGGTGTTATGGCATATATTTTCTTCAATGTACATGGCTCCTACACTTTCTTGGGATAGGCTGGAATTTTAAGATTTCATTTTGGTCTTTCATTTTGTCATTTTCCTATACTTCTGTGTTTCAAGGCTTCCCCTGAGCATGCTGGAAATCATCTCTTTTGCTCTCTGCTCTGGGGATTGAATGGAGGTTGCTGAGTGTGGTCCAGTCAGCCCCACAGGCAATCCTGTGCCACCTTCAGGGTTCCAGAAAACTGGGAGGGCAGCTAACCACTGTGGATGATGATCCAAAGCTCTTCCCAAGTAAGGACCAATACACTGGAACTCACTTCACATGCTCTCAACTCCCCTGAATGAAGAAGGTTTCTGGGTGTAATCTAGTTGTGTCACAAAACCTCCTAAGCCTAGTCTAGTTTGGATGGAAGCTGGGCAGATCCTTGACCACTAGAAGTGATGATCTTAAACTCTCCTGGGGTTTGAGATGGTGAGCAGCACAGTGTGTATTTTGAATCTGCCAAGATGAAAACCATTTATCTCTGTAACCAATAAATAAGTGAAAAGTGAATTACTAAGATTTAATACATAGAATTTTTCAATAGTAATTAAAAGAAGATGGTTTTCCTTTTGCAATTCAGAAAGCTGAAAATAATGTTTTTTCTTCATAATAACAAAAGGCCAATTGCACTATTACATTTTGTGTCATAACTCATACTTTTCCTGAGATAAGCTCCTTGACCTTGAGTTCCATATCTTGCTTGGGCTCCCAGCTTCATGCTTGGGATTTTCCCCAGATTTTATAGCTTGTTTGATGCTATGCTTTGAGCAGGTTTTCTATGCCATGCCTTCTACCATTATGATTCTAACTTTCAGCCAATGATCACAGAAGAAAATATCTACTATTGTGATGTGAGTTTTGTGTATAAGTGTTTTATCCTAGGAGGAGAAATCTACCTAGACAGACTCCCTTGCCAATAGTGCAGTCTGTAGAATTTGTCCAATCAAACTTCTTGCAAGATTTTTGTAAGTATTGACAATTTCATTATTCAATTTATGTAGCAAAGAAAGAGAAAACCCTAAACAATTTTTAAAAGAACAAATTGGAAGGCTTATTCATATTCAGCAATATTTTTAATGTGTTATTATCACAGAAACAGATATTAAGCAATAAAAAAGCAAAGAAAACTTAAAAATAGATACATACTGATAATACATGGATCATTTGGTGATGATATCAAGGCACCTGAAAGCAGAAAGACTCCTTTCAACAAATAATATAGTATGTTAAGGTCTTATGGAAAAAGAAAAGGAAACAAAGAAAACAAAACAGGATAAAAGGAAAGAGGGAAGGAGAAAGAAATTTTTTTTTTAAAAATGAATCATGATATACAATTTCATTACACAAAAATTAATCTGAGTAGGATAATCCAAATGTGTAGACCTATAAATATTTAGTCTCTACAAGAAAAAAAGAGCAGATAAATTCTCTGAATTTGTGTTGGGCAAAATACCTTAGGAAAAATGCAGAAGTACCATTGTTGTAATCTTCATACAAAAATCTTGTCTTTTTAGTCAATTACTTTAAATTATTACTTTCTGATTATAAAGTTATTATTTAAACTATGAAGACAGAAATTATATATTGGGAGAAAATTCTGTAGAACTTGTATATTTATTTTAACAAAAATATTCTTTTAAGATATATATATGTATATATATATATATATATATATATATATATATATAACAACAAATAATATATATGCATATGTACTTCCACAGATTTAAAAGAACATAGAGAAAATATAAAGAATTCTCAATTTACACTGATAAAGTGTTTACATAATGAAATGATGTATATATTCAAACAAAGGATTTAGCAATAAATACCTATATAATTCTCAAAAATTTTACATTTATACCATATATAACTAAAACATTGAAATTGCTTAAAGTATAGACTTAAAAAAAGAACTCACAGCATTAAATGCTAACAGAAATGAAAAGCTTGTACACTCTTAATGTTGCTGTTATCAGTGCAAAATGACACTGGCTTTTTCAAAATCATTTGGTGTTTTTTGATATGTTTGTCCTATATTACAGGTAGGTAAATTAGGCAGAAAAGGTAGGTAAATTAGGCAGAAAACATAGAGAAGGGACTGAGCAAAGCACAAAATAATATAGACCTCAGAATCATCACTGGAGGCGCATCTGACAAAGACTAGGTCCCAAGGTAAACGTGCAACGATCACGCTACTTAGTTCCTCCGTGGGATAAGCAGTAGCTTAGAATGATGGTATAACAGCTGTCACTTGATCCAGTAAAACCCTACCATCAGCCACATAGTGGGCTTACCAGAGCATTCAGAGTCATTCCTTTCCCAAAATGCTTTGGTTCTTTCCATGTATCACTGATATGTGACCTGCTTTTCTATTGGACCAATATTAGCTAACTGGCTATAATTATATTTTTATTAGTTGATTATAATTTGAACCACTTTGTACTCACCTCATGATTTTGGATCCACCTTGTTATTTTCTTCTATAAAACATTATTGAAGAAGTGGCCTCAGTAGCAATCCAACTGCAGCAGTCTTCTGTCTCGAAAGAACTATTGCAGTTCCTTGATAAACGTTTCCTATTCTTAACTTCCTTCATCTTTTGGATTTCTTTCTTTTATTTCAGAAAACATGAACTTGGCTTATTTGACATATAGAAAGTTGAGAGTTATGTTTCCCCCACATTACTGTAGCATCATTCCTAGATAATGTCTAAGGAAAAATGAAACATATGTTCAGATATGCAAATAGGTACATTTGCAGATAGATAAATTTTTATAATTTCTTTATCAGTTAATCACCTAAAGGCTGAACTACAAAATGTATTTCAAATGACAAATAGACAAATCGGCAATTAAACAAATTATGTATATATATATATATATATATATATATCTTATGTATCTCTAGCAATGACAAATAGACAAATCAGCAATTAAACAAATTATGTATATATATATATATATATATATATATATATATATATATATCTTATGTATCTCTAGCAATGACAAATAGACAAATCAGCAATTAAACAAATTATATATATATATATATCTTATGTATCTCTAGCAAATCATTAACAAACAGTAAAATGAAGAACTGTTTACATATCAAACTAATAACACAAAACAATCACAAGTATTTTAAAGTAAAAGAATGAAGCATAAAAGTGTAGGAAATCACACTTCCCTTTTTAAGACATTGTAAAATTGCAATAATTGTTGTAGTAGAATACAAAAGCATACTTGATTGAAGAATTGGTTGGTGACTTATAAATAACTGATTGATTTCCATGAGGGATGAAACTGATGTTAATAACTGATTGAAATAAACTGTAATTTGATTATCATGATGGTCATACAACCATGCATAGTTATCAAGATTCTATTAAAAGATAAACCTCAAAAGGGCAAGTTTTATAGTATGTAATTATAACAATCACAATTCAGTAAAGGTGTTTTATGTTTTACAAGCCACTCAATTATGGCTTATAATATTAACTAAAAGCAAATGTAAGTGTAAAGATACATATTTTTTTCTTGTGTTTACAATGAAGCTGCACAGAAAATTCATCTTAAACTTATATAACCTGGTATGTATAAAGGGGTAAATGCATGTTTTACAAGAAGGATAAGTAATATTCAATGAGTATTAAATCAAGTAACAAAATGGAAATTCAGTCCAGGGAGAGGAAGGAGGTGGTCAAGTTGTGATAAGATTCTGCTGAGGCTGGAAATAAGCATATGTGTGTCTGGTTTGACTGAATAGCATTTAAGTGACATCTACTAGGCATAAAAAAAAAACAAAAGCCCTGAGTAAGCAGGCAAAATGTTAGAGCAAGAGAGGGTTCACGGGTTAGTAATCCAGCACAGTTCTGAGACAGCAGTTTGAGAGCTCTAAATATGTAGTGTGTTCTGAGTACGCATGGCACTGTCAACAGAGATTTATCATGCCAAGCAAAGAATTTAGATTTATTTCACTGTAATCTTCTCTTGAGTGCCTACTGACTCACATATCTTACTTTTAAATCTGGCATATTGATGTGTATACTATTTTCAGAATTTTGTCAGTCTTTTCTACAGTACATTCGTAGATAATCTACCTTGTCATGTTTTGTTATAATCTCAGGACATAAAATACTGCTGACTGCATGTGAGAGAATATACAGAATCAAAGTTTTTATAATAATTATTATTTTGTACTTGACCACAGCTCTGTCAAAAACTTTGTTAGATATGAATAAATCTTAAATTAAATACAAAAATATATCAGAATTCCAGTTATTCCTGATTTTCTGCCTAATTTTGATTTGTGTCTGTCTCATATAGCCTCCACCAATCATATACACACTCATACACATTTAAATTCAATTTACTCAATCTGAAATATAGTGAAAATAGTAAATTATTGGAAATTAGTCACAAATATTAAAAAAGTTTTTAAACATTATTTTTATTGTATTATACAATATATTATATATCTACATAGCTGTAAAGGAAATTAAGGAAAAACAATACAAATTCTAGATCATAAGGTTAAGAAGCAGGTGATAAAATATTGAACATAAACTGGCTCAATTATTTGCAGCTAATGAATCATGTCATTGTAAAAAAAAAGTCTTTCTAGATTGTGAATGATTAATTACTTATAGAAGCAATTCACTTACTTCAAAATTGGAAACTAATGCAACTAGCTATTCTATCTGTATTAAAAACCATTTGAATTAGAGGGAAAAGTATCTACATCTAAGAACCTATTAATCAGGTAGTTTCTATTTTTCATGATATTGTCACATTCTTTGTAAATTAGAAGAAAAACATAAATAGTACTGAATGGTCCCCATTTTAACTTGATTATATAATCTAGGGAGGAATATACTGTTTTTTACTCCATTGATATTTGTTGAGCTAGAAGAAACACAGACTTTGTGGACCTATTTAAGTGACTGAATTGTTAGTTAATTAGAGAACTTCTTAGTTGATTGTAAGACAATTTCAAAAATTGATATCAATAGCAAATCATAAGTAAAATTTTAGACTATTACCTTTCAATATCCTCCAAATTTATTCTGTATTAGCCTTCATTTTATAACAAAAATAAATATATTTTTATTGATTTGTAATTATTATTGTTCATAATGGTTAATGACAGATGTTAATGTATTTCAAAATGTAAACATCTAAAGAAATAGAAATACCTAAAAGACTGTAGAAATTTTCAAGCATGTCCATACAGTAATTTAGACAGTTTTAAAATCTATTACCTCTGATGTCACAGCTTTCTCTCTGAGTTTCATTGTTTTCTGTTGTAGAAAATATCTATATTGAATAAGAAGGGTTTATTTTAGCCTTGCATGTTTACTGTTTTTCCTATAACAGTTTTTTTAACATTATACTCTCTTATATAGTAAAAAATGGTGATTATTCCATGTTCAAAATTGAGTAAAAAATTGAGTCAGTTAGATTTAAGATACAGGAAATATATAATTTGTTTTTGAAACATTTTTATGTAGTTTAATACTTGCCACATTAGGCATTATCTGCTTTTTTAAATTTTATTTGATTTTATAAACACATGTATATACCTTTACACATACATATTTACTTAGTTTTTTAGCTTGATTGAGATATACATATTCCCCACAGGCTAAGGAAATAGTAATTAGCATTAGGAAATAGTAATTAGTGTTAAGGAATAGTAATTAGTATTGAGATGGTAAGGAAAGAGTGCATGAAAGGAAAATATCAAAATAAATTATATTAGAATTTGTTTTAGTTCTTTGGTAAAGTATTTTACATTTATCATGCATGTCTGAGATTCTTACCCTTGAATCTGTGGAAGAAAGTCTTTGTTTTACACAGTAGGAAATGTGTTAGAACTGCATTTTCCATTGCTTGCCTTTTGAGAAAGTTTATTTATATTTATCATTTATTTCTTAGTTCTTTTTCAGAGTAAACATCTGTCTATTTAAAATACCTAGAAGATAAATATTTACCTTATTTTTGAGGTCAGTTTCCAATTTTTTTCAAATTAAATGTTCAAGAACAGAGTCAATATTTGAATGAACAAAATTAAAGTTGATATGAAACTCCTATTGAATATTTTGTATCTACATTTAAGTAGATACAAAGTTTTTAAACTGAAAATACATTTTAAGTATTTATTGACCAAAAATTGAATTTTTTATTTCATTTTGGAAGTACAATAAATAAGGTTCATACCCAATTTTATATCAATCCACAAATTAAAATTTTACTTTGAATAATAATAAAATTGTTTCTGTCTTGAACTTCATTACATGACATTTGTATTGTATTTCAAATATTAGCATTTTACTTAGATTGTAGTAAACATATCATGCATGACAAGTTGAAAGTAACTACATTAAAAATAGCCAGGGGCAGCACACTGGAGAACTCTTCTGTCTCTCAGACAGAAACTATTTTTCTCTCAATAAATATAATTGTTCTTAAAAAAAGATAGCCAGATGTTTCACACATTGAGTGATATTATAACACTGATATTTTTCCACATTCTAATGTAGATTTATTTTCAATCATACTTCTCACCAAATTGCAATACTGTTTTATTATCAACTATTTATTTTAGGTACATCAATTAATCTTTGAATTTTTTCAATTTTTATTAATCCCTGCCCTATTTTCCTCATTAATCTGTCTCTATGATTCTGAAAAATGTTAACATAAGGATTAACCATAGTTACTTAGAAGGTAAATACCTTATTTATAAACAGCTATTAATTTACATGCCATATTTTTTCTTTCTTGCATTATTCAGCCTGAGAATTATAATGTGTACCACAGGCCTCTATTTTTCAACTCATTTTTTAGATATTTCACTTTTATTCAATTTCACAAAGCAATTACCTAAAAAGTAATCAATGGCTTCCTGGCCACCACCGCCAACAAATTACCTTATTTTGTCATCATTTTAAATTTCTTCTTGGCATTTTGCTAATTTATCTTCTCTATACACCTTTAAATCTTTTCCTTTTGTACTTTTGATGTAAGATGAGAATTTATTAAATACATTATTTTTTAATTAATTCCTTAAATTATTTGGTCTTTTTTACCTGTCATTGCAATTATAGCTCTTATTTTTTCTTATTTTTGTCTTATGTTCTCAATTATTATATCCATTTTAATATGATATGACTATGTAATATTGCTAAATCTATATTAATAGTTTGAATCTATGACATATTATATATAATTAACTGCCTAGTTGTACAGGCTACCAATATATCATTCTGGCAAATAAAACTCAGTACTTCACCACAATGAGTTTGTAGAACAATTTTCTCCCTCCAAAATAATTTTCCTGTGTGTTTTCTTAGCATTTCTTTTGACATTTCAGATTGGATAATTTACAGCACCATTGTGACAATAACAAATGTCTGCAGTCATTCACAAATGACCCCTGTGAGAAAGTAGCTTTAATAATGAGAACCACTAATAGAGAGTTGTAGAAAATTCTTATTACAAAAGACAAATTTTATTGACAAACCATCTATTGTATTGGAGTGAAAAAATGACTAATTGTGATTTATTACAAGACAGATATGAGAAAATTCTGTTAACAATAAAATTTTATTGAGGAGGGCAGTGACAAAAAATGCACCACTGAGTTAAAAAAAAGGAACTGAGTTAAGCAATGAAACACTAACATTAAATACATTTCAATCAGTGAAATAACACTGGGCCAATGAACTTATCAATCCTCTAAAATGTGACAAAACTGTGTTTACTTTCTGTAATTTTTAAATGTGGTCAGCACTTTCCTAAAATAGAGCTTTTTTTCGCATACTTAAAGGTAATGCTTGACTCTCCACTTACACATTTTTGATGGAAAACTGTATTATCCTGAAGTGATGAATTATTACAAAGGATTTCTGTGAAATCAACTGAACAGAAATAAATTATAGAAAAGATTTTCTCATTTTAACTCTTACACAAGAAATCCATACATTCATCCTAGTGAGAAGGATGCATTATAAGTGAACTTGCCAGAATTATTGCTAAGCCCATTAAGATACTTTTAGTTTCAGAAAATTTGAACTGATTCATGACATTTACTTCTGGTAATAGAACTAAGCAAAAAATTAAAAACGTGAAAGGAGCACAAGACTATGTAAGCATTGTGCATTTACCACAGTTTGAGAAAACGGTCCTCTTTAAACTATAAAATGCAGGAAAATACATATTATTTCACTCAGCCCAACTGCTAAGCTACTAGGGCTATATTTTGCTGTTTCTTCTCTCTGCTGTGGCTGCAATATTTTATAAACTGACATAATGTGATTTCACAGGTAAAATAGTACATTTTCCCTATAAGCAAACAGTTTAGTTCATATTTATGTCACACTTTTAACCTGAAAAGACAATGTACATCTTTGAGAGTATAAGATTGTTTTTAAATTTTAAAATACTTTTCTGAATTATAAATTTTATTCAGTTGGGATTCTTTATACGGATAAGGCCAAATTGAATACAGATCACAACTTGTCTTTTTCTAATGAGTGCCCAGGGGTGGGTGGCAGAGAGCTTGTTGAAAGGACATAAGAATTGCAAGTTCTTTACGGCATAGATTTATCTATGTGCTAACCTTTGTAAGGCATATTTCCATTTTCATTCACTTTATGAATTATGAATAATAATGGCAGAGCAAGTTCTATTAAAGATTTTAATGCCTCTGTAGGTGAATTGAATTACTACGTATAAATTAAAATCCCTATTCATAAAAGATATAGTGTTTTGTAGTAGTGTGCTCTTAAAATATATGGAAGTTTTCTTGTTCAAAACATTTTTCCTCTGCTATGCAATACAGTGAAACAGGCTTTAGAAGCTCATTGGAGAATTATTTCACTTGTTCATATTGGAGAATTATGTAAAATTTGGATATTAAAGAATATGAAATGCAAAAGAATTAATTACTTAATTATTAATTTTGGTTAGCATGCTTATTAGTGAGTCACAATTAATTTTACTGGTTTAAATTTATTTTGAAAGTCTTTTAAATTTCATAAAACCACCTCAGAGAACATTGACTTCTATCTGTGACTGAGTAACTCATTTTGGCATAATGTCCTAACCTAAACAGCCATATCACCAGACATAGAAGGATTCTGAGGCAACAAATACTATAAATGTGACATGAGTGCTATTATTACTCTGGCAAACTAGCAGGAAACTGCACACCTTTGACGCAGGTGGCAAATTCTAGCTAAGCAGAGGGATTCAATGAAACAAAGAAGAATCAGGTTCCTAAAACAGAAAACCTGTGTTTGCTGGCATAGATACCAGAGCACCGCAAGCTGTGAAAGGAGGGAGGAAGATCAAGAGAAAACTTTGGTGAGTTTCTTTGAATCCTTTGTAGAGCACTGCCTGACATATTGGGAAAATGACGCCATGCAATTCCTACTCAAAAATGACCAATATGGAGTGAAGAAATGCATAGTAAATGTCACCTGTAAATTTTTTTTTGCATCAGGAAGAACCTGTGAGGAGGCAAATTTGCAGTTTTGAAGTCTTTGACTTGGCAAACCTTGAATGTCCAAACTGTGGCTCTCCAGTGTTTTATTGGCAAGGATTGAATCCTCTCTGTCCTATTCTTGTATAAGTTCCTGAAACCTGAGTATGATATTATCAAAATAGGTATCTGGGGAAAATTACAATGTTATCTGTCTTTAAAATTTAAACAAATGAAATCTATATTATATATCACATTATTTACATACAATAAAAAGAAGAAAATAACCATTATCATAAGTAAAAGAAAATAAAGTTTTCATAAACTAACATTTTGTACTTAGAAATATTTTATAAAATATCTAAATATGTGTAAAGGCAAATCAAGATAGTACACACATTCATTAACACATACAGTAGCAATATAGAAATGAAAAAAGATGTTACATTAACTCTTAAAGATCTTAAAGATGTTAAAAAAAACAAAGAGGAACTGCTATGATCAAAATTGTGTTATGAGGTTTACCACTGTAATAAACTCTTTAGCAAGTTACCAACAATTACACATTACCAAAATCTATTAAAAACAAACAACTCCATATCTAACAGTGATTAAGTCAAATATTTTTATATAGAACAAATGCACAGTTGATTTCTATAAACACAATTTAGGAAAAATATATCAATAATGTTCAGTTTATTAAAAATGGAATGTATGAAGATATTATTTATGGAGATAATATTACTGGGATTCTAGAAGCTCACATGAGAAGCTAATATTGGCCTTTGTGAAAATAGGAAATATAATCTCAAAAAATATTCTCCAGAAATATTACCAAAATATTAATAAGTCAAATCCACTCATAATTATGAAAATGTACAATATGTCACATAGGATTATGAGACCAAAGCTATAGGAAAATACTGCCATTTGTCACCAAGAATAATGAAATTTAAAAAACACAATAAGGAAATAGCATATACTTACTTCTGTGACTATAATTAAAATTTTTTAAATCATAAAAAATATACATTATATTCCTGAAAAACTGTTCTTTTTCCTTATATTATTGTGTTACATTGGTAAGATTAATATAAATTTGTGAGCCAAGTTTAGTGGCACAGCCTTGTAATCCCAGCGCTCAGGGGAATGAAGCACGAGAATCCATTGCTGTGAGTTGAAGGCCAGCCTGTGTTACAAAGTGAGTTCAAGGCCAACCTGAACTGCTTAGGGAGACACTGTCAAAAAAAAAAAAAAATGAAAAAAAGAGAAAGACAGAGACAGTGAGACACAGAGGGAGAGAGAGAGACAGAGACAGACAGAGAGACAGAGACAGACAGACAAAGAGACAGAGACAGAGACAGACAAAGAGACAGAGACAGAGACAGAGAGAGAAGAATTTATAAAATCATTTGGCACTTTTAAAATTAAATATGTAGTTAGAATATGACTCAAGTTTACTAAGCCTAACCATTCACTTAAAAGAGATGGAAACGGATGGTCATGGGAAAACAATAATAACACAATAAAACTTTTTATACAAATTCTTATAACAGCTTTATTTATAGTAGGAGGAAATTAGACACAGACCAATTATATATCAACAGATGAATGAATAAGCAAACTCATATATACACACCATCATGCATATTACTCAGCTGTTAAAATAATGAGGAAGAAGAATACAAAACAAGAAATTTCAAGAGCACGCTGAAATTTCAAAATCACATTGAGAAAAATACAAATGCAGAAAAGTACAGTATACAGTCTATTATTTCCTTTTCAAAATCATGTAGAAAAGATCAATCATCCAAATTGTTTAGGGCATAAGAAAGGCAATAAGGTCGAAATGACATGTAAAATCTTTCTGAAATAATAGATGTGATTCATAACTAATTGAGTATGCACAATTGTCAATGACTATTAAACTGCACAATCAATATTTGCTCACCATATGGTATATACTCTATATACAAGCACTGTTGATATTCATTACATTGTATATGTGTTTATAATTTAATCATTTCATATAAAACATAACTATTTTGTAGGTATATAAATTTTATATGAATAAAAATGATTTTTAAAAGTCATTTCATGTAATATATATTACTTCCACCTACAGCTAGGGCAAGACTTCAGGGCAATCTTTTATTCATTTTAAATAAAATATTAACTTTATTACTTGCATAGATATCAGCCAAAATTTAGTTTGCATTTCAATGAGCAGCATTGTATATTATAAGGCCTAAATAAGAATTTAAATTTAGAATATCTGATTAATGTAATGTGAAAAGTCTGGATAAACACAATATATTCCAAAAACAATGTAGCAACATATTGTAATTTGTGGTGTGTATATCAAATTCCATGAAGTGATATGTTTACTATTATTCAAATAAACTTTGAGAGCTACAAGTTCAAGTTCTCAGCTTCTACCAAAATTTAGTGTACATTCATTTTTATTCTAATTTGACTTATAATTATTTTGTGGATTAAATGATTTATATTTTGGTAACAAGTATAAATTTTGTTACATAGTAAATTTTACAATAAAATTAATTTATTCCTCATTAGTTTGAAATGAATAAAAACACAAAATATAATTTATTTTACCTTTGCATGTCTAAAAGTATTAGACATCTATATCCAATATTTTAATTTGCTTTTTCCATTTTAAACAAAAAAATCAAGATTTTTTAGAAAAATATAATAGTTTTATTTATATATAAATATTGATTAAACAATATTTATTGGGTCAATTTCATCAATCAATTAACTTATAAAATGCATATAAACAATGTGCTAGTAATTCTAGAAAAGTTTTCATTCTGAACACGCATTTTACTTTTTTCTCATTTTGCTTAAACTCACTTTGATTTATTTTAACTTTACTACATTTCTAGATATCTTCAAACATCAAACATTCGAATACTGATATAGAATTAGTGATATATTACACTTAACATGTACTTCTGATCCAATCTAAACAAAATAAATATAACAATTTATTTGTAGAAAACTTAAGCTGCATAAAAATTTTAAAGCACATTAAAGTATGCATAAGAAAGGAATAAGTTTTTAAAACTAGACATACAAATCTATGAGTTATTTTGTTATAACTAATTTGAGATGCTTGCCAAAGTTTGATATTTGAAGATATGGTTTCCACTGAAGCCATGTTTCAAAGGTGAGACTTTGGGGAAGTTATTGTGGTATGAGGATTTAGACACTGATTGGGTTCATAATTGGATATGCTATTTGAAAGTGTCAAAAATGTAGGTGCTCTAGGGGATTTTTGTTTAGGGACCATCTCTCTTTCTCTGCCCACCACACTAAATCACAATGTGGGAAATACCTGCTATATAAGCAGCTTTTCATGCCATGATGCTCTATCTCACCACAGGCGCACAGTAATGGAGTCAATCAACTATGGACCGAAACCACTAGGAAAGCTAACCTTTTCCTCTTTGTTGTTACTTTTAGATATTTATCAGAGTGATCAAAAGCCAAAAAGTAAAGCAACCATTGGCCCCTTCCTTCATCCACAGTCAAGTTAACAGACATATAATATGTCTAATTTGGGTTATCAAAGTAGATTTAGAATCAGGATGACTCTAAAAAATGGAAATTCACAAAGTATGTACTGATTTTTTAATTTAAGTATTGATTTTACAGTTGAACCTTAAACAAATTAAAATTTTACATATTTATAAATACAGTCATATATGCATAAGTATACACATTATATATAAAATGTGCACAAAAATATATTTATATAATTTTTACTATGAATCACAAAAGAGCATCATGATTTACATTTGCATGTGAAACACATTAAAACAAAATTAAATTACAGAATCATTTAACAATTTTTGGAAATAAAGGAATTTTTGTTAAAAAAGAGAGAATTGACAACAGATACAAAACTAAAATTACTTTTGACCATCTAATCTCAGGCTAATGTCAAATGGGTGCATTTATATGATTCAGTCTAGAAAAGACCAGTATAGAGGAATGTATGCTATTCTTAAAATTGTGTGAATTTATATGGATTACAACCTACTGGTTTGTTTACCTAAAATAAGCATAACATTTTCATATTTTAATGTAACTATGGATTAAGTCCACTAGTGACCACAGCATAATTATATGCATTTTATTGTTAATTATGTACAGTAGACTCCTACGAAGTTACTATTCATAGTTTGTGGCTTTAGGTGTTTGTGGCTTTTTCCTCAAAACCTGTTTGTGAGAATCCCTAAAGTTTTATGCAAACCACAAATATCACTGCAATATTTACTTATTTTGATGAGAAGTCTGCAAGTAGTCAATCTGAGAGCATTATTCAGTTCTACTTGCTGCTGATTTGTTGCTGGCGTGTCACTCATCTCTGGCAGATGCACCAGCATCTTCACATCATAATAGGTTATTGTACCCTGTGTTGCTATCTCCACTGTTCTCAGTTTTGTTCTCAAATCCCTGAGATCCTTAAGATACAGGCATAATGTTCTACATCTCCTAATATAATACTTTATTAAATTACATAGCATATTTAGGGTTAAAACAATAAAAATAGTCATTTGTAGGCATTTTTTTTACCACATCTGAAATTCATGGTTTTTCAAAATTTCCAGGTGTTCTAGGACTGAAATCTTAGTGTATTTCATGGGCCCATGTGCAGTTGAAAGATTTGAAACATAGAAACAGAAAAAATCATAACTTCCTGTTCCACTGCCCATTTTTATATTAAAAATATTAGCCATGGATATGTGAATATTCACAGAAAATTCAAGTAGCGTATCTGGAGAATCATCTCAGTGTCCAATAACTAGGTAACAGAGAATGAATATATATGAATTTACATGAATACATATGAATCAATATATATGAAATGCATATATCTAGTTTCTTGAATCTCAGTTTATTTAGAAGCATTAAATGAATAGTCATAAAATTAAATTAGTTTTCATTATCTGAATTATGCTAACTGATAAAGTGTTTGGTGCCAGAAAAAAACGGTAAGTGTAAAAGAATCTAAATATAAGGAATTTATAATTGAGGTTAATGACAGTAATGACACCATTAGCTTTAGAAAACTGGTTTAAAACTTACCACATGAAACAGTAATCATAGCAATAGGAAAAGGAAGAATAATTCAAAAATAGTTTCTCCTGCTCTAGATCTGCACATTAGTTGCTCTTTGTGAATTGAAAGTATTTATTTCATTTTAGGTGATTAATTTTAGATATTTTTGTTTACTGCCAGATTTACTAGAAGAATTTGAACCTTTAAAAGAGCATAAGCCCTGAATCATTATGAGATATACGTGCACATTTTGGTACATGTGTATTCAACTACGGTGCCTGATTTTTTTTAGCATCTGCTGCTTGAGAGTGAGTTCATTAATTTAGCGTTCAGCTCACTATGTGTTCAATAAGCCCTCACATGAAAGTTAAATTTGCTGAATCATGGACTCAGTATATTAATGAAGAATGTTATCGTGACATTAAAGATACTCTAAATATTTTATATCTCCTCAGTTAATGTTTTATTTGTTACAAATAAGTACAAATAATTTAGCAGTTGTTACTGCATAAATGTATATTAATGCAAAATTTAAATCTAACTCATAACGGGTATGCATATCACACAAATATTTGATGCAATATAATGTAAAATCTCCAGAACTATACATATTTGATGTATATCCATGTGTATTTTATGTGTTAAAGTTTGATATTTTATGTATGTTAAACTAAAATGAACAATTTCATAAAGAAGTGAATTTTGGGGAGATGAAAATATAATGAAACATTACAGATTACTTTTTCAAATAAAGGAAATATCCTAAGCATAAATGTTTTAAAAAATAATTCTAAATAATTGAACTATCTTGGTGTACTTATACTACACATGAAGTAATCATCAAGATTGCACATTTTCTTTCTTTTTATCGATACCAGGGATCGAACTTAACGACTGCACACTTGCAAGGCAAGTGCTTATGCTGCTGAGCTAAATCTCCAGCTCCAGCAAGATTGCATATTACAAAAACAACATTAAACAAAAAACGGGTGAAGATTTTTCTGTGTGGTTTACTTCTATATAAAGATAAATAGCAAGAGGAATGTAAAGATGAATCAGTCTTTCACTTCTCATGTACATGCAATCTAATGGGACTTTGGTTATCTTGTATTTATGTGTATATATTTTTAAAGTAGCTCAAGGATATCTTCTGTATAGCAAGACCTTAGTTGAGGAAGTGCTGGATAGTTTACATTCAGATGGCTGATATATATACCCATTGGGACAGATATATGATTTTAGATTTAAAATATTTTTTAATTTAAGTCTTTTTAATATATGCCTGATGAGTAGATTTTAGACTTTCACATTTTTAATTATTTGCTTACATTTTGTGTTTCTTCTAAATTGTAGATTACACGGAGTGAAGAGAAATGGAATATAAATTAGTTATTCTCTTGTGGCACAAAAGAGTTAGAAAAACCTAGAGTGTGCTATTATGTAAGATATTCTTATCTGTATAATACCAAAACTCTCCAATGAAAAGGCTTTATCAGTATGTGTATAAAAAATCACATGAAACATATAGGTAGGCAATATTCTTGGATATTTGTTTCAGGAATTAAATTGTTTTAAGTTGAATGTATTGAAACAAATTTTTCATTATTTGTCCTGCCTCCACTATTATTTTGTGATTGCATGGGGCAGGATCTCTGATGTTAATCAATCCACAGTAGACTTAATTCCTTTGGAAATACAGAAGCCTCAGGTGGTTTTAAAAATGATATAGTTTGGAGATCAGTTAACAGCTTGCTATGCATAGGCAAATTCAAAATTGATTGTGCACTAAAAGTACAGTGCAAAATCTTGATTATGTTTCAAACATGTTTATATTTAATAAAATGAGAAAAGATACTGAATATACTTTCTTGCTTATGATAATTTTATTAAAATCTCTCTTTGTGTCCCTTCTGTGTTAGTGATTATCTAGTACAAGATCAGAGTAAGGCTTTTTTCCTCTGGGAAAATCACACTCTTCCTTATCTTATTTAGATTTCAAAGATAATTTTGAGTAATGAACTTAAAGTAAAAATAAAAACAATTTTTACTTCTAAGTTAAACCAGTTGGTGGTGCAAAATATTCTGCTACTTTCCTTGAAGCATTTGTTGATACTAATGCCATAAGATCAAAGAAATGTGACTGAACTGCTATATAGAGGACAAAAATACAGAGATTTCTTCATTTTGAGGGGAAATTTTCCTTAGTTGTAAAGTAAGTTTTCTTCTGTTTAGTCAGAGAGATTTTTGACATTATGTTAATACAGTACAACCAAGCTTATCCTGACCATGGTACTAGTCAACATTTCATAATACCTACTTTAAGGAAAATCAGACAGTTTAAATTAAAACACTTTTCTAATTAGAAGAGTTTTTTAAGATATTAAAATAATTTTAATGCACTATATTTGTACCTAAAATTCCTGCAAAAATTAACATAGTGATATTTTTAGAAAGAATAAAAATTACAGAAAAATCTCTTATCATTGATGCTCTGATCATTTTTAGACTACATTAGATAGTGATGGTAAAAATTAAGTCAAAAAATCAACTAAGACAAACTCATCTTTATACAAATAAATATCTAATAAAATATAATGTATTATGTACAACTGCATAAATTCTTTTCAATATAAGAATAAGAAAACACTTTGATACAACTTTAAGTAAAACTATGTTATAAACCAAAAATAATGCCAAGGTTTTGGTGCATATTTGTAGTTCTACCACTCTGAGATGTTGAGGCAGGAGAATTTCAAGTTGGAGCATAATCTGGAAATTTACCAAGTTAGCCATATTGTTTCACAAAATTTTAAAAAATCATTTAAAAATGATGGAGATACACTTAGTGTTAAGGCCCTGTGTTTAATATTGGAACAATCAAAATAAAATAAAACACTATAATATAAAATAAAAAGGCAAAAGTATTTTTCCATATGTTTATTACAGGAACATATGAGGAGAAAAGATATAAAGAACTGTGAATAATGAATATCATTTAGATTGAACAGGAAATATCTAAATAATATTTTACCAAATGGAGTTTTTACAGTATCTAATAATGTACAATTGATTCATGTATACTTAGCTAAATAAATGAATTCTAAATGTTGTGAAAAAATCTGTCAAAATAAAAAAAAGTTAAAAAAAAAACCTGTCAAATTTTTCTGCTAAGTCTGTATTATGGTCAAGAATTGGAAGGACATTGCATTTAGAATATTATTTCTTACAATGCTTGGGTAACTTATCTCATTTGAAAAGCATATTTAAGATTCATTTATTTATTTAGGAATAAATGAAATTATACATTTTATTGTTTTGTGATACATAATATGTGCACTCTTTTTGAAGAATTAGAAACAGAGATTAATAGTATCTTGACCATTTTCAGAATCCTGTATGCTTACTTGCACATTTCCCCTTCCCTCACCCCTGCGCCATCTTCAGTCTGCCTCTTTTTACTACCATCACTTCTCTGTTTTATTCATTTCATTTATGTTTCAGTTTTCTCCTAAACCAGAAATCATATGATATTGAATATTCTGTGTCTGACTTATTTCACTGGAAATTAGTGTCTCAAGATGCAAACATAATGTACACAGACTACTTAAGTAGGTTCTTTAAAATTTGTCTTTCTAGTATGCATCTTGAATTTTAATTATATCACAGTTAGAGTCAGTATTATTTCTGCATTCCTTAAAAGTAAATTTACTGATGAATATTCTCCACTGTGTCTAGCACAGTTTCACAACAATAGACCTTAATAAATTATGATAGGTAAAGTAATTCATTGAATTTTGTTTTACAAATGTCTTCCAACGCCTTATAAGTATATTCACTCTAACTCGTTTAAATGAACTTTTCCCCAAATTAAAAGTTCATAGAGTGTACAAATACTTCCTTAAATTGTCTTTATGAATTCTAGTTTAACTGCATTGACACAAGAAAACATGGATACAATATATGAAATGCTATGTGTTATAGATTTATACACATCTAATTTTATCTACTATTTCCAATTTCTTTAAAGTAATTATTACAAACATATAACAATGTAAACCTTATAGATTAATTTTATTTAGTAGGTGGGTTACTTATTTCTACCAATACTTTACTATCATCTGACCCCAAAGACATGTTATGGAAATTTCCTTTATAAAGCAAAAATAAGAAATTTTACTGTGAGTAACACACATAATAAAGACTGTTGAAGAGTTTAACCTGAAACCTGTCATTACCTGAATACATAACGTTTCAGAAAACTAAAATGATCTAATCTGGGGGAATGACTTGAACATATAAAAATGTTGAAAAAAACTAACACAAATGTTCTCTTCAAATAAACCAAGAAGGAAAAGCTTCAGGAATACAAATAAGACATAAATGAGTCTTGTTAGGATTATGATATTTGAAATGAAATGCATTCTATTGCACTGTCAGTTTGACCAGGACATAAAGTAAACATGCAACACTTTGGCTAAAATATTTTGCCTTTCCTGATATAGCATAACCATTTCCTAACATCTTTGACACATTTGTGTATGTATTTAATTCTTTGTTATCAATTTTAGAAAATATACAAATGAATGTCATTTTATCAAATTAACAGATCTTTGATTTTTTGTTTGTGCATTTAACGTATTTACAGTACTTATAACAAATCATTATCTTGACTTTTGAATTGTATTATGCCTATTTTCTGCTTACCTGTTTGTGTTGATAGTGGTAGAGAGCAAATCCAGGGCCTCACATAGCCATATGACACTCCTGCCACTAAGCTGCATCCTCAACCTTGTACCTTTAATGTGTAATTTTTTTGCACTTATAGTCTTAATTTGTAAAATTCTTTTTGTTAGTTCTCTATTCTCCTTTTTCTGCTTTTCAGAGAAAAAATTCTAGCAGTCATATTTTTGCATTTTGTATTATGGTGTATGATTCCATTGCTAGACAACCATTTTTGATACTTTATAGCAATTGACAATTTACATAGTCACAATGTGTATTTCAGAATTTTGTTATTTTTCACAGCATACAATGAAATAATAGCTAAAAATAGTAGATATACTTTGTTTAAAATTAGCGAATTAGTTTATAAAAATTACTAAATACCACAATGCTTGATCACTCTCACTGTACCACTGTAAGAATTTTCATGACATTTCCTTCAAAATGCATTCAACATGGATTTTGTAAGTAGAAGTGAGATAATTTGTGTAGTACATATTTGCAGAAACCTGTAATTCCAGCACTTGGGAGACTGAAGTAGGCAGATCACTACTACTTCAAGACCAACCTGGATTATAAAGTGAGTTGGAGGCTAGCCTGAACTACAGAACAAATTCTTGCCTCAAAAAAGAAAAAGAAAAAATCTTATTAAACAACTACTTCTAAGAGAACAAATGAAATTCTGCATCATTCCTATCCTTTATGTTTTGCTTTGGAAAATAAAAAGACAGACATTTTGTCTATTTGATTGTTTTTTATCAGTTACTTAAAATGAAATCTGAGTAAATATAAAGTTTAAATGCTCTTTCCTGTCCCTTTCTGTACCACAGTTGTCTTCTGACATATAAATACTGCAGTCAATTAATCTGCTATTAATGTGATTCTTAGAATACTTTCTGATCTTTATTTATGAAACTTTGAATTTTTCATACCTCCTATATTGTTAAATTTCATTCAATGTATACGGGAACAGCACTTACATTTTGTTCTGTTTTAGGCAAGCATTCCATGGAACATAGGAGATATGATGGAAAAGACATTAAGTTTAGTGTCCTGAAATCAGATCCCTTACACTTAAAAACCAGTGTTGATAAGATTTAACACTAACCAGTTTTAGGAGATGTAGCGCAAGGGGAAATTCTTTAACCTCGGTATGCCTCAGTTTGTTTGTATGCAGACAAAGAAAAATAATACTGTAATTCATTGAGAGTTTAATTAATTATTGAAGTGCATTCATGTATTTATGCATTTTTATTGGAGATATATCTCTAATATTTCTATCTTGAACTTGGTAAGGTATCTCTTGATTATAATGTCAGCTATACATGAGGATGAGACAGGAGGACTCAGGAATACAAATAAGACATAAATGAGTCTTGTTAGTCTTCCAAAATGAAGACCATCTGAGCAATTTAGCTAGATCCTGTTTCAAACAAACCTTGTATTAACACAACGTCTAAAGCTATAGGTCCTGGAATACTCTAAGTTCAAGTCTCGGTATTAAAAATAAATAAAGAAATACATAAATAAATAAATAAATTCTAACTTGTAACTGGAGATAAGAAACATATTAGGAATATTAAATTAATTTACATGTCTTATAATATAAATAATAGTATATATAATTATAATACATATGCAAAATAATTATACATGTTTATATGCGCCCAAATATGTTAGCATGTACAGGGATGTGTATAATAAATATATAACTATATAGGGAATAAAAAGCAATGAATGGTTACAGTATAAAAATGTATTAAAGTGAAAGATATTTTGCTCTTAACCTTGCTTCAGAAAAAACCTACTCCATTATTAGCTTTATATCTAGTTTTATTTCCTAATTGGTTAATTAAGTACTTACAGAACTAGCCATTAAATCAGGGCCTTTTCCCTGAGCTACATTCACAGACTTCCCCTTTAAATTAGTGCATATTTGCAGGATATAGCCATTGTATTCCTTGTTGAAAGCAACTACATATATATAACACACATTAGGGTTTTTTTTTTTTAATTTCCTTCTACTCTTCCCCCACAAACACACTCCATCTCTTGATATCCTTCACGTTCACATTATCTGTCTTCGATATATTCTCTTTATTTATGTTTTGGGTTTCTTTTGTAAGATAATATGATTTTTCAGATTGTGTGTCTAATTTGCTTCAATTAACATTATGAATGCATAGAAATATGAAATTGGTACACAGTAGAATACTATTTTTCAAAAAGAAGAATAAAATTGAGTCATATGTAGAAAAATCTTTGTAACATACTAAAATATTAAGTGAAATAGACCTAATCATTTTTGCTTCTCTACAGTTCTGGAAGTTCCACATTATGTCTTTACAAGATGTGATAAAAAATATGGTTCATGCTGCTATTAAATGCCTTTTAATGAGAGAGTGGGCTTCTTATAAAACATTACAGTGTTTTTATCTACTTTCTACACTGCGTCTGGCCCTTTGTCACTTCTGGTTCTTCCTCAATTCAAAACAAACCTAAAAATTAAGTGACTTTTGAATTGAATTAGGATATCAAGAAAGACATAAGGGAACAACAAAAGACAAGAAAAAGAACTTTTAAAACTGCTCCAGAATGTGGAAAGAGTTATGAGTGTATGTGAAGCGAGACGTCCTTTGAGGAAGATTAATGACAATGTGTCTTTTATTGTAACAAATTTTTAAAATTTAAATACACAATATTTTCATCACATCTCATACACACATGCACATGAGTGCATACAGTTAAATAGAGGGAACACAAATAAAATTTATGTACATATATACACACATGTCTGATATGTACGTCTACAAATCTTGGAAAATAATATGTAAGAAAGACTATAAGCAAATCTGTTTCTACAATTATTATGTTGAGGTAAGGCCAAAGGTCAAATAGCTCTCAATGAATTTATCGAACTGAGTAATATGAAAAATAGAAATATTACAGTATCAGAGAGAGACTTTCTATTTTCTATTGTTTCAAATAAATTTAATTTTATAATATGTTCAGTTACAAAATGCGAGTATAATACAGCGAATACTATAAACTTAGGGCCTGATTTTTACTATTCGTATTATCTTACATTCATGGAGTGGGGATTATCTCAGTAGCATAAGCACCTGCCTGCCCGGTGTAAGGTTGTAAATTTAACCCCTGGTACCAAAAATAAATCTTACATTCACTGTAGTAGACATGTTAAATTTTATAAGTTGATATGGCTATATTATGACTAAAGTTTAAACAATATTCAGATTTCTTTATTTGGATGAAAATTACCCTTTATGTTTCAAGATTCTATATGGAATACTACATTAAGTTTTATAGTCATATTTGCTAAAGGTATTCTTATAAATGATTTTGATGACCTTGACCTAACTGAGTACATATTACATGTATTGAAGAATGTCTCTCAACTACAGCACATTTGAAAGTTTTAATGATATTGAATTTTTGGTTTCACGGCAGAAGTTCACGTATATAGAGTGCAATAGATGCCTATTGTGGCTGCAGTATATTGTCGTTGACACTAGCCAGGGTCAGCTGTTTACAATAACGTTTGTATGGTTTCTACACTATAAATTCACTTCTTTTATCCTTTCTCCATATTTAGGCAATCTAATAGTTCTACATTATTTCATTACAGACAAATCCAAAGAAAGTGATTTATTTCCACTTTTTAAAAAATTTGTGTCTGGATTTCCAGCCTCATGCAGTCATGGGGAGGGTGTGCTATCCAGAGGCAGCTAAATCTCATCCGCAACTGATTCATTGTCTAGTAATGGTATTACTGGTGTGAGTGCTACACCCTCTCTAGGATGGCAGTCTACCTACAATATAAGAAAGAGTCTTCTCTCTTTTTCTTCTTTTGCTCTTTTTACTTTTGCTGTCTTCCACCAATGTGAACATCTGCAGGAGCTGAGATCATTGCTACTTCTATGGTAAAATTATATATTTTATTTCAACATAATAGTGCATGTTTTCTGTAGATCATATGATGTATTCATGTGACTTTTCTTTTATACTCTGCTAAATGATGCATTTGATTTTAAATTTGTTATCTAGTGTACACTAGAATTTGTTAATAATATGCAATGATATGGTTAAGGTATTCTCAATGGAATTGTTCTTGCCTCTAATTTGGTTTTATTTTATATAATTTTTCTCCTAAAATACTACTTATTAAAATTGTATGTACCTTATGCTGCAGAAAAATAGTTTTCATCTCCTTTTCTAGAACTGAGTCTTGTAAATTTTGTATTTTTCCATACTTATGAATATTCAAATAGCTCCACAGCCTCTTCAAGAACATTACTTGTTTTCATGTGAATATCGTAAAAGACTTCACATTAAAAGCAAAAACAGCCATTTCTATTTTCCTCATTATATCTTAGATAATTGAGGGAATATATACAAGTAAAGTAAAGATAATTGTTTTAATAATAAATTTCAGTAACATGTAGAATGTAATTTGCATGGGAAATTGTGAAAGAAATTACAAATACAATCTAAATTATAGGTACCATATTATCCATACAAAACATCGGATCCCAGAACTATCATGCCAGAATTATTTTTTATTGATAATGAAAGTATACTGTTGCTTCAACAAACAGTATAAAACAATTATCCTTGGGAGTATCAGTGTTTCTACAGCTGATTTGAAATATTTCTGAATCTAATATTTAAGACATTATAAGGGCAATATTTTAGCTTATTGAATCATTCTTGCAGTCAGATGAGTTTGGAGTTGATGTAGCTTTAACCTAATGACTCCAGAGAAATAAGACAGTTTATAAAATAAATATATGTGAAGCTCTATTGATATTTTCAAATAAATTCATATTTGGAAAAACTATACTTGAAAATTTTAAACTATAATGAATAGGAATTTATCAACTCACCAAAACTCTTCTTATTCTCCTGTAATCATCATTCACTGCAAAGATGACACACTAGTTATTTCAAACTGTACAAACATGTCACTGTTCTCTACATATATGTTAATGGAGATATGTGGTCTATATTATTTCCCATATATCGTTTTAGTATAAATTTATAGCTAAGATTCTCCACAATGTTGTGACAGAAACTTAACTTTTTCTGTATACATAGAGTAAAATTTCTGTTTGCAAGTGTAATCCATTCAGAAAACATGCTTATAATCTAAACAACTTGTGTATCAGAGCAATTTTTCATATAGGAAATTATTGAAACTCAAGATTATCCATTCAATAATACAAATATATTTGTAAAAATGATTATGATAGTTTAATAAAATAGAAAATAATAAACAAAATATAAAAATAAAGAAAAATAAATTTACTTGCACTTACCTTTGAAAACCTGGCTGTTGGTGTTAGAGGGACAGGAAAGAGTAGAATCATTGTGTAGGATAACTTTGACTATCACTAATCACTGCTACTGAGTCAGTAGAATCTTTTTTTTTTTTTTTGCAGCTTTAACAAGGGCCTATCCAATGAACCTTGCCTTTGCCTCTTTTTGTGAATTTCACAAAAATGTGACATTGAGTCATTAATCACATTGCTACAGATATATTCTTGAAGGAGTTTTCTTCTACAAAATTTTATATTGTTTCCCACATCTTACACAGTTCTCTAATCTCATCTGAAATAAAAGATTCCATATCATTTTTCTCCTCCTCCAAAGACAAGATCTCCTCCACAAAATCTTGCTGTTGAAGGGTGATCACTCGCAAATCCACAGCGATAGACATGCGAAGGAAGAGAGGAACTGTTAGCTCAGTTGTAATCATATGACTTTAGCCTCACCAACTACTCCTATTGCAAGATATCACTTATTAATCAAATTAAAATTTACTACAAAGGTTTGATCATCTTGAGGAACACTCAAAGAACAACTTTTTTCCAAAGTAAGATTTTACTGTTTATTTTTTATGTATCTATTCACTGTCTTTTCTTAGGTGCCTGAAAAAATGTGAGGTTGTTGAAGAAGTTTTATATTATATGATTATTGTATGGTTGATTCTGTAGATGCTGATATACCTGACAGTTGTTCCCTCCTTGCACCAAAGTGACTGGACTAGCCCTATAATGCTGAATATTTCAATAGGTCCATGAATATCAAAATATAATTAAAATCAAGTCCATGTCACAAAGGTATGTACTCTCACAAAAATATCTATGCAATAGTGAAATAATTTTTCTACTTTAACTGATCTTCAGTGCTTAGCACAAAACAATAAAATCATAGAAAACAACACAATAGGTGCTTTCAAAAACTCTTGACTCCTAAAATGCTAGTTTCATGGTTATCGACGTGGAGGAAATTTCAGGCAAAGAACTCAAAATTCAATCAATTGAATCAGTTGAATTGTTTGAGTACAGTAAGTCAGTAAGATATTCAGTGAATTTAATGAGAATGTAAATGTAAATGAACACAAAAGGGACTTACTGAAGAAAACTATAATGGCAAAGAAGCCACAAAAAGTTAGGATTGAATTTTAAAAATCAAGGCAAGATATGAATGACACCTTGTTGTAATGAATTACAGATCATGAAAATAAATCATATATAAAATCTTTGATATAAAAATTCAAATGAAAGTGGCAGCAATATGTATCACCAACCAGAAAGGACTGGTCAGAACTTAAGGAGGTTTCTGTAATAGATCAGATGCTCATGATACTTGGAAAACAACCAGACACCAGGGAAGATGGATCAAAAATCCTCTAGATAATCAGAAACCAACAAAACAACCTAGCAGTTACATACGTAAGGGGAAGTATACATAACACCAAGTGTAAAACATTTATTCACAAAACAGTATTCATGCCATAAAATTTCAATACTGGGGAAATAATTGAATATTAATTTAAACTAGGGATATAGAAACCAAGTAGCCAAGATCATAAAAGAACTCCTCCATTACACATCGTAGTCAAAATTTGAGAAATTCTTCACAAATAGACAATAATAACATCAATTCATTTATGAAAGCAATCAAATCAGCGTAACAGTAAATTTCTGAACATAAACTGTCAAGGCTCAGACCACAAGGAGCAACCTTGTGTAAGTCTTAAACAAAAATCACTATATCAGCAAAATTGCCATGAAAAACTGTACAAATATTTTCTGTTATGAGAACCTAAAGAAGTTGAAGACCATCAATACAGAAAAGAATATCTATAATATTTTCATTATAGACTTCAAGTCAAAGCTAATCAAAGAAAAAAATAGGTCAATATACACTATAAAAAGAAGTAAACAGAGCTGTAAACATACTTGCATTGAACATCAGTGCATCCAATTTCATAAAACAATCAATACTGGCCATAATAGGACAGATAAGCACTATTACAGTTATTTTGGGGAAATTCAACATCCCCGCAGGGGAAAAAAATATCAATGAAGTGTCATAATTGACCCACACTATTGAACAAATGAACTTAAATCCACAGTGTTTTATGTAACAGGCATGAATATGCACATTTTTTCGGGTGCACACAGAACTTTTTCCATAAAAGACCATCTTTCAGATCAAAAAGTATGTTTAAATAAGTAAAAAAGAATTAAAATAATTAAAGATGTATAAAATGATTGAAATAATCTTTCATTCCATCAGATCATAATGGAATGAAATCAAAATTTAACAGCAAAAATACCAAATAAACTAATGGAACACATGGAGATTAATACATTTGAATAGTCACTGAGTCAAAGAAGAATCTCAAGGAAGATATTATAGTTTCTAGAATAAAATAACCATGACAATACAACTATGAATTCGAACAAATATTTTAATTATGTACCTTCAAGTCTGAAACACGTAGCAACTCAAATAAAAAAAAAATTACAGGAGAAGGGAAGTTATAAAGGTAAATGTGAAATCAATAAAATTGAGACTCAAAAGTATTAAAAATCAAGGATAGAATACTCTAAAAGTATAAATTATATTTGAAGCTAGGCATGGTGGTGCACACCTGTGATCCTAGCACTTGGGTGACTGAGTCATTAGGATCACCATGAATTCAGATTCACTCTGGAATACACACTGAATTCAGTCCTAGCCTGAGCTACATAGTGAGACCATGTCTAAAAAATAAATACATAAGCAAATTGCATTTGGAAAACTATAGTCAAACTTTACAAAAACTATAAAGAAAAGACTCATCAGTGCAACCCCAAATGAAAAGCTGAAATAAAATGGAGACCTACAAAATCCAGAGAAGTATAACAAGTTTTTTTTGAAAACTTAATATTCCAGTAAACTAAACTATCTAGAAAATGCATGTATTTCTAGACAAATATATATTAATAGAATTGATCCAACAGGATATAAAATAATTGAATAGACAAATAACAGGCAATGAAATAGAAACAGTAATAAAAACACTACCAACTTAAAAAAAAAAAAAACTAGGGTCTAAATGGATTAGCCACTAAATTTTACCAAAGAAGATTCTAAAGTACATATGGAACCAAAAAAAAATCATTTGGACAAGAAGCAGTCATAAAAACAAACATCAAAACCAAAGACATCATAATCCTCAATTTAAATTATATTACAAAGTAACAGAGATGGACACATCATGCTACTGGCACAGAGCTGCTGAACAGGAACAAAACTGACAATGTATAAACAACTCCATGTATCTACAAGCATCTGAATTTTGACAAATGAATCAAACACATACCTAAAGTAAAGATAGCCAGCACCATTCCAGGGAAAATTGACTATCTGCACACAGAAGAATGAATCTACAATTACTCTGATTCTGTTCCAAAATCAAATCAAAGAACTAGATATAAAAAGAGAAACAAAAATTCTGCAGAAAGATAACATTAGTAAAACTCTCAGTAGTCATCAGCAAAGACTTTCTTTCCAGAACCTCAGTAATATAAACAATTATATACAAAATATGAATGAACTGGATTATATCAAATTTAAAATGTTTCTACACATCAGAAGCAAGAACTGACAGAATAAGGAAGCAACCTAACATAAAAATAACTGAAAAAATAAATAAGTAAAACCGTAATGTTAAAAACCACATCAAATATAGACAATTGAAATGAGTATGCACTTCTAAGAAGTGAAATTGGTAAATAAGTATTATATATGAAAATTTTTTCATAATCTTTGACCTTTAGTAAAATGTAAATAAAAAATCTTTTCTAACTCCAGTAACAATGGCTACCATCAAAAACTCAAAGATCAACCAATGTTGGTGATTTTGTGGAGAAAAGGATATCCTTCAATATTGTTGGCAGGAATGTAAACTAGTACAACTACTGTGGAAAACTGAATGATTCTGTAAAAAAAAACAAAAGTGAAAATGCCATTTGACCCAGCTATGTCTTCTGAGTATATTTGAGTTAAACTTATCACAGTACAATGATGCATGCATGCATTCTTATAATAGTGAAATAACAATAGCTGAATATTAGAAGTAGCCTGTATGACCACCAATAGATGAAATAAAGAAAATTTAGTGTCTATGCACAATCCACTACTACTCAGCAATAAGGAAAAAGAAATATAAGTCATTTATTTTGGAAAATGGATGGGTCATTAGAAAGAAGAGTAAATGAAATAAGCCAGACATATAAAGTTAACCATCACGATACCTCTTATCCAATAAACTCAAAATGTAAATAATTTAAAGAACAAAGTGAAAGAAAATAGTAGGAAATAGGGAGATAGACTTCGTGGATATGGAAAGGAAAATGAAGAAAAGGAAAAAGAGTGAATGGGTAAAGGACAGGGAGAAAATGATCAATTTCAAAAAATAAATATATCAATTTCAAAAGGAATGTAATTGTTGTGTACCACAACCATACACTATCATACAAAATAAAATTTAAAAATACAATGAGATTTCACTACCAAAATAAATGAAATAAAAGCTAGTGACAATGCCAAATGCTGGCCTAGAAAAAAAAAATAAATTGCTGACATGTTGAAGAAAACTCATCAGCCCTTATTAAAAAAATCATAGTGAAGATAAATTTCAATAAAGGACACATTAGACAAATGAGACATAGTTAATAATAGCATGTCCATTAAACTTGTGTATGCTCATCTATGTTTTTTGATTGGTATAATTTATTCATTAAGATAAGTTCATTTCTGTTATTAGTTTTAGAATAATTTATGATATTGGAAAGGATTAAATATTTAAATTTCTAAATTTTTAAATCTTAAAGTAAATTTAAGAGCCAGGCATGGTGGTGCAATCCCATAATTCCAGCACTCAGGAGGCTCAGGGAGGAGAATATCCATGAGTTTGAGATCAACCTCACTGCCTAGTGAGTTCAAGGCCAGTCTGGACTACACAAGGAGACACTGTTTCAAAAATCAATCAATTTTAAATCCAAAAATAATTAAAATACATATTTTACTTTAGGAGTTTATATCTAATTTAATGACAGAATAAAAACTGAGTCAAAGTATTGCTTCAAGTTGCACATTTCATATGAAGGAATGATTAATCCATTATAGCATCCAATTAAGTACTCTTTCAAGTTATCTCACCATCATCCAGTTATCCTTATTTCTAGTCTCAGATGTCCCTGACTGCCTGTCTTTGCTTTGTGTTTGAACTTTTGTCCTTTAAAAAAACTTATAGAATTTACAAATATAACATCACATTTCTAAGTTTCATGAAAGTGTTACCTTACATTAAAATCAAAAGTTAGAAATTTCAGAACAAGAGGGAAGCAAAAATACAGTGCCAATCTTAAACCAAAAACCTGGAAGCTCCTTGGAATTCTGCTGATATAAATGTATGTTAAAAACATGAAACACAGGGGCTGAGGGTAAAGTTAGGGTGGCATAAGCTCCTGTTTGGCAAGCACAGAGTCCTGAGTTCAATTCCTTAAAAAAAAAAAAAGTCCACAGACAATGAAGTTTGATATTCACAAGTCATAACAGAAGTCCTGCACTCACTCCCTAGCAGAATTGAACTGACAACTCAAATTCTTTCCTCTCCTTTACTTTTCATCTGGGCTAAATTTCCACTGGTAGTGCCACCAGTCAGAGTCATTTTTCTCTGCTCCTCAGTTTCTTTGACTAAATGTCAATTATCTACCAAGAAACCCTCATAGACACACACAGAGGGTACTTTATAGCCTGCTATGTATCTGACAATTCAGTGCAATAGACAATTAAGATTAAATATCACACAACTCATTCATTATCCTTTTGTATATCATTATCTTCATAGCATAAATTTTCAAAAGAATCTTATTAACCAAATATTTCGCAATGCACATCATACTAAATATATCATAGTTTTAGTGTACATATTAATACTAACTCACAACATAAGACCTTATCCATTTTCTATTATATGCACATTACAATTTATAGATATATACAATACAAATATATCATACACCATCAAATTTATTTTTATTTTCTAGCAATACTATATATGTAAATGATGCATTTTTGTAGTGCTAACAAAATGCTACTTTTAAAAATCTGTTCATACTACAAAGTTAATTTGTGAATAGATTTTTTAGATTAATAAATGCTCAATAAAAGGCTCTACTTTTCTTATGAAAAATGTTGGGAGCCGCAGCCCCGAGCCCGGTCGCCTCACTTGGCGGACGTGAGGCCTGTAGTAAAGAGTAAAGCCTGAGGTAGATTACCCCTCCCATCGAGCACGTTAGTTTCCTGCTTACCGCGTAAGCAACCCGCTCAACAATATAGTCTGCCTGGCAACTGATGATGTTAGCCAATCAGCTTGCCTTGCTTACTTTAACATGATTGGACACTGTATCCGTATATATACTGGTGCCACCCCTGGGGGGGAAGAAGAAGCCCGGAAGTAGAAGCCCAGAAGGAGCCGCGGGGAGCAGACCAAAGGAGGCTTCGGCTGGGAGCGATCCCAGGGCAGGCTGTACGGAGAAGGAAAATAAAAGAAAAGGTTGTCCACTGCCAGGCTTTGTCGTGTGTCCTTGCTGCCGGCGGGGAGCGGACATCGACATTTGGAGGCCCGCACGGGGACTGATCACCCCCGAGACGTGACAGCGGACAACGCTCCAGTACAGAGCTGGGAGACAGGTGAGTTGGGGATAAGCCTGGGCTCTGGGTGGCGCGCACCTACAGGGCTTTTAGACTCCCCTCAGGCTCACACGTAAGTGGCGGATTCCTTGGGCCTCACGCGGTGAGTAACATATTAAAAGATGGGAAACATGCTAGGTAGCAACACTAAGAGCGAGGGTGGTTGTGGAGAAAGCTCTCAAGAGCTTACAAAAGTACGCAGGGTATTTGAGCAGGCCCAGTCGGGGAGCTCCCGAGAGGGGCCCGTCAAAGGGAACAAAGATGCTAAGGAGAAGGACGGGGCTCTAGCCTCGGAGTCGTCTGACTCCGAGGACGAGGGAAAGTTGAATGGCAAGGAGGCCAAAGAGACCAGCTGTCAGGAGCCTAAGTCGCTCGATAAGGAGTCACAGGGTTCTTTACCTTGGGGGCTGTTCCCGGAAGCGATCCCTCGCCACAAGGCGGCCGCCCGGGAGCTCCCTTCCTCTTCGCCAGAACAGGAAGTGATGCACGGGCCCCCATTTTCCGCCCAATCATGGCCGCCGTCTTATGCTCCGCCGCCGGCGGGTCGGTATTTTTACAGGCGGCTTTGGCAGGGGGGACGTTTGTCTCATGAGGTACATCCACCACCTGGGATAGATAGTGGCCCCTACGGGATATTTCCTGTACAAGTAGCTATGGGCCAGGGACGCAATGCATGGGAGCCTTTTGAGATAAAGCAGATTAGAGAACTTAAAAATGCAGTTACAACCTTTGGGCCGACTGCGCCTTACACCATTGCCATGCTGGAGAACCTGTCTTCTGGGCCCCTCACCCCCGCGGACTGGATTCAGCTGGCAAAGGCGTGTCTGCCCTCGGGCAGTTACCTGGATTGGCGAGCCTGGTACGCAGAGTTCTCTGCAGAGCAGGCTGAGAGAAACGCCAATCGGGGAAACCGGGGGTGGAACAAGGAAATGCTTATGGGAGAAGGTCGGCACGCTGATGATCAGACTCAGTTCCCCGGCGCTGTCTATGAACAAATCAATGCCATAGGGCTCCGCGCCTGGAAGCAGATAAGTGGTGCCGGAACAGCCTCCTTGTGTCTTTCAAAAATAATTCAGGGTACCACAGAGCCATTTGTTGACTTTGTGGCCCGAATGCAAGATGCTGCCGATAAGATATTTTCTGATCCGGGAGTGGCTCGACCGCTGGTAAGGCAGCTGATTTTTGAGCAATGTACAAAGGAGTGCAAGGCAGCGATAGCTCCTCATAAGAACAAGGACCTCAACGCCTGGATTAGGATATGTAGAGAGATAGGGGGGCCGCTCTCCAACTCGGGAGTGGCTGCTCTCCTGGCCGCGGCTGTACAGCAGAGGGGACCTCGCGGGTTAGAAGGGGAATGTAAGGCTAAAGGGTGTTTTGCCTGCGGGGAGCCAGGACACATTAAACGTCATTGCCCAAACAATGCAGATGCTAGGCCTCGCCCTAGGAATGAAGAACCATATGTTTGTGGGCGATGCAAGAGGGGATCACACAAAGCTGAGGAGTGTAGGTCGGTCTTTGATGCTCAGGGCAACCGTATTTGTGGACGAGATGCTAGAGGGCCAAAAAACGGCCAGAGGGGGCCCCCTTCACAGGCGGGCCTCCGCCCCAGAGACAGGACAGCTCAGGATGGCAGCCTTCAACAAGGGCCACCCCTGGGTCAGCAGGTGTGGACCTCAGTGTCGCCTCCAGACTTATATTAGTGCCTGATATGGGTGTTCAAGTGGTTGAAACCACCTTTAAGGGACCGTTACCCGAAAATTCCGTGGGTCTGGTGATCGGGAGATCCTCCACGGCCCTTCGGGGTCTCATAGTAGTCCCGGGGGTCATAGACTCAGACTACACAAGACATATTAAAATTATGGTTCAATCTCTTGTGGGTACTATGGTAATCAATAAAGGAGACAAGATAGCGCAGCTCTTGCTGCTCCCCAGTCTCCACAGGAGATTTCCCTCAAAGCAGAAAATTAGAGAAAGTCAAGGTTTCGGTTCCTCAGGGAAAGTCTTCGAGGGACTCCATATAATACTTGATAAAAGGCCCATGCTCTCACTTAAGGTCAATGGCAAGAATATAACAGGGCTCCTAGACACAGGAGCTGACCATTCCATTATCTCTAAAAAGGATTGGCCCTCCAACTGGCCCACCAACACTGCAGATAACACGCTGCAGGGCCTGGGGATGGTGTCAGCTCCTCAGGTTAGTGCTTCAACCCTGTTCTGGTGCGATGAGGAGGGTCATCAGGGCCATTTCCAACCATTTGTGTTGCAGTTGCCAGTGTCTCTATGGGGAAGGGACATCCTCACTCAGATGGATGTCACGCTTACGTCAAACTGCTCCCCCCAGGCTAAGGATATACTCAGGAACCAGGGATATACCCCCGGCAAAGGCTTGGGCAATGCCCTACAGGGTCGGACATCCCCAATACCAGTAGAGAACAAAAAAGGTAGGCAAGGGCTGGGTTTTTCTTAGGGGCCGCTGAAAAAGCTCTCCTACCCACTTCGATCAAAATCACCTGGAGGTCAAATGATCCGGTTTGGGTACCTCAGTGGCCCCTGCCTAAGGAGAAGCTATTAGCCTTGTCAGAAATAGTCAGTACACAACTTAGATTAGGACACATTAAGCCGTCAACCTCCCCATGGAACACCCCCATTTTTATAATTAAGAAAAAGTCTGGCAAATGGAGGCTGCTCCATGATCTAAGGGCGGTCAACGCGCAGATGCAGTCCCTGGGGGCGGTCCAGAGGGGGCTGCCAGCTCTCTCAGCCATCCCTCAGTCCTGGCCAGTTTATGTTATAGATCTTAGAGACTGTTTCTTCTCAATCCCCCTGCATCCAGAGGACACTCATAGGTTCGCCTTTACTTTACCCACCATTAACCAAGAAAGCCCTGATCTCAGATCCGAGTGGATAACGCTGCCCCAAGGTATGGCCAACAGTCCCACTATGTGTCAGATTTACCTTGATTCCCTACTGGCCCCCCTACGGAAATCCTTTCCCAAGATAAGATGTGTGCATTACATGGACGACCTTTTGCTCAGCGGCAGGGACCCAGACATGCTAAATAATATGCTCGGCCAGTTGGTCGAGGCCCTGAGACAAGCTAATCTGCATGTTGCCCCCGACAAGATTCAGGGAGGAAAAATGGTGACCTACTTAGGCGCGAGAATCTCCCCTATGCTAGTCTCTCCGCAGAAGGTCACCATTAGGACGGATGGCGTTAGGACCCTAAATGACATGCAAAAGCTATTGGGAGACATTAATTGGATTAGGCCATATTTACATATACCAAATTCAGATCTCAAACCCCTGTTCGACCTTCTGAAGGGAGACCCAGATATAGCCTCCCACAGGAGGCTCACTCCTGAGGCAAGAGCTGCCTTACAGAGAGTGGAAAAAGCCTTAGGTGGGGCTACCTTATACAGAATTGAACCAGGGCGACCCTTTGATGTCTGTTTGCTACAGACTAGTCTACAGCCCACAGCGGTGATTTGGCAGAAAGGACCATTACTGTGGATACACCCTAAGGTCTCACCTGCAAAAGTCATAGAGCATTACCCGGAGGCAGTCGCTTCATTGGCCCTTGAAGCGCATGATAGAGCTGTCCAACATTTTGGCTCAGGACCACAAGCCATCCGAGTACCCTATACCGCCAGCCAGATCAAGACCCTGGCTGCCTGCATAGATACATGGGCCATTCTGAGATGTGTTTTCCATGGGGATATAAACAATCAATACCCTAAAGACCCTATCTTGTCATTTGTCACTCAGCACCCTATAATTTTTCCAAAGGTTACTGCCTCTGAGCCATTAGTCCCAGCAACTACAATATACACAGATGGCTCCAAGACGGGGATAGGCGCCTATGTGATCCTAGGCAAGCCCCCGGTTACCATACAATTTGAACCTGATCAGCCTCAGGTGGTGGAACTGCAGATCGTTAAAATGATTCTTGAACGGTTCTCAGAAGCCATTAATATTGTCTCCGATTCTAGGTATGTGGTCAATGCTATGCAAGTGGTTGAGACTGCCGGTTTAATTAGATCCACTTCCACAGTGGCTGGGCTGTTCCTGTCTATCCAGACATTGCTTCAGAACAAACACCATAAGGTCTTCACCACCCACATAAGAGCACATACATCCCTGCCAGGGCCCATGGCACAGGGGAATGCGGCTGCTGATACTGCCACTCGCCCGTTATGGATTTTTACCTTACTAACACCAATCGAGCGAGCCCGTGCCTTCCATGATAAGTTTCATGTCAATGCCAGGACACTAGCAAACCATTTCCATGTTTCCAGAGCAGATGCACGAGATATCGTGCGACTATGTGACTCCTGTGCCACATACAAACCTGCCATACCGATGGGAGTAAACCCTCGAGGTTTGATCCCTGGTGATGTTTGGCAGATGGACATCACACATATACAGGAGTTTGGGACTCTTAAATATGTTCATGTTTCCACAGACACCTGTTCTCACGTCATATTCGCAACAGCAGAAACAGGTAAAAAAGTGTCTAATGTGATCAATCATTGCCTGGCGGCTTGGGCCGCATGGGGCAAACCAAAAATATTAAAAACTGATAATGGACCAGCCTATATAGGCAAAGCCTTCAATGAGTTCTGCAAAATGATGGAGGTTCAATTAAAACATGGTATCCCATACAATCCCCAAGGTCAAAAAATCATTGAGAGGGCTCATAGAAGCCTCAAAAAAATTTTACAAAAACAAAAAGGGGGAGTAGGCCAAGGCCTGGCCCCAAAGGCGCGATTATCCATGGCACTATTCACACACAATTTTTTAAATTTAAATAATGATAATTGCTCCCCAGCCGTGGAGCACTGCAACCCTTCCCCCAACCATAAAGGGTGGGTGAAGTGGAAAGATGTCCTGACAGGACAATGGATGGGCCCGGATCCAGTGGTCAGCTGGAACCGAGGCGCGGTTTGTGTTTTCCCACAGGAATCGGGACGAGAACCACTGTGGGTACCGGAGAGACTGACACGGGCGACAAAGCCCTCGACTGAAGATCAGACCTGCCCTACCGGAGATCCATCACAGACCAACCAACAAGATGAATAGAAATAGCGGTAGCCCGAAATGGACAAGAAGATCCTCAGGCATATGCATGGCTCGCTCGCCTAGCCTACGACCGAGTCTAGGGGTGGTGAGCTTCCCACACTCCTCCTCTAAAAAATTATGACATAGCTGGGTAGGAGAGTCAATGACGGGTAAGAGCGTACTCCCCCGGTGCGACTCAACCTAAGCCAGGCCCTACCCCATCCTGCACGTAAGCCGCTGGACTGTTAGATGCTGCCCAGGTCTAAATTTCTCTCCGAGGGGATTTCTTTACGGAGAGGAAATGAGTACAAGCTTGTGTGCATCCAGGTTCCGTCCAGTTTGTGCCTGGCCCTAGAAAAAGGACAAGGGCCTCAGGGCCTTGGCAGACCATGGGACGGCCGACCAGGGTCTAAGCCAAGGACCTACGGTGGGCCTACGCATAGGGCATAAGCCTCTGCACCCAGTCCAGAAAGGGCTACGATGCGCACATTCATAAAAAATAAAAAAGGGGGAGATGTTGGGAGCCGCAGCCCCGAGCCCGGTCGCCTCACTTGGCGGACGTGAGGCCTGTAGTAAAGAGTAAAGCCTGAGGTAGATTACCCCTCCCATCGAGCACGTTAGTTTCCTGCTTACCGCGTAAGCAACCCGCTCAACAATATAGTCTGCCTGGCAACTGATGATGTTAGCCAATCAGCTTGCCTTGCTTACTTTAACATGATTGGACACTGTATCCGTATATATACTGGTGCCACCCCTGGGGGGGAAGAAGAAGCCCGGAAGTAGAAGCCCAGAAGGAGCCGCGGGGAGCGGACCAAAGGAGGCTTCGGCTGGGAGCGATCCCAGGGCAGGCTGTACGGAGAAGGAAAATAAAAGAAAAGGTTGTCCACTGCCAGGCTTTGTCGTGTGTCCTTCCTGCCGGCGGGGAGCGGACATCGACAGAAAAAGACTGAAAACGGATATTTTAGCTGTTTCTTGCCTTTGATTGCAATATATTACGTTACGGGTTGTGGGTTTATGATCTCTCCAAAACGTTATGCTATAAACTTCAACTTCAAGGTGATTTCATGAGTAGAAAGGAGTTCTGGGGAGATGATTAAGTTACAAAGAACCATCTAACAAGGGATTTGTCCTTATAAAAGAATTTCTAGAAACATGCCTTATTTAGCCTGCCTATTGAAGACATCATAAGAAGATAATCAGCTTTAAGCCAAAAGTAGCCTATAATGAGAATACGAATGTGCTGGCACCTGGTCTGTTTTTAAACTTTTAGGAAAGTGAGAAACAGATTTCAAGTTTTTTTTTTTTTTTTTTTTTTTTTTTTTTTTTTTAGGGCAATTCTGCCACTGCCATTTTGTTGCATAGGGTTTAAAAGCTATGTAAGTGCTCATAAAATCCTGTAAAGAAGTGAAGACTTTCTTGTAAATCAATTTTAAGGTCGGTTCTCTTATCCTTAATGAGTTAGGAATGTGCTTGGCCTTGAGATCCCATCAAGCCGTGGACCCCATAGCTGTTTGTGCTTGTTGCCTGGCAGTGCATTTTAGTTTAAGAACAAAGCTGACTTGTTCTAGAAGACTATCCGAGCCTGTATTTCACATTTCTTTTACTGAATTAATTTTTCTTTTGCATATGAATATTTATCAGGGAAGTTTATTTTTCCATATGTCTATTTACTACAGAATTTCTTTCTTTTCAGTGTTTACATATTTATTACGGAAGTTTAGTTTAGTTAAAAATGTATTAATAAGGGTTTAAGCATTCTGATAATTATACAATGAAAGTGCACCACATTAAGAAACAGTTGATAAGCTTTTTACTTTATCTGCATGAGAAACCATTGCATTCAAGGGAATTTTATTACTGAAAGGTAATTTTTAAATTATATAGTAGGATAATTATTCACTTGTGAGATATTGATTTAGGTACAACAAAATTTCTCCAAATGTAACATGCTATTTCCTCAACAAAAGATTTTTCCAAAAAGAAAACAGTGATATAAAAATTCCTATGACTATCTACAAACTGTGTTGCATTTTGCTAGAATACTTATGTGCTGCTAATCTTTAGAAGAGCTAGTGATATGAAACACTAAAAACAAAAAATGGTTATTGATTTTTAAGTCAAACTTGTTTTGCCTATTTTTCTTTCTTCCATATTAATATAATATAATATTTCAGATTTTATATATATATATATATATACATATACATATGAAGCTTTTCTATATCAGATTCTGAGAAAGTGGCATGATTTATTTTCAGCATCAACAAAAATATCTTCACATGAGGTAAGGTAATGTAAATGTCTTGGTTACTTTTCTCTCATTGTTGAGACAAAATATCTGATACCCAAAGAGAAGCAAGGAAAGGTCTATTTATCTTATCTTTTTGGAGAGTGCAGTCCATACTCAGCTGGTTCCAAGGCAGGGCCACGTGGCTGAGGGGCAACTATTCATGGCAGCTGTCCCACCATCAATCTCAGCACTAGCAAATGAATCAATCACAAATGTTAGATTCAGCCACCTTTTTTATGAGGCTTCGGTGGCCCATTTGAACATGAATCATAATAGTAAGGAGACCATTATCACAATTACAGTAACTGAGACCTAAAGAGAAATATTTTGAACACAGAAAATCAGAAATAACTTGTTATAGAAACTTTCAGCATCAAAATATGGTTAATAAGTAAGTGAATATAGCCTAGATCTTTCAGACTTTGTCAATGTGTATACAGAGAAAAAAACATTGTGATTGAGACCATCTGACATTAAGTACCAACTCTCACATTCAGTCAGTAAATAAATGGGTTAACAACAATGAATACAATCTATGTAAATGTTATAGATGTCATTTGACAACATTTAGAGGTTTCTAATGTCTAATCACCTGAACAGAAATAATGCAAGTACCTACTTCATGAAACTGATATAAGGATTGAGTGAACTAAGTGTGCAAAATATTCTTGAAGAATGCTAGTTTCTGTAAGTTCTAACTCTTGCTTAAATTGTTCCTTATCCCATTTTAAACAACTTCAAATTTCTGTTCATCTATATTGTTACTGGATATTTCTTTTTGTTGTTGTTGTTGCTCTGCTTTCTATTTTCATCCTCTTTTCCTTTAGATATCTTTTTTTTTTTTTTTTTTTTTTGGTATTTGAAGATCCATTTTCTCAATTTGCTCTACACAGTGTCCTCGACCAGAGAATGACATCATAAAAATATAATGATGATTTTTTTTCATGCTGAGTAATTTAAAGGAAATCACAAGTAAGGTTCTTGTAACATTTTTCCAAATTTTCATATTAGACAATATTTGTCAGCTTTTTCATTGTTGGGACAAAATACCAGACACCTATGACTTATTATAGAAGAAGGATTTATTCTTTTCCAGGGTTTCAGAGGTTTCATCCCATAATTCACTGGCTCCAAGACAGAAAACTCATGGGAGAAGGGCATAGAAGACCCAAGATATTCACTTTGTATTAGTATGTGGCACAATAGGGGAATACCACCAAAGAGGAAGAGACCAGAAGAAGGTTCAGTACTCAGATTAACAATACCAGGCCCTACCTTGACACATCAGGAAGTGTGCTTTATTATTTTCTGGGCAACTCTCAAGCCAATCTAACTGACAGTCCATCTTAATTGTCTCTGTGACTGTAGAGATACACACACTAAAGAAACAATGATTACTTCTAGTCTTTCCCCTGAACTCACATTTTTGGAAAAAAATTGAAAAGAGATTTTGTACAGAATGTCCTCCATATTATCCTCACATTATTCCCTAGAGAGCCATTTAAAAGCCAATGTCTGTTTACTGTCTTTATCCACTTGACCAAACATGCCACAGGAGGATTACAATTGCCTCAGTCATTATTTGAAAATTAAATTCTTGTTGCAGGAAAACTAAAATTTGTCAACACAGACATTTGCCACTTTTTATTGTCTTTGGTTACTATCAATTTCAATATTTCAAAACAAATTATAAATATACCATCCTCTGCTCTTCTAGACAAATGGCCTTCTTTAGGATATACTGTGTCCTTCAGTCCAATTTAATTTCTTTAAAATTTCTTAAAGTTGTATACATTTTTTTTCTGTCTTCCTAATGGAGATAGAACAATAAATGTCTAAATCATGTTGGCTGTCAGGTAGTTAAACTATGTTATTCTCTGTGCAATTTGATAAATTTGAATATCATTTTGCTTTTTCATTGGAGAGAGCCATCAGAGGCATCAGAGATAGACAAGACATTTGAATAGATGCTAGGATAATTAGATAAAACTACCAGAGAAAAGGAAGGCAATCCCATATCCTCTGTGAACTTTATATTTTGCACGTTCCAATCCAATGATATTTCTAGGCACAATTCTAAAAAGAGTAGCTTCCAAAATTTTACAGACTAACCTTCCAAACTCATGCTAGTAAGAATGTACAAAAACTGCAAGTTATTTAACACTTACTGAATATTTACATGTACCCCAGGGTGCTCTCTCTATGGTGAAAAGCAAACTGAAAATGAAGAATTTCCCCTAGTGCTGATTATGTCCAGTATATGTTCTATCAATAATTCTATGTGCAAAATTCTTGGATAACAATACTTCATATCATGAATGATACAGAATACCTAGTACCTTTATTAAAATTTATACTTTATATTTAAATAAGCAAATCAGAAAAAAGAAATGATACAATATGATATTTGATTATAAAAGTTATGTGAGAAAAATAATGTAAGTTTGCCTAGTAGATTTGGAGATTTTATTTTGAAATATTAATTACACACTAAGACTTGATTCCTGTGATTTTTTTTTTGTGGTAGTGGTGATGGTAAAAAGAGTTGAAGTAAACTATGTTTTTAAGTTTGTAAATGTTGTCACATATATAGCACTCAATAAATATTGTAATTTGTATAGAATATATATAGCACTCAATAATATTGAGTGTTTTGTGGTAGAATTTCTATGTATAAATCTAAATACTTTATAGTCTCTTTTATGTAACTAAAAAATACTAGAGCAATATAATATTGCCCTGAGAAATAATGTATCTGTATAATTTTCTGGTCTTACGGCAGATGGTTAATGTTAAAAAAGTAATCATGTGCTTTTTAAAATTTTGTCTACAATTTAATCAACTGTGAGTATGATTTTATTGAATCTTAATGAATGGGAAACAGAAGTCTATAAGAAAATATAAAATGTTTACCTCATAACATTAGTTAAATATATAATTGTAGAAAGTCATGTCTTAAAAATCACCTGAGATAATTATGTTCTACAAAGCTGCTTTGCAGTGTCATAAACTAGTTATCCAAACTTTGTGAATTTCAAAAACATAAGCTATGTTTTCAACACTGGAATGTTAAACTAAAGTAAATCACAAAATAAATCATACTTTTTACATAATGATATAAGTTCTTCCTGTGTTTCAAGGGTAACTAAAGTCAATAAATACGTATCTGTTCTCATACAAAGATCATAAACATTTTAAAGGTTGAAAGTCATTCTTAAGGACATATTAACATATTCTGAGAAATGGCTGGGAAGACTGTAATAACCAAATTGATGAAAGTACTAAAAGTCTCGCTACATTTTAAATACAGCTTATTAAGCTCTTGAAACCTTTCCATTTATAAATCATTTTTATTTTTATATTAATTTTTCTAAGAGGATTGATCATTCATTTAAAATATTTAAGATACTGTAATTTTAAGACATTTCTGATATAGAAGAAACTGAAAGTAACAGAAAATGTACTTGATAAAATACTATATTTCGAATTAGGTCTTGATTTTATATTGTATCCTACTGCTCGCAAATTGAGATTGCATCGTATTTTATGTGAAATATAAAAGACTAAATTATATTTCATCTCTAATGCTTTAAATTCACTTAAGTTTCATAAAACTTTACATGATGATTTAATGCAGATTAAGATTAATAAGAAATAATGTCAAAAGAACTAAAGTACTGATTTGCTGTAGTCTTAATTCTAGCCTATCTCATTAATGTCTTGAAACAATAGATAAGACATTTATGAAATAAATCATGGTCTCACTAAATTTCTTACACAAGGCAGCATTTATGTCACTTGAGAAGGCATATAGTCAAATCAAGAATTTTTTTTTCTGACTGGTTCAATAAATTTCGATAATATTAAGACAGTTATGGATTTGTAGAATAGATATTTAACACTACTCTTGTTCTTTCTCATTGCTTGATGTTACAAGACAGCCTGAATAGCTGCATTGAATCTTTAAAATATTGGATATTAGTCAACTGCCTATGGGCATCAAAATATTTTCAGTCCTCCTAACAAAATTTTATAGATTTGAAAATTCTGTTTTCTATGAAAAACCATTCTCCAAATAAAACATAAAATTTTTAGACTTTTATGTTCATATTCTTTAACTCTAAGGGTCAAAAGGAGGTTATAATTTATGTTATGGCCCTTATAGTCAGGGACAGGAGTTAGGGCAAATATAGATGTTCCATTGTAATGCTCTATAATTTTTCAGATTGTGGTTTTTTTTTTTTTTTGAGTGCTATCAAAAGCTTTTGATTTTTGTCTCCAGTAGTCTTCATACTCCTAAATTAATGGGTCAATGGCCCAAATTGCATTCATTATGTCACTTGAACTATCATTATCTCTTGGGAGAACTGACTATTCTCAATTTCCTTGCTTGACTAACAGGAAAATATTTTCTGTTGATTTCTCATCTAATAATTTCATATTATTGTTTTTTATTATTTCCCTTTAATATGCATGATATAAACTTGATATATTCACAAATACTCCTTATGTATGATATGATTCTACTCACAACTTATGATTTGGATATTAAACAGACGTTTTCAGCTGCATCTATTAAACACTGATTTCTCTCCTAAATTTCACTAGTTTATCACGAATGCCAATTGATAGTGCCTCAACTCAACTAATTACTTATGCCAAAATTTTGGCATTACTCTGCATCAGTTTCTTTTAAACCTTTTATTAATGAATCCGAGGAAATTGTTAGTCCTATCATGAAATCACAGTAGAAACCTGACCACTTTCCTCCACCACCAATATGCTCAGCGTGATCCACATTATCACAATTTCTCACTTATTTCCCACTGACAATCGTTTTGTTATTCTCCCTCATCTATTAAAGCCAACTTTCTTCCATCTTTATACAAAAATCTACATCAGAAACTAAATTAATCATGTCATAATTTTTATGTTATTGCAACTAAACAATAAAATCCAATGTTATTGCAACAATGTGAAAGGATGTAAGACCTGACTTCATTATCTTTCCATTTTCCTGATGCTACTCCAGTGTTCACCCTGCTTCCAATGTATAGTCTATTTGTAGCTCCTGAATTATGTCCTGGGTTCTCCTGCCCTGACGAACTTATATGGGTTGTTTACTACAGCTTGATCTCTTTGTCACTGTTTGCTTCCTGCGCATGCTTATTTTGATGGTTACTTTGATTGGATTAAGAGACCCCTGGAGAGGTGAATGAGTTGGGAAAGACTAAAGTAAATGAAAGGGCAGCTAGAAACTGAGAATGTTGTGGCTTGTCTCTAGATACCTCTCCAAAACCTCATACAGCCCTAGGTAAGACTTTTCGAAGGCGGCTGGATCTAGAGTTTGTACTGCTGGAATCAAGAATGTGATGCTGAGATTGGCTCATGGTGCAATGACAATAGTAAGGCTGTCCCACCCTGAGTGTGAGTGCTACCTGCTTAAAGGTGAATAGCCTGGATAGAAAGGAGAGTTTCTGGTTGTCACTGGTCACTTGTCACCTTTTTATGCTGCCTTGCTCCCTCTGGATTCTGTCTACCATGAATAGTTGACTGTCTGCAACACCCCTCTGTTATGCCACAGAGCCTTGGAGCCAGCCAACTATGGGCTGAAATTCTTATACATTCTGAGCCAAATTACTCTGTCTTTCTTTAACTTTGGGTGTTGGAGGTTTTATAATACCAGAGATCAAACTCATGACCTCACACTTGCCAGGCAGGTGCTATGCTGTAAGTGTTGGATATTTTGTCTCAGCAATGAGAAAGTTAAGTAAGTCATAGGCCAAGTTGGAGGATGTGGGTTATGGTCTTATATTCTATAATTGATTCCTGCCAGTTCCTGTCTTGATTTTTCCATGTTTTCTACTTCTGGGGTATCATGAGTGGAGCAGCTTTCCTATTTCAGGTTCTTTTACCATGATGTTTCTGTCTGAGATGTCCCTGACAATGGATAGAAACCTTTGAAGCAAAATGAAACCTCTCTTCATTTAAGGTGTAATAGTAATGGAAAAATGGATCGGCATGTTTCCTTGCCACAATTCTCCATTTATAGGGAAAAACATCATTAGTCTTTTCATCCCAACATTATAAAATATGAGCACCCCTTGACAACTTTCTCACTGAGTAACAGTTATTCTTCTTAGCACATAAAATGGACACCAATTCTACCTGTTATACAACACCTGGATTCTACGTTACCACTTGTTATGTTTTATTAAGATGTACATATGAAATTCATAAAAATAATATTTTACTATAATAGAATAACAAGGAAACATTACAATTTTATATTTATAGGGTTATGTATGTTAAAATTGAAATCACAACAATGGATATGAGAAGGGAGACATTTTATATATGTACTTCAGGAAAAAATCACTATGAAGAAGACATTTGAATAAATATTAGAACAAAAAGTGTGAGAATCCATGCGTGTGTGTCTAAAAGCAAAAAATTCTAGATATATGGAAGATTAAGTGCACAGCTGCTGAGGTACAAATTTCCAGATGTATGTGAGAGTTAAGATGCAGATGTAACTATATTAGAGTGGTAACAAGGGTTGGGGATACTGAGTGAGAAGTACTGAAATTATAAGTATGATTTTCAGAGCAAGTATCCCTATAAAGAAACATTAAACTAAAGACTTGAAAAAGTCATGGATCATATATGTGAAAGACTATATCAGACGGAAAAGAATAAAAGAATGCTAATTTTCTCGGGAAGGAGATTAATTGGTATGGTTGAAAAAAGCAAAAATGAGGCAAAGAAGCTTTCAAAAAGGTAAAGAAGCCTATTTGAAGATGAAATCATAAATAATTACAACCAGATTATTTAGAAACTCACAGAACACTGGGAAGACTCGGTACTTACTCTGAGTGAAATGGAAGCTACTAGAAGGTTTTAAGCAAAAAACAAGTATTAGCACCATCATTCAGACTACTACACTGATGTATAGGTGACATTGATAGAAATTAAACAGATAATTTGAAGGTTCTTCAAAAAACCCAAATGAAAAATATTTATGTTGTTAAGATTTAAGAGAGAAAGCCCGGTGTGGTGGCTCATGTCTGTAATCCCAGCACTTGGGAGGCTGAGGCAGGAGGATCATTGGGAGTTTGAGACCATCCTAGTCTACAAAGTGAGCTCAAGGCCAGCCTGAACTGCACAACAAGACCATGTCTCAAAAAAAAAAAAAAAAAAAAAAAGATTTAAGAGAGAAAATAAAGAGACTGGGAAGCTTTCTTAGTTACTTTTCTCATTGCTGAGATAAAATATCTGACATCCAGTGTTAAAGAGAGAAATTATTATTTACACAGAAATGATTCTGCAGACATTTCAGTCCATACTCCACTGGCTCCAAGATAAGGTGACACATGGCAGAGGGGCAAACTTTCATGACTACATAAGGTAGCAAAAGCAACAAAGAAAATGTAAGATTCTGTCTCTTATATTGCATGCAGGCTGCCACACTAGTGTGGGTATGACAGTCACACCTTATTCCTAGCCAGAAATATTCAAAACCATTCAGTGACTGATTTATTAACCACATGTTTTAATCCCACCACCACACATTCTAGATTCATCCATCTCTGAAAAAGTTCTACAGTGGTATGAGGCTTTGGGGTCAGGGGGAATCTAAACACAAATCGTAACAGAACCAATGACTTAAAAGGATTAAAATTAAGTGTTTTGGTGAAGTTTATGGAAAGCAAGTTATAACCTAATGAAAGAAAATGCATCTAGGTAGAGAAGAGAGCATCAAAATATGAAATAAAAGTTAACATTTTGTTTATGACAAGGGGAAGCACCTAAAATTTAGATATCATTAGACATTTAGAAATCACTGTCTGTTCATGTTTTATTTCCACACTTGAATACTTTGAGAGATAGTATCTCTCTTGTTCATTTCCAAATACTCAAGGACTACCAGGTTTCAGAAATGTAATCTACAAATATTTATTGATCAAATAAGTCTCTGAATCATAGAAATGATTATTAAGTTGATGTATAATTTTTTAAAAATAGTAAAGGAACATCATGCACTAGAGAAAAATACATTATGTTTACATACTACTTTAGGTGATTTTTTACTTCCAAACAATAAAAAGAACTACCATCACATTTAATGCAATTTTCCCTTTGTTATATGTCATAGCATATGCAGTAAGTTTTGCTTGGAACATGTCATGATTTATGTTGGTGGCCCCCAAGCCTCATGCCTTTGCATTATGAATTTGTGATTGGTTCATGGTCTAGCACTTGATTTGCAGGTGTGAGTGCCACACTGGCCTAGGGGTAGAGCCAGGATGTGATGTAATGGCAGGAAGGTGTGTCTTTTTCTCTTGCCAGTTTCTGATTGCTGTTTGCAGCTGCCATGAACTGAGGTCCCACCATGCCTTGGAGACAACTGAGTATGGACTGAAACCTCCAAAAACTGTAAGAAATACACCTTTCATTTCCCAACTTTGGGCTTCAAATATTTTGTCTCAGCAATGAGTAAAAAATAACTAAGACAGAACAGCTTGTTTTGCATACAGATGCTATTAAACATCTAATGAATGATAGCACTTTATTCCAGAAAAAATTACTGTGTACCAGTAAATACAAACAAAATTTTACATAGGATTCATGTAGATTATTAAGATTCCATGAAATGCAGTATTAAATGACAATTTTGGATTAATTTTACATGAGATGTAAATATTGCACTTCAAAGAAAAGAATCCTTGATAAAATTACATACCAAAACAGTGCATGTCAAATAAAATAAGATGATATTTGCTTTATACAACATAAATATATATCCAAAATAGATCATTAGATGTCAAATTATATATATATATATATATATATATATATATATATATCTCAATGTTTACTTAGCACAATGACAGTCAGATAGGATCTATGCTGATAGAACTCAAAATAGTGAGAAAAAGGAAGACATTAAAATTTAAAGAGTGTAAGGGAGCTAAAGGAATGACTATTGATAATGTACACTACTTTCTAGGTTTGTGAAATTTCTGACAATTTAACAAATTGTACATCATTATTTCTCTACAATTATGTAGTATAAGAAATTTACCTATTTAAATTTTTTCCTTAAAATTTCACAAAGATTTTGATGTGATGCATATTTATGTTATTAAATACAGAATGTGGGACAGAATGCAGCAAGTTCATTATCCTTGTCTATTGTCAAAGGCCTCTGTGTTTCAAACCACACAGTCCATAAATATGTTACTTTATATATAGCAAAGACATTTTGGAGATGAGCTTTAAGTTTAACAATCATGGAGCTCTTCTCAGTTTACTTGTTCTCACTCCAATCAGATGAGTCTTCAATGATGGAGAAATTATGACACTTGATTCACAGAGAAACAAAGCAAGAATAGCACAGAAGGACTGAACAACCTGTTGCTTACTTCAAAATTTTGGAAACTGTGTGCAAAGAGTAAAAACAAAAACACAAATACCATTCTTAAAGATTTGAAATGATAAAAAATATATTTTCTCCTTGAGACTTCATAAAGCAATCAGTCTTGCTGTCACTGTGTTGGTTTAGTAAGACTCTTGTTGGACACTGTACATGTAGAAAAGTAATTTGGAACATGAATACATAAACCATAATACTTAATATTCTTATTAGAAAGATACAAGATTCTGTGACTTGCACATTTTGTAATAAAAATTACTTCCAAGAACTATTAAAAGTTTATACACATTGAAATATGGTATCTAAATTTACAATCATTATTCGTTTGCTTATTTTACATTATACTCAAGGAAGACATGGCAATAGTAAATATTTAGTTAATTAAAACATGATGGTAAAATTTTTAATAAGGAATAACAAAATGAGTAAATATGGAAAAAGTTGGAGTGTATAAAATATTAAATTTGTGAAAGTAAAAAATATTACTTATTTGGTATTATATTCGTGTAGACATCAGAGAACATTATTAAAGTAGTACAAAATCCAATTGCCATGCAGACATTGAACATACATATTTAAATAACAAATTAAAGAAAGATAGTGAAAGACTTTTACAATATAAAAAATACATATGGGATTGGAAGATGATTTTGAGAAATGAAATGTATTTATAGGATAATTATAAATATTATCTGTTTATACTGTAACAAAAAAAGACAAGCAAATACTGTGGAAAGACCAGAGAAAAAGTGTACATGCTCCCACAGGAATACAAAATTTAACAAACATGATAGCTCATTAGGCTACACTGTATTTTTAATGTAAACTAAAGTATGAATATATGTATTATGGAGCTAAAAATTAAACGTATAGTTCATATGAAAATCAGAAAATTACATAGAGAAATTTTATTTAAAATTTGAGATATTTTTGCTTAGATAAAATACAATGTTTAATTCAAAGCCTCACTGTATCAAAGGATAGCACTGTAAAGTGATATAAAGATAATGGACAATACTTGAAAGCTAGCAAGTAAGTAAAAGGATATTAGTAAAGTATTTCAATTCTGGAAAAAAATGGAATTTTTAAATACATAGACTTATGGAAGACAATGAAAAAACCTCTCTCAACTAACCAAAACTTTTATTTCAATACATATTAATGTATTAATCCAATGTATATAATTTATAAACCAATACATATCAATTTTAAACTAAAAAATACTTAAATAAATCAAGAACCCAAAGACTGAAACTATAATATAAATTATTGAAGATATTTATTAAATATCTTTTGTTTAGGAAACAATGTTTAGTAAAATCTAAAGACAAATAATACATAATATTAATAACAAATAAAAGTGCTGATTTCTTAACAAAATATCAATCAGAATATAGATGGTACTTTCAAGAAATGAAATGTTCACTATTTAGTATATAAAAAATAAACTAATTTGCAGATAAGAAATATATAAAATAAAATATAAGCAATCCAAGTTTTTAATTTTATTTTCAAAACTCCAAATTTGCATTAACATTGTATTTTGGTGAGAATATAAAAAAGTTAAAAATGTTAAATCATTTCTTATATGAGTACAATTTCTTTAATCTCTGTGAAATATAATTTGCAACATCTGTAAAAATGCACATTTTAAAATATTCACTAGATATCATACTTTATTTAATCACAATAAAATAATACAAGTACAAAAATCACAATTGCACACTTTAGCTATATTTTAATAGTAAATTATCAGAAACAACCTACATATTCATCAGCAGAAAATAGAATATGTGTCACTCATTTGTTAATGGGTTTATTTTTATCCTTCACAGTGAAGCAACTCCTTACAGTTAAATGCATCTTTCAAAAATAAAGGCAAATGAAAATTAGTTTATAATTGTTAAAAGTATGAATAGAGTAAAATTTACACATACATTATATCTAAGATTTCTAATAAATTCATATATTTATTCTTGTGTAATTTTATATATGAACACAAATAGTAATGCTGCATAAATGTAAAATTAAAAATAAACTAAATAATATTTTAGAAAATAATGAGATTTACTTATCCTTTCATTGTAGGTAAAAAGGCACCCTAAAAATAAAAAAAAAAATTAAAGATTGTATAAAACTAAACCTTTTCTGTGTCCACTGAGCTGAGGTGGATCAATAAAACCATTTTGGTGGTTTCTAAGTTGCAGAGAACACAATCCTCTTTGGGAATAGATGTGCTGTCCTTTTCTGTCACATTTAATTTATGGTGTAGGGTAAATTCTGGCATCAAAAGGGGTGGGAGGAAAGAATGGCTGTCTTCTGTTCTTTTCCCTGCCTATCAAAATGAGATATTTGATAGCATTCTAATATTTCTTTCTGGAGTCTGTTGATGGTTGATCTTCACATCACAATATGAGTTTACATTTATGAAATATTACGTATTTTTGATCATTTGGACCTTATTAAATTCAATAAGTTACTTATGACATGTCAATAATGACTAGACAATATAAAATAAGAGCTAACTCTAAAATTTTAACATACTGAGTGTTTTAGTCATTTCCAAATATTTATTTTTTCATTAAATATTTTATTGGTACATGCTTTCAGTACATAATCACATTCCTCATAGGGTGTTGCTACATGTTTGCAGTACATATTAATTCTTTTCTCATTACCTTCTCCTTATACCTCCCCACTTCTTCCATCTCTTGGTCCCTTTTTCTTTTACAAAAAATTCAAGTTTCTAATTTGTGTCTAATTATTATGTTTCTAACTTGTTTCTAGTTTATAATGTATAGTTTCTCAGTGAACTGCTGCATCTACAGGACAAAGCATGCTTAAAGTCAAAATTCAGGAAATATAGGCATGCATGAAAAATGATGATAAGCACATATGTAGACAAATGGTATATATAAAATGTATAAAAGGTAAAAAATGATATATGCAAATATAGGCATGTATGTACATATTCATACATACATATATGCTGTGTATATTTATAGAAAAATTATTATCTCTGTAGCCAAAATATAAATTTTGAATTATGTGTGGATAAAATATTAATAAGGCTATGTCCATCATATATTTATAAAATACATGCATAAAATTTAAAACCAGTAAAATGAATATTTATTAAATAAAATACAAAAGAATATGAAATAATATGTCTAAAAATGTTACTACAAATATTTTGTTTGAAGTCCTGCAAATTTTGGTGTGAATTATTTAAAACTCTCTGTCTCAGTTTTTTATAGGCTTATTTTAGGAGCAATTCATAATTCAGTTGAATTTCCGAACTGAGGAAATGAAAACATCTATGTAAAATATTTAGACAAATGTTAAATAGATATTTTTGTTTAATAACACATCTTAATTGTAAAATTATAAATAATTTAAAGCATATATGAACAATTTGGAACTAATCTTTCATGAAAAAAATGTGCCATTTTTAAAATTAGAATAATTAAGGTGGTAATCCAGGGCTAAAATAAACTGTACAATAACACATATATATGCTTACTTCTATGTATGTGTGCATATAAAATCCAACTTTTAAATAAATATACTTATCAAAATTATAGTAATTATTGAACTCATTATGCCACTGTTTTTGTGTGGTTCACTGATGCAGCATATTTATGAGAAAACTTTACTTATCTACGTACACTCTACTGCAACATGCCAAATGTTCACATTCTGTAGTTTGAATCCATTCATTTTCCATGAACACTGAGCACAATTTATCAATATGCTTTGCTGCATTAAATGACACTGTGTCTCTCCCAGGGATCTATGCTTTGGGAGGAGTCAATTCCCCAAATTTTGTAAGTGGAACATCTGCCATCTGGTTTATGGCTTTATGTTAATGGAGATCTACCAACATATCATGTATATGAACTTTACTAATACTTTTATTTTTAACTTTTCCTCTCAGTGAATATTAGTGTTCATGTTGACAGCATTTCTCAGAGAAATAAAAGATTGTGTGTTATAGTCTCACACTTTCTAACATAATTCAGTTTGCAAATATTTCAGAAGATGTTCTTACCAATGATACTCAAACTTTTTTGAGTTACCTGGGGAGCTTGTAAAAGTGCAAATGGCAAGGAAGTATAAAATAGTCTTGAGAAGTTTCAGATTTGTATTCTGATGAATCATCTTGAATGGTTCTAACAAGTTCACTGATATATAATTAACTTTCTGAAAACAGTATTGTCCATGCAACAAATGCAAGTCCTAATTTTAAAACCTTATTTTTAAAATATTTTTTAAAAACCTTATTTTTAAAGGTTTTTAAAGGTTATTTTTAAAGGTTTTTAAAATAAGGTTTTAAAAACCTTATTTTTAAAACATTGAAGGCACAATGAAAGTAATTAATATTTAAAATATCAATTAATTTAATAATGGATATTTCTTGCAATCTTATGTATATATATGTATGAACTTATTACAAACTGAAATATAAGTTTATATTTCACTTCCTGTTTTTTAAAACATTTGCTTTATTTATAAGGGGATATTTATTATTCTCATTACTATTACAAATCTCACTTCGTGTCAGAAAAATATCTCATTTGTTGTAAAATTTAAGTTAGTTTTCCCATGTTGGTAAGAGTTTGAGGTACAACCAAACATGACATTGAACAAAATATTTGTAAATCATTTATCTGTTTTTATAACCAGTTGGACACTAAAATACTTAGAAAAAGTTTGAGGTTGGGCCATTAATGACTGAATCCATTAAAGAGCAATAAATGAAAATATATAAACTAATATATATTATGATCTTTTGTGTTACAATGTATGAAATATATGCCTATTAAAATATTATACATTCTCTTAAATAGAAAACAGTCAAAATAATAATACCTTTTATACTATTTGCAATAAAGACAACATTTCTTCATAGCTCCATGGAATTCACAATGATAATAATACTTCAAAATGTATACTAAAAGAACATAAATGACAATAATACTTTAAATATATATGAAAGTTAGTATATATAGCATTTGATCTAACAAACTAGCACAAAAGATAATTTTCAAAGTATAAAATATATGCATATAATTTTCTTCTGAACAATTATTATTTTTCTTTTCTTCTTTAATAATTTATTTTCAAGGAAATTCACTAGGTTTTATCTTAACCTTGATTTTACCTTCCAAATTTCATTTTAGAATATCCAGTTATCTCTCCATTGTCTTAAATTTTCTTTTCAATCCTAGCAATTGGATTGAAACTGTTCTTCATAATACTACACACTTAACATCTAACCTTGATCTAATCTTGCATATAACGATCCTTGTTATTTTTCTTGTTTTGTTTTATATACCTCATAATATGTCTCTTTCTTTGACTCTGCAATCCTTAACAATCATTCTACACCTTATAAGTCCTTCTCTATGTCTACACTGTACTACATCTGAGTCTGAGTATCTGAATGTGCTTTCAGATAAGCTGACAGTCAGGTGAAATGGTCTTCATTTAAATGCAGTGTATGTAAATTAACTGGACTAGCTTTTTAAATGTATGCTTGCAGCATATAATATCTAAATTTGTATGAGTTTGTATGTATGTGTAGTAAATCTTGATATTTTTAACCTTTTCACCCTTCTCCCTTATTGTCTCCACTCTCATCATCAGGAAGTCTGCTTTTTTGTTTTTTATTTTTACTCATTATTTCATTCTTCCTTAAGTGTAATTAAATTTTCTCATACAAGAGAAACTATGCTATGTCTAACTTTTTGAGTTTACTTTTTTTTTTTTACTTAGCATTCTCAAGTTCCAATCCTTTTCCAGGAAAAGACATGGTTTCTTTTTTTTTTTTTTTTTTTGGGGGGGGGGTCTTTTTTGTTTTTATTGGTACCAGGGATCAAACTCACGACTGCCCGCTTGCAAGGCAGGCGCTTATGCGGCTGAGCTAAATCCCCAGCCCCTGGTTTCCTTTTTTTAATGACAGCAAAGCATTCAATATTTTTACATGCCACATTTTCTTTATTTATTCATCTACTGATGCACATTAAAGTGATTTCCAAAGCTTAGCTATTGTGCTTCAATATACATTGGTATCAGTGTAGCAAGTGTTATTCAGACATATAGATAATGCTTAAACTTTTAAAAATTATTATAGTAAAAGGCAGTTAAGTCCTTCTCAAAATTCTCCCCTGAATATCAAATACACTTTTTCCATAATTCTTGCAATTTTATGGAGCAGTTCTGGACAATTGTTACTATGAAACTCTAGCTGCATATTTGTGACTGACTCACTTCTTGAATCCATTCAAAACATTTACCTTCCATAATCATCTGAATTTGGGAAACAGTCAGAATTTGCACTTGCCAGATCCAATGAATAACATGAATGAAGACATGACAGACCAGTTTTATGAGTTCAACCTTCTGTCAGATGAAACTAGACAGCAATATTTGCTATATGTTTTTCATACCTTGTAAAGACATTCATATCACTGGTCCTCAAAAAGTGGCAAGAATGATGGGAGAAGTATGATTTAAGCAAGGGGGATGATTTTTATGGATACTAGCGGCAATGCGTGTCATACTATAATAAATTGTTTTTATTGAAAAATTCATTATAGATTTCCTTCATACCTCATGTCATTATATGAAGTCTTATGAGAGTATCCAGAGGAAGTATAATTATGTCAAATATATTTTCTGTCTTTAGGTTTTGAAGAATTTTTGTATTCCTTTCTCCTTGCATCCTCAACATTATTTTTTTTTTATTTTTCAGTATTTAATAAGACATTCTAAGTTTTCAATAATAGCATTTCAGAAGAGGGTGCAGAGATATTGTGAGTGCTACATTTGTCCTTGAGGTGACCTGAATACAATATAAGTGAGGTCAAGAGAATTAACATTCCTTCCTTTTGTTCTGGCTGCTTTTGCTGGCTTGTGCCTTGAAGTTTTGTCCCTGTGCCACACCACTCTGCCTTGGAACCAACTGATTATGGACTCCAAAAACAGTGAGCTAAATAAACCTTTTCTTCCTTCATTTTGGGTGTCAGGTATTTTATTCCAGCATTAAGAAAAAAGTAACCAAGTCAATTTTCTATTTGTTGTAAAAGTATATGCTTACTCTATTAAAAATATTATCATCAGTCCTTGTGAATCCATTGTGAGGAGAGGGCAGCTATTAGCAAAAGCATCTTCCTAAGCACTGAATATATGTTGACATATATTTTACAACTTCTTTAAAATATTGTAACTTTTTCAAGAATCTAAGAAAAAAAGAGAAATTATTGATGCAGTGAAATTGAGAAAAAAAGAAAAATAGAGAAGAAAAATTTGCGGAGAAAAAAATAGGACATAAAAGACACTAAAAAGTAAGCTAAAGAATATCCCAAATTTAGATGATACTATTTTAGCACCTGTTGTAGTCAGGGTTGTACACAGAGAACAATTCAGATCAGAACATGGAGTTTATACCATTTTTATAATGGTCACTGGGAGTAAACACCAGAAAATGCAGGAAATTTATCCATAACACCAAAGACGTAGATTATTTAGTCAAGAGACTAAATCCCATGGCAATGTCCCACATGAGTCCAGATAAAAACCCAGAGCTCAGGACAATGCCTCCCATGAGTCCAACTGGAAGTCCAGAGCCCACAAGAAAGGAGGACTCACACCAGTCTCTTTTATGGATCCATGCCGGGAAGACCCAAGGGTCAGAGAGCCAGAAAGTCTATGCCGGCAGGATGAAGGAGCTGTGCTAGTGGGATGAGGGTTCCACGCTGGAGCCGAGAAGTCACACTCACAACAAAGAGCAGGGCTATCCTGAAAGACACCACAGCTGTCCTCAGCGACACGGAGGCCCCGAGCTCCTCAGACCACAAGCACAGTTGGATACATGCCCAGGAAGCAGTGTGACGAGTTCATCCTGGAGACCAAACAGCACATGTCTTCCCTGAGCCAAGGAAGCAATGCTCAATGTGAGGACCAAAGCTTCTCCAGGAGAAGCAACAACTCAGACAGAAACTTGTAGGAGAACCCATAATGCCTCCTTAATGCCTCAGTCCCTCTTTACACCTCCCTTCTTCTCCACCTATTTATCCTGGCAACCCTCCTCAGGTAGAGCATCTTCTCTCAATGCATGCTGATGTAATCCAGCTGGCGTGAAGTTGACCACCAGTTTTCAAACTATAACAGCACCTTTAGTTATAAACTGAAGTTTTGACATGAGGAAGAGTTGTTTTTAAAGGTAATGTACACAGTTTGAAAGAAGACAGAATAAGGAAGGTAATACAAATGGTATGTGAGAAAAGACTTAAAGATGTTGGATTTAACTAATAAATTAGTAAAATCTAGTGTTAGAAGATTATAGAGGCAAGCTTTCATAAGATAAAAATTGAAAGATTAATAGTTAATTCTTATTCACACTTGCATATACACACTCTACAAGGACATCCTGAAAGGAAAGGGAAAAATATTTAAAATGTGGAAAACAAAAAATAATTTGTAATAATCAAATCTAGTACCTCAAAACTGGGTGAGGGAGGAAAAAGTCCATAAGGGATGAGAGAGAAATTAAAGATAAAGGAGACAGAGGGAGTTTATCAGAAAAAGAAGAGTGAAAATAAGGAAATTGATTTCATTTAATGACCTCATAGAGTAATCTGAGAAGCCCTGTGGAATGACTTTTGGTGTATGAGAATTCACTGTAGCATCATATGATACTATAAAATTAAAATCAATGATTGCACCTGTTTACACTTCTGCCAACAGAGAGGTATTCTTTTTTCCCTGAAACCCCACAAGCATTTCTTATTGATTAATTTCTTGATGATAACCATTTTTTTCTGGAGTGACATGTAATCCTAGAGTTCGTTTAATTTGAGTCTACCTAGTAACCAGTGATGTTGAACATGTTTTCATACATTTATTTTCCATTTGTATTTCTTTATCTGAGACGCATATATTCCACTCAGAATCTAATTTTTTTCATTAAGTCTTTAAATTTAGGGGGGGGTTCTGATTTTTTTCAGCTCTTTATATGTTCTAGTTATAAATACTTTTTCTAAAGGTCAACTGGCTAAATTTTTCCTATTCTATGCATTATCTTTTCACTATATTGCTAATTTATTTATTTGTGAAAAACTTTTTATTAGGACACAACCCCAGTTATTCATTTTTTTGTATTATTTCTTGAGCAACTGGGGTTTTCTTCATGAACTCTGTTTATACCTATGTCTTCAAGAGTTCTGTCTATATTCTAGCAGATTTAGTGTTTCTGTTTTAATATTTAGTTCTTTGATCCATTTCAATTTAAATTAGTGCATAGTGAAGAACATGAGTTTGATTTTATTTCTTGGTGAAAAGTCAACATCATTTATTGGTCTATCTGTCTTCCAGTGATTGTGTTTGATTATTTTGCTAAAAATAGGTAATTGAGTGTGTGCGGAGTTGTTTCTGCATCTTCCAAACTGTTCCATTGATTTTCAGGTCTGTTTAATTTCCATATTACACTGATATACATATATATACATTTATAGTAACAGTTTTAAATAGCTAAATCATAAAAACAACCCAAACACCCATTAACCAAGCAATTACTAAAAATGATGTGGTATTTTTATATGATGGAATACTACTTAGCCGTAAAGAAGGATACATTTGCAGCATATCAAGGTAAATAGATACAGTTAACCATGCTGTTAAGTAAAATAAATTGGACTTATGTGTAAACATTGAATTATTTTCCTAGTGTGAGAAACTGAAAGTGTATAAATGAGGACTAAATTGTGCAATAGATGTTGGTAATTGAAAGAAATTGTTCAAAAAGGAAAAAAAAAAGATTAGGGTGGGGAAAAGGTTACAGGAAATAAAGGAGAAAGAAAAAGTGATTAAAAATGATAAAATGGAAACAAATTTTTGTAAATAAGAAGATAATCTGGGTTGAAGAGAGGAGTAAGATTGAGAAAAATAGCAAAATAAAAATGTACCATGTACAGGTCAAAATTCCCTGTGATCAATATGAACATTATGTATATCTAAAACGTAACAATAAAGTTAATTATATAAAATATAAAAGCAATAAATAACACTAATATGTTACACAAGCCCACATTCATCCCATTGCTTTATCCCATCAAAGGATAAAATTTTCCATCCAATATTCTCTCATGATGGCATTCTTCTATACCTGTTGCATCTCAGTTCAATTACTGGTATACCTTTTTATTCTTATTAGATGACTAGGCTCCACTGTACTGTGGTTACGAATGGAAATTGGATAGTTCAGCTAGTGGTTAAATTAATTTCCATCCACAGATTTGAACTTTTCTGTACCTGAGAGCAAAGATGTCAGAGTGTCCATATTATCCATTGAGATTGCCATTCACTCCCTCCTTAACAAAGTCAATGCAAAATTCCAGTCTGAACTTCTGGGAAACCGGCTGGCATGTGTCTGTGCCACTTTCATAAAATATAGTTTGCTATGTAACAGTCACATTTTTCAAGTATCTACTGTAATTATTAGGAAAGATAAAGAAGTCCTTGCTATCATAATGTGGTAATTATTTCTTAAAGTCATAAAACATGGATAATTTCTGAACCTAGGCAAAGATATTTACAGTCATTTTTCACACAAATTCTTCTCAAGTCTCCCTATAATTTTCTACATAAATGATGAGAATGGGTGTTTTATAAAGGGTTTCCAATAAGATCCTAATAAAATATTGGGGACTGGATGGAAACTATCATTCCTCTTTCCATTCAGCTGTGTTCTACTGATTATGGTCAGATCATCTGTTTGTATAGGGTTTGTCCCCAACCTGATAGAGGTGAGTTTCTCACAGAAGAATGCTATATGTTTGCCACTGCATTAGATAGAAAGATAACCCTGTCCCTCTGAACAGCTGCTTCTTTAGGGTTGTGACTTTTTTTGGTGGGGATACCGGGGATAGAATTCATAACTTTGTGCTTGCCAAGCACGCACTTTTGCAGCTGAGCTAAACCTCCAGTCCTGTAACTTGTTGTTTCAAGCAATTTGATTATTTTCTAGTTAATAGTTTTGCCTGGGTCCTGGGTTTTGTCTGGTTGCTATCTAAGAATTTGATCTCACAAGTCTTAGCATACCATGTTGTCCTCACAAAGACACTTTTAAGGGTTGTGTTTAGATACTTCTGTTTGCTATCAACTGGTTCTCCTCTGCAGTCTGTCTCCACTGAGCAAGGCTTCCTTGGAGTCAGCTGGTTATGGCCTGAAACCTCTACAAACTGTGAGCTGAATAAACATTTTGCCATTAACATTGGGCATTGGGTATTTTGTCTCAACAATGAGAAAAGTAACCCAGACAGATACTTAACATTTTTTATTTTAAATTGAAAAAAAAAAAAAACAATGAAAGCATTGGTATAGAATTTCAAATCAAGATAAAAGGAAATTTACAATGGTTAGTATATTGTGTAGTGTTATCTGCAAAGTAGTTGCTCAGATTACAAAATATAGTTCTAAAAAGCTGATAAAATAACATAAGCACAAACTGTTCTCCTTGATGAACCAAAAGAAATTATTAGTATAATTATCTTAACTATTATATACATATACTATATATATTTTTCTTTTCCTTCATTTCTTTGCTCATTTCTCCCATTGCACATATTTTTTTTTTCTTTTTGAATAGTTTTTTTCACTTTTAGCATGTATGTTGTAGATTTGGTTCTTATTTGCTCTTTCAGTTTCTTACACTAGGCAGACAATACAATGCTTATACATTCACATCTTATTTATTTCACTATGGTCTATAGCTGCATCCATTTACCTGTAAAAGCCTGACATTTTTTCTTTGTTATAGCTGAATAGTACTCTATTGTAGAAATATATCACATTTTTTTAAATCCAGTCCTCAGTTGATGAGCATTTGGGTTGTTTCCAGGATTTAATTATCAGTGATTGTGCTACTGTAAACACAGGTCTAAATAAATCACTGTGGTATGCCATTTTTTTTTCTAGAAAAATGTCCAGTAGGGGGACAGATGGATCAAATGGGACTTCTAATCCTAGATATTTGCGGTATATCCACACTAATTTATGCAGTGATTTCACCAGTTTAGAGACCCACCAGTAGTAGAGAAGATTTCCTTTTTCTGCATAGACTGACCAGCATTAGTTATTTGTTTATCACACTGACATTTTGAAGTCAGCAAAATAATAACCAAAGTTTTCTTCTTTTTAGTTAAATTCATTTTGGTTATATGGGGAATTATGTGGCTCTATTTAAATTTTAGAAGATTCTTATTTCAGTGAGAATTATCACTTAAATTTAGACAGGAACAGGTTAATTTGTAGATTATTCAAGTTGCATGAATATCTTACTGTTTACTTCAAACCCCTAAGCACTCTCTTTCCATTTATGTGTATTTTTGTAAATTCTTTTAATATATATTTTTCTTGATTACTTTTCTCTAATTGCTGAGACACACTACCTGATGCCCAATATGAAGGAAGGAAAGTTTATTTTCACAATTTTGGGAGTTTCAGTCCATATTCAGCTGGCTGTAAGCAGCAGCATGGCATGACAGGGCCATAGTAAACATCAAGTGAGAACCAGCAAGAGAGAAAGACGTACCTTCTTCTTGCCATTACATTATATGCTGGCTCCACCTCTGGGTAGATGTGGCATGCACACCATCGATCTGAGTGCTAGACAATGAAGCAATCACAAATGCCAAATTTGGTCATGTCCATGAATCCATGAGGCTTGAGGGGGGCACTGACACAAACCATGACAATATTTTATAGTTTCCAGTGTCGATATATTTTCCATCCTTAATCAAATTTACTTTTACATATTATACTTTGTGTAGCTCTTTTAAATGGGATTATTTTCTCATTTAATATAGAGTAAAGCAACCAAATTTTGTATATTAATTTTATATCTCATAAAGTTGCTGAAAATTTTTCATCCTGCTTCTATTACATTTTTGGTTAAATTTCATAGTTTTGTCCTTATGTAAGGCAATTTTATTTTAGAAAAAAATGTGTATCTTCTTCATATCCAATATGGATATCTTTTTTCTGACTTAATTGTTCTGCTTTGCTATAGTATGTTAGATATACATATAAAGGTGGATGTTCACGTCTTATTGCAGAGTTTAAATGCATAGTTTTCAACTTTTGCACATTCCATGTGATGTCAGCTGTGGATTTGTCAAGCCTGGCATTTAAAATTGACCTGTATTACTTCTCTAAGTAACTTGATTTTTACCATGAAAGTATGCAGAAATTTTGGGACTTCATGTTCAACCATTAAAATAACCATATTTGCCATTAATTCTGTTTATATTATATATTGCATTTATTGATTTATCATCTATTATACTTTATGTATTCCTAGGATGTTTGCAATGTTATTATTTAAATTATCTTTTTAATGAATTTTGTTTATTGGATTTGATAATGCCTAGTTTTGGTGTTAGGGAAATATTGGCATTGTAAAGTTAGTTTCTAATAATTTGTTTTCAATTATATCAAGAACTTCAAAAATTAACAAGAGTTCTTTAAATTTTTGGTGATGAGGTAAGTTTTAAGTTTGAGACTTTCTCAGATATGTGAGTTTTTGAACTAATCAAATATTCTACTATTCTATGATCCACCCTTTGAAGGTTGTATGTCCAGGAATATATTGATGTCTTCTAGACTATCTAACTTATTGTATAACTATTTATAGTATTCTCTTATGAGTCTTCTAAATTGTTATAAATTTTACTGTATTCTCCTACAACTTATTTATTTAAATCTTTTTTTCTTAGGCTATCTAAAATTTCATCATTTCTCCTTGATACAACAGGATTTTTTTCTGTTTTTTCATTTATTTCTGTTTGATAGTCATGATACTCAATTTTTGTTAGCTATGGCTTCATTCACTTTCCTTTACATAATTTCTTCAGGTATAATATTAAATTCTTTATTGGATTTTTCTTCCTCTTAGATGTGCTTATTGCTCTGAGAATTGTTATGGCTGTACTTTGTACATCTCATTATATTTCCAGTTGCATTTAGCTCAATATTTTTATGAATTTTGTATAATTTTTACTTTTATTAGTAAATATCTAAGGATCACATTCCTCATGAAGAGTGGTACTGACATCTGTTGCTTCAAGATACTTAACAAATATTTTTAAAATATTCTCCAAGCCACTGACTGTTTATGAAAGTACTGTTTAGCCCCAAATATTTGTAAATTTCTTAAATTTCACTAATTATTGACTTCTAGTTTCATACCATTATGATCAGAAAGATATTTATGATGATGTTAAATTTCTTAAACTTGCTAAAAAGTTTTGTGACTCATAATATGTCTTATCCTGGATAATAATAGGTATACATGTGGGGAGAATATGTTTTTTGATTTTGTTGAAGATAGTGTTTTATGTATATAATTATTTGTTTATATTCACAGTTATCATATTGATTACCAAGCTGTATTTTTCCATTACTGAAAATGAGGCAAGGAATTCTGATATTTATATTGACTTGTAGTCTATCACTCTTATAAATGTATGAATATTTGCCTTATGCATTTATGTTCTCCAATTTTGAATGCATACATTTTTGCATTGCATTAGTTAGATGGCTTTACTTTCTTATATGCTGTTATTGTTTACATCAGTTTCTTGTTTTGTTTTGGAGGTATTGTTGGTTTTTTTGGAAGGAGGCTGGTTTGTGTACTGTATTTTGGATTTTTATAAATAGTATTTCAAAGAAAAAAATTGAACAAAACTTCAAAATGAGATAATAAGAGGGTAACAGTGGTAAATATATTTTGTACTGTCATCTTTAAATTACTCAATGTAAAAGATATCAACTTGAAATTGTTTAAACAATAATAACATGAATGTTAATATATGTATAGTTTTTCATTTTATCCCTCCTTATTTTCTCCATTTCCCCAAAATAGATTTTTTTCATTGTAATAACTTTCTCATTTTACAAAATCTATTGTACATTTTAGATCTTTTTTACTAGGGAGACAATATGATGTTTACGCATGTCCATCTGGTTTATTTCACTCATAAGTATGTTCTCAATTTCCCAATAAAAGTTTCAAGTTTATTCTTTTTTCTGGTTGAGTAGCATGGCATTGTATAAAAACGCCACATTTTATCCATTCCTCATCTTATAGGAATTTTAGTTGTTTCCATGTTCTAGTTTTTACAAATTGTGCAGCTGTAAAGAAAAATGTACCTACATCACTGTGGTTTGATGCTTTCAATACTTCTTAGATATACCAATAGCATAATACATGAATCAAATGGGATCTCCAAACCTATTTTTTGTAGCAGTCTCCAAAATAATTTCCATAGTGGTTTTGCCAGTCTGTAATTCCACCAAATGGCTACAAAATGAGATCATACTCACAAGTGAAATAAATCAGGCTCACATGTGTAAACTTCACCTTGTCTCCCTGGTGTGAAAAATTGAAAGAGTATATGAGTTCTGAAATGTTCAATAGATATTTTGAAATGAGAAGAAATTATTTATAGGATAAAAGAACCTAATATGATATAAAAGAGAAAATAACAGCAACAACAGCAACAAAGGAAATGAGAGAAAAATGCATGGTAGTTATGCTATTAATGGTTCTTAGTACATAGAAAAAGAAAATACATTGTAAGATCAATAGGAGATTTTTCATGACCATGCTTTGTACTCTGAGTAACTACTTTAAAGGTAGTAATAAACAATGCATTAACTATTGTTATTTTTCTATCATTTTGTTATGAAATTTTGTGTTACCTTTTCTAGTTGTTTCTTTACCAGACCAGATTGGTGGGATATGTTTGGCCTGGGTCACAGGACCCAAAAAATTATCCCAAACCAATTCCTTACATGTGGCACACACTAAAACAGTGAAGGCCCCCACAGATTGACTGACCCAAAAGGGAGGGGCCAGCATATATCACCCCTGTTTGCACCTCAGTGGCCAACAGCAAACTGGAGAGGGCAGAAATTCCTAGCCAGAGTGCTTCAAGAACCATAAACAACAAGGAAAGGGGCTGACGCCTCCTCTATACACCTGTGTGAAAGAAACCAAAAACATGACAAGAGAAAGAAACAACAAAAAGTCTCCATCCCCCAGCCCTGTGACCATTGACCCAGGCAGCAAACATGCAATATCAGAAATGACATCAGTGGACATAAAGAGATATCTTTCAGACCTCATATATGAGCTCTAAAGTGAAATATTTAATCAAGAAAAGCAAGATATAAATAGATTAAAAAAAGAAATGCTAAGCACCTCTCAAAAAGACACAGAAGGAAGAATGGAGGAATACAAAAAAAAAAAAAAAAAGGAGAGAAACATTCAATGATGAATATAAAGAAAACCTAGAATACATGAAGCAAGTTCAAGGGGATTACCAGGAAACTAAAGACTCCTTTGAAAGGTGGCAAAAGTGCTTGCAAGAAATTAAGGATAGCTGGGGATTTAGCTCAACGGCATAAGCACCTGCCTTGTAAGCAGGCGGTCGTGAGTTCGACCCCTGGTACTGGTAAAAATGAAAAAGACAAAAAAAAAAAAAAAAAAAAAAAGAAATTAAGGATAGACTATTAAAACATGAAGACAGGTTTGTAATGTGGGATCATGAAAGGCAAGAGTTCTTAAAAATAACAAGGAAACAAGAAGTAAAAATGCAAATGCTAGAAGATGACAAAAGGATATATAACTTAAGAAGAAAGAATGTGAATGAAGAAACAATAAAAACAAAGAAAATACAAAGGCTATTCATAGAAATAATTAAGGAAAACTTCCCAAACATAGGAAAAGGAAATAATATTCAGATGTATTAGGCATACAGAACTCCAGCCACCTACAACCAAAACAGAACTACATCCAGACATATAATAATCACCATGATACCCAGTGCTGATCCTGTAATGTCATGATGTATAATCTAGCAATACTATTTTTCCCTACTCAGAGTGACTTTAGCCTATATTGTTTTGTTTAATTTTAACATACATGAAGGTATAGATAACAGTACACATGTCTAAGTGTAAAGAATTGATAACCATGTTGCTGAATTTTTGATTGATAGTCAAACAGAACTGTTTGCAGTCTCACTGTTTGAATACCCACTTTGAGTGCTTCACTTTTGTAACTTGAACTATTTGTAAGGGGACAATGAGTAATTATCAACTAGTAATTTCTTACTGTTTATTTTTTTGAAATTAAATATTGTTTCTACCCTTTTTCTGTTTTTTTTTCTTTCTTTAAATAAAAAAATATAAGAATTTTATGGGAATGTTATGTGAAATTATATCAACAAGAAAAGAAATCCAAAGCCCAGAGAGCCTAAAATTTAATGAACATTTAATTGATAAAATAAGAATATACAATTTTTTGTCAATTACACTTCATAGATTTTTTTAAAACAATTTGTGAATTCTACTTCAATTGATTCTGTTGGTAACCTTGGCTCCATTTTTCCAATAGAGTGTGTACAGTACATGTTCCTGAGTCATATTTTAATACACTAATATTTCAGACACTCAACATTCCTATAAGTGATTTGATCTGTTATGTTACACTAACACTATCAGTATTCTAAATGTTTTGGTAAACCATAAACTACTTGGAAATAACAAAAATTGTATGCATTTAAGTTTCATTATCCTGCTATACTTTCTGTTTTGTCACTTCCTTCAGGCCTCTTTATTACTTCACATACTACAGTACTGAAATTACCTTCACCGAGAATTCTGAAGTGACTTATATCCAAGGGATAGAAAGAATCACATGTCTCTCACTTTAAAATGAAAGCTGCAAATGATTAATCTTAGTGAGAAAGGTATGTACAAGATTCAGGTAAGCTGAAAGATAGGCCTCATATACCAGTGTATTTGTAAATGCAAAGTGAAATGGTCTGCATAGAAGGTACAACTATCTACAATTTTACAGCAAATAAAAGTTTAATCTGTAGGACAACACTAAATCTCAATATTTCCTTGCAGCTTGGAAGAGTGTAAAAAATTTGAAAAGTGAAGGTACTTAATCAATAGCATACATGATGGTAAAAATCATGTTAAGCTCCTTAACATAAAACTGCAAGGTGAGCCAAAAAGTGATGGTACAAAAGGGACAATAGTTATCCAGACAATCTCACTAACATCTGTGATAAAGATGAATATTAAAAATAACACACATTATTGTAAATGAAGCTTCTTTATACATAAAGTAAATAGCATATAAGACTCATAATTAGAAAGTCACTGCTTCAAAGGACATATTGAGATTTATTAGGGACTAACATGGCTTACTGAGTAAGCTGAAGCCCATGTTTACTTATAATTTCAGATATCCTTGGGTCCTTTATAACTAAACTAAATATACACCTTTTTGTTTCATACATGGAACAACAAAGCCTAGATGACTGTGCACTGTGGGAGACAACTACAGTTACTCTCTTTGAATCCAAAACAATTGCTGTTACTTTGATTACTTGGAGACTGATTTCCTTAAACTGAGATGTAAAAGGCTGGCTAGGGTATTTCCTTCACTCTCTAATTGGCTCTAAGCCTTGTAAATAAGGCTAGCTGAGGTGCTAATGTGCAAAATCTATAGCCATCAGACAGTCCTGTTTCCTTGCATGGATTCTTTTCACAATACAGGATTGAGCTAATGAGATTTTAAAGCAAATAGCTCTGGGAATGTCAACTGGGTAGGAGCCTCAAGATAAGGGGCTATGACTCCCCAGGACATAAGAGTTTGCATACCAGAAACCAAAGCAGTAGCCTCCCCCCCCCCAAAAAAAAATTCCACTGCTACCTTAATTGGGTTAAGTAAATTAATCCTTCTGCATGTCTTTATCTCTGCAAATTACAGAGAAGCCATTATTGCACCTGGCCAGCCAACTCAAGTTACTCAAGTAATTCCAACCACCCTCACTGTCACTCATCCTTGAGCCATCCCCCATCTTCACAAGATAATAAATGCTAGGAGAAGCACCTAGAATCAATACCTTTGTCTGCATGTCCTCGTGGTAATTGGACTTAGGACCCTTTGGCTACTCTTAACTTGGATTATGTCTTAGTGTTTTTACTCTCACCATGGGTTGAATTGGTGGTGGTAGATTAGAATGAACTTGCTAGGATTCCAATAACATCTCAATTGAACTACAAATATAACCTTTTGGATTGTAAGGAACACTAGAAAGATGATTAAAATACTTGGATAACTGAACTCTATATTTGGGTGTACAATAAATTGTAATCAAAGCCAATATTAGGCAAACAGAGCTCAAAAAAGAAACAAACAAAATGAACAAAAACTAATGTACTTTTTCAAGATAATTGGAAGAAAACTAACAAATCTAGTTTATATCAAAATTAAGCAAGGGAATCAAAAGATCAGAGTGGAGACAAATAAAATTAAGAATAAAATGATTTTAAAATCTCAAACTTTAACCAATTGAAGTGATGTTTCTTTATAAGAATAAACAAAAGATATAAAATTGAACTAAATAGCAATATCAATACACAAAAGAAAGAGAAAAAGTTTACATGTATACAATTACAAATAAAAAGTGCACAGTCACAGTAAACATGGGAAATCCAGAAGAAACAACTGTGAAAAACTGTATTACAATAAGTTGGAACATCTGGAATAAAAGGCCAGTTTTTTACTCCCTGAAATTACTAAAATTAAACAAGACATAACAATAAAAATTAAGCAAAAATAACAATAAATATGAGGCAGCAACAAGTTACCTGCCAATTAAAAATCTCAAGGACCTAATGGAATTACTGCTGAGTTCTACAAAATATTTAAAGAAGCTACTTTATCAATACTTTTCAAATTCTTCAATGAAATTGAGAGAAAAGGAATGTTTCCAAGCTAATTTCTGGAAGACAGCATCTCTCCATACCCAATACCAATAAAGATTCAACTAAAAACAAAAACTATAGTCTAATCTCCTTAGTGAACACAGACCCAAATATCCTCTGTAAAGTATCAGTAAATAGAATCACCAAAACCACTATGCATCATAAACAGGTTTCATCTCAGAGTTGTAAGAACAGTTCAGTGTATGCATACTACCAATATAACACATCATATAAACAGAGACCAAAAAAATAAAAATAAAACTATGACTAGAAGGACTTAAACTGACACTGATAAAAGCTATTTTAAAAATGGTCTACCTCATATAAAACAGGAAAAACCTGAAAACTTTTTGTGCAAAATGGGAGCAAGACAAGGATGCCCACTATCACTAATTCTTTTCCATATATTACTTAAAGCATTATTTAGGGCTATCAGGTAAGAGAAAGGAATATACATATAGGATTTGTAGGACACAAATTATCCTCATTTTCCTATTACATAATACTCTGTATAGAAGATAGAAAGAAGTCCATTGAAAACTCTTAAATTTAATAACCAATTCCAACAATGTATCTGGAAAAAAGTAATACACAAAAAGACCAATAACATTTACATATAACAATAACGAATCCAAGCAGAATGAAATTAGAAAAAAACAATATCATTCATAATAGCATGAGGAAAAGCTATGCACTTTGCAATTAACCAAACCAATGAAAAGAAAGACCCTTACAAACAAAATAACAATATTCTGGATAAAAGATATTGAAAAGACATTAGAAAATGAAATTAAAAAAATACCCTTTCCTTTTTGGTAATATAAACTGATATTGTGAAAATGACTATACTCCTAAAAATGTTACATAGAGTCAATGAATTTCAAAAGTATTTCTCTGATCCGGCCTGCAGATCAGTCTATGGAGAACTCCTGGAGGGGGAACAGGGATTAAATAAAAGACATGGGGGAGACAAAGAGAGATGAAAGCAAGACAAAATAATCCGATCAAGCTTCCAGTTTATTGAGGAAATGATCACACCTTTTATAGGCTAAGGGCGGGAGCTGGAACAGGAAGAGGTTAAAGGGATGAGTACAACAGCGTCACCATCACATCCAGATACGTGATGTAAGCAGGAGAGGATTATGGTTAATGTAGGCAGACGCAGTGCCCATAGGAGAGAGAGGCAGGGAGGCAGCAATGGGCTGTCACTCTGCTCCCTACATTTCTCATAAAACTAGAGAAAAGAATCTCAGAATTCATATAAAATCAGAAGACAATGAGAATAACAACAGCAATTTTGGGCAAAAGAAGCAAAAACAGAAGGTATCACAGTATCTTCACTCCAAGTTATACTGTAAAGCAACAGTGACAAAAATGGCTCAGTACTGGTGCAAAAACAGACATGTGAAACAATGGAACTCAGAGGATACAGAAACATCCCCAGACACATTCAGCAATTCAGACTTCCCCAAAGGAGCCAGAAGCATATATTGAAGTAAAGATGGCCTATTTAACTAATGGTGCAGGGAATATTCATCACCTACATGCAGAAAAACTGAAGCTTAACTGACATCTCTCCACAATTCTAAACCAGAGTCTATTTGGATCAAATATCTAAATATTAAAACACAAAAAATGAGCCTATCGGAAGTTAAAATAGGAAAACAGTTAAAAGTATTAGTGTAGAGAAACACTTCTCATCAGAACTTGAACAGTACAAGAAATAACAGCAAGAATCAAAGAATGAGATTATGTGCTCTGAAGAACAGAGAAAAATCAGTAAAGTGAAGAGAATATTTACAGAATGGAAAATTTTTTTCATAATTTCTCAAACAAAGGATTAGTATGTGAATATATGGAAAACTGAAAAACAAAAAATAGACTACTCAAAATAAAATACCCAGTTAATAAATGGGCAAGTGAAATCAATGGATTCCTTTCAGAAGAAAAAGTACAAATGGCCAGTAAACATATGATAAAAATGTTCAAAATCTCTATTAGAGAAATCCAAATTAAAACAACACTAACGTTTCATCATACACCAGGAAGAATGACCATTATCAAGAAATCAAAGAATAACAAAATGCTATTGTGACTGCAATAAAAATGGAAAACTCCAACATTGTCTCTTCTCTCAGTTTTAGAAGTATTATAAAATTTGATGATGAAATACTTGAAATTCTCGTAATCTGAGGCAGCACAATACTGTTACATGTTACAATGTATCACTGTTTCAGTTTCCATTTCTCTATTCTATGACACAATTAAGGTGAGCAATTACCTGTTCTTTGTGTCTTTACTTGTCTCATTTTGAAAATAAAATACTGAAATAAAATAATTTTAATACTAGTCCTAATTCAGTAAATTTCTATTTGAAGATACAGTTTAAAAGCATTTATCTTAGATATTTATAATACAGTACATTTACATGAATGAAAGTACCTTATTATTTGTATGTATAACTTACCAAAAATAATGCATTTGAAATAGCTTTATACCACAGAGAAGGTTTGATTCAGAACCTACTTGGTGATGTTATGGAAACTATGTTTTTAAATCTGTGCTATGTATTCTATTTATTAGCATTCATTCTAAAGGCATTGGAATTAATGATTAATGATTAATGAACAGAATTAATGAACAGATTAATGAACAGAATTAATGATAGTGATAAATTTATTTAGAATGGTTCTGAGATAGCCAAATTGTTCCTAGTTTTTATAGCATAGTAAAAAGTGAGAAACTGTACAATGATGATTGTAGCCTACTTAATTTAAATCTGCTAAAATTCAATTTATATCTGTGTCTTCCATATACATTAAAAAGAAGCAAGATTGTATGTCTGCATATAATTAATATATTCAGAAGTTTTTTTCTTTTTTACTGATCACAGAATAGTATATTTTGGAAAATTTTTTCCATTAACGTCACAATGCAAAAATTCAGTATAGTTTCTCTTACAAGAGAAATGCCACAGTTATTATCATGGTTACTCATGTATATTTCAACCTACTAATGTAAATATTTTGTTATCAATGTCAGCTCTTATTTCCCTAAAAGTAGTCAGTTTTTGAATCAGAACATAGGTCACATTATATTTTATTTTATTTACATATTGGACTCAATAAAACCATTTTAATATGTTTCATAATTTAACCTGCCATGGCTCTAAATGTTTTCATTTCTAATAAGGAAAATTATAAATAAATCTCCTGTCTCTTTTATAAGATTTTATATCAAGCATATGTCAAAAGCTGATAAGTAAAAAGAGTAGATATATTACAATCCCATTATATTCTGTTTGCAGTACATATTTTCCAATAGATAATTTTTGATGCATTATTTTTCTCTGAATTGTCAAAATTGTGATTAGAAATGCACACTATAACTTCTGCTCACTTTACTAAAAGTAGTGGGCCAATTTTGGAAGTGTAAATTTTCTGATTAAACATGAGAATATTCTAAGTAGATATTGATATGACAAATGAAGAAGATGATTTTCTCAATCAAATTCTGCTTATAAGAAGTGAGCATGCATGGAAAAAATAACTAAGGGAAATTCTAAAATAACTTTTTATATTAAAAAAGTAATCCTTTAAATATAAGGATTTGATTCAAATATTAAGGATATAATTTTGTAATACAAAAGTAAGTTTTAAATATGAAAAATAAACCAAATATTAACAAATCATTCTGGAGACATTGTTTATTTACTGTAATTAAAAATGGCAGTTGTATATTATTACTATGTAGTGATATGTATAGCTTTTACACAATGATATATCAGAGAAATGTATGAGTATAGGGTTCAAACTGAGAATCTCCATAGACCTAGATTTTATTGTAGTCTTGGGGTAGTTCGTTTTATTCCTTCAATATAATTGCTTTCCTTTTTGTTGATAAAATCTATTTTATGGAGTGTGTAAGTTTTTAAAACTTAAGCTAGATGATAAGAGCAAAGTAATTAGAGTAATTAATAGCAGCCGCTCAATATAATTGTTTTCAGGTATTTTCTTCAGGGATATCAAAGCTTATAAATGATACAGAAAATCAAAATCAGACAAGTTGAATTTATATTGCAACAATACCTGACAAGTTGGTCCACAACCTTTGGAATGTGTTTGCAGAAAAAGTTTAGGTAAGAGTGGAGTGAGAGCTGGAGAAACACTAGATTGTTTCAGCTGGTATTCAGGAGACCAGAGCAGTTACAGAAATGTGGAAGTAAAAGCTACACTCCTGGAGTTTCATTTGGAAATGAGGACTACAATGAAAGCTGGGTTAGATAACATAGATATTATACTATGATGAAAAGTCTCTATTTTGCCCATAACATGAAACCTAGGGACAAGTGTAATTATAAAATGATAGACTAATTTATCTTGTGGAGAAAACTCAAAGCAATGCAAACACCAGCTATAACAAAAATTCTGTTGCTTGTCTTTGGTCAGGTTTATAGGGAAATTTGGTTAAAACAAAAGCTAGCAGAAATGTTTAAAAAATTTCAGTTTGACCCAAAGAAATCATATGTAAATTTGGGTTGAAAAAAAATGTAGTTGGTAAAGAGGTTATATCCACTAAAAACAAATTAAATACTGTAAATGTGTCAAGAAAACAGATATATGAAAAATTTCTGAGAAATCATCATGACTTGCCTCTTGTCCACATCCCAACCTGAAAGGCTGAAAGTGTAAATATTTCATTTGAGATGAGCATGCCTGGATTCTTGCAGCAGAAGTGTAATTTACAAAATTCATTCCCTGAAATCTATTTCATTGTGCTCAACCATCCAGGAACTCAGAAGACCTTGCTGTGATGGTTTAAGAGGACTGCTCATAGTAATAGCTGACATTGATGCAATCCACAAAGATTGTTGGTCTTTTTTTAATTATTAATTTGAAGGTAGTAAAATACAACTGAATAAGACACAACAAAGCCACTTGAGACAATGCAGTGAAACTGGTACAGAATTTCATAGCAGGTTACCAGGATAACAGTAATAGGTATGATAGTACATACATAGTATATCTTGTTACCGTCACAATAGTTCTTTCAATCAGGTATATCAAAATCAAACCAAATACAGAATATCATAAAACTTACCAAAACAGAGAATTGAACAGAACAATACAATTAATCAGAACAAAGCAACACACTGATAATAACTTGCCTCGAAAGAGATGGTAGAAGGAAATCCTCCATGTTTGCTATATTGCATACAGTCATCCTCCTAAGAGATGCTCAGACCTCTGACTCCCATTTGCTAATGGGGGTTGGGTGGGGTGTTTGATTCTCAGCCCATGCACCGGTAGGCTTATGGCTGCTTACCAGGGAGGTGAGTAGATTAAGATTATTGATCTTTAGCATCATGCAGAATTATGGACTTTTGAGGCTATTGAGTTTCCCAGGAAAAGACTGTAAAGCTGTTTTGGCTTGTGACCACCTCATTCAGTGGTAGGTGGGGCTTTTACAGAAGTGGCTAGATCTAGATGCGTGACACAGGAATTGATTTACGATGTGACATTAGCATTAAGGGGAATAGGACTGAGGGTATTAGTGTTACCTACCCCAGGCAACATGGATGAAATATAAGGAATAGAAAAAGGTTGTGGTTGTCCCTTGTTGCTTTGCTACCTTCTGCTCACCATGAACTGTTTCTTCAGAAAGGAAGTTCCAGTAGAACTGTAGATTCCAAAAATAGAACTGAGGAGATCTTGATTTCTGAGAAGGAATAGGAGAATATAAAAGATAGCTTGAGTGCATAACAAGAAGCAGCAATTCACTTCCATTTGCAGCCTCAAAACTACAAAAGTGAAAGATGTTTTGAAGAGAAAACTGTAGAGCACCATGTTCCAGAAGGGCAGGTACTGCATCATGTTCCAGAATAGAAAATTTGTTCATCAGATTTAGATTCAGTGTGCCCAGTGATCCAGGCACCTGACCCCTAAAGCTAAGGAGGGGGAAACATAGCTACAGCTACAGGAGGCAGCAGACCTTGGCATCATTGATGTTCCTGGTTTTTTCGATTTTCTGGGATCTCCACTGCAGCTTTGGTTTTACACGCACAGTTCCACACATTGCCCTCTCAGGAGCACATCGCCTGACTTTCCAGCCTTTCTTAACTCTAGGGGAAAACCTCCTTAACTCCATAAATCTTGCCTTCTGCATGTGCCTAAAACTGGTGCCATGTGGTTGTCATAGTCATTTGTACTTTAGAATTAGGCAGCCTGTTTTTTGAATTTCATAGTAATTCATAGCTAAGAATTTTTCTCAAGTATCAGAGGCAGTTTAGACTCCAATCTTTGAGCAACTCTGGGATTGTTGAGACTGGAAAGATTTTATTGTATTTGTAGTTATCCACAGGTCACTTATATACAGTTAAGCTGAATTTAAACTTGCTATTATATTTATGTGGCTACTAAATGTGCTTTTAAAGAAGTGTTTTTTTTTTTTTGTTTTTTTTTTGTTTTTTTTTTTTTTTGTCAAGTTGGCAAGGCATGGAATGAGGTAGTAAAGCTTAGTACTGTCTGTTTGGTGGCTTGAGAGTTTCCTAGGAGATCGGTGAGCACTGGATAGGTCATGAAGTGTGACTTTAGAATCTATATCTAATACCTTATACCTTCCTCTCCAGTGCTGTTGCTCTGGTTTGCTTCTCCACTGCCATGACCTGTGCTCTTGCATGCCCTTTCCATCATGATGTTTCTGTTCTGGAACCAGCTGGTCGTACACCCAAAACCTATCATAAGCCAAATAAAACTTTTTTTCTTTAAAGTGTAAATATCTGGTATTTGTAGAAACAGACTGATACATAAATATTTTAGCTGCTTATTCCAGGCACAATTTAATCTCATTATGTTAAATTCACCAAAGGACTATACTGATAAAAGAAATATAGTCTAGAACTTTTTAACATATGTGGCAATGATTTTAATCTTTTAGTTCTCATGAATGACTTCTATGAAATTGAGCCTTGCACTTAATAGTATCTGATATATTGTAATGTATAAAATATGAAAGCTTAAATTTACAGTGTAATAATAAATTGAAATTTACTTTCTGTGTTTAGTGAACCAGTATAAATAAAAATATTAATATATTCATAGTTTTTTACAAAAGTTTTTCTTACGGTGGGATAGTCATATAAATAATTTAGGAAAATTGATTTCATTATTTTCTGTTTTATATAGCTTAGTTTTTTACTAACCCTAAGGGAAAATTACATATTTATGTCTTCTTAGCCAAATTAAACTTAAAATGACAACATACATTTAGCTTACAATTTATGTAAAATGAGAGAAGAATGTAAGAAACATAACAAAAAATATGTAATTTGAGACATTCTTGAACAACAAAAATGATCAATTTGAAGGTTTTTTTTAGTTCATCTTATTTATATTTCTCTTGAGGATTTAAAGATCTTCACATAAACAAACAACATGTAGTATTATTCAAGACGCTTTTCAACCTAATGAAATGTACATTGTCAATATATAGGAAAAATAGTAAAGCTTCACCATATGTTGGACAATAAATAATATTTTCTGTAATATTCTAGGTTCCACATAAAATAATATATTCTTCAGTTATTGTCCTAATTCTAGAAGGTTTTTCCTTAAACACTTCCTTCCAGATTATGACACTTATTGAGAAATAGTAGAAAAAATACATATATATAGTGTATTCAATCCCATCTTTTTTCATTTAGAGAACATTTACAAAATGGATTCTATATGCCAATCTATTTGATGTTGTATGAAACAGAGAAATTTGTCAATATTGGAAATTAGAAAAAAGGACATAGAATGTCAAGTGATAATCAAGTATTTGTATGACTGCAATAAAAATGAACTAATTTGAAGCCACTAAGAAAAATAGACTGTGGTTAGCAAGTGACATGTTAAAAATATGTTATTATTTTCACTTTTAATTTTAAAACTTCTACAACAACATAATCAAATGAGAGTATTTGATAAATAATAAATAGCTTAAGTTCACCCAAACTAAGCATTAGTGTTATATATTTTAAAAGTTATAATTCTGATGAATTCCAATTTGAGTGACAACTGGAATCACGTTGTTTTATCAGTGTGCAATGTAAAATTTGATCCACATATATCAGTCATTATAAAAAGATATGTAGAAAATAAAATATATTATATTATCTACATCTATAATGAAAGTAGGATTCAGATTTTTAAAATGTACTTTAAAGAACTACATTCAAAAGTACACAAATTATGAATTTGAGGGTTTTGTATTGAAACCATATTTTTTATATGTTTATCAATATAGATTCAAAAAGCTGATCTTCTGAGCTTATATTTTCTCTCAATCTCTATATCAGAGTAATAGAAACTTTTATACTTTATTACATATACTGATATAATCATCACTACAATAAAAAATGCACACATCTACAAAATTATCCCAGCAGATATTAATCTTTAAAATATGGACAGATAATATAGTAATTTTATATTAAATTTTCCATATAAGAAATGAGGTGTAATGTCATTTACTGGCATCTTAATTTTTTAAAACTGAATTAAACTCTTCTTTCTGATTTATTCACTATGTTTCATATATATATATATATATATATATATGTATATATATATATATATATATGTATGAACTTCACGTTTATCAAAGACATGTTCTCAAGTCCTTTGTTAGAAATATTCAAATTAAAAAGTTTCTGCACAGAAAAAGAAATAAACAACAGAATGAGAGACAACATATAGAATGGAAAAAATCTTGCCAAATATTCCAGATTCAAAAGACTAATATCTGAAATATATGAAGAATTTAAAAAAATTAGTTTCTCCCATAAAATAATCTCATTCACAAAATGGACAAATGAAGTAAACCACTCAGAAATACAAATATCCAGTAAATACATGAAATATTGTTCAATATGACTGACTGTTAGAGAAATCCAAATTTTAAAAATCAAATTTCATTTTAACCCAGAAAAATTATCATCAAGAATTTAAAAACAAATGCTGGTGAGGCTCCTGAAAAGAAGAAATCTTATTTTGTTGTTGCAAAGAATGTAAACTAGTAAAAACAATTATAAAAAATCAGTAGGTGACTTCCTCAAAAAACTAAAATTCAGCCCAATTATTCCCTTTCTAGAAATCTTTCAAAATAATTAGCAATCATATTACAGTGATGTGTGCATATGTATATTTAAATGGTACAATTCATAATAGCTAAGTCTTGGAAGCAGCTTATAGGCTGTCAGTAGACAGAATAGATAAAGAACATGTAATAGTACTCTGGTAAAAAAAAAGAATATGCTCCAGTACATTGTGGGAAAATGGATGTATGCTGGTACTCTGATATTAACTGAAAGAAATTAAATAAACAAGTTTAAATATAACTTGGGTTCTCTTATATAAGAAACCCAAAATATAAATTAAAACAAAAATAAAAGATACATAATACAAAGTAAATAGATGAGAAGAGAATCAAGAGTTGATGGGAGGGAGAAGGGAAGTGAATAAAAATCAAAAAAGACTTGCTATGCATAGGCGCCATCTCTCCACAAGGAATAGAAAAATTATGTACTGCAAGCATTTACCAAAATATTATATAGTGGTGAATAAATCCACCTGGAAGGAGTTTCTTAAGCAATAGAGAACTTTAATTATCAAAATTCAAGATCTTTTTTAAACTAATACACAAATTTTTCAGTCTAGTGATTTATTGCCCTAACCTGATAGCGTGGCTCTGGATTACAATGAAGACTGGAAAAGGAAATTTTAATCGGACATATTTATGCTTAACATTAAAAAAACTCTATTTAATTCAAAATTTCAGATAACTGCCTTTAGGACTAAGCTAGAAATGATTTAGGGCACCTCTGATGAAAAACTATGAGAAATTAGGTCCTCATAAAAGAACAAAAATCTTGTCATGGCTGACTTAATAAATGATATTTTAGTTACTTAGGACCAGGAGACAGTATAACAGCTGAAGAGCTCTTACATAATGATGAAGATAGGGAATGGCTATTAAAGACAAAATTACCAAGTCAGTTGCAGTCAATTGGAGTCAAAATGTATTTTTATAGGATTCATGCCAACTTTAAGGCAGATGAACATTGAAAATGAAGTTTGATTTTTCAATTAAATCACATTTGTTAATAATTACTCATTGCAGGTATGAGAAAATATACCAAGAAATTCTAAAAAGAATTTTATTAAAAATAAAATAATATAAAATAGGAACTCATAATTAAATGTAAAAATAAATTCATATGAAATATATCTGGAAAATGTTTGTATGATTTAAATTACAGAATGTAATATTGTATTATATAGTCTCTTGAAAAGCTAAGAATTAAAGCATGATTCATAAAATATTGCTTCAAACCATACAAAAGCCACATATTTACTATTTTTGCATTTGAAGAACAATAACATTTTGGAAACATTTTAAAAAAGAAATCATCAATCTTATTTTCATAGTAGCAAAAATAAATAAGCAAAATAAAGAAACATCACATTTTTGAAAATGATATAATTTGTAACTCTAAAACAAATAAAAATTTAAATAAATTATATTAATGTTTTTTCATGTTTCCCAAAGGGAGTTATATTGAAAGGTAAGTATTTACGGAATTAGCAGTTATGGTAACTATCAATCAGTTACTTCAACAGGTAGTATTTCAACAGGTTATTCTCCTGTGTGTGTGTGTGTGTGTGTGTGTGTGTGTGTGTGTGTAATACAAGACTCTCATAAAAAATAAGCAAACATTTCATAATTATTACAAAATATAAATTGACCAAATTATAAGCCAATGATATGCATTTTGACTTGTGATATGTTTGTGTTTGATGTAACAATTAGGCAAAATTGATGCATTTCTGGAAATTACAATTTAATCAGTTGATAAAACTCTAAAGAAATTCACTCTTCTTGTTGTTGGTGCATGTTTTAAAGAAAATCCTCTATCTCACCCAAATTTTGAGCTCCTGAGGTCAAGTGATTCACCTGCCTTAGCCTTCTGAGCAACTACTACAGGCCTGTCCCATAGTGTCCCATTTTCCTATATTTGTATGCAGCTTAAAGTATCATGCAATATCCACTGCAAATTTGAAAATTATTAAAAAGTTAGAAGAGTTCCTCATGATATGAAGACTAATTATGAATTATGACAATTAATACAATGAATTAGTAGCAAAAAGACTGACAGTGATACAACAGAACAAATGAGAAAATTCTGAAAATTTAGCATGGTTATTTCATAAATATTTTTATCCAATAAATACATCACACTCATTTGGTGAAAAAAAGGTCTAGACTCTATACTATGCACAAAATTCTGATTAGCATATGTTATTAATCAAATTGTATAGTTAAAACTGTAACATTTAAAATATATATGACAATATATTTCCACTGTACAAGTAAAACTTTTATCATTAAGTCATATAATTCAAAAACAAACAGTGCTACAGTAAAATTTCCTAAATTTACAATGTCTAGTCATTAGATGATGAATTGGCAAGCTATAGATTAGAATTTACTTCAAACTGTATCTCTGACAAGAGAATGTTAATTGATAAATATGACAAATATTTACAATTCAATAAAAAGTGGACACACACACACACAAAAAAGTTTTAAACATATGCTTCATGGAAATACAAATGGTGTGTTCTTGCCCAAATCGAAGTAACATCTTAAATGATAAGCTGAGTTTTTTTTTTTTAACTGTTGTTGTTACTAGGGATTGAATTCATGACCTCATACTTGCCAGAAAGGTGTTTACACTGCTGATTTATATCCCCTGTTAAACTTCTTTAATCATCAAAATAGTGTGTAGCTTGGATTTATGCATATATTAGCTATAGCTCCACAGAAAAAAAGCCAATGTACAACCATATCATTGTTTGCTCTGAGAGAGAAAAATTACTCTTGCATATACAAATATAAGAGAGCAGAAGAGGAAAAGGGGAATTGAAATATGATAGCAGTACAGTTGTATGATGAACTGGTGGGACATTTCTTAGTCCTCCATCAGATTAAGTGAGGCTCATCCATATTTTTGAGGGTAGCATTATTTATTCAAAGTTGACCCAGTGATATCTTAATCTCATTTAAAATAAATATTTCCAACATTAGCTACTGTAATGTATGACCAGATATATGAACACCAAGCTATAGCCAAGTTGACACATGAAATTAGTATTATAATTAAATCTAACTCAGTGCATTTTTATTCACACATTTTACATGAAAACAAATAAAAACTGGACATAATTACTGACCCCTAATTTAAGACAGGCAGTATTGAGCAGGCATAGTGATAATTACTATAATTTACATTGAAATGTAACTCAGCAGCCTGATAGAATAGTAGATAAAACATGGTGAAAATTATAAATAGACTTGTCACAAAACAAATATTATATTACACCAGATTTTAGGTTTTAAAAATGTATGCTCGGGGGCTGGGGATTTAGCTCAGCGGCATAAGCGCCTGCCTTGCAAGCAGGCGGTCATGAGTTCGATCCCCGGTACCGATAAAAATGAAAAAGACAAAAAAAAAAAAAAAAAGAAAATGCTTTAAAAAAAATAAAAATAAAAATGTATGCTCACTGTAAAGTTATTTAACTTTGGAACACAAGAAATTATAGCTGATTATATATTTAGAAGTCAAAGTAATGGACAAGGAATTTGATATGAGTCATTTGATCAATATATATTTGAAGTATAACCTCAATAAATGATAATATCTGTAATTAGAAGTGAAAGAAGGTAAACTCAAACTGAATCAAGCCTTCAAATTAAAGAAGGGGACAATCTATGGAATACAATAATTACACTGAAAATGCTAACGCTAATTCTTTATCACCTAAACAGTTAAACTATCTTAGCTTTCCATTTAAGAGAACAAGTGATCAAGCCCCTTACTTTTCAAACTATCTGTGATTTATCTATACTAATCATATTAGGTTTCATTTGACATTTAGAAATGCCTTCACCCTTCTGTATTTTATATGTTCTTATCCCTAACACAGGCTTTTCATTTATCACTCCTCTGTCATTGCTTAGCGAAAATCATACATCATTAGATTTACCAAAGTCCACAAATCATCTCTTTTCCCATGATGTATCAGACAACTTTATGTCACTTTTATAGTATTTGTCATAAACTCCAATTAATTCATTTTATTTTTAATCTACTTATTCCACAACATGATCAGTAAATATTATCTTATTTCCCCAACTAAAACAATATTTCAGCTAATGAGGTATTCCTATTATCCTTATTTCCTTTTTAACTCTCAGCGTGTAATCTTATCTGTGTTATAGATTTAAAATATTGGTAAATCTAATTATGAACATTCAAGTTATTAATTTTCACAAATGTACTATGAAAGTCTCTCTTTGCTCATTTATGAAGAACTCTGACAGGAATAATTTGAAACTCATTCAAAGTCATGGATTTGCTTATGTTAGTTTTATAATGCTGATGTTTATTATTTTATAGTTTGAAGTCCACACATACCTTATATGTATGTTCTCAGCTCAAGGCCTAATAATGTTTAACTTAGAGGATCAAATAAAAATATTCACCATATCTGCAATAGTTCTTGGCCTTTGCTAAATGACACAAAACTATTGTAAGAGTGGTATCTCCTCAGTTTTGTCATATCATATTGATTAAAAAAAAAGAGACAAGTATTTGTCCCTTAAAAAGACATCATTTGCACAAGAATACTAATCAGTAGAGATTATCATAGAATTATTCTTACCATAGTGAGTAATAAATAGTAATGACACAGATTTTCATCATGCACTAAACATTTCAACAAACTCATCGATATAGTTGCATTCATTATATCATTGAACAAATTGTTAAAAAGTGGTCAACATGTGTGTCCTTAGATGTCTCTGTAATAACACTGATTGTGTGACTGATTCTTTTTTTTTTTTTTTTTTTTTTTTTTTTTTTGTCTTTTTCATTTTTATCGGTACCAGGGATCGAATTCATGACCGCACACTTGCAAGGCAGGCGCTTATGCCGCTGAGCTAAATCCCCAGCCCTGTGTAACAGATTCTTGATGATAATTTTTAGTTTTTGGGTATCAATAATATGATTGTCTTATAATAATGTTTCACTCATAAATTACTAGATATACCAATAAGTCAAATTATGTAAAATGTTACTGATAGACTTTGGAGGAAAAGCCCTGTCATATAAAGAGTGGATGATAAGAATTTCTATAATGAAAGACAATGTAGTATGAAAATTTTAGATGGTATGAAATTTCAGTTGACTGATTATCAGATGCATTGCAGAACTCTGATTTATTAGCTGGTTTAGAGATCTTTGTTCAAGTATTTCTATTGGAATCTTAATTATTCCATGTTTTTACATTGAAATAACATTTTATATTTTTACTCAAAACCGAAAGCTAATATTAAGTATATAATATATTTATGGCTACAAAGATTTTATATTTAAAGCCTTCTGACTCTGACTTACATGAATGTGTATTTAATGAGCTAACAAATTCCTTAAAAGCATTTATCCTGAACTCCAGCTTACAAAGATCAAATAAAAATAAAACTCAAAAGAGAAAGACAATATTAGCCTTTTTTATTTGTTTTGACTAGTTGATAATAATTGGCTTATTCCCAATGCATAAAACATTAAAGCAGCATTTAAACAGCACATTACTGCAACCTTCTGTGGAAAAGAATTTATGGCCAGTACTTTTCTCTTATGAATCTCTTCTCTATATCATAAAATAGTTGTTGCAAGAGTAAATATAGCAAGAAAGTGGAGAAAATTGTTTTATAATGTAGTATATGTTCTCATGAATTGTTTATTTTATTAAAGTCAGAATAATCTATTTTGAAGAATATGTTTAAAAATTTGGTATATTATCAGATTTTGTTATATGACTTGTTCTGTAATTTGAGATTAATTATTTCAGCCTGTTTTATTTCAAGTGATATGTAAGAGAAAAGGCATAGGGGCAAAACACACTCTTTCAAAGTGTACCCCAAGCTAACCTTTTCCTTCAAGTGGGGCTCACATCCTAATACACATTCAGATGTGAGTTCATCGTTGCTGAGGAAAGAACATTCATAAATCAGCCACCTCTGGAGTCCTCACCTTTGAACATTGCCATGCTGAGGATGAGCTCTCAACAATGAGTATTTGGGAGACACTTCACATTTAAATCACAGTAAGTGGTACATGATTCTCTGTGCCTAATTTATTTAACTTTATGTAATATCTTCCATGTTCATATATGTTGTCTCAAAGGACAGTGTTTTCTTCAATTTAAAAGCCTCAACTATATTTCATCTTGCATAAATAGAAGACTTTCTTTATCTAATCATATGTTGATGGGCACCTAGCTGATTTAATAGCTTTGCTATTTTGACATTTGTGACAAGAATAACTTGTAATGAACACGAGAGTACAGATAACTCTTTTATATAATGATTCTATGCCTTTAGACTCACAATTATATGAGAAATAGCTAAATCATATTCTGTCTCTGTGTTTCTCGCTCTGTCTCTCTCTCTCTCTTTCTCTCTCTTTCTCTATTTCTCACTGTATTTGTCTCCTCTGTATTTTCTAAAGTAGCCATATTGTTTTCAATAATAATGGCTTCACTAATTTAATTCTAATTCACAGTCTCACAGGGTTCCCATTTCTCTACTTTCCCTGCTAATCTCACCAAATTGGTTAAGCAGTCACATCTTTAACCCTACATGCAATCAGCCAATCATTGCAACAATGAATTTTGAAGAAGAGAAAGTGTATATTCATGAGGCCTTATCACTGAGAAGATACAAGAACATATTTTAAATATATCTCACTATTGATCAAGTTTAGCAGTATTTGTGGAATAAAGAATGTCTGAGACACACAGAAAAATAATTGGCAATAAGGAAGAATAAAATTATTGGTTGCCTGCACATATGTAATGGTACTTCATAGAATTTTATGAAACCTGTACTGAGGTAAAGATTGTGATATGAGAAACTATGAGTAGAAGTTTAGAATCCTGGTGTCAAAATGTCACCCATTTAACATTTATGTGGGTCCTAAAACCATGGCCTGAATAGGTTTGAGCTAAAAAAAAGTTGTATCCAAATTCTGAAATACAATTTAACTGCTACAGTTAACTCCTTACCTCATAGCTGCTACCCATTGCAAGAAAATGTAATGCATTATTGCTTCTACAAGTAATTTCCAAAATCAACTATGAAAGCAAATAACTAGAAATAAGTGCATCTGAAATACGTATTCTGATTTTCTTTCATTTCCCTTCCATTTTGCCATTTTGTATCTTTTTTTTCTTTTCTGATAAACATTATTACACAAATAATGTGGGATGGTAACACATAATTTATATCTCTCTCATGATAAGTCACACTTGAAAATTTTTAAGAGGACTTTTTCCTAGTACATTGTTTTTGCAGTGTTTATCTAGGTCTTTCAATCATTGCTAATTCCATATTAAAAGGTAATTGTAAAAACTTAGCTATTCCATAATCTATACTCATGTCAAAGTTTATATATATATATATATATATGTAATTTTTATGTTATAAGTTTATATATATATATATATATATATATATATATATATATATACACTTGTTACTATATATAGTTGTTACTGGAAAACTAATGAAATACCTAACTCAGATAATTATAATGTTAAATGAACACAAGAATGATGACCTTCATACTATAAGCTGTTTTATCTTTTTTATTTAAAAAAAACTAAACACAACAGTAAATGGGCAGATATAATACATACTTTCAAAGAAAAAAATAAAACTAGTAATAAAAACTATTAATCAACTAGTAATAAAATACTAGTTGATATTTACCTATTGTCATCTTACAAATAATTGTTCAAGATACAAAAGGGGAACATGTAAGTGGGAATTCAAACAGCAAGGTTGCAAATAGTTCTATTCAATTATTCAACCAAAACTTAGTTTATCAGTCCTATACACTTAAACATACATGCAGTTATCCATATCTTCATTTCTATTGAGATCAAACAAACCAAAGCAGACTAAAATCACTCTGGACAAAGAATAATAGTATTGCTAGATTTCACATCATGACACTCCAGAATCAGCACTGGGTATTGTAATGTCTTTTTTCCTTCAAAGTATTCCTTCAAAGTACAAGATCAGTTCTTATAAATTGTTTATAGGTTCTACGCATGCATGAGTCTTAAGATGTATTTCTATTCTTTCTATATCAGAGGGGAAAACAAAATGAGGTAGGACAGAATAAAACATATTCCTGTAGATACATAAAACAAAAAAGACATATCAAACTGCTGTACAAAGAGGTCTACCATGGTTAATGTGTTGTCTCTTATTATCATCAATATAATTGGCTGTCTCATCAGATATAGTATAATTGAATATATCAGTACATAACAGTATTGATAGAACCACGACTTTGTAGATAGTATAAAACTGCAAAAACGGGTAGTAATCAAACCAGAATGGGTATCTTAGTGAATCTTTGTCATTTTCAGTACAGTTCTTTATACTCTCAGACTTGATACTATCAATTTTAACAATTTTGAAAAAAATCTGTCAATAACAAACAGCAATCAAACAAACAAGTCTTAAGATCAGTCATGAGGCCTCCCCATTCCAGCTGCACTTGGAGAGCTGTGGAGTTTCCAGCAAGTAGGTAGGCACACACTATCCCAGGAGCTCAGACTATTTTGAACTCCTGCACCTCACCATTGGTGTGCAGAGGAAGGGCTGAGTGGATCTGGGGTGCCTGCATCTGCCTCCCCGTGTGTCTGGAGGACCGTGGATATCTCAGCAAGCAGGGGAGAATCACAGGTTCAATAGCCCCCATGGCCTGCGGTAAGTGCTCAGTGCATTTTGCCCACATCCCAGACTGGTCGGGACCCTCCAGGCTTCTGGGTGCAGTGAAGTGGATAAGTGGGTTTGAGGCATCTACATCTGCCTCCCCATTCCAGCTGCGCTTGGAGAACTGAGGAGCTTCCAATAAGCAGGTGGGCGCACAGACTGAAGCCCAGCTTATCTGGAACTACAGAGTTCTAAAGAGGCAGAAGAAGGCCATTGGTTCCACAGGCTCAGTGGCTTGGAGTAACTGGGTGCCAGAGCCTCAGGAGCAGCAAACATAGAAGGGGATTTCCAACAGACCCTGAGGAAGCTTTCAAATAACACTTGAAACACAGAAATATAGGAAAATGACAAAACGAAAGACCAAGTTACAACCTCAAACCTCCAGCCCATCTCAAGAAACCCTAGGAGGCTTCTGGGAGAATGTGGCAGACAGATAGCAGCAGCTACAGAGGCTCTCTGAAAGACCCAACTTAGAATTCAGGAATATTGTGGAGTAAGGAATCATAAGCAAGAGAGATATGCCCTGATGACCCAAGAACGAACTGGGCTGAGAGAAACCAACTGGGAATGCAATCCTGGTGCTATAACAGGAACAGAAAAGCCTCAATGTGAAAGCTGGAGCCCGTGCCATTGGAAGCTGCAATTTGGGTTTCCCTCCACCGCTGCTGCATGTACAAAGGCTCGGCAGGGAGAGAGACCAGCGGAAGCTCTGAGAACGGGAATTGGTAAACAGAGTTGAAAGCAGGACGGGTGGGGAGCTATGCATTGACCTGCGGAGAGTGAGAGAAACTGGAACTCTTCCATGGTCTAGGAGACTCCAACAGAGGACATTCTAGGGCCGGGAAGACTTGCGCAAACATGGTGCTGCAGTGACTTCAGTCACGTATCCCCCCTCTCGAGTGGGATTGGTGAGCAGTGCCTAGCCTAAATGACACTGCTGGCTGAGACCCAGTAGGCTATCACAGCCCAGGTCCCAGCACTTGAAGGTAGATTGACCTGGAGGGGTGGGCTCCACATAGGCTGCCTGGTCTGCAACTTCCTGGTGTGCTGCAGTGGGCAGGAAAACCTACTTAGCTGGCACAATTCAATCTGAGTGTGGCCAACAGGGAAGGAAGCTGGGCCTCCTATATATGCTTGCATATATAAGGAACAAAGAATATGGGAAGAGGCAGCAACAAGAAAGGGTCCTCGGTCCCCAATTCTGAGAAAGAGGCAATGGCAGACACAGCACCAATAGATATAAAGCATTATCTCCAGAGCCTCATAGACAAGTTCAGGAATGAAGTTATTAATGACCTGAAGCTAGACATAAGCAGAATAGTTAAAGAAATGCTAAGCACCACCCAAGAAAAACAGATGGTGGAATGGAAGAACAGAAAAAGATGGGAGAATTGTTTGATGGAGAAAATAGAGAAAGCATAGAATACGTGAAGCAGATTCAAAGAGATTACCAGGAAACAAAAAACTCTATCGAAAACTGGCATAACAGCTTAAAAGAAACTAAGGACAGATTATCTGAACTGGAGGGAAGATTTGTAATATGGGAGCATGAAATGAAAAACTTCTTAAAAATAGCAAAGAAACAAACAGCAATAATACAAAGACTAGAAGATGATAAGAGGATCTATAACTTAAGAATTAAGAACACAAAAGAAGAAGTAGGGACACAAACAAATGAACTACAAAAGCTACTCACAGAAATAATCCAGGAGAATTTCCTAATTTAGCAAAAGGTAAAGATACTCAGTTGTATGAAGCATACAGGACCCCAGCCACCTACAACCCAAACAGAGCAACACCCAGGCATATAATAATTAAAATTCCAGAAATCCAGTACAAGAACAGAATATTAAAAGCCGTCAGAGACAAGAAACGGATCACTTACAAGGGAACGCACATCAGAATTACAGCAGATTTCTCGGCACAAACCATCAAATCACAAAGAGCGTGGGGGGAAATAATTCAAGCTTTGAAAGATAATAATCTCCAGCTAAGATTGATATGTCCTGCACAACTACCCCTGGAAATTGATGGAAAAACAAGGTGCTTCCAGGATAAAGAGGAACTAGGGGAATATGCAACCACCAATTCAACTCTACAGAGAATACTGCAGGATATTTTAAAAAAGAAAAATATGAAGAATCCAGAAATAGTGGCAGAGAGGCCACAATGAATGGAGTAGAAAACAAAATGAAGAAGACAAACTGACAACTAATGACAGAAAAAGAGCTGAACAGAAATGAGGCAGAGAAGATTGGATGACAGGAACAGCTATTTTGGAGAAAATGATGCCTTAATAGGTAATACTGATTTAGTATCATTGACCGGAGCCGCGGGAGACAGGAGGCCAGACTCGAGCAGGATCAGCTCTCAAAGTTTATTGCGTACAGCGAACCGGACCTAACAAGGTCCGCCACCCTCAACGTTGGTTCCTCTTCCGCCCGTTGGGGGCAGGAACAACCTCTTATAAGGGGAAGCAGTATCCAATCACAGAGAAGCGCGTCTAACAAGCTGATAGGCTAGCGTCACGGGTAACTGGGCAGACATGACAATTTGGTGGGCTTGTTCAGGCCGGGAAGAACCCGGAAGCAGGAAATGGGCGCCATCATAGGCGGCTTCCCACATTTCCCCCTTTTTTATTTATTAAAATAGGATGGTCTGTGGGTCCCTCCAAGGTGTCTATGACCTTGTTGCTGTTAGACACCTAGGAGTGGGCCTACCTTGTAGGCCGAGGCATGAGAGAATGTCTATACCCTGCTGTGCATCACCCTGTTTTGTGCATATCCTTGCGCCAGGACCATGCTCAAGGTGAGTGGTTCATTTTTTCGCAGGGCCAGGCTTTTGTGAACCGAACCTGGATGCATATAGACATTCATTCCTGCCTTCCCCCCAACCTTTGGGGCGGATGGCACTGCAGTACCCTTGGTCTCGCATCTCAATGCCAATAATTTGACTCCGGGAGGGACCCCTGGCCTTATAGGCCATGTATATCTGAGTGGAGCCTGTCTTAGGTTGACCGGGAGGGCTTTTCCCGTCTTACCCGTCATTGGCTTGCCCACTCAGCTCTTATAGCTGATGTTCTGTAATGTGAAGGAGATATGCGGCGGCCTGCTGGCCTGATGGGCCACCTGCTGCCATTTGCATGGCTGCCATAGCTGTGACCTTGACCTGTTGCTGGGTTTGCATCGGAGTTAAGCGGGTGGGTCATATTGGCTGCGGAGGATGTATTTTTCAGTGTCTGATTAAGTGTCATAAAGGGGCGGAGGTCTAAGCAAGCACCCAGCGCATTGCAAAGTTGATGCTGCACGAAGAGGGAGGAAGTATGTTTAAGGGGATCAGGTTGAGGTTCATTACAATATCCCGTGGCCCCCCAAGTGGCCCCCACTGAACAATTCCGAAGGGTGATCAATAGGAACCCACAGAATAGAAAAAACTCCAAACCAGACATTTTAGTTTGTAGATGGTCTCGGGCGCTGAGCGTCGGTCCCAGAAGGGTCGAGTTGACTTGTGTCCGCGGGCTTATCCTCCTGTGCTTTATCAGGAACTGGTGGGGAGTTTACTGCTCGCGTCAATCTTTCTGGGACCCACAGCGGTTCGCAGCCTGGTTGGGAAGACACAAACCGCACCTCGGGTCCAGCTAACCACTGGATCCGGGCCCATCCATTGTCCTGTAAGGACATCTTTCCATCTCACCAGCCCTTTGTCGGCCGGGGACGGGTTATTGTGCTCCATGGCAGGGGAATGATTATTATGATTAAGGTTTAAAAAATTTATGGTAAAGAGTGCCAATGATATTCTTCCTTTGGGCATTAGGCCGTGGCCTATCCCCTCTTTTTGCTTTTGTAAGACACCCTTGAGTGTCCGATGTGCCCGTTCAATGATGCCTTGTCCTTGAGGGTTATATGGAATGCCATGCTTAAGGACAACATCCATTTGTTGACAGAATGTTACAAAAGTTTTGCTGGTGTAAGCAGGACCATTGTCTGTTTTTAATATATTGGGCTTTCCCCAAGCAGCCCAGGCTGCAAGACAATGATTAATAGCATGGGTGGCCCTTTCTCCCTTTCCAGCCAGCCGTCTCCAGGCCTGGAGGCCACAGCGGCTAATTTGTTCATAAACCTGGCGAGGGTATTGAGTTTGATCTTCCTCAAAGGTTCCTCGCCCTAATAGCATATCCCTGTTCCACTCTCTCTGGTTATTTTCCCTGTTGGCTGCCGCCTGCTCTACACAGAATTCCTCATTCCAGGACTTCCAATCTAAATATTGTCCGGGGGAGAGGCAGGCGCGTGCCAGCTGGGTCCAATCTCCAGGAGTTAAAAGCAGACCTGCCAATGCCTCTAAAAGCGCCATGGTAAATGGTGCATTGGGCCCATAAGCTGAAACTGCGTCCTTGATAGTTTTAAGTTGTTTAATTTCTAAGGGCTCATAATATCCTCCTCCTCCCCTGCCTCCTACTTGTACCGGGAATGCATGGAGACCGGAACACTCAAAGGGAAGCCGCGACCATACCCTCTGGTGGAAGGAACGTCCTCCTCCCTCCCCAGATGGGGGCGCAGAAGGCAACCCAGGAAGTAGCTCTCCCTCTAACCAGGGCGGTGCCATAGGTTGTGGGTGCCCTCTGGCGGCCACGGGCGGAGGTGGCAGCCCAGGGAGCAACTCCTCTTCCGGCCACGGCGGTGCAGTAGGGCCTGGCGCCCTGAAGGGGATGATCGTGGGTCGCAAACATGCCAAAGGGCGGAAGGGCTTAAGCTCCTCCCGTAAGGCAGAGTAGCTCAAGCAGGGTGGTGTTTGGTTCCCCTTTTTATCTTCCCGAGCCTTGAATTCCTCTTTAAGCTGTGCAGGAGGGTCCTGTTTAGCGAAGACAACCTCCTCTTCTGAACCTTCCGATTCAGAATCAGAATTAGAGCCCTGAGGGTCCTCCGGAGACCCACAATCGGCAGTGGCTCCGGGCTCCTCTGAGCATTCCGATCGAGCTCTATCAAAAGCCTGTCGGGCTGTATTAGCGAAGCGAAAGCAAAACAGATGCAAAGGGAAAAGAAAAGAAAAAAAAACCCAGTGTCCACTCGTGTGGCGCTCAAAATCTGTTAGGTGCGTCCACCCAACCCAGGTGACCCAGTACTCACCTGTCCCGGGAACCGCTGTATCTCACGTAGCTGATCAGGGTGAAGAGAAGAGGCGCTCGCGGCCTTCCGTTGTTATTGGGCCAGGTCCTCCGTCGTACCGCAGGCGACAGCAATCGCACCTCCCGGCCTAAGAGGCACGTCGCTGAGTCTTTTACCTTTTTTCCCCGTACGGGCCACCAGATGACCGGAGCCGCGGGAGACAGGAGGCCAGACTCGAGCAGGATCAGCTCTCAAAGTTTATTGCTTACAGCGAACCGGACCTAACAAGGTCCGCCACCCTCAACGTTGGTTCCTCTTCCGCCCGTTGGGGGCAGGAACAACCTCTTATAAGCGGAAGCAGTATCCAATCACAGAGAAGCACGTCTAACAAGCTGATAGGCTAGCGTCACGGGTAACTGGGCAGACATGACAATTTGGCGGGCTTGTTCAGGCCGGGAAGAACCCGGAAGTAGGAAATGGGCGCCATCATAGGCGGCTTCCCACATATCATCTTGTTTTGAAGTCTCATCAAGCTTTTGTTCTTCTGTCTCCATTGGTCTAAACAGGTGGTATCTTATTGGATTTTATTATGTATGATAGAATAAGCAAAAACTTTTATAGACAAGGAGATTATACAGAAACCATTGTTCATTTTCTGTTAGTTGATTCTAAATACCCTGTAATACTGTCATTCTCTTAAATGGTTTTACATTGTTTTGATATATTTGATGCTACAGTATACGAAGTTATACTCAAAGATTTCAAGGAAAGAGACAATATGGTAACTACATTTATGTCGGGATTATCTTGTGGTGAAACACTATTTTGCTTAAATGGTTATGTTTTGATCTGCGCTGTTTTGCTGTTATGCCCTCTTTATCTCAATCTCCATTTTATTATTTACTTTTTAATTTTTATCCTTTTAATTAAGTGAAAAATAAAAAATAGCAGGATATATTATAGTAACCCACTTTGACTTTCCATTATCTTGATTTAAAGCCCTGTATTGCTCTCACCATCTTGTTTTGACTGATGTCCCTCTATTCTGCTTTGCTTGACAGTACCAGGTTCGAAAGTTTAGGCAACAGCTGTGAAGATAGTGGGATTCATTATAACGCCCATTGTGGTTGACTATTATCTACTTTTGAAGACCTATAATGTCTCCAATGTTTTGGTTTTGCTGGTTTTGTTCTTTACTGTTTTGTTCAATTTTATTATAACTGAGGATATAGGCAATTCTATTAGAGATAGCAGGAGGCATTATGGTAACCACTGTTGATCGCCTTGTATTATGCTTTTACATTATCTATTATGTCCACCCTTTTGATTTGACTGACTCTGTTCCGTTATGTCACATTTGGTTCTACTCTCTTCCAAAAAAGTAATAAGAACTGTGAGAGCAACAAAACCCAAAATGTGTAATTGTCATTGTACAAAAGAGAGGAAAAGAAAGGGCTCTAAATGATATAACTGCAAGTATATTTAAGTGTATAAGATAGATAATGATATTACTGAGTTTTGTTGGATCATGGAACAGAACTGTTTGCAGTCTCACTATTGGAATGTCCACTTTATAAGCTTTAATTTTGTAACTTGAACAATTATTTCTAAGATGACAATATGCAATCCATTAACTAGTGATTTCCTGTTTATTTTTTTCTGTAAATCTGTATAACGTGTACCCTTTCTCTGCTTTTTTTCTTTTTCTCCTTAAATAAAATTTTAAAAAAAACATAAAAAATAAAAAATAAAAAAAGAAACCCTAGGAGCGATGTATATAGAAGAAAATATATGCTATTCACCTCAAATATTGGACATAATAGCTACTGAAATTAACAAGCAACTCCAGGAAGCTTTAAAGGAATTCAAACTCAAAATAATCTCCCAGGTAAAAGAAGAAATGAAAGAGATTCTGAATATATCTAAAGAAAACACAGTTAAAAAACTGGAGAAACTAAACAAAAAGATGGAATCTCTAGATGAGCAATATAAGAAACAAACAGAATACATAATGCAGATGCACAGAGATATACAGGAAATTAAAAAAACTCCACTGAAAGTTGTAAAAACTGCCTCAATGCAAGTAATATGGGTTTTGATTCCTGATAAGCTATTAACAATCTCTTCTGCTGTCTTTTTTAAGGCTATTCCTCCCCTTTAACTCCCCCAGCGAATACTGTGCATTTTTGGGTCTCACCAGCACCTTCAGTTTTAAAATTGGGGGGCAACCTGCTATTTACCTAAGTGGTTCCAAATCTTATTCCTCCTGAACTTGATCTCTAGTTGTATTCCTTTACTTATTAAAGCCTGTGTTTCCTACCTATCCTCAAATACTAGTCTGGTTGTCCCTATTACTCTATGGTTCCCTGTCACATAGAGCATTGCTTTCTCATATTTGATCTCTGCTTAATGATATCTGGTTAATTTTCAGGTTAATTATATTTTCTGTAAAGAGCATATCAGTGGATCTTACCTCCTGATCTACTCTGCTTGTGATTCTCCCTCTTTTTTTAATTTAGTGTATCGAGATCATCTATATTATAGATTATAGCCAAACTTCTTTGCCTTATTTCTGTTGTGCTCTTTTTCCATCATTAAGTCTGTCTTCTTCTTTTTTTATTTAATTTTTTAAAAAAATTTTATTTAAAAGGATAAAGAGAAAAAGCAAAACAAAACAAAGCGGTGTAAAGGTACAAGTAATGCAGAACTAAAAAAAAAAAAAAAAGTAAGAAATCACCAATAGATTACACATTATCATCTTAGAGATGGTTGTTCAAGTCACAGTACCAAAGCATACAAAGTGGACATTCAAACAGAGAGACTGCAAACAGTTGTGTACAATGATCCAACCAAAAACATTAATATGGTCAGCTATTTAACACCCCTAAACACACTTGCAGTCATATCCTTTAGAGCACTTTTTTCCCTCTCTTTTTTACAACAAAATTTATACATTTTGGGTTTTATTACTCCTTAGTTCGTCTTCATTTCATTTTCTGCTCTATTCATTGAGGCCTCTCTGCTACTGTTCCTGGAATCCTGGTACTTTTCTCTCTCTGCATGTCCTTCAGTATTCTCTGTAGAACTGGATTGGTGGAAACAAATTCCCCCAGTTCCTCTTTGTCTTGGAAGCATCTTGTTTCTTCATTAATTTCGAGGGATAGTTTTGCAGTGTACATCAATTTGGGCTGAAGGTTATTTTCTTTCCGGGCTTGGAATATTTTTCTCCAAGATCTTCTTGATATGATGGTTTGTGTCAAGAAGTCTGCCATAATTCTGATGGTCTTTCCCTTGTAAGTAATCTGTTTCTTGTCTCTGACAGCTTTTAATATTCTGTTCTTATATTGGATTTCTAAAATCTTGATTATTAAATGCCTTGGTGTAGTTCTGTTTTGGTTGTAGATGGCTGGAGTTCTGTATGCCTCATACATCAGAATAGCATTTCCTTTTCCTATGTTTGGGAAGTTTTCCTTAATTACTTCTGTGAATAGCCTTTGTAGTTCCTTTGTTTGTACCCCTGCTTCTTCATTCACATTCTTTATTCTTAAGTTATAGATCCTCTTGTCATCTTCTAGCCTTTGTATTTTTACTACTTGTTTTCTTGTTATTTTTAAGAGATTTATCCTTCCATGATCCCATATTACAAACCTGTCCTCCAGTTTGGATAATCTATCTTTAGTTTCTTTCAAGCAGTTTTGCCAGCTTTCAGTATCCTTTGTATTTACCTTTCCTGGATCAATGTTCTCAAGGTTGGGGGCTGTAGACTTTTTTATTGTTGCTTCATCTTCTCATATTTTTTGTTTCTTCCATACAGGTGTATGTAGAAGGCCCCAGTTTCTTTCTTTGTTGGTTATAATTCTTCTTCTGAAGCATGCTGGCTAGATGGTCATGCCCACTGCAGGGTGCTATTAAGGTGCAAACAGGGGCAGTGTACTCTGGCCTCTCCCTCTGGGTCAGTCAAACTGCTGTGGCCTTCACTGCATTAGTGTATGCCAGGCATAGGGAATTAGCTTGGGATAACCTATTGGATCTCTGCCTGGGGCATGATTCAGGCCAAGCGCACCCCACCAATCCTGATTGGTGAGGCAGCAACTGACTAAAGTCACTGCTTCTTTTGGTTCTTGCCAGTCTTCCCTGTGCAAGAATGTTGCCTGTTGGAGCCCCTTTTTTCTGTGGAATGGTTTTATTCCTGGCACTCACCACAGGTGGATGCAGGTTCCCTGCCAGGTTAGCTCTCTGTTGGGCTCCCTGACCCCCAACCTCAGTGTGACTGCATTTCCAGTGGTTTGAAGTGGCAGGATTTTGGGCGGCACCACAAGTCATGACTGCACAGGAACAGGCATTGCAGCAGGGGCACCAAGCCTTTTGCTGTTCTCAATAGTAGCACCAGGACTGAATGTTTGATTGGTTCTTCTCATCTTAGTTTCTTTCTGGATGGAGAATATTCTTCTCCATCTGTTCAGGACTCCCCACACTGTATTATTTTCAAATCTAAGCTGACTATCTCAGGGCACCTCTGTAGCCTGCTTTACCAGAACCTATAAGCTGTTTTAACACTGAAAGTATTATTATTTTTGTCTCTTGTTTAGAGTGCTTTGTAAGCAAAGGCACTTTTCTTATAATTTTCTTATAAAGTCATATAATTTTATTATTTAATAATAAAATTTTATAATATGCTCACATATATTACAATAATATCCCAATATAGAAGTGCATTACACAATAAGAAATACAAAAATCAAGTAAAAAATATTATCACTTTTCCAAAAATTATTCAGTAATTTTAGATGCTTGAATTGTGCCAAGTTATTTGTTCCAAATATCAAAACACTAGGGATAAGTGATGGCTAAAAGCTGTGAGTGACACAAAGTAAAGATCAAATAGAGATTAGTTGTGATTTCCAGCTCCAAATAGGTTATTTATTCTAATTAATATAATTATTATCATATTGATTATTACAATTTTGTATCTTTATTTCATGGTGATGAGTTTTCATTTACTTTAGAAAATACGGTCTTGGTAAAAAATATATATGAAGAGGAATATAATCAGAAATTAAAAAATAAAGGTAAGGATTATATTTTAACTTTACACTTCAACTGAACATATTGAATTTCATTGAAATGAACATATTAGATTCTCCTACACAGGGAGTGAAATAAAAGCATTAAAATTCACCACAAAGACTTGCCTGAAAGTGAATTGCAATCATGAATTTTTTAGATTTAAAACATTGTAATTTAAGAGATTTTCTTTGATAATGAAAAACAAGGTGGAAAAAAAGACAATTTCATCAAAAGCTTAGTTTCAAAGTTAGGAAGGTCATATATCTTGTTAAAGATCAGTAAAAGTGTTAATTCTATTCAATGAACCAAAGAACACACTTCTGATGTATTTATAACTCTTTGATTCATGATCAATTATTGAACTGTATTTTTATTCACTTTCAGAGCATTATTACTGGCTTTGTATCTGGAAAACCTTAAATAAACAATTATATTTATGATCTGAGAAACCACCAAAGTCATTTTATTGCCCTCTCACAGGGCTGCAATTTACATACGCTTTGGTGGTATTACCACATTATAAATTAGCACATCAAATTAATTTTTGCTTTTTAATATCATGACATTTTATTCACTCATTGTGGAACTGGACTTTCCAAATAAGCTTTGACTTGAATGGGGAATTGTCACAAATTTGAGGAGTTTAGATTTGAGTTAGTTCTTCTAACATGAATATGAAAAGAATAATTTATATAAATTGTACTATTTATTATTATACAAAGTTTTTAATTTACATTGCTGAAGACAACCAACAATCTGTAAGGAGCACACATATATTGCTAATTTGGTATCAATATGTATTAATTTAAAATTTAAAAATTAGCATGAATTATATTAATTTAATATCAATGAACATTAAGTGATGGAAGATGACATAGCTAGGGGAAATAAGAATGTCATTTCCAAGCTGAGATTTTTAACTTTTTGTTTTTATATTTTACATAAATTTAAGATTAAAAGTAGAAATCTGAAGATGAAGCAGTGTTAAGATAAGGGGGAATTAAGTATGACTTTTTAAATGAGAAAAAAATGCTGCATAATCTTTTTTTAAATTTTATTTAAAAGGAAAAAGAGAAAAAACAAAACAAAACAAATCAGTGTAAGGGTACAAGTAATACAGAACTACAAAAAAAAAAAAAAAAAAAACAGTGAGAAATCACCAGTTAATAGATTACATATTATCATCTTAGAGAAAGTTGCTCAAATCACAGTATCAAAGCATACAAAGTGGACATTTAAACAGTGAGACTGCAAACAGTTGTGTTCAATGATCCAACCAAAAACATTAATATGGTCAGCTATTTAACACCCCTAAACACACTTACAGTTTGTATCCTTTAGATCTCTTTTTTTCCCTCTCTTTTTTACAATAAAATTTACACATTTTGGGTTTTATTACAACTTAGTTCTTATTACTTTTTGGAGGGGAGGGGAATAAAGTCAAATATGGCAAAACAAAGCTGTCAGTCCAAACCAAGGATAGACATAGCACATGATGTAAAACAGAGTACAAGGTTATCAACAATGGTTATCAACAATGTCTCTTGTTTCCTTAAAAAGAATTGTCTATCTCATTAGATATTATAAAGTTGAACAAAACAGTAGAGAACAAGACCAATAAAACTTAAGCATTGTAAACATTACAGGACTTCCAAAGGAGACAATAGTAAAACCAGAATGGCCATCTTAGTGAATCTTATTGCCTTCAAATTAGTTGCCTACACCCTCAAACTTGATCCTATCATAAAGAATGGAACAGAGTCTAATAAGTCAAAACAAGATAGTGGGAGCATTACAGGACTTCAAAACAAGTTAATAGGAAATCAAAAAAGTTACTATAATATATCCTGCTAATTTTTTAATATTTCCCCTTAATTAAAAAAACATAAAAAATAACTAAATAATTTTTTTAATGAATAAGGGAGAGATTGAGATAAAAGAGGACATAACAACATAACAATACAGGTCAAAGCATGACTGTTTCAGCAACCTAGTGGTTCACCACCAAATAACCCGACTTAATAGTAGTTACCATAGTGTCTGTCTTTTTCCTTGAAATATTTGAATAAAACTTCATATACTATAGCTTCAAATATTTCCATATCAAGAAGCCCAGAATAAAGCCTTTCCAATTAATAAGTGAAAACTTTATAAGGCTTCAAGGCCACATAATGGGGAGTCATGGTTATCACATATTTTTATATATTTGAATCATTACTTACATTAGGGAAACTATTCGGTATTCATACATGCGAGATTGATTTATTTCACTTATGAGTATGGTCTCAAGTTGTGCCCATTTATTGATAAATATCTCAATATTGATCTTTTTTATAGCTGAATAATACTCCATTGTATAGAAATACCACAGCTTGTTTATCCATTCCTCAGTTGATGGACACTTGGGTTGTTTCCAAGATCTGGTGATTACAAATTGTGCTGCTATAAACACAGGTACACATATATCACAGTGGTATGATGCTTTCAGTTCTTCTGGGAATATGCCTAGAAGTGGAATAGCTGGAATAAATGGGACTTTCAATCCCAACTTTTTTGAGAAATCTCCAGACTGACATCCACAAGGACATCCAATGAGCAGAGAAATTAAAAATCTTTTCACTGATGTAAAGATCTATAAAATTACAAATATTTCATCCTGGTGAGGAAAAGGATGGTGTAGTCCCCCACTAGAATATACTAACTCTTCTCAAACAACTTGCCTGTTAAAATTCTGCTTATATCCTACACAGTCGCTAAATGATAGAGTTTGTGTTTTAGTCCAATTGAAAAAGCAAAGTAGTTCTTACTGAAGTCGGGATGGACTATATTGACTCTAGGAACAACAGAACACTTTGAAAAGTTAAAATGAATTTATTAAAAATCAAATAGAAATTAAGCATAAAGTAATATTTTCTTCATCGAATCATAATTTTGACCAGTCTTTATAGAGGCAGATTTAAACAATTTCTTATTTAAATTCTTTGCCAGTTTTTCAAAGCATTGTTGAAAATTCCCTTCCTGAAGCACACTCTGCTAACAGTATTAATGAAGTATTCCTCTCTTGTTCACCTCGTAGGAGTTAGTAGTTTTAGTTGTCTTCATATAATTAGCTAGGAAGGTTATTGTTAAGTTTTTACTGTTTTTTTTTTTTTTTTTTTTTTTTTTTTTTTTACTCTATAAACTAACTTTTGTACACATTACTTTGACGAGGAGCCATGCAACTCCATTTATATGCAATGTTCTGAGATTGGGATCTAACAAGATACAAGGAAGAATATAACATAGATATATTCACTGAGTAACCTTAGTGAATTATATACATTTTTTTCAATAGGAAATTTAGAAAGGATGTCCAAGAGTTACCTTTGGCTCCAGGTACATTTGACTCAAATATGCCAAGATCACTGGAGTTAATTATTTAATAGAACATGTAAAAAACTTTTCCTAGAAGTGCTTTTTCTCATTTTTTTTACTGTTGTTATATGCTAAACATTATCAAGAAGTAATGATTGTTTCTCTAGTTGTGATATTATGTATAAAAATTTGAGTTAGGAATTCATAAAGTTTGTTACTAAAAATAATAACATGTTTGTTAGAATCAATAATTTTGAATTATAGTTTAAAAATAGTCAGCAAGTTCCTGATCTTAGATTCCCCCAGTGTATTAGATAATTTAGAAATACAATGGAATCATATTAGCAAATTTAAAATAATAAAATATATCTCTGAAGACATTTTAAAATATAACACTTTGTAGAAGGTAGAAGATGAACTGGAAATTTTAAGTTTTTGAAATGAGTCTGCTTTAGAGGAGAGAAGTTGAGTTTAAATAAATAGCAGACAATGAAATCCGGAGATTGAAAGAAAAATGAAACACCGGCAACCTTATATATTCTTTTTTTTTTAAATTTTTAGGTAGGGACTTAAGAGATATAAATATAAAAATTCATATATTCTATATTATAATGGTACAATACATATATTTGTTTTTTAAACTGCATACACAGTTACTTTTCATAGGACTCTTTTACTGATTTTGCTGAACTGTTGTATCTGCAGCATTTATCAAATTGCAAGTGGAAAGCAGGTAAATTCTGATGCAAATATCTCACAATATTTCCATTTTCTTTAATGAATAATTGGAAAATGAAACATACATATGTCAGAACTTCATTTTGTTGTCAATGTGTTTGAAAATTTAGTATAAACATTCACAACACTACGTCTCAAATTTTTACTTTGTTTACAAAGTATTCTGACACTTATTTTGCTCATTTTCTTTACTTTTCAATTTATTTCTTGGCCAATAAATATCTATCTAATTATGCATTATTTCTGAGTTGGATAGAGATTTTTAATTAAATATTCCACTACTGAAGATACACAATGATTTCTGACCTCATCTTTATTTTTTAACACATTGCTTTTATTATAATGAAACTTAGAATACAAACAAAACAATAATCTTGGATGGATCATGACAGCATACAATTAAGTGAATAAATCAGACACATGTGTATAAGCATCTCATTGTCACTCTGGTTTGAAAAACTATAAGTTTAAACAAAAACCAAAAATGTGTAATAGATACTGTGAAATAGAAAATAGTTGTTTAAAAGGAAAAGGTAATTGGGAGGGATGGAAAGGAAAAGAGACAAATGTGTAAAAAAGAATAAAATTGAAACAAATCTTGTAAATAAGGAGAAAAAGAATTGAAGGTGGAAATAGGGAAAAAAGAACTAAAATATATCATGAATAGGTGCAAATTTGCTATGATGAATGGGATCATTATGCATATCTAAACTATACCAAGAAATATAATTTTAAAAATCCTGTTACTATTAATACGTTAATCTGATCATCTGTCAGACCCTATATTATAACATTGATTTTATGACGTATTAAACAGATATTTCGCATATATCATTTGCCCAATGTAAATCAATCACTGTGCTTTGCATAATCAGATCTTTCTTGAGTAGTGACATAATTTACAAATTTTTTAAATGGTGACAACCATTTAATAAATGAAGTAACTAGAGAAAAAGAAACAGGAAGAGACTCTACTGATTGTAGAACAAAAAAAAACCCATATTGTTTATTAGATTAATTTTTATGTTCATAAACTAAAATTAAACTTAGTTATACTTTGCATGTCTATGGTTACTTTGAGGTAATAATAAAATATTTCCATGTGTACTAAAAATTAATATTTTTTAGAACCATGATTTATGCATCATTTGAAGTTAAGTGATGTATTCTGGAAGTTCTGAAAGAGGGAATTTTCTCTTCTGTTCAAATATAGCTTGACTGATGTCACTCTAACTTTAGTGTATTACTTAAAAATCAGAGTGCAAAGAGAGCAGCTGTCAGAATGAGAAGTCTAAACACATTTTTAAAAGTAGCCGAATACTAACAAAATGCATTTAATCACATGTAGACTTTCATGATGTGGAGCTGGTTAAATTGAGATTTTAAATTATAATGGTTAGGAAAAATATATTTATATTGAATGTTTGTATAAAATAAAGATATGAAGCTATCTAAGAAGACATCAAGATTTTAATAAGTGGATGAATTTTTTTAGACTTTCTTTTTAAAAAAAAGGAAAACTGATTCTGCTAAGCCATTTATTGAACTGCCATCTGAAATCATGAGTAAGTAAAGAAACTAGGCTTTGAACATCAGTCTGTTTATTTTTTCCTTCTAAATTTAATGCTCTCATTTCCATGGAACTTTCATATGGCACCGTAGAGATAATTACACTATAGCCTGACATAAGAAATTACAATCTATAGCCCTGAGAAACAACTAGAATTCAATTAAAGGAATGAAAGTGATTTTCTATATTAACATTTTTTATTTAATATAGCCCAAAGGTTTTTTTTTTTTTTTTTTTTTTTTTTACAGAATAATTAACTCATAGCAAGTTACCTGGAAACCAATAATAAAATAAGCCAAGAAGAAATGCAATTAACAATCACATATTTAAAATAAAAAGAAAAAACAGAAAAAGACAAAAAACAAAGGAAAGAAAACTACAGGAAAATGTTTTCTTGAAAAGTTTCAAAGTTCAAATGAATACCAGTATATAAAATCTAATCGTACACACACTCAGAATCATACATCATGACTAAATGGGACTTATTCCTTGGATTCAAGGATGGTTCAATATGGGCAAATTAAATAATGTAGGATACTATCTTTACAGAATGAAAGATATAAATTACAATATCATTTCCTCAGAAGTAGAAAGAAGTTTATAAATTTAACAAAAATTTAAATAAAAACTCATAACAAAGTAGAAGTACTTACTTTAACAAATAAAAGTTATAAGAGAAAATCCCATATTCAATATTATGCTACTGACGTAAAACAGATTTTTATCAAAAAATGATCAGAGTAAGGAAAAAATAACTGCTTCTATTAAAAGTAATGCTGAAAGTCCTAGCCAGAGCATTGAGATAAGAAAAAAATGAAAAATCAAATAGAACTGAGAAAATAAAGTTACCTCCTTTTGGTAAATCCTAAAATATACTATAGAAAAAAATGCTAAAAAGCCCATTAACTATTAGAAATAATAAATATATTCCATTAAATACCAGGATTAAAAATTAAAGTTCAAAAATAATTTGTTCCTATACAGTAAAATAATGAAATATCACAAAAAGAAATTTAAGATACTACTTTTAGAGTCACATCAAAATGATTTAAATGCTTAGGAATAAAATTAACAAAGTTGCAAGAATTATATAATAAGATATACAAGGCATTGATGAAAGAAATTAAAGAAGGTACAAATAAGTATCTTCATGCTTGGGAAAGCCCAAGGATGTTGGAATAATCTTACTACCAATACTAATGTAATCCACAGATTTATGTAATTAGTCCCAAAATGCAAATGGATTTTTTGTAGAAAAGAATCAAAAAACTTAAAGTTCTTGTGGAGTCACAAAGTATCCTGAAAGTCCAAAGTAATTTTAAAAAGGCAGAAGAAATACAGAGTATCACATTTTCTAATTTTGAAGTATAAAAGCATAATAATTTTAAAAAGAATGACATTGTCACAAATACATGTAAATTAAGGGAAAAATACCTCCCCCCAAATAACCACACATTTTTGATCAACTTATTTTGGGTCAAGAAAGCATAATATGCTCATTTAATGGGGCTGAGAACACACATGAAAAGAATGCTGATGGACTCTTACACTATGTGCATCAGATGGATTAATTACTGGAATGCAAGATTCAAAATTATAAAATTTCTCAAAGAAAATGCATGGGAAAAAATTTCATTGGTTTAAGCAATCACTTCTTAAAGTAAGACTAAATGCCAAGCAACAAAACAAAAGTATGTGCATGTATCTACATCAAATTGTAAAGTCAGCTAAAAAATGGCAACTTTCAGAATGGAATATACTTTTGCAGACCATATAACCAAAAATTGTTTAACAGCACAGAACTCAAGAAATATCTATATCACAATTACAGACATATTAAGTAAAGATTTCTTTAGAAATTGCATACTAATGTGCAAAAGCATAACAAAATATTTTAAGTCATTAATCCTGAGGGAAATGCGAATTAAATCCTCAGTGAGGTAATTGTCTTACATCTGTGAGAATGATTACTGAATTGATTAATTAATTGAAAATGGCAATATAGACAGATTAAAATATTTTAGATAATTGGGAATAGGAAATCAAACATACATTCCTTAAAATATTAAAACCATCTATATTTTTTCTGTGTTATACATGAAAGCATTGTATGGTTTAGTCATCCTGTATCTGAGTATATTTATCCAAATAATTGAAATCTATATTTCCTACAGATATTTTCACCACTGTATCCACTGCATCATTTTTCATAAGGGACAATACAGGGAAACAACATAGATACCCACAGAATATAGATATAAAAAGAAAATATTGCATACAATGGAACACCATCCAAGCCTCACAAAAGAAAAAAAAATTCTGCTGTATGAAACAACAGATATAAAACTGAGAAATTTTCTGCTAAGTGAAAAGTTTCAGCCACTGAGTACAAATAATGCAAGATTCAGTTTTATGGAGTACTGAAAATAGCCACATTGATAGAGCAGAATTGTAGTTGGCTGTAGTTAGGGACAAATGAGAATCTGCCATTCAGTGAATATAAACTCTCAGCCGAATAAAGCTATATATCTATTTTAGGACATTATACCTATAATTAAAAATACTATGCTATACATTCAAGACATTAAAATCGTCAGTCCTATGTGAAGAGTTCTTTCAACGATTTAAGTAATCACAATACATATTTACTAGGCATCCATACACAGTCACTAGACAAATGGGACTTATAAAGCAAATATTAAGGTAAATATATTCTACAGGGCAGCTTCACAGAGATTGATTTGATAATTGCATTTATTCTGTGGGGAATAAAGTCAATCACATTCTTGAAAAATGTGAATTTCACATTATCAGATGGCATTTTAAACATTTTGATTTCTCTAGAGGATAACCTTTGTCAAGTAAGGGGTGCTGCTTTTTAATTTCCCTGAAATGCATATTCACTGCAAGGCTCTGATTAGAAAATGAGTTTATTAAATGTGGGTGTTAGTTCCAATTATACATTTTTCTTGTGGAAAGCTTTAAAGTAACACAGTAAAAACACCTCTAACAATCAGAATCTCATTAATTTAAAAGGCCCTTCATTTTCTCGTTCATGTCCCTAAGGTCTCACTGAATATTATTAGCAAACATGCCATTTTGGTGGCTATAGCTTCCAACTGGGTTTCTTTTTATCCAGCCTTTTCAGGCTGACAAATTTGGTGATAAAATTTTATATATTACAGAGAATAATTTGCTCTCATAGTGTTGATAGGTACTTCAGTAAATAAAAACAAAACAGTCTTTCCACTTTTTCATTGTCTTGTATCCTTTCCTCTCACATACACAGAAACCTTGGCAAGATTAAAGCTAAAAACGATTTTTTTTTCAAACGCGTTTATATTTGACCCTGAAGAAAATCATTTTCTCTTTCTTTCCCAGTTTATTGTAGATAATTCTCTTTTGAGGTGTAGCATATTTCCCCTTGTGGTTTCAAATATATTTAGAACTTTTACTTCATCTTCTCAGAGAAGCTGAAGTGCCTGGTATAAAAAAGGAAAAATTTCTATGTGTTGGTCTCCGTCATTTTGTAATTTCCAGAGTGAGTGCATTATGTTGTAGATTTTGTTAGGCATCTTCAAAATTAAAATAATTTCATAGGAACTTGCATTACAAAGATGAAAAATAAAAAAGGAAAAAGTAAAACAAGGTAAAGATGGAGGGAGAAAAGGTGGGGTGAGTGGAGAGAACAAGAGACTGAAGAGATAACAACAAATAAATGACTAGCTAAGAGCAGGAGACACTCCCACACTGTTGGGAATAAACAGCATTCTATTTTTAAAGACTTTAAAACCAAAAGAGCTGGATTCATCTCCCATTTATGCTACTTCATGATTAAAAGACATAATTCTCTCTCATTTGAGTAATAACAAACAATGCTGCATGATGGAAAGAAACGATTTATTTAACCACGTGGCAAATATGTAGTTTTCTTCTTGATTAATGAATGTCTCAAACACAAGTTTATTTAAGTTTATTCTGTCTTAAAAAGGTAAGTGATCATTGCAGGCACATGTATAGCATACTATTAGAAAAGTAGGAATGATGACTCATCTGTCCGGATATTAAGACCTTCTAAAACATCTTTCCTTCCCACTGTCACCACCTGTCTTCTTTAACACTTTTTCTGCTAAGAGATACTGGTTGCATGAAAGATAGCAATCTCTATGTCAGCTCACTTCTGTAATTCAATAGCTTGGGCCCATGGTCTTTGTCATTCTTTCTTTTATAATGCAAATAGACTTTTAAATCCTTCTTAAACACACTGATAAATTCCAAAGTCCATGTATTCTTAGATGTGCATATTTCTACAGTCTTCATTATATGTTGTATTTGTTTAACAGGACAGATACAACAGGAGAGCGCGTACGTGCATGCGCGGGGGTGGGGAGAAAGAGAGAGTGCGAGACAGAGAGACCGGAACAGGCTGATAGAGACGATGACAGAGACAGAGTCAAAGACAGACAAAAATTTTAATGCTTAAAGATATTCTCCCTGAAAAACTTCAATTAAGTCTATTTTTTGGAAATATTTTTGTTCTGTCATAAAAACAAGATCATTCAAACTAGGAAATCATGTGTGTTCAATATGTTGGCAGTTTTCATGTATTTTTTCTTAGTTTTAAAACTCAACCAAAATAGTCTGAGGCACATAAGTACAAATAGTTTCAACCATGAAAGCTAGTTTGTTACTGTCAAAAATTTAGAGTAGAAAATTGGTCCTCAGTGGGAAATAATTGAGACATGGTTGAACTTTTAAAAAAATTATTAGATCACAATGAGGTTTTAATGAAGTTGTCACAGAACTGGGCTAGATTATGTCACATAAATACAGGCACCCCCACCCACCCATGTTTTCACTTTTGTTACTTTCCTTCCCATCTGCGCTTCCACCTTTCCGCAAGTTGTGATGCAACATAATATCACCCATTTGAACTTCTCTGTCTCAAGGACCAGGAACTAACACAAAATTCTATTCCTTATAAATCACCTATTATAATGTGTTCTCTTTTAAACAGCAGAAAATCAGAGGACATAGGAGGTCACTTACTTAATTTTCTATGAATGTTTTGTCCCATAGAATACACACAAATGAATGATCCTTTCTTGTTTCTCACTAAAACTCTACTGTTTACCTTAAAATATTAAGTAGGTATTATCACATTTTCCACTGCTCAAATTCTTAGAACTTGCTTAATGGCTTCACAGTCAAAGCAATTATCTCTGTCACTGCCTAACCGGGCAGCTTGTTCTCCCGAGCAAAATTAATAGGTATCATTTAATGGTCAGTGCTGTTAGTGACCTTTTCATGACTCCGGAGCACTGAAATTGTTTGTTCAATCTACTGCACTTACATAAAAAGCTGCTGCTGACAGCTTGGATTTAGCATCAATTTTTGTTAACAGAAGTTCTTTCACAGTAGGGTCAGCACATTCAGTGAGGTTCACAAAAATGGCAACAAAAACCCTCAATATTATGGAAATGCAATTCAGGAAACTGATGTTAAATGAAAATACAGCTAAGCTTTCTGGTAGTTGGATAGACTCTTTTGCATTATGAATAGACCTAAAATAAATGAATGAATGTATGGAGAAAGTAGTATAATTCTAGTACTAGAATATGGACTCCAAGCCAAACAAAGTATGAGAAAATTCAGTACTTTACAGTTTAGTTTTCATATACTTAGAAATTGCAAATATTTATTGCTGAAATTTCATAAAATAATTAATAATGAATGCAAATGATTGAAAAGTTTCATTCAATGGTGATTTCATATACTGAAATATATCAACTCATGCAACGTGAGAACAAACTATTTCAAGTAATTACACATTATGATAGAAGAACTGAAATCATAATGGAAAGATTGCCAATTCACTTTTTTAATGAGAACTTTGACACTGTTCATAGCAATTTTTGCTTTCTTTATGTGAAAATCAAGTGAACTGATCCCTCTGATAAAAACTTATTGTCATTATGGCCATTGTCTGAATAAATATGACTCTGTTTTCAATATGAGACATATATTTTTCTTATATAAATTCTTCAGTATGAGAGTAGAAATTAAATGTATAATAGAAAATAAAAAAATAAGGTTTTTATTTAGAATTTTTTACAGTAGCTAGTTTTCTAAGATGCAGGTCTTATAACAATATGTGTTCACTTAACATTGATTAAATATAAATAAAATTTTAAATGATCAAAAAATTATATGAGCTATATTCTGGTATTTACTAAGTTGTAATCATCAAGATTCTCAAGTCTGTAAACAATTATTAAATAATACAATAATTCAATTATCTATAAAATACATTTTGTTTGGAACAAAACAGGATATAAATTTATTTCCTAAGTTCTTCTAAAAAAATTTGTTCTAACAATAGGTAATAATATGACTCTATTCCTGCCTTCTCTTTTTAAGAATGAAAAAGATACCACTGAATGTAACATAACTAGCACTATTCCAATAATACACAAATTCTAACACAAAGTAGAAATTAATCATAATTACACAAATATTATTATGAGGAGATTAATTCTGTAAAAAAAAAAAAACTTGGTTCCAATTTCATAAATAAGAACCTTTTCTAAGTCTATAAATCAAGTCCTAATGCTGAACCCAGTTTTTCCATATCTCCCTCTCCACATCGAATTCATTTAATCTAGGTTCTTCTGTACAGAGGAATGAAAATCGTGAGAATGCTGATCTGAAGCAAGCAAAACCACTTCTGAGAATGTATCTTTTAAAAGTAGTTTAATAAAATATGATTGAATTTGAATTTTCTCTTTGTTTAACCTAAATATAATAATTGTAATTACTAACATGAATGCTGAAATTTTAATGCAACTAATACATTCTTATGAAACCAGGTTTGCATTTCTTTCAGTTTAAAAAATATATGTAAAAGAACTATATAGAACTACAAAAAGAATATAATACACTTTTCTGGATTTTTTTTGACATAAACTTCAAATATCTTTTAGTGTCCAAACAGTGCACTAATACTCATGTAAGCTCTTTGAAAATAGTTATAACATCTTCAAAGACAATACATTTTTATTTTTATGACATATATAAAATTTTCATTAGATTACAAGCTGGCAGAGAGTTTAATTGATTTACTGGTTTCCAAAAATAATTAAATGCTAGAAGTTATCTTTGCATTCTTCACCAGAGCCTTTTAAATGTTATTTGGACAGTGGAAACAGAAAATCCATTAGTATATATCTAGTTGGCAGCCATGAAAACTATGTATCTTTACATATCCATTTGATTGAATTAGCAGTGTTCTGTCCTAGTCCATTGTAATTACATTTACAGTTACAATGGAGTGCATGCTCCTGTAAAAAGTCACTTTTCAGTGTAAAACCATAATGATTATAATTAAAATCAATTTCAAGGGCTCTAAGCTCTTTAGGACTATGACACTGCTCAAAATAATGGAAAATTAAAAAGACTTAGAATTCATTTTAGCCCTGTGCATCTTAAATATTATACTTTATCACATTATGTAAATTACATATATTTGCAACATGGCCTATTTTAACAGCCTCTTGTGTCACCACGCAAGTGATAAGGGTAACATACTACCCACTTTGTAAATGAGTGCATAAAATGATAATTTTGTAGATAAACATTCCCATCACGCTGGCAGATGGTATAAAAGACTGTTCAAGAACCTTTTCAAAGCAAGTTGAAATAGTTTGATAATGAATCAATAGCAGATGCTATCTTTTTAAATTTTAGAAAACATTCAGAAAATACTCTCAGATATATTATTTTGAAAGAAAATGTTAGCCAAATTTATACTAGCATGTTTATTTTTATTTTAATGCTGTCATAACTTCAGATAGACCAGAGCTATCAGTTACTGTTATAATTATTATACAAAATGTCCTTAAATTATCTCCCAAGTATACATATACCTATTTTGATTATAGCCATATAAAATATAAAGTATTCCAACGCATAAAAATACGTTGTGCACAAAAATATAATTAATTCTAGTACTTAATTTAATCTTCTCTTTTTTGAAAATAAAACGTGCATTTTTAAAGGGCTTACAATTATAATCTCAGTAATTTTTTCAGGCACATGATAGAAAATTGATTTGTGCATATTTAAAAGTAATTTAGGAACACACTAGTTATTTCCAATTAAAATGTACTCTTTCCTTTGATGGGTTTTATGTTTTGTTCTTAGTTTTTGCTGACAGCATACTTTATGAACTTTCCACTTTTACTTGGGCAAGACAAACTTTTTAAAATTAGTTTTTATGCTTTCAATTTAGCTTAAACTCAGAAATTAATATCATAGTTTTGAATTTGATGATATATTCTGAGAATTCTTGGATAAGAAAAATAGTATCTAGAATATGACATGACAGTGAAGAAATATGATAAGTGATTTGCCTTGAATTTAATTAGAAGTTTATATAAGATGTGCATAGTTATATACTCTGTTGAATAAATAATGAAATAGAATTTTTTAGAAACACTTTGAATACAATTTTTCCTACCCAATGTGGAACTTGAATCAAGCTCTAATGATATGAAAAATTTTGATTACATCATAAAAGTTTTAACTGAAATATTTTTTGTATATCATTAGAGCTTGATATGAGTTTAAAGTTTAGTTCATTGTGTGGAAAGTAAAAATACGGTGAGGTTAAAAAAGATCCCACTGTTTTTTGAGAGTTGCATTGCAAACAGAATTCAAACTGAGAAAATCCTCATGTTAACATTTCCAGAAAAAATATAATGTCTACTGTGCTGTATTTATAATGTAAAACTCCCTTTTTCCTTAAAAACATTTATTTCATACAAATACTTGCCTTTCTCAACTTAATATGATGCTTAAAGAACGTTAAGTAAATGCTATTTATTTAACAAATAATTTCAGAACATTTACATGAAAAGAATATTGTGTATCAACACCATATTTGTCAAATTATGCAACTCACATTAAAGGTATTACTTAAGTAATGTGACATAGGTATGCATATATATTTTAATCTATATCTGAGCTTTTTGCTTTATCTCAATTGTGATTATAAATCTGTATTGCACTCAGGGTTTGATTTTGAAATATATCTGAGATCAATAGAATAGCAGTTATTAAGTACTACAAAAACAATTATCAAAATGCTATAACATTTCTTAAATGACCTTGGTAAGACTGGACATAATTTTTACTGGATTAACCTGCTATGAACATTTAATACCTCCTAAAGAATTGTTGCCATATTCATAATATAGTTTCTTAACTCTATAATCCTGAATTTTCTTTAATTTTTGTATTATCATTTTTACAAGAGGAATGCTAATATAACTATTAAGTATCTTTCCAGTGCAATATGTAAATCTTAAAATGTGTTTTCACATTCCCCAACTGTGTCTCTACTCCCCCAACTTCAGAATATACAAAGTAGGTCTACATTCTTCAGCTTTTGTCTCTCCTCTTCTGATTTATTGACAGCATGATGGTTCATGCAGGCCGATAAAGCCCGAAGATTTAGCAAGTTTCTAATCAGAAGGATTGTGTAAATCCTTTACTGCATTAATGAGACAAGAATCAAATCAGTTGACAAGCCAAATAATTTTAGGATATAAGAATTAATATTTTGTGTGCTCACTTCATAGTTGTGTTTTGTGAAATTATACTTATGATTTTATATAATTCATTCACAAGAACATCAGAATATCTTTTCCCTTAGAGTGCTATGTTTCATACCAGAGTTTTCTAAATGTTAATGGCAGAGAATGGGAATTTACCAATGAATGTTGAAGATATTTTATACCTCACAGTCATGAATATTGAAACATTAGGAAACTGGATCAAAAAGCTGCCTTTCGTTATTTTTTTTCTGATAAAATTAATTAGCTAATAGATGCATTGTTCTTATTTACATTTAAAGGTAGGAAATAAAAATGCATCAAAACTAATAACCATAGTGGAAGAATTAATTTAGGTAAGTTGAAAGCACAATTTATTAACACAAAAGTTCTATTTCATAACTTTTTAGTGCTTTATGTACAATACAGAAATACAGAGATAATTTCTCAGTTGCTTAGATATCCATTTTCATAATTGCCAAAATTTATTTGACATTGCTGTGAATTAAGCCTTAATTTAGAGATTTTTTCATGTTATTTATGAAAGTGTTTAAGTTAGTTTGGATGACAGTTTTTGATAAATAGTTAGTGGATTTTTTTTCACAAATTGCTTTAAAAGCCCACAAATAGAACAAGTACTGCCAAATACTTTCATGTATTATTTGATTTTGTGACATAGAGGCATCAGATATAACATGCCTAATATATTATTGGAGTACTATTTCTCTTTTGTAAATCCTGTTTGAAATTAAACTTTTAAAAACAACAAAATATAGTTTCAATTACATTCAGAGTGTTTGATTTTTATGTAGAAAATAATTTATATCAAATTATCATTATAAATAATGCTCATGAAGTATCTTTGAAATGCACTGCTGGTCATAATCTTCCAAGATAGCTTCTGATGTTTCAGAGTGTATCTTTGAGTTAGCTAAATATGTTATGATGAAGTTTGGTAGATAGGGCGAATACTGTACCTTTCACTCCATTAGCAACTGCCAGATTCATTTTGAACTTGACATTCCCTACCTAATTTGACACCAAATAGCTAATCTCTTTGCCCTTTAAGTTTCTGATGTGTCATATTGCATTACATTTCTTCTGTCACTTTCTATCACTATAAATTTTGTCACATAGAAAAGCCAATATGATTTGACATAACCCAAGATGATGGAATCTGAGAGATACAAAACCATGCTAATCAGTGGAGCAGAAATGTGACACATTGCTTCAAATGTGCAAATATTCACTTTTTGAAAAACATATAATCTGCTAAGAGCAAGAATATAAGATGGTCCATAATGGTTAAGGGAAAATATACAAATTTTATCATTTAGTGGTAAATTTAAAATATTGCACTACCCTATATAAATGACAGAGAAAATGATTCAACGTGACAGTGGCCTGAGAAAAATAACTTTTATTCCACTGTATATTTTGTAGTAAGCATTCTCCTAAACTAAATTAAAAAAAAATCTGAAATCCACTTAAAATTGTATCATTTTATTTTGGATGACATTGTAAATAACTTCCATTGTCTTTTGCATGTTAATTTTAAAATGCTAAAAATGCATGTAAGTGAATAGACTCTTCCTTTTGAACTTCTTTGAAGCAGAACCAAGATGCCCACATTGCATGTGAAACATGGCTCATTTTAAGTAAAAGAAACACTATATATCTCTATTTATCTACATTAGATTTACTATTTGCATATTTATATTTATATAATTTACATATATTCATAAACAATTTGTTTTCAATATGCATATTATTTTAGTAAATTTATTCAAGATAAAGAAGTGAGGAAATAGCGATTGTATTGAATAACATGAGTAAGTAAGTAAAATTATTACTTCAATAAAACAAAAAATGAAATTTCTGAAGAAAAAAATAGTACGAACTTTGTGTTGTAGCTCCATATATCTCAGAAATATCCACACAGAGCTGTCCCACAACCATCCAGTGAATCTTACAAATGAAAATTCTCATCTTTGAGATAGCAATCATAACTAAGTCATAACTCCCTATAAAATCTTTATATTCTTATTTATATAATGTATATAAATATGTGAATTAAGGGTGTCAACATGTTAGGATTAATATTAATGTCATACTTCATAAGCTATGCTTTTGGATCCTTATCACATGATTCTTCCTTGATATAATATTTGTTTCTCTCGAGTGCTATAAATTCTCTTTTTATTTGAAAGACTCTTCAGAATAAGACTGCTCATGAGTGCTAATATGAGCGACAATAATATTAACAATTCTTATCGCACTGTTGCTGTGTTTTGGTAACATTTTACTATAACCTAGAACTTATATATACTTAAATTATATCAAAACAACCTATTATTTTTTTCACATCTGTCCTATTTCACATCTGAGTTATTTTCATACCAATGAGACACAATATTTGACCCTCACAATTTTAAAAAAGGAAATGTGTATTTTGGCTTGCAGTTTGTAGATATTTTCAGTCAATAATTCAAATGTTTCAAGGCAGAGCAGCATGGCAAAAGGATGTGGTGGAAGAGATTTACTAATGGCACCACAGGCAGGAAGTAGAGAGAGGCATTCAAGGAGGAAGATAGAAATACCACTTTCCAGGTCACACTTCAGTGACATATCTTTTCCAAACATGCTTCATCTCCCATCATCACATTTATCTATAAAGTCATTAATGGATCAATCCACTGGTAGTATCAGGGTCTCAATATGCAATCACCTTTGCAAAGTCTTACTTGTGAGTATACAGGCTTTGGGAATATATGTAGATATAAACCATAACATTCCACCCATGGAACCTCAAAGAATCATGTGTATCACTTTATGAACAACACATTTAGTCCATATCTAAGAAGTGTCAAAATTCTAATACTTTCACAATTGATGAAAAGTCTACATCCAAACTCTCCTCTAAGATTTAACTGTGATCCCTGAAAAAAATCACAAAGAAAGGTAAACACTGCCAACATATAAAGATACAGGTAAACATTCTCATTCCAAAGAAGAGAAAGAGGAAGATAACAAATTGGAGTAATGCAAGACTGAATCTCAGGAGAGAAATCATTAAATCATATAGTCCCAAGTCTAGTAGCCTGAGAAAACTTTGGTGAGATATGAAATCTAAAGGGCTTTAGTGACTCTGCCCTGATGGCACTGATGGTGGTTGAATCTCTCATGGACTCCCTCTTGGGTGGCTTTTGTCATTTCTCCGGCTGTCTTCATGCAATGTTCCAGGGTTCTCCAGTTTTCTGTAATCTCTGCCACATTTATGACTTCTTGAAATGGTATTTGAGAGATATACTACCTGGCTTCCCATGTCTTCTTCTGAAATCGAGATAGAAGTCTTCTAGACTCCATAAATTTTCCATGCTATGTGCATGGAAAACCAGCATCATGTGGATGATGCCAACGTCTGCTACCAGTTTGCACTTTAGCTGAGCCCATTTACAACATGATAGAGATTTCAGAGTCCTCTGTGGATATGGATGATTGTTCATTATTAATTAAATCTTAAGGAATCAATTCCCTTTACTACACTGCTTTCCTGTAGCAGTATATTGCCCAAGGGATCTCTTCTCAATGCAAATTCTTATACTTTTCCACCCTTGTGATGGGTCTAGAATCTTCTTTCCATGCCCTCAACACATTCTTTGCATTTTCAAAGTATATGGCTCCTTCCTGATGCTAATGTTTGTAACAAACAAATTCTCCTCTGTTCCATCTTCATATGCTCCATATGAAGCACCAAAGCTTCCTTTCTGACCAAACTCAAAACTTTTTAAATGAATCTGATGGGCTATTTTTTGTTGATTTGCAATGTAGACCTGGATAAAATCCTCCAAAAGTACTCATGACAGCCTGAATATTTGATCATGTTGAAAGTTCCTCTGATAGATGAATTATTCTACATCCTTCATTTCAGTCTCCTGAAAAGTCTCAGGATATGAGAGAAAATTAGACAAATTTTTAGACAGAGCATAACACATAAAGCCTAGAGTCCAACAGTGAATGGTGTCCTTATTACCAACTAATGTCTTTGAGTCTAGTCTTTGTAATCTAATTGTCTCTACCCTACATATTCAGATCTTTCCAACCTCCTTTTGTGAACCAAGTCCAAGAGATTCTGAACCAGATGATCAAGTAGTATCCAACACCAGGATACACCTCACAATATCAAATTGCATGGATTATTCCACTGATGAATATCTCATCCTCATTACCTAATCACTTGTCAATGGCTCCATCTATGGTCATATGCTTCTTTAGGTGACTCCTAGATCTAATCCATAATGAATATAGTGCCTCTTCTCTAAAGCTACCCCTCTCCTCATTATCTATTATCAGGTGTTTTACTCACACAGGGACTGTATCAAACAATTTGATTATTCTCAATTCCTGATTCTGTACCGCCTGGTCTGCACATTTAATAATCTAGTTCATGGTCAAAACTGTCATTCTTACCTAAAAATTTAAAATTAATTGCTACTTAATTTTTTAAAAATAAATCTCAGTAACATTGAAATATAAAAAGCTGATCATTACAACAGAAAAAAAAAAGATAGGCAGAGTTTGCTTTACCTTTAAAAACTTATGTGCAATTTAATTACCAAACATGAGGATACGTTTTGTTTTTAAAAGGTCAATAACATTTTTATAAACAGTACGCAGTATAATATTAGAGAATTAATGTTGCCTTTTTGTGTTAATTCATGTTAATATTTGAGGCATCAGGAATATGGTGATGTTTACTAGTAAATTCAATGAGTGACATCATCTCTTAGGCCATTCCCCCAAAAAAGTAGAGTTTATTTTGAAGCACTTGTAGTGGGCTTTGAAGTGAGAAGCTATACAATGCTACCAAGTGTGAATCTGGTAAATACATGACTTTCCACAGTGTTTCAGGTTATAGTGATAATGCCAATTCTAATGCACAGTTTTGAAATTGCAAAATGTTTTCCTTTTTACTCTAAGATGTTCGCTGTTCTTTCAATGCCTTAACTGTGGAATAAATTTATGAAAGAAAGGTTGTAATGTGGTTAAGATCTCTGATTAAGGGGGAGGTTTTTTTTTTTTAATTCCGTCTTTCAGGTATCTTTGGGCTCCAGGGTATGGCAACCAAGTATGTTGTGCACCTTGAAAATACGATCAGCTCCTTATCATCATGAATATGTACAATGTATAACCTTTAAATGTCATTTTTCACTGTTAGGCCATTTAGAGTTTGAGAATTAAATAATTTAAAATTGTTATACACTGAAGTCCTTGATTCTTTTCATTCACCTATAACTGGAACTCAATTTGTCACTGACCTGCAAGCTACTTAGGACCATAAAAAAGGGTTTTCTTCTACCAGGAACTTATTTAAATTAAAAAAAAATCACTTAAAATAACTTTTTAAAAATACCTTGAAACTTTCTAAAAATGACAAATGATATTGCTATTAAAAGCTTATGAATAAACTGACCTATATCCATTCTTTCAAACATTTTGGAAATAATATAAAATTCGAAGAACAATATTGTATGAGTTTACAGAAATAATACATTTTACTTTATGTAGAAATCTACTTACGTACTCTTGGCATCTTTTTAGTAAGTTTTTTTTTCAAAATATTTAACAATGCATACATAGAAAATAGCTAAGAATTTTTTTATCACTACCCAATGTAATTATTTTTATTACAGTTAAAAGAAATTAAACTTTTTAATTAGAAAGTTACATTATAATTTGAATCTAAGCAATTGTTCATAAAAAGCCAATGACACTGTCATTAAAGTGAAAATAGATTAAATTTAAATTAAAATAAATGCCTTTTTAGCAGACACAGCTGGGCTGCTAACTCATTTTTCAAAAAAGTCTTTTAAAAAGAAGGTTCTAAATTGTTGACATCCTACTTTCCATTTTATTTATTTTATATTTAATACATATAAGTACTTTTCTGTCATCTTAGTATTTCGTAAGATGTTGATAGTTATAGAATTAATTATCTGAAAATGCAATTTCAGTTTTGAATACATGAAAGACCTAATATTTCAGGTTAAAAAATGTAGTTGAGAAAATGAAAGATTCTTTCATACTTATTTTAGTTTAATTATAATGCTGGTGGTAGACTGACTATTACAATAGTCCAGTTTGACCTTTAAAGATTTAACTGTCTTATTAAACAACATGGAAATAATACATAAATAAATGATTTTCGATGAATGTTTTAAATGTACAAAAACAGTACCCTGGATTTAAAGCACTGATAATGAACAACAGCAAAATACATTTGTATTTCCCATGGAGAAATGTTAGGTAACTACAATTTTAAACAATAAATCATTGCCATTCAAATTATGCATATTTTCCTAGCTTTGTGTACATTCGTGGATAAGAAAATATTCCTGTCATAAAGTATATTTTCATCAAGTTATGTGACTATAAACAATTGGTGAGCAACCACACATGTATAATTAAGCCAAAGATGTGAAGTATTTATTTTAATCCTGTGTTAATATAGCGTAGAGAGTAAAATAGTTATTTGACAATTAGAAATTTCTTTTCTTTAGTTCCTGCCTTCCTTTCTTCCTTTCTTTATTCCTTTCTTCTTCTTTCTTTCTTTCTTTTTCTTTTTGTTTTATCATTTTAAATATACACTGTTTCTCCCCTCAGCTAAGAAGAATGGAAAAGTAACACTTCTACTAGAAGTGTTAGAAGAAGAAAAGTAACACTTCTACTAGAAAATTTCTTTCTGAAAGCAATGTAAAGCTGTAGAGGGTCCCTTATCATTTCCTCAAGACAAAGAAGCTAAAATGGTCAGAGGATGAAACCATGTGGTAATTTTCTTGTCTGTTGTCTTATAATTTTGCTGTCCTGTCTTCCTTACTATAAAGCCCTTGCAGACCTGACACTGAGAGATGGAGTTTTGAGGCTGTAAGAGGCCCAGTATCGCCAGTGTAACTAGCTTTGAACAATGCTTTTCTTTTCCCTCAATGCCTCTTCTGTTCCATAGAGAGTAGTGAATAGTATGCAGTTGAGCTTCCATATTGTAACAGTAATTAGTATAATATTCCAACTAAGTTTTAGAAAATAAAGAAAAAGAGAGAAATGTGTTTTACAACTTGCAAAAGTAGAGAGACTTCTTTTGCCTACTTTATTTCTTTACATTTATAGTTAGACAGATTATCTAATAGCAAGAAAAAATAGAAGAACAAAACTCACTGTGACTAATTTCAGCTTCAGAATAGCCTGAAGGTTGTCTGTACAGAGATGAACAGATTTGTGGTACAATCTACTTTCAGAATTTCTTGCAAAAATGAAATGTAAATTGGATTATTAAGAAAACATTTTTAAAAAAAGAAGAAAGACTTTCTAGGTGGAGAAAAGAATAAGAATAAACAATCTATTCGAGTGTCTATGGTCAATATTGCAGAACTTTCAATGTTCATAAGTGCCATAGCTTTGCTGCCATTTGTCTATTGGTAAGAGATGGTGAGAAGATAATCTGAGTATATGACCAAATGCAAGGAGTTCCATTTCACATTTTTGTGAGTGCAAAGTGCAAGTATAAAATCAATAAGCACAATATGGTGGCAATAAAGAGAGATTTATTACTTGTAAGAAGTAAGGACGGTCAGGGATTTAGTACACTGGCACAAATGGCTTCCTGACAAGCGTGATGTTATGAGTTTGATCCTCGGTGAAAACAAACAACCAAAAAAAAATAGTAAGAAGAATAATGAGTTTATAATGTGCTAGATCATTCTCCTTGAATAAAGGAAGCAAGAGGGCTTCATTGGGGAACCTATACATATTTACAAAGGGAAGCATGTGTAAAAGCTTTTCAGTACTGAGCACGCACAATTTAAAGGACAAAATTCAAAGGAAAAGGTGACAGATACCAACATTCTGGGCAAATAATTTCATATTATAATTTGAGAAGCTTAAATTAGGTCACCTTAAAGAGTGAGTCAGTTGGGTGGGGACCTTGGATAATTTTTTGTAAGTATCTCAAGTGTCACAAGAGAATCAATATGAATTTTAAAAAAATCTTTAAAGGTATATTAATAGTCTTTTCAAGCAGCAGAGGCTTTGCATCTGGTAAGTGCAGTTTAGCACCTATGTCCTGCCTTACACACTGGATAGCAATGTAGGATTGTTTTCTACCAAGTATAGAAAAAAGGAGAAAATGTGTTTGTAGAGAATAATGTATCGTTGATCTTTAATGATTTGAAATGGGACACCTCATACTCCTCCTGTTACTCCTCACCTCATACCTTACTGGATTTCTCCTTTGTTCATTCTCCTTATCATCAGTGTTGGTCTTTTGCCAAGTAGGAAAATGGTGTGATTAGCACTTTGTTTTCAGCAAGATTGGTGGCTAGAGAACAGGTAAGTAAAATTGGATATTTCACCTGTCAATAATTGGTTTGACAGGAAAGATGCTTTTTACAAGGATATAGAGTATGTCTTTAGTAACCATGGTTCCCTCTTGGAACATCATGTTCAGTGACACGGGTAAAATAACGCTCTAGTTAACAAATATAAACTGCTTTATACTGCTTTGGGGCTCAGAAAAGTTAATTTGGATTTTCTGATTTCCATGTAGTACTTCATATCTATTAAAGAGTCAACCAGCATGTGGATTGGGAAACAAGAACACTCTTGCTCCTCCCTCCCCATAAGCAGCTGGCAGATCCAGAGGACAAGCTGAGTTAAAAGCAACAAAGATAAAAAATGACTTCATGCTTATAGTATTTGATTGACTTTGCAGGCCTTAGGCCAGAGGTCTGAGCATCTATTAACAGAATTACAATATGCAATGTAGCAAATATAGAGGATTTCCTTCTGTCTGTTTTTGAAATACAATATTATTTTTATTGTTTTGTTTTGTTCCTTTTTATTGTTTTATTTTATTTAACGTTCTGTTTTGATCGGTTTAATTCTGTTCTGTCCTTTTGACTGTATTGTGTCTGATGGTATGAGCAGCAACGTTGAAAAAAACAAGAGAAATTATAGTAGCCATTGTGGTTTTCCTATTATTTTGTTTTGAAGTCTTGTATCCCTTTCATTATTCCATTCTGATTAGTTTTATTCGGTTTTGTTTTGTTTTGGGTATTACTCGCTGTAAAAAAAAAAGTAAAAAAAAAATAAATAAATAGGCTTCTTTCATTTTAATTTATGTTGTTACTAGTCTCAGTTGAATTTAGTAAACCATATAAATGTATTCAGTGAAAATAAATCGTAATAAATATTTTAAACTATCTTTCATGTACTATTTTTAACATCTCAGTATATCTTTTGGGTCTAGCTCCTGGATATCTGTGATCATTTCCTTGTAACTTTAAACAATGCTGATTAGTATAGTTGAGACAAGATAAAAGAATATAATTTTTAAAATTTGGAATTGTAATGCTCCAACTGAAAGTCAATGTTCATGACATTATCTAATCCTTAAATAATTGGAACACTAACTATAAACAGAAACTTCAAACTCACTTTTTTTGTTTAAACAGTTGCTATTTAAACTCACTTAAGCTGTATTGCCTATACTCACTGGTTTTCTGATCGTGTGCACTTTGATTCAAAATAAAGACCTGAAAACTACCTTTTGACACAAAAAAAAAATGTTTTTCTGTCTGATGTAATGTTCAAATCTAAATAGCCTATATTGTTCTTGTTTTGGATTTGTTGTTTTTGTTGTCTCTTTTCTTTTTGTTTTTCTTTCTGTATCTTTTTTCTCTTAAATAAAAAAAAAACTCATTTTCTCTTTCCACTGGTTCCAATTTAAGGTAGGAAGCTCAGAAGAGGTGTCTTCTCTTTTTCATACTCATTCTTCAAACTCACCTGTTAAAAATAATAAAGGACTTTTTCAATCCAAGCATAGAAAAGTTGATTAATATCTACATAGGTCTTACTAAATAGTTTAGTGATTATCTATCACTTGTCTGATTTTCTTTCTCTAATAAGAAGGTCTTGTGAGTTATCTGAAAGACTTTCAAAATTTGGACATTTTGCATGAATGTATCATTTTATGACTTATCCTTGAAAGCAATCATTTTGGGATGACACTGTTTTCCCTAATTTCTCAACATTTTCTACCTAGAAATATCAGGACTTTGAGATATGCATGCATATCCTGATGCCATTGTCAAACTATTGTCTAAAAATATAAGTTGTCCTCCATGCTGTTGGTGTTCTGATGAAAGACTCTATTAAGTCTCCTAACTTAGAGTTTTCATATTCTTATAAAATAAAAACCAGGCTTATATTCACTCTGTGTAATTGCAGAAATCACATTTTCCTTACAAAAGTTTTATTTTCTTTAAATAAATATAATAACTAATCTATTTTTTGAAATTGACTTGGACGAGGACAAAGAAGAGGAACTATCTAAAAACAAATAACACTGAAAGTCTGAATTGGAGGCTTAGATCCATAATTCCAGCTTTTGCTATATTCCAGGGAAACATAGCTATGTTTACATACAACTGATAGAAGTCTGCAAAATAGTATTAAATGAAAATGAACTTTAATACAAAATCAAAACAATGTGTCATCTAGTGTTGTGGACCACTACAAAGCAGCTGTGAGTAGGAATTAAATTTTACTAATTGGCTTTCTCTGTTTAACTGTGATCTGCCTTAGCCTTGGCCCCTTGCCTGGTGATGGGAGCTGATTCATAGTAGTGAAACTCTATGAATCACTGATCCTAGCTGAGGCCTGTGAGGCCAGAAATACCTCAAAAGGTGAGATAAAGCCACAACTGGAGACACTTGGGCTCCAACAGTAACCAAGTAAACAGAGACTGGAGTTCAAGAAATTTCACTCCTGCAGTCACACTCCTACCATAAATGTCAACTTGGAGATAGGACAGTTCTCCTAAATCAACATAATTTATTACTTGGAGAAGTCTTTGAAATGACTCCCAAGGTCCTGCTCATTTCCCATACTTTTCTCAGATTCCCCAACTTTTGCCCTTGGTCCAAATAAAAGTGGGCTGATCCAGAGAAGTCTTTGTCTTAGTCCTCAGATTCTTGAGCTCAACTAAAGGGTTTTGATCCTCCTAGAGCCCTAAAATCATACAACTTGTCTCAATTTATTTAAACCTCTGCCATACACTCAATTGGGAAATCAAGGATCTATGTCAGAACCCAATAATCTACAGATTGAATTCTGGAATTCCATGAAAATTCAACATGGAAGAAGACTACCACAGTGTCCAGCAGTACAAAGCACTAATGAACACTAAAGCTGACCTTTGGAATTTGATATCCTGTGTGGATGGACCCTGAGAAAAACATATAATTGAGCAAAAACATCCAGTCTGAAAGGGAAATGAAAGCCAGTAAAAGGAAAAAAAAAAGTAAGATTAAATTAAAAATGGTACAACTCACAAAAGGATAAAGGGATAAAAGTATAGTAATATAGTATAACAAGAATAATGATAAAATGTTACATTAAAAATTTAGAGAACATGGTCCAGGAATATTCCTCAATGCAGGAATAGAATTTTTGCTTAGAATGCGTGAAGCCCTGAAATCATAAACCATTTCATATTTAAGCTTAATTGTCTACTCATTTTTCTTGGGAGACTTCTAGGGTATTTTTAAAGCATGTTTCTGGATGTTCCTCGTTGATAGGTCATGCAGGCATGGACTTGAGCACTATCCGTGGTACTGGTGATTTTTCGCCAATGCTGTCCCATGGTCTTTTTGTCTACCACCATAAACTAAGCAGCATTGTTGCACAATACTCATCTGCATATCCCTGCCTTGGTGCCAATCAGCAATGCACTGGACTTCTTGATAGCTGATTTAAACCTTTTTTCTTTGAATTGTAGGTGTTCAATCTAGTGCCTTTGAATGGGAAAGCTATGAGTACAGAAAATGAAGTCTTTTTTTGTGATTGTAACTGACCATGCAGCCTAGAAGGCTTTTAAATGGTTTTATGGGAGGAATTTGGAAAATTTTAGACATGGATTAGTCTATAAAAATACGCATTAATCTATAATGCTGTAAACAAACCCAATGGGTAATTTTGATGAGAGTTCAAAACACTAGAATGCTGGCAGTAATGAAGGCAGTAAATGGTAGGCTTATGAAGTTTCAGTAGAGAATAGGGACCTTATGGCAATTGACCTACAGTCTACATGTGTTATATTCTGACAAAATGTCCAAATATAGTCCAGATATTTATATTTTAAAGGATACTGATATTAAGGAGAAGAGATCAATTGATAGTATTAAAGAAACTTCAGGGCAGTTCAATTTTGAAGCTTTTCTTTGTATATGTATAGCTACTTTTAACTAGATTTATAGTGAAAATACAGGGTGAAAAGAAGAGCAAACCACTTTAAAAAAAAAAAAGAATTTGACATTCTGGCCCCAAGGAAATCATACATAAAATTGGAGCCAAAGAAAGTGTGGTTCTTGAAGATACAGACTCTACTAAAAAGAAATCATGTGCCTTCTAGAAAGACAAGAGAGAAAGATTCCTTCAGGGCATAGCAGAAATCAGCAAGTCCCCATCCTTTGCTGGCATAAAGGGGTAGAAAGTGTCAATTTTTCATTTGGGAAAATGACACTTAGGATCCTCCAAAAAGTCCTGCTAGCAAATTAGTTCCTCACAATTCATTTCACTCTGAACAGCCAGCTGAGAAAGCAGAATCTTGCCCTGTGTTCCAAAGGGTTTTGACTAATCCACCTGATGAAATCAAACCAGGGATCAGCCACATGATGCTGATTTTACTGCCAGGCAGAATGCAAGTCTCATGGGAGTTATAAAGGCTTCCACCCAGTTTCAAAGAAAGGACTGGAAAGCTAAGCAATATGATATTGTGAGGGAGATGCATGATTATGTAGGAATAAGCTGATGGTGCAGTGGAGAACTTAATAAGTTAGAGATGCCAAGAATATGAAACACCTGCAGAGGAAAGATGCAGATTTTGAGCAGAGTTGACTGAATGGGCTATGCATTTCAAAATGACAAGTATGTATTAGCAAGTCTTTCCCATATCATTTCTTGCGATCACTTGCTCTGGATGCCAAATGTGAAGCTCAGGACATAATGTTCACTGAGATGGTTTTTGTTCTAATTATGCTCTGTCCCTTTAATCTTGCATTTTAGAATGGAAAAGTTAAATGTTTGCTATTGTATTTTGGAGTGCTTAAAGCTTTGTTTTTCTTTTCACAAAAATTCACAGTTAAATGTTTCCTCAGTCTCAGGAAAGACATTAGCTTGTGCTTTTGAAGCATAATCAAACTGCTGAGACTTTAGGCAAATTTGATTTACAATTTTAGCTGTATGCCAGGTAATTTTATCATGTTAGGTGAAATTGTTACTTTAAAGTATTTTTTGTAGATATTTAAGCAGACGTGTTGGTCATCATTGTAACAAGTGGTCGGATATAATGGTTAAGTTTAAATTTCAACTTGATTGATTTAATCCCTCAGGGGATGAGTAAAACACACTTTTGACTATCCTTGGATGGATAATGGAGACAGCTGATGGTTCCTGACTTCTTCTTTTATAGTGCTGTCTCTAAACTCTTGTGTCTAAACCCTGTTTCTTGAATGCTAAGCATCGTTGCTCCACTATGTGCTTCTGACAAGATGTTTTGTCTTACTCTCCACAGATCTTGGACTGAGACTCCTGAAGCTATGAAGAAAGTTAAATCTTTTTTCCCTTCAGTTGTGGATGTTGATTTTGTTTCTCAGTGATGGTAAAACTGACTAATTCCTATCAGGACTAGAGTAGAAAATACAAAGAGTAAAAAGAAGTTCATAAAGTAATAAATATAGCACAGAGATAACAAAATTTTGGATTTAAGTTTAGGAGATATCTTGGAACTAGAGTTTAAAAGTGTTCCATGTAAGGAATAATGGACAAGGAGCAGCATTAAGGAATTAAAATAAATAAAAGATAGGGAATAGTGAAAAGTAATTAAAGTAATAAAAAATCTACTTTCATAAACACATTAATGGTGTCTTGTATGAGGGAATCAGATTTCATAGACTGAGTTTAGTTTTTAGGAAAATGCTGGGTTGTAAATTGAGACCATTCCATCAGATTGGTCTTCTCTGCATGCAGCTAGCACCCTCTTTCCTTCAACTTGTTGTGCTAAAGGAGAGAGCATAGAAATCATGCCAACATCATGCTGCTTTTAAACTTCAGGCACTTGCAACTTAATCCAAATTAACTTTTACAAAAATTACCCAATGTCAAGCATTTGGTTGTACAAAAGAAAAATGTCCTCACCTCCTTGCTAATTGATCAAAAAGAAAAGAATATGGGAATGGGAAAAGATAGGTTTTGAAAATTTAAAGATCAATATTAAAACAACTAGCACTATCAGTTCATAAATGCATTAGGGACTCTAAAATGTATACCAAAGTTTTTATTCACTTTTGAATTTTAAGTGTTTTTAATGTTTATATATTTGTTGTCACTGTTTTCCTTTTTAATAAAAGAAAATTCTACTTCTATACTTTTTTCATTTGTCTGATTTTTAAGTAAAAATGAAAATCTTTATCAAGACTAAAAGAATTTTTTTCTCATATCCTTTAAAAACAAATTCTTTGCAAGTTAGGCAGATTTGGCTAAAAAAATGTATGTTGCATAATAAAATTCTAATGTTTAAATAAAATCTTGATACTCAAACATATTTTTTGATTTTCATAGGCCAAAAAGCCAGAGGAATTACAACGGAAGTAAAGTCTGCACCTACTTACCCTTTAAAATTTTGAAAAAAGAGCCACGGTTTTGTTCATCAAATAATTTTATATCAATGCTATATTATAGTTAGTGTGATCAATAAATATATTGCAAACTTGTCCTTTAACAAACACTTGAACAATACAAGATAGATACAAAATATATGATAGAAATACAAGATATAAAATATACAATAGAAATACAAGATACAGGAATTTTGTTGCAGAAATATATGAGACTTAAAAGAAAATCACCAGAAGAAAGTGATGTAGTTTGGGCCACCTTTATTTTAAGTTTTTGTGTGCTGTCTTGACTGTAGTGAGGCTCAATATGAAAAACCTAGACTCCTGAACACGGAGATGGGATAATTATGGAAAGCTAACACATTCCAGAATTGTAAGTATCTTTTGTGCCGTTTTGAAATTGGCCATTTTGTACACTTTCCCACTTCATTTCAGAAGCTGCAGCTAGTGAGCTGATTACTTCAGGAAAACATGTTTAAATATAGAATATAGAATAAAGGACAGGTGATGATTTTTGAATACTTTGCATTTAACAAGTTTCATAAGTAAAATATATAATGAACAAAATGCAGCAAAGTAAAAGTGAATGTCAGGTATGAAACATCAAAGAAAGTCACAAGTATCTCACTGAATATCACAGTCTAAAGTTGCTAGTATGATTCATTTGTGTCTACAGTCTAACCTCTAACCACTAAAGGCACAAATATGAAAATTTCCTTTCCTGTCTTGGACTTGTGCTGAAATGATTTTATTCTTCTTTTTCTTTGATTTCAATTTTTTATGTAAGTCTCTTCACAAGACAAGAATAACTCAATTTTACTTATAATATATATTTTGTGGAATGTCAAAATTTTATGAATTATAAGTATGATGATGAATCAAATGGAGAAACAGATCATCGGTCTAGAGAGAGTAGATGGAAGAACATTGTAAGTCAGTGATACTATAAGATAGTAAGTTGTAAATAGAAAATTAAAATGAATGGAGAGGAGAGAGAAGAATGTGATTTTAAAGTCTCACTATGAGGGGATGTTTAAACCAAGACATAAAGAAACAGGAATAATCAAAGATTAAAAACTAATATAATACAGTACATACAATCACAATTTCCTTAGGATTACTAGCATAGACAAACTAAATTTTATAATTTATATACCAAATCCTTTTCTAATTAAATTATATGATGACACTTTTTTATTACATTGGTGGTAACAGCTCCTTGAAGTATGCAAAACTCTTATTCACTGTCTCCAGATAAACTGAGGTAAAGTTTAACTGGCTTATTCAATTAACAAACAGGTGCTTAATGTTTTCTGTTAAAGGTAGTTCTGTTCCAGATCCTAGTATTTTAACACTGTAATGACACTCTCTGAAATACTATGTGATTTACAATCAGTTCATTGACACCCATGAAAAACCAGATGTGTTATGGGCTTGTACCAACTTCCAATAATAAATGTAGTTTTATTTTTGTTTTAACAGGGTCTCACTATGCAGTTCATATTGTCCTTGAACTCATTATGTAGCTCAGGCTGGACCCAAACGAACAGTGAACTTTCTGACCCAGCCTCTTAAGTGCTAGGATTACAGGTTTTCACCACCATGCCTAGCTAACAAATGTAATTATTACACATAGCAAACATGTATTAATAACAATAAAATTTCTAAAGGACAAAACGATCAAACTAATCATTGCCCAATGACCTTGACTTTTCTCTGTGGAAAAAAAAAAGATTTCATAATTGTGCAATTTAAGGAAGATGTATCATGGCATAAAGTCTTCATTACTCAATAATATCACATCTAAATAGGAAAAATCAAAGAAATATAAACATAATTTTGAAAATTCCAGTGAGGTACCCATTATAGTATGAATTTTCACAGTTATATTCACATGAGAGAATTTTTTAAATTAATGTCTCTTTATTGTTATATTTGCAAGTATTCTAAAAATATATGGTATAAATAAATTTCGCTCTCTAATATTTTATAAGTATATGAAAACAACATACTGTTTGCCAATGTTTCTGTAAAAAGAGGAAACAAAAATATTTAATCAAAATTGTTCATAAATTAACAAAAACATTTTATCATATATTTGTCAATATTAGTCTGACCTCCAATTCCTAATCTCAGATTCTTCCCCTTTTAAAAATTTTCCTGTCAATGTCTCCATATGGCAATACACTTTGGTATTACATAATGTTTCGTTAACCTCTTTTATTGAATCACTAACTTCTTAGTGCAAATGATAAATATGTGGTTTCTCTTAACACTTCTCTGGTGAACCCCTTTTCATTTTTCAACATTGTATTAACCACCATTTAGTTAAAATTATATTTACAATATTCTGTCTTTGAGAATATTTGCACATTATAATTGCATTTTGACTCCTTTATCTTTTAAAAATTAATTGTCTTTTAACATGTTTTTGTGTGTTTGCTCAGTAACCTTTCATTATTTACCTACTGTGTCTTCTCTTTTAAAATTTTAGTGAAATGTTTAAATTTCATGTGAGGTCTTTTATTAAATCAAGGCCCTGAAAATTTATTTCTGAAACCGTCATTCCCTGCTTCTCTCAAAATTGTTTGCACTTTACTGCTGCTGTGAACTCCTATACTAATGCGGATTTTGCCTCGGATTCAATGTCATGTCCTCTTTACTGCACTAGTCCTTAAGATGCACACTAATGATTTCCAAGGAGAAGGACTGTGTTTGTGTATGTGTGCGTGTGTCTGTGTGTTTGCAAGATTTAACGGTATCTTGGGATTGCACAGACCATAGTTTAGTGAATGATTCATTTTTATTTTGAAAGGAATGGATCCTTGGAAATAGAAGCTTATAGGTAACTATTTTAGTTTGGTTTCATTTTATTTAATTTTCATCTTTTCATTTTCCTCTCCTGGCAAAGATAACATTCCTGACAAACACAACTTAAAATAGGATACAATGATTGACTGATTCATCAGTTGATTGATTTTCCTCAGGATGACAGAGCCTGATTAGCTGACTGCAAGGCAGAAATGGCAATGAGGTTCTGCTGGAAGAAAGCTGCATATATCAGTGTGACAAGGAAGCAGAGAGTGAAGACATGACTACGTAAACACACCTTCCTGAGTTACAGCACCACTGAACTGCCTATTTCCAGACGTCTTTCACTACAGCACACTCACGTACTTACTCACTAGTAATCCACTCATGAACATTGCTCCTCCAACCTCTAAGTAGTTAATTAACTGGCTCAAGAGGGAAAAAGTGCACAATTGCTCACAGTCGGACAATGAATTCCCAGTAGAGAGAGCTGTGTGAATGTGTTAGGTTAATGCTCTTATGACTGTGTGGAATATTTAGTTCTATTTCTGTTTTTTTCTCTTGTAGTTACTGTCTCCTTGCTTTTTGGTTTGGATCATCTTGTTGTTTTCACTTATTTCTCTTTTTTTCTTTCCTTTTTACAATTATTACTTCTTTATGGTTTTGTTTTGTTTTTATGCATTACTGAATTCCATTTGGCATACCACACTGACCTGTCTCGTTTTTTGTCCTTCTCTCTTTTATTTTTCACTTTTTTCTGCTTGTCTCACCTCCTGCTCCTCACTATTTAATGACATCAATATAACAGAGGCTGGTATAAGTGCATTAAAGAATAAGTGTTAGCCAGAGTTATAACTTCACTAGTACCAATCAAAGGCATATCAGAGCAATCATTGACAAACTTGGACTTACTGGATCCCAACAAAAGTATATATACCTATACTAATAAGGTTCCAGTAATCTTATATCACTCAAGCTTCACATACACTTTCAGCCATTTGTATACCTTCTACTTAATGCATAAACACTCTCTCAAGTCATCTCAACAATATTTCATAATCTCAGCTATAAAAACATTCCAATAGTCTAACTTCCTCTGTCTTTTTCAACCATTTAAATTTCTCTTAAATTCTTCTATCCCCAGTAATATATATTCCCTGCTTTCTTATTCATCACTCCTTCCTCATAATGCTTCACATCCCAGATAAACAACAAATAGCAGTACAATAAAGCAGATAAAAAAATTTTGGCAAAAGTATAAATTTATCAAAGGTTTTTGCTTATTATTGATGTTTGTTTTGATCTCTCGATGCTGTTATTTCCAGTAGAAATTCTTTCCTTGCAACACAGTGATATATTCTAAAACAATAAAAATGAATAGATTGAAGTGGTAAAAAATCTAGAATTCCAGCACAAAAACAGGGTAGTACAAGCTATCAGAAAAAAAGGTGAAAAATCACTTCTAAATGTAAACACATTAAATTACAGAAAAAATTTCAGCACATACTTTGAAGCCCAGGAGAGAATAGAGCACGGTTTTGAAGCCCTATCCTCCCCCCAAAAATAACTTCCCACTCAGAATAATATATTCTGTAAAACAACCTTTCAAAATAAATGGAGAAATAAAGACATTCCATGACAGTGAATATCTTAAAAAATTCAAGAAGACCAAGCTAACAATCCAAAAATTACTCAAGAACTCCTTACACAGAGACAAAAATGCCAACAGAAGCTTAAATGTCATATGGTTTCTCTTCTGTGAGAAACTCAAAATACAAATACATTAAATTGCAAAGTCAAAAGTGGGTATAATATATCATGGAGATAGATCTTTTCCTAAACAGAAAGAAACGGAAGAAGGGAAAGAGAAGGGAAGAGAACATGGAATGAAAATTGTTAAGATAGCAAGAGAATCACATGTATGTACAAACTCTAAAATATATTATATGCTACAAATATGTACTAAGAAAAATAATAATTAAAAAGCCAGAAAAGTCAAATGGAAAGAATATGTCTAGCAAGGTGAGTAATAAAATCAAAAGGAAAAAATAGAGAAGATAAAAACAGAAAAAGAATCCAATTACAGGAATACTACTGATGCTTGGATCCCACTGCAATGTCCTGCCTGAGTCCAGCTGAAGACCTAGAGTTCATGACAATGTCCTTCAAAAATCCATCTGGAGGCCTAGAGTCCATGACAATGTCTCATGAAACCTACATCAAGGATCTGCACAGGGAAGACCCAAAGGTCAGTGATGGAAACTAGAAAGTCTGTGCCAGCAGGATGAGGGATCTGTACTAAGCTAGGAAGAGACACTTAAGGTAAGGACCAGAGCTACCCTAAAAAAAAAACCCACATGTTTCCTCAGTGACAGTGATGACCTTAACTCTTCAGACAATGAGAGCAGCTGAATTCATAATAGAAAAACCAACAAGATGAGCTACTCCAGGGCAATCAAGAGCATACCATATTCCCATCCATTTCTCTAATTATACTATTGTCAATAATCCTCAGGTGGACCTTCCACAAACAACCCCACACTGATTCATTTCAGCTGAGTATTACAATCTGACTGTTAGTTAACTTACCACAAGCATTTTATCTGTTTTACTTTCCAGTAAGTTCATTGTTTCTGTTGTAATGTTTAGACTTTTGATTCATTTTGATTCTAGTGTGTGGTGAGAGATGTAAGTCTAGTTTAATCTGCTGTAAATAATCAATTCTCCCACCATTTGTTATAGACAATTTCCTCCAGAAAAAGGTCTTGTCACTTTTGTTGAAGATCAGAGAGTTGATAATTCAGTTGTGTGACTCAGATAGTTATGTGGTGGGTCACAAAAGTTCTGAAATCCACCCAGCTGGGAGCGAGGCCCCAGCACCATAAAAGGATGCACTCTGGCCGGCTGCACATGAACTCCTCCCAGACAGAGGCAAGGTCCAAGCAGTGCCACACTCTAGGTCATCATGCCACACTTGGAGTTGTGCTTTGCCTAACCAACTGGGTCATGGAGGTTCTGAATTCCAAACAGCCACAGGTGTAAGGCCTCAGCACTGCACTCCAGGGGCGCATCTTCATTAGTCACACAGAGGATCCAAACTCTGCCAAGCCCGGCAACCTAGTAAAATCCATCAGCAAAACACCCAGCCAGCCTCAATGGTCACAGAGGTACTGAGCCCAGCTCAACCCAGAGCCTCAAAGCCACTCATCAGGGAATGATGACAAGCCTTGGAGAATTTGAGCTGTGATCACCAGAGGACAAAGGTCTCACTCCATAGTTCAGTAATGCAGCACAGCTAGTCATGTGGCAGGACCCAGAGGTTCAAAACTCTGTCCAGCCAGGAGCAAGGACCTCGTCCATGTGGTGACACACTCAATATAGTTGCACACTCCAGAGGCTCTGAGCTGCCCCAGACAAATGCAGGGTCCAGGAAGTACTATGCTTGGGGTCATGTTCCACCTAACTGGCTGGGTTCTGGAGGCACTAGGCCCTGGTGACACACTTGGGGTTTGTCCTTACTAGCCACTTGGGTGCCAGAGGTTCTTAACTCCACTCATTCAGGTTATAGGTCTTAGTGACATATTCCAGGAATGTGTCCTTGCTAGCAAGAGAATCGAACAGCTGTCCAGCTCAGCATCTCAGAACAACCCAGTGCAATACGAAAGGGGAATATCTGGATAGCCTTACAGGTCACACAGTGCAAGGATCTGATGCCATGAGTCACGGGTGTGCCCAAGATAACTACAGGGATATCAGAAAACTGAAACTCTTCCAAGAAAGGCCTTTCAGTGCAATTCATCAGAGGGTGTGTGACCAGGTACATATGTCCCAGAGGAAAATGACAGAATGAAAGAGCAAGAGGCCATCTCAGTCCTCCAGCCTACTGAGAAGAAACCTAAGAGACATTGAAATAGAAGGCACTGGAAACTGCAAAACTGAACTTCTGAAATGATAGTAAATGAAGTAAAGAAACAACTCCATGAAGTTATAGAGGAAATCAGGTCAGAAATAATTTCTCAGGTAAAAAAAATGAAATGATAAACATTATGGAAGAAATGCTGTGTGTATCTAAAAAGATCTAAATAAAAAAATAGAAGAACATAAGAAAATGATGGAAATCTTGCATGAACCATATAAGAAAGAATTAGAATGCATGAAACAGATTCAAAGAGATATTCAAGAAATTAAAAATTCCACTGAAAGCTGGCAAAACCATTTGAATGAAGGTGAAGGCAGACTCTCACATCTTGAAGACAGTTTGGAAGATTATGACCAGGAAAGAAAATATCTCTTACAAATAACAAGGAATTGGGAAACAACAATTTAACAACAGCAAGATGATGCAAAGAGAAACAATAAAAGATGGAGAGGTGTTAATGAAAAAGTAGGGGTCAACACAAATGACCTGTTAAAACTATCTGTGGAAAGAATAACAGAAGATTTCCAAACACCACAAGAAAATCTGAGGCATAGAGAATTTCTATTAACCATAAACAAAATATATCTTTACACCGACATAATAATTAGGATATCAGATATTTAGCACAAGAACAAAATACTGAAAGCTGCCAGAGAAAAGTAACAGATCACCTATGAAGGAAACCTTATCAGAATCATGGCAGACTTCTCAACACAAATCTTCAAGTCAAGAAGAGCTTGGAATAAAGTATTTCAGGTCATGAAAGTAAACAACTTTCAATTCAAATTGATGTATTATGCAAGACTATCTTTGAAAATAGATATAGAAATAAGATAGATCCATGACAAAGAAAAACTGAAAAAACTCATGGCCACAAAATCAAAGACAAAGAGTACTAAAAGACACTCTAGAAAAAACAAAGATAACTACAATCCAAAGAACAACAAAAAAAGGAAACCACTAAGCAGTGGAAACAGTTGAACAGAAAAAGTACAAAACCTACAACAGAAAATAACATACCAGTGATAAGTCAGTACTTATCAGGTATGTTCATCAATGTGAATGGTCACAATTCACCAATAAAAAGAAACAGATTGGCAGAGTGGAATAAGAAACAAAATCCAGCAATATGCCATGTACAAGAAACACATCTAACTAACTCAAAAGGAAATACATAGACTAAAACTAAAGGGATGTAAAACAATACTCCTTGCAAACAGAACCCAGAAAAAAACAGGGGTATCTATTTTGTTTACAGACAATGTGAACTTTAAACCAAGAGTGAACATCTGAGTTAAAAAATGTCACTACATACTTGTTAGTGAAAAAATTCAAGAGGAAGAACTAACAATTACAAATATATATGCACCAAATACAGGAGCACCCAACTATATAACACAGATAATAATGGACATGTAAAACAAAATACACAAAACAATTTTAACAGGGGACCTTAACAGCCCATTGTCACAAAGAGATAGACCAACTAGACAAAAAGTCAGCACAGAAATAATAGAACTGAATCAAACCTATGAGCAATTGGATTTAGTAGATGTTACAGAGTATTCCACCCAACCATATCAGAATATGCATTTTTCTCAGCTGCCCATAGGACACTCTCCAAAATAGACCATATGCTATCCCATAAAACATTCTTAAGTAATTGCAAAGGTATTGAAATTATCCCATTCATATTTTGCACTGAAATTGGAAATTAATAGCAAAATAAAACTTTTGAAAAACCAGTGGGCAACATGTGAAATTAAAGGTGAAATAAAGCAATACTACAATTCAATGAAAATGCAGAAACAACATACTGTAATCTGTGGGATGCAATGAAAGTGGCCTGAAGAGGGACATATATAGCAATCAATTGTCATATCAAGAAAACAGAACAAGCACAAGTAAACAACCTAATGCTTTATCTCAAACTTCTAGAAAAACAATAGCAAGTGAAACCCAAAGCTCATAGAAGAAAGGAAATTGTAGATTAGAGCAGAAATCAATGCAATTGAAATTTTAAAAAGTACAAAGACTTAATCCATCAAAAAAATTTTTTGAGAGAATAAACAAAATTGACAAAATCGTAACTAGCCTTATTAAGAAAAAGAAAGAAAAAAATTATGCAAAAAGGACTCAAAAGAGGGAAATTACTACAGATCCCATGGAAATTCAAAAGATCACGAATATCTGCTTTGAAAACTCTACTTAGAGTGGAAAACACAGAGGAAACGAGCAGATTTCTAGAAATATAAGAACTACCAAAGCTCAACCGAGAAGATATACCAATTTTGAATAACCCAATATCAGCTACTGAGATTGAAAACATAATTAAAAAGTTATCAACAAAAAAAAAGCCAAGGTCCTGATGGATTCATGCTGAATTCTACAAGAAACTTAGGGAAGATTTGATGGCAAAACTCCTTAAACTCTTCAATGAAAGTGAAAAGGAAGCAGTGGTACCATGCATAAAACTAAAGTCTAAATGAATCAAAGACCTAAATATTAAAAAGAAAACAGTAACTCTACTGGAAGATAAGATAGGTAGAAGTCATGGAAACATAGTATTAGGCAGAGAATTCATTAACAAAACACAAACTGCACTTCAAAAAATCAACAACTGGGAACTCATATTATTGGAATGTTTCTTCACTTCAGAAGAAATCATCAACAGAGTGAAAAGAAAACCCTCTGAATGGGAAAGAATTTTAGCCAGCAATCCCTCTTCCCTTTCTTGCTCTTGCTAGGAAGAACCAAAAAATTGTGAAAATGACGATACTCCCAAAACTGTTAGGGATTTATACCCAGAACATATAAAAAAACTGAAAAACTTCAAGCATCCCAAATTCAAAGACTTTCTCCAAAAAAGGGCATCCGAGAGGAACACACAGTTCTCAGATGAATATATACAAATGGCAAATAAATACATCAAGAAATGTTCACCATCACTGATCATTCAAGAAATGCAAATTAAAACAGCATTGAGATTTCATCTTACTCCAGAAAAAATAGCTGCTATCAAGAAATCAATTGATATCAAATGTTGCTGAGGCTGTGGGGAGAAGAACACTGCTCCACTTTTGGTGGTAATGTAGGCTGGTGCAACCATTATGGAAATCAGTATGGACAATTCTCAGAAAACTAGGATTGGAAGTTCCATTCAGTCCAGCTGGAATTTTCCCAGAAAAACTGAAAAGGTCATGTCACAGTGATATATATGCACTCATGTTCATAGCAGCACAATTTGTAATAGCTAAATCTTGGAAACAGCCAGGATGCCCATAAACCACAAAGTGGATGAACAAGATGTGGTGTTTTTATGCAATGGAATATTACTCAGTTATAAAAAAGGATGAACTTGAGACCTTCATAGTTAAATGGAGTTAACTTGAGACTATCCTTATTAGTGAAATAAATAAGGATCATATTTATAAATATCACATTGTGTATCTAGTGTAAAATGTAATAAGAAATGTAGGAGTAATAAAACCCAAAATGTGAATTCCTATTGCAAAAAGAGATGAAAAGAAAGTGCTCTAAAGGCCATAACTACATTATGTTTAAGTGTATAGGGTTGATAACCGTATTACTAAGTTTTTGTTGGATCATTGTACAGAACTGTTTGCAGTCTCATTGTTTAAATGTCTATTTTGCATGCTTTACTTTTGTAATTTGATCAACTATTTCTAAGAGGACAATATGTAATTTATCAGCTAGTGATTTCTGACTTTAATTTTTGAAATTATGTATTATTTCTACCCTTTTTATGTTTTTTTTTCTCTTTAAATAAAATCTAAAGAAATTGTTTTCATACCTCACAGATCTAGAGAAATTTTCCCTAATATTTCATCTGGAACCAAAGCATGCTGGTATAGCAAAGGCAATTCTGGCATCAAAGCTAAGACAGGAGACATCACAATCCCCAACTTGAAATTATATTATAAAGGTACTGTGATAAAATCAGCATGGAGCTGAAATAAAAACAGATCTGAAGATCAGTGGAGTAGACTAGGAGATACAGCCACAACTACAAACACACTCAGCCACCTCATCTTTGACAAAGGCGCAACAATGTGCACTGAAAGAAAGAAAGCCTCTTTAAAAAGTGGTGCAATAGGCCAGGGATTTAGCTCAGCAGCATAAGCGCCTGCCTGCCAAGTGTGAGGTCATGAGTTCAATTCCTGAATACCTGGTAGGTATTCAGGAAAAAAAAAAAAAAAAAAAAAAGGAAGCAAAAAGGAAAAGTGATGCTGTGAAAACTGGCTCTCCATAAGTAGAAAACTAAAACTAGATCCATGTGTATCTACATGCACTAAACTAAAGTCAAAGTGGATCAAAGATTTAAATATTAAAACAAAAGCACTAAATCTGCTGGAAAACAAAGCAAGTAGATATGTTGATGACATAGGAATTGGCAGAGAGTTGATGAATAAAAATCAAACTGCATAGGAAACACCTCCCAGAATCAATAGCTGTGATCTCTTCTTATTAAAATGTTTTTGTACATAAAAAAAAAAAAAAATTCGGGGCTGGAGATTTAGCTCAGGGGCATAAGCACCTGCCTTGCAAGCAGGCAGTCATGAGTTGGATCCCCGGTACTGATAAAAAGAAAAAAGAAAAAAAAAGTGTAAAAAAAAAAATCTCCAACAGAGTGAAAAGAAAATCCACAAATTGGAAAAGTATCTTAGCCAACTGTGCCTCATACAAAGGACTTCTAAGTCGAATTTATAAAGAATTTTTAAAAATCCTCCAAAACCAAGGACCCAACCAATACAGACAAATAATCAACAAGAAACCAAATATAATGACAGTATAAATTTATAAAACAAGATGATAAGAATTTTACAATGGCTGCAATATTGTATAACGTATTCTTGAAGAGTGTTCCTTAAATTAACAGATACAGACATATAAAATTGTTCTAAACATATGAGCAATATCTGTTCTTTTCCAATAACTAATAATATTACTAGTACAGTCAGTTTAGCTATTTTATAGCTAAACAAGTCATCAAATTTCAAATACATAATATGTATTTATTTACGAAGTATTCTGAGGAGAACTTTGGTAATTCAGTAAGAAAAGAAAACTCCAAACATTTAACTGTTTTTAGTAAATTTCATTGTTCTAATGATGGAGAAATATGCAAATGATAAATGTTAACTGTCTCAAACATGGAAAAAGATAATTAATTTAGGCAATTCTTTAATAAATACAAATCATTTTCAGTTATAGTACAGTTGATAATAACATACACTACAGAAAAAATTAAGAATGAACCATGAAATTATTGATTTATTGTTTGATACTTTAACTTGTAGGAAAATTATAAACTACATACACAAATCCCTGCCAAAACATATGTTCCTTCACTACAATAAATTCTAAGGATTTTAAGATATACAGTTTGGAAGTCTTCTTTTATTTTATTTATTGCTAATCTTTCTTACATCATTACTATTGTTTTCATTTTCTTTTTTCAAACTTTTTTACAATTACTTAAAAGTGTAGTTCTTCAAAGAAACAGAATTAAAAATCAATCAAAAATGTCAAAATTTAGTGTTAATAATATTCACTCAAGTTTAAAACAGAGAAACTTTGAAAATTTTTCAAATATATTGTGAGTTATTCTAAACTATTTGACCTTCAATTAAGGATTCTTTTTAACAAAGATAAATGTAAAAACTTTTAGTCACTTGAAATTTTACAAAGTTAAATTTTTACTATTTTAAGGAAATGTACATATGGACATCTGGCATTATAATTTATATACATTCTTAATGTGGTTAAGTTTGGTTGATTATACTCAGAAACTAATACAATTTTATTTACTCAAGTGTACCCAGAATATTGATTACATATTTACAGGATTCTTATTTTTTTTAAATACAGTAATTTGACATTATTGAAAAATCATGTAAATATAATTCTCAAGCTGTGCACTTTCTTTGCAAAATATAATATATGAAATTTCATATTGCTACATTTTACAATAAAAATTGTACCACATTTTACTACAAAATAAATAAAATTTTACACTAAAAATAAACACAATATATTTTAGAATTTATCATTTGCTCTTGCCCATTAATTTGCATTATTGCAAATATTATTCTTCAGAGCATGAATTGAGCATGAAATATATGTAATTTTCCGTCAATCCTTTCCATAACTAAGCATTCATTTTAAAGGTTTCCACTTTCACAATTTTGATTGCTTTGATATGAGTCAGAAAAACAAAGAAAGATTAGAATTTAAAACAATGCACTCTTCTAATTTAGTAAAATAAAATGTTTATTATATAAAACAATCCTCATTATACTATTATAAAAATTTTAGTACAATTTTTATTGTTTAAATGTTTTTCTGGCTTAACATCTACGTGTTCCCTCCAAAGCTTCATGAAGTCATAGGTAGAGCTTTTTGTGAGGTAACTGAATCTAAAGTGTATGACTTTAGGATTGATTCATGGTGCAATGCTAGGAACAAGGGTGCTAAGAATTAAGGTGTGAGTGCGATCCACCTTTATTTGCCTGGATAAAATATAAGGGAGAACATCTAAAAGGGCTTTTTCCTGATTCTAGGGCCCAGCTTGTCACCATTTTTTTTTTTTTTGAGCAATTACTTCAGAAAGTGGAAACTCTAATTTTTTCTCTGTCCCAATGCAGTGCAAATCTTCCCACTGTTTTACAAAAACTGCATATGTTTCTTAAAACCTGAGACCATCCTTTGAAACTTAGTGATAGACATTACCGATTCTGAGTTAATGGAAAAGTAGTAATCTACTGATCAATCAATAGACAGAGCTTTATCACATTGACCACAACCCACTAAATGCCCACCTAGAAAGAAATTTGTGATCCTTTTGATGTCCTTTGGTATTTATATATGAGATAACTTTAACCCACAGAAGATATATACTGTATTTATTTTTGTTTTTCCTAGAGACATAAATCCCGGTTCCTGTCTTATTTCATCAGTCATGAGCCTATTGACATAATTTTGAATATAGGCAATCTTGTCTATTTCACTTTACTAGTAGCTTTTTCTTCTACTCCTTGTTTTCTAGTTTTTTTGTGAGTGTGTGATTCATTATAACTTCTCCTAGCTTTTTTAAAGTACTGATTATATTTTGGGACAAATTTCAATGGCAATTTATATGAATGTCACTTACTGAGGCATATATGTTCATAAATATATATGAATAGGGATAGAGATTGCTTAATTTGTTTTGCAAGGTTAACTGCCTGAAATATAAAATAAGATCATCATGTCCAGCCTGATCTAAAGGATCAATCTTAGAAGAGGTAGTGTCTTTAATGAGGGACATAGAGCACAGAGAAAGACAGCTCTCCTTACCTAGTAGTGCTAGCGGAGCATTCTTCTGGTATCTGATGTTCTCATGTTCACCTCGAAAGGGAAAAGAAATGAATGAGTGCTGTGAAATGTGTCTTGCTGGAACAGTTTTTCAGTTATTTAAAAGACGAAGAAGGCTATCATTTTCTCTCTCACCAGGCAACTTTCTTCAAAAGACTTTGTAATGTCACTGAATTCAGAACTCAGCTGAGCAGGGAATAGAAACATTGATGCCTGTAGAAAAGTGCTAAAGAACTTCTTGACATTTTGTGTCTGGCACTGCAAGGAAATTTTCTTATGAGAAAGTTTATTGTGATGCTCATCAGGCATCAAATGTTCTGTTTTTCCATATAAAAATGTAAGCAAGGAGTAAAGAGGAATTTATTCATTGTTTTTTCTTCAATCTGAGGCTTTAAAAAATGATTAAGTGAAAAGAAAATATATAGTATTATAGTATGACTAGAAGCCTGAATTAGAGGTTGAAAAAAATATTAAAATTGTATTACAAAAGTTTCCTTGAATCTTCTAATATTCAGTGTACAATTTGTTTTTATGCATTCTGCATTTACCTTAAATATATACTAAATTTCCTACAGTGTTTGGTCAAAAAGACCTTACACCTTGCCCTATACCATCTCTTGATTACATTCCCATAATAACTTCAGAAATGACATTTATATTTCTTCTTTTCCTTTTAAAATACTATTTGCTACTGGACAGTAAATTACCTTGGGGAAACTGTACTATGCTTTCAGTAAAAAAGAAAATACATCACTCCCTTGCTTAAAACCTTCAAACTTGTTCCTAAAGTGTGATGTACTTGATCCTACTATAAAAAGTGCTACATGTTGCGTCCTAGATCTACTTCGCCAAAATTACTTTTTTTCATTCTTTGCTCAGGCACTATGCTCAGATCAAATCTTGAAAATTACTTTTCCTCAAAAGCCACTGCCTTGAATTTTTCTTTCAGGAATCTTCACATGACTCAATCCTTGCTTTATTTAGTACTGTAGTCAAGAATCATCATGCAGAGTGTTCTAGGCTCACTGTTTAAAACATGAATTACCACTCTGTGAGTCACCTTTGAAAACTTTTCCTATTGTTTCAAAGCAAAATTTCCAATTGAAATAGCAGTACTAAAACAAAAATCAGATTGTAACATTAGTAGTTTATATATTATACAAAGTTCTATCTCATTATTTTTGAATACAGCCAGTATATATTACATGGAAAAAACTCATAATCACTTGTTCCATATCTCCTAACTGTCATACACTATCTTACTTATTTAATTTCTTTCTTTGCAGACATTCTATGATTCTTGCATATTTTGAATGGAAAAGTTTATTTCCTATTTAGGTAGGGACACTTTACATATTATTCCCTGAATGATTATTCTTTCTTTGTATTTTAGTCTAATATCATTTCTGAATTAAAACTCTCCTCAAACTATTAAAGGTACTACCTCATCAAATTTTCCGTTGTCTTGCCTTGTTCAATTATTTTTGATACATTTATAATTACTTTACTTTTTAAATACTCATGTAATTTGTTGGTTTTTCTATATCTTAAAAGAGTGAAAATAGAATTCTGACTCTTTGAGTTACCATGTAGTTGACTCTTGGAAGCAGTGCTTGCCACATAATGGATCTCAGTAATCACAAAGAGTAAATCAAATGTATACATGCAATACATGTATATGTACTCAAATTCATTTTTCTTCAATGCTGAACATGAAAAATTAATACTTGGACATGAATTTTCTTGGATTTAAGCAACTTTACATGAATCATATTGTTTATTCATGCTGAAAAATTTGATTTGGATCCTCCTTTGCCCATTGAATTTGTTGTGACATTTGATTAAGAAAATAATAAACGACATTTGCCAATTCAAATAATGATTTTCCTGAGCCACAATACTTTTTTAGGAGACTATTATTAAGAAATTATAAAAGGAAGGCAGAATAAGGAATAGCTATAAAATTCTTGGCACTCAATTTCTTTTCAATTCTGTGATTGCATATAATATTTTATTGGTTATTGGAGTATTTGTATCACTTAACTGAAAGATTTTCCTAAGCTTTAAAATCTTAAAACTTCTTTTTCAGTCTTTGCTGTTTAGGGGAGTTGGTCCATGCACATAGCATGTCTTATTTCCTTTTCTCAACCCCTTCCTCCACTCACCTTTCATCTCTACTCCATTTTGCAAAAGAACTATCTCCTTTTTTTCTTGTTACATGTCTTTTATTTGCTCTTTTTATCTTAATTTTCTCTAATAAAAGAATTCATTTGATATTTAAGCTTATGAAATTTTATTTGACTTAATTATGGTCTCAAGTTACATCCTCTTTCATACAAATGATTAAAGTTTATGTATTTATGGCACAACAGGATTCCTCTGTATAAATATTTTATTCATTCTTCTATTCATCAATGAATAGGCAGCTTCCATGATTTAGTCACTAATAACTGTGCCTTTATCAACACGGGTATGCTTGTGTCACTGTAACATAGCTTAACTCTTTTGAGGCAGACATCTACAAAAGAAATAGCTGGATTATGAAGGAATCAAATAAAACAAGTGCTTAGTGAGGCTCTGAGGATAAAGGAACTCTTCTGTCTTGATTATTTTTCTCTCATTATTGACCACAAATAACTGTCAAACAAAATTAGGAAAGGGAAGTTTTATTTCTTACAATCTTGGAGGTTTCAGGCAATACTCAATTGGCTCCAAGTAGCAGAGTGGCATGGCAGGGTCACCATTCATGGGTGCCACAAACAGCAAGAGAAAGAAACTCCTTCTTCCCAAATTACACTGTTTGCTGGCTCCATCCCTAGGTGAGTGTAGCACTCATATCACTAATCCAAGCGCTAGACAATGAACACACTGCAAATGCTAGATTTGGCCTTGTCCATGAATGCATGAGACTTGGAAGTATTTGGCATCTGAACACAAACAGTAACACCTTCTACCTTGTTGGAAGAAATGTGAACTAGTATAAGCATTATGAAAAATCATTAAGAAGATTCTTCAAAAATTTAAAATAGAAATTTTTATATCCATTGTAATCTGTTTTCATTATTTTAAAATCAATGGATCAACAGTATCAATCTTTTCCATTTTCATCCTACATGTTCCTTCCATTTTAATTTTTAATCTCTTTTTGTTCCTAACACTATGGGTCCTTAAAAACATCTGTTCCCAGAGCATGATCATTAAATAATACTTAATTCTAGTTGACCCCCAGTGAATATTTTATTTTTATCATTGAAATGGGAACATTCAAATACACAATTTTAGAATTAGGAAACTGAGCAGAAGTTTCCTATGGCTATTGGCTATTCCTATGGCTATTATGTTATACATATTAATATGTATAACAATAACATATTTATTGTTTACTAAAATAAACAATAAATAAAAAGTCTTAAAGCTAAAATAAGGTGCTATACAGAATTACAAATATAAAAAGCACATGCATAAAATTCAGAAAATGAAGCTCACATTTACTTTTCTAGAAAATTGTATGCAAGTTCTTTTCACAACCAACTATAATAGTTGAATAAGTATGGAAGAAAGTTCAAGGAATTAAAATTTATAATCCTTATTTTTTTGTGTTTAGGTACCTTAAGATGAAAGAAAATGATATGGCTGAGAATTTAGCTCAGTGGCATAAGCGTCTGCCTGGAAAACACAAGATTGTGAGTTCAGTACCAGAAAAAAAAAAAGCAAAGAAAGAAAGAAAGAATTTATTTCCCCTGCCTTCATACAGAATGTATGGAAATTAGAATTTTTTTCATACAGCTTTATGAATGCTTTTTTTCTATCTTTTTTTCAGGAAGTATATTGATAAGTTGCACTGACAAGACCAAAATTTGTTGGCCTCCTCTTCAGTCTTCTTAAGTGTTGGGATTAAAAGCATGCACTATAACACTTAATTTTCTTATTCTGCATACTATGTTCATATATTTATTTTAAATAGTATTTATGTTGAGAAAGTAATTTATCTTGAGACTATGATCCATTGTCATTATTTTAATAAAGAATTTCAGAATTTTAGAAAGAAATGTCCTGGAGTTCCAGTAAAGATGGAGGATAGATAACAGCAGGCTACAGAGGCTCCCTTAGATAGTCAACTTAGATTCCAAAAGTAATACAGTATGGTGAGTCCCAACAGAGGGAGATGGAACATCCTGACTCAGGAAGAAACTAAGGAGAGAAGAACCAATCAAACATACAATTCTGGTGCTACTATTGGAACAGCTAAAGACTGACATGCTTGTGGAGTCAGGCGATTCAAGTTCGCACAGAAGGCATGACTGCCGATAACGGGAAGTGGTAAGTCCTGGGCCTTTGGTGGGAGGACATTGCACAGTATGCAGTGGAGCTAATGTGGAAAGCTGCACTAATTCTCTTGCTGAGTTCTAGAAATTGGGTCCAGTGGCAGGTGTCGCTAGATGGAAGACATCCTGGAGTGGGGCAGAGCCTGGTGCCATGGTAGCATCAGTCAGATGTCCCTGGTCCTGAGAGTTCTGGTGGGATCTGCTTGGGCAGAGGCATGCCCCTGTTTAGGACCCAATAGCCAGGGACAAAACTGTATCGACCCTGTGACGTCCACCACAGCACAGCCTAAGTTGCTGAAGGAACTTGCAGGTTGACTGGCTCAGAGGCAAAAGGCTAGTCTGCATCATCCCTGCATGCACCTCAGAAAACAGCAAATTGTGGAGGGTGGTAAAACCTCAGTCAGCATGCTTTGGAAAAACCATAAGCATTACAGAGAGAGCCTGAGACCTCCATGACACACCTGTCTGAAAGAAACCAGAAACATGACAAGAGATAGAAATGAGAAAATACCTCTAGTTTCTGACCTTGGAAAAATAAGCCCAGGAGAGGTAAATACAGAAGAGAACCTGTGCAGTAATCATGCAATATTAGCCACAACATCACCTGACATAAAGAAATACATTTGTGACTCATAGAAAAACTTAAATCTGAAATTCTAATCCAAGGGAGGCAAGATATAAAAAGATTAATAAAAAAAAAACACTAAGCCACTCCCCCCCCAAAAAAAGACAAATGGAAGAATGGAGGAACCCAGAAAAGGAAGAGAAACCTGTGGTGAAGAATGTAAAAACATCTAGAATACATGAAACAGATCCAGAGATTACCAGGAAACTAAAAACTCCTTTGAAAGATGGCAAAATGCCTTGACAGAAACTAAAGTTAGCTTTTTGAAACTTGAAGAGAGATTTATAATGTGTGTTCATGAAAGAAAAGATCTCTTTAAAATAACAAGAAACCAGGAAGAAACAATTCAAAGGCTAGAAGATGACAAGAGGATCTGTAACTTAAGAATAAAAACATGAGTGAAGAAACAGGAGTAACCACAAATGAATTACAAAGACTATTCACAGAAATATTAAGGAAAACTTCCCAAGCATAGGAGTAAGAAATGATATCCAGATAAATGAAGCATACAAACCTTCAACCAACTACAATCAAAACAGATCTACACCCAGACATATAATAATCAAGATCCCTGAAATCCACAACAAGAACAAAATATTTTTTAATAGTGAGATGACATTTTTGTAACTTAAAGAGAAAGAAACAAAAAAAAATCCATGGATATAAGAAAAGGTAGGAATTATACAGAATTACACAAAAATAAACCATAAGAAATCACCAGTTGTTAAGTTACATACTGTCATCTTAGAAATAGCTGTTCAGGTTACAAAATTAAAGTATGTAAAATGACATTCAAATAGTGACACTGCCAAGAGTTCTGATCAATGATCTAACAAAAACTTAGTATTATGGTTATCAGTCCTACACACTTGTTTTGTATCTTAAAGGGAGTAAGATTAAACATATCAAAACAGAACAAAACAGTTTAAAAAAAACAATTTAAAGAAATACAGATTTCAAAGAAAGTCCACTGAAGATCTTCACTGTTTATCTTCTTATCTCTAGTTTCTTCCAAATTTGTCCCCATCTTCATGCACATTAAATACATATTGCATATTATAGAACTAATCAAATCATTACAGGACAATGAAGGCGTTTTAGGTCTTCAAGATCTGACATTGGGGAAGACAATAATAACTACTAAATTGTCTCATTCTCTTTGTAGTAGCTGTCCTTATTTTTACACATGCTGAAATTGAACTTAAGAGACTACACTAATATCACTCTGATCAGTGAATAATAGTATTGCAAGATTTTATATCATAATGCTACAGAATTAGCATTGGGTTTCTTAGTGTCTCTTCTTCTTCAGAGTATCTATTAATTACATCATGTGTTATATAATCTGTTCCCATAAATAGTTTTTAAAAAATCTTCTCATGTGTGAATTTCTACATGTATATCTATTCTCTCTGTATTATAGGGAGGAACAAATCATCACAAAACAGCAAAACAAATTCCTAGAAAAACATGCAATGACAAAAAAACATAAGACTACATTATCAGGTCATCTACCAAAGTTACTATGCTTTCTCTTGTTATTTTCAATAGACTTGTCCCCACCATTGGGCTTAATATAGTTAAGCATAGTATTACATAGCTATTTTTATAAAAACACAACTTTGAAAACATTGTAAGAATTGAGAGCTGTTAATAATCAATACCAGTATGGACATCTTTTACATCTTGTCATCTTCAGAGTGGTTGCCTCTGCTTTTAGGGTTGATACTATCAAGCATATCAAATTCAAATAAAATCAGCCAAAGCAAAAACACACTTTAATGAATTGGATTCAAATAAGATCAGTCATAGTAAGACAATGTAAGTAATACAGGGTTTCAGTTTAAATAAATAGGAAATTAAGAATAGCTACCATGGTATAACCTGCTATTTTGGGGTCAGATGTCTGTGTCCTCAAATCTGATATGAGTAGGCAGATCAGAACAAATTAAATTCAAACTAAACAGGGCAATAAGAGTATTGTGTCTTTTAAACCCTGATACACTATTAACAAATGACCTCTGCCTTTTTTTTATAGTGTATCAAAGCTATCTATACTAAAGATTATAGCTTACCGTATTTGCCTCATGTCTGCTACTCCACTTTACTGCTATAATCTGTCCACCTTACTCCCTCTTTCCACTGTGTGCCCCGTTCATTGAGGCCTCTCTGCCACTGTTGCTGGAATCCTGGTATCCCTTCCTCTCTTTCTCTGAAATGTCCTTCAGCACTCTCTGTAGGGTTAGGTTGGTGGCCACAAACTTCCACAGTTCCTCCTTGTCTTGGAAGCATCTTATTTCTCCATTAATTTTGAGAGAAAGTTTTTATGGGTATATGAGTCTTGTTTGCAAATTATTTTCTTTCAGGGCTTGGAATATTTCTGCCCATTCCCTTCTTGATTTAAGAGTTTGTTTTGATAAGTCTGTTGTAATTTTGATAATTTTCCCATTGTAGGTAATCTGCTTCTTTTCCCTGGCTGCTTTTAAAATTCTGTTCTTTGGTGGATTCCTGGAATCTTGATTATTATATGTCTGGGTGTAGATCTGTTTTGGTTGTAGGTAGCTGGTGTTCTGTATGCCTCTTTTATCTGGATATCATTTCTTTTTGCTATACATGGGAAATTTTCCTGTAACATATCTGTGAATATTCTTTGTATTTCATTTTTGGTTGCTCCTGCTTCCTCACTCACATGCTTTCTTCTTAAGTTATGTATCCTTTTGTGATCTTCTAGCCTTTGAATTGTTTCTTTCTGGTTCCTCGTTATTTTTAGAGGTCTTTCCTTTCATGATCATGTATCATAAATCTCTCTTCAAGTTTCAAAAGGCTAACTTTAGTTTCTGTCAAGGCGGTTTGCCAGTGTTCAATGGAGTTTTTAGTTTCCTGGTAATCTCTTTGGATCTGTTTCATGTATTCTAGGTTATGTTTAAATTCTTCTTCAGAAGTTTCTCTTTTTTTTCTGATTTCCTCCATTTTTCCATCTGTGTTCTCTTGGGTGGGGCTTATCATTTCTTTAATTAATCTCTTCATATCTTGTCTCACTTGGATCAGGAGTACAGCTTTAAATTCATCTATATGTCATGGAGATATTTGTTTATTTTGGCTGATGCTGTGTCCAGTATTGGATGGTTACTGTGCTTGTTCTCTTCTGTGTTTACTTCTCCTGGGCTTATTTTCTCATGTAGGGGAGCTAGAGATTTTTTTTAAAATTTCTATCTCTTGTCATGTTTCTGGTTTCTTTCAGACTGGAGTGTCCTGGGGGTCTCTGACCCTGTCTGTATTGCTTAATGCCTTTCAGAAGTGTGCTGAGTTAAGTTTTTGCTACCCTCCCCAATTTGCTGTTATCTGGGGTAGGCAGGGATGCAGGGACATTGCAGGCTAGCCTCCCACCTGTGCCAGTTAATCTGCAAGTTAGGCTTACTTTGTGGATGTCACAGAGCCATTACTATTTTGTGTCTGCTTATTGGGTCCCAACCAGTGGCTTGGTTCAGCCCCAGCAGATCCTGCCAGTTCTCTCTGTGCCAAAAGCAGCTGAATTATGTTGCCATGGCACAGGGCTCTGACTGAATCCCATCTGTCTTCTACCAGACCTCTCTCTGTGCCAGGAGTGACTATCTAGTGTCACCATTTTCCCGAGTCTGCCCAATTCCAAGATGCCCTCCACTAGTTCTATCTGTGCCACTGACACCATCACAGTGCCAGGCTCTGCCCAATTTCAAGATGTTCTCCACCCGAGTTCTCTATGCCAGGGGCGACTGTCTGATGTCACTGAACTGCACGCCCTACCTAACTCCAAGATGCCTCCGGAAGACTCTCCATGTTACTGATGCTGCCATGATGGCTGGCTGTGCCCAATTCCAAGATGTTTGCCAGCCAGCCACAGCAGCCACAGGACCCCAATCCCTAGTATTCACCAGGACTCAATACAGGTCTTCCTCTTGGGTCTACTGCACACTGTGCCACTTGCCTTCACTGTGTTCCCAACACAGCACGGAACGGTCAGAAAACTGCATGGTGTCCGGCTTCTGAGCTCTGGAGCTTCTCACAATCTCCTCCGGCCACAGCTGGGTGACCCGGGCTACTTCACAGGGTCCCAATTTCCAGCAGTCACCAAAAACCAATACAGCTTTTCTTCCTGGATCCACTGGTCAATGTGTTGCATTAAAGGTGTGGGATTTGCAGACTCCTGTTATCAGCAGCCGCAGTCTCAGCATGACTTTAAATCCTCCAGCCACACTGTCTTGGTTAATAAGAATCATTATCCATTCATCTGGTCCTCTCCATGTTGTTATATTCTAGCATCTAATATGATTTCTCTGCAGATTCTCCGCCCAATCCTCTATCAAGCCACCATTTTTGAAACTCACGAGAACAGAATATTAAAAGCAGACAGAGAAAAGAATCAGATCACTTACAAAGGAAAAATCATCAATCATCATTGACAGACTTCTCAACACAAACTCTCAAATTGAGAAGAGCTTGGGGGGAAATAGTGCAAGCCCTGAAAGAAAATAACCTCCAACCCAGATTTTTATACCCTGAAAAACTCTCTCTATATAAATTAATGAAGAAATTAGATGTTTCCAAGACAAGAGGGAAATGTAGGATTTCATGGCCACCAATCCAAACCTACAAAACATATGGAAGGACATTCTAGAGAGAGAGAGAGAGAGAAAAAAAAAAAACAGGATTCCAGCAACAGTGGCAGGGAGGCCTCAGTGAATGGGCAGACAGTGGAATGAAGGAGAAAAGTGGACAAATAATAGCAGAAAAATAGAATAGCAAAGATGAGGCAGAGGAGGTAAGCTATAATCTTTAATATAGATAGCCTTGATACACTAACAAAAAGAAACACAGGCAGAGTAAATTATGAGGCAGGATCCATCGAGAAGCTCTGAATAGGAAATATACTCAACCTGAAAGAGGGTTAATAAACTGAAAGTCAAAGATGAGAAAATGATTCTCTATGTTACAGGGAACCAGAGAGAAATAGGGTCAACTTGTCCAGGAGTCGCAGATAGGTTGGAAATTTATGACACTGTTGTGCAGTGTAGAACTACGCGACTGGAAGGAAGAAAAACCTTGTGGCTTTCGTAAATAAAGGAGTACAGCTCAACTTCAAGCTCAGGGGTAAAAAGGTTCAGCAACACTCAGATAACGGTTGACCCCCTAATCTAAAAACTAAAGGAGCTAGTGGGACCCAAAATAACAAAGCATCCTGAGAAGGGAAAGGTGAGGAATTGCCTAAAAAAGGAAGGCAGAGGACATTGTTAATAGTGTATCAGGATTTAAAAGTCACAGTAGTCTTATTGCCCTGTTTAGCTTGATTTTATTTGGTTCTGGTCTGTCTACTCATACTAGATTTGAGGGCACCAAAAGCTATCCCAAAAATAGCAGGCTATACCATAGTAACTATCCTTAACTTACCATTAACTTAAACTGAAGCCCTATATTACATACATTGTCTTACTATGACTGATCCTGTTTGAAGCTGGTTTGTTAGGCCACTGTTTTGCCTTGATTGATTTTATTTGAATTTGGTATGTTTGATAATAGCAAGTCTAAGAATAGAGGTAACTACTCTGAACATGCAAGATATAATAGGATACCCATTCTGGTTTGATTATTAACCACTTTCAAAGTCCTACAATGTCTCTAAAGTTGCATTTTTATTAAAATAGCTATGTAATGCTATGTTTAATTATATTATGCCTGACGATGTGAATAATTCTATTAAAAATAACAAGAGAAAGCATATTAACTACTGTAGGTCACCTAATATCAGGTTTTATATGTCTTTTCCATTTCATGTTTTTCTAGTAACTTAGAAAGGATAGATACAGATGTAGAGATTTACACATGTGGAGAATTTCTAAACTGTTTGCAGGAACAGATTATATAATGCACGAAGTAATGAATAGATACTCTGAAGAAGAAGAAACACTGAAAAAAACTGGTGCTAATTTTGTAGCATTATGATATAAATTCTAGCAATATTATTATTCACTGTTCAGAGTGATATTAGTCTAGTCTCTTTTCTTTGATTTCAGCATATGTAAAGATATGGACAGATACTTCAAAGAGAATGAGAGACATTATAGCAGTCATTGGTGACTTCCTCAATGTCAAATCTTGAAGACATAAAAAGCCTTCATCATCCTGTTACGATTTTGTTAGTTCTATAATATTCATTATGTATTCAATGTATGTGATGATGGGGACAACTATTTGGAATAAAACTAGAGACAATAAGATAGACAGTAGGGGTTGGAGATTTAGCTCAGTCACATAAGCGCCTGCCTTGCAAGCAGGCAGTCATGAGTTCAATCCCTGGTACCGATTTAAAAAAAGATAGACAGTGAAGATCTCCAGTGGATTTGCTTTGAAATCAGTGTTTCTTAAAAGTGTTTCCATATAATCTGTTTTTTTTCTGTTTAATCTTATGCTCTTTAAAATAAAAACAAGAAAAGTTCCACCGTGTCTTCTTTATTTTCTTTAGTTTAATTTTATTTTTTTCTTTTTAAATTTATTTTAAATTTATGTTAAAGAGAAAAATAAAACCTCAAAGCACCAAGAAAATGGTTTTGAAACAGTTTAGCAGGAGACTTACAATAATTAATACATTGCAAATTGTTGTCTTTATAGCTGTTAGAGTACTTGTCATAGGCATGATACCTTGTCCTAATAATAATTAGCACAAAACATTTTCAATGAACTAAGAGAAAGTAGAAAGAAGTTAATTATAAAGTTAAAGCCTTCAAAAAGAAATGATCATTATTCCCGGAGAGGTCACAGTAAATCTGGTCACAGTGAAGCGAATAATCCATTGCATTGCACTCTATCTTACTAATAAAATAACGGAATGTTTTTCCACACTGTCAATAAATATGAAAGCAACAGTAATCATTCTGTTCTTTAGGAAAAGCATGTTAGAGGATTGTTTTTGAACAAGACTCTGCTCAAAATCAACAGATTCATCTGGTGTGTGTACTACAATATAAAATTAAATTATTGTTCTACAGCTGTAAGCTGGGAACTTTCTCTTTTGTTGTCTTTTTGAACAGTATCATAGTACTCAGTTCAGACTGGCCTTGATCACTTTGTACCTAGAGTGGCTTTGAACTCTCAGTGATCTACCTGTCTCAGCCTCCCAAGTGCTGGGATTACAGGGACATGTCACCATGGCTATCATGAGAATATTCTTGATGGAAAATAATTCAAGAGAAACTTTTGGGATTTTGATCTTCCTATATTGATCACATTTAGACATGTCTGACATAATCCACAAAGAATAAAATCATCTCCCTGAAATTGTTATACATGAATATTATATATTACTAATCTCAGTGAAATTAAGTAAAGGTAATATGTTACTTTTGACCAATTGTCACCATTATGTCATTTTAATGATACTTGTAAGAACTATAACATCATAGATCAGGATATGATGTTGTTGATGTGAGACCGCGAAAAGGGAAGTTAAATTAGGTTAATGAGAAAGAATAATATTGTATATATTTAAACTTTACCTCCTTTTTGTTGAAAATAGAACCTATATCTTCCTTACACCCCTTCATGTTTGTGATGTCTCATCCTATATGCACCTACTAATCAATACATATTTTATACAATAAATAGACTAATATTTCAAGGAACTTGGGTATGTTTTAATATTTACTTAGTTCTCAGATTTTATGTATAAAATATGAGGTTTTTGAGAAAGGTCATGTTTCATAATAATGTATTATTAAAATTTTGAGAGGGTTCTATATTTTGTAATATTTTGAAAGTTATGATGTATCATTATGAAAGTGAGTTATGAGCTGAGGATAAAGCTCAGTGGCATAAGTCCCTGCCTGGCAAGTGAGAGGTCCTGAGTTTGATCCCTGGTACCAAAAAAAACCAAAAAAACAAAAAAACAAAAAAACAAACAAACAAAAAAAAAACCACACACACACACAAAAAAAAAAAAAAAAAAACAAAGAGAAAGTAAATGAGTTAGAATATATAGCTAAGAATATGAAAAATTTTTAAATTTCTATACATGTGCATGTGGCTCCTTTTTCTCTGGCTCATTCTTATATTTTTGTAACAAAAATATAACTCTTAGAAAATAAAAGAAAACCCTGTATCCCACTGTGTATTTTTATATAAAATGTGAAAAATTTTTATCAGTATGTCAGAATCATGTAAATAGCTACTACAATAATTTTATGTTTTATAACAAATAGAGTTAAATAGTAAATGTTCTTAAGTTTCTACCATTTAAGGGAAATAATATATGCTTAAAGATAAACTCATACACAGCTTTTCAAGATTTTGTGATGTTTAAAATGAGTTAAAGCAGTTAAAAAGCACTTGAATGAATTAACATAAAGCTTCCTTCAAAATTAATCATTTGTAATAGGTCAGATACATCCAATTGTTAAGCAAGTTTTAAGATAAAAACTTTTCATAACTGACAACTGGTGTCCAGCATCACCTCACTCCCTGAGGAATGATTGCTTCTCACTAAATCACATCATGTTATGTGACAAGGCAGATGATGTGTTAGTGGCCACATGCTGACTGAGCAGCTGTACAGAGTGAATTAAAACCAAATTTGAAAACATCTAGAACCTCAAACTTTTTAGAAATTTTTTGAAAATAAAAAGATGTTTAATGGTATTAGGAAATTGATCAAATAAAATTATGATTTCTGTATATTTATAATTAAGATTTTGTATATTGTCTTAATGAAAAATTATACTTTTATTATGAGTGTATCATTTTTAGATCAATATTTAATGGACACATTTTAAAAATTGCTTATGAATACAATTAATTTAAACAAAAAATGTAACAAACATTTAGTAAATTGCTATTATTCATTTACTCAATAGGAGTTTAAAATGACTCAGGGTTCAAAGATTGTTAGAAAAGATGTTCAGTTATATCAAAGTATTTCGGATATTAATTCTAAATGTTAGAAGTATATATTATTCTTTAAAATACATGCCAGTTGCCAGTTTATTACGTCTTAGCTACAGATTCACCTTTCAATGTATGCTGTGAAGATGGGTGTGATTGCTTTTAAAATTTCTCCTCTCTAATGAACACCATTTAATTTTTCTCAGTAGAGATCTGTAGAGGAGAGGAAAATGAGCTGTCTGCACTGTCAAAAGCTGTGCATTTGGTCTGCAGCATGGTGTGGGACAAGTTCCTCTGATGTACCTAGACACTGACATCTTGGCATTTTGGTTGTAGTCCTGGATCAGGCTTCTGATTGCCATGCTGCAGCTCTTTCAACACATACACTGAATGCTGCCTGATTTCTGCACTTTCTGAATTTCTCTGTTCATGTCCCCCAAAATCCTAGAATGTTCTCTTCTAATGCTCTTCTAACACTGTAACTTTGTAACACTATGGATCTCCCAAAAGAGACATCACGTATACCAGATCCTCTTAAACCAGCCTCTGCACACCTTCTGCTGATCATTCCCTAGCTACAGGTGGTGCCTCACACATGGCTCTCCTCTTTTCTGGATGTTTGTTTCCTGCTTGTCTCCCTGCAGTGAGCAAGCTCTAAGTCAGGCAGGCCAGTGAATCGGTCTCTGTTTCTGTGCCTGCTGATGTACCTTCCCTGTGGAAATCTGGACTGGATCCTTGAGATCGGCTACCATTCTGAGGATGACACTTCCTGGATATTATTCTTCAGCTCAAAGATACCCACATCAAGATAAGATTGCTTTCACCAACATTAAAATTATTTTAATTATATTAACATTCACCATTTATACAGTGTTTTATTTCCCAGATTTAATTTCGATTTATACAAAATTAATAACAAGGGTGAATCCACAGTTTAAGTCCCTTAAGATCGATTATGGGAACTAGTTTTGCCATTGAGTGCTGAGCCCTTTATCAGTGGAAAATGGAATGCTGTGATTTCAGATGTACAGTGGAATTTCAAGCAATCTGTCACCTGAGCTTGATTGCAGTGCAGTCCCAGCTTACATGAGTCCTTTTTAACGTTGGATACCCATTATAAAATAATATCAAACATCTCTAGATTGATATCATTTATTTATTAATCTATTTGTTTGGTACCAGGAATAAAAGTCAGGATGACACACTTGTCAGACAGGTACTGTACTGCTGCTGAGTTATATGCCTGGCCCCTATATCTTATTTTTAGAAATTTTTCAATAATTTCTCTTATACACAGATAGTTGTTTTATCTAACTTATTTTTTGGTTTTTGCTGTTGTTGTTGTTATTTTTGAGACAGAATCTCACTACTTTACTTAGTTCAGGCTGACCTTGAACTCACTATCTAGCCCAGGCTGGTTTCAAACTCACAGTGATCCTGCTGCTTCAGCCTCCCGCATTCTGAGATTGTAGGTATCTGCCAGCATGCCCAACTCAACCAGATTGGGTTTTGTTGCTATTCTGAGTTTGTAGTACTTATCCCATATGCATGCTTACCAAAGACGAAGTATTCATGCATTTTTGCTCACTTTTTAGCCTGGAAATGACAGTAAAGACTGTCCAAATATTTATATTTATTGATTAAAGTTTCCTGGAATTCTATATTTAATCATATTTATCACAGAAGTTAAAACTAAACTCAATAAACTAAAATAAATAATGCCCCCCCCCAAAAATCTTTACATGATGTAGAGTTGTGGGGTGGGAATTAAGAAATTTTAAATTGTCCAACTGTGAGACTGAGTAAGCTGCCCTCTAGGAATAAAAAATTGTTTTCTGTATCTCAGTACCAAGGACCATCTGTGCTTTTCCTCAACAACCATAAAAAAGATTTGATATTATATGTTTTTTTCTGATTTGGTTATTCAGAAAGTAGAGTTAATAATGGTATACCTTTAGTTATTCAATTGTGCTTCTTAGGATATTATTTAAGTTACCATTAGTTTGATTTCCTATTTTCCCTCTTTGCTATATAAATTATATATAATTTAACATCCATGGTACTGAATATATAAAGATTTGTAGGTTGTTTGAAATCCCATTTTTATATACAACGAGAGTTTAAAGAATACAACATAAAATAAAACTGCAAGGCAGAGAGAATAAGGTACTTTTCTCATCTCACATATTTTATGACACAAGCATAATTTACTTCATAACTTCAATAATTAAGTAATAAAAATACAAACAAAATGATCTGATTTAAAAAGACTTTATTAGTAGCAGTCAAAGGCAATGAAATGACATAGCTACTTTTCTTGGTGTTTTTGTATCAGCAGAGCTTTGGATCTATTTTTCTACAATTATTTAGGCTTCCCCATTCTTAATTCAAGAAAGTTATATATCACCAACAATTACTTACTCAAGAAATGATATAAAAAGCAGAGGATATATCTCTGTGTAGTTTTACTAAAATAAACTTCCTCATGAACAAAAAGAACATTTCACTTTATGTATGCCAGTTTAATGCAGTCAGACTCTCATACTTTAGCAGATTATGGATAAAGAGGCTATATTTGCCAATTATCTTGCATTATAATTTCCAATTTGTTTTGTTTTAAGGAAAGGTTTACATATAAACCACACTATTATGTAATGCATTTAAAATCAGGCTTCTAGAACCAAAAGAAAATGAAATAAAGAAAATTGAGTATAATTGATTTAATAATAATTGAGTTAGTCTCAAATGTTAAATGTCATTTATTCAATTAAAATTTATGATGTACACAATTTATCCTATGCATCTTTCTGCAAAATATAAATAAAGCATTTAATAAAAATATAAAGTTTTAAATGTCATTGATGTTACTAGCCATTGGAGAAAACAGAATAAAAAAAGTACAATGCACAATGTATTATACAATGATAAACGGCAAAGGAAAAAATAAATAAAACCACATCCATATTTCTGGGATCTTTTTCATACGGTACACACAAGGTACAGATAAAAGGAGACATCTGATCACTCCCATTGACAAACATTCAATAAGAAGGAGTGCAGAGCTTGAGAAAAACAGCAGAGTGAACATTTGCAAATATTTTGAACAAGTGTTTCCACATTCTCAGAAATACCAAGAAATGGAATACTGGAATCGCAGAGATGAATAGAAGGAAGGAAATGTCATGAGGTTATATAGGTCATTGTAAAACTTGGATTTTATCTAAATGAGATGAAAAGACACTGGAAAATTTTGAGCAGACAAATTATACAATTCATTTGACATTTTAAAGGTGTCATTTTGAATTCTGTGTTGCAAAGAGAAGAATGAGGACTATGATAAAAATAGAGACCATGTATCCCAATATGTCAGTAATGTAGGTGAAACATAATGGTGCCTTATACTCGACCAGTAGCAGAGAAAGAGATGAGAGGTAACATATTTAAAATAGAGTCCACGACTTTGCTGATGGATGGTAGATGGAAAGAAACAAAGAATGATGTGATTTACTATTCTCATATAGTATTTTTTCCAAAGGAATTTTAATATTTTTTGTTCTTTACCTAAATATTACTCATTTTCCATATCTAACTTCAAAACTATAACAAAAATTTAACTTTGTCTCATGCTTGTGACCTGCTATGTCTTGTTTTCATAAAATAATCCTACTCACTTCATAATTTCACAAAAAGGTAGCAAATGTATAATTGTTATTTAACTTAACTACCTATCCTCGTTTTATAAATCTGAGCTCTTCCAAACTAGAAAAATATCTCTGTACTTCTCATTCATTTAAAAAACAGCTTTTCCCTCATGTAATGGGCTAATCATTGCAGGTATAGTTAAACATAATTCAGTATGAAACTTCCTTTATAAAGTTTATGCTTTGTCTTTAGATGTCAAGTCTTAGTGTTTGACATTTAATGAATTGAAATACAGTGAACATTTTTATGAGATGATTTTATTGTTATGTACTCTATTTTTAAAAAATTATGCTAATGAAGACATCTTTCTGTAGTATGAATTCAATAAAATCTGCACACGCAGCTGTATTCCACGGATATGGTCATACAAGATTGCTATTTTCTTTTGTAAAGCTCATAAAAGGAATGTCAAACTGCTGGGCTGTGACTCCACGACTGTAATAAATGCCTGAAAGTGTTCAGTGAGTCTACTTTCACAGCTGTAAAAAAAACAAAAGGCAGACGGGGAGAGAAAGAGAGAGAGACAGAGAAAAAGACAGAGAGAGAGAGACAGAGACAGAGGGAGACAGAGACAGACAGAGACAGACAGACAGAGACAGACAGACAGAGACAGAGAGACAGAGAAAACAGTGTTATCCATGTCATCAGGCTCAGTTTCATCCTTCACTTATGGATTCCAAAGTTTATATTTTATAATTGAAAAACTGGCTTCATTATGGAAGGAAGCAAAAGACAAATCAATATTGACATATAAAAATATATTTTATATTGTCTGAAATTGGACAATGTAGATAAAGCACAAGAAGATTCATGTTGGAGTCCAGATTCTGGGTTCAAAATATTCTGTCTTGTATTAAGCAAATGAAATCATAAGTTATGAATATCTTATTTGCTCAAATTTCTTTATCTGTCAAATATGGACAATAGTAAGTATTTTTTTTCTCTTTTTCTCTGCTATGGACTGGTTTGAGTCTGCCAATAATATATTGAAGGTCTAACTTCTGACAAAAGAAATGTGACCTTACAAATCTATTGAAAGTAACAAGAGAAAACACAGTAACTACGGAAGATCATCTATATTGTGGTCTTATATGTCTTATCCATTGCATGTTTTTCTAGGAAATTGGTTTTCTGTCTTGCTATGACTTGGTATTCCCTATAATACAGAGAGCATAGATATATATGTAGAAATTCACACGTTTTTTTTTTTTTTTCTTTTTAATCATTTACGGGAACAGATTATATAATGCAAGATGTAATGAACAGATACTCTGAGGAAGAGATGCTAAGAAACCCGAGGCTAATTTTGTAGCATTATGTTAGAAATTCTAGCAATACTAATGTTCGCTGATTAGAATGACATTGGACTGGTTTCTTGAGTTCAATTTCAGCATGTGTAGAGATGGGGACAGTTATCACAAAGAGAATGAGAGACGCGATGGTAGTTACTATTTTCTTCCCTAATTTGGAACTTGAGGACCTAAAAAGCCTCCAATGATTTGATTAGTTCTATAATATGCAATAAGTATATAAAGTGGGTGAATATGGGGACAACTATTTGTAAGAAACTAGAGACAGTTAGATAGACAATGAAGATCTCCAGTGGGCTTGCTGCGAAATCTGTATTTCTTTAAATTGTTTTTTTAACTGCTTTGTTCTGCTTTGATATGTTTAATCTTACCCTCTTTGAGATGTAAAACAAATGTGTAGGACTGATAACCATATTACTGAGCTCTTGTTCGATCATAGAGCAGAAGGTTTTGTAGTGTCACTTTATGAATGTCATTCTAAATACTTTAATTCTATAACATGAACAGCTATTTCTACGATGACAATGTGTAACTTATCAACCAGCAATTTCTTACCATTTGTTTTTCTGTAAGTTTGTATTATTTCTACCTTTTTTTTTTTATCTCCATGTATTCTTTTGTTTCCTTTTCTTTAAGTTAAAAAAAAAAAAAAAAAAGAAATGTGACCTTACTTGGATGTACTACACAATGATTCCAGGTATAAAAAATTTAGAAGATATTATTAATGGAAACCATAATACACACAACTAATATTCCTTAAGGGAAGGAAAATATTAAGCAAAATGAATGTGGAGAGACTAACAAGTCACAGCGATGGAGTGACTGGAGTCATTCAGCTGCAATCCAAGGAATGTCCCACAAAGTGCTGATGCTGCGGCAAGTCGCTAAAAGCATAGAAATATTGATTCCTGGAGTCTTCAAGAGATCATGGTTCTATCCATACTTTGATTGTAAATGTTCAGACTCTGGACAGTGTGAAAATATTTTTTTTGTTGTTGTTTGAAGGCTTTCAGTTGTGGTGATTCTTTGGAAAATACAAAAGATTAACATACATAGATTGTGGTAATTAATGATCAAGAATCCAACTCTTTTGAATAGAAATTTGCATATTTTAATAGGTTTTTTTTTCTATTTTTATTTCCATAGTTAATTTCTATACTTTCAATTTTTTTTAAAATTATTTTTTGCTGCTGATTAAGCTCAGAGGCAAAAGGGCCTGCCTGGCAAGTACGAGGTAGTGAGTTCAATCCCTGGTACCTAAATAAATAAATAAACCAAAAAAAAAAAAAAAAAAACACTTTTTATTCTTTGAGACATGGTCTTGTTATGGAGCCGAGTCTGGCCTTGAACTCATAGTGATCCTTTTGCCTCAGCCTGACAAGTTCTGGGATTACAAGCATGTGCTGTCAAACCCAGCTACTTTTTGATTTTTCACTTTAAATTTTGTATTGTTTCAGATGATCAGCACGGGAATTCTGACCTGCCCAGTTTCTGACATGGGCCTACTCCTTAGGCAATATAGTGCTCATGAGAGGACACCATTTAGAAGCCAAACTTAGTGCAATCATTATACTGGAATCAGATGATCAAATCATACGTAGGCTTTCATTTTGTTTATTCCAAATGTATTAGTATTCTAAGAGTACTGGAATGAAATACCATAGAGATATTTATTCCCTACAATTCTTAAAATTTGGAATTCCAAGGTCATGACCACAATAAAATAAAAATCTGTACATGAAGCTGTGTTCCATGGATATAGACATACAAGATTGCTATTTGCTTTTGTAAAGCTCATAAAATGAATGTCAAACAGCTGAACTATGTCTCCATGACTCTAATAAATGCTTAGCAGTGTTCAGTGAGTCTACTTTCAAGCTATAAGTGAGTGAGGAAGATAGAGACTGAGACAGAGACAGACGAGAAACAGTGTTAATCATGTCATCAGGCTCAACTGCTTCCTTCACATATGGATCTTTCTAACAATACTTCTTCATACTTTACTAATTTAACTACCAAAATGAAAAAAGGTGAGTCATGAAAGTCTCTTTTATAAAATGAAGAATTTGAATAGGAAGTTCTAAATAGTTGAGTTAAAATGCTGTAAAACTATAATTAAATAGAAACTACTGAGATTAGTTCCTCTCAAATTTTATTTTATTTTTATTGATAATATCAATTACAAATGAACTGATGAGGTTAGAAAATGACTGAGATTCATGATAAATATTTAGCTTTATTTGTAACATACTCTTTTTTGTATATTTTCGTTTAAAGCAGAAAAAGACTCTGTACCATGTCTATGAATTAAAACAAAATTTGCAATAAGACGTCCATTTGTTAAATTATACTGACATAGGTTTCATGGTCATTAAAATATTCAAGTAAAATGAAAAAGGTAAATTCAATGTTACAAATAATTGCTAGGGTTGTTTTTTTTTTAAATTTGGAGAAGGCCCCATAAAATAAGTTTTTTTCCCAAAAAAGTAAAACTTTCAGATATACCAAGTTGTGGCTTTACTGAAAATGTCAAGTTTCTAAATGAACTTTAAAAAAAAAAATCTACATTAGCTTGTAAGGAAAAAAGAGAAATTGATTTTCCTAAAATAGCAGTAATGTTCACAAAATGTTAGAATTTTATCATCTTGGATAAAAATATCCCTGTACTTTAAAAAATGAAAAAAATTATGTTACCCAAAATTACGCAACAAGGAAATGAAGAAGAATGTGACTGTTAGAGAATCTGTCATGAGTTCTTTCCAAAGAACACCAGGCAGATTTATTTAGCATAATGATTACATAGGTATATATTAATTGTGTGTTGTTGCTTTCTATTTACTCAAATTATATGCCATTATATAATGACTTACTTTTATCACCAACTTAATGATCATGAAAACCAATCCCTACTTATATGTTTAAACTTTTTCCTAAGGACAGTTCTAACCTGCCCAGCCAAATGTTTGTCAATTTTGTTGCTACTTTCACAGAAGTTTTATTAAGTTGATTCTCCCTATCATTTTTCTATTGTTATTCAATTTTTTGTACTATAATTTTTATTATTTTCTTCCATCTGCTAACTTTACATTCAGTTCATTTTCTTTTATTCTATTTTCTCAAGTTGTAAATTCAATTGATTCAATGCCATCATTTTTAATATATGTGTTTATTGCTAAAATTTTCACACAGATTGCCTTTCATACTCTATGTCACATGTTTTGTTTTCTTTTAATTTGTTTTATTTCCACTCCAAGAATTTTGTAATCCCCCTTTCATTTCCCTCATTTCTTTCCCTTACACATTGTTTAAGATTTAATTGTACATGCTTCAAAATTTTCCAGCTTACATTTAATTAGTGATTTTTAGATGTATCATTTTGTTAATAGAAGATATTCTGTCTGATTTTAATATATTAAAATCGGTATACTTATTTTATAGCTTAATACAGAGTCTATACTGCAGAACATTTTATGTGTGTTTCAAAATAATTTTTATTTTTCTTTTGTTGGGTAAAGAGTTCTATGTATGAATGTGAATTCTAGTTTGTTTATAAAATTATTGAGGTCCTTTGAGTTTTTCAAATCTTTTAGTAGGTAGTCTGTCCAGTATGGAAAGTGGCTATTTTAGTTATTTTGTTCTTGCAATAACAAAGTATCTAAGAATGGATAGTTTTTAAAGGAAGGAGAATAAACTCACATTCTGAAAATTGTTATTCTGAAATTATTCTCAGAATAATTATAGCAAAAGAGAGGAAAAAACCCTCAGTATTTTGATGTAGTGTAGATGAGGTACCTAAATATATACTTAACAGTACATTTGTCTTACATTTTTTATATATGCTTTGACTAATGGACTGAATTTCAAACTGCATATATGATAATTAACTTTGCAATTTCTTAAATGATAAATGGGAGAGATTTCAGTGCCAAACTACAGGAGTTTAAACATTAATTTTCTTACCTGAGATTTTCCTTCATATTTTCCTGCTTGTATAATAGAAGGTAATATTTAATTATACCACACTGATATTTTACTTTCCCTTCAAACCAACATATTGTGAGTTTCCCTATGAAAGCAATTATTTATGTGAGTTCACAGTGTGAAGATTTTAAAAAAGTAAAATTGTAATTCTAATACTTCATTTGAACTTGAAAAATATCTTCCTTATATTTATTTTCTCCACAAGCTGAAAGTAATTGAAATAAAACATGCAACATTATATTTGGGAAATTACCCCACACAAATTCACTATTATGAAATAGTGGTAATAGAATTACTTACTGCACCATATTTTATTACTATTCAAATTCTGAAAGCTTACTGATTTTTAAGCTAAGTTAAAATTATGTTTGTTTGATGGAGTAAACAACACTAGTTTTCATGGAAGCACTAGTTTTAGGAATACATTATGCTTAATCAAGGGAAACTAGGCAACAATACAATGCATATTGCTAATCTTGCAATTTCCTAATTGCAATTGATTCTGATACTTATTGTATATTTACATCCAGAATAACATTTCTTTAGATCAGTATTTAGAAATATTTTGTCATTTTTAAAATAAAATATATCTTAACAAAATAAATTCCTGCTTTTTTGCTCCTAATATTAAATAAAATTTAATGTGATTTGTTGATTGCAAGAAATTTAATTCTGTATGCCTTAATGAAAAGGTAATTCATTAGATAGAAGTAAGCAATTTACATAATTTTTAAATATGAGAGAACTAATATCACAACAGCAATAACAACAAAAAAATTCAGGTAGCACAAGTTAATTATATTTGGAGTCCCTTGCCAATGAAATTAATCCATTTCAAACTTTAATATTTTATTAGTAATTGTTTGGCATTCCAATGATTTAGGGGGCTTTGAGATGTGCCTGCATCGTGACTGTGAATGGTTGGGGGAGGACAGAACAACCATAAGCATCATATTGGAAAAGAGAAAATTTCTTCTAAGGAATACAGAACGAGGCAGTTCATTTGCAAGGCCTCATTTTAACTCAAGTTGTTTGAAAGTCAAGGCCATTTTTCCCACAAGAACTAGTGGAGATACTCATAATGCATTATGAAGCTCCCAAAGGATGTGTTAAACTAATCTTTTCATGATAAAAAGAAAGTTATATAATGTTTCCAATTTATCAAAACCACCAATAGTTTTCATAGTGTATTCACCAAAAGGTTTTAAATATTTCTAGTTTACTAGAAACAATAATTTTATACTGTACTCACCATTCAACTTGACTTCTTTAGTTTACAGTAAGTAAGGCTGAAATGGAAGGTGGTCATTGTTTGCACACAGAGTTCCCATCCGTAAGAACATTAGGAATCTATATCTGTGATGTCTTTCCTCTCCTTGGAAGAGATTGTAGCCCACTAAGACATGCTTCTGGCTCACTGGGTCTTAACATTTGAAGAAATAAAAACAAATCTAAGGTTGTCTATTTCTGCCTTTTCTTTAATTCTATTCTGTAGAATGACATGACATTATCATTAAGCAAGTGAAATACAATGAGTGGCTCTTTTCTCCATCTGGGTGGGTCTTCTCTACTAATGTTTGAGGCTCTGTCCATTTCTTTCAGGATTCTCTTTATTTCAGAAGAAGAACTTTTTTGCACTGATTATTGATACCCCCTCTAGTGTAATCTAAGTATTGCAATCCCTTTTCCCATTCACCTTGCAGTTAAGAAGGTTTATATTTGTAATCCCTTTGAAATGTTATTGGAAACCCAATGAGTTAAGTCCAATCTGCTACCTCAAGTGCAAATCATGATAAGAATAGATACACTAAGATACATATTTACAGGCAGCCAAGGGTCCTAAATTCAATGCAGGTGAGGATTCACAGGACAATAATGTGGTAATAATCATAGATATCTATAAAGCATTGACCTAAATCACATCAACACACATGTGCTTCCAAGTCAGGCTTATCATGTGCATGCTTACATATGCTCTTCTGGCATCATGAGTCTTTGTTTACAGTTGCACAAATGCACAAGTAGTACACACTTAAGATATTTTTCTTTAGTTAAAAATAAAATTATTGCCATAACCAAAATTTCCCTTCTGAAGGCTTGTCATAATTTGAGGGATTTCTACTTCCTAAACTGAGACAATAGGTATTAGGTAAAACTTATATCTATTCATGTGAAATTATAGTCTTTAAAAATACTTGGCATACAAGTAATGTTAGCATGTTGGCATCCTTTGAACATGTTAAATTGCTGTGATTTCTTATTTGAAGTCTTTTGTTTCATATTTTATTAAAGTTCCCATAGAAAGTTTTAAAAGTTGTGACAATATAAATGATTCAAAGTTATCAAAATTTTAACAGACATTTTACAATAAGAGAATCTCATATCATTTTAATCAAATTAATACTTTTTAAAGATATATTGAATTAGTTTAATAAAATTAGTACTCCTTAGCTTCTAACAACTTTTAATTTCTTAACCATCAAAATTAGAAAATATTGTTTAGTGTAATTGTTTGGAATTAAATTATGATTAATCTCCCAGGAAACTATTTTGATATCAACAATTGTAAACTTCCTAAAGTATACATATTGTAAAATATTGGGTACCATTTTATTCCTGGTCCCAAGATAATTGCAAATGATTTTATATTTTTAATAATTGAAAGGCCAGGTTTTTGTTGTCAAAAGATAAAATCCCAAATCATGTTTCTAAATTATGTTTTGCAGAATATTATCCATCCTAAAAATATATAGATTTTTCAAACTGCAAAAAAGATCTTAAGTATTTGACTATTATCAAGTAAAGAATGAATCTGTAATTATCTTAGACTTAAATTCACTACTTCCTTAAACTCCTTGAAATTGCCAATAAAAAATTGCAAAACTAATTTAATTTTTTGGTCTTGCAAAAACAATTTTTTAAAATTATTTTTCAATTTTGGTTTCCTTTCTTATGACTTTCTTTTCTTTATTCCTGAAATATAGCACTGAATTGTACCTTCAGTGCAATGTTAAATAAAAGTAGAAAAAATTCAGAATTCTTGAGCTCTACATTTTAATGGCAGTACATCTATTTCTCCACTAATAATTGAATTGTGGTATTAAATATATTTAGTATTGCATTGTGTTCCCCAAGAGACCAACACAGAGATAAAATACATATATTTGTTCCATTAGGCAATACTCTTTGTAATAACATGTATGTAGGGAGACAAATTATTGTTTAGTAGTAAAAAAAATTAATTCTGCTTAGTCCTGTGGGTCTATATTGGGTCATTCAGAATTGTTAGACATAGAAATATTTGACCTAGTCATTATAATCCCACATCAAATAGTCATTGTCTCTTGACTTCTTCAAGGAGGAAAAGGAAAAAACGTTACATGAGGCAGCATTTATGACAGAGAGTAACTCAGTAGTCCATTGGGTGCAATTTGAATGTGTGGAATATTGATGCTGTGGTGTTCAAAGAGAGTTATCAACTACAGTTTACCTTTTGTATGCTAGTATTAACAGTGTAATAAATTCTGCCCAATGACAAGATTCTGATTGGTCTACTTTTCTGGGAAAACCTACAGAGGGAAAAGTGAGATGAACTACAGGGCCAATGTCTTGGTGAGTTGTTACTTTAATCCTTATCTTCCAATCTTAATCACACTTCAAAATTAACTACAATGTTAGCAAACAGCCATGATGGCTTAGGTGACTTACTCATGTTGATGGAGGTGACAATTGTTATTTTTTAAATAATGCTGACCCCACGATCAGCATACTTGAATTAGAATGTGACTTCTGCATTTATCAATTACCCATACTGTGTAAGATAGTACAAAATCATTTGTAATGAATCAAATAGTTGCAAAACATGTTTTTTCTGCTTTCATTTAGTATAAAAATCATCTTTTTCAAATGATCAGACATAGCTTCTCAAGTTAGAGTGTAGATTAAAGTTTTTGCCTGTCCTTATAACAAAAATTGTCCACAAATAACTGCAAATTAAACATGCTAACTTGAATTTCTCCATTGGCAGAAAAATTAACCTTGAGAAAAATTGTCTGTAAATGTGTAATTCAAAGTTTTTGTGATATGGATCACAAATGATCTGTTATTAATAATGGTTCCTGGTGAATTTCTCTTCCTATTCTCATTTCTTAAAATATTTTTTTCTATCTAATATTACTTTTAGATTTCTGAAATAAGTGATGCTTTTTCAGATGGTGAGTTTTAGTTTCCATTGTTAGTGGGTTGCATTTTCAGTAGCAGAAGCATCTGAAGTAGATAGTAAAAAAGCTTGCTTTACTGGGCAGAGCTTTTGCATCTCTATCTCTGTGTCCACCATTGTATTGTTCTCTCTTGCTCTCTCCCTCTCTCTCATTCTCTCTCTCTCTCTCTCTCTCTCTCTCTCTCTCTCTCTCTCTCTCTCTTTCTCTCATTCTCTCTCTCTCTCATTCTCTCTCTCTCTCTCTCTCATTCTCTCTCTCTCTCTCTCATTCTCTCTCTCTCTCTCTCTCTCTTTCTCTGTGTGTGTGTGTATGTGTTTGATTTTCATGACATTTTGTTTTGGAGATTAATTAACCATTTCATTCTGTCAATGCAGTTTTGATGAGGATCACCTGATATTAACACCAAATAAACTCATTTGCCTTTCAGATCTAGTCACATCTCTTTCCTACCATTTTTCATACCATATATTTCATTCCATTTCCTTCTGCAGTCCTAAACAAATAGCCATGGATTTTGTCATTGCTCAAGATTCTATAGATACATAATTTTATTTTTTTTAATTTTAATTTGACAAGAATATAACCAAATGAGAAAAAAATGGGGTCATTCAAAACAACAGGATGGACAGAGTACATAATTTAAAACCACAATATAATGTGATCTACAATGTTTACCGTGATGACTCTTGTTATCTTCCATAGAATTTCCCATATCATAAGGTACAATAATATTGAATATAGCAGTATGGAACAAATACAAACCGAACATTGGAGACATTATAAGTCTTCAAAAGATGGTAAAAGACAAACCAGAATGCATATCATAGTGATGTCATTGTCTTCAGAGTAGTTGTCTATACTCTCAGACTTGATACTGTCAAATATAACAGAATTGAATAAAATAATTCAAGACAAGACATTGATTGAGCAAGACAGATTCAATTAAAATCAGTCAAAACAGAGCAGTGAAAGCAATACAGGGTTTCAGATTAAGTTAATAGGAAGCTAAAAATGGTTACTGTAGTATATCCTGCTATCTTTGGAATAGCTATCTATGGCCTCAAATCTGCTTACTGCAAGTAGACAAACTGGAACAGAATATACCCAAACAAAACAGAGCAATAAAAACAATACGGGATTCAAATCATTATACAAGATTACCAATGTCCTCTGCCATCCCTGTTTAGACAGTTTCTTCCCTTTCACTTTTGCAGGGTGTATTTTACATTTTATATCCCACTAACTCCTTTAGTTTTTAGATTAGGGAGGCAACCCACTATTTATCTAAGTAATTCTGAAACCTTTTACTTTAGAGTTTGGTCTCAAGTTGTATCCATTTACCTATAAGATCTTTAAGGTTTTCCTTGCTTATAGATAAGTCATTCTTTGTTGTATAAATGTGTTATGTCTTTCCAACTAATCTGCAGCTGACGGGCGAGGTGCCCTCACTTTTTTTTTTTTTTTTTTTTTTTTTTTTGGTTTCCTGTCACATACAGCGTTATTTTCTTATCTTTGACTTTCAGTCCATAAACCCGCTTTCAAATTAAATATATTTCTTATATAGAGCATTTTGATGGACCCTGTCTCCTGATCCACTCTGCCTGTGTTCCCACGTTATCCACAGACCTGTCTGTATCCAGATCATCAATGTTAGCAATTTTGGCCAGTCTTCTTTGCCTCATCTCTGCCATGCTATTTTTCTGCCATTTGTTGTCTACTTTTCCCCTTCATTCCATTGTCTGCTCCATTCAGTAAGACTCCTCTGTCGCTGTTCTTGAAACCACGGTCTTTATTTCTCTTTCTCTAGAATGTCCTTCAGTATTTTTTGTAGGGTTGGATTGGTGGGTACCTCCATCAAAGATTTCTTCTCCTTTTTCTTACAAATCCCCCCAGTTCCTCTTTGTGATGGAAACACCTTGTTTCTCCATTAATTTTGAGAGAGTTTTGCAAGGTACATCAATCTGGGTTGGAGATTATTTTCTTTCAGGATTTGGAATACTTCATTGCAAGCTCTTATTGATTTGATGGTTTGTGTTGAGAAGTTTGTGGTGATTCTAATTGGTTTTCCTTTATAGGTGATTTGTTTCTTTTCTCTAACAGCTTTTACTATTCTGTTTATGTGTTGAATTTCTGGGATCTTGATTATCACATATCTGGTTCTAGATCTCTTTTGGTTATAGCTGGCTGGAGTTCTGTATGTCTCAGATATCTGGGTATCATTTCCTTTTCCTATGCTTGGAAAGTTTTCTTTAATTATTTCTGTAAATAGCCTTTGTATTTAATTTGTGATTACCCCTGCTTCTTAACTCACATTTTTTCTTCTTAAATTATAGATCCTCTTGTCATCTTCTAGGCTTTGTATTGTTATTTCATGATTCCTTGTTATTTTTCAGAGATCTTTCCTTTTGATATCACATGTTGGAAACCTGTCTTCAAAGCTTGATAGTGTATCATTAGTTTCTTTCAAGCAGTTTTGCCTGTTTTAAATGGAGTTTTTATTTCCTCTTTATCTCTTTGAATCTGTTTCATGTATTCTACATTTTTTAAATATTTTTCATCAAAGATTTCTCTCCTTTTTCTTTACCTCTCCATTCTTCCATCTGTGTCTTCTTGAGCAGTCCTTAGCATTTCTTTTATTATTTTTCTTATATATTTCTTCAATTGTAGTAGAATTTGTATTTTTAGTTCTTTTATAATTATAAAGATAATGCTTTATGTCAAAGGGCTCTTAGGCATTCAGAAAATATTTTTGAGAATGTTACATATCTATATATCTGGAAATTTTTGCCTTATTTTTCAGTAAAACTTAAAACACTGAAATCTGATCACAGATTTATAACTCTTTTTAAATGTAGTGATATTATCTTAAATGGATTTCTAAATTTGTTTTATTATTGTTTTAGATTCCACGTGTTTTTGAGAAAGATTTCTGAAAACCCAACTATGCTAAGAAGATATTATTAAAAAATATAGAGCATGTATAAACTTACATTTAGTATGTATTATATACTAAACATTTACTTAAAATTAAATTAGAGGCCACTAAGTGAGCTATAAAGTTTAGATAAATTCATGTAATATAAAATCAACATTCAACATTTTGTTTAATATTACTTTAATTATTATAAATATTTAAGTATTTAAGTTATATTTGGTAGTACATTTTATGTTCCATTTTGATACATGAGGAAATGTTATTTTTCAATTTTCAGAAATGAAACACATTTTTGTGTTAAAATTGGAGAATTCAAACCTGTGTATAGTAATCACTGATATTTCAATGATACACTGAGATCCTGAGAAGAGTTTTCCATATTCATTCCACCAAATATCTCACTTCTTAATCATTTCAAATAGGTGAGCATCAGATTGACACTGCTTTTATCAGGGTCACCAGTCATTCTCACTGCTGTTAAATACAATTGTTAAATTTAAACTCTTGTTCTTACTTTACGTGTCATAGCCACATACCATCACTAAGAATTCTTGCTGCTTTAAACATAGCGTTTACTTGAATTCCAGGGTACTATGCTATTAGCTTTCACCCATCCCATCAAAGTCCCTAATATTTCCTATTTGGGTTCCTTCTAATTCCCCTAACTCTTAAACTCTGAAATAATCTAAATTTTGTTTTTTGTATTAAATTGATTTTCTACCAATATTCATTTGTTTACTATTTCACATTGTTAAAAATGCAAACACATTGTTGAAACCCTTTGGTTACTGACACAGAAGATACCCAAATACATCTCTCTCTCTCTCTCTCTCTCTCTATATATATATATATATATATATATATATATATATATATGCAATCACACATAAACATTTCTATCTTAATATCAAATAAGCATTCCAAAAATAACATATTATAAAACGTAACTTACTTTACTTGTCTTTATATTCTCTTCAAAACAGTATTTGTCATTTTAATTTTTTTTTAATTACTGGGATCAAACTCATGACCTTGCACTTTCCAGGCAGGCACTTTACCATTAAGCTATATTCCTGCTCTGTCATTTTAATTAATAGCATGTCTGTCCTCACTTTAGAAAGGCAAACATATTGAAATTATCCTTTATTCTTTTCTCTTTTCCCTAAATGCAACCTATCACATCTTACTGTTAATTTTTCCCATTTGTAACAAAAAATATTCCTTCCATGATGGAAATGTTTCATTGTAATCAACTAACACCAAATAGTTGAATAATACCCCCAGAAAATTAACATCAGTTTTGATATCCAATTTACAAATTTTGCATTCAGCAGCAGTCTTAGCCACATTACTGTTGCTGTGTAGAAAGCTACATTGCAAAGATCATGTAGCAAAGTTCATAAATAAAATAAAACTCTGCTACAGTGATTACTTTCTTCATAAGCTCACTTGGATGATAACAGGATATCTAGGAAAACAGAACCAGTCATAATAACTAAACAGACATGTGTTTCACTTGATTATTAAAATTATTCTCTGCTGAATCATCCTTCACTAAGCTTTCTGGTGATAAAGAAATATACTCAAGTTTGCTTTCCAGATTCATAAAAGTCTATCTACATCTAATCATGTTCTTTTTAAACCCTTCCTCACCCAGTCAACTTAGTGGATACAATTCATAAGCATAAACATAAATGCCATCAATTTTTCCATTCCAAGTAAACAATCAGTGCTTCAAATTATGTTTACTGGAAGGAATTTCCCTCACCATTTTCCTTGAAGTATGCCTTAGAAAAATGCTGTAATATTGGAGAAACTTTTAAGAGGTGCTTATCTTTCCAGTTGTAGATAATTACCCATGATATCATAGAAGCAAACAGGGTGAACAAAGAATCATAGCAAAAACATTTAGGCTGCTTCTTACATATGTTACTTATATTTCCATGGCCCACAGGCCTCTTAATGTGTGCAGATTCTCCATGAGCTCTGAAGATTTGAAATTCCAGTAATCCCACTGTAAATTAAAAGTAAAAATATTGAAAATTTATTTAACGCACTGAAAGTGCCATATATCATAACTTCACGACAGAGGATGCAGCAAAGTATGGATTGTTTGCTTCTTGGGTTACTGAGAGCTGCATTTATTGTTGCTGTCCAACACTGGTAGAGAATATCATATCAACAAATTACCAGAACAAGAGGTAAAAATTTAACATTTGAAATGCAATTTCTACCTATCATATTTCACTCTTTCACTGCCATCAAATTGAAAATTTATGAGTCAAGTCATTGTAGGTCAAGAACCGTTGCATGCTATGTATTTTTTCTCTCAGATGAAAACTGGGGTTCACATTAAACCTTGTGGCCTACTGAGTCAGGTAACTTTCATTTTGTAATGGTATGCTTAAAACTTATGGTGATGTGATGGCATACGATTAATTACTGAGTCTCTATGAAGGCATACGTACAGGTCAAGAGATATTTCTCAAAAGAAGTATAGTTATCTGTAAACTTTAATAACACCTAGACCTAAATCATATGCATATGCACTAGAATTACCTGAAAGGGAACTATCAAACTAATCAGATGACATTTTATCTAGTATTAACATTTTCCATGTTTCATTAGTCATGCTGGAGCACATAGCTCAAGCAGTAGAGCTGCTTGCAAAGCAGATTGGAGCTATTCTTGAATGATCTTCTATATTTAATATCATTAAAATTAGCATCCTTTAAAATCATTTAGTAAATGAACTGGAATAACAGACCCAAATGAAAAATATGCTATGTCTACATTTCAAAGAGATTCATTAGACATATCACTATTTTTTTTTATCTGAAGGTGGGGAAAATGTAATTTTTTTTTCTATTTTCAAGGGCTATCTTATCATAGCCAGTAGCAGCAAAGCTTTGAATATTTTACTTAGATTGAAGGTATATGAATTTCAGATATATGTTCCATGTTTTGGCATGAAAAACTCTTATCAACAATTTTAAAGCAGTTGGTGTTTTTTACTTATTATGCCTAAATATAATAATATCACCTGTGTCAATGTGATATTTATGAGAGAGAAACACAATCAAGATCTTTTCCAACCAGGTATGGTATTCTATGCTTGTAATCTTACAGAAACTGAGGCACTAGAGTTTCAGGATTAATTCCAACCTGAGCAATTTAATGAGGTTCTTCTTCAAATTAAAAAAAAAGTTATGAATATAATGCTAAGACAAAATACCCTGGGTACAATTTAAGGGGAAAATTAAAAAGAAATAAATATTTATAGCTTAAATTAGAACATGATGCTAGGCCTGAACATTGGTGTGCTAATGAGGTAGGACTACGAAGCTGTATTACTGGCTTTTCACTTAGAGTGAAAAACTAATTTTTTTCAGCATTACTAATAGGAATGAGGGAAATGGCATTTTCTAGAATAATAGCAGAATATAGATATTAAGGATATACTATAGTACTTTATCCACAGTGTTTTTCTCCATAATTTCAGTTACTTGTGGTGAATCATGGTCTAATAATACACAAGCAATTTCAGAAAATAACAACCCTGTAAGTTTGAAGTATTCTGGTGAATACTTACACAGAAGCATAATAATAGCATGACATCCAACCTGACAACTGAAATAGCTACTGCGTGACCAACAGATGGATAGCATCTAAAGCATACATGTGGTGGACAAAGCAGTGATTAATTTCCAAGTCAGCAAAGGGTAGGATTAACCGAATTGTTTCCTAGAGTCATTGGACATGGTTAATAGTAACTGAACTCTATGTCATAATGTCTATTCACTTTATTTCAACTCATGATGTGATGGGTCATTGTATAATCAAAAGTATAACAAGTAGAGTAAACATATTAATCTTTTAAAAGAATAAGGAGAGCAAAAAGTACTGAAAAGGACATCATTTTGACTTAGTTTTTATTGCATTATGCCATTATATTTCCTCTATTTTGTTATTATTATCTATTTCTGTACCTTATTTATAATGAATCTTTAATAAGTATGTGCATGTATTAGTTATTGCTATAAAGCTACAGAATCCAGAGAACATACGCATATTATGAAAGGGAATAAATTAAGTAGGCTTGCAAGACCTACACAGGCAGGATAGTTTACTCTCGCTACCCACAGGTAGGATTCACTCTCTACTCTATCCAAGAAGATGAAAGCTGGAGAACTACAGGAATCTGGGATGAAGCACCAGTCCAAGACTGAAAGCCTACAAGCTCACTGGAGAGTCAGCAGTGTGAGATTTCATTGGAAAGCTAAAGAAATTGGATATCTGGAGACCAATACCCAAAAGGTACAAATACTCAGGAATATTGGGGTCATTCAAAAAAGACATATTTCCTCTTACTCTCATTTTTTTTTTCTGTCCTTCCTATAAGACAACTGATTGGTGTCACATATATCTGGAATCAGCCTTCTGCCTTGTTTATTGAGTTACATGTCAACCATCCCTAGACACACTCAGACTTCTGTTTTAATAATCTGCCAGAAGTTTCTAATTCCATTAAAGAACACATATTATGAATAATTGTCACAATTGATCTTTTATTGAGTTGACAACCAGACATATTTCCTTAAACTATACTTAATATTCAGTTACAGTAATGCTGTTATACATAACAGATACAACTCAACTTGATAAAAATGAAACAAATATTCACCAACTGCTTCACCAGAACAGAATGCTAAGGTTAACTTTAGGTGATGTACACTGTACTACTTACATTCCATAGTTAGATTACATTACATTACATTACATACATGTACTAATTACATTCCATAATTTAGATATTATAATTCTGATTAAAATATTAAATTTATATGTTGAGTCAATGGACATGTTAAAGAATATCTACTTCACATATTTGTTTGTATATATATGCAAGAACATTAACAAAATAGAAATGAAACACTCATGAGAATTGCAATTATAATCTCTGTTTATATTGCTGGTCATGTGCTTGTAGCTGGTATTTATAACTACCGTCTATTATCCATTCTCTATTGTTTTGGCCTTTAGAAACCATCTCAGCAAGTCTTGGTTGTTTACCTACCAGAGTCATTCATGCCTTCATCTTTTAATCTAATAAAATTAAAAACAATTTCCAGAAGTATGAGGACCATTTTGCAAAGGGTATCTCAACATTCTCTTCCTTTAAAACTGCTCTTGATACTAAAATCTGACTTAGCATGAGGATTTGCAGGAGAAACTGAGCAAACAATAATGTCAAGCAAAGCATTGTGCAAGGAGTTGACTTATGCAATCTAGATGTTAAAAATTTTGATGATCCACAGCACATGAACTCATGAGCTGACTGACATATTTTACTATGAGTCTAATGGCTGGCAACCAAAGAATGTGACACTAAATTGCAGTCCAATATTAGGAAGAGGCTCATGTACTTACTAACTCACCTATAAGTCAAGAAAAGTTTAGTTTTTGTTCCTTTGTCTGTTGTTCTGCTCTCACTTTCAATGCATAGGATCACGCCCATCCATGATGGTAATATACTTTACTAAGTATATTATTTAGTAATATGGCAAAATTCTTTACTAAGTACATTAATTTAAATGTTGATCTTACTCAAAAAAACACCCTCACAGGATAGCATTAATTTATACACCCTCTTATCCAGTTATCCTGATATAGAAAAAGTAATAATCACAATAACTCACAAATGCTTGTTTGTGGTTTTAATCACAATAACTCTCAGATGCTTGTTTGTGTCTTTGTTGTTATTATTTTGTGTGTGCTATCTAAAAAGCTGCTGAGAGCCACTTTCTTTCAGCCTGAATCACTTATTTTAGATTGTTATAAGATGTGGGTTTGCCAAAAACAGGTATTTTAACATTTAGTTGCCCTCAAACTTCTATTTTTATTTTTGAAAAATAGCTTTCTTGGTTGTAGAATTTTTGGTTAATAGCTACTTTCTTTCAGCACTTGGAAAGTTATCCCACTGCCTTAGGATTTCATTGTTTCTACTGAAAAATCAATGATTAATCTTGTTGGAATTCTTTCGCTATGAGTCAGTTTTCTATAACTGAAATTTTTTCCTATTTGACATTTAATACTTTTGTTTAGATATGTCTATTCGTGTATTTCTTTGTGTATGTCTTATTTGACGTTGTTGAACCTCAAGCAGAGGTATATTAGTGTCTTTCAAAGCATTTTAAAATTTTATTTCTTTATTCTTTGAGAATTTTTGTGCTCTTTTTTTCCTCTTCTCTCTCTTTCTGGTACTTTCATTACATATGAGGTATTGTGCTTCATGTTAGGTAGCAACCTGACCGGTTTACTAAGGTTCTGTTTATTTTTTAATCATTTTTTCTCTTTTATTATATAATGCATCTGAGTTTATCTTCAGGTCTGTTAAATCTTTCTGCTGTCAATCAAAACTGTGTTCCCAAAGTCTTACAAACTAAGTTAGTTTTATAGAGAGCTTAGCAGTCCATTTTTCAAAACTGCAAGGAATAAAATGTTTAAATTTCATACAAGAAAAATAGGTTTATTAGGCATTTAGTAATGGAAAATGTAAGTCCATTCAGCATAATGCTGTCTCTTTTAAGAGCTCCTTTTAACATAGTGACACATCACAATAGTAGAAGAAAATATAAGATAAATGGATTACATGCTGAGACAGGAAACTACACAATGGAAATGTACTTGACAGAGGCTTCCAAAAGTTCTATTTTTTTGATATGGGAATGGTGAAAGGATTATCCTTAGGGTCTCAAAGATTTATCATTTGTTTTAAGTCACAACTATTGTCAAAAAACATAGTGAAGCCTATTACATAGTTTTTATGTTATGTTTATTTTAGAGAGAAATGTATGGCTTGGCCTCTATAGTATTATATTATGTTAAGCAGCATATTGCATATATTCATTGTGAAAACCTCTAGGAAGTAAAATACATTTTATGAATTAAATTTTAAACATTTTTTTTCTCTGAGATGATTTGTGGTACTATGTTTTATCACTGTGTAAAAAAGATGTGTTTACAGATAGAGTCCTCTTTTGGTCATAAAGTTTGTTATGAAAATGTCTGTGCTAAGATACCCTCAGTCAAAGTATTAACAAAGTGAAAAAAGAATAAAAAACAAAATCTAACAATCAATTTAAACTCTACATTAAAATTGATAAATAGTGCAAGCTATCTTAAACATTCCCTGCAATACTGAACTAAGGAAATTATCCCTGTTATTATTAAACATTTAGAGACAAGGTTCTATTGCACAGAGGCTAGTATTCTCCTAAATGCATCACCAAACATGGGCAATATAAACAAATGGATAAATTAATATTAATGTTTATTTATAACTATACAATTTTTATCTTGACAAAATCAATACCTTTTGTGTAATTATGTAAATAATTATTTAAGTATGGAATTATTAAACTAGCAAACTGTATAATTATTTAAGTTATATATTTATTTAAATTATTTAATCATTTAAAATAGTAATATAAAGCAAGTGACTTTGGTACTCCATGTAAATTAAACCTTCTCAATGAAAGAATGCTTATTCTTGACTATCAATTTTAGTGGGGAAATTTATCAAGTTTGTGTTTGTAATGAAATTTTTGTAAAACAGAAAATATATCCTTTATTTACAAAGAGCTAGCTTGCTTATTCTTTATTGCTTCTCAAAAGGAACTATAAATGCAAATATAGGAAATAGTGTTTTTTTAATTATTTGAAGAGACAATAATTGAGGTTTGAGAGAAGGAAACATTTTAACCACAGCAAAAATGTAGTCACAAACGTGAATATGGATATGTTAATGTAGAAATAGCAAAATAATGATGCTAAATATAATTAGAAATGCAAAAGAAGAGCCACAAATGGTTTAGTGTAGTCAAGAATAAATGCAAAAAAAAAAAATAGATGTAAAAATAAGAAACAATAAAATAATCAGGTGAATTTAAAAACAATGGTAGCAATATATTCGTGATTTTTTGTGATTGGGAAATCAAGGATGAATAGCATAACTAGAAAAGAAGAAAATCATTAAAGAATTGTATATATGTTTAGAATATTTAGAGATTGATTGTGAGCTATCCTTTAAGCTTTGATTCTGTAGAGAATTTTATAATTATAATAAAATAATTTTGGGCAGGATATTTTGAAAAGCTTGAAAATTGTGTTAGTAGAGATATATCCTAAAAGAGTGAATGTATAAATATCAGGAAATCAGGAAGGATGTGGAATGAATTTAAACATTACATTTTGCATGCAAAGATTCTTAATAATGGGAGTTCAAAGTACGCGGTTTAGATAATTGAGAAACAGGATTTTTATAAGCCAATTTTATAAAGTCTAAAAAAATCAATAAGTACTGTGAAATAATGATCAATAGCTGTAAATACATTTAATTTTTGTATTATATTAAATGTAAATAGTCTTTGTAGCAATAGCTTAAAATGTAGATTGGTGGACAAATATGTAGGATTTATCAAATTCACTCAATATAATTCATGCCACTCACAATGCCCAATTTCTATGATAAGTGATTATTATGTATTACTTTTTACTTCCTCTTGTGGCCTATTGTATCCTACAAAATAAGAGTCAACTGACTGACTCTATTTAATTTGTTAGAAATAAAGTGCAAGGGAGCTGGCGATATATACTTGTTTGGCAAGTGTGAGGTTGTGAATCTGATCCCTGGTACAAAAAAAAAAGAAAGAAAGAAAAGAAAAGAAAAGAGAGAGAGAGAGAAGAAAGAAAGAAAGAAAGAAAGAAAGAAAGGAAAGAAAGAAAGAAAGGAAAGAAAGAAAGAAAGAAAGAAAGAAAGAAAGAAAGAAAGAAAGAAAGAAAGAAAGAAAGAAAGAAAGAAAGAAAGAAAGAAAGAAGAAAGAAAAAGAAAACCATAAATTTTGTGAAGGACTTAGCTTATCATTTTAGTCCAAGTAATTCTTTGAGGTGGATACTTATTGTTTAGCAGAGAGAGAAACTAAATCTAAGAATAATTGTACATATGACAATGAAATGAAAAAGAAGTACAAGATTGGAATTATAGAGTATCAATGACCAGTTTGAAATATTTTATGTAGGACACTGAATCTAAATTTTTATAAATATAAGAGAATGAATGAGGTAATGGGTAGTATAATAGTTTCACATAATTGTACAATTCTTTTTAATCAGATCAATGGGGAAGGTTTATTAAGTATATTAAAATTGGAAATATTTATTTCAGAGTTAGATGAAATGAACCATTTAATAAATTTTAGGAGTAATAGCTGAAATATTGAAAATACACATGCACTTGCAAGTATGTTACATTGAAATAATATAAACATAATTGGGTGTATATAACCCTATGTTTGTATGGCAACATCCATAGGATACAGAGAGAAAGTGGATAGAAAGGCAATATGAAATGTTCCAAAAATTTAAATGTCCTAAGCGGATAATCAGAATTTAAAACTAGGTCTATCTGAAATGAGTGAAACTACAAAATGATCAAATGATACATAACTTTGGCTGATTTAAAGAAAAATAATCTCAACCTAAGACAGGTACTTAATCTTTTAAAGTATCATAGAAATTGGAATGAAAACTCTTCTTAGCAACACAGCATTGTATTTTCCTCTCCAGGTATATGCCCATATTCAAAACAATCTATTCGTGCAACTGTTTTTTTTTTTTTTTTTTCCACCAGTATCTGGAGCATAGTAAAATAGCTCCAGCTCCATAGTAAAATTGTAGATTTCAGAATGTGAATTTCATGTGTTTCTTCTCGAACAAAGGGAGATTATTTTAGTAGAAAAATTTAAACTATCTACTAATATCTTATTATATATTTTCCAAAAGTATACTTCAATTTTTAGAATAAATATGTCTGTGCTACAACCACTTTGCATAATATTTTGAAATTTTTCTTAATGGCATGTTTTTGATGAGGCTGAGATTATTTCTAATTTCAGTTTATTATCTTTTCTATTCTCTCACAATTTCATCTTGAATGTATACATTTAATTATATCAGTAGCTTCATAAAACATTTAAAGCAATTTTTTGATAAATCAGAATAATAAAAACTATTTCATTAGTCATCAGTGTAAATTTCATTTTGTGATTTGATTGACTTTAAGTAGTGAATATTTGGTGGTCTGCAGGAGACAAAGCCTTGTACTTAGCTGGGAATTTAGTGCCACTTAGCAAAAGTGTTCCTTATGCCTCTGAATTTAATTCCATCTCCTTCACAGGAGTGTGTGTGTGTATGTGTGTGTGTGTGTGTGTGTGTGTGTGTGTGTGTGTGCATGTGTGTGTGTTTGTGTGTGTGTTATATTTAACCAGTACCAATATCACACTGAAAGTTTCAAACTGCAAAAATACAAAAATACAAAACTACCTCTTTCAAAACTACAAAACAAAATACATTAAATTATATCAACTTCTTTATGAATGAATGAAATACAGCTAAAGAAATATTGCTTATTTGTAAGTCATAATTATTTTAATTATTTTTCTTTCAACTCTGTTTCTAGGTGCTATTTGCCAAGTGTCAGAACCATTAAACATAAGCCCCATATTCACTCCCATTCATACCTTAGTGTACTAGGTAAAAATAATCTTTTCTGCCATAATGGCCAATGAATTTTTCATGAGATTCTTAAGAGCAAAGCTATTAAGTACAGCAGTGCACAACAAAGTCAGATTTGCTAATAGAAGGGCATTTGTTTTTAATGCTTTTGGGAAAAAGTCAATGTTCTTTCTAAAGTTATGGGTCACTTAAAATGTTTTCAGCAAGTAAATGTTAGTATATCTGACTTCCCTTCATTGATGGATGCAGTGACTTTTTGTCTTTTTTTTGTAAGAAATAACTAAAAATACCTTCTAAGAGGTTTTGAAGAGATGGTTCAAATGCTTAGAGAGTTAAAAAAAATCTATAGAGTCTTCTATAAAGTCATAATACTTTAATAGCATATATTACTTGACAGATTATTTCATGGATTGATTAGTTCAGATTATAGATTAAAATTAATATAATAACCTGCTGCATTTTTCAGCCTCAGTATGTTCCCAAAAAACATAAGATTAAAATTGCTGATTTCTAATAAAGTTTTTCGGTTTTATGAATATTTTATGTGTCAACTAGAAATTCCAATCATTTGCTAAAGCAAGTGTTAAAAGTAATTTTCCTTAAGTAACATATACTGGATCAAATATTATTTTTATATAAGAAAAAAACATCTAGTGAAAAGAAACCTTGTCTTAATTTGCTGTTGTTTTGCATACAAAATGTATATTTTAAAGCAAATTGAAAGAATTGGAAAGTACAGTTAGAATTTGCCACATAATATTTATCCTAAGGAAAAGAGATTTTAATCTGTTTCAAATTACAGACCTTCTGGGGTCACAAGATACTGTAATAGAAATGCTTAGACCATTATTTCCCCTCAAAGCATTTATTCCAGCATAATACACAAAAATGCCTTTTTTGCAAGAAATCCAGAAAATAGTTCAAATATGTCTGCATCTTGAATCAAATAAAGCCACTCACACTGAAATCTGTGGAGACATTTAAGACATCCTCTAGCTATAATTTTTACCACCCAAATGGAACCATATGATAAAAAAGAGCAAAAGAATTAATGAAAATTCTAATGAACAAGCAATAAGAAAATGGGGAAACATTTTGAGATAAATAGAAATATAAACACTATATTCTAAGGTATATATTTATAGTAAAAGTCATACCGACAAGGTACTTTATGGCAATAAATATCTAAGGTTTAAAATCATAAATTCAAATTTATAACCAAAAAATAATCATCAGTAAAATAAAAAAGACTTACTAAGATAAGGTTTATCAAGAACAAAGAAATAATAAATATTGGAGCTGATGTAGTGAAATAAAATTATTTAAAAACACTAAATCTGATTCATTAGAAATGGTAAATTAATTTCATTCAATAAGGGTGAAATGTGATAGTAAAATTTCAAAACATAAGAAATAGTCTTTGATTTTCCTCTAATTGATTGACTGATTGATTATTTAGAGATAGTTATTTTCCACTAAGGAGACAAATGGCAGATGCAGTCGCAGGTCTGTTACTGAAAACATTTGTGGTTTTTGTTGTTGTTTTGTTTTTGTATTTTTTTTCTGACCTTTTGTGGTTTGTTTAGGGCCTCAGATTTGCTTTTGCTGAAACAGTTAAGAGTAATTTGGATCTGCAGATATCAACATAATGGGGAAGCATCTTGAGATAAACACAAACATAAAGAAAATATTCTAAGAAATGGTAATTTAAAGTAGGATAAAGCTTGAGCCTCATTTTGTTTTTCTCTGCTTTACGACCTTCACACTTTGTATCATAGACCTGCTAAACTCAATACAGGGACATTAATTCTTTAAGGAGTGTTTGTTTACACATCTGGCAGTGCCAATTTGATTAGTCTTGAGTTTACGTAATGTATTTCATCCTCTTTCTAAGACTTAAAACACTGACATAAGAGATTTGCAGAGGGGGCTGGGGATTTAGCTCAGTGGCATAAGCACCTGCCTTGCAAGCAGGCGGTCGTGCGTTCGATCCCTGGTACCGATAAAAATGAAAAAGACAAAAAAAATTAAAAAAAAAAAAAAAAAAAAAAAGAGATTTGCAGAGACCTTCATCTTGCTCTGGCATTTAGAAGTCCACTATCTGTGCGTTCCACCAACAATCACTTTGAATTCTAGCACAGCCTCCTTGAAACACTCAGAGGAAGAAGCAATTACCTCATGGAGACTTAGTAGCTCTCTCAAATGTTAGAGACTTTTCTACAGCCACTGAAAAACTTTAACTGGGGTAAATAATAAACCAGACCCAAGTATGGCTCAGAAAGCTTTTACAGTTTGGCCTCACATTTAAAGGTGCCAAACCATTTTTATCAGAAGATCTGTGCCCTCTTAAACTGCTGAAATTGAAGTTTCTTCTCCATTTTTTCTTAGTTTCTAATTATGCCTCATAACTTAGCTTATGTCTTTTATTGATGCATTCTTTCACAAGACGTCAAGGATCTGTCAAGGCCAAGTTAAAATCTGTCGCGAGTGTCTAGTGCACTCAGGACCCCGGGAAGAGGCACACACCGAATCAGGAAACGGGGGATGCAGAGCAGAGAAAACAGCAATTGCAACTGCATGCTGTGCTTTATTTTTAGGCTCTTATATAGTGAACCAGATCAACTGACAGTGCACAGACGTTTACCTTGCAATAGCACATTTTTGTGACAAGCTTTGTGACAAGTTACAATGTTATCTAAACTATTTAAGTTAAGCTTTTTATCTAAACTATCTAAGTTAAGCAAACAAGCATAACCAGTTCTTCTTGCCCCACTAACCCAGGAGGAACTCCATTAACCCAAGAATGTTTTTAATTATGTTTGTTCTTTCTAGCCACCTGAAGGTCGGCCACTTCCTACTAGCTCTGTAAACACAGCCTAGTCACACATCATGAGAAAAGAGGGGAGAACATTTTCTCCTCTTGGGTCGGCTTTCCTACCCAGTCTCTGTTCTCATGCCGGGGCTGATGTTATCACAGACTATGAGGGGGCCAGACTCCTTAGGCGACACCACAAAAATCCTCATCTCATTTTAATAGCAATATCAAATCCTGGCCAATAGACACCACTTGTATATATAAGTACTAAGCTAATAAACTAGTCATTTCTACAATAATATAGTTATCAATTTTATATAAATATCTAGTTGTAATACATAGTTATTAACTAAATCAATAGACTCACTTGGTTATATATATATATATATATATATATATATATATACACTAAGCTAGTAAACCAGTTTTTGTACATAATATCCATGTATTCATGCGACAAACCTGCTATCTATGAAAACTATGATCCTTTCCACCATCCTCTATAATGATCTTTCTTCTAGCTCACTTAAACCATTCACTGACAAGTAGATTCTTTATGCTCTCTTATCAATTCAGAAAAGCACTATCTGAACTCCATATTTAAATTTATCAATTTGACTCCTGTTTGTTAATATGCAGTTCTCTTAGTCATTTTCAGTTCTCAGTCAAGCTAAATGATAAATACAGTTTATATAAGCCCATTTATTTGCAAGCTAAAGAGAACTTGTTACTCCTTTACGTAATATAAATGTGTTTAGGGACTGAAAGATTTGCATGGACATCTTGCCTATCTACATACATATGATAATAGGCCTGCATTACAGTCAGAAAATCCTCTCCAAAGGTTTTTTTTTTAATGATAAAACAATCTCATATATATTTATAAAATATAATGATTTTATTTTATAACATCTTTGGATGTTTATTTGTTGTTTTTGTTTGTAAATAAAAATATTTAAAATTTGAAAATAAAGTATCATTTTATTTGTTCCTCCTTCCCTACATTTCATATAATATATAAATGAAAAAGTAGATGACAAGAATATTATAGTTTGATTGCTTCCATTAGGATTTTTAGTAGTTAAAATACATGATTTAAATTAATTTTTTATATTTTCCTTTTTTTCCAAGACGCTAGAATGTTTGCTGTATAATACTGATTTCAAAAACAATAGGTAAACACAGTTATAACTCCTTTCTTTTGAAAATATTTAATTTTAAAATTTCATAATACATTTAGTATTCGATTTAGTTTTTATGTTTTTATAACCTGAGTAGATTTTGTGTGACTTTCATGAGAATAACCTTTATTTTGAAAGGTGACAACTTGCTATGGTACTCACATATTTTATGGTTGAGTTGCTTACATTTTTAAACTTTGTGATAGTATGAGATTATGTTGTTATAAAAGTAATAAAAACAAATATCATTTGACATAATCTCCCAGATTCTAGAAGATTCAGTTCCCATTTTTACAATTGGTTTATTCCTTCTAAACCTTTCACAAGATCATTTTTACTGGAGTATATTTTGTTTTCTAAGCATTACATAATATTATAATTATTTTAACAGCTACCTTTTTTTGTGAAACAGAAAATATAGTCATTCTTATATTTAACTATTAAAAGTAGAAAATATGAAAATGAGAATGTCATAGACCTAATAATAGACTAGAGAAAGAGAATAATTAAACGTTAGACAAGCATTCTTACTTTTGAAAAATAACAACTTTTGTTTCACAAGTTTAACAACAAATTTAGAAAATATAACTAAACTATTAAATTGATTCTTCTTTTCAGGAAAAGATGGATTGATATTATCAATCCGATGATATTTATAGTGTTTTTTTCTTTGCAATTGCATGTTACTCTTAAAATAATATCATCAAAATACTATGACATGTTTAATGAAAACTTTAATTTTCAAATTAAGTGCTCATATATATGAATTCAGCAATCTCTCTTTTACAAACAATTCCAATCTCACAATAATCTCTACTAAGCTTTGATAAAAATTTTACTCTGCATATGATGTGCAATTATAAAGTTTTATTTATTTTATGAGTAACTTTGTTCCAGCAACTATGCCACTTTTTAAATCTCTGAGATAGTCAAAACTATGTACTAACACATTTGTAAAATTCAGAGTAAAGCATGGAAATTCCATATACTTCCATGACTGCATCAGTGACAAAATATCGAATCTTCTCCATTTATTAACATTGCTGCATATATATTGTATGAGATACTTTACCAGTTATTTTGCAAAATCACTAACCTTTACTCATTAATCCTTTGATTGGACATAAGTTGCACTATTGGTGACTACTAAGAACATTTGTGCAAATCTTAATTTGTCATGATGTGTAGATTTTGGTGAGCAACTAAGATATTTTTCTCATAGGTCTTCTTTATGTTAATTAAATGCAACAAAACTCATCCTATGATAAGATGGGGGTTAGAGTTGGAGTGACAAGTATATGACCAAAAATTTTCATACTACAAATAATTCAAAGATTTCAAATATCAACTAGTGTTATTATAACTAATAATTTTCTTTCCAAATTCAGCTAGTAAATTTTTTTAAATTTTTCTCTAGATAGAGATGCCTAAAGTCCAACCAAGCAGATTTTTAAAAAGTTCAAATTAGTGGTATTTCAATCATATTTATTTGTGCTGTCAATTGGCTCATGAAACTATGGAGATAAAGAGAAGAGACTGGGGAACCAGTAGTCAAGAAATAATGTTCATGCTCAGAAAATTTCAGGTTTGAAAAATAAAAGTTTTCTCTTTTCTTTGAGTTTAATAACATATTTATTGAGAAACAGAAAGCTTTTGTCTGAGAGCAAGAGAGAGAGACAGAGACAGAGACAGAGACAGAGACAGAGACAGAGACAGAGACAGACAGAATGAGTCCCACGAGAATTTTATAGAGCAAAACCATGAGATGAGGCACGTTCATGGTGGGGAAAAATGGGAAGGCATGTGCACATGAGATAGATCAGAACTATAGTCAAACAATTACATGAGGAGTGTAACTGCTCAGGTAAAACTGATTAAATCAGGATCAAATGAGGAAGCAAGTCATGTAACAAGTGGGCATGAATATAGAATAGGGTCTTTGCTAATGAAAGGCTGGGTTAGTGGCTCCTTTGCTTTCTTCAAGGTGTTTGATATCTATTCAGAATATTTACCTGTTGTTTATACTTAGGTGTGGTTGCATTTGTTTTGTCTTTTCTCTTGAGATCTGCACCAAAGCAGAGTTGTATTTCTTGTCCAAGACTGCGTGACATTTGATCTTCTGTACTGGCTCCCTTGATTGCATCCTGTCTGACTGCCTATGATATTTTTATCCTACTAAGCTGCCTTTAACATCCACCATGAAGGAGTACCCCAAACTTCTGTGAGATAGAAATGGCCTACTGCCATTTACTTGAAGGTGGTAACTATTACAGTGAAATAGTAAAATTATTATTTCTCTGATAAATTTTTAAATATATATTCAGAAATTAGCAGAAACAATGAGACCAAAAATTTATGTTTAAGTCTCTAAAAGAAATAAAATTCTAAAACCCTTTTTATCTTCTTGAGGATTTCCTTCAGTAATTGCATAACAAAATAAAATAAATCACATTGTTAAGCTATAAGACTAGTTGCATAAGTCTATTCCTATATTTAAGAACAAAGATTTCTAATATAATTTAAACAAAAAGTTATATAATCAAAATGAAAAAGTATTTTGCAGTGCATCTTGTGGAGAGCATTGCTATTAAGTTTAGATTTCAATTGCATACAGGAAGCATCCTCTATATGAAAAAATTACTAACTGAACTAAAAGTTCCTGAGAAACTTAACATTTTTAAATAATTTATTTTATTTAACAACCTACAAAGTTGCAGCCATCAGTTGGTCCAGTACTAATTCAGGTGGAGGGAAATTCAAGAATTTTTGTGATGCCATTAATGTAATAAAACTTATAGGCAAAATGCATGTGAACTTTTGCAAGCACATACAAAGAGATCTCTTTAATCTCCTTGTTAATTTTTAGCAAACTGGTCTGAACTTATATCTCTTTGTGGTAAACTATATTTTAAATGAATTTAATAATGTTCATATTCAGAATAAAATTTCATATTAAACTTTTGTTATGGTTTGTATCTATGATCTTGAGTAAATCTCATACACTCATAAGCAGTGCTTTTGAAGGTGAATGGATTATGGGAGATTTTAGCCAGGTTTGTTAGGAGGCAAGCTCTGGTTAGAAAAGACGGTACACCACAGGAGTTGTTTGAAGTTGTTTGCCATCCTCTTTCTTCATCATCATGCTCTTCTTAGTGGCCATTAGGTAAGCAGTTCTTTTTCCTGCTTGCCTCTGAAAGCTACTGAGAAACTTTTTTTCTTTTCTTTTTTTTAACGGAGTCTAGCTTTGTAGTACATACTGGCCTTGCATGCAGCCCTGACTGGCCTCAAACTGTCAAGGCAATTCTCCTGCTTCAGTCTATGAAGTTCTGATATAATAGTCATACATTACTGTGCCTCGCAAGAGAACATTTTCTTAAATATGTTGATCACTATGTATAGAACCTTGCCAGTTGAACTAAAGTACTGTTGTTGGAATAATTCTGTGTTATCACAGTAAAACACTTCCTTCACTTCAATCACAATGACAATGTCATTTGCTTTTTCTTTTTTCCTTACCATGAATTACTATTATTGTTATTAGGCATCTCTGCCTGGCAAACCCTGGTTATAATTTCACCCATCTCTCCTGGTTTTCTGTATCTAAGATATTGTAAGATTTTATCATTTGTTTGCAGCAATAGTTATTACATTTTTTTTCTTTAAAGAGGGTAAATTTAAATATGGCAAAACAGAATAACACATATTATAAGATATTAATGTAAGAGAGGAAGATTTCAAAGCAAGACAACCAGAGATCTTCACTGTCTATCATATTGTCTCTTGTTTTCTTCCAAATAGTTTTCCATAACTTCACATACAATGAATTTATACAAAAAATAATATAGAACTGATCAAACAGGATAATGAAGGCATTTAGGTCTTCAAGACCAGACAATAAGGAAGTCAACAATGGCTGCCATAATGTCTCTTATTCTCTTCAAAATAGTTGTCCACATCTTTATGTATATTGAAGTTAAACAAAACAAAACAGACTAAAATCACTCTGAACAAAGCATAATAGTATTTCTGGATAGCACATCATGATGCTGTGAAATCAGCACTGAGAACCTTAGTGTCTCTTTTTCTTCAAAGTAGATGTTTATTTCATCTTGCATTATGTTGTCAGTTCACATAAACTTTTTAGAAGGTCTACACATGCATGAATCTCTAACATGCATACCTATCCTTTCTGTATTAGAGAGAAAAGCAAAAAAAAAAAAAAAAAAAAAAACAAGACATAACAAAAACAAATCCTAGAAAAACACGAAATGAAAAAGACATATAAACAACAATAGCAAAGAGGCCAGATTATAGGCCTTCAAAACAAGGTGGTATGAGCATAACTAGGGTTGGTATTTTATATAATAATCTTCAAAGAATTCCTCAGATAACTATACAATAATATGCATAACTGTCCCTATCCTATGAATCAGTTATTACATTTTGTGTGCAGTTTTCCAAATAGCTTACCTCAATGAGCTTCCACAAGTTGATCCAGAGTTTGAGCTGGATTTTTCTGTTTCTGTTCTGTGTTTAATAATTTCTGACATATTACAGACACATGATATTTTCACTTTATAGCTTTTAAAATATCACGCTTTTGTGTAAAATTAAGTGTTAATAAGTAAGGTTTCATATGGTTTAAGGTAAGTGGGACATATTGGAAGTACATTTAGAAGATTTAACAAAATCTTTATATTTACTAAACAAAAATAGCTCATACAGATTTTTAGTAAAATTGTACACTATATAAGTGATATTTATAGCAAAAAGTGTCAAAAAAGAGCCATATATCCATGTGTTGTTGAATTCCAACCAACATCAAAAATAGCAATGTCTATTGATTTTTAACTGCATATAGTAATATTGATACACATAAAAATAAAAATGATTTGTTATTTTATTAAAATTTAGATTTGGAAGGATTTAAATATTGCTCAATTAAAACTTCCCACAATCTTAATGATAATAAATTGGAAAATATTCTGGAAGACTACAATGCTAGAGAATGCATTTCAAAAGTCAGAATTTAACTGCAAATTTCCATCTCCTTCCCAAATGTCATGTGATCTTTGTTGATGCTGAGGTTTTCTCTCAACTAAACTGAAAAATTTAGCTAAAGACAACAATTATATTATGATATATGACTGAAGTATGATACTTGTTGTGTTATTTGTATGATATAAATTTGGAATTAAGGGACTAAAATAAGAGCATTATATAATGTCTTTCAAATGAACTAAAATTATGAAATCAATACTGTTAAAATCAAATTTAAAATCTAAAAACAGTATTGTGCTACTCTTCTAACTAGAATAAAAATAAATTTGTCAGCATTATATAGAAAAATATTTAATTAAAGATTAAAATTAAGGTAGTCTGCAAATGTCTGCATTTTAAATCTGCCATCTGGACGTTACAGAAAACAAATACAGTGAGAAAGAATAAACAAACATGTGTCTAGCTCAGAACCCGAGGATAAGCCAAAAATATTATATTTCTATGTTATAATAGAATAATACAAATAAATAGGCACAATGAATTTTGTGTAAGCAAATATGCTAGTTGTTTTATTTGGAAACTTATTTCAATTTGAAAAATAATAAATTTAAGTACTCTATAAACAGCTTTATTACTAATTTGTCATTATTGCCATTGCAGTCATTGGGTGTTGACACTTCCATTCCTTTGTATTTCTATCAGTGTTATTATACCAAATCATTTACCATAAACCACATGACTATAAAGTGTTTAAACATCTTTATAAGAATTTCACTGTAAAATATAAAATACTACATAAGATATTTGTTAAAGGTATTTTGTGTTATCATTTATGATGGCTTGATTTAGCAGCATTATTTTTTAGGAGAAAAGAAATGAACTAAATGATCTCACTTGGTTTTTCAACACCTAGGCATGTACTATTGTTTCTCTCTCACTAAGATGTTCGTTTTCAGTATTTTCTAATTATCATGCAACATTTTAACTAAAAAAATAAAGATTTTCAGATTACTCATCTAACACTTTTGAATTATCTGAAGCTAAGTTATATGAGGACCCGGATGAAGTGGTTGTATATTAAATAATGGAATTGTTTTTATTATATAATTCTAAAATTGATTATTAAAGCCTGACACGGATAATAAACATCCCTAATTACCAAGAAGCACTGTCTCCACAAGCTACTATTCTTTTCTTAGAGACATTTATGTGCTTTTCCAGGCAGATAGATTTGCACTGCCTCTTAGCCTGACATAAATTATTTTTATATCAATCTTTCAGAGAAGAAGTTGTCCTCTGAGTGATAGCTACAGGGAATATAGTACCTCTGGGAAAAGAAAATTAATTTGTCTCATTATTTTCTGTATCTCACTAGTCCCTAAGCTGCAATATAGCTCAGAAACTTACAGTGAAAGTCTAAGCCCCAACAGTTAAGTTTCATGAGCAGCTATCACTAAAGAGCAAAACTCCTTAAAATAAGTTTGACTGGTGGGAATTGAAAGCAAAGAAAAAGAATAAAGGAATCCAACCAGGAGAGATATTTAATCCAGCTTCATTATTTTTACTATGACACAATTATATTACCCTGTTATTTGGTCTGAAATTGCAAAATATTAGACAGTTCATTAGGGAAATAGGATGTAGTATCACCTCTGGGGAAAGGAGGGGTACATTTTCCAACTAGAAAATAAAAGGGTCTCCACAAATCAACAAACCACATTAATATACAATTTACTTACTTAAATTGACTTTCCTGAGCTCTTTCACTCATGTATGCATTTTGCATCACATTAGATTTTGAATGTGGAATAGTTCAATTCGACAAGCATAAATCTCTCAACAAATAAGCTTAATAATAAAAAAAATAGAATTATCATTAAAATACACAACTGGAAAAAATTCTTATTGTACTGAAAATAATCGCTAGTTTCATGACTGTTAAAGCTTTAGCATAAGATGAATAAATATTTATTTAAGTATAACATTTTAAATGAGAATTTTAACTTAATACTTAGTTTTGGATATTAAGATATCATAAATTGTGGTAAGGTATAAGCGCATGTAGTAAGTTGTTAAATAAACTTATGTTAAACACCAGAAAAATAGTGTTTTGTTTCAATAAAAAATAAACTTTATAATACAAGCATATATAAAATCATGAAAAAAGAAAATAAAGTAATACTTCTAAATTTTTCATGATTAGTAAGCAAATATGCCGTTGAGATTCCTTATTTGTTAATGTAACAAATGATTTATCAAATTTAGGTGGAAATTATGTGAGAGAAATACAAATTGGTATTTGCAAAAAGTATAAATTTTCAATAGCATGAAAAAATGTATGAAAGACTTACATAAACTGATTTTCATAAAAATTTTGTGGCAGACTCTTTGAAAGTATTTTAAAGATGTGTGTGAAAAATAAATTGTTTTGTTTGCAATAACATTCTCAAAACACTGACATTTGAATACAGATGGGACCAACGGGTTATACATTTTAAGGTCCATTCATGCTGCCCATATATTTCTAAAATATGATTGTATGATCTCATTGTTCAGCAAGTCAGTAACTGTCCTTGAATATTCTTTAATCACAAGGCTGTATTACAGTCTTGTCTTTGCTATTTTTATTACACAAATATTTTGTGAATTATGTCTCAAAAGTAGTATACTTGCTGTGCTTTATAAATGCCTGTTTTTCCCAGTGTTTGTCCCACTATATTTGTTCCATGTTTATTAAATTGTAGGTGTGCAGTAAATATAAATATATCAATTGGAATAATGAATGACAGGAATAAGTGGTATTGTGAAACAAATATATACAATTTAATCAAAATAACTTATTTTTAATAATCTTAAAAGTTAAAAATAAGGGAGCATAGCAGATGTCTCTTAAGTTTCTATTTTAAGCAAGAAGTGTTGTCCCTTTTCAATGAAATTGCCCACAAACATTACACAATCAGAAAGAAAAAGCTTATGTGCAACCAAAAGAGAAGCTACCGCAGGAGGCAACTGAATATTCGTGGTCAAACAAAAAAGAGTTTTGAGTACACCAAGAAAAAAATATAATAGCACTATAACAAATCTAATAATGCTACTTAAAAGTGAACTATTTCAAATTAAAAACAGATTAAATAAAGATTATTGGATTTGATAGTCAGATGGTTTTTAGAGAAAAAGTTAAAACCATTAGAGAAATAATTACCAAAGTACAGTGCCAAGAGGAAAAGACACAGTGAAATTTACCCCAAACAGACACACACTGCCTTTTCTAGACAGTGTGCTATGAAACTGGGAGGGAGTATGTCTTTCCTCTTTGCTTTTATAAATACGATAGCAAAAGAACAGTGGACATATTTAGTGTTCTTGAACTAAACAGTTTTCAAATAATAAATACGCTCACATTAGAGAAAGGATATAAAATGTTGAGTGTTGTAATCTAGTGACAGTTTTAAATTAATATTTTGCCTTAGACCAAAATACATCTCTGAACTGCCTTCCCTAGAGCTGTTCATTATTTCTTCTGATTATGTACATATTTGTGTTTTTTTCTAATGATATGATTCTTTTTCAATTTCTTTTGCTTAAAAATTAAAAGATTCTAATGAATACATTCATTATCTGAAAGTTCTTGTAACATTAGATCAACCGTCCAGTGCCATTTACAAATATCTCTGGAAATTCATCAAACAATTTCTATTTTAAAATATAACAGAGAGGCTCCTGTATTTTATGAGATTTAATTCCTAGGAAAATAACAAAAGAAAACCAATCAGCTCCTTATATTTGATTAAAGCCTACCTGATTATCTTTTTATTCCTAAGTCTAGTGATTTTATGATAACAGTTACCTTAAAAGGAGACCTTTTACATCATACACGGAAGTAAATTATATATCATGACAGTTATTACATTTAACTTTCATAATGACCTTATAGTACACATATTATTGCAATTTCCTCTTACAAATGCGAGTGTGAAGACATAGAAAATACATAATTGCCCAAAGTTCTCCTAATTGATTCTTTGTAGGATTGCTCAATTATATGCAAATAATTGTATCATTCATTGATAAGCAGTCATTTTATATAGTAGATATAAACTGGAGATATTCATTAAAATATTCCAGGAAAGGCAAATCCCTCATACATTTTACTATTCTTAAAGCACATGAAGAGAATAAATATATAAATGATAGAATATACTCAGAAAAGGAATAGCATAGATAATTTTTTCATTTTATTTGTGCTTAGGATTGAAGTTCATTTAGTAAGGTCTCAAAATAAACATAAAGTAATAAAATTGTTCGTCAACCTTGGTAAATTTTTAAGCATGATTTTATAGAAACTTTAAATAAATGTTATTTCTGTTTCTTACCAATTTTCCTCAAATGCTCTTATCTCCATCACTAATTCTCCTCCTTGAATGCCTATAACAGAGATAGTACACTTTCACTTCTATTGTATAAGTAAACATCCTACATCTCATGTATCACAAACTGTTTTATTTCTTTGTAAACATTCTGACACTATGCATAGAGTTCTGGGCAATATAAAACATAAAAGAAACCTTTAGAAAGATCAACAGCATGTTTTAAAATGTATTTTAGTAAGACTGAATAGGAAAAGAGAATCCAACAACATAGATAAAAAGATGAATTAGTTGAAGAAAATCAATGTTATATGTTATTCTGCCATCAAAAGACTGAACAGAAGTGATTGATGTAGAGCTTGAAGTAATTATGGTGCCATTACTTACCGACAGGATTGCAAATTCAATACTTGGGAGAATTTTAGAGTCTAGTCCTCGAAGTTAGAAAATAATGACTAGAACACAATAGTATTTAATTAGTTTCTTACTTTCTATAAATTACTTTTTTTCTTCTAAGTTGAACAGAGTCTGAGGTCAAATGTCAATTTAGATTTTATCCTACATGAGAGGTAAATCTATTTTGAAATTATTAAACTGAGCATATAAAGGAAACATCAGTATGGAAAGAAAAAAATATTAATATTCCAAACAAACAACTACTAATTTAAAATGTTCAGATTAAATTCCCAGTGTGCAAGAACTTTCCTAAATTCAAGTAAGGAATTGTTAATGAAGTAGATTTTAACTTTTTTCAATATGAAAAGGGAGATATTACAACTCTTGTTATAGCAATGAGTTTCACCCAAGTTTAAATAACATAAAATTTCTGGTTTTCTTTTAATTGTTTTCTGTACAATTTGTAAGATTTTCAATTGAAAGTTGAAGATATTACCTAAATACTGTTTTATTCTATCATTCATTGTATAAGTAAAAAAATATTGCAGAGAAGAATGCTAGAATTGCAGTGGAATTCACTAAGCACTTTAGATTTGTGGATGTGTAGACTAAACCTGGGTGTCTAGCTGAATTACGACTAATATTTAAGAATATGACAGCAGATATTTTATTGATTTTTTGACAATTTCAAAGTCCTTCCAAATAATATGTTCATACAAATCATCATTAAACATGAGGCACAATGTTAAATTCTATACGAATTCCATAAAAATTCTTTTTCTGGCTTGGCATAAATCATTCTGTTTGCTGATACATACTCATATATTTCTGTGCACAGCTGTTCCAATTACATTTAGGAAGAAAACAGTGTATTTCCCTTGTGTCTTAGTTACGTTTTGCTCTTAGCTGAGACAAAATACTTGACACCCAAAGTTAGGAAAGGAAAGGTTTTTTTTTCTTACAGTTTCGAGAGGTTTCAGTCCATACTCAGTTGGCTCCAAGACAGGCTGGCATGGCTGGGCTGCAGTTCATGGTGACTGCAAACAGGAAGGCAGAAAACAGCAAAAGACCATAACACACCTTCCTGCCATTACATTGTATACTGGCCCCACTCCTATGTGGGTGTAGCATTGACACCATCAATCCAAGTGCTAGACAATGAAACAACTACAAATGCATAATGCAAACACATGAGGCCTGGGGGCCACTGATACCAACCATGACATTCCAACCCTAGGCCCAGGACGCATGCACATCTTTTTTATAAAAGACATTTAGTCCATCTCCAAGAGTTGCCAAAGTCATAACAGTTTCAGCAATGCTGAAAAGTCCAAGTCCCAAGTCTCCTCCAAGATCTATGGCAAACTCTTCACTGTAACCCCTTGTACAAATGAAACAAGGTTAAACATTTCTGAAATTCAAAGGCACAAGATAAACATTACCATTTCAAAAGTTACAAATAGGGGAATATAAAGCATTGGAAACAAAGCATGCCCAAAATCCAGCATGGTGAACATTAAGTCCTAACTTCCATGCTCAGCATTTGAAGCAATCTGGCTGCAAGCTCCAAAAGGCTTGGGTGACTCCACCCCAGTGGCACTTCCAGGGATATCAGCTCCCACAGCTTTCCTCTTAAACCGTCTCCACTCACTTTAGGCAATTTTCCTTGAATGATCCAAGGCTTTTCCAAACTTCTGTTATCTCCATTGCACCTCTGACTTCACCCTTACATCTTTACAAATTGCCCTCTCAGGGGCAGATTGCTTGACTTCCCAGGCCCTTTGCAATCAAGGTGGAAGCTGTCTTATCCTCAGGATTTGTGCATTTTCCTTGCACTTAATATCAGCACAGTGTGGATACTACCAAGGTTTGCTGCCAGCTGGAACAGTAACCAAGCTTTTTCCTCTCTTAACTGTAGGGGTCAATTGCCTGGATTGCTGGGCACTGTGAACATGATTGTGAAGAAAAACTTCTCTATGTTGTCACCATTCTGAAACCTCATGTAGCTGCTGCCATTCTGGAACCTCACGTGGCCTCCATTACCATTCTGGAGCATAGTTCTGCACCTTTCTCCTCTGAGCAAATTTTTTCACTTTTGCAGTTTTGAGACTGCAAACGGTAGAGACCCACTGATTCTTGGGATGCCCTGTGGTCATCTTTTTCATCTTTTTGTTTCTTCTCAGTGATCAAAGTTTCAATTCTATCTTTACAATCCACAGCTTTACTGAAGTTTTAATTCTGGCTGAACTCAAAGAATTTTAAATTATCCTGCTGGGCTCTTTGCTCTTGATTTGCAACATAAAGCTGGTTAAAAGCCACAAAAATAGCCATGCCACAGCCTCAACAATTGACTGCCTTGAAATTTCATTTGCCAGATTAATCAGTCCAATGCCCTGAATCTCAGTCTCAGACAAAGTCTCTGGGCATGAGAAAAATGCAGACAAACTTTCTGCCAAGCCATTACACACATTGTGGTGAGTCCAACAACCAATGGAGTACTTCTTCCCAGCAGAAACCTCTGCAGCCTGGTCTTTATCATGAGACTTTCTATTAGTCTTCTGGTCTCCTGAGCTATGACCAGAATCTCCTCTACCAAAGAGCCTAAGCAGCTCCAGCAGTATGCATCTAGGTGACATGTCCAAACCTTTCAAAACTCTACCCATAAGCCATTTCCAAAGCCTCTTGAAAAACATGGTCAGGTATAGACACAGGAAATGACCCCACTCCTTGGTACCAAATACTGTCTTAGTTACTTTTTACTCACCGCTGAGACAAAAATACCTGACACCCAAAGTTGGGAAAGGAAAGGTTTATTTCTCACAGTTTCTGGAGGTTTCAGTCCATACTCAGTTGGCTCCAAGGCAGGGTGGCATGGCAGGGCTGCAGTTCATGGCGACTGCAAACAGCAAAGCAGAAACTGGCAAAAGAGCATGACACATGCTCTTTTCCTATCATTATATTTTATGCTGGCTCAACCCTTATGTGGATGTAGCACTGACACCATCAATCCATATGCTAAACAATGAACCAATCACAAATGCATAATGGAAATACACGAGGCCTGGGGGCTACTGATATAAACCATGGTACAGTATAAAAAATTATAACAAAACTTCCACTGTAACAGATTATACACAACAAAGGAAGTAAAGCAGACAATGTCTTTAGGATGTCAACCAAGTATTAACATTAAAATTCATCTGAATGTGAGTTGGTTGTCAAAGATAAAAGGCAAAACTTTCTATATTTTAACTGTTTCATATTTTAATGGACACAATAATGAGGCATATACACATGATCATCACACTTCAAACTACCAATAATGATTACGATTTAAGGAGAAACTGACAAAGTAAAAGATATAAAGAATTTCTACATTCTAAATAAAGTAAGCTAATGATAGATATCCTCAATGATTAACAATAAAGAATAACAAACAAGAAAAGTACAGCCCTTTAAATATTAATATAAAATACTAAAATAATATACCAAATATCTTTGATGGGAAAACACTGATAAAATATTTTATTTACCTTTGCTTTGATGGAAGTCTGTCTCAAGGACTGAGTACGACAATGCCTTGAATTGCATTTTTAAAAATAAATTTCACTTGTTACTTAGTCATTGAACAATTATATAATGAATAAACTCTGTATGAAAGAAACAGTAGAATAATTGCAATAACATATAAATAGTAATTTAAGAGATGGCATCATAATGGGTTTTAGTCTATTCAGAGCTATAAAAGGAAATATCAAATATATTTGAGTCCTGTACTATGAACAAGATTTAGGAGACAGGTGATTCAAGAGGATCATGTGAACAATGAGACAGAAGAAATAAAAACAGCAGATATACAAATAATAAGTTATGAAAGGCAATGAGAATAGTTAAGGGGTACAACAAATAATTCATGACAAGTAGATGATAAACAAGGCTCTTGGTTTTAAAATTCCCAACTAAATTGCATAACATTTTTCCTGCAGATATTTTTTTATTTATTTTAAAGAAGAAATCCAACTATTTTATAACATTTGGAATTTGGACATTTTAAGTCAAATGGATTTTTGTCATATTTTATGGTTTTGTGGGCCAATAACATTATTCTTTATCTTTTGAAATTAATCCTTTGTGTAATAACAGCCACCTTATGGAGCACATTATGTGGGGTTTTGATGAAAGAAATTGAGAATATAAAGTTTAGGGATTTTAAGTTTACAATTCTAACTGAACAAACAGGCCTTACAAAATTCAGGATTTAGATGTGTGGCAGAACTACATGTGCATATGGGGTAAAAATAACATAAAAAATTAGTAACAATAACATAAAAATTAATTCAGAAAAATACAATATTCTCAATATGATTGCATCGTAAGGATTCCAGGTCCCCAAAGACTTCAGAGATGGTTCTCAGATGTATGTCACTGGGGGCAGACTTCTAGTACGTACAGTCCTCATTGAAGGTTCCCAAATGACTGTGGGTGCAATTAAGAATTAAATACTAATAATGACAGGTATAAAACCTTATGAGGAATTTATTATTACTGCATTGGTTTAGGTATTGATTTAAGTATAAAATAAATGTTTTTGAATTGCATACAGTTTGTATAAAAAACAAGTGTAACATTTGGGATGGGGAAATATTTTGCAAATAATAGTTTTGATGGTTTCCACTGTTACATCTTAAACATATCATAACAGTGGAGTACAGTGTACATGAGTATAAATTTTTCTACAGTGGTGCCAGGATTTGATCCCTACTACTTCCTGTGAGGTTGTCTGGAGCAAGTCATCTCTCTTTATTACTCTCTATACCACCATCCATTAAATAGAGAAAAATAATATTTACCACACAATGGATTAACACTGAAGATAAATAGAAGTAAAAATAAAATTGTAGAAGTGAGAGCATCTGCAATTGTGATAAGAGTTTAAGAATAAGAAAAGAGACAGCAAAGGGCAAGCCATCTAAATGGTAAAAGGTACATTAGCTTTGTCTGGCAAAAGTACATGAGATCAAATAATAAGAAAAAAACCCACAGCAACAGTGTAGATTGCTTTTTGATTTTCTAAATTACTGGTGAACTCTTAAGGAGATCTTATAATGATGCCAAATGACACTAAAACTACTCAATTATATTGAAACAAAATAATTGCTTCAATAAATGGAAGAATTAGCAATAAATATAAAAAGTTGTTATACTTAATTTTAAAAATATTGCTTTTATCATTCAAAACACATGAAGGAATGTGAACTACTATGTGACACCATTCTGGTGCATAGATGCAAAGTCAACTAGTTCTTATTTTGTAAACACAGAAATTCCAAATAGAGAAAATTAGATTTAATGCCTAGATGAATAATGTTGAGAATATATTCACAAAAATACAATATGTGAAATTAGAGAAAAAAAAGTTTCTTTACAAAACTTTCCTTAAGTTTACAGTCCGATTATACTCTTTCCTATATTAAATAGCAGCCATCTCCTTGCACTACAAACCTGTCACATCTCATAAACCTGGCTGAACTAATTGAGTAGATGGAAAACATCCAAGGAAACATCAGTTACTGCAGAAAGTGGCATCAGTGATTCAGGAGAATTCACTTGTAAATACTTTCTCAAAGTCCCAACTTCATGTTGGTACGAATCAGGATACTGAAGGTGCTATTAAATGAGTTTCTATCTCTATTTTAGTACTTAAACCTGTTCTAAGACATCTCTCAGTATAACTATAAAAGATAGTTTTCTGGCTACCTTTCCCTTCCAAAAGAAAGTCACACATGACCACTCTAAATCCTCCCTGAACTTAAAAGTAGGTCCTAACGTCTGTTTCGGTTAATGCCCACCAATAATTCAGCCACAGCTTTGACACTAGTGCAAACAAGCCAGTGTTTAACTATATGGTGAGAATGAATGTCCAGAAATGTTCTGTGGAGTTTGGAACAGATGTAAAGTTCTCACTCCAGACCTCTGACTAAAATGTAAAAATGCAATACGATTTAATCTAGAATTTATGAGGGGTTCTTCTATACTCAGCAGGTGTAAAGCATAAGGAAGCCAAAAAAAAAAAAAAAAAAAACAATGATCAGATGACAGACATTAAGCCAAAAAGAACACATGTTTAATGTCTGGTTCACAAACTCAATTGAGATTAGGGTTAAAAACTGTGGATGAAGCCAGGTGTAGGCAAATGGTTGTGATGGAACCAAAGAGCCTACTAAATTATGTCCAGCTGATTTTGTTCTTATTCATGTTATTTTTAAGTTTGTGTTGGCCAAATGAAATAGGCCTGTGCCTGATTCTGTCTCAGAACTTTCAGATTAAAATCACTGCTTTCACTAAGTTTCCATATACAAAACTGTTATTTTTCTATTTCTACCTTCTGCATTTCATTATGTTGCCAACTCACATTCCCTTGCCCATATGTATATTTAATTTTTCAACAAGCCTATGAGGTTATGCATTTTCCCCTCATTTTCCATGAAAAAAAATGAACATTTATATCTAAAAACAAGCAACCTGTAACTGGCATAACCAGAATTGCCTCCTGATATAATTAAATAAATGCAGGTTTACTTTCCTGCTAGAAAAAGAAAGAAAGGTGCTTATCATGACTTAAAACATCCCAGAAATTCTTCTAAACATATTCAAGATATAAGGAACAGAGATAAAGAAAGTACAGAGATAAAGAAAGAGAAAGTTCCATATCATGGAGAAATATTGGTAATAAGATTTGATTCAAACCGAATTGGATTCATCTTTTTGGTTGAATAATGACAGATCTCATGATACTGTAAATAAATGATGGAAAAATCCATTCTAGTTCCACTCACCAAAATGAAAGGAATTTGTATAGAATTATCTTGTGTGCCTCAGAACAGAAGAGGCTCAATAGATCTGTCAGGACATAATGTTGCCTGATGCCTTAGACCACATATGTGTTGTGTTTTTTCCTGGCTTTCACTATAATTCTGTACAGCTTTATCCCATCATTCTGGTGCCATGACTATCAAAACTCATCAACTTATTTCAGTAAGGCAAAGAAACAGAGGTTATGCACGGTTTAAGTTTATGTTGCTCTTGGATTTATGCCCCAAGGTGTTTGTTCATGCTGACCATTAAATATTAATAGTGTTCCTTTTGCTATTCATATCCTGCATAAAACAAATGTATCTTAATGGAATCAGTAACCTTTTCTCCCTATCTCTGTTCAGAAAATAAACAAGCACTATTTTTCTTTTCACAAAAACTGGTTGATCCAACAGGAGGTGTTTGTACCTTGGAGCCCATAGTAATAATTTGAATTAAGAGAAATAAAAATTTTGGAAATGCTGAACTCCATTGAGGGAAAAATATCTTTCATTCTGATATGAATATTCACAATCATTCTAAACATGAATAAAATAATATACTACAATAATAAAAAAGAAAACAATATAAGCTTGAAGTCAAATTGAGTCTTCTGTAAATAAAACTTCCGAGTCAGATATTGATAATATTTTACTATGTTAAAACTGAGAACAGAGTATATTTCACATATTCATTTAAAAAGTCAGCTAAACAATGCATTAATGTAATAGAGTGGTCTTTCTGTCAAATTATGAGAATTGATAGAGAAAACTCTTTATGCTGCACATGGTTTGAAAAAAGGACAATTACGTGTCAATGAGCTAGTATATGAAGAAAGAAAATAAAAATTACAATTTCAATTGACTTGATTTCATATGAATAATTTTTTAAATCATCCATGTTGTCTTTATGCATTATCAGGAAGGATTTTAAGCACTTGTCTAAATTACATATTTGTGGCTTTTGCTTGCTGTAATGCCATCTTTAATTTAATAACTTGTAGTAAATTTATTCTTAAATTTATTTAATTACAAAATAAAATATGTATTTTAGATGGTGGTTTTTATTATTATCAAAATGCATGCAAATATGTCATGCACTACATCTGGCATACAGCAAATATTAAAGACTGATAGAAGTGTCTTCTTTCTTCTTGCTTTTACTATTTCCTTACCTCCCTTTTCCCTCTTTTTTAATCTCTCTCCTTCATCTCCTCTTTCTTTCATTTTTGTTTTCCTCGTTTTCCTATATTCTCCTTCCCCCTTATTCTTCCTCTTCTTAGTCTCTATTAATTTTGTTACTCTAGTGGAGAAAAAAATGATTAGTGCTAGTGTACCTATTATTACATTTGATGGGGAAAACACTTATCTTTTGGAGTAAGCTGTATCTCTGTGACATCCATATACATAAATACCTATGTTGGAAGATCATTTATATCTTTCCAGCTGTAAACTTTCCTTGTTATTTAGTCAAATTCCCAAATTGTAACTTTTCTGTACTATTCCTTGAGTAATAACATTTGATACAAATAGATATCTGAGCAGAGATCAGAGCATTGTTAATGATGAAGATACTTGTCACAGTGATGATAGTGTGGTGCTGGTGAAAACTCAAGGATACAACAATAATTCCTTAGACTAATTACTTAAAAATGTTCAGACAAATTAGTATTTTTTTGCCTCACTGTTTCAAGTATTGGTTCAAAAAGTACATATGTTATACTAGAATAATCATATAAAGTATTATGACCCACTATTCCTGTTTTTTATCAAGAATTGATTCAGTTTTCCAGGTCTTGTAAATAATTCATTGCTGTAAATTAAAGGACACCTCAAAATTACACAGATCTATAGAAGCTGTAAATATACCATGCCCTGTGATCATCTGTAAGAAAATCTAGCATTATGATATCAGAGGTGAAATAAGAAATTATATATGGCACACCACCACGGGATGGGGAGAGTTCAGGATCATTGCTCCCAGTGGTTACTTAACACTTGTCTGCCCTGCTTAGAGCCACACTAGACTAGGCTTGGGGGGTTTAGCAGGCCCAACTAGACCATGGCAAGTGACCTTCAATCAGGGGAGCTGAGGGCATGTGAAGGGAGTTTCAGCACATCAGTGCTTGCCCAGGGAGAGTTTTGGACCACCACCCACAGTGGTTGGGAGCCCACCCAGCTTCCTGGAACATCAGAGGTGGCACAGGAAGTCTTGTGGGCCTGATTGGACCACACTTCAGTCCCAGGAGCTGAAGGCATAGGAAGCAATTTCTAACATGCCCAGGGGAGTCTTTGGAACATCATTTGAGGCATGGAAATTGGAAAATGACAAAATGACAGACCAAAATGCAATCTCAAACTTCCAAGCAATCCCAAGAAAACCTAGGAACCATGTACATAGAAGAAAATATATGACATAGACCCAAAATACCTGAAATAATAGCAACTAAAATAAAGAAGAAACTCTGGGAATATTTAAAGGAATTCAAATTAGAAATAATTTCCCAGGTAAAAGAAGAAATAATAAAAGTAATGAAAGAATTGCTGAACACATCTAAAGAAGACATAGTTAAAAAAAAAGTGGAAAAAAACAAAAAGATAGAATCCCTGGATGAACAATATAAGAAACAAACAGAATACATGAAGCAGATTCAAAGAGATATACTAGAAATCAAAAATTCCATTTAAAGTTGTCAAAACTGCCTCAACAAAAGTGAAGATAGAATTTCAGACCTGAAAGACAATATTGCAGCTAGTGAACAGGAAAGGAAAAATCTTTCAAAATAACAAGAAATCAGGAAATAACGATTCAAAGGCTGCAAGATGATGAAAAGAAAAACAACATAAGATTGATAGGGATAAATGAAAAACAAAGGGACAACTCAAATAATATCAAGAGGCTCTTTACAAAAGTAACAGCTGAAAATTTCCCAAACGTGAGAATTAAAAGTGGCATATGGATTTGTGAAGATATATAACTCCAAAGAATCAAAACCAAAGTAAAACTATACCCAGACATATAACAATCACCATTCCAGAGACTCAACATAAGAACAGAATACTAAAAGCTGTAAGAGACAAAAGACAGGTCACCTATAAAAGAAAAACCTATCAGAATCACAGAAGATTTCTCTACACAAACAATGAAGTCAAGAAGAGCATAGAGTGAAGTATTCCTGATCCTAAAGAAAATGACTTCTAACCTAGAGTGATGCATCCTGAAAAACTGTCCTTCAAAATGGATGGTGAAATAAGATACTGATGAAGAACTTCATGATCACCAAACCACCCCTGCAAAGAATAGGGAAAGACATTCTAGATACACATAGGAAAAAACCAGTAAGCAATTCAGACAATTAAACAGATTGGAAAAGTAAAGATACAACAGCAGAAAGATAACATATCAACAATAAAACAATACATAACAGTTATAATCATAATGTAGCTTGTCTCAATTAACCAATTAAAAGAAACAGACTGGCAGAATAGATCGAGAAACAACATCCAACCATATGCTGTTTACAAGAAGCCCATCTAACCCAAAAGGAAATTTATAGACTGAAAGTCAAAGAATGAAAACAATACTTCATGCAACAGGAACCCCCCAAAAACAGCTATTCTGTTTGCAATGTGAACTTCAAATCAAGAATGATCTGAAGAGATAAATAAGGTAACTGTATACTGGTTATGGGAAAACTTCAAAAGGAAGAGATAATAATCTTAAATATATATGCACCAAGTTATAGAGCACACAGCAACACAAGCAAGTATTAACAGAAATGAAAAACCAAAAAATAAATAACAAAAATGTAACAGGAGACCTTACCACACCATTGACACCAAGGAATAGATCAACCAGACAGAAAATCAGCAAAAAAAATGACGGAACTGAATTACACCTATGAACAAATGCACTTGACAGACGTATACAGAGTGTCCGTTCAAACAACATCAGAATATACATTCTTCTTAGAAGTACATGGGACATTTTTTAAATAGACCATATACTAGCCCATAGAACATATTTAAGTAAATGCAAAAGAGTTGAAATTATCTCATGCACGTTATCAGATCATAGCATCATGACTAGAAATTAATGATAATAGAAATTGCAAAAACCCCAAAACACATGGAAACTCAATAGCACACTCTTGAATATTCAGTGAGTCACAAGGGAAATTAAAGAAGAAATTAAACAATACCTACAAGCAAACAAAAATTAAAAATACAACTTACCGGAATCTGTGGGATGCAATGAAAGCTGTGCTCAGTGGAAAATTTATTGCACTAAGTTCCTACATCAGGAAAACAGAATGAATACAAATAAAAAACCTGATGTTACACCTCGAACATCTGGAAAGAGAAGAGCAAATCAAGCCCAAAGCCAAAAGAAGGGAGGAAATTGTAAAAATCAGAGCAGAAATTAACGCAATAGAGACTAGGAAAACAATCCAAATAATTATTCAATCAGAGTTGGTTCTTTGAAAAATACAATTTATTCAAATAAATTGATATAAATACAATTGATAAGATCCTAGCCAACCTTATTTTAAAAAGGAAAGGAAAAGCTCAAATTCATGCAATAAGGAATGAAAAACATGAAATCACTACATACTCTGTGGAAATACAGAAGATCATCAACTCCTATTTCCAAAACCTCTACTCTCATAGGTTCAATAACATAGAAGAAATGGACAGATTCCTAGAAACATCTGAAGTACCAAAACTGGGTCAAAAGATGTAAAACTGCTGAATAACCCAATTTCTATTAATGAAATTGAAAATGAAATTACGTTCTTACCTACAAAGAAGAGTCCAGGCCCAGACAGATTTATTGTAGAATTCTACAAGAAATACAAAGAAGACTTAATGCCAACACTTCTCAACCTCTTCAATGAAATCAAAAGGTAAGCAATTCTTCCTAAGTCATTCCAGGAAGCAAATATTACTCTAGTACCAAAACCTGAGAAAGACTCAACTCAAAAAAAAAAAAAAAAAAACCAAAAAAAAAACTACAGGCTAATCTCCCTAATCTCCCTAATATCCCCCATGAATATAGATGTAAAAATTTTCAATAAAATATTGGCAACAGGATGCTGCAAATTTTCATATTTGTATACCATGACCAAATCGGATTCATCCCAGTCATTCAGGAATGGATCAACATATATAAATCAATAAATGTAATCCACCATATCAATAGATACAAAAGTAAGAATCACAGGATCATTTCTATAGATGAAGAAAAAGCTTTTGATAAGGTACAACATTCATTCATGATAAGAGACTTACAGATAATTAGAAGAGATGGTCTTTACCTCAATATGACAAAGGCCATATACAACAAACCCACAGCCAGCATCATATTAAATGGCCAAAAACTGAAAACCTTTACCTTAAATCAGGCACAAGACAAGGATGTCTTCATATTGCTCCTATTCAACATAGTACTAAAAATACTAGCCTGAGCAATTAGACAAGAGAAAGAAATAAAAAGGATAAAGATAGGAAAAGAGGAAGTTAAATTATCATTATTTGAAGATGACATGATACTCTACATAGAAGACACCAAAATTCCATTGAAAGACAACTAAATATACTAAGTAAATTCAGCAATGTAGCTGGAAAAAAACTCAGTACTCAAAAATCAATAGCCTTCTTATACTCTCACAACAAAATCACAGAGAGAAAAATAAGTGAAGCCACACCATTCACACTAGCATCCAAAAGTGAAATACTTAAGAATTAATCTAATGAAAAAAGTAAAAGATCTATACAGGGAACAATTTAGTACCCTGAAAAAAGAAATCAAAAAGGATCTCAGAAAATGAAAAGACATCCTTTGTACATGGATAGGAAGAATAAATATTGTGAAAATGACCATTTTTTAACAAAACTGTTTTGCAGATTGAATGCAATTCCAATGAAAATACCATCAACATACCTTATAGATCTAGAGAAATCACTCCTAAAATTTATCTGGAACAAGAAGGGATCTAGGAGAGCAAAGGAAATTCTAAACAGCAAAGGCAAGGCTGAATGAATGAAAACATTATAAGAATTACAAAATATAGAAACTTCCAAAGGCCTTAATGTATAAAATATTCAACAGCTGGGGTATAGTTCAGTGACAGAGTGCTTAGCATCCACTAGGCCCAAGCACTATCCCATATCCCCACCTACAAAGAGATAAAGGATCAAAAATGCCTCTGCAGAAAAACAGCACATAGACATGATTTTGTCAAGAATCATAGAAGGCATGAAACTATTTCAATATTAGATACCCTGGGTAGGTATGTAAAATATAATTACTGATACTGAGGAAAACAAAAAGATTTGAGAAAGACTGTTTCAGAATATAACAAATGAAATTATTTTATATGTCAGTAACAAACCTATCAATCTGACTCCAATCTTAAAACACAGGATTCTATTATTGCAGAGTTCTCTATAACTATTCAGGTAAAGACAAAAGTCATTTCAGCAAAGTAACTTTGCTGCTATGTAGCTTATAAAATAAAGTTAAATATTACCAGATTTTCAGCAAACTAACTTTGCTACAATGTACTTTATACAATAAACTAAAATATTAGCAGATTTTCAATAAAATTAGACAGCTAAGCAAAAATTGTTCAATAAAATGATGAACCAGGCATTGTGATGCACTCTTATTACCCCAAAATTCTCTAAGCTGAAGCAGGAGGAGTGCTACAAATTCCAGGATAGCCCAAACTACATAGTGAGAGACTGTCTCAAAATTGTAACAATAACAACAACAACAGCAAAACGTTCTTTGTAGAAATCTTGGTGGATTGAAATTCAGATTATTACACTTATACATAGAGTAAATTAAATTATCTTATGACTTAGAGCACACATTCTGAATTTAAAACTTTACAATGAATAACACATGAACCAAACTCAAGTCAAATAGTCACTCTGTATATGTCACACACACACACACACACACACACACACACACACACACACACACAAAAGTGGATATTATATGGTGTATGTTAAAATTAATCAAAATAACTTCTACTTATTTTTTTTTAAAAATATATCTTGAAAATCTAGACCAATATTGCCAACATTTTAATGAAACACAATGCTGTGTCAGTCAACAACAGCTAGAAAACAACAGCTAGAATTTGGGTACTTAATTTTAAAACACCTGAAAAGAGTAACTGAAACCCCAGTTGACTTTTCTTCCATGTCTATCAATCCCATCCTATATGCAAACATAAATATAAGGAATTCTGTAGGTACACACAAGGGAAAATGGACAAAATTTATTTCCCAATGCACTCTCTTGGTGCACAATCTGTGTCATAGCTGATAGCAAATGGGAGGAGTTGATTTGATTATTTATCTTCTCACTCAGCATCGTACTCAATAAAGAAACTTCAAATAGGGTACTTCAAATAGATCCTGTTCAGTTCTCTGTCACCTTTCAGACACAATATGATATACATTTTAGAATTCGCAAACGAGTGGTACTTTGCACTGTGACAATACATTCAAAGTGCATTATATTGTGCAAGTTAAGAGACTGTGTGTTGTGGATTAAGAACTGTTGATCAATTTATTGCCATCTGGATTATATCAGAATGGCACTGAGCAAAGATGCTCCACCTGAGAAAGTTGCCAGCATAAATAGGCAGAGAAGGAGGGTGTTAAGGTGTTAAGGCATTGAGGCATTGTGGCATTGTGGGTTCTCCTACATACTGCTGTTTGAGCCATTTGGTTCTCCTGGAGAAACTATGGTCCTCACATCAAGCATTGCTTCCTGACTCTGGAGAGGAAGACGTGTGCTGCTTGGTCTCCAGAATGAACTTATCACACTGGCTTGCTGGCATGTGCCCGACTGTGCTTGGCATTGGAGGAGCTCAGGCCTCCGTGCAACTGAGGATAACTGTGGTGCCTTTCAGGACAGCCCTGGTCTTGTTGTAAGTGTGACTTCATGGCTCCAGCATAGAACCCTCATCCCACCAGCACAGCTCCTTCGCCCCACTGGCATAGACTTTGTGGCTTCCACCGCTGACCTTTGGGCCTTCCCAGCATGGATCCATAAAAGAGACTGGTGTCAGTCCTTTTTGTGGGCTCTGGACCTCCAGTTGGACTTGTGGGGGGTATTGTCATGAGCTCTAGGTTTTCTTCTAGCCTATGTGGGACATTGCTGTGGGATTTAGGCCTTTGACTAAATATTCTGTCTTTGGTGTTGTGGATAGATTTCTTGCATTTTCTTGTGTTAACTCCCAGTGACCATTATAAAAATAATATTATAAATCCATGTCCTGAGTCTAGTTGTTCTCTGCACAACCCCTGACTACCACACTGTGTTTGTAACATTACACTATTTGGCTATAGGAAGAGTTTTCTCAAAACTGACCTTAAGAATGTTGTTAAATATTTGCTTTGTACTGCTGATAGACCTGGGCATGCTGAAACAGAAACATTTGGTAAAATGAAAATCTTGGCTTCTTGTCTTTCAGGTGGTACTGACATTAAGCTTGAGTTGGAAGAATAAATTCTCAAGACTTAGTTCAACAATCACTTCCAGTTTAAATAGAAGTCATTCATAATTATAAATATCCAAATGTATCACTTCTATCCCCCCATGAGGATTTGCTACTTTTCTACTAATTTCAGGAATATCCTGTGCCTATTATGCTCAGGAAGGAATCTAAAGAGATTAGTAATTGGTGCCTTTATCTATATCTATGGTGTGTTGTCATAGAATAAAATATAGGCAGTGTTGTAAGATAGGGTAATTAATAAAAGCTGCATGTCAGGCATTTCACTGGTGTGATCATGGATCATTAAGAGTACAACCTACTGAATACACAATTTAACCAAAATGCCACAAGCATTTTGACAGCCTTTATTTTGTGAGAAATGAAATGCTTTTTTAACTAATTCCTTGTGTTTTGGTAACATTTACTCTCAGACATCCATAAAGAGAAGCTTTGGTTTATGCCCATATTATTATTATCATCATCATTATTAATAGTTTTACTGGTTATTGAATTCAGGAATTTAGCACTGAGGTACACAATGGACCCTTTTCATTTTAATTATTTAGACAGTCACAGAGTTTGAATTTATAGCACTTGCTCTGAGCTATATGTCCAAATCTTTTTATTTATATTTTTTAAAATTTTGAGATAGGGTAATAATACTCAGTTACCCAGGCTAGGGTCGAACTTGTGATTTTTCTACTTCAGCTTCACACATTTTTATGGTTACTCATATGTGACATTATGCCAAGAACATATTATCCTTAATGTTATTGATGAACACGTTGCAATAAATGTATAGGGTTATAGAGCATTTAACAAATAAATTTGATAACTGTTATGATATTTGTCTTTATTACCTTTTTGAAGAATATTGAGCTTTGAATCAATGGAACTATATAATAGATTTTCTAAATTTAACCTATTGTGTCATTTCTATCATATTTGAGTATTTATGATATGGACAGTTTATTTAATTAGGTATTGAAAATTGCATTGTGAAAGATTCACAACTCTGTAAACATGAAAGTAGTAGGATCAACTTTCCTGATAAGGTCCCCAATGCCCACAAGGTTCAATCTTGATTCAGCTACAAGATTCTACTCATATAAACCTCATCCTACAAATATAACTTTGAGTACACAAATATTTGATAACCTATTTTATAGGACTTCCATGTTTTGATTTTTGTAAAGAATTTTGTACAGAATTCTGTGGATAGGAAAAAGTGTAGTACTGCAAGATTTTGTGTCAGTGTTGAGGCAACATAAACATCATTACATTTTGCATGTCCATAAATTTTATTAAATATGTTTTCATAAAATTCACCCAATATAAGGATAAAATTTTAACTTGCAACACTGTACAATCACCCAATAATATCTGTTTTATCAAATTCATATCATATAAATATTTTCTTATGATCTTATACAGTTAGTCTTGCTTAAATTATCATCCTTAGAAAACCACAAATTTACTTTGTGTATCAATAGACAATTCATTAAAATAAATGACACATAACATGATCTTTTGAACCAGGCTTCTTTTTTCCCACAGATTAATAATTTAAAGTTCCTCTACTTGTTTAAGTATATTAAAAGTAGTGATCTTTTTCCTGCTCAACAATATTCTATTGAATGAGTATACCATTCTTAATTTCAATCATCAAATAATGGCTATTTAAGCAATTTGAAGCTTTTAAAATTATAGGTAAGTTTTGGATACCACTATGAAGCAGCTCTGAGCAGGATTTAAAATTAACTAATTGGCTTTATATTTTATCTGTGACTCTTATGCCTAAGCCTCTTGAATGGCGATGGAAGCTGATTCACAGTAAGTAAACCTCTGTGCCTCACTGGTCTTGGCTGAGGTCTACAGTGGCCAGTGATGCTCCAGATACCTCAAAGGGCAAGATAAGGCTACATGTGAGTCACATGGCTCCAAACCCAGTTAAGTAGATAGAGACTGTGGGCTGCGGGCATCTCACTTCTGCTGTCTCACTCCTACCATAACTATTATCATGGAGATAAGATAGTTCTCTTCAATTAGTATAATTTGCTACTCGAGAAGTCTATCAAGTGACTTCCAAGGTCTTGTCCATTTCCCATGGTTTCCTCTGTATCCCCTCTCTGTGTTTGAAAATGTAATAAATATGGGTCGCTCATGGAAGCTTTGTCTTATTTCGAATCTCAGATTCTACAAGAGTGTTTTGATCCTCCTGGAGCCCTAAAATCATACTACTTGTCTTAACCATACACTCATTCAAGAGGTTGAGGTCCTTGGCCAGAGCCCAATAGGCAATCTTATTATAAAAATTTATACACATTGCTTTTTGTGTGGACATGTTTTTCTTTGCTACTGTTAGATAGAATTTTAGTAGAAGAATGGCTGGATTATATGTTTTCCAAGATAAATTCCATATTATTAACAGTGATGAATATTTGGTTTAATTTATCCATATTCTTTCCACCATTTTGTAGTGTATATTTATTTGTGATAGCCAGTCTAGTGGTTGTATAGTGATCTCTCATTGAGGCTTTCAGAGTTCTTTCCCATATGGATTAATGATGCTGAGTCATATTATATGTTCATATTTCCTATTCATACATGAGTTTTCACAACTGTCATATAATTTGTGTTTGGAAGGTGCTGGTAGAGTTCCCCTCCTGACTAGCAACAATCCAGTCATAAGATAATAATCCCAGGAAAGTGTAAGGGTATTTTCTATGGGATTTCTGAAAAATATTTGGCCAAACTTACAAAAACAGAAAGATCTCAGAATACATATATTGTATCAGTTATGTTATCTTATTTGTCCTCAAGTTTTGAAAATAAATATAAATCATTAAATCCATCAGCTAGTGTTTTAGAAGGCTTACAACAACAAAAAGTAAAAATTTAGCAAAAAAGGAAAAGCTTCTGTATTAAAAGGACATATATAAATATTATTTTTAGATTAACATAAAATATAAGATCAAATTTATAAAGCATATTTAACCACAAAACTAAATGTAGTTATTTGAATAAATATGAAAGATTAAAAGTAAGATTTTTTCTTCTTTTTTTTTTTTTTTTCATCGGTACCGGGGATCGAACTCACGACTGCCTGCTTCCAAGGCAAGCGCTTATGCCACTGAGTTAAACCTCCAGCACCCAAAAGTAAGATTTGTGATCAAGATAACATTAAAAAGTGTACCAATGTTAGTGGGCTTCAATTTATACTTATAGGCTTATGTCTCAAGAAATGTTTTAGTTGATTCAAGAAGAGAACTTTGATCTTTCCTTAAAAAGTACATGATCAAAAAATCTATACATTGGCAACATATTAAAATGAAAAAAAAAAATGGTAGCAAAAACCATGAGACTCCATTTCATTTCATTAAGCTACTGGAGTTTGTTGATATGATCAATAGACATTGTGAAGAATGTCATGGAGGAACAAAATTGTTACTGATATCTGATTTTAAAATGGCCCGAGAATTGGGTATCTTCACAAGAAAAATATCTGAGTGTGTAACTATTTCCATTTTCTAATGAAGTAAATAAATTAAAGTAATAAAAGTAATATTTATGAAGAATAATTACTTGGTGAGTGGTAGAGTTTAAGTTAGAGCCTGTGATTAAATTCTCATTTAATATTCCTTGCAATAAATAATTCCAGTAAACTTAATAATAATAAATGTGGTGATATAAGTCTAATAGTTTCCCCATTCATATTGAATGATAGATTTACTATTTAAACAGTTAGCTAAATAAATGCCATATAGTATAAAATTAACAGTATATATATATATATATATCAAAGGACACATTTTAAGACATACATATGTAAATACTAATAGCTATCAACATGTATCTGTTTTAAAGAAAATACTTGCAAAGGAAGACATAAATACAGGAATTAATAGAATATCTAATGACATTGCTAGAGAATGTATTGTTACCAGCCAGAGCTTAATTTCAGGCAACAGAAACTCCTCTGGATTATTAAAGCACAGAAGAATATTACAGAAAGAAAATTCTTGCACTTCCAAGATTATACAAGGAGAAGAACCTGTGTTTAGATGTAAGCCTCAAACAAGAGTGAGTGTTTCTGAGAAAAAATGACATCCTGCTGTCCCTGAACACCAGCTATTGCAGCATCAGCAGTGACTGTTGACCTTCCACGTTGCCATGGCCCTAGTGCACCTGGCTTGCATGTGAATCAGATGTCCTAATTCAGATGCTGCTATCCACCTTGGAATAATTCTTAAGGTCTCCTAGATTTTTTTGTTAATATTTTCAACTTTAAACTGGCATGCAAAGTTTGCTTGCTATTTTTTCTGGTTTGAAAAAACCTGGGAACTTGGGTGTCTGTTATGTTCCGTCAAAGGTACTGTCTTATCAGTGTCACACATAGTTTGATATATATTGTTTTACATATCACTGCAAGTTTCTGTTTGCTCCCAAAATTCTTCTGGAATATGCATATCAGCCTTTAAAAATATAGAACTTATATAATTAAATTTGTTTTTATTTGTGTGCCGCTCCCCAGAGTGACTATCTTTTGTTTAGATGAGGTTTGTAATACAGAACATTGTTAATTGTAGTGGCCTGAGTTTTTACACTCTAAGTGATCAGTGTTTTGCACCAACATTAATGGTGATAGAAAGGTTGCACTTGATATGCATGAAATGCAGTCCCTAAGATTGTTTGTTAAGTGCATTTCTCCTATCATTTGTATTCAAACAAATTCTATCCCTATTTACTTTTTATTAAAGAATGACATATAAATATGTTATAAATATTTCACAGTGATAATTTAAGTATTCTTTCGTTGGGAAGTTATTTCATTTTTTCTTCAAATATTTCAAGTGAAATCTGTTTCATATACTCTGATTTTATTAAAACTTTTTGTTAAAAACAACTGAAATTTTTATCAGTATGCTCTAATGAGTTTTCCTACTAAATAATATTGTAAAAAATATTATACTATTGTACAGGAAACACAATTATAAATGTATTATAGATATATTTATAATGTATTAAAATGTATTGTAAATGAATTATAAACATATAAACTCTTCAAAGTTTGTCCCAATTGCCTGTTTTGTGAAAATAAATATATACCCATCAAAGATGTTTATCTTTTCTGGTTGACATTACAATATGCATAGTTGGTAGATGACTCCAGAAAATCATTGTAGCTAGAAAGGGTCTACTCACTTGACAGGATTCTAAAGTATAGAGATGTGAATCTATGGCACTTGTGTCACAATGACCCATTTGTACCATTGGAAGCTTGAAAAGATTTGCCATCACAAAGACTAGTAGCACTGGCAACCCTCTACAGTCTGCCTTGGTCACTACTGCATAGGAGTTCCTACAGTCTTTCTTGTTACTCGTAGAGTGTAGAATTTCAGCAAGCTCCATTACAGCAGCATAAAGTGACTTTCATCTCTACCATACCATGAGGTATAAGTGAATTCTTCAAGAGGGTCTCTCCTCTGGGCTAGAGAGAGCTATCCCATGGATGCATTATCTCAATCCAACCAGTTTCACTTGTAGTAGCTATTCCATCTACTATTTTTATGCCTTCAGAATTATACAAACTTCTTATTTTTATTCCTTATCAGACCAATCCTTTATTTTCATTAATATTTTTAATGATGAACTATTCTTTTCAAATTATTGTTTGTCTTGATGAAACCCAACTGATGCTGTCAGCATTAAGCTTGTGACAACATAATACCACTTTCTGAGCAAGTTAAATAAGATTAGTAAATTTATTTTATCTCAGTTGTATGTGCTAGAAGATCACTTTTGATGTCAGTTTAATCTGACGCCAGTTTGCCAACATTGGTGGATTCTGGTCAGGGCTCAATTCTTGAGATTTTCTAGATCACATTCTTGCTGTGTTCTAACATAGTGATATGATAGATCTAGTGACTCTTCCTCTTCATATAAGGGTAAGGGCTCCATCACTCTAAACTTGTTTTACTTTAATCACCACTTTAAAAGATCTACTTTGAACACAGTAATTGTGTTCGAGGATTAAACCTTCAACATACAAATCTTCTAAGTGGTGAAAATACTATGTATTTTGATTTTTTATGTGCTTTGATATTTCTGAGTATTGTAAATGTTTTAGGAACCTTTCTCATAAGAACACTTTTCAGGTGGCTCGGAGTTTAGCTCAGCGGCATGAGCGGCTGCCTTGCAAGCAGGCAGTCCTGAGTTTGATCTCTGGTACCGATAAAAACGAAAAAGATCAAAAAAAAAAAAAAAAAAAAGAACACTTTTCAGCTCAATTTTAAAATAAATTTATCAAAAATGTGGTTTTTTGTTTATTGCAAGAATTCACTCTAACCTGGATTATCTTTTAACTGATAGTGGGCTGGAGAATAAGAATATATTAGTAGTTTCATTTCGCCACCGTAAGTTTGTACTCTTATTTAGGAGTCCACTGGAGAGGATCATTAAGCACTAAAAAATGATTCCCTCTGTGGAAGGAGAATTTAATGTAGTGTGAACATTCAGTGTGTCTTTTTCAGATCTAAAAATTCTGATCTCAACAAAAACTTGTTTGTCTACTCTGCTTTGTGCAATTAACTCATAAAGTGTAGAATCTAGACCACCAGGGAATGGCAAGTGCTCTAAAGGGTTATCCTGGCTTTACTATTTTAAATACTTCTAGATTAATTTCTTTCCTTTATAGTTTCAGCATTTAAGAGATTCTCTTCATTTCCCAGTCATCCAAGTGTTTAAATAAAATGTCACTGTTTATATGTGATGCCATGGTTCAAAGTGCTAGTGCAAGATGTTTTTCTATTTCTATCTTGTCATATATTATTCATTTATTGTCTATAGTTTTTTTTATAATTTACTAGTCTGCACCTTTGGCCTTTTGTGTTTATTATCATCCCATCTTTAATTTTAGTGATGACACTTCTTTTATTTAAAAGCACAAGTTTATTTTGAACTAAAATAGCTTACCTTATACCTAATCTAGTAGTACCACAGTTAGCAAGCTTAATTTTTTGTACAATTTCGTAAAATATGATCAAAATTGTGTTTGTGTGGAAAAGATGGCCTCTGTTTTGTTCATCACTGGATGCAGAGTTTGTTAGGATAAACACTATTTTTCCAGTTGCTTGTTTGTGAGCCAAGTTTTTTGCAAATATGTTCATGAACCAAAGTACCACTGTATTTTTAAATCAAAATAACTATTTTATTTGTTTTTATGCCTTTTTGTGCCTACTTGCAAAACATATTGATTATATTCATTACGGGAAAAAGCACATATACATACAACATCCTAGTCCATTTCCTTTTCCTTTCCCCTTACCTTTCTCCCACCTCTTTCCATCCCTAGATTTTTTTTCCATCAACAAAAGTTTTATTTCAATGTTTGCTATCATCTACTTTACATTTTTCTCTTTAAATTATTTATACTTTGCATTCCTCACATAAGAGAAGCCATATGATAGTTAACCTTTTGTGACAGATTTATTTTGTTTAGCATTAAGGGCTCAAGATACATCCATTTTTCCTCAATGACTTTTTCTTTTATTGCTGAGTAGAATTTCAGTGTGTATATATACCATATTTCATTTGTTCATTTATTTATTCATGGACAAATAGGCCATTCCCAAGAGCAGAGAGTGCAAGTTGTGTTTCTATAACCTGGGTGTACATGTGTTCCTGCAGTTTGATGGTTTTAACTCTTTGGGGAAGATATTAGAAGAGCAATAGCTGTACATAAAATTCTATTTTTATTTCAAGGAGTCTCCATATTGTTTTCCTCAGTGATGGTACTACTTTACATTTCTAATAGCAGTGTAGAAGTGTTCCTTTTTCTTTACAAACTTCATCATACTAACATTTCTTGTTATTTGACTTCATAATGACAACCATTCTTTCTGCATTTAGATAGAGTATCAAGGTTGTTTTGATCCACACTTAGTGGCCAATGATGCTGAATGTTTTTTATGTACTTTTTGGCTATTTGTACTTCTTCAGAGATATATTTATTCAAGGACCCATTTTTTGACAGTCTACTGTTTTTGAATTCTTGATATACTGTAGACACTAGTCTTTTGTCTGAAATGTGCCAACCCTAACCTTTTCTCTATCCTTTAGGTTTTAGCTTTACTTTTTGGCTTATTTTTGTGCTTTGCAGAAGCCTTTAAATTCAGTATAATTCTGTTTTTTCATTAGTGGTGTTCATTTTATGCAATTATGATTCTATTCAGAAAGTTTTTGCTTGTGCCTATTGCTGGAGATGACAAATTATAAACTGAGTCATAGAGCATGTCCAAGCTGGTTCTTGTCCTGCTCTTTACACCAGTTTAGAACATAGAAACTCCTTGATTTTTTCTAGTCACATCTGCAAACCTTTAAGGCTAATGATTGCTGTGGTATTCCTAGAGCAAGATAAGACCTAAGGAAGATAATGAGGCACCTGAAAAAACTAGTTGTTTTATTTCTACCCTGTCTCATCTTTGTCCTTGCAAGAATGCTTTGTTCTTTCTAACACAGCACAGTCACCATTATTGTTCCCAGAAACATTCACTCCCTTCACCCATTTTCCTTGACTCAGATGTAATGAACAAATACTAAGGTCTGGGTGACTCATGTTTTTTTTGTTCCATGCAAACAACTGGTCATCAGAGAGCCCTGCTGCATCTCTATTTTGTCTCTTTCTCTTCCCAATTAAAGCTGTAACTCCAAGCAGGAGATCAGGGACTTATTGCAGAGGTCCCTGACAACTGGCACTATGGAAAGTGTCTCTGATACCAATGTTAAGAATTTTATCTATTTTGTTTACATCATAGTTCATGTTGCTGATTTACTATTTGGGTATTTATTCATAGTGATTTTATTTTCAAACAGGGTGAGATAAATGGAGCTAGAAGTATTCTTCTGTATGTGAATAATAAAGTTTTTGTTAAATAGGCTTTCTATGGAGTATTTTTGGCTCCTTTGTCAAAGATCAGATAAATGAACGTGCTTGGGGTTGTTTCTGTATTCTCTATTATGTTTCATTGAATATATATATTGTGTGTGTGTGCACGCACGCACATGTGTGTGTTTCAGTACAATGCAATTTTTGTCACTGCAGGTTCGTAAAGCTTAAAGTCCAAGATTATAATACCTTCTGGTTTGCTCTTTGTCCAAGATTAGTATTGCTAGTCAGGATCTCTTCTGATTCCAAACAAATTTAGGATGGAATATTTTTTAGTTCTTTAAAATGCAATTTATATTTTGACTGGAATTGTATTAAAGCTAAATATCAGCATTGGTAATGTGACCATTTTGTTAATATTGGTTCTTGCTTGTGTTTATTTTTTACTTCTTTAGTGTTATTTTATCATATTTTGTGATACCAGGAATTAAAATCGTGTCCTTGTGCATGGCAGACAGGCAATATGCAACTGAGCTGTATATCCGACTCTTGTCTGTTTATGAACATGAATGTCATTTCTGAAGCCCTCTCCAATCTTTTTTTCAGGGTCTCATATTATTAGAAAATTCTTTTGCTTCTTTAGTATTATTTGTATCTACTTAATTTTTTGAAGCTATTGTGATTGGGATTGATTTCCTATTTCTTTCTCCTTAGATTCATTGTTGTTGTACAGAATGGTGACTGATTTTAATGTGTTTATTTTGTACCCTGCTTGTTTGCTGAAAATATATTGGTAATCTTAGGGAAGCATTTTTGAATGTCTTCTATGAGGGACCATATAATTTGCAAATAAAGATGATATTTTTCAATATGAAATTTCAAAGATTGTACGTTATTTTGAGTATTGTTCATATTTTTAGTTTAGGATAAGTAATATGTGTTTAGTGCTTACTGAACAAAATTAAATTTTCAAAAGTACTTATTTTTTATTCCCCCAAGGCATTAATATCAGTAATGTATGAATAGTAATGAATCCTTCAAGATTGTCCTTTGAACAATAAATGTTTTCTAAGGCATTTATAAATACAATTAGATAAATAGACTGAAGAAAGTAATTCTATATTTCTATGCATTAGATTTTATGGAATCTAATATTTTTGACTATGAAGTCCTTTGAAGAAAATTACTTTTTGGAATATAATCCAAAGAATATTAGAAGTATGTGAGATATTCAACTCAACTCAGTCATTCTACAGTTGACCAAATAGAGATATGATAGTTAATTTAAATTTTATTTGGTTATATGGGGCTTGTATTCTGAAATTCTCTCATTTTTTTATGTTTCAGTCTTAAGTTTTGTATATCTGTTACATCCTGTCAACAATTCGTATAACCTAGTGAACACTTATTATCCAGTATGACCAGTAATCTTTTCATTTTCAGCATACAGGTATAATGCAATCATAATGTTTTAAAAGACTGAACTATCTCCATTGTATTGTACTCTTATTCTTACACTGAAAGAAATAATGATGATGTTTTAAAATATGATTTTTATTTCTTCAAATGAATTGCATTATATTATTTTAATCCTATGCCTACAGAGTTGCAATGTCTTTCTTGATCTCTATATTCCTTATACTCTTTATATACTTCATATTTTATACTCTTTATACTCTTCTATTCTTCTGTCTATTCTTCCCCAGTGGCTTTACCATCTGCATTTAATTTATTTTGGCGGGTATATACTTGCAAATGTTTGTCACAGCTCAATACAATGCAACAAAGTATTACCATGTGAATGAATTTGAGCAAATTAAAAAATAGAATTAGTTTTATAAATCAGAACTTTCCTTTTGCAACTTTGGAATTCTTGTCTGGAAGATGACATAAATGTAAAATTTCTCATCAATGATTTAAATTCCTTGTTAACCTCAATGGTTTCTTCTGAAGTTCATTTTTGTATAATATGTACTCATCTAATATTAAAATCAAACATTTCATAATCATGATAGATGATAGTACAGAAAAACATGGTGAACAAGTGAATTCCTGCCACTACTTATATTCATAGTTCTAATTTATAATATATTTAGTAATTATAATACTCTTATTAAAAGTAAACCATAGTTATCTAATTTGTAGTGTTTAAGCTTTGTAGAACTTATCTTTATAACATCTCTATCACTATACCTTTTCCATGCATAGAACACGAGAAATATGTTACAGAGTAATCCTAAGTAAAGAGTTGCTCAAAAATATTTTTTATTATTGAGACATATATAAGAAAACATATAAAATTTTATTTTTATAACATAAAGCAAAATGTCAACTTATATGATTTACCCAAGAAATATATTACAGAGTAATCTTAAGTACAGAATGACTCAAAAATAGTTTTTATAATTGAGACATATATCAGAAAAAAATATAAAATTTTATTTTTATAACATAAAGCTAAAAATGTCAACTTATATGTTTTAATAATTCAATGTGAGACTTGGCTGGTTGCAAAAAATACTGAATCTATATCATCTTCTGTATAACTGTGTTATACAGTTTTGTTCCTTTCAACTAGTAACTTACTAATAATATTATTTTAACAATAAGAAAACAGATAATCAAAATCATTCATCCACTAAATAATCAATGAAAAAGTTGTTCTTTAATATTAGACATTTTCTTTGCACACATTCCCATTGAACTACCCATTCATGAATTTACACAGATTTTACACTTTAGGTGTCTATAGGATCTCACTTTTAGATGAAAAACATCTATTGCCTTTTAGCATCAGAGTTTTTCCATAAGTATATTTCTTCTGGAATCATATCCTAAAATTTATATTGGTTTGTATTCTATAATCAAATTCTTCAAATGGAATTTGTATAATGAAATATGCATTTTCACCTTTCTTTCATTATTATTGTTAGCTTTGAAATTTTACCCTGTTTTCTACCCAGTTTTGAACTTTTACTCTGCCCATTTCTGTTGAATCAGGTAAATTTTATAAGTAAGAGTTTCCAAAGTTGATTTCTAAGCAACAAATCACTTCATCAATGAAGCCACCACTGAGTAAGAGGAATATGGCAGCATTCATCTTCAGTGAGGCCATAAAGACCAAAAGGAAAGTGAAAGGCAGTGCACATCTGACAACAAATTGGAAGATCAACAAAACTTGAAAACATTGTATTTCTGTAACTTCTGCTAGCATTATATGAATAGCATAAATAAAAAGCATCCTTGTAGAAAGATACAAAGGTGAAGCCAGTTAAAGAGAAATAATATCCTCCTATTAGGAGTATTTAAAAGTTTGAATCTAACACATCTCCAAAGTAAGCGGGAATAGTTATAGCAATATTTATCTAATTATATCTAATATAAAGTAGCATCTAGATACAAGTATCAATTAATATTTTTGAAGAGAGGAACATTAATAAGGTAGGAGTACAAGAAAAAATTATTAGCTACAGCAAATATTTAACTTTAAAGACAAAATAAATCACTAAAAACACCCCTAGTAGAACATCATCTCATCAAACTCAATTTTTAAGACTTGATGGACATGCTTTTGCAGTGCATTAATGAAAGTGTCATATAGTTAACTTAGGCAATGCCTGGTCGGCAGTCACTGGAACCTTATTACCACTGATGAAAATTAAGAGGGGAAAGAAATGGGATAAGCTTAGTGCTATATGTCAAAGTAGAAAGAATTAAAGAGTATATCCATATGATTTAATGATTAAAGGTAAACTTTTATATAAAGTATTCCCTTTAGTAATATTGTGGCTCAGATAGAGGGATAGTGAAAAGGAGAAGACAAAGCAAAATTATTTGTATACAGTTAAAAATCAAAAAAGTATTAGAAATATTGATCTATTCTTCATAAACTGTGAAATCATGCAAATAATATAAAAATCTTCATGGATATTTATATAACATCTATTTCTAAAAGGAATATGAAATATTTTATAATTTAGTTGAACAGTTACAAATAAATCTCTGTATTTCTAGATTTTAAATAGTACATACTATGATCATTAAACAGATGCTGAGCTGTGCATTCCAAAGATGGTTTCATAACATGCACTCTGAGTAATGTATCAGCTGATGGTATTCATGGATTCTATAAGTCATATACACTCTTATAAACCCTGTGCTATCAGGTAGGTATTCTATTTGAATTTGATTTTATATAGGACTGATGTTATTGGTATCATCTTTTGTTCTACCTCCTCTTTTATTTATGTTGAAAGATAAAATATATAAATATATAAAACATTTAGTTCATTAGAGGCTTAAAAGAAAACCTAAAAATGCAAAATTTTCAAGAACTGCAATCAAGATTCCCTCATTTCAAGTCATATTTTCCTGCTTCTTTTCAGTAAAGGCACAACTGTGCCTCAGAAGCTCTGTCAGGATTGAAACTTCAACCTGCTGGGAAGATTTGTTATTCTTATAATTAAGTCCTAAGTATTATCCCCAATTTTTCTGCTCTCTGGTTCTAGGAAACTTTTATCACTTTATACTACCAAAAATTATCTTTGCATTTTGTATTATTGAGGTATAATGTATCCTCAGCCTTACATTGTCCTTCCACGTTGCATCAAGAACCAGCAATAGACCTCTGATACAATGGTCTCCTAACTATCATGGTTAATTGAATACATATCTTTTACTATTCAAACCATCCCTCCTTACAGGGATTCTTCTCCCATTTTATAGGTCATAAAATGTATATGAACTGCCTTATAATCTTCTATAAGGAGTTATTGTTGCATTTGCAGATAGGTGAGAATTTTTCCTTCCAATTGGTAATGAGTAATGCAAATCAAAAACTCACTATAGAATCAGCTTCCTCCAACTTTTACTGTAAACTATTAAATTTTAGTTGAATAGGAAACAGTATTTGAAATTTTATATAAAGTGTAGACCATTTATGAGTGAAAAATCTCATTAATAATGCCTGACAAAAACAAAGGAAGAAGATTGAACATGCAAATTAAATTTCAGAAACTTTGCAATGGAGACCTCGGCCTTTCACTTAACTCTGGAATTAGGATGACCTTTAAGAGTTCTCCCATTAGAGACAAGAAAGCAAGATTTTTGTAAATTCATATCAATTAATAATTCATATGTAGGCTACTATCAATGAGGAGATAATCTTGGATCTGAATCTTCATTAACAGATGGAGAGGGCTTCTGTTGTATCTGACATCTTGCCTAATGAGTTTCTCATTCTTCAACAGAGTTCTGAAGAACAACTCACATCATCACTGCAATCATGAAAATATTTTCCACCGTGTTATATAATACATTTTAAAATCAGGAGTACTTGATAATTTTTCAAAAAATATGCTTTGCTAAAGATTCAGAATGGTAGTTTAAATATAAGTTCAAATATAAATAATGCAAAAAACTGGACTAACCCTAATTGATTTCAGAGAAGACAGTAAAAGATTAATTCCATAGACATATGAAATACACAAGTGATATTTTCCATCAAAATAAAGTTGATTTATTAATAGGGAAAATACACAATAAGCATACACATAATACACTAATTAATAGTGATAGATACAGTGAACAAAGCTTTTTGTTTCTTACCATCCCACCAAGGGTTTGGGCTAATCTTCAATAAAATAGAAATAATGAAAAATTCCCAAATACCTAAAATTATGCTTGTTCATAATCTATATGATCCATAACCTCCCATTCTCTTATATGCAATTGGAAATATATAATTGAGTGTAGTCAATGTAGTGAATATTGAATAATGAAACACTAACTTTAGATTGCAGCAAACAATGTGCACATGGCCCCCCATGTTTTCCTTTCCACATGGCTGACTAGATATTTGTGTCTAAGGAGAATTCAGGATAAGAAGTGATTAAGAAAGAAAAATAAAGCAAGTAAAGTAAAACAAATAGAAAGGAAAAAAGGAAGGAAGGAAGGAAGAAAGAAAGAAAAAGAAAGAAAGAAAGAGAGAGAGAAAGAAAGAGAGGAAGAAAGAAAGAAAGAAAGAAAGAAAGAAAGAAAGAAAGAAAGAAAGAAAGAGAAAGTATTACAGTATAATGCAAAGGATAAAGTGATACAGAATTGCAGATAGTTGTGTTTGGTTACTGTTTACTTTTAGTTAGGGTACACAATAATAACTGTGTGAAAAAGCATATTTGAGCATGATATTTTAAGATTATTCTTGGCAGATGAGAGATGGGTCTTTGATAAGTAGTAAATACTTTGTCCCCCTCAATAATATAGTGAAATCATCAGTGTGATACTATGTAACAGTGGTAGCTCATTGGGATGTAATTAGATTTAGATAAGGTCACTATAAGAAGGTCCTCATCATTGGAGCAGTTTCTTTATAAGAAAAGATGAGGTGCGAATAAATATAAGCGAAAAGCAGGCAGAAAGAAGGAGGGGCCCTCACCAGAAACTGGCCATGCTGACACCCTGATCTTAGACTTTTAAGTCTGCACAGCTATGATAAGAAGGTGTCTACTGTTTAGGCCACTCATTCATGGTACTTGATTACAACATACTAAGCTGCTTAGAACACTAAATTGAATAAAAGATACATAAATATATGAAAAAATGTTCATCATCATTAGTCATTAGAGAAATGTAAGTTAAAACTACACTGAGATTCCATCTCACTCCTGAAAGAATGGCCAGGATCAAAAAAACTACGAACAACAAATGCTGGAGAGGCTGTGGGTAAAAGGAACTCTCCTGCACTGTTGGTGGGAGTGTAGACTGGTGCAACCACTGTGGAGGTCAGGTTGGAGATTCCTCAAAACTTGGGACTGGAAGTTCCATTTGACCCACCTATTCCACTTCTAGGCACATTCCCAGAAGAACTGAAAACATCATGCCACAGTAATATATATGCACCCATGTTTATAGAAGCACAATTTGTAATAGCCAAATCTTGGAAACAACCCAAATTTCCATCAACTGAGGAATGGATAGAAAAAAAAAGATGTGGTATTTTTATACAATGAAGTACTAATCAGCTATAAAAAGTGACCACACTGAGATATTTATAAATAAATGGACACAACTTGAGATCATATTCATAAGCAAAATAAGTTAAACTCACATGTATAAATACTCTATAGTCTCCCTAGTGTAGGAAATGATAAGAGTACATAAGGTTTTATGGTAATCATGATTCCCCATTCCATTGCTTTGAAGGCTTATAATACTTTCATTCATTATTTGGAATGGTTTTATTCTATTTTGTTTGATTTTATTATCTGAGATGGTATGAACAGCTATTTTGAAGAAAACAAGACATTATGATAGCCATTGATGATTTAGTATCATCTTGATTTGAAGTCATACCACGCTTTTGTTCTTCTGTTTCCATTGCTTCTATCATGTTGTGTCTTATTGGATTTTAATACGTGTAATTGTATAAACAAATTTTTATGGAAAATGAGATAATATATTAGCCATTGTTCATCTTCTGTTATTTGTTTGTGCATGCCCTGTAATACTTTCATTATCTTGAATGGTTTTGTACTATTTCATTATGTTTGATATTACTGTATGTGAAGGTATGCTCAAAGAAAGAGACATTACGGTAGCTACTGTTAATATCAGGTTGTCTCGTTGTGAAGTGCTGTGTTGCTTATATTGTTCTGTTATGATCTGCTTTGTTCTGTTCTCTTTTGCCGTAACCTTTTTAAAATAAAATATAGATAAGAAAAAAGAACACTAAATTGAAATGTATTCTAACAGTGTTAAAGGAGGAAAATATGGATTCATCCACTGTCTTATAAAAACAAGCACTGTTAGTTTAAGAACTGATCAGGGCAAGACATATACATACCTGAGGTAAGTACTTAGTATTTCAAGAAAAATATTTGGTTTCTGTTACTTTGAACGTGGGATTCAATTATGTTAATTTAAAAATTGCTATATGAGGAACTAACTTCAAAAGAGCAAAGTGTAGATCCAGTTAAGGCAGTTAGTCATCAACTGTTGTTAACCAGTTGAGAATGTTGCTGATTTTTGCCTAGAATGCATGTGATAGAAATGTTAAACAGACTTAAATACAAAATATATTTGGAGTTTCTTACTGATTTTTGTCTTCTGTTCCCAATGTTTTTGACTTAACAGTTGTAGAGTAAAAAAAAAGAGGCACATCTCTTATTGGTGTTTTACTTCTATGATAAGTGCATAGAGATATTTCTCATTGGGAATCATAGAACACTTGAGATGAAATCATGGTAAATGATGATTCTGATTTCAACATAGAATGTATGTCATCTGCAGCAATCTATGATAACAGCTATCTAGCAAAAGATATGAATATAATATGTCTAAAAAAGAGGTAAAATCTGGGGAGATAAAACAAACATTGGTGCATAAATTATAAGTACAGCATTAACAAATCACTGATACTAACATTAAAGGAATTAGAGATGAAATGATTTCTTTCAGAAGCAGGAGAAAGATCTATAAATTAGACTGAAAGATTACTAATGTGAGGTAAGAAAGAAACCCCAGCTATGTACAATGTATGCCTGGAACCCAGACATAAGTATTGTTCAAGGATTACAGAAATTATGTAAATTAAAATAAATTGAGAAGCCAGTTTATGTGACAAAATTTTATCATTAGCTCAGGCAGTTTGAGAGTACATTGACTTATCAAAAGGAGGAGTTTTAGAGCAGAAGCTTATTCTGCTTATTTAAAGATTTAGGAGAAGATAGACAATTTGAACATAAGTTTTTCTGTAAACAACAATAGAGGAATGAGTCTCTTTAAGGATCAAAAGGGGAGGCAACCAAATGTTTTGCTATGTTTAGAATATGAAACATATGATACAATATACAAACAATATTTGTATATTGCTGGAAATATGCACCAACATAAAGCAACGATAAAGGCAGGAATAAATGGGATAACTGTACAAGAAAAAGTCTTCAGTAGGAAAATGTTGGCATTAAGTGCAAAAGTAATTGCTACAGTCTTTAAATCAAGTTCCTTAGTTTGACAGGAGAAAATTAAGAATAGCCCATGTGTATATAGAAACATATTAGGTAAATTTCTTCAGTAGAATCAGTGTATTAAAATTTTCTCCAGAAACAGCTAAATATTGGAAGAGAGCTGGATATGAACAGCATTGGGAATGAATGAATTCACAGATGAATCCAGATGAATTCACTGCAGAGGGAGATTCTGGTGATTTGCTAGTGATGTAAACAATTAATAAAATGGATTATGTAATCTGAATCATGACCAAAGAAAAATACATAGAAAAAGGAGACAATGAACAATAAAATGGTTAAATACGTAAAACTCTGAAGGTCTTCCTAGGGATCAAAACTGTCGAGTTTCACGTACCATTGGGAGTGATTTGGTGTAATACATAGTGACAAGGAGATGAAAATACTTTATTTGAATATATTTTCAAGTTTAAAAAGCTTTCAATTGAAAAAATAAAAACTTTCTTTTAAAGAATTAACATAAAGAAAAATATTTTATGAAGGCAAAGTACAGAGAGAAAAGCCTTCTAGAAGCCTTTTGCCCAGGCACTATGTCATTCAAATTGTGGGTTAATACTTGTAATAGGAAGATACATAGAAATGAATATGCTTTCTCTTATTTTTGTTAAATATATTTCTCTAATGAAGTAAACCAACAAAAACCCTGAAATAGTCAGAATTTGAGAATTTTTTTAAAAATTAAAAAGACAACATTTTCAGAAATCTTTTAGCAGTCTCTCCAATATTTTTTTCCCAGAAAATATGGCTTCAAACATTTTCCATGTTATTGATCATAGGATCACATCTATTATGCCCTGGGAATAGAAAGTATACCAGGTAATATGACTATTCTCTGAGTATTTCAAAGGCTGCAACAGAAAATATAATTTTCTTTTTCAAGTATGTCAACCATTAGTTTATACATATATCACATCTTATTAATGTGACAGGGTCAATACCTGATGCTGAAATTTGTAATATATGCTCACTGAGGCAACGAGCACAAACACAAGGGTAACTTAGTATTTAGCAAAATTGTGATACCACATGGACTCAAATCATTTTAGAAAACAAATGATATGTCTGTCAATGTGTTGCTAATATTTAAGGAAAATATGCTTATTTTGAGCAAGATACCTAACTAAATAATTTTTTTTAAATATCGAATTATTTCTCTATAGCAAGCAATTCCAACAGTATCATTGTTTCTTTTCACTCATGAAAAACTAATCAGTTTAGTCCAACTGAAGAAAAAAATTTGCCGGTGGCTGTAAGTCTTCTTAAGGGACATGACTTTCTTCTGAATCTTTCACATCAACTTGAGAAAAAAGTAAAATAGTTTTATGGCAAATAAGTGCCACTGGGAAAGATTGGGTGAAGTTTTATCACAGTCACAGGGAAGTAAATATTGCAGAGATTACAAAGAGGAATTTGTGAATATTAAGCTTCACATGGCAAAGTGTATTCAAATAAATATATAAAAATATGCCAAATTTTGAAGACTAAGAATATACTGTTTCATTAAATTATGGTATCAAATTGAAATAACTAAAAATGAAGTAAAAGTAAGTAAAAAAACCTGAGTTTTGTAGATGGAAGCTACCTAAAAATTCAGGTTTTTCATACTGACATTCATTTTTGGCATTAAACTTGCATGGAAAGGAACAAGACAAATTAAAAAAAAACAATTCCTTCTAATAGCTCAGGTAATAAGATATGATTAATGATTATAAATGACATTAACAGTACATGTCCCCAAAGATATTATGTCATTTAAATGAAAACACTATTTCTGTATCCTGTACTTGTATTAATGATTCATATTATTTTCTTTTGTGAAATTCACATTTAAATCTAGAAAAAACTTCAAAATACTTATTGCTTTTACAAAAATAAAATTATTAATAATAAGTTACAATAATAAAAATTCATGTAGTCAGTTAAACCACAGTCAGTTTTGTGCCTTTTATTTTTATCTCATAGGGCAAATGGATGCTAAATCAAACCCATGCCAACAAAAGCATCTAATTTCATAAAGTAATTTTAAAAAATCCCAACCTAGTATAAAATGCTTCTTTAGGGAAGTGACTTTCCAGACTGCAAGAAGGAGCAGTATCAAAGAAAGGCCATAGAGATTTTGCTGCTAGTTGTAAAATAGACAAATCTTTACAGAATAGATACTTTTTACTCACTACTGTGCTTATAATGAGATTGAATTCAACTTAATGTCTATGAATTGTACTAAATTGTGTACATAAAAGTGATGGAATAGAGTGATTTTGGGATTAGGCAAAGAAATAAAAAGTTTGGGAGAATGAAACAAAATTAATATGTGTTGATGCTTTAACTTCTTTTTATGCATTTTTTCATCAGATAAAGTGGCTTCCTTCTTTCCCACTGTTTTGAAGAAACAGTAACAACCTTTAAAAAAGATGAAAGAGTAACAGCCTTTAAAAAAGAAAGTGCAGATGGAGTGAGTTCCAGACTTATGATGTTATATTTAATTTATTTTCTCTATGGTTTTACAATGTTTGTTTTGTTTTGCTTTTCATTTGTTAAATTTTGGTTTGCCACAGGTTTTGGTATTAAACTTCTTGTGAAAAATAGTTAAAGTCCTAATCAAAATACACACTTGAAATACATGATGTAATAAATTAAGAATTTATTCAGTAAAATATGTTATCCACAAAAAGTGAAATGCAATAATCAACTGATTATATCAAAGAAATAATATAAATAGCCCACAATATTACAGAATACATTTTACAAGTGAATTGCAAATTCCTTTGGATCCATATAAAATTATAGAATTATATGAAAAAAACTATGATATGTAGTTTCATAGAAAATAAACACAAAATAAAATCTACTATTAAATATATACCCAGTAGAAAATCAACTGAAGATATCTATGATATATAAAATAATGTATTTTATATTTTGGTTATTCTGAAATCTATTTACATTATTTCTTAATATCCTATTCAGGACAGAATAGTAAAATTATCATGCTGAGAGTTCAGTCTGGTCATACTTGTCTTCTCAGAGTGTTATTCACTTTATGATTATTGGTTTCTTAAATGTTTCTATTAAGTCAGTTTAAAGGAAGCTACCAATTATCAAGCCAATTACCAAAAGAATTCCTATAATGTTTTTGTTTAGTAATACTTCAAGGGAACAATAGAAAACAATATAAATTTAAATCACATGATTAAACAATATTATTTTCCTTTATATTTAAAAAAATAGAGAATTGCTATGGTTTGATGATGTCTAGTTCCAAATCCCAAATTGAAACCTGATTGCTATTGTGGTGATAAAACAAGCCAGAGCATTTGGAAGGTGTTAGGGCCATGATGGCTGCACATTTGTTAGTGGAATTAATGTGAGAGAAGTGACACTGGCCTCCTTTAATGTCTTTGATCTTCTTCTTTATAAAACATGTGCTGATACCCCATGAGGACCCTCCCCAGATATCTGAACCTAGATTTATAACTACCCATTCTCTAGGACTGTGAAAATGCAGATGACACAAAAGCACAAAATGGACTAATGTACAATGTAAGTAAATAGAGATCATATTTTATAAGGAATACAAAATATGTATAAACTGACTTTTTAAATTTACCTAGAAATATTTGAAGTTTTTGCATAAAAAATTTTAAAGAATGTCATATTGATACTCATTGCAGCTTTCCAATATTCTCTTTGAAAACAGGAGAAAATGCATAGTACATTTTCATCAATGTTTTATATTCTAAATATGTATGAAAATTTTCATGTCTGAACAATAATCACCCTAAATGAAAAAAAAAATAAGACACATTATATACCCTGTTAATGTTATTATAAACACTTTGCATCTCCAATATTTCATATTAAAAGTTTCACATGGATTTTACAAGTAGTGTTTCATTATTTATTTAAATACTGGATATGTTGCAATGCAGCAGGTTCATATTTCTAATCATTACTTCATCCATAAAAATTGTGAAGAAGCACAAAAATATAGAGGAATTACATTAGTGTTCATTTTAATTAGTCACAACTATCTGATTTCACATTGTTTCTGTAGTTTAACCTTGATAACCTTGATTCAAAATTACTAAGAATAGAGTAGAATTAGTTATTCAAATCAATTATGTCACTCAATTTTATTAATTTTGTAAACAAAAAATATTGCATAAACCTAATATTATTCAATACAATTAATAATAAGCAGTCTAAAATGTCGATAGATGGATAACGAAATGGTTCTGAAATATATTGTCCAAGCAATTTTACTAAAACATTTACAATAATTACCTAGTGTGTATATATAATAAAGAAGTAATTGCAATTATTTGAACTAAAACTTTATATAACACATATTACCAAATTATTAATAATTTTCGCTTACTTAACTTGTCTTTCACTTGGTATTGACATAGTAAAACACTGCTTGAAAATAGCATTTCATAAAGATGAATTTTTTTCTCATTATGAAGAAAGTTACTGTTTTTTAAGTAAAATTTCTCAAAATAAGCATGCATCTCTACAAAAACATTAGCAATATAATCAAATCTATGCTATGAAATATACAAACAATTCACTGATTTCACAAGTGCTATTCATTCATATTTATTATTTTTTATATTTATTAAATTTAGAATGGAAACAAAACAGAAAAATCATTAAAATGTTTCTCATGAGAAAGTGAAACCCATTCTAAAATATTTGCTTTGATAATTAGATATCTACATGCAAATAATGAAGCAAGAGGGGACTTCCGGGAGAACATGGTGGACAGATAACAGCAGCTACAGAGGTTCTCTGAAAGATCCAGCTCAGAAGTCAGGAATGGTGCGGAGTAAGGAGACATAAGCCAGTGGAGACATGCTCTGCTGACCCAGGAATGAACTGGGCTGAGAGAAACCAACTTGGAATGCAGTCCTGGTGCTAGAACAGGAACAGAAAAGCCTCAGTGTGGAGGCTGGAGCCCGCACCATTGGAAGCCACGATTTGGTTTTCCCGCCATGCGGCGGCTGCCTCTACATCAGCTCGGCAAGGAGAGAGATGTGCGGAAGCTCTGAGAACGGGAATCTGGGAACGGAGTCGAAAACAGGAAGGGCAGGGAGGTGTGCACTGACTTGTGGTGAGATGAGTGAGAGAAACTGACACTCTACCACAGTTTGACTCCAGCGGAGGACATTCTGGGACTGGACAGACTTGCGGGAGCAGGGCGCGGTGGCGACTTCAGCCACAAATGCCCCTCTCAGGCGGGATTGGTGAGAAGTGCCTAGCCTACATGACGCAGCTGGCGGACCCAGTAGGCTGGCCCAACCCAGATCCCAGAGCCTGACGGTGGCCTTGAGGGGCGGCCCCGCATAGGCTGCCAGGTCTGGAACTTCCTGGTGCGCTGCGGTGGGCGGGAACACCTAACCGGCACAATTCAATCAGACTGAGGCTGACAGGGAAGGAAGCTGGGCCTCCTATATACGCTTGCATATATAAGGAACAAAGAATATGGGGAGAGGCAGCAACAAGAAAGGCTCCTCGGCCCCCAATCCTGAGAAACAGGTAATAGTGGACACCACACCAATAGAAATAAAGCGCCATCTAGAGAGCCTCATAGAAGCAGTTCAGGAATAAAGTTATCAATGACCTGAACCTAGAAGTAAGCAGAATAGTTAGAGAAATACTAAGCACCACCCAAGAAAAAACAGATGGTGGAATGGAAGAACAGAAAAAGAGGGGAGAATTGTTTGATGGAGAAAATAGAGAAAGCATAGAATACGTGAAGCAGGTTCAAAAGGACTACCAGGAAACTAAAAAGTCTATTGAAAACTGGCATCACAGCTTGAAAGAAACTAAAGACAGACTATCTGAACTGGAGGGCAGATTTGTAATATGGGAGAATGAAATGAAAAACTTCTTAAAAATAACAAAGAAACAAACAGTAATAATACAAAGACTAGAAGATGATAAGAGGATCCATAACTTAAGAATTAAGAACATAAAAGAAGAAGTAGGGACACAATCAAATGAACTACAAAAGCTGCTCACAGAAATAATCCAGGAGAATTTTCCTAATTTAGCAAAAGGTAAAGATACTCAGATGTATGAGGCATACAGGACCCCAGCCACCTACAACCCAAACAGAGCAACACCCAGGTATATAATAATAAAAATTCCAGAAATTCAATACAAGAACAGAATATTAAAAGCTGTCAGAGACAAGAAACAGACCACTTACAAGGGAACACCCATCACAATTACAGCAGATTTCTCTGCACAAACCATCAAATCACGAAGAGCGTGGGGGGAAATAATTCAAGCTTTGAAAGATAATAATCTCCAGCCAAGATTGAGATATCCTGCACAACTGTCCCTGGAAATTGATGGAAAAACAAGGTGCTTCCAGGATAAAGAGGAACTGGGGGAATTTGCAACCACCAATTCAACTCTACAAAGAGTATTGCAGTATATTCTAAAAAAAGAAAAATACAAAGAATCCAGAAATAGTGGCAGGGAGGCCACAACAAATGGAGCAGAGAACAAAATGAAGAAGACAAACTGACAGCTAATGACAGAAAAAGAGCTCAACAGAAATGAGGCAGAGAAGATTGGATGATAGGAACAGCTATTTTGGAGAAAATGATGTCTTAATAGGTAATACTGATTTAGTATCATCTTGTTTTGAAGTCTCATTAAGCTTTTGTTCTTCTGTCTCCATTGGTCTAAACAGGTTGTATCTTATTGGATTTTATTATGTACGATAGTATAAGCAAAAATTTTTAAAGACAAGGAGATTATACAGAAACCATTGTTCATTTTCTGTTAGTTGATTCTAAATACCCTGTAATGCTGTCATTCTCTTAAATGGTTTTACATTGTTTTGATATATTTAATGCTACAGTATACGAAGTTGTACTCAAGGATTTCAAGGAAAGAGACAATATGGTAACTACTTTTATGTCAGGATTATCTTGTGGTGAAACACTATTCTGCTTAAATGGTTATGTTTTGATCTGCACTGTTTTGCTGTTATGCCCTCTTTTATCTCAATCTCCACTCCATTATTTACTTTTTTATTTTTATCTTTTAAATTAAGGGAAAAATAAATAGAAATAGCAGGATATATTATAGTAACCCACTTTGACTTTCCATTATCTTGATTTAAAGCCCTGTACTACTCTCACCATCTTGTTTTTGACTGATGTTCCCCTATTCTGTTTTGCTGGATAGTACCAGGTTCGAAAGTTTAGGCAACAACTGTGAAGGTAGTGAGATTCATTATGATGCCCATTCTGGTTGACTTTTATCTACTTTTGAACACCTGCAATGTCTCCAATGTTTTGGTTTTGTCGGTTTTGTTCTTTACTGTTTTGTTCAATTTTATTATAACTGATGATATAGGCAATTCTATTAGAGATAGCGGGAGGCATTATGGTAACCATTGTTGATCACCTTGTATTATGTTTTTACATAATTTATTATGTCCACCCTTTTGATTTGACCGACTCTGTTCTGTTATGTCACATTTGGTTTTACTCTCTTCCAAAAAAGTAATAAGAATCGTGGGAGCAATAAAACCCAAAATGTGTAATAGTCATTGTACAAAAGAGAGGAAAAGAAAGTGCTCTAAATGATATAACTGCATGTATATGTAAGTGTATAAGATAGAAAATGATATCACTGAGTTTTATTGGATCATTGAACAGAACTGTTTGCAGTATCATTGTTGGAATGTCCACTTTACAAGCTTTAATTTTGTGACTTGAACAATTATTTCTAAGATGACAATATGTAATCCATTAACTAGTGATTTCCTACTGTTTATTTTTTTTCTGTAAATCTGTATAACTTGTACCCTTTCTCTGTTTTTTTTTCTCCTTAAATAAAATTTTTAAAAAAATAATGAAGCAAGACTGTCATCTCAAACATTGAAAAAATCAACAAAACAAAGATGGGTATGTGTAATAAAAATTTTTGAATAAAAAACATAAATATATGTGGCCAAAGTAAAAACAGACAAATGAGATTATATAAATCTATAAAACTCGCCAAACACACAGAAACATACACACACCACAGAATGAAATTAAAAACCCTATATTGTGAGAAAATATTTTCAAACCATGTATCCAAGGTTAATTTTCAAAATATATAAAGAACTCTATGGCAAGAAAATAGCCTAATTTTAAAAAGAAGTAATAGTGCCAATACATTTGTGCATGCTTCTAATCCAAGATACTTGGGAGGCTGAGGCAGGAAGATTGCTTGAGCCCAGGAGTTTGACAACAATTTGAGTAACATGGAAAAAAATCTAAAATGAATAAATTTAACTAAATGAACAAAACATTCTAACAAATAATTGCAAAACCTGAAAAAAGTGCTTAAAATATCAAATTATCAGCAAATATAAATAAAACATCATCAACATCATGAATCATCAAAGAAATGCAAGTCAAAACCACCAAATATTATCAACTTATACTACTTGGTCTATTATCAAAGAGATGGAAAATAGCAAATGTTACTGAGGAAGGAAAGAAAAAGGAACTGTTGTAGATTGTTCGTAGCAATTGAAATTAATAACACTTTTTTGAAAATGGTAAAGAGGTTCTTCAAGAATTTTTAAAAAACATAGAATTACTGTGTAATCCAGTATTCTACTACTGGGTAAATACCCAAAAGATAATCAGCATGTCAAAAAGACACTTATGCTCCTATGTCTACCATAGCATTATTCACAATAACCAAGATATACTATCAGTTTAAATTTCCACAAATAAATAAAGAAAGAAGCATGACATGTAAAAATTATGCAATATTGTTCAATCTTGGAAAAAATGTAATCTTATCATCTGTGACAAGATATATGCACCTAGAGACATTAAGTGAAATAAACCCAAAACAAAATGACAAATATTACATAAATCCATTTGTATATGATGGCTGAACTTATACAAGTACAGAGGATAATTATCAGGTCCTGACCTAGATCCCCAATCTCCCAAATGAGTTAAGGTGAAGGTTTAAATAAAATGAGACAAGTGGTATGATTTTAGGGCTACATGAGGGTCAAAACTTCACCTGAGCTCAAGACTCTGAGGGCTAAAATAAAAACTTCTCTCAATCAGCCCACTTTTATTAGATCCAATAACAAAGGGCAGGGAAACTGAGGAAAGTGTGGGAAATGAGCAGGACCTTAGGAGTCATTTCAAAGACTCCTCCAAGAATTAAACTATGCCAAGTTAGGAGAATCATCTTATCTACAGGATGAAATTTATGGTAGGATGGAGACTGCAGGAGTGAAATTCCTTCAGCTGCAGCCTCTATTTACTTAATTAGTGTTGGAGCAAAGGTGTCTTCAGCTGAGGTATCTCTGGACTTATACGCTACTACACGCTTCAGCCAGGATCAACGATTCATAGAGGTTCACTTACTATGAATCAGCTCCCTTCACCAGGTAAGGGACTGAGGCAGCCTCACAAATACACATAAAAAGCCAGTTAGTAAAATTTAAATCCTGCTCAGAGCCATTTCAAAGTGTTCTCCAACATGTAATGATGACAGCTAGGGGTGAGTTAAGTCAGGGCTTGAGAAATGCTTAAAGGATGCAAAATGTCAATTAAATAGAAGGAATACATTCAACAGATTTACTATTCAATAAAATGAAATAAGAGTTGTACTGTGTAAGAATTATTAATAATAGTAATAGCAATTACTATCAATATAATATATTCTTAAAAATCAGTGAGAACAGATTTCATGTTACTCATTAAACATGATAATTTGTGAAAAAGTGCATATACTAATTAGCTTCATTTTACACTGTACTTTGTGTATGTATTTCCAGTCACCTTATTGTACATGATAAATATATATATAATTTTTGTCATTACACATAAATCAAACAAGACTTACTTTTATTATACACTGCTAATTGAACTTTCATTTTTCTTTTATCTACATAGCCCATAACTTTCCAACTCTCTGAGCTACAGTTATTTATCTTCTCTTTAATCAAATTAAAAATCTTTTTTATGTGATTGAGCTTCATGTTTCAATGAGAAAATATACCTGAAAAGAATTCCACAAGCTCCTTCATTTATCCACCAAACTTCATGGATATCATGTTCTGTTTTTTCTCCAAATATTGTGAATGAATTGTATTCATTGTTTTAATAAAGTTTAATCACTGTTCTCTCAGGAATGTCATTTCATTATTTGTTTTCTCCCTTGAATATCTTTTATCCTCTTGGCTTTATTGTTCTTAGTAGCAGCAATGACACTGCTATTTCTTTTTACTTAAATCAAAAGAGTCATTAAAAAAATCACATTCTCCTTAACTTATTCTATCATTACATTTTTTTCCTTTATTACTCCACTTTTTTCCTTTTGAATGTGGTCTCGTCAACACAGTGCTCTTCATTATAGTTTTATACTGACTCTTTTTACCTGTGACGCCTCATTATTAGTATTTCAGTTATCCAATGTCTTCATTTTACTTCATAAATTAGTTTTAGGGTAATTGATGTAATTAATCATATCTTTACAATTAAAATATTCATAAACTGACCTTTCAGACATACTCTTGAATTTCCCTTGCCTTTGTTGGAGACTTTTACAGTTATTATTATTATTATTATTATTATTATTATTATTATTTGCTTCATTTGGTTCTAAAACTCTAAATACCAGAGATTTCCAAGGATTGGTCTTTGAATTGTTTTCCTTTCTATGTCTATATCTTATCGATTTTCTTTATTTTAAATATCATATATGGGGCCAGGGATATAGTTTAGCAGCACAGCCTGGTAAGCTCAGGGTCATGAGTTCAATTCTCTGTACCAAAAATAAATAAATACCATATAAATATTTTGTATCTTCAATATTTAATTTCATTGTATATTCTACTTCCCTGAGGAGCAAACTTCATGTCTGACAGTATATTTTGGAAATTTAACAATCACATCAAGGCATTTGTTTAAATAATTTTTTACAATGGAATGCTTACATTTCAATGTATAGATTAATACATAAATAAATGTATATAATCATCTTCAAAATTAAGATGTTTGAATAGAGACATCGTACTGTTCTTTGAATTATGTCATGTTTAGCTTTCTTTTTTTATCTACTACCTCCTCTAGCCTAGGTTCACACATCACACTTACTCTGATTTTTCCAGTATGTGCAGTACTTATTTCTATCTGCCAGAATTTTCAGTAGATGTAATTGCTTGGTTCTGCATAATTGTTTTAGATTCACTCCTATTGTATGTACAGAAAGTTCAATTTACTTTTATTTTTTAATGTTAGTATAGGGTATAGAAACACAACAATTTGTTTTTCTATTAATCCTATTTTGAACTACTCTTTTTTCCTCAGTCTTTGGTTAATATTTAATGATGGTCTTTTGAAAATTTACACATAATTATTTCTACAAGTAGCGCCTTACATTTATGTAGAGTAAATATCAGAGTGGGATAGGCAGATCATAAGATAGGTATGAATTTTACCCTAAAACTACCAGTCTCTTTTCTAAGGTCATGTATAGTTTATTCGTCCACCAATAATTTGTAAGAATTCCAATTATTTCACTTTTCCTAATAACTGAAATCATGAATACTCTAAAATGTTAGCCAGATGAGTGATATGTCTCACTGTAGAAATAGCATGGGTTTTAAAAATGCCGATCAAGGGTGAAAATTGATTTGTGTCCATATGTTTTATGCTGAAGTATGTACTCCATGCAAAGATTTTTCTATTAATATTTTATTACTATTGCATGTTGAGAATTACTATTTGTTTCTTGAACTCACTGTGTAGCCCAGGCCTTTCCTGTGCTAGGATTACTGCCATGCACCAACATGCCCGAACTGAGACTCATTTTATATATTAATAATTGAAGTATTTCTTGTAGGAAGTTAGACAGTATTTTCTTCTGATATTTGTCTGATTGTTTCATTATTTTAGTTATTATAGAATTCCTTATCAAACTAAAAATTCACAGGTGTTCCCATGATATCTTTTTAAAGATGTGGACCATTATATTTATGCTTAGAAATCTGATCCATATTAATTTAATTTTTATATGAGCTGCAGGATATAAATCCAAATTGTTTTATACAAATTCTTAGCCTCATTTCACCAAAATAACTTTAAGGTGTATGATTTGTTCCCTTATAACATTGGGGAATTCAATTGGTTATGAATATTACCATTTATTTCTGGAATATCTAAGCCATCCCACTGATCAACATGTATATCTTCATGCAGTAATACATTGTCTTGATTGTTATATATTTTGAATACACTGTAACTTATAATTAGGTAATTTAACCATCCAAATTATACTTTTTAAAATATTAATTTTGGATAGAAAAAGCTTTTTCATTCCATTTCTATTTTTTGACCTAGCTTCAAAATATATGAACAAATTATGATTCATAACATGTTGGATTTTTTTAAAACTGAGAAAAAATGACATCTCAACAGTAGTAAATATTATAACACCCACACAAGGTATATGTTTATATTCATTTAAGTCTTCCTCAAATTTTGTCAGCTTAGTTTTGAAGGTTTCAGGGTATTAATATTTGTATATCTTTATCAGATATTCCAAAAATTTCATATTTTAATTAAATTTAGACTTTCCAAATAATTTCATCTTTTCAATTATTTCAATGTAGAAATTTATTTGATTTTTATTTATTCAGGTTTATATTATTTTATAGTGATCTTTCTATCTTGAGTTAATGTTTATTAAAATCTTGTTTTATGTACAGTTTTATCTATTTTATTTAATCTTTATCAGTTTTCTTGAATTTTTCTAATGGATGTTGATGTCCTCTAAAAATTAAGACCAATGATTTTTTTCTAAAAATAAAAGCAATTTTATTTTTATTTTTAAATCTGTATGCATTTTATTTCTCTTTCATTGTGTTTTTTTTCTTTTGATTGTGTTTTTACAATGACTAAAGCCTCAAAAGCAATGTTGAATAAAATTTTGAGAAGTTGGCAGCCTTTTTTTATTTCTGACTTTTCTAGCATTTTTAAAAATCTTTCTATATGGAGTAAATATTATCTGTGGCTTTTTATATATATCTTTTTTAAGTTGATGAGTTTCCCTTCAATTATTACACTGATAATATTTTAAACAGAAATGGATACTAAAATTGTCAAATGTTTTTATTTTCACATCTGTTTGCATATATTTTTTAAAAATAAATTTAAAAATTTATTTATTTATTTATATCTGCTTACTTATCTCTGCCCAGGAAAAGAGAGAAACTAGAAGCCACGACGGTAGTTAATAAGTCTAGAAGTTCATTTGAAAACCCAAACTGTGGTATATCATCATAGAGAACATTGAATGACCACATTCCTCATCTGCTAAGAGTGAGATGGCAAATGCAGACTGAGAAGAATGGTTAAATGGGTCTATGTTGCAGATAATACCAAAGAACTATAGACCTTAAATATAGTAATGGAGAATCATGACTGCCTGGATTCTAAGACTTCAGATCTTGAAGTGTAAAATGGTCACTCAGTAATACAGCAATTTTTTTTATTGACTCAGTCATTTTGTAAAGAAAATGTATCTTTTGTATCAGTTAAATCTTTCCCATCATCAAGTGTTTTTCCAGTTTAGCATTTCAAACTTTTTTAGTTTCTATTCTCTATTTGTCATTTACCTTTTCCAATTTTTCTGTCTTCTCACTTTCATCTTAATGCTTTTGTTTTCTATTTACAATTTTTCTCCTTTGTCTTGTTCATTTTCCTGTGACAGTTTCCTATCACTATTAATTTCCTACTTAGTTATTAAAATGATGCCATCTCAATATTCTCATATACATTGATTGCTTTTTCAAAATCATTTGTTTTTCTCATTGCCTGGCTCTCTACCTTCTATATCTTTATTAGTATAGCAGAGCTTTTAAATCTCTAGATAGATAGTTAATTTTATGCTTTTTCTGTTGAATGCTGCTTTATTGTTAGTAGAGGTAATGTTTCATTTAAATGATATATACTGACGCTTGATAGTAAGTCAATATTTGCTTTGTATTAGTATTTGTACTGTTATATTTCTCTTTTCTATGGCTAAGTTTGGTGCTTTATTAGTACTTATAATTTGTGACTATTCAATTTGTTTTTGATGCTATAACTGATGCTGTTTCATTACTATAATTAAGATGACATATCTGTTACTATTATCATGGAATACCAACTATATGAATTGCCTTGTAGTCATTAATAATATTATGGCCAATTCCTGGGAAATTGTACTGGTTAAGAATACTGCAACATCCCATCGCTCAAATCAACAGAGGTGGTTGGATACTTGAGGTAGAGCAAAACACCAATTGTTAGCCATGCCCAGAGGGCATCACAGAAAAATAGATATTACTAATAACTCCATACTAAAAATAAAGTTTTCTACTTCATTCAACCCACAATACTGAACACATAAAAACAAAGAAACAATAGCAGCCATATCAACAAAATATATAAACATGAGATATACAGCCAATAAAATGTCTCCCAATACTCCCAACTACTGCATAGCTAATCAATGGCGCATAAAATGGAAGAAAGCTAATGTTACATGTGTGAACTATTCAAAATATCAGCAAAGATAACAAAGCATCAACAAGGCATTTTGCAAGCACAAAGAGGGCCCAACTAAAAAGATATTGTCCAAATAATAAGTGAAACTATAAGACATTCATAAAAAGCTACAACAGATAAAATGATGCAAAATATGTGTGACAATCATAAAAAGTATTACAGTCCACATCACTATTCCACATAAAAATTTGGAGGATTAGAAATTCCATAAAAAATATGGTCAATTGAAATGTCCAATGTGAATTAGATATGAGTTGTTTTCAAGAAACTTTAGATATAATCACTGAACAAGCAAAATGAATACAACATCTCCTAGATGATACAAAGAAGACTAATCTGAGATAAATTTGAATTAGACAAAAATAAGAAAACAATAAAAATGGTATAAAATTTCAGCTTAAAATTTCCTTCCTTAGAACAAACATTGTGAAAATGGCCATTCTCCCAAAACTCTTATACAGATTCAATGCAATCCCAATAGAAATACCATCAACATACCTTATAGATCTAGAGAAATCACTCCTAAATTTCATCTGGAACCAGAAGAGACCTAGAATCGAAAAGGCAATTCTAAGCAGCAAAGACAAAGCAGGAGGCATCACAATCCCTGACTTGAAGTTATACTACAAAGCAACAGTAGTAAAATCAACATGGTATTGGAATCAAAACAGAGCCGAAGATCAGTGGAATAGATTAGAAGATACAACCACAACTACAAACACACTCAACCACCTTATCTTTGATAAAGTAGCCAAGCAGGTTCACTGGAAGAGTGACAGTCTCTTTAATAAATGGTGCTGAAAAAACTGGCTCTCCATTTGCCGAAAACTAAAGCTAGACCCATGTCTATCACCATGTACTAAATTAAAATCTAAATGGGTTAAAGATCTGAATATTAAAACAGAAACACTAAATCTATTGGAAGACAAATTAGGTAGAAACCTTGGAGACATAGGAGTAGGTAAAGAATTCATGAACAGGACTCAAACCACATGGGAAATGCTTCCCAGAATCAATAACTGGGACCACTTCTTATTAAAAAGTTTCTGAACGTCAAAAGAAATCTCCAACATAGTGAAAAGAAAACCCACAAACTGGGAAAAGATTTTAGTGAACTCTCTCTCAGACAAGGGCCTCTTGTCTAAAACATATAAAGAATTAAAGAAACTCAGACCTCCAAAATTCAAAGATCCAATCCAAAAATGGGCATCTGAGATGAATACACAATTCTCAGATGAAGCAATGCAAATGGCAAATAAATACATGAAAAAATGCTCATCATCATTGGTCATTAGAGAAATGCAAATTAAAACCACACTGAGATACCATCTCACTCCTGAAAGAATGGCCAGGATCAAGAAAACCAACAACAAATGCTGGAGAGGCTGTGGGGGAAAAGGAACTCTCCTGCACTGCTGGTGGGAGTGTAGACTGGTACAGCCTTTGTGGAGATCTGTCTGGAGATTTCTCAAAAAGTTGGGACTGGAAATCCCATTTATTCCAGCTATTCCACTTCTAGGCATATTCCCAGAAGAACTGAAAGCATCATACCACAGTGATATATGTGCACCTATGTTTATAGCAGCACAATTTGTAATCGCCAGATCTTGGAAACAACTCAAGTGTCCATCAACTGAGGAATGGATAAAAAAGTTGTGGTATTTCTATACGATGGAGTATTATTCAGCTATAAATAAGGATCACATTGAGATATTTATCAATAAATGGGCGCAGCTTGAGACCATACTCATAAGTGAAATAAATCAATCTCACATGTGTGAATACCGAATAGTTTCCCTAATGTAAGTAATGATTCAAATATATAAAAATATGTGGAAATCATGATTCCCCATTAGGTGGCCTTGAAGCCTTATAAAGTTTTCACTCATTAATTAGAAAGGCTTTATTCTGGGCTTCTTGATATGAAAATATTTGAAGCTAGAGTATATGAAGTTTTATCCAAATATTTCAAGGAAAAAGACACTATGGTAACTACTATTAAATCAGGTTATATGGTGGTGAAGTACTAGGTTGTTGAAACAGTCATGCGGTGACCTCTATTGTTATATTGTTATGTCCTGTTTTATCTCAATCTCCCCCTTATTGTTTTAAAAAAAGTATTTAGTCATTTCTTATGTTTGTCTTAATTAAAGAAAAAATTCAAAAAATTAGGATATATAAATAGTAACTCTTTTTGATTTCCTATTAACTTGTTTTGAAGTCCTGTAGTACTCCCACGATCTTGTTTTGACTGATTAGACTCTGTTCCATTCTGTGCGATAGTATCAAGTTTGAGGTATAGGCAGCTACTTTGAAGGCAATAAGATTCACTAAGATGCCCATTCTGGTTTGACTATTGTCTCTTTTGGAAGTCCTGTAATGTTTACAATGCCTAAGTTTTATTGGTCTTGTTCTCTACTGTTTTGTCCAACTTTATAATATCTAATGAGATAGACAATTCTTTTAAGGAAACAAGGGACAACATTGATAACCATTGTTGATAAACTTGTACTCTGTTCTACACCATGTGCTATGTCTATCCTTGGTATTGACTGACAGCTTTGTTTTGCCATATTTGACTGTATTCTTCCCCCCCCCCAAAAAAAGTAATAAGCACTAAGGAGTAATAAAATCCAAAATGTGTAAATTTTGTTGTAAAAAAGAGAGGGAAAAAAAAAAGAAAAAGAGCTCTAACGGATATAACAGCAAGTGTGTTTAAGGGTGTTAAATAGCTGACTATATCAATGTTTTTGGATCATTGAACACAGCTGTTTGCAGTCTCCCTGTTTGAATGTCCACCTTGTATTTTTTGATACTGTGATTTGAGGAACTATTTTCAAGATGATAATATGTAATCTACTAACAGGTGATTTCTTACTGTTATTTTTGTTTTGTTTTGTTTTGTTTTGTTTTGTTTGTAGTTCTGTATTACGTGTACCCTTACACCGCTTTGTTTTGTTTTGTGTTTTTCTCTTTTTCCTCTTAAATAAAATTTAAAAATAAATAAATAAATAAATAAATAAATGAAATTTCCTTCCTTATACACTTTGGGTTTAACTTGTTTTGGTTTTTGTTTTCACTCTGACAAGAAGGATGTCTACAACTATCAAATTCACAAAACTAGGAAAAACAATCCTAAATTTCAGATAGACCTATAAAATACATGGAATATGAAAGTGATACTGCTAAAAGAATAGGGGTTAGGGATTTAGTTTAGCAGCATAAGCACCTGCCTTGCAAGCAGGCGGTCGTGAGTTTGATCCCTGGTACCGATAAAAAGGAAAAAGACCAAAAATAAATAAATAAATAAATAAATAAATAAATAAATAAATAAAGGAATGTGTCAGAGGAATCACACTACCTGATTTTGGAATGCACTACAAAGCTACAGTTAAATCCAAAAAAAAAATAGAATTTGCACAGAAATAAACATTCAGATCAATGCATCAGAACTGAGAGCCTAAAAATATATCCACAATCCAAAGAAACTCATTTATAACAAAGGAGCTAAGAACACACTTTAGACAGTCTCCCATAAATGGCTAGGAAAATTGGATATCTGCATTAAAAACAATAAAATTGAATCCCTATTTTTCATTATATATAACACTATATATAACTTATAAAAATGTAAGTTAGAGACCTGAATCTATCAAATCGTTTGAAAAAAACATAGAGGTCATGGTTCTTAACATTATACTGGGCATTTGTATCTTTGGAAAGACTGCTAAACAAAACTAATAAATATGTAGTCAAATGAGATTACATGAACTTAAAAATAGACTTGTGCCAAGCAAAGAAAACAATAAAATTAAAATATGACCCATAGAATGGCATAAAATGAAATCTGTACATCTGATAAAGGGTTCATATTCAGAATAAAAGTCACATAACTCAATATAAAGAATAATATTCTGATCAAACAATGGTGTATAGATATGGATAAACATATCTTAAAAGGAAACCTATAATTAATTAAAAAGAAACACACAATGATTGATTAAAAATGTTCAACATCAGTATTCATCGAGGGATTACAAATAAAATTTACTAAGAGATATCATTTCACTACATTCAGAATGGCTAATATAAAAAAGACAACAGTTACCAAATGTTACAGGAGACACAAATGAAAGCAAAGCCTATGAATTGTTGGTGGAACTGAAAATTCATGCAGTCATTTTGGAAAAAAATACATATGAATTGAAGTTAATATGTAAAACTTTTCTATGCACTTATATATTTATTGGAGCACAATTCCCAGTAATGTAAGAATTAAAATCATTCTACATGATCATCAAGAAGTGAATTGATGAAAAAATATGGCATCTATACAAAATGTAAAACTATGTAACTATTTAAAATGTGTGAAAAAAAATTTGCCATTTGTGTTAATATGGGTAAACCAAAGAGATATGACAGATGAAAAAGCCAGACACAGAAATAGAAATACTACATGGTCTCATTCATGTGTACAATCTAAAAATGTTGATTTTATAGGAATAGAATAGCATTTACCACATGCTAACATGAGATATGAATAATTTCAGTGTTACAGGTTGGGTGAAATGAGTCTCATTCTTTTGCACTGTACAGCAGGATGATTATAGTAAAAACTGTGTCCAATTATTGTATATCACATCAAAGCAAATGATAATGTTGAATTATCTATCTATCTATCTATCTATCTATCTATCATTTATCTGTGTATCTATGTATCTATGTATCTATCTATATCTATCTATCTATCTATCTATCTATCTATCTATCTATCTATCCTCTGCATTACTAGTCATCAAATCCATTGTTTTGTCCATACTGGATTAACACTGCCACTGAGCCACGTTTCTGTCAAAATGGTAACGTTTTTAAATTTTGTCTGAATATGTGTTAAAACGGTTTACTAGCTGTAGAAATTAATTATATGAATACTATAAATAGTTATAACACTTAGTAGTTAGATTCTTTTTTAAATAAATAATTCCAATTAGTTAGCAACCTATATTTTATCTTTAATTTGTAGGATTTGTATATACTGTATGATATCTAAATAACAAATTGCTATTTTCTGATACTACTTACTAATTCAGACTATTTTTTGTTAGAATAGAATGATTTTTTAGTCTAACATATACAGTAGATTTTAGTGTTTTCAATGCAAAGTTGAAAATAATATGCTTATAATTACATGATTTTAAAGCTTTTATCTAAACCCGTACAAGAGATTGCAACAGAATCAACTCATCTTGTTTATTTTTCAACTATGAAATTAAATTTTATGGAAAATAATACTAACACAACTCGAGTTTTTTTTTTGTTGTTGTTGTTGTTGCAGTTGAGTTTTGAACTGTGTCATACTATTAACTTCAAAAAAAATGCCCTTATTATGAATGAAAAAAAAAAAACGGTGATACTTGATGGAGGAACAGAAAATCAGTTATAGATCAATTCTATACATGTATGAAAAATATTTTTTCTCAAAATTTTAACCCAAATGTTACAAAACAGAGAAAAATGTATTTTTTAAAGGAACACAGAAAAACATGTTGACCTTTTAATGTAGTAAGAAAGCACATCAAACCCTTGAAAATTTAAAACCAGGAGATATTGTACATATTTACTATTACTGCGTATTTGTTATTTCCAGCTGAATAGTGTATGTCAAAAAATGCATTAACAAGCAATTGCATTACCTAAATTAAATGATTTGTAAAACATTATGGATTTTAAAAATTCAGTTTTTTTAGTGAATTGTCTTTTTTTAATAAATCATGTATTTTTAAGTACACGAAGGTAAATAAAATACCTAACACATGGGAGAAAAACACACACAAATAATTTTTAAGGTACATACTAAAACATTTTCTTCTTGTGTTGCAGTTCAAATACAAAATGTTAGATATGTGCTTAGCTTTGCTAACAGTGTATTCTTTAGCTGTCAGTACCAACAAAGCAATTAATTTGCAGTTTATACATCACAGAAAAGTCTCAGAACAACTCCTAATATTGAAAAGTATTTCTCAAACCAACAGCAAACATTTGTAACACTATATTATTTGAATTTTATGATAATTCACTTGAAATATTAAAATGTTACCAAAATACAACAGAAAAGTAGGAAAGTTCTCAACAATAGTGAAATTAAAACAGATAAAACACACCAACTATGCAAGCTAGGAAACTGTGTGCATAACATAAGAATAAGAAAAACATGGGTCTAATTTAAAGTGGTATGACATTGTCAATAGCATTTTTAACCCAAAGTGTAGAATTTGAAATCAACAGAAAAATTGTTGAATATCAGTCTAATGAAGATTTAATAAGAACAAAATACTTACTGGTAAATAACCAAATATATTTAATATTATCTTTACTCTAGATTATAATCATATTAGCATGCAAACTTTCTGTTTATATTTTACTTTTTAATTTAAAGTAAACTTTTTCTAAGGTACCAGGGATCGAACTCATGACCTAGCATTGACCGGGCAGGCACTTCTGCCTGCTGAACTAAATACGCAAAAAATACAGTATTTTATTAATATTGAAATATATTCTTTCTTTTCCTTTTCCTTTTTTTTTTTTTTTGTTTTTTGTTTTGTTTTGCTTTTGTTTTTTTGAGAGGGCCTTATTTTGTAGTTTAGTCTGGCCTTGAACTCACTATGTAGTCCACACCAGTATAAACTTGAGCAAACTCCCAGTCTGAGAGGATAGAAGCAAACCACCACACACAGTCTTCATTGTCCTTTTTAAGTTATGATCCACATCAAATATGTTACAGTCCAAAAAATTTTAATTCTAAGAAACTAATAATAATGAAATAATATTTAAGTTTATTTTAAGCAGAGGATTTTAATCAAAGGCTCAGTAATAGCAATGCTGGAAAATATTGCTTTGAAATACAAATATGACTCATCTAAAAAGAAAATAGGTAAGAGGTGTGCGTATAGAATATTACAATTTTCTTATAACTTAGCTCATATTTCAGAGGCCTAGATATAACATGTGAACAATTTCCTCAGAGCTCCATCTCTATAGTGAATGAAGTAGTGTGAAAATCAAACAAAAACAGCATTGAAATTAGACAATAGGTAAGTTCTTTCCCTAGTTTGTCCAAATGAAAGCTGAAAGATGAATGAAGTCATTTCAATATTAATAAGATTGGCCTTTGCAGAAGGAAATATTCTCTTGAATATTCATTTCAAGACAGATAAAAGTTCTATGGTTGAAAGACACACAACCAAATCTCAAAATTCTTGTTGGTTTTTTGGAATTTATACTTAGTATTGCAAATCGTTCTCAAGGTCTATGAGCATTAAACATTTACTAGAAGAGATATTGTAGTTAAATAAAGAGTTCAAGCTAATAGTGCTTTATTGAGGAAATATTAATCAAATTATTACATCATCAATTTGACATAAAAATGCCAACTTCTGTAATATACAAGCTCATTTTCCTTTTGTCTAAAATAATTCTTTAAAGACTAATTGTAAATTTATTTTAGTAGTACAAATATCTCTTTAAACCACTTAAGTTAATCTATCTAAATCTAAATTAATACACATTGATACATCAGAAATTGGCTAGTAGTTTATTATATTTGCATTTTTTCTATACAATATTTTCATATTTTTGTGAAATCTATGGAAATTTCTTTCTAATACTAGATTTTCAGATACTATATGCTGTATATAATAATGACTTAGAGATTAAATTATAAAAATCTAACTACCAACAAATATAAATTATTTTTTGTATTTTATTAGATGTACTTACAATTTTATATTAACAATACCTTAGGGAATCTGAGTTAAATTTTTTGGAAGCAGTGATGAAGATTAATAGGATTTTAAGTTTTATTGCAATCATGATAGGAAACTGTTGGAAACTTTTATAGTTTTTACTGTAAATAAAAGCTAAGTGCTTTCATTTGGATTTGAAGATAATACTAAATTTCAAAAAAAGCCAATAAAAGTCTAAAATTTTCCCTGTATTTTACACAGCTATCTTGGATTTTTATATAACAACTTCCTCAAAGCAATCAATCATAAAAACCTGTTTCATGAGGTAAGAGAAGTAAATTATCTAAAAAAAAAATGGACCAACCTTTGGCCAAATGGTAAGCATTTAGACTGTGCGTGCTATAGTATATCTGTCATACTACTCAGCTACCTAGTGGGCAAGTAGTCACAGACAATACATGAAATAATGCTTTAACTATGCTCTGACAACATTGTGCATTTTTCTGTTAGCTGGTTCTAAATACTCTACAATGCTTTCATCCATTTGAATGGTGTTACACTGTCTTGATATGTTTGATGCTATAGCATATGCAGTTATATTCAAATATTTCAAGGAAAAAGACACTATGGTAACTACTATTAAGTCGGGTTATTTGGTGGTGAAGCACTAGTTTGCTGAAACTGTCATGCTTTATTGTTATGTTGTTATGTTGTTATTATATTGTTTTTTTTTAAATTTTATTTAAGAGGAAAACGAGAAAAACACAAAAGAAAACAAAGCGGTGTAAGGTAACACATAATACAGAACTACAAAAAAAATAAAAAACATAACAGTAAGAAATCACCTGTTAATAGATTACATATTATCATCTTGGAAATAGTTGCTCAAATCACAGTATCAAAGAATACAAAGTGGACATTCAAACAGAGAGAATGCAAACAGCTGTGTTCAATGATCCAAAAACATTGATATAGTCAGCTATTTAACACCCTTAAACACACTTGCTGTTATATCCGTTTCCCCTCCCTCTCTTTTTTACAACAAAATTTACACATTTTGGATTTTATTATTCCTTAGTTCTTATTACTTTTTTTGGGGGGGGAGAATAAAGTCAAATATGGCAAAACAAAGCTGTCAGTCAAAACCAAGGATAGACATAGCACATGATGTAGAACAGAGTACAAGGTTATCAACAATGGTTATCAACGTTATCTCTTGTTTCCTTAAAAAGAATTGTCTATCTCATTAGATATTATAAAGTTGGACAAAACAGTAGAGAACAAGACCAATAAAACTTAGGCATTGTAAACATTACAGGACTTCCAAAAGAGACAATAGTCAAACCAGAATGGGCATCTTAGTGAATCTTACTGCCTTCAAAGTAGTTGCCTAAACCCTCAAACTTGATACTATCACACAGAATGGAACAGAGTCTAATCAGTCAAAACAAGATCGTGGGAGTACTACAGGACTTCAAAACAAGTTAATAGGAAATCAAAAAGAGTTACTATTATATATCCTAATTTTTTAAATTTTTCGCCTTAATTAAAATAAACATAAGAAATAACTAAATAATTTTTTTAAAGAATGAGGGAGAGGTTGAGTTAAAACAGGACATAACAATATAACAATAGAGGTCAAAGCATGACTGTTTCAGCAACCTCGTGCTTCATCACCAAATAACCCGATTTAATGGTACTTACCATAGTGTCTGTCTTTTTCCTTGAAATATTTGGATAAAACTTCATATACTATAGCTTCAAATATTTCCATATCAAGAACTGGGCAAGAAGCCCAGAATAAAGCCTTTCTAATTAATGAGTGAAAATTTTATAAGGCTTCAAGGCCACATAATGGGGAATCATGATTACCACATATTTTTATATATTTGAATCATTACTTACATTAGGGAAACTATTCGGTATTCATACATGAGAAATTGATTTATTTCACTTATGAGTATGGTCTCAAGCTGCGCCCATTTATTGATAAATATCTCAATGTGATCCTTCTTTATAGCTGAATAATACTCCATTGTATAGAAATACCACAACTTTTTTATCCATTCCTTAGTTGATGAACACTTGGGTTGTTTCCAAGATCTGGCGATTACAAATTGTGCTGCTATAAACATAGGTGCACGTATATCACTGTGGTGTGATGCTTTCAGTTCTTCTGGGAATATGCCTAGAAGTGGAATAGCTGGAATAAATGGGATTTCCAATCCCAACTTTTTGAGAAATCTCCAGACAGACCTCCATGAAGGCTGCACCAGTCTACACTCCCACCAACAGTGCAGGAGAGTTCCTTTTTCCCCACAGCCTCTCCAGCATTGGTTGTTGGTTTTCTTGATCCTGGCCATTCTTTCAGGAATGAGATGGTATCTCAGTGTGGTTTTAATTTGCATTTCTCTAATGACCAATGATGATGTGCATTGTTTCATGTATTTATTTGCCATTTGCATTGCTTCATCTGAGAATTGTGTATTCATCTCAGATGCCCATTTTTGGATTGGATCTTTGAATTTTGGAGATCTGAGTTTTTTTAATTCTTTATATGTTTTAGACAAGAGTCCCTTGTCTGAGAGAGAGTTCACTAAAATCTTTTCCCAGTTTGTGGGTTTTCTTTTCACTATGCTGGAGATTTCTTTTGACGTGCAGAAACTTTTTAATAAGAAGTGGTCCCAGTTATTGATTCTGGGAAGCATTTCCCGTGCGGTTTGAGTCCTGTTCATGAATTCTCTACCTACTCCTATGTCTCCAAGGTTTCTACCTAATTTGTCTTCCAATAGATTTAGTGTTTCTGTTTTAATATGCAGATCTTTAACCCATTTACATTTTAATTTAGTACATGGTGATAGACATGGGTCTAGCTTTAGTTTTCGGCAAATGGAGAGCCAGTTTTTCCAGCACCATTTATTAAAGAGACTGTCGTTCTTCCAGTGAACCTGCTTGGCTCCTTTATCAAAGATAAGGTGGTTGAGTGTGTTTGTAGTTGTGGTTGTATCTTCTAATCTATTCCATTGATCTTCAGCTCTGTTTTGATTCCAATACCATGTTGATTTTACTACTGTTGCTTTGTAGTATAATTTCAAGTCAGGGAATGTGATGCCTCCTGCCTTTGTCTTTGCTGCTTAGAATTGCCTTTTCGATTCTAGGTCTCTTCTGGTTCCAGATGAAATTTAGGAGTGATTTCTCTAGATCTATAAGGTATGTTGATGGTATTTCTATTGGGATTGCATTGAATCTGTATAAGAGTTTTGGGAGAATGGCCATCTTCATAATGTTTGTTCTTCCTATCCATGAGCAAGGGATGTCTTTCCATTTTCTGAGATCATCTTCAATTTCCTTTTTCAGTGTATTATAGTTTTCACTGTATAAGTCTTTCACTTCTTTCGTAAGAGTAATTCCTAAATATTTCATTTTTTGCTTGCTAATGTGAATAGTCCAGTTTCTCTTATTTCACTCTGTGATTTTGTTGTTTGTGTATAGGAATGTTATTGATTTCTGAGTATTGATTTTGTATCCAGCCACATTACTGAATTTATTTATTGTATCTAAGAGTCTTTCAATGGAGTTTAGAGGGTCTTCTATGTAGAGTATCATGTCATCTGCAAACAATGACAACTTAGCTTCTTCTTTTCCTATCTTTACCCCTTTTATTTCTCTTTCTTGCCTAATTGCTCTGGCTAGTACTTCCAGTACTATATTAAATAGGAGTGGTGATAAAGGACATCCTTGTCTTGTGCCTGATTTTAAAGTAAAGGCTTTCAATTTTTGGCCATTTAGTATGATGCTGGCTGTTGGTTTGTCATAAATGGCCTTTATTATATTGAGGTAAAGACCATCTATTCCAATTTTCTGTAGAGTTTTTATCATGAATAAATGTTGGACCTTATCGAAGGCTTTTTCTGCATCTATAGAAATGATCATGTGATTCTTATTTTTGGCTTTATTGATATGGTGGATTACATTTATTGATTTGCGTATGTTGAACCATCCTTGCATTCCTGGGATGAATCCCACTTGGTCATGGTGTATAGTCTTCTTGATGATTTGCTGGATCCTATTTGCCAATATTTATTGAGGATTTTGCATCTGTGTTCATTAGGGAGATCGGTCTATAGTTCTCTTTTTTAGTTGGGTCTTTCTGAGGTTTTGGTACTAGAGTAATATTTGCTTCCAGGAATGACTTAGGAAGGATTGCTTCCCTTTCAATATCATTGACTAATTTGAGTAGTGTCGGCATTAGGTCTTCTTTGTATTTCTTGTAGAATTCTGCAGTGAATCCAGCTGGGCCTGGGCTCTTCTTGGTGGGTAAGGTCTTAATTACATTTTCAATTTCAGTAACAGAGATTGGGTTATTCAACACTTTTACATCCTCTTGATCTAGCTTTGGCACTTCATATGCTTCTAAGAATCTGTCTATTTCTTCTGTGTTATCAAACTTTTGAGAGTAGAGGTTTTCAAAATAGGTGTTGATGATCTTCTGTATTTCTATTGGGTCTGTAGTGATTTCTCCTTTTTCATTTCTTATTGCATGAATTTGAGCTTTTTCTTCCCCTTTTTTAATAAGGTTGGCTAGGGGCTTATCGATTTTATTTATTCTTTCAAAGAACCAACTCTTTGATTCGTTGATTCTTTGGATTGTTTTCTTAGTCTGTATTGCACTGATTTCTGCTCTGATTTTTATAATTTCCTCTCTTCTTTTGGCTTTGGGCTTGACTTGCTCTTCTTTTTCTAGCTGTTTGAGGTGTAGCATCAAGTCATTTATTTGTATTCGTTCTGTTTTCCTGATGTGGGAACTCAGTGCAATAAATTTTCTTCTCAGGACGGCTTTCATTGCATCCCACAGATTCCGGTAAGTTGTATTTGCATTTGCATTTTCTTTTAGGTATTGTTTAATTTCTTCTTTAATTTCTTCTGTGACCCACTGATTACTCAAGAGTGTGTTATTCAGTTTCCATGTGTTTGTGGGATTTTTGCAGTATCTTTTATCATTAATTTCTAATTTCAGAGCGCTATGATCCGATAACATTCAAGGGATGATTTCAGCTCTTTTGCACTTGTTTAAATATGTTCTGTGAGCTAATATATGGTCTATTTTAGAAAATGCTCCATGTACTGCTGAGAAGAATGTGTATTCTGATGTTGTTGGGTGGAACATTCTGTATATGTCTATCAAACCCATTTGTTCACAGGTAAGATTCAGTTCTGTTATTTCTTTGCTCATTTTCTTTCTGGTTGATCTGTCCCTTGGTGTCAATGGCATATTAAGGTCTCCTGTTACAATTGTGTTACTGATAATTTGAGTTTTCATTTCTGTTAATAATTGTGTTATATAACTGGGTGCTCTGGAGTTTGGTGCGTATATATTTAAGATAGTTATCTCTTCCTCTTGGAGTTTTCCCCTTACGAGTATGTAGTCACCTTCTTTATCCTTTATGGTCATTGTTGGTTTAAAGTTCACGTTGTCTGCAAACAGAATGGCTACTCCTGCCTTTTTTTGGATTCCTTCTGCATGAAGAATTGTTTTCCATCCTTTGACTTTCAGTCTGTGAGTATCCTTCTGGGTTAGATGGGTTTCCTGTAAACAGCATATGGTTGGATTTTGTTTCTTGATCCATTCTGCTAGTCTGTTTCTTTTGATTGGTGCATTGAGACCATTTACATTAATGGTTATTACTGTTAAATGCTGTTTAATTGTAGGAATCTTATCTCTCTGCTGTTGCATCTTTATCTTCTGTTCTGTTTAATTATTTGTTTTGCTTAGTGGTTTTTTCCTTTGTGTATCTAAACTGTCTTTCAATATTTTTTGCAGGGTTGGTTTGGTGTTCATGAAGTTCTCGTCAGCTGTTCTTTGTCATGGAAGTATCGTATTTCACCATCTATTTTGAATGATAGTTTTGCAGGATATTTCAGTCTAGGTTGGAAATCATTTTGCTTTAGGATCTGGAATACTTCACTCCATGCTCTTCTTGACTTTATTGTTTGTGATGAGAAGTCTGCTGTGATTCTGATAGGTTTTCCTTTATAAGTGATCTGTCTTTTCTCTCTGACAGCTTTTAATAATCTATTCTTGTGTTGGATTTCTGGGATGGTGATTATTATATGTCTGGGTGTAGTTTTATTTTGGTTATGACTATTTGGAGTTCTATATGGTTCACTGATCCTGATGTCAGTTTCTGATTTCATGCTTGGGAAATTTTCAGCTATTACTTCTCTAAATATCCTCTTGACATCCTTTATGTTGTCCCCTTCTTTTTCATTAATCCCTATCATTCTTATGTTATTCTTCTTTGCATCGTCTTGCAGTTGTTCAATTGTTGTTTCCTGATTCCTTGTTATTTTTAAAAGATCTTTCCTTTCCTGTTCACTAGCTGCAATCCTGTCTTCAAGGTCTGAAATTCTATCTTCACTTTCATTAAGGCGGTTTTTACAACTTTCAGTGGAGTTTTTTATTTCCTGTATATCTCTGTGCATCTGCATTATGTATTCTGTTTGTTTCTTATATTGCTCGTCTAGGGTTTCTATCTTTTTGTTTAGTTCCTCAAATTTTTTTATCTGTGTTTTCTTTAGATATATTTAGAATCTCTTTCATTTCTTTTATCATTTCTTCTTTTATCTCGGAGATTATTTCGAGTTTGAATTTCTTTAAAGCTTCCTGGAGTTGCTTGTCAATTTCAGTAGCTATTGTGTCTAATATATGAGGTGGATGGGATATATTTTCTTCTAAATACATTCCTCCTAGGGTTTCCTGAGATGGGCTGGAGGTTTGAGGTTGTAAGTTGGTCTTTTGTTTTGTCATTTTCCTATATTTCTGTGTTTCAAGTGTTATTTGAAAGCTTCCTCAGGATCTGTTGAAAATCCCCTTCTATGTTTGGAGCTACTGAGACTTTGGCACCATGCTACCCTGACCGGCGCAGCCCCAATGAAACAGGAGACGCTCTTGTGGGCGACAGTTAACTGCTGGTTTATTTACACGGGCTCTGGTTTATATATTTGGCCGTGACCAATCACAGGCTGCCACGAGGAAGCAGGGCGGGAATGGGATGCAGGCTCTGGCTAATATATCCAGCTGTGGCCAATCAGGGGTTGCCACAGAGTACGGAGTGAGCACGAAGTGCGCACGTGTTGGCTAATTTAAAGAGGGACGTAGTGCATTGCGGAAGCTGGCATGGTCCTTAGTCCCGGGTGGGGTATGGTATGTTCAGCGCCTGCGCCCAACACTACCCCAAGCCATTTGGCCTACAGAGCCAATGGCCCTCCTCTGCTTGTTCAGAACTCTACAGTTCCAGACAAGCTGGGTCAGGGACACTATGCGCCCACCTGCCCTTTGGAAGCTCCACAGCTCTTCAATCGCAGCCGGGTTAGGGTACTCACCACAGGCCACGGTGCCTCAGGAGCCTGTGTTACCTCCCTGCTTGCAGAGATATCCACAGTCCTCCAGACAAAGGAAGGCGCGGCAGCAAAACAGGCTGGGCTTGGGGGATAGTGTGGGCCCGCCCACCCGTCGGGAGCTCAGCAGACCTCCAAGTGTAGCTGGGATGGGGAGGCGGATGTAGTGGCCTCTAACCCACTGCTCCACTTCACTGCACCCGGAAGCCTGGGAGGTCCGGAACAGTCTGAGATTTGGGCAGAGTGTGCTGAGCACTCACCACAGGCCGAGGTGCCTCAGGAACCTGCGATCCCTCCCTGCTTGCAGAGATATTCAGTCCTCCAGACAAAGGAAGGGGCTTCTGCAGGCACTCCAGATCCGCCCAGCTCCTCCTCTGCACCTATATTGTTATGTTGTTATGCCCTCTTTTATCTCAACCTCTCTGTTATTCATTAAAAAATTATTTAACTTTTTTTCATTTATTTTTTAAACTAAGGGGAAAAAAACTAGCAGGATATATTATAGTAACTTTTTTGATTTCCTATTAACTTGATTTGAAGTCCTGTAATACTCCCACTATCTTGTCTTGACTGATTAGACTCTGTTCTGCTCTGTTATGATAGTATTAAGCATCAGAGTATAGGTAACTACTTTGAAGGCAATAAGATTTCACTTTGATGCCCATTCTGGTTTGACTATTATCCTCTTTTGAAGTTCTGTAAGGTTTACAATGTTTAGATTTTATTGGTCTTATTCTCTACTGTTTTGTTCAACTTTATAATACCTAATGAGATAGACAATTCTTCTTAAGGAAACAAGAGGCATTATGGTAATCATTGTTGATAACCTTGTACTCTGTTTTTACATCATGGGCTATGTCTATCCTTGGTTTTGACTGACAGCTTTGTGTTATCATGTTTGATTTTATTCTCTTACAAAAAAAAGTGATAAGATCTATGGGAGCAATAAAAACCAAAATGTGTAAATTTGTTGTAATAAAGAGAGGGAAAAAAAAGGATACAACAGTAAATGTGTTTAGATGTGTTAAATAGATGACCATATTAATATTTTTGATTGGATCATTGAACACAACTATTTGTAGTGTCACTGTTTGAATGTTCACTTTGTATGCTTTGATCCTGTGACCTGAATAACCATTTCAAAGATGATAGTGTGTAATCTATTAACTGGTGATATCTTACTGTTTTTTTTTTTGTTTGTTTGTTTTGTTTTTTTTTTTTTTTTGTAGTTCTGTATTACTTGTACCCTTACACTGTTTTTGTTTTGTTCTGGTTTTTTTTTTTTTTTCTCTTTTTCCTTTTAAATTAAAAAAATACAATAAAACATTTGTCTAGTAAGCAGACCATAGTTGGCCAATTCATTACATTAAACTAGTGAAAAACAGCTCAAGTATTGGAGTCACAAGCACATTGTCTGAGCTAATGAATAAGCCTTAATATTTGTATTTATTTATAATATGAAACAGGCTCCTACTTGTGACGAATATCTTCACATGTTGCTAAAAAACATTTTAGGATACATCCATAAAAGAGTAGAGAGATTTTAATAGGTAGAGTTAAAAAAGCACCTACTCAGAGAAAATAAAATGTGAGTCCTTTAGAAAGAGATGTATTATTATCTAGGGAGAGAGAATTTGATGTGGCTTTAGTGATACCCTGGAAATATAAAATCTAGGATATACATTTGTAATACTTGTTAGAATAACCATTATCAGATTAGATTTGGGTATAAAACATTTTCATGTGTTTGAAATATAGACATATGGGTCCCCAATGAATAGTGCTCTTTCCTCAAAGGTGGAAGTCTATATGTTTTATATAGATTTGAGAAACTATAGTTTTGAGAACATAAATCAAATACCCTCAATTATACACAAAAAATGGACTCAATTTATGGATTTATCTTTAAAATTCTGAAGAATTTTTGGATTGGATTTCCTAGAAGGACAAAAGCACTTTATACCGGCATAATTTTGATTTTTCTCTGGAAGCTTCAGTTTTCTTAATAACACAATTTTAAAATCACAATTTTCCTGTGTCATTTTTATCTAGCTTTATGTCTTTTATACTGTGTAAATTTCATGCTTATGAGTAATAATTTCAATTGAATATACTTATAAAATAAAATAAAAAGTAGATTAATAAATTAAATATCATTTCAATCAGGAAATTACATAGCATAATTACTATGTGCCCTTAAAATTTATATTTAGCATTAAAATTATTTATTTTTACATTTAGCATTAAAATTAAGACACATGATGAAAATTTTCTTCTGCACTCAGTTATTCTGAAAACATAAACACTTAGTGTAAAGATCCTGAATTTACAATTGAAGCTACAACTAACAACATCCTAAGTTATCTGACTTGTTTTTCTATATAGCAATTTGTTTTTTATACTTATATTTCACTAATCTTATGTGTAATATGAATGTGATAACAATAAAATTTTTAATTAAACATATTTTATTTATTGATGATTTTACCAAGAAGTATGTCTTGGAAATTATTTATGCTAACTCAAAGTTTTAAAGCATTGAGGCTGACTCAAGATAACTGAGCTAGAAATGACTTGATATACTATGGTGGTGACATCTTCATTGTGTTCAATAAATACATGGAGAATTTTTAAAAATTAAATCATTGCCTTAATTTTATTGAAATTGTTCTTATTCAAAATATACAAATTCTCATAATTTAATATCTTCATCAAATATGTGCAATTGTAGGTGCATAATAAATCATCAGTTCTCAAGTTCCTAAGAAACTGTGGTCCAAAAAGTTGAAGATTCAGAAAAGAAATTTCTGCAGTGACACAGATTTTTACTATCTAACCTTGTTTTCTTTATGAGTCCAGTAACTAAATACCTGCTGTCATATTCTATCCTAAAATTTACAGCCTTTATACAATGAAATAGTCAAAATTTCAAACTCTTTTTCTACCTTAAATTAATACGGATTTGACACATTAATTCCATATGAAAAAATAAATTATTCTATCCAGTTTCATTTCCTTCCTGATAAAAGCTAAAGTAATTGGAATCTCAGTGTATCAAAATGCCATTCCCCAGATAGAAAAGGTTAGGTGCTTTAATTATGCTCATGATGCTTTAACCATAGTATTATTTGTTATCTATTAATTAGTAGGTCAATTGAAAGTCAGTGAAATAAATGTGACTACACTGGGTTTTCCAATATTACAGCAAAACTGGTCTACTTAAGGAGCATAGAATTTTTGAAGGTTAAAAGTCTTTTAAAACTCAAAATTCTGAACTTTAAAGTTTGTTACTTTTAAATAAGTAATTTATCATTGGTAGAATGTTTTCACTATGACATAAAAATGTCAAAATACACATCTGCAAGCAAATAATACAATGTTTCTAGAAAAAGATCCATCTCTACATGGAACTTCAAAAGTTTAGAAATTTTCTTAGCTAATATATTGATATTTTAATTATCAAACATAAACATGTTTCCAAATACCAATAGGATAAATTTATGCAAAACGTGAATATTCAGAAACTTTTGGAATAGTATTTAGTTATAACTGATATTTATAGTTTAAATATATGTTATAACTAAACTAGTACTTTAAAACTGATGGTACTTCTGTCTTATAGATAACCAACATCTGCTCCTGTACACAATTGTTCAAAGTTTTACTCTAGACACATAATCACATAAAATGTCAAGCAAATGCCACTTAAATACATCATATATACAAAGTACACACCATAGGAAAAGTATCAAAATTACTTAAACTTTTTGTAGACTGGGATATAACAAAATTGTCCAAAAGTATTTCAGAATTTATCTTCCACACTGAGTAAATGATTTCTCTTGTGTAGTAACAATAAAAAAAAAATCTGATCACCATGTACAAATAACACTGATAGCACTGAGATAATTCTAACTATATGTCTTGCTATTTAAGTAGTATGAAGGTTTGGGAAAACTCATTTATTCACTCTGTGTTCATTTTACAAGTAGACTTTGAATTCCTTATGCCTCTTGTTCAGAGTAGTAATGTTAATGAATTAGTATAGAATCATTTTGAAGTAAATTAGATGATAATTATGTGACTACAAATAACTGGCTTGTATAAATTCTTTGAACACAAACTGTCTGTTTTGTAAATACTGACAACTAATGAATGAAAGGATAACCCAGGAAACAAATAAATATTTGTACATAGTCTCACATATGAAAATGGATCAAAGGTTTCTTTTTCAGTTTTCAGCTGAATTATTCTGAGGCTTTCAGATAAAAGCTGCATTTGATTAGCATATTGACAAAGTATTTCAAAATCAAAAAAGATAATTTCCTGAACATTATCAGAAAAAATATATCTGAATAATCTAGGAAACATTGCAAATGAAATTATACTTCTACCAACAGTTCTTTCTTCCAAAAATCAGTAAATAATAAAACAATAAAAAGCCATTATCAGCACATTAAACAGGAGACTGTAGAAACTGTACTGAGCTATTTTTGGAAGTTTGAAAAAGTTTCAGCTAAACTTTGACTTGGTCAGAGATCCAATAATGCTGTAGGCTAGGTTAGCTCTATAAACTCTGATGTTCAGTTCATCATTCACACAAAATTGCATGACTATGTCAAGTTCTTTTAACTGTTACCTGGTACAATTTTCTTCTCTTTTCCTTAACCCATCATTGCAAAATTGCCCTTTCCTCAGAGTGAATCAATATTAAGCACACACAGATGTGCCTCTCAGTACTTTCTACTTGACAATATTTAGAGGAATGAGAATTTACATGTTTGTTGAATCAGAAAAGAGAATAATCATCTGGCACTAATGGAAACAAAGTATACACTACAGAGAAAATAAAAATGAACTCATCTTTCCTATGCGAGATCAGTGTTTGCACTGGTCTTTCATCAGCTAAAACAAACACCTCATACCTGCTGTGTTTTCTTATTGTATTGAACCTCTTTATAATTAACAGCAATTAAGATTCACTCCTGTGGTGGCTTTAGCCTTTGCCTACTTAAAAGTATTAGTTTTGGTATTTTCTTTTAACCCTTCCTTTTGTCTTTATGAATGATCACTTTCCTAACTCAGTCTATCAAAGAAAGTTATTCTCAGAATTTGTTGCATTCAGTGTTACTCTTGAATTCACCAAACTGGTAACTCTGAAGCGATTTTAAAAAATTTGTTTTAAATTTTGAAGTAAGACACAAACATGTTGTATACCTATCTGCTGCAAGCCTTTCAATGTTCTTCGGCTCAAAAATTATTCTTGGACTCAGTATTTGAAATGTTCCCTTGCATTAGAAGCAGGATAGGAAGAGAAAAAGGGCCTTGGCCTTTGGTTACTAATGGTCTTATTACAGGCATTCTTTGCTTGGTAATTGCTGGCATATTGAAATAAATGGGTGCACTGCTTTCTAGACTGGGTGGGGGAAGAAATAAAGCAAACAAACTGGAACACCCGGGCTACTTTATTTTGCTCATTAAAGAAGATTTAGCCAATCAAACTGAGTGACTTATTTTCCTCTTTGAAAAGCTTGCAAAGTTCTTTGAAGGCATCTAGTGAAAACATTTCTGGGAAGACAAGTTTTTGCTGTGATGATTTTTCACTGTTATTCCTTTTACAGAAGAAAGCACTTAGCCACAGTCTAATTTGTGTAGTATTTATTCTGTACTCTTAGCTTACTTATGGTTTTGTTATTCCTTGTCTAGAAAAGTAGTGCAAATTGTTCCCAAATACTAGTACTATATTAGTTGGAAGCTTTTCTTCATAATCATTTTTACTAAATTTAATTTTTATTAGTATATGCTTGCAGTACATGCTGATTATCTTCATTTTAGTGAACTAGTACCTGTGTATCATACAGCTCAATTACTTTTCTCCATTTCCTGCATGTCCTTTTATTTTATCAGCATTAGGTTTATTTACTTATTTAAGAAATTATAAAATTATCATATATTACATATTAAAAAACAAAATAATAGGCCTAAGCTCTAAAACACGTAAGACAGTTATACTTAATGAAGGTACAAATTGTCAGGGCTGAATTGTTTTTTCTCTTTTTTCCTATTGTCTGGCTTTTATTTTGCACATTGTTCTTCTATTGGAAATTTTCATTTAAGAGAAATTTTGTGATATTTAAGGTTGTATCCGATTTAATTTGCTTATCATAATTGTCTCAAGCTACATTCATTTCCTACAAATGATTCAAATGTATCTATCTTTACATTGGAGAAGTACCTGATTGTCTATAAATATATTTTCTTTATTCATTAATCTAATTTGATGGACATAAAAACTGTTCCCAACATTTAGCAATTATGCATTGTGCTACTATAAATATGGGTATGCATACATCTCTATGGTATGTTTAGCTCAGCTGGTAAGATATGCAGAAGCAAATAAAGGGTCAAATGGAATTTCTCTTTTCATATTTTTGAAAAATATCCATATAAATTTTCATAATGGCTGTCTCAGTTTACACATCGACTAACAACGGAGAAGAGTTCATTTATTCCTACAGCCTTGTCAATACTTGTTATTGGCTGATTTCTTGATGGTAGCCATTCATTCTGAAGTAAAATGTTTTCCTTTGAGTAAAATTGATGTATTAATTTGAATTTCTTGATGCTAAACATCTTTTCATGTATTTACCGTCTTTTATACTTCTTCATTGGAAAAGTTATCTGTTAATTTCCCATGCCCATTTTTTAAGTGTCTTTAAATTTGACGACTTTTTTTAAGTATTCTAGATCCTAGTTTTGGTTTTTTTTGTGGGGTGGGGCATATACTGGGAGTGTAACTCAGGATCTTGTGTTGCCCTGCAGCCACTGTGCAGTTGAGTTTTATCTTTTGTGTCAGAAATAGCTAAAAGTTTCATTTTTGCCTATTCTGTAGATTGTCTATTCTCTTGTTATCTCATTTATTTAAAATGGGAAAAAAACAAAACAAAACAAAACAAGAATACAAGAAAAACAAGAAATAAAAGAGCCAAGTAAACAAGCATTACAAAACCAGGAATGATAATAATGCAGGCTTCCAAAACAAGATAGAAGAAACCTAACAAAGATTGTTATTTTGCATTGTTATCGCCAAAAAGAAATCAGATTACCTGATACAGACATGCAAATTGATCTATTCCTATGAGTATTAACTGTTTTGGTCCAAGAACTAGAAGAATTACTAGTACAATCATCTTAGCTATCTTATGTATATATATATACAAATTTATATACATTTTTTTCTTTTCTCTTCCTTCTTTTCTTCTTTTCCAGTTGTGAGCTTTTTTCCCCCACTCAGCAGTTTCTTACCCTTTCACGATGTTATTGAAGATTTTGGATCTTATTTCATATTTCAGTTTCTTACACCAGGGAGACAATATGATATTTACACATGAGTTTGATTTATTCCATTTAGAAATATAAGCTCAAGTCACATCCATTTATCTATCAAAGCTACATGTGGTCTTCTCTTTTAGCACAGTAGTACTCCATTGTATAAAAATACCACATCTTTTTTTATCCATTCCTCAGTTGGTAGGATTTTAGTGTGTTTTCAAGATTTGGCTATTACAAATTGTGCTGCTATAAACATGGATACACTGAGGTGTGATGTTTTTAGTTCTTCTGGGAAATGCCCAAGAGCAAGGTAGTTGGGTTAAATTGGACCAGCAATCCTAGCTTTTGTGGAAACCTCCATCTGACTCCCACAGTAGTTACATACAAGAATTCCATTTACCCCACAGCCTTTCCAGATTTGGTATTGATTGTTTTCTAGATCCTGACCATGCTTTCTGGAGTGAGATGGAATCTCAGTGTAGTTTTAATGTGCATTTCTTTAATGACCAGTGATGCTGAAATAATTTTTCACATGTTTATTTGCCATTTTTTATTTCTTCATCTGAGAAGTGTGTCTTCATCTTAGCGGTCCATTTTTGGACTTATTGATTGAAATTTGGGGGAATGATCTTTCTTAATTCTTTATAAGTTCAAGATAGAAGTCCTCTGTCTGCGAGAGAATTGGCTAGGGTTTTTTCCAGTTTGTAGGTTTTCTTTTTACGCTGTTGGAGATTTATTTTGATGTGCAAAAACTTTTTAATAAGATAAGATCCCAGCTGTTGATTCTGGGAAGTATTTAGCATGCAGTTTTATTTTTGTTCATGAACTATCTGGCAACTCCTATGTCATTAACGTTTCTACATACTTTGTCTTCAAGTAGATTTAGTGTTTCTATTTTAAAATTTGATCTTTGATCCATTTTGACTTTAGTTTAGTGTATGGTGATAGGCATGGGTCTAGTTGTAGTTCTCAGCACGTGAAAAGCCAGTTTTTCCAGCACCACCAGTTAAAGGGCTGCCTTTCTTCTGGTAAGTTTGTTGCTTTTGTCAAGATGAGGTTACTGAATATATTTGTATTTGTGGTTGTATCTTTTAATCTGTTCCATTGATTTTTTAGGACTGCTTTTATTCCTGCACTGTACTGATTTTATCACAGTAGCTTTGTAGTATATCTTCAAATCAGATATTCTGATGCCTCCTGCTCTGTCTTTGTTGGACAGAATTGCCTTTCATATTCTAGGTTTCTTTCCATTCTATATAAATTTTAAGAATAATTTCTCAAGATCTGTGAATTATGTTAATGGTATTTTAATTGGAATTATATGAAATTTGTATGATAACTTTGGGAGAATGGCCATATTGTCAATGTTTGTTCTTCCTATCTATGAACAGTGAATATCCTTCCATTTTCTGAATTCTCTTTGGTTTCTTTATTCATAGTACTGTAACTTTTACTGTAATTTTCATTTGTTAGGTGGATTTCTAAATATTTAATTTTTTATTCTATTATGAAAAGTGTAGTTTTTCTTATTTCACTCTTGGTATGTTTCTTGTTTGTGGACAGGAATGCTATTGATTTTGGAGTGTTGACTTTGTATCCTGCTATATTTCTGAATTTGGTTATTACATATAGAAACCTTTTAATGCAATTTTGGGGGTCTTCTATGTAGAATATCATGTTAATGCGAATTAAGATAATTTAAGAAAATTTAATTTCTTCCTTTCCTATCCTTATTCCTTTTATTTTTCTCTGTTGTCTAATTGCTCTGGCTATTTTGTTTCCAGAACTATATTGAATAGGAGTGGTTAATTGATAGCTTTGTCTTATTCCTGATTTTAGAGTGAAAGCTTTCAGTTTTGAGCCCTTTAATATGATGCTGGCTGTTTGTTTGTCATAGACAGCTTTTATTAGATTTAGATAAATACCATCTCTTAAAATTTTCTGTAGCGTTCTTATTATGGATGAGTTTTGGATTTTATCAAAAATTTTAATGCATCTACTGAGATGATCATGTGATTCTGATCTTTTCCTCTATGATATGATGTATTACCGTTTGGTCATGGTGCATAATCCTTTTCATAGCTTGCTGCATTCTGTCAGTGTTTTATTGAGGATTTTTATATTCATTAGCGATCTTGGCCTGTAGTTCTCTTTTTTGGTTGGTTCTTTCTCTGGTTTTGGTATTAGGGTAAAACTCACTTCTAGGAATTAGTTAGGAAAATTGGTTACATTCCAAATTTATGTAAGAGTTGGAGGAGTGTTGGCATTAAATCTTCCTTGAATTTCTTGTAGAATTCAGCTGTGAATCCATTGACACTTGTGCTTTTCTCTGTTGGTAAGTACTAATTACATTTCAATTCTATTAACTGAAATTGGGTTACTCAGCAGTTTTACATATTGACCCAACTTTGGCAATTCATATGTTTCTAGGAATCTGGCCATTTCTTATGTTTTCCAACCTATGAGAGTAAAGATTTTTGAAGTAGGGACTGATGATCTTCTATATTTCCACAGGATCTGAGATGATTTCACCCTTTTCATGAAAGCCTTCTAGAATGAGTGGAGTATGATTCAGCATGCCCCACACAATGTGCTGAAGCTCCCTGAGTTGTTGGGATGCTGAGCATATGTTCCATGATGCTTGGGGTTGCTGAGTGGGGCACTACCAGAACCCTAAGGCACACCAAGGCTCTTTGGTTGCTTGGAGTTGCTTAGTGAGGCCCTTCCAGATTGTGAGTGGAACACTAAGGCTGCACGGCTAGGTGGATTATGCTGTACAAGCCTTAATCTCACAACACAGCACACTGATGCTCTTCAGTTGCTTGAGGCCACTGAGTGGGCCTTACTAGGTTCTGAGCCATATACCAAGGCTCTCAACTATGTGAGGGTGATGGACAGAGCCTTACCAGGTCCCAAGCAGCATACCAAGGGTGAACATCTAGGTGGATTATTATGCTGTGTAGGCCTTCAGTTTGCACCACACTGTGTACTGAAGCTCCTAGCTGCTTGGGGTCACTGGGCACGGCCCTACCAGATTCTGATTAGGATGGTAGGGCTGCACAGCTAGATGGAGTATGCTATATGGGACTTAATCTCACACCACATGGTACACCATGCTCTCCAGTTGCTTTGGGACACTAGGACACATCAAGGCTGCATGGCTCAGTAGAGTACATTGTGTAGGCCTTAAGCTTGAAGCATGTGACTCACCAAAGGTCCCAAGCTGATTAGGGTTACTGGGCATGGCCCTACCAGGACCCAAGCTATACACCAAGATCACTGGCTCCATAAGATTGCTGTGCAAGTTGTAATCTCATTTGATATGATCTCATTTGCTGATTCTTGTTATTATTTCTTGTAAAGGAAGTCTTTGCCTAAACCTAAGTCCTTAAGAGTTTCACTTATTTTGTGTATCAGCAGCGTAAATATTTCTTTAGATCAATTTCATTTTGGTTTTAGCTTAGTGGATGTTGAAAGACAGGGTCTATTCACATGTGGATATTGTTTCCCATTACCGCTTATTAAAGAGTCTGCCTCCAGTAAAAGAATTGTCCCCTTTGTCAAAGAGTTTACCTGGAACTGTTTCTGAAACTTCTACATTGTTTAAATTTTTCCTCTATTTTGGTACCAGGAATCAAATTCAGAAACTTGCACTTGACAGGCAGTTGTTTATACCACAGAGATATATCCCTGACCCTGTGCATCTTCTAGTCTGCTCCACTGATACACATTCGTGTTATGTATTTCATACTGTTTTTATCACTGTAGGTTTATAGTATAACTTTAGGTGTAGGATTGCCATCCCTTTACAGACACAGTAAAAAATTATCATCTTTCCATATATAATTACAACATGCAATATCAATTTGTGCTATTTTGTTGTGGAAAATGAAAGGCATATTGTTATCCATGGTTGTTTCTCTTCTTCTGTTCACTTCTAATAAGTCTAAGTATATTAAGATAAAATATCAGTTCCATGGAGCTTTTATTCAACACACTAAAAGCATCATTTAGAGCCATGGTGGCAAATGTGTAACACAAGTGCCACAAAGGACTATTTTTTTTTCACTGAATGATTGAAAGATTTTATATAACTGAAAGAATTATTTAGTGTTTTGGTTTAAATTAAAAATGTTTTCATGGATGTTCGTATACAGAGAATGGCTTTTTGGAAAGTGATTGGATTACAAATCTCTAATTCACCAGGGAATTAATCCACCAGTGAGGTCATAATTTGATGAGATTTTTCAGAGATTGTAGAATTAAGGTGGAGCCTAGTTGAAAGAACTCAATACAGGGCGGATCTGGGGTGCCTGCATCGGCATCTCTGTGTGTCTGGAGGACTGTGGATATCTCTGCAAGCAGGGAGGGATCGCAAGTTCCTGAGGCACCACGGCCTGTGGTGAGTGCTCAGCACACTCTGACCAAATCTCAGACTGTTTCGGATCCTCCAGGCTTCCGGGTACAGTGAAGTGGAGAAGTGGGTTTGAGGCCTCTACATCCGCCTCCCCATCCCGGCTGCACTTGGAAAACTGCTAAGCTTCTGACAGGTGGACTGGCCCACACTATCCCCGAGCCCAGCCTATTTTGCTGCCGCGCCTAGGCATCCGTGTGCAGAGGAGGGGCTGGGCGGATCTGGGGCGCCTGCATCAGCCTCTCCCTGTGTCTGGAGGACTGTGGATATCTCTGCAAGCAGGGAGTGATCACAGGTTCCTGAGCCATCGCAGCCTGTGGTAAGTACCCTAACCCGGCTGCGATTGAAGAGCTGTGGAGCTTCCAAGGGGCAGGTGGGCGCACAGTGTCCCTGAGGCCCAGCTTGTCTGGAACTGCAGAGTTCTGAGCAGGCAGAGGAGAGCCATTGGTTCTGCAGGCCCAGTGGCTTGGGGTAGCATGGTGCCAGAGTCTCAGTAGCTGCAAACATAGAAGGAGATTTTCAACAGATCCTGAGGAAGCTTTCAAATAACACTTGAAACACAGAAATATAAGAAAACGACAAAACAAAAGACCAAATTACAACCTCAAACCTCCAGCCCATCTCAAGAAACCCTAGGAGAAATGTATATAGAAGAAAATATATCCCATCCACCTCAAATATCAGACACAATACCTACTGAAATTGACAAGCAACTCCAGGAAGCTTTAAAGAAATTCAAACTCGAAATAATCTCCCAGATAAAAGAAGAAATGATAAAAGAAATGAAAGAGATTCTGAATGTATCTAAAGAAAACACAGATAAAAAATTGGAGGAACTAAACAAAAAGATAGAATCCCTAGATGAGCAATATAAGAAACAAACAGAATACATAATGCAGATGCACAGAGATATACAGGAAATAAAAAAACTCCACTGAAAGTTGTAAAAACCGCCTTAATGAAAGTGAAGATAGAATTTCAGACCTTGAAGACATGATTGCAGCTAGTGAACAGGAAAGGAAAGATCTTTTAAAAATAACAAGGAATCAGGAAACAACAATTCAACAACTGCAAGACGATGCAAAGAAGAATAACATAAGAATGATAGGGATTAATGAAAAAGAAGGAGACAACATAAAGGATGTCAAGAGGATATTTAGAGAAGTAATAGCTGAAAATTTCCCAAACATGAGATCGGAAACTGACATCAGGATCAGTGAAGCATACAGAATTCCAGATAGTCATAACCAAAATAAAACTACACCCAGACATATAATAATCACATCCCAGAAATCAAACACAAGAATAGATTATTAAAAGCTGTCAGACAGAAAAGACAGATCACTTATAAAGGAAAACCTATCAGAATCACAGCAGACTTCTCAGCACAAACAATAAAGTCAAGAAGAGCATGGAGTGAAGTATTCCAGATCCTAAAGCAAAATGATTTCCAACCTAGATTGATATATCCTGCAAAACTATCATTCAAAATAGATGGTCAAATACAATACTTCCATGACAAAGAACAGCGGAAGAACTTCATGAACACCAAACCAACCCTGCAAAAAATATTGAAAGACAGTTTAGATACACAAAGGAAAAAACCACTAAGCAAAGCAAATAATTAAACAGAACAGAAAGATAAAGATGCAACAGCAGAGAGACAACATTCCTACAATAAACCAGCATTTAACAGTAATAACCATTAATGTAAATGGTCTCAATGCACCAATCAAAAGAAACAGACTAGCAGAATGGATAAAGAGACAAAATCCAACCATATGCTGTTTACAGGAAACCCATCTAAACTAGAAGGATACTCACAGACTGAAAGTCAAAGGATGGAAAACAATTCTTCATGCAGCAGGAATCCAAAAAAAGGCAGGAGTAGCCATTCTGTTTGCAGACAATGTGAACTTTAAACCAACAATGACCATAAAGGACAAAGAAGATCACCACATACTCGTAAGCGGAAAACTCCAAGAGGAAGAGAATACTATCTTAAATATATACGCACCAAACTCCAGAGCACCCAGTTATATAAAACAATTATTAACAGAAATGAAAACTCAAATTATCAGTAACACAATTGTAACAGGAGACCTTAATACACCATTGACACCAATGGACAGATCAACCAGACAGAACATGAGCAAATAAATAACAGAACTGAATCACACCTGTGAACAAATGGGTTTGATAGACATATACAGAATGTTCCACCCAACAACATCAGAATACACATTCTTCTCAGCAGTACATGGATCATTCTCTAAAATAGACCATATATTAGATCACAGAACAAATTTAAACAAATACAAAAGAGTTGAAATCATCCCTTCATGTTATCGGATCATAGCGCTCTGAAATTAGAAATTAATGATAAAAGATATTGCAAAAATCCCACAAACACATGGAAACTGAATAACACACTCTTGAGTAATCAGTGGGTCACAGAAGAAATTAAAGAAGAAATTAAACAATACCTAAAAGAAAATGAAAATGCAAATACAACTTACCGGAATCTGTGGGATGCAATGAAAGCCGTCCTGAGAGGAAAATTTATTGCACTGAGTTCCCACATCAGGAAAACAGAATGAATACAAATAAATAACTTGATGCTACACCTCAAACAGCTAGAAAAAGAAGAGCAAGTCAAGCCCAAAGCCAAAAGAAGAGAGGAAATTATAAAAATCAGAGCAGAAATCAATGCAATAGAGACTAAGAAAACTATCCAAAGAATCAACAAATCAAAGAGTTGGTTCTTTGAAAGAATAAATAAAATCGATAAGCCCCTAGCCAACCTTATTAAAAAAAGGGAAGAAAAAGCTCAAATTCATGCAATAAGAAATGAAAAAGGAGAAATCACTACAGACCCAATAGAAATACAGAAGATCATCAACACCTATTTCGAAAACCTCTACTCTCAAAAGTTTGATAACACAGAAGAAATAGACAGATTCTTAGAAGCATATGAAGTGCCAAAGCTAGATCAAGAGGATGTAAAACTGTTGAATAACCCAATCTCTGTTACTGAAATTGAAAATGTAATTAAGTCCTTACCCAACAAGAAGAGCCCAGGCCCAGATGGATTCACTGCAGAATTCTACAAGAAATACAAAGAAGAACTAATGCCGACACTCCTCAAACTATTCAATGAAATTGAAAGGGAAGCAATCCTTCCTAAGTCATTCCTGGAAGCAAATATTACTCTAGTACCAAAACCTGAGAAAGAACCAACTAAAAAAGAGAACTATAGACCGATCTCCCTAATGAACACAGATGCAAAAATCCTCAATAAAATATTGGCAAATAGGATCCAGCAAATCATCAAGAAGATTATACACCATGACCAAGTGGGATTCATCCCAGGAATGCAAGGATGGTTCAACATACGCAAATCAATAAATGTAATCCACCATATCAATAAAGCCAAAAATAAGAATCACATGATCATTTCTATAGATGCAGAAAAAGCCTTCGATAAGGTCCAACATTTATTCATGATAAAAACTCTACAGAAAATTGGAATAGATGGTCTTTACCTCAATATAATAAAGGCCATTTATGACAAACCAACAGCCAGCATCATACTAAATGGCCAAAAATTGAAAGCCTTTACTTTAAAATCAGGCACAAGACAAGGATGTCCTTTATCACCACTCCTATTTAATATAGTACTGGAAGTACTAGCCAGAGCAATTAGGCAAGAAAGAGAAATAAAAGGGGTAAAGATAGGAAAAGAAGAAGTTAAGTTGTCATAATTTGCAGACGACATGATACTCTACATAGAAGACCCCCTAAGCTCCATTGAAAGACTCTTAGATACAATAAATAAATTCAGTAATGTGGCTGGATACAAAATCAATACTCAGAAATCAATAGCATTCCTATACTCAAACAACAAAATCACAGAGAGGGAAATAAGAGAAACTGGACTATTCACATTAGCAAGCAAAAAAATGAAATATTTAGGAATTACTCTTACGAAAGAAGTGAAAGACTTATACAGTGAAAACTATAATACACTGAAAAAGGAAATTGAAGATGATCTCAGAAAATGGAAAGACATCCCTTGCTCATGGATAGGAAGAACAAACATTGTGAAGATGGCCATTCTCCCAAAACTGTTATACAGATTCAATGCAATCCCAATAGAAATACCATCAACATACCTTATAGATCTAGAGAAATCACTCCTAAATTTCATCTGGAACCAGAAGAGACCTAGAATCGCAAAGGCAATTCTAAGCAGCAAAGGCAAACAGGAGGCATCACAATCCCTGACTTGAAATTATACTACAAAGCAACAGTAGTAAAATCAACATGGTATTGGAATCAAAACAGAGGCGAAGATCAATGGAATAGATTAGAAGATACAACCACAACTACAAACACACTCAACCACCTTATCTTTGATAAAGGAGCCAAGCAGGTTCACTGGAAGAACGACAGTCTCTTTAATAAATGGTGCTGGAAAAACTGGCTCTCCATTTGCCAAAAACTAAAGCTTGACCCATGTCTATCACCATGCACTAAATTAAAATCTAAATGGGTCAAAGATCTTAATATTAAAACAGAAACACTAAATCTATTGGAAGACAAATTGGGTAGAAACCTTGGAGACATAGCAGTAGGTAGAGAATTCGTGAACAGGACTCAAACCGCACAGGAAATACTTCCCAGAATCAATAACTGGGACCACTTCTTATTAAAAAGTTTCTGCATGTCAAAAGAAATCTCCAGCATAGTGAAAAGAAAACCCACAAACTGGGAAAAGATTTTAGTGAACTCTCTCTCAGACAAGGGACTCTTGTCTAAAACATATAAAGAATTTTAAAAACTCAGACCTCCAAAATTCAATGATCCAATCCAAAAATGGGCATCTGAGATGAATACGCAATTCTCAGATGAAGAAATGCAAATGGCAAATAAATACATGAAAAAATGTTCATCATCATTGGTCATTAGAGAAATGCAAATTAAAACCACACTGAGATACCATCTCACTCCTGAAAGAATGGCTAGGATCAAGAAAACCAACAACAACAAATGCTGGAGAGCCTGTGGGGAAAAAGGAACTCTCCTGCACTGTTGGTGGGAGTGTAGACTGGTACAGCCTTTGTGGAGGTCTGTCTGGAGATTTCTCAAAAAGTTGGGATTGGAAATCCCATTTATTCCAGCTATTCCACTTCTAGGCATATTCCCAGAAGAACTGAAAGCATCATACCACAGTGATATGTGTGCACCTATGTTTATAGCAGCACAATTTGTAATCGCCAGATCTTGGAAACAACCCAAGTGTCCATCAACTGAGGAATGGATAAAAAAGTTGTGGTATTTCTATACAATGGAGTATTATTCAGCTATAAAGAAGGATCACATTGAGATATTTATCAATAAATGGGCACAGCTTGAGACCATACTCATAAGTGAAATAAATCAATCTCGCATGTGTGTATACTGAATAGTTTCCCTAATGTAAGTAATGATTCAAATATATAAAAATATGTGGTAATCATGATTCCCCATTATGTGGCCTTGAAGCCTTATAAAGTTTTCACTTATTAATTGGAAAGGCTTTATTCTGGGCTTCTTGATATGGAAATATTTGAAGCTATAGTATATGAAGTTTTATCCAAATATTTCAAGGAAAAAGACAGACACTATGGTAACTACTATTAAGTCGGGTTATTTGGTGGTAAAGCACTAGGTTGCTGAAACAGTCATGCTTTTACCTGTATTATTATATTGTTATGTCCTGTTTTTTCTCAATCTCTCCCTAATTCTTTAAAAAAATTATTTAGTTATTTCTTATGTTTGTTTTAATTAACGGAAAATTTTAAAAATAGCAGGATATATAATAGTAACTCTTTTTGATTTCCTATTAACTTGTTTTGAAGTCCTGTAATATTCCCATGATCTTGTTTTGACTGATTAGACTCTGTTCCATTCTGTATGATAGTATCAAGTTTAAAGTTATAGGCAACTACTTTGAAGGCAATAAGATTCACTAAGATCCCCATTCTGGTTTGACTATTGTCTCCTTTGGAAGTCCTGTAATGTTTACAATGCCTAAGTTTTATTGGTCTTGTTCTCTACTGTTTTGTCCAACTTTATAATATCTAATGAGATAGACAATTCTTTTTAAGGAAACAAGAGACAACGTTGATAACCATTGTTGATAACCTTGTACTCTGTTTTACATCATGTGCTATGTCTATCCTTGATTTTGACTGACAGCTTTGTTTTGCCATATTTGACTTTATTCTCTCCCCCCCCAAAAAAGTAATAAGAACTAAGGAGTAATAAAATCCAAAATGTGTAAATTTTGTTGTAAAAAAGAGTAGGGAAAAAAAAGAGCTCTAACGGATATAACAGCAAGTGTGTTTAGGGGTGTTAAATAGCTGACTATATTAATGTTTTTGGATCATTGAACACAGCTGTTTGCAGTCTCTCTGTTTGATGTCCACTTTGTATTCTTTGATACTGTGATTTGAGCAACTATTTCTCAGATGATAATATGTAATCTATTAACAGGTGACTTCTTACTGGTTTTTTTTTTTTTTTTTTTTGGACTTCTGTATTACGTGTACCCTTACACTGCTTTGTTTTGTTTTGTGCTTTTCTCTTTTTCCTGTTAAATAAAATTTAAAAAAAAAAAAGAAAAGAAAGAACTCAATACTGGGGGCTCAACTTTCAGAACACTGTCTGCTCCCAGCCTCTTCATGTGTGAATCTTCCCTTCTCCTTCTGCTTCCAGGCCTCCAGGAGTTGAGGAATTTTCCTAAATCACGATGTCCTCTTTTTTTGTTTCTGCCTTAAAATGGTCATTAAAAAGTCACCAACCAATCATGGGTTGAAACCTTTGTAACTGTAAACTACAGAGAATCTATCCTTCTGTAGGTTGTTATTCTCATGAATTTTGTCAAAGGATACCAAAATTGACTAATGAATTCCCCATGTATGCCTTTACCTATATATTTTTATTTGTTTTATATTTGCATATGTGTATTTTTTTTACATTGTAAATACTCCCATAACATAGAAAGTATATTGTATATACTCATATAATGAAATTTTATATGCTAGGTTTTAATATATGTATACATATAAAATTGTTGTTTAGAAATATATAAATAAAAATACAGGACTAGGGATAATGCTAGAATCCTTGCCTAAACTGTGAAAAGTCCTGGGTTCAGTCCCCTGTACCAGAAAAATGATCCATTTGTAATTCTCTAAATATCTTAACTGGTTAAAATGCTAAGTAATTTTCCAATCAATAGTTTTCAGCAATAGTTGGCCTTTAAAATATGTTAAATAAATGATAAACCCTCTCCTTAGTTTGTCCTCTACAATGTATGCTATTGACTGTTAAATATTGTCTTCTACATGTCAATGACAACCTATGTAGAAAGCATAATTATTTTAATATTAGAATATCGAAGTATATACATGATATCTGAAGCCATAATACAAGTGAAACAACAAAGGTGGCCATTAAAGACATCCATTTCTGATGCTTTGTCCCATCCATCTTTTGGGACATGACCTCCTGTCAAGTCTCATAGAGAATTAGAGTTTTAGGCAGCATTCAGTGGACATAGTCTTAATCCTGTAAGTAACTTTTACCCCTTTAAAAAATTTAGAATCTAAATAGAAAGACACTAAATAATTGATATTGAGAAAAAGACAGAAAAAAGTTTTTTTGAAACTGACATGCTGGCAAATAAAAAAATTGATTTATGATAAGTTCACAATTTTCTTACAATACTCCATAGTTTTATGTTTCTTTTTTCTTTTCCCTTTTATGCTCTATCAAATTCTTCTTTTTTTTCTCAGTTGGCAAGTATTTAATTATCTTTTGAAATTTTTTCTAGGTTTACTTTTAGACTCTTTTCTATTTTAACTGTGTATTCTTTTCCTATATGATATAATTAATCTCAGCAGCCATATTGTATCGTGCTATGTTACAGAAAAACAAGAGAGAACTTAGGACCCAGGAAGCAAAGCGTGCACCTTCCTTCCCTGATAAGTGGTGGTGGTGTGGCAGACTGTGGATCTTCCAGTGGGAGAACCACCAGCAGTTCCTGAGATCCACGCCATGTTGGAACTTAGAATGCTGTAAAACCAAACAACCAGCCTACCTCCCTGCTAAGCAATAGTGAACCTACTGATGCATGGCCTAGAGTCAAACATATCACTTTCCTTATCTGCCTTTTCCTGTCCCCCTTGCCCCCCCTCCACCCCGTTAGCAAATGGGAACCAGAAATCTGAGTGTCTCCTGGGAGGTTGACCATAGCAAATAAGGGGGACTTCCTTCTACCATCTCTTTGAAGCCAAATATTTTTATTACTGTTTTGCTATATTCTGATTAATGGTACTGCTCTATTCAATATTCTGTTTTGATGAGTTCTATAATGTTCTGTATTTCATCTCATTTTGATATACATGATTGAAAGAACAACTACTACAAGGATAACAAATTATACTGTGATACCTATTTCTGTTATCCCAGTAACCTGCTATGCAGTTTGTACCAATTTCACTGTATGATCTTAGTTGGCTTTATTCTGTCTTTTTCTGTTGTATTTTACCACTTTCAAAGTAAAATTTAAAAAAAATAACAAGAAAGGAACCACTGTACAAAAATATTCAGTTTTGGTTCAGTTTCAATTCAAAGTAAAACAATCCAAACAATTTAATATAATTTCAAGTTGAATTTATTTTCCTTTCACGCAAGTTTTCTCAAACATTTTAATAGACTAAAGCATAAAAATTATTCCTAGAGTTCTCTTCAAAATTATATAGAATGCTTTTTCTTGACCATTTCCTCTTCTGTTTTCTATTTTGTCAATTCATGCTCCTTTTGATTTTTTGGACGTATTTTTCATATTTACATTCTTATATGTTTCATTTCATCCAAAATAACATTTTGTACAAGAAGTCACACTTGGAAGATTATGACTAAGGGAAAACTTCCAGGGAGAAAGACACACATAGTTTTACAATAGACAGGAACACAAGACTAGACAATTGAAAATTAATTTCCAAAATGTATAACAAAGTTCTTTGCAATCAATTATTCAAACTTCTTTTCTGAATAGCAACTTACCTAATAATACCATCTCTCTGGATACTCTAGTGATTAATTTTACTCATGCCTTGAGCATGAGACCTCTCATCAGTTATTATGCATGAAGAGCCCTCTTTGTTGGCAAGGAGCCAAGCCACACTAGCGCTGTCCCTCTGCTGAGCATCCTGTAACAGCACATACAGGAACCATGTACACACTGAGAAAGAAACAGTGGAGTCGGTTGATGATTTCATGAGTAGTTTGGGAACTGGGTCTCTTAAAGTTTCACCATCTCTGCTCTGGGTGATTTTGTGTGTGGGTTTCTGTATGAGTTTCGCATTTGCATCCATATGCTGTGTAGAGGTAATCACCTTTTCTAACATGAGTGCCACCGATCAGCTGACAGGCCACAGGGAGTCAAAGTCCAGCATGCTTCACTGTCCTGCATGCTTCACTGTCTATATTCAGACTGGGTCAGTGACTTTTTCCTGACTTTTTCTTAATTTCGTTTTTCAGCTGAAATATCATGTTTCCTTCCATTTCTAGTCTTTTGGTCTCCATTCTGAAATTACATCAACAGGCCTGAGTCCTAGCAAGTCTAAAGTTTTACTCAATAATTTTAGGTCTTGGGACTTGTCCTACTCCATAATTATGCAAGCCAATTCCTCAGTATGAATATTCATTTTTACATATACATTCACTTGTTTTCTAGAGAACCTGGACTGATGAAACCACAGATAACTCAGATTTAATATGTTTAATGTTGAATTATTGACATTTTCCATAGATTCACTCATAGTTTTGGAACAGAAAGTGCTGTCATATTTCAGCAAGTTATTCATGACAATTTCTCCTCCAACATTTTTCTTTTTCCTCTTACTGCAATTAATCTAGAAATTCTTCTGATCATCTCCTTATGAAACAAGTTTCATCTTTTATTTGAATTATGTAATCAATTCTTAATTTCTTTTCATAATCCATACTTGCTCTTACTAATCAGTCTCTGTAACAGTCAAAGCAGGTTCTTAGGGGAAAAAATTATTTCACTCATTTTCAAATTTTGCTTAAATTCTCTCCCTTACATCCCACTGTTCTGAAAAAGATCAGAGGTCTTTATAAGTTTATAATAGTTTCTGAAAGATCAGTCACTGACTACCATGTTGCTCTCATTGCATGACAGTCTTCCATTTCTGCTTTTCTTTCTAGCCATGTCTGCGTTATTACCCCTGCCTCCTTGTTTTATACATGTTCTTTAAATATATAAAGCTATAATTTTTTAAAAAAAACTTTATGACCTCAATACAGATAGAGAAATAAATATGCTTATGATGCTGTCTAAAATTACTCTCCTTCTGCTTCTTCACTAATTGTCTCAGTCATTTTTCTTCCCACATACTAATTTAAATAGCATCTTCTTGGGGAAGCTACTGTGAATGTTTTGTGATTTGTTTCTCTTTAGATCTCCTCCCTTATTGTTCAAAACTTTGTTTTCGTTTTAATACCTGAGCATGGATAAACTTTGAAAACATTATGGCAAGAGAAAAAAATCAAATCATAAAATGCTCTGTATGTCTATGATTATAATTATAAAATAGGTTAGGAACAGGAAGATGCAGCAGGGCCTAGAGTCATGGGCTCTGAGTAAAGAGTAACACGTATATAGACTTTATATTCAGGATGATGTGAATTTTCTAACATTCATTGTAGTAATTGTTACCCAAACTGTGAATTTAAAACAACTATTTAACTATTTGATTCAAATAGGTGTATTGTTTGGTATATAAGTTAAATCTCAATAAAGGTCTTATTTTAATCAATGTGTTTATTGTTTTAACTTGTAATTTTCCTCAGATCACTCCACGCTGTGTTCCTGGTCTGTATGCACCGCCCACCCCCCTTTTTTTTTGCTGTTCCATCTAAGCTGGGCTCATGAAGATAAGTTAACTGCTAGCTTTGTACCTGCCCCACCCCTTTTTCATAGAAACACTCTGCACCTAGCTCTCAGCCCAGCACCCCATTTTCTGAGATCACTGTGCCCCAGATGTTCCTTGTAAAACTCCCTGGATTTCCACCTTGTTTTGTGGTTTTGGCCAATAAAAGTTGTGCCCCCCACTATCTTAGCATGCAGAGATTGTCAGTCTCGACTGCTCCCTGCGTCACTGGACACCAGCTAAGATAAAGCTCTTCTTTTTCTTCAAAGATGTCTTGCCTCGTTTGAACAACATTCTGGGGTCTTCTTTTTGGGGCACAACATTTATGATCTGGAAAAATATAAGAAAATAAAAAAGTCCTGGTCTCATAGCTCAAGGACTTCTCAGTTGTACCACAAACCATGTGTCAGAAGCATCTAACAGGGCTACACATCAACTGAATATAACTTGGGCATACAAAGGAAAATGGAATGAAACTGGTTTTTCATGCTGTCTGTGGTGCTGCCAGATTCAGAACACTACATAAATTATGGCATTTTCATATTTGGGGGCAATCATGATATAATTAATATTGTGTGTATTCTTTACATTTCTCTTTTAGTAACTTTTTTATTCCTTTTCACTAACAGTGATTAACAACAATGAATAACCAACAGTGAATAATAAAGAACAGACAGTACTTTTTTGTAAAGTGGCAATATAAAAATGAGGGAAAATTAAAAAGAAGATGAAAATAGCTGATAATTTGGTACTAATAGATTGAAGATAATCCTCTTTTTGAAATTGCAATTATAATTCACTTTTAAGGATCCCTATCATACATACAATACACTTTTTAAAAATCTGCTTTATTTATTAATACAGAAACTGCCTCACTAATACTATATTGCTTAATAAGCAAAGTTTCTGAGTATGAAATATGTATAAATATTTTATATTATTATATTATTGTGACTTAGATGCTGTAAGACAATAAAGACATATTAGCTTATAAACTCTAAAATTAAAATACTGGTATGAAAGAAAGAAATTCCTAACTAGCTAGATGTCCTGTATGAACTGGGTTCTTTTTCTCTAAAATCAATGAATGAATTTTAGGAACTGTAGCAGTTAAGAGAAGAATATATTTATTAAGAAAAAAGTTCTGTTCAGAAGAGATATGGAAGGGATCCTGAATGGGTTGCGAGGACTCTGCCTTTCTTAGAGTTTTTATAGAAAAAAATCACAAGACAAGGTTGGTCCAAGAGGGCAAAAATCCAAATCAGAAAGTGAGCATGATGTGGGACAGAACTATGGTCATCCAATAAGATTATGAATAAAATTACTTAGATAAAATTGATTAAATCTGGATCAATGGGGAAGCAACTCAAATATAAGTGGGCATGAATACAGAACAGTACCTTTTCCTGTTGGGGGCTGAGTTAGTGGATTCTTTTGCTTCCCTCACAGTGATGATTATTCATTTACAATATCAATCCCTGGTGCTTATCCTTAGGCAGGTAGGTATGTGAGTGCATTTGTTTTATCATTTGTCTTGAGGCCTGGCCCACAGCAGGAGGTGTTGGTCTCCCCTATATTTGCAAGGTATCTGGTCTTCTACATTGTCTCCTTTAAGGGTCCAGCCCTATCTCACTGCCTATAACATTATTACCTAATTTAGCTATCTATAACAATATTATAGGATTTTTAAATCTGGAGAAAAATTTATATGAATATGATTATGGAAGTATACTGTTTTTTACAGAGGTAGAATCTGAATTTCTAAAAGGAGCTCAGGGGGCAGAGATTAGGCAAAGCAGTGGACAGGAGATAATTAAGACCAATTTAGCTCAGTTTTACTTCAATTTATATAACTCTGACAAAAGAACATAACAGAAAATAAAACTAAGGTATTGTTTAATTTGTGCTTTCAGTGAAAGTATTAGTACCTTGTAAAATCTATATTTTTCTTGTCTTCTCACATATAATTTATTAAAAAAAAACAAAGAAAAATAATTTTAAAGTGCCAGATGTAACTGAAGAATATAAAAGGAGGGCCTCAGGTAAAGTCAATCTATCTTGGCTCATGAAGGGACAATTTTCCTCACGATGCTTTGCTGATTTTTCCAGGAGACCATTAAAAATACTCTATATAATAAGCATAGAGTTCAGACACAGATAAGGCCAGTGAACAATTTTTAATGATCATTTTTCCCACTTCTACAACTTCTTTCCTACTAAAACTTTATGAAAGATACGAGAACCAGGAGCTAGATAATTTGGAGTTATTTTATAATTCAGTCTTGAGAAGCATGGCTTCTAGGCAAATTTAACATGATATCTACCTAGATACCAGTAATTATTAGTGAAAAATTCAAGACTGCCATACTACTTTCATAATGAGAAGGAAGATGGCAATGAGTGAGGCTATCAAAGAATCAAAAAGGAAAGAAAATTATTCTCTAATTAAGCTTTCAGAAAAAGAAACTAATGGTATTATTAAAAACAAAATAATTATCTAAGAGAAAATTATGTATCATATACTTGATACTTAAAATATCCTAAAATATTTGAGGTTAAGTATTACTTTAACACTTCTAAAAATCTTGATAGTAAAGGAAAGTATTACAATTCTATTCTGAATTAAAATCTACTCTATCATGAAAAAGTAAAATAAATTTAAGTATTAATTGATTTATAAATCATCTGCTTAAATCTAAAATCCTATGGATCAAGTAATAACAGCTTACATTTGCCTAATAGTGTGTGTTTATTATAATTCAACCTTAATCTTAATACTTTGATTTGTGGTTTCCATGTGATTCTGCTAAAATGACCATTCAATTATCTTTCATGTCATTTATAACGGAGAAAAATATTCTTTTTTAATTATGAGAAATTGGCCATACTTCCAAGGAATAATTGAGTGAGGCAATAAGCAGACGATGGCTATGAAGAATGAAATGACGACTCTTCTGGAAATGAACTAATGAACTGAAATGCAGGATGCAGGATATAGGATTCTGTTTTTGGTTTACAGTTTATTCTAGTAATCAAAATAAAAATTGTATAAAATTATCTAGATGTACTCAAGATTCTTGTAACAAGAAACATAATGACATTTAATTTGACCTAAAAGACCTTCAAAGACGTAAAAGCCTACTAACTGATAATTTGTGAAATTTCAATTACATATAAAATGTTTTTTGAAAAAATGATAGTAATTATGATTTATTGGTTGTTATGTGGAAATTTTTCTATGTACCCTTTGCATGTATTTATGTAGTATGCCATTTTTGTCTTCTTTCTTGCCTCTATGTATAATATAGTAGCTAGTGTCAAATTGTTATAGTATATGGCAGAGGAAGAGACATTCTCAGTTTAAATTTGCTATCTCCTTTCTTGTTTACTCTCATTTTTTTCCTTCTTAAGCCAATCCTAGACAAAATATTTTAAATCTTCAAAAAATTCTAAGACTAAGAACGCTCAATGCTTGATACATAAATGAGTTTTCTGAGGATCTCATTCTTACCCACTGTTGCCAAACTCAAATTTTTACTTTAAATAATTTATCTTTAAATAACATTACTCCATAACAAAATTATCCAGGCAGATTTTTTCCATGCTTGACATTCACAGGGCTCTATTCATTTCTTAATAGAACTTGGCATTTTTAATTACTTGTTAAGTATATGATTTGTTGTTACTTGTCCTTCCCCTGTTCACTTTAGAAGGAAAAGAAAATCATCCTTTTTCATTCACCACTATTTACTCAAAGTAGAGCTATGAGCTTGTATCTTACAAGAAATTTATGAGTTAATGAAAGTCAGCATTTGTTTAATATCAATTGCAAAACTGAAGATGATAAGCATTAGCTTCATTTCATAGAAACAAAATTGAAATGCAAAGATATTCAGCAAATTAACCAAAATCAAAATCATATCATGGCTGTGTGACAAAATTTCTTTAAAATTCTTGATCTTTCCCATTTTGTTGTGAATTAGGATTGTAGCTTTAACAGCATGTCACAATACTGCACATATGAGCAAATCTGTCTTTGAATCTATTTAGATAGTTTGATATTATTAATAAACCAATTCAAATTTAATCAAGTTGGAAATAATGAGACAGTTAGATAACAAGTAGATTTCTGGGCTTAAAGTTTTAGGACAAAATATTAATCCATTTGGATTAGATATCCTAACCATGCTTCATGACCTTTTTTTAGATAGGTCACTGGCTCTCCCATCTTGATATCAATGATCTAAATATTATTTCTTCAAATCTCTTCAGATAAGCAGTATATATGTGAAACATCTTCAACTTTAATTTTATGTAATATGCTCTCCAAAAGATATCCATTAAACTTGATGAATTTGGCCTGCTGAAATTATCTCAGGCTTTGAAATTTTTTTCATTTACCATATGAGACTTGTTTATCTCTGAACATCTAGTAACTCATAAGTTTAGGGCAATGTAGGCAAAAATTCCTTTTCTCTTAATGCTCACAACATACAGTGCAGGAATTTAAAAGTCAAATAATGATCTTTTATTTATGAATGTCACTGATATGTGTCAATACAAAGAATTGAGTAAAAATTGCTTTGTTACATATGAATAGCAGCCTATGCCATAGAAGTTTCATATAACAATAAAGAAATGTTACATCATTATTTTCATGAGAACTACACAACACCTGATTGAGACAAAAAAGAAAAACTCTAAACAAATCATTTGAGCACCTTTCCTTCTGTACAAAACAAAATCTTTAGTTTTACACTTGTCCATTTTGCTCCATAGGGAAAAGAAAATAGCTGAGTTAGATTAGAAATCTCAGAAAAAAAGATCTATCCACCATATTTGAATATACAGGAATAATTAAATCAGCCTGAAAAACTATGTGCAAACTATGAAGTAAAAATTGTGTCAAATTTAAATATAGAGTCCCTGTTTTTCCTGGAGCAGATTTAGTCTTCCCTGAGAATTCATGGTCTTTTTAACATTACCCTCCTTAAATTAGATAAATATCACAAATTTATTATGTACCTGTTCAAACATGAAAATAGTAGAATCTCTTTAGATTCTTGGGGCCTAACTTTGATTTTTTCCTAAGGTCATGAAACAACTCTGAATTGTATTCCTTGGCCAGATACCAAGCTCATTTTGGAATGAGAAATGGTACGACATTCTTAGAACAGTGATTTCAACAGACGTTGGAGTAATAGCACTTGCTGACTTAAGTTGGCTTTTTTTATACAAAGTCCAGTTATTTTCCTGCTTCAGTAACCATAGTTTTTTGGTTTACCAAACAAACGAACAAAAAAACACAGAAAAGGAAAAACAATGTCAATTTCTCACAAATCAACAATAGTTTTCTGAATTCAGTTTTTGTTTGTTTGTTTGTTTGTTTTCAATTTGTGGCCTCAAATAACTAAATTTCTTTTTTTGTTGCTGTCATTTGATTGAAAATTGAGTTAAATTTGCTTATCTGTACAACCCATATAGTGGCTGAAATTTCTAATTCTACAAATTTACCAAAAAACTTAGGAATCTAAAACTGTAGAAATCTTCTCCATTCTAACCTGCTCTTAGGCTAATCTTAGGAGGCTTTGTTTTTTCTTTTATTTTTGCCAGGCCATATGTACTCCTAATGTAATATTTTTATTTATTGTTTTATTCATTTAGTTAGACTTTTGATATATTTGCATATACGTATATTTACTTAATTGTTTTTAAATTATTTTTTAAAATGGAATCTTGTTGTCCATACAAGACTCAAGCTTTTGATCCATCTGACTCAGCCTCGTAGAGTTCTGTGATTGTGGGAATGGGTCACCACACTCTCTTGTGATTTAATGAGCGACTTTTGATAATGATTTATTTTCATATATGTGTATATTTGATAGTAAAAAACATTGTTGACAAATAAAATATCTACAATAAAATGAATACAATCATATATTTGAATAGAACTTTTCATTGGACTTTTCCTAGCACTAGCTGAGTCAATAAAAATGAAAATTCCACTATGAAGTACTAAATCTCAAAGTCCTCACAACAAACAAATAGTGGAAAATATTCCTGTATATTTCGATTAGGTAGAAAAGAAAAAAGTATAAAAATATGTCACTTGTCTTTAGGGAAAAAAATAAAATTCTTTGAATTTTATTTTTATTTTTTGTCTTTTTCCTTTTTATTGTTACCAGGGATCAAACTCACAAGTGCCTGTTTGCAAGGCAGGTGCTTATGCTGCTGAGCTAAATCCCCAACCCCCAGAATTTTATGATTATTGTTACATAATCAAATAATGTCGGTATTATATAGCTCAAAAATACCTCATTTACCCATTGTTGTATTCAGGGGTTGTGCAGAGGACAATTAGAATCAGGACATGGAGTTTATAATATTCTTTTTATAATAGTCACCAGGAGTTAACACAAGAAAATCTATCCATAACACCAAAGATGTAGAATATTTAGTCAAGGGCCTAAATCCCATAGCAATATCCCACATGAGTCCAGATTAAAACCCAGAGCTCATGATAATGCCTCCTACAAATCCAACTGGAGGTCCAGAGCCCACAAGAAGGACTCACACCCGTCTCTTTCATGGATCAGCACTGGGAAGGCCCAAAGGTCAGCAGTGGAAGCCAGAAAGTCCATGATAGTGGGGTGAAGGAGCTGTGCTGGTAGGATGAGAGTTCTATGCTGGAGCTAAGAATTCACACTCACAAGCAAGGACCAGAGCTATCCTGAAAGACACCACAGCCATTCTCAGTAACGCGGAGGTACAAGCTCCGCCGATAACAAGCACAGTTGGGTGCATGCCAAGAAGACAGCATGATGAGTTCATCCTGGAGACCAAGTAGCACACGTCTTCCCCTCCAGAGCCAGGAAGCAACGCTTAATGTGAGAGCCAAAGCTCCTCCAGGAGAACCAATGGCTCCAACAGCAACTCCTAGGAGAACCCACAATGCCTCAACGCAACAATGCATAATGCCTCCCTTTTCTTTCTTCACCGAATTTATGCTGGCAGCTTTCCTCAGTTGGAGTATCTATGCTCAGTGCCATGCTGATGTAATCCAGATGGTGTTAAATTGGCCACCAATTCTTTATCCATAACACCTACTATGAGGCTTAGTATCTTTATTTAAGTGTAGTATTAAATACATTTGCATTCTGCCTCAATATACTGATTATCTTAAAAGCAGAATAAGAGAAAACAAGTAATAATGACTTTCTAAGGCTAAAGACTAGGAAACACTAGAGTGAATATCTTTGAATATGTAGGGTTAAAATTGACAATTGAAAATTTGACATTTTATAAATATATAGTGTTGTTCAAGTATGTTTTTAAAAGGTCAATTTTTACCTGCAACATGAAGTTTTGTTTAATATATATGCTTTGAAAGAGGTTGTTGTGAATTCTTAATTTAGACTTCTGAGAACTTTTATAATTTGAAATACATTTTTAAATGTATACACTATATGCATGTCTTGTAATGGATTATTTAACAAAATCAGATTTACTAATGCTATTCTAATCTTTAATGGCTGTATTAGTGATATAAATTAATAAAATAAAGCAAATGATTAAGAAAACAATGAATTTTAATTGTAGACAAAAACAATTCAACAAAAATAACTGGTTAACTATTCATTTAACCTCAACTGTATTTAAACTACCTTCAAAGGAATACAATCCTTAGGGCAATATATACATGCTCAGTCTTAGCAGAGCAGCACATGTTAAAGGAAAATGCCAATACTTTCATAAGCATCTTTTATGTGAGCATTGTACAATAAACACCATGAGGTTGACAGTTCTAATCAGTTCTTCAATAACCTTCAAACTTCCAAGGATGGATTTGAAAATTAGGATCATTCATTCATCTAGCTGTTATAATATAGTCAGAGTAGAGAGTACAGAAATATCTGATTTAAAATATGAATTTATATGTATTAAAACATGTCATTATAAAATATATTAGTACAGTTAGAATCTCAACAAGTTCACATTCTGATTACTGTTTTCATACATTTTAACAAATGGAAGAAACTAGCTTTTAAAGGTGAAAAATTATGCTTTACACTATAATCTATTTTCTTTGACTTAACTGGGGAAAAGTACTGTCTGTTATTGTCCAAAGGCCAATTCACAAACCCTTTGAGGATAACAAAGTGCTCGGATATAAATAGCACAACTTGAGTACAAATCATGGTCAAACCATATGTGGTTTGTACTATGACAGAATAATGGGCTAGATTTCATCAATCTGCAGTAAGTATAATCAAGCTTGACCTCAGTTCCACATGGCATACTCATCGATTGGCCTTGTCCCACATAGCATACTCATCAACTGGCCAGAGGAAAAAATGGTTTCAGTAATGATATTGTTAAGTTGGTATAAAAGTCATTTCAGTGTCATACACCAGAAATAGCTAATGATGGTTCATGATTGACCATTTTATTCTGAAACAATTTCTGGTACATAGATAATAGGTAACATGGTCTATTTACTAAGTTCATCCACTATTTATGATTTGGAAAGGTGACTGTTAATTAGAAGAAATCCTGAAATTTTAATACATATTTTGTTCCTTTTAAAATTATATTTTTTCAACTGATACATAGTAAACATGCATACTTCAAGAGTAAAGTATGTCATTTAAATACTTATATACATGTGTTGATCACATCAGGGTGAATGGCATATTTATTACCAGATGTATATATGATCTCTTGTGCTGAGAATGTTCAAATTGCATGTGTAAACTATTTTGAACTGTATAGTTAAGTATATCAGTTTCTTTTCTGATACTTTTGCTGAACATTAGAAGTTATTATTCCTGTCCAATTGCACTTTTGCTGTAAATATTCCCTCCCTCACACTCTTCCCTATGTCTAGTAACCACTGACCTACTTTTTCAACTTCTATTAGGCCTCCTTTTAAATTGTCATACTATGAGTCCCTGGCTTATGAAAAGTTATGTTCCAGTAGTACAATAAAGTACATCTACAAGTAACATAAACATAAAGGAAGTCCCAATATCACTAATGACAGTATTGGGTGCTACAATTTGATAATGAATTTAGACCAGAAAAAAAGATAAAGTGAAAATTAGAAAAAATGTGTATTATTTTTGAGACATAAGATTTAGAAATAGTGATTGTGTTGATGTAATTATGAAAAAGATTCAAGAAATTCCAAGTTTTTAGGGGCTGGGGATTTAGCTCAGCGGCATAAGTGCCTGCCTTGCAAGCAGGCAACCGTGAGTCCGATCCCTGGTACCAATAAAAAGGAAAAAGACAAAAAAAAAAAAAAAAGAAAAAGAAAAAGAAAAAAAGAAAGAAATTCCAAGTTTTTAAATGCAAAAGCAAATTTATAAATGTCATGGTTTGTGAAGAACAAAAATAAAGTAATATAGATAATGCCTGATTGCAAAGTCAAGTATCTAATTCAATATCTCTTCTGGGTGATGTTTTAAGATTTTTGTATTGGCTTTCTCTTTAACAGAGAAGTTGAGCAATTGTGTGTAAGTGTTTTTTAATGGAAAAATGTCTTTTAAACTACAAAGCAGAATCTTTACCCGAGGACTCTATCAGCTCCAAATGCACTTCTTACAAAAGGCTGATAGCGTGAAAACACTTCATGTTTCCAGTAAGGTTAGCTTTCAGAAGTTTCACTAATGGTATGCTCAAACCTCAAGTGACTAATCTCACCTACAACCCCTGCTGATCCTGTCTCTTCTGATATTGCCAAATATAAGGTTTTGTTCTTAAATCTATATTTTCTTTAAAGTTAATTTCAAACAACTAACTTCAAGCCATTCTTATACCTTAGATTCTGTCTCAATAATATGAAGTCTTAATTCACTGGAGTGCATAATAGTTTAAAAAATGCTTAATAATAATTGCAAATACTGATTCTAATAATAAAATTTTAACTTTTACTTCTTACAAATTCTACATATGTTTTTAATCACATATATTTAGTTGCAACTGATGCTATGGTAGTATGATAGCTTGAACATATTTTATTATTTGATTATGCTTTCTAAGGATTAGAATTGCATATACAAATACTGTATGAGTGCCATTGTTTATTTCACAGAGATGGAGATATGATATAGAATGACTATGTAGGTTGTGTAATGAAAATTATCTGTTTATTTATGCATTTTTGTTAGTACATATGTGCAGTGTATACTATTTTTATTCCTTGTGAGGAGTTGGTACATGTACAAGACACATCTTAGTTCTCTTTTTAATTCTTTATTTTATTTCCCTCATCACTGCATGCTCTTCCCATTGGAAAAAGATCTATCTTCCTACTTCTTATCAGCTGTATTTTATTTTGAAATTCATTGATAATTTGAATGCCTCATGTAAAAGAAACTTTGTGATACTTAACCTTTTTGTCTGTTCTGTTTCTCCTAATTGATGAAGGTTCATCAATTATTTTACAAGAGACTGGAATTTATTTTTGTCTGTGGCAGAATAGTGTTCCACTGCATGTATATTCCAAATTTTCATCATCCTTTCATCTATCGATAACATATAAATCACTACCAAGATGCAAATATTATGAATTATGCTCTATAATCAGACATACACATGCATCATTGTAATGTGATGTTCTAAACTCTTTCAGGAAGATAACTAGAGTGGAGTAATGGAGTCAATGGAATTCTTAAAACCTGAGGCCTAAAGGTACAACTTATAGGTCCAATATATGTCTAAATGAAAAGCCTACTGGGAAAACAACAAAATAAAATAAAAACATTGACAAGTTAACAAAAAAACATATAATGTGATCAACCAACCTCCAAGTTCTCTTTCTGTTCCTCTAAGATAAAAGCTTTCCTTCTCTCAATAAATTCTTTCTATTCTTAACCTCTCTTGTTCCTAGAATTCACTTCTTGATTTTAGAGAATACGAACATTTAGCAGCTTGAGAATTTCATTCCCCTATACAATTTGGAGGTCTTCTACTGAGACAATTGGAGGGAAAGAAACAGATAACATACTGGGGGATATCACATCACTGAGTAAATTCCAATAGACTCTTCAACTCCTAATGGAAGCTCAGCCTAAAGAAAAAAGAAAACCCATGTTCCACCCTGGACTTAACACTTTCTTTCCTCACCATCTCCTTCACTAGGACCAACTCAGGAAGGACCATACGTGTTGATCCTGTCAACTCTATCAGCTGTCAAGGTAGCAGGACTGGGCTCCTGTATATATCATAATTGACTCAAATCCTGGGAACCATAGCCCATCACTGAATGCGAGCAACCATCATCAGCATATTCCTGTAAGCATGCAGAAGACTTAAAATTCTTGTTCAAGAAAAAACAGTGTTTTCAGTTAAGGAAACTAAGATGTTATTCTTAGCCCTTTTACTAATTACTTTATCACTTAGGGGAGAATGAAATTCCTTTCTAAAATGGGCACAATAATATTCGGAGTTTTTACAGCAAACATCTTGATAGATATGTTACCTGCTTCTCTTGTCAAGTACATCTGGACTTACTTGGCAGTACATCTGGATTTCCTTTCAAAATCTAAGGAGATGATTGGTATGAATCATAGGAACATATTGAAAGAATTCAATGGTTCATTGTTTAGTCCACTATTACAAGGCAGTTGAGTGTCCTATAATTTACACTCTTAATGGTTCTGGACATAACATTTTTTTTCCTAACAACACCGCTGAAACCTCTTTAAAGGTTCTAGTAGGACCTCTCTTCAATAAAAGTAAGGGTCCTATCCTGAGGGCCAACAATCATAGAAATCAAGATGGCTATTATCAGATATGGGATGATTATCTATGGTTAACTCCTCTACTAAGATGTCCAACTAAAATAAGGCATGTTAGTAGAAAGGACCCCTTATGTTGGGATTATAAAAAATTACTCCTATTCTCATTGGCATAATTCTACTAAATACTTAGGCTGAACACCCCCATCACCGAACAATGTAATGTATATACACATTAACTTACTGGCTAAAGAGAGGTTCTGAAACAAACTTATTTAATTGTCCCAGAATTAGATGGGAAGCCCCTAATAGCCCTCACTGCTCCTGTGAAACCCAATATGTGACCCTGGATACCCACTGGATGGATAAAAGATATGTGCTGGGATTTGCATGGTTCAAGGCAGAAGTGCCAAAAGTATTGACAAATCTGCAAACCTGCCCTGCCTACATCATCCGTGGTCTAGAAGTGTGTTTCAGTGCTATGCTCATCATGGCTTCTACCCTTATCCCTTCCCTAAGGTAGAGGATGTCATGCAACACATGGAGGTCATAAATATATTCAGAAGGCCTTAAACGACACTGTGGTTGGCCTCTGTCTCCTAAAAGAAGAAATAAAATTAATGTAGCAAGCTATCCTAGAAAATCAGATGGCATTAGACATTCTAACAGCAGCACAAAGGGGCACTTGTGCAACTATAAAAGCTGAATATTGTATGTACATTCCTGATTCTTCTGCAGTTCAAGGTATTAAGCAACGGATTAATGGCATGTCAGATTCTAAAATTGCCTAGATATTCTCCTTCTTCTTTTTAAGGGAAGTTATTACTGGCTCCTCTTGGTAGAAGATTTTGTTGGCTATATTCATAATTAACCTGTTGATTTTATTATTTTGCCCATGCATAATTATTTATATGGCCTTATTTTCTCTTGACTTAAAGATGTACATCAACCCAGGACAAGAATGTTTGTTGCCTGTTGAAGACCATAATATAGACCCCCTGCGAGTATCTCTGATGCCAATCACAACTACAGCTCTCTTCAGCAAGTAGTAGCCATAACAGACTTTGACCCTTACCCCTCATGGCAGTGAGGGGTACATCTTTAGAGGGGGGATTATTATAGATAGCTGTTAGGTAGAAATGTAGGAAGCCATACAGGGCTGAGCCTTTGAGAGGTCAATGCAGAAGACATCCATGGTTGGAGTTGTATTCAATGAAGATAAGGCTTCAAGCAAAAGAACTGCTCATCCACATACTTCACCAAGGGATGATCAATAGTGATTGTTATGCTAAGTAGGTATCAGTCACCTCCACATGAAAGACAGAATCCCCTTAACCCAACCCTTGCAGGAAAGCACTTGTCTGCCTATGTGCACTTGCTACTTACCTTGTTTCCCCACTTGTTCCAATTTAACCAATATTATCTTAGCAACTATACTTGTTGTATATTTATTAGTTGAAAATAATTTTATCCCACCTCACAACTATCCTATGATTTTCCATTGGATCAAAATCATGTATGAGATCATGTCTGTAATCTTATTGATTGATTATAGTTCTGTCCTACTTATTGCTCAATTAAATATCCTTGAAAAGCAACTTGGTGGACAACCAACTTTCTGGATACCTGTCCCTTTCAGACAGAAGCTATCTTTCTCCTGATGGATTCCTTCTAGTCTTAAAAAAAGAGGAATGGGGGCTGGGGATTTAGCTCAGCGGCATAAGCATCTGCCTTGCAAGCAGGCGGTCGTGAATTTGATCCTTGGTACTGAAAAAAATGAAAAAGACAAAAAAAATACAAACAAACAAACAAAAAAAGAGTAATGATTCTGTAAACAAGATTGTTTAAAAATAGAGTATTTATTGAAATGTTTATGTGCAATAAACTATTCATTTGGTTCTCCACATGCCCTACAGTATTTATTGTAGGATTTGTGAAAAAAATATAAACATTCAGGAAAATGAAAACATACTTTAGAAGTCATTAGATGGAAACTTTGAAGGAAATATAGATATTTCACTAATGTCTATATGCAAACATTACTACTTGATTAAATATCAAAAATGTATGTAATGTATACACATGCAATCATTTCTATGTAAATACATACACCATAGAATATATCCTGGCACATAATATTTTATATTTGTTGGAAGTTAAAACTAATTTTAAAATGCTATCATAATTTTTATTATTATCAATAGATATTTGATTTATGTCACTGTGAGAAAACTTCAGAAAACCTACATAAGAATTGCAGAGATATTTAAATTTGCAAAACAATAAAGTCATATTCAAGTGAAGTCATTTATTTGGCAAATAGAATATCCAAAAAAAATTAAAAACAAGAATTCTAAGATCACACTGGAAGATAATAGCACTTCTAAACCTAATTGAACAATATTATATTGGCAAAGGGACAAATCAGTGACAGTTTAAAAATCAATGCATAAATCAAACCATTTGGATGTAAACGAAAAGTAACATTTTAGTGCAAATAGAACAGACTTTAGAATTCACGGTACTGGAAAGACTGGATTACATATGTAAACCAAAAACTGTCTTCCCATTTTTCACAACAAACCAAAAATTATACAACTGCATCATGGATTTAAATCTAAGATTTTCATATTTAGAGGACTCATGAAAAATCAATGAAGCCTTCAGCTAGGTTAGTAAATGTTTTTTGTTTTTTTTTTTTTTAATTCTTGGTAAGATATCACCAAAATCAAGACTGACAATTCAAAAGACACTCAAAGGCTGAGGATGTAGTGAATGCTAGAGCAATGCCTAGCACATATGAGGCCCTGGATTCCATCCTTAGCAGCACACACACACACACTCACATACAACCACTTACAAAAACTACAATATAGGAGAAAAGATTAGAGAAACACATACTTGATAAAACGCTAAGATCCAATTTATATGGGAAAAAATTCTGTTTATAAAATGTAAACACACCACCTAAGACTGTGCCATAGTTTGGATAGCCATTTCAAGTTGAAAGCAGTATATAATAAATGAATAAATGAAAGTAAAATCAATTTTTCATTCAAATGATATGAACTAACAATTTAGGCTAAAATTTGACTAAAGAAGTGAAAAATGATTACTAATACAAGAATACTAATAAATTTTCTAATTCCTAAGTTTGAGGTTTTAAAAAATAAAATGTGCTTAAATGTTTCTTTTGTATCCTAACTTAAGGACATGTCAAAAGTAAAAGAAGAAAGAAACTGCCAATCCATCCCCCATAACAAAAAGAAATGAAAAAGAAAAGGAAGAACCCAGCAAGTAATGCAACTTTCATATATTAATTTAGGAAAAATTACACAGATAATTGTATTAACTAGTATTTTCCAAGTGAATATTAAAATACAGTTGATTCAAATTATGACCAAGGATTATATTTATAAAGTCACCACAAATTCTGAATTAATTGATAATGAACTTGTGTTTCTAAGAGAAATATAAAATATAATTTTTAGAAATCTCTATACTTGACATTTTTGTGAACTGATTAGCACACGAACTTACTTTATGTATATTTCTTTTTCAAGATATTTGATGTATATCTTTGATGTGTAAATAGTGATGTCATAGTTAACTACACTATGATTCATTGTTGAATATACCTAACTCAACAAAATAATTTATTATACAACATATCATGACATTGTCATATTTAGTATTACCAGACAAGAGTATAACTCAGCAGTTGTAAGTAATATAAACACTAGCAAAAAATGCACCATTGTATACATCATGCCACCCTGATGGAGAAGATAAAGGCACTTGTTTACAGTGTAAAAGTTGAAAGAGGGCAGATCATTACCTTTACTCTGTTTTGCTAGGCATGTGTACCTGTAGTGATTGAAATTTTGATTTCAAGCATACAAAAAAAAATTTAGTGACATGCACATGTTTAAAGGAAAACATTTGTTTTTGCAAGTAAGCTACAAATGTGCTTTAAGAGATTTCTGATAAATAGGTTAACAATGATTACTGAAAAGTTATACACAAAATGACCAACTGCTATTGAAGTGCTATGGTTCTGAGTGTTCCTCCTTTTAAAATTCCAGCATTGTTATTATGATAGTATTAAGAGGTAGATAGAGAGTAAGAGCTTTCACTTCTTGAAGTTTTTACAACTCGTACAAAAGAGGCTTCCTTCAGCTTTCAGTTAGATTGCATTTCTGTTTTCTTTTTGTGAGATGCATGAAGAAATGGCTCACCCATCCAGTGCGAGCTTTTGGATACTGGCCTTCTCATTGTTCAGGACTGTGAGAAATAAAGTTCTGTTCTTACAAGTTATTCAGTCTCAGGGTTTTTTGTTGTTGTTGTTGTTGTTGTTCTAGCAGTACAAAAATCTATGATATGAAATTTATAAAGTGGATCAAGTACATCAAGTATACTTATGGACTTTGCTAATAATGGCAAAAATAGAGGTGTATGGAACAATTAAAATAAGACTTTCATTTCTATTTTGTAATAATATGGCATGTTAAAATATGGTCATGAAGTATTAGCACATATTTTCATAAAACTCATTTCTCTTAACTTAATATCTAATAATATTTAGAATTAAAATTTTGACTATTGATAGACACAGCATAATACTAGTCTAACTAGAATATTGAACAGATATTGTTAAAAAATAAGTTTATTTTTAAAGAGAAAATTTTTTCTATCATCTGTAATATGGTAATATATTGTTTGCAACAGAAAATAAAAATGCATTAAGTACAGTAAATTGTGATGTGGATATTAGATACTTGAACTAAAAATAGGCTTCATCCTGTTTTGTGAAAGTTTTTACACCTATAAAGGAAATTTATTACATAGCACAAACAACTCACACACATAATGTTTGATACTTATCCATCACAATATGACTCTAAAGTTCAAGTATTGCTTGTTTTATATAGATATAAAATCTTTTAAAAATATGTAAATGATCGATGATTTTGTGACATTATTCTCTTAATTATTTTATGTTAATCTCATTGTGTCTGTTATATAATATTGATAAAAATATGGTAAAATTATACAAGTTGAACTATCATCATCAATTTTTAAGTGTCAATATCACTAGTATTACTTTATGTTAGAATTTGAGTAAGTAGTTCATTCTACATTAGAAAAAAAATCCTGTTTTTTTTTTAAATTTTGTCTAGCTATCATTGTTTTTCCTTCTCCTCTCTATGCTTCTTTCTCAATAAGAGAAACACCATGATTTAAATTTTAAAATGTATACATTGTCCCCTCCTAGTCAAATGACTTCAAAACGCTTTATTCTAGTATAAGAATTTACTAATAAAGATACACCACTGATTCTTTAGAAAACTAATTGGTAATCTAGTAAAATTGGTTTAATAATTAATTCAAATAATTATAAGACAAATATTTCACAGCTATAATTAATTATGACATTACATTTCCATGTTTCTTTTCCAGGTCATTAAGAGGTATGTTCTTTATTTAGTAGTAACTATTTTCCAATAGTCCTGAAACAATAGATTCAACACAGACTCATATTTGTATGTCAGACTAATCTGGTAAACTGGAGGTCTAGGTCAGACGGTCAACTTTATTTAGTGAATGTAAGAACTAGATCAAGTACATCAAGTATACTTATAGTTAAGGACTATAAATTTAATGCCCCTTAGGCTCCACCCCTAAGCTAAGCTACATGTATGCCCCCACTCCACTTGTTCCACAGAGAGATCGCTGACCCTGGGGGTAGATTCCGTGCCCCAGGGGGTCGGGGGTGTCTCTCCCCGCATTCTAAAAATAAAGGTCATTTACATTTCATACTTCTTTTCAGCCGCCACCAGTCCCCCATAGTTCTATCAATTTGTAGTCTTTGCTCTCCTTGATATATCACCTTTCTGATTTCTCCTTCTGGGTAAACAGTACAAAACATATTATGAAAATTGTAGTCATCAACACTATCACCTTTTTATCCATGGCTTATGTATGATGTTTAGTCTAAATCTGAAATATAAACAAGTTTTTTTTTATATTTTTAATTCCTGAAAAGAAGACGGGAAACATATGTTGAAAAAAAAAGAAAATAATATTTTTAAACTTACATTTCTTGATTTATTAAAACATAACTTTACCTGTGTAATGTTAAATTGCAACCTGATGATGTGTTTTAAGATTACATCTAAGTATGGCAGCATATAGAAGGAAATGTCTATATTTTTTAAAGTTTTAAATATATACTGTTACAGAGATAAAAATCAGTTGGCATATTTTGACAACATAAATTTTAAAGTATCAGATGATGGTAAAAGAAATTTATGTATTATTACTATAGAAATAAAAAGCATGTAATTTATTTTAGATCATATTGAGAGAAAATATAGGCACAAAATTTATCCTTAGAGACCTGAGAGGAAAAAATATACATGTTAATTTTTTATAGTTTATATTTGCCTTCTTATTTTCTTAAAAATGTATTAAGCTTTCGAGAATTTAAAAATAAAAAGTTTTACCTATCAGACACTTCCACACCCAAGACAATACTAAAATATCTTTTATTTTTATTCATGTTCTATTTTATTATGTGTTCTGGTTCAATTCATTAAAATTGTCATTGTATGGCCTCATTGATCTAAGAAATTAATGATCTATGGCATTAACATTTAGTTTCATATGAATATAGCTTTTCTGTTTGAGGTATTGATTTATTTTTCTTATTTCTGCTACTATTACTGTTTCCATATAAATTATAATTTTTATGCAAATAAGACATTGAATTTCATAATCTCATAAAGATATTACCCATGGTGATCCAAAAATAAATAAATAATGTTTTTCCTTTATACTTATGCCAAAAAGTCATTTTTCATTAAAATCCATTGTGTATTTCATTTGTATCAGTTCTTATTTTCCATTATTCATCAAAAGTATATTGAACATGAAAAATCTCTAATAGAAGTTAGTATGCTGAACATATTGCTTCAGGTTAAAGAATGATGTTTTTAGGGAAATTTGTATTAAAAGAGGAGCTGGGACTGTACCTCAGTCGTACAGAATTTTCCTGGCATGGTTCCTGGATAAACAAATAAATAGCCTAAGTTTATATAAAAAGCACCAGACAGATATTTCAACTCTCTAATTTTTGCCTCTTATTTTTGCTGTTCTTATATTTTAATCTCAATTTATTAACTCACATGAAAGAAATGTTATAAGATAAAACTAAACTGTATAGGGAGATTTCCATAGATTGAGAAAAAACAATGATTTACACTTTCTAGTAAAACTTTGAGGAAATGCAATTAAATTTGTTGAGTTGTTATTCTGCAAAATATTTAGCATTAATCGAGGTATTTGTGTTTGCAAGGAAAATATTTTTAAATGAACCATAACTGGCTAAAAACTTGAGGACCCATTTGCAGATAGAATTGGTATGAGGAGGTGAGGGAGCATCTGGCATAGGTTTGAATGAAAGAAAGAAAAAAAATTGAAACATAGTTGTCAAAAGAATGAATTTCTGGATTAAAAAGAAAGTAGATGATATAAAAGAGTTGGGAATATTTTTGATATCATGATTAAGATTGTAAGTAGCAAAGGAGGACTAATGTTCCTAATTAGGTTAGGAACATATATGAAGATGTAAATGTAGATTTCTTACTTGAATATTTGATCACATATAATTGAATATTTAATATAAGACAAAATTTGTTCCAAGTTTAAAGACAAAATATAGTTGCCTTTGAGGATTTTAATCAAGAATTCTTAAAGAGCTTGTATTTAAACCTCATAAGTAAATTGTGTTCAGAAGTAAATGAAGTCTCATAATCAAAAAAGCACTGAATGAAGACTCCATACTTTTTCACATAGTATGGTTCCCCAATTGTGATGTCCCAATTCACATTTTATTTTTAGTTTAAAACCATGAGAAGGCAATATACATTCAGTAGAAACCAATACTCAAAATTTGAATTCTGATTTTTCAAACCTAGTAATATTATTATGATGCTCTCATGATGTTGGGCAGTGCTCAGTCAATCACACTACTGTAAAGATATCCCATGTAGTATAATTTACTGTGTTGTTAAGCTATGATAATCAGTAATAAGGTCAATAAAAGGCAGTGTGATTCTGCAATGTTTTCTACTTATAAATGTATTTATTAAGACATAACCCCATTGTAAATCAAGGAGTATTTTATTTCTTTTTATACTATACTTAGGAAACATAAAAACAAAAATAGAACTATATCTGCTAAATGATTATTTCAAAAGATGTTTAATGTGACAGAATATATGATATAAATTTATAAACATGAATATGACCTAGTATATTGTTTAATAAACCTGTGTGCATGTATGTGTGTGTGTGTGAGAGAGAGAGAGAGAGAGTAAGAGAGAAACAGAGACACAGAGACAGAGAGACAGAGAGACAAAGAGTTTTCAAGTCATCAGTGAGAAAAAGGAAAAGAGTGAAGGCAGGAGGAAATGAATGAATGAATGAATAAATAAATAAAATAGATTGGAGATGGAGCTTAGGGGTAAAACACCTTGTACACACAGACACTGGGTTCAATATCTAGGATCTCAAAAACAAACAAGAAAGAGGGAAGGGGTGCTGGGGATTTAGCTCAGCGGCATAAGCGCCTGCCTTGCAAGCAGGCAGTCGTGAGTTCGATCCCTGGTACCAATAAAAAAGAAAAAAAGGCAAAAAAGAAAGAGGGAAGGGGAGGAGGACGAAAAATTATGACCTCAAAAGGCATTGTTTCACAAAATCTATGACCATAGATAATAATCAACTTTGTCTTCTTGTTAACTGACACAAATGCTATTAACAATTTTACATTTTAGCAAATATTTTTTATTTGTTTTTTCCTATATTTAACAAAAGAAATTAGCATCAAGTTGTATGGTGTTTAATGATGATAATATTTAATTATAGTGTCATGATAAATTAAGAATTATTCTATTTACCTCTACTACTGTTACTGTATAAAACTCAAAGGTCAGCCTGATATTTTCTTTCAAATGGCAATTTCTATGTTTGCACAAGACAATCCCTTTTTATTTTTGGTGTCTCTCTGCTCTTCTGTGTAATCTTGGTGGTTATTTCACTTAATCAAGTATGTATCATTGCTCTGTAGGAATGTAACTTACAGAATTATTTTGGACTCTCAATTAAACATAAGTTTAGGAAATTATACATTTTTCTGAATATTAATCTAGTTATTTTACCTTCCTTACTCTAATTAGTTGACTTCCTTAGCAACCCTCTTACTTTAAAGATGTATCAGATAAAAATAATTTAATTCTTATATTCTGTGTTTAAAAGTTTGCAGTGGAGAATGATCCTGGGCATTGCTGTCTTCTTATCTTTCAGAGGCTCACGTGTTGTACTTCAGGGGAATGTTTGTAGAATTCTTTATTATTGTTGTGGCATAATTATATCTGTGAATGCACAGTCATTTTTTTTTAAACTAAACTATTGCTAAAGCAAGGCAAATGAGATTTCAGTGACTATCCTGTTCATTTTCCTAATATGTTAGAGAAATAGGAATGATTACACTTTCACTTCTGAATAAACTTCCACTTTCCTTTCCATATGTTAAATTTGGTGCATGCTAAATTACATTTATTCAATAAGAAATAGTCAAAAATATTTCTAAAATGTAATGAATACTTTTATACTGCACAGGTGTTTCCTTCAGCTTCTACATTTTTTGTCATACTTGCATTTATCATTGCTGACAGGTAAAGCCATAAAAACATCGCACTTCATTCTCTAGAGAACTCTTGCAAATAAACAATATGAAGAAGAATATTTTTGAATATTGGGATTTCCATCCTTTCCATGACTTGATGGAAATTCAAGAAACATTATTTTATATTATTTTATTGTACTAAGATAGTTTTAATCTAGTGAAAACATATGGAAATTACTTAAATGATGTCAAGAGACTAAAGGAGTATATGGGTTTTTCAATAAGAATTAGATTTAATATTCAGAGACATGCCTATACACTATGGTTTCCTTAATTCCCACCTGCCAGTGAATTTTTACATATGAATCTTCTATATAATTTCAAAAATACATGCCCTGGTATTTTGTTATTTCATAAGAGAATGTAAAATTCCCTTACTTATAGTCCTATAAGAATGCATTTTTGAGCTTCCCATGTTTTTGGTAGTTATTGAAGCCCATGCTCTCAAAAAGTTCAAGATCTTTCAAATGTGAAGATGAGTGACTTTGGCAAAGTGTAACAAAAATTTTTGTCATTTAGATTTGAACTTGAATTAGATTTAAAACAGTGCTTTTCTGTATGCTTTATCTTGTTTGTTTAAACACTAATTTCCAATTGTCTCCAAGGATGTGATATTTATAATCATTGTTTAATTTGTTAATAACCTTTTATATAATAGTATTAATTCTGCATTAAATCCAGATTTGATTCTCTACTTATTGATTTACCATATGAGAAATAATTGTACAGGTATTGAGTTAGTGATAAATATTATCTTATTCATGTACAAAAAGGTACATTAATATTCCAAACTAAAAAGTGAGGAAGCACAATAATCCTTTTCATAAGCATCCAGTAGAGAACTTACCAAGTTACTGTTAAACACGCATTTAGAGTTTTAAAATTCTATAGTTGTTGTCAGACTGCTATGAAAAAGAGGAAATGAAGTGAGAGTGATAGAGATAAAATGAGAAAAGGAAAAAACAGAAAGGAAGAGCAGGAATGAGAGAATAAAATTCAACGTTAGAGAGATACATGCATTTCAAATTTAGAGCAGCATGACTCACATATCTAAGTCTTGGAAGCAGCATATATGCCCATCAGCAAAGGACAATGTGGTAAATATATATAATTTAGTGCTACTCTGCCATAAAGATGACGAATCTTGAGTCATTCATAGAAAAATGGATGCAAATTGAGACCTCAGTGCTAAATAGAATTAATCAGACACATGAGATTAAATATCATATGGATTTTTATATGAGAATCTCAAAGTATAAATAAATACTTAAAGAGCAAAATAAAAGATAGGTGAACATAAAGTGGGAGACAGATTTGTAGACTTAGGAAAGGAGTGAGAGGAATGGCAAGATGGGGGGATGTTAGAGAATATATATATATATATATATATATATATATGTATATATATATACACATTCCTCATTACGAGTGTTTTTATTATGTTCTTATTATGTATATTAAGTATCCACCACCAATAAAATAGGGGAAAAATGTGTTTGTGAGCCAGGAATGGTAGCATACACCTCTAATCTCAGAACTTTGTATTCATTTGTATTAATACAGTAAAAATAAAATAGATTATTTAAAGGGAAAAAAGAAGCCCAGCCAAATCAGCTTCAGGAATATATTTGTCGGTCTTCTTTAGAAGAGCAGAACCTATCAATTACAGTGTGTGTATAATTGTAATTTAAAAGGGTGTTTATCAGATGATCCACAACTTAATAGTCCTCCAGTTGCCATCTGAAGGTGATGGCGCAAGAAATTAGCATAGTACCTGCTCAGTTCGAGGAAGTCTGAAGACTTGGAACAAGAGGTATCCAGGATGCAGCAGGGTCTGAGCAGAATCTGCTGGAAGCTCTCAGGAGAGTGCCCGGTGTGAGACCATATTCTAAGGCCGAAGAAGCAGGAATTAAAGTTTTAGGCCATGATAGCAACAAAAGCTTCACCAGCTCAAGAAGCATCAACCTGGGAAGCACTGGCAATCCTGTTCTTTCTTCCACTTTTTGTTCAATCTCAACCTTCGCCTATTGTATGGTAGAGACATTCATATTTAGCTTCAGCCCACCACATGCCCATCAGCTCTGAAAATATCCTCATGAACGTACTCAGATGCATGATTTACAGAGTTCATAGGCATGTCTCAAGCCAATCAAGCAGAAATCAGGCTTATCTATCACAAATGGTACCTTAGTTTTACATGAAACTGAAAAATTAGCTTGTGTTCTGGAAAATATGTTTAAATCTTATGTTCTTCATGTGTATCAGCAGCGTAATACTGGGATTTTTTTTTAGAATGAACCCACTTGATTTATTATTGTAATTAATATAGTTGTGCAGATATAGGTTAATTTCAGTTATTCTATGAATAATATTCTTTTACCTAAAATGTCAAGTATAATGATGTCACATAAGACATCAGTACTCCTATTTATCATATCTATTGATTCTCTTTTGTTTGCAAATGTTTAAAGTATAATTTAATCATAAACATTAAATATTACTTGGTTCATGATGAAGACTAAATAAAATAATTCATACAAAGTAACACATGTCAAGGCACATGATATGCTATAATATTTGAGCTGATTAAAATAATTTTTGTAAGTTGGGAGCAAAATTCAAATTGATCAAAATATTCCATAAGATAATATTCTAGTTCAAGAATGTTTCATTTCTTAAGGCAAATCTTTTCTTTTAGAACATAATCCTAAAATATGTACGAGAAACTTTATAAGATCAATATATGATGTTTTACCATTATAGTTACCATTCATATTTTTACTTTAAAATAAATTTTATTTTAAATAAGTTGCATTAAAATTTACTGTTTAAAAAATGCCTGTCTAATGCTCTTATATAGAATTTGAGGAGCTCAAGGACAAGGACAGTACTTTTTTTCACCTTGATATTTTCTTATTACCTAGAGTGCAAACTAAAACACAATGAATTCTTTTTTTATTTTTTAATAGGACACATGGAATTATAAATATGTGGAGAAAGTTCCCTGTATTTAGTTTAATAAAGGTTATTTAAATTTACATTATAATGGTATGTTAGCACTCACTGGTAAAAATACATAAATTTTAATTTTTGAAAGCAGTTCAGGTATGTCTCAATCATAAAATGGTGATATATAGCACTATATAAATGTATAGCACTATGCAAATAATTGATTCCTTTATAATAAATGATACTACATGAGCATGAAAATACATTGTCAGTGTATCATACACTTAAATCCAGAAACTGAGAGGAAAATATCGATTAACTACTGGAGTGAAAAAATACTGTATATTATTTTAATATCAAAATTATGGCAATTATTTTGACTTTTATAAATGACTCAAAGCAAAGTGCTGAACCTTGGAACACAAATAGATCAAAATACATTTTAATATAAGGAGAGAGGAATATAATTAAGAGAATGTGATTTTTATATAACATACAAACATCGTACAACAAAAAAATGAAGATTTAAGTATAGCCTATTCAAAATACAAAACATAAAAGAGAAATAAAGTTAAAGTGTGCAACCATGGACTCAAATCAATTATGTATGATGGTTGTCTGTGCAAATCAATATCTGTACTGGATGATGTAGATAAAGAAAGATGCATAGTTTGACTTGCCCCAGACATTAAATTAAACTGATTCACATGCTTTGGAATAACATTAATTTTAGTCTAGATTTATGTGCTAAAGTTTGTTTGTGGAGTACACATTGAAACTAGCTAAAATGAAATTCAGAGAGTAAAACACTAATGAAAGATGATCTACTTTTAAAGGTTTCATTTGTAATATATGTTTAGGTTGTAAAGCTAATCAGTATCAATTTGTCCTTTTATAATAGAAATCTAGACATTATTAAAAGAACATATACAAGATATAGTAGGCTAAATAAAACTCTAAAAGTAATCATTTTTTAAAATTTCTAGGATATAACTAAGAATTCAATTTAAAAAGTCCTAAAAGCAGATATACATAGAAGTATGCTCTAAGGTAATTTTCAGAATGAAGGCCAGCTTTGACATCTGTCATACCCTTGCCAAATTCCAGTCACTCTCAGGGACTCATCGACAAAAGTAACTATTGTAGAAATTTCCACTACCACTTTATCTGAAGTCTGTAAGTAAATCTCCTATGTTCAGCCACCCATATCTGGTTGCTATGGAACGGACTTCAGACAGAATTCTGTATTGCAGAACTGTTAGGTCTGTGTGTCCTTACTTTTTTGCTACTAAATATTAATGATTTGCTTTGATATTTAATGGTTCACTAGAGAATAATGAGTGAAGTCTTAATGAGTGATTTTTCTGTAAATCATCTTTTCCCCTTATATAGATTATGATGAGTCAACTTCAGAATGCAACAAATAGATTAAGCAACTAAATAAAATTTTCTTTTACTTCCTATGTAGAGTTAGTATTAGTCATTTGGGCCCTACAGATTTTGAATGAGAAGATGCGAATTTAGGGAGTAATGTTACCTATGAAACAAAAAGTTATAATTTTGAGAAAGACTGAACAATTGACTTACAGAGAAACGACCTAGAATGACTTAGTTAAGGTATATTATTTAACATGCTAAAGATATAAAATTTTAAGTCTCAGTGTAAGAGTATATTGTAGCCAGGGGTTGTGAGGAAAACACTTAAAAATCAGGACATGGAGTTTATAATATTATTTTATGATGGTTACCCAGAGTTAACACAAAGTGCAGGAAATCTATCCACAACACTAAAGATATAGAATATTTAGGCAAGGGCATGAATCCCACAGCAACATCTTACATGAGTCCAGACAAAGACCCAGAGCTCATGACAATGCCTCCCTTGAGTCCAACTGGAGGTCTTGAGCCCACAAGAAGGACTCACGCCAGTCTCCTTTATGGATCTATGCTGGGCAAGACCAACGGTCCACGGTGGAAGCCAGAAAGTCTAAGCCAGCTGGGTGAAGGAGCTGTGCTGATAGCTTGAGGATTCTATGCTGGATCCAAGAAGTCATACTCAAAACAAAGACCAGTGCTGTCCTGAAAAGTTCTGCAGCCATCTTCAAAACATGGAGGCCCCAGCTGCTCTGATGATAAGCACAGTCCAGTACAAGCCAATGTGAGGAGTTCATCCTGCAGATTAAGCAGCACACATCCTCCCCTCTGGATCCAGGAAGCAATGCTAGATGTAAGGACCTGAGTTTCTCCAGGAGAACCAGTGGCTCAAACAGCAACACACAGGAGAAACCACCATGCCTCAATGCCTCAGCACTTCTCCTCTTCACATCTCTATGCTGGCAGGTGAAATATCTATGCTCAGTGCCCTGCTGATTTAATTCAGCTGGTATTAAATTGACCACCAGTTTTTAATCTGTAACAGTCATAGAAAGTAGAAATAAACCCATAAATTCATATTATAGAACATGTATTCAGAAAGTTAAATTTTGAAATTAGATCCTTCCTGGAAATATTTGTTTATGCTCCCTCATAAAGAACACACTTCCTTTCTGCCTTCCTTCACTGCATCTTTTCTTTTTCATTTTCTAAGAAGCGATCTAGTCTTATTTTTCTAATCTATCAAAAGCAATCAAACTGAGTGTTCTCATTACCTAAGGCTCTAAAAATGGATTCACTTGTTACAGTACCACAGTCAAAATGAGAGGAAATACAATGAGCCTTCCAACTGTTTCCACTGTGAAGAGATGCTCTGGAGAAAAGAGAGCAGCGGGGCATCAGGGTGGTCAGCTACGGAAACACAAAATGAAAATAAAAGTAAAGTCTTCATTCAGTTACTGGAATAGTATAATAAAAGCACAGACTCCCTCCTGCATGGTCGATTTTCCTCATGAATATGATTGGGAAAGATCACATAGGGAATTATGTCATTGTCAAAATGCCCTAAAGAAAGACTTGTTGCATTCTATAGATCTTGGACTTCATGGAGAAAGAGCAAAAGGACTAGGAGTGAAAAAAATAATGAGTACTAGGAGGACAGAATTGTACTTTCCATGACCGCCTTTCTTCCAGTGAGGAAGCTTTCAGAGGCATCTAAAATGGGCCAACAATGAAGTGGACTATGATCCGGGAGTGACCAGCGTGCCTACTGTCTGACCATAAACCTCTTGTGTAGTGGGAGTGCAGTGGCTGTGCACTGAGTCTGGAGTGGGGCAGCAGCTTTCAGCCATGAAGTCTGTTAGAAATATTTTTTACCATTTCTTACAGCTGAGTTAAAAGATCACACATAAGATTTTGACCCTGAGCTGGAGTTCTCAGCTCTGCCGCTTGATTTTGGATTTTTTAAGAAGCTTAGGCTACTCTACAGGGATGCAAATCATTTAAATTTTGAAGGGTGATAACAAGGTTTGTAAATAATCTAAAGCTACAGAGGCCCATGGTCATCATTTCAGTCTCTCAGAACATTGTGATCAGGCCTGCCTGGTGAAATGAATACAATCATTCGTGTCAAGCTTTACTAAGTTGAGAAAAGTTGTCCCACAGTTCACTAGAATCTGCTTTACAAGCCAACAACACTTCTTCCTTAAGCTTATAGCGTAGATGATTTTTTTTTTAACCTGGCCCAATTGCCTTTAGCACTATGGCAGTGTATGCATACAAGTGCAATCCCTCTGGTCATACAGCACATGGCTTTCACAAAAGATAAAGCTTAATATGTTAGAGCACTCCAAACAGGATTTATCCTATGCAGTCAGAGAAACATTTGTCAGCCATCATGGTTTCTCCTGACCTGAAATCCTCCATTCAGGACAAATCATTTCATTCAGTCCTTCCTTTCAGGGAAATGGTCTCAGAAAGTTAGTTTCAAAATATTCTGATTATGCATGACATCAGTTCACTAGCCTCAGTAGTGCGTGTGTGTGTGTGTGTGTGTGTGTGTGTGTGTGTGTGTGTGTAAGATCTGAAGACAGTCCATGTGGACGTTACTGGATCTGAGGCTGCCTTTTACTGCACTACACTCAGCCGCATCTTGTTTGATAGTAGGTGTAGTGACTTTGAATGCAAAGCAGTCATAGCTTCTTTGGAAAGCAGAACAAGCAGTTTCCTTTATGATGCAGAAATATTTCAAGAACTGTTCTGAAAAATGAAGATAGTAATGTTCTCCATCTTCCTGCATACCTTCAAATATGTTGAGGTTTTGTTTTATGCTGTGGTAATTGTGGCTATCTGTATGTTTGTTCAGTAATCAAAACTTCATTTTTTGCAGTCATTTCCTACTCTCATCAGATCCTTCAATGGAATTAACTGTATGTAAAAGAGACAAAAGGACTTTTACAGAAATACACAATTTAAACCAAAACACACATCATTTTTGAAACAGAGCAAAATCCTGAGCTTTTGCAAAAATTCAAAATTAGGTATATTAAATTTCTTTCATCCATAATAGATTTGGGGGAAGAGTTAAAGGAGATAGAACATCTGGGAATATTCCTCATGATGATGAAAGTGTCAATAATAGGATAATATTGAAAGAGAAAAAAATAGATTATTCATGTATTGGACATAAAAGAGAAGTATGCAACAGGGAGCTGCTACCCCATTAAGAACCCAGCCTGCCCACCTGAAGTGAGATGTGTAGTCTGTTCTCAGTTTACTTTTCCCTTTCCATCAGACTTTATAGTGTGTACATTAATTTTCCAATAGAACATTCAGTCAATTTTGTATGGGAGTGAGGGGGAGCATAGAAAGTCCACTGCATGAGGTGTGATTATGCCTACTGAAGTGTGACTTGAACTGTAATTCTGGAACCATTATCAGATGGACTATGCCCAGAAAAAAATGAACAAAAGGATACGCATGGACATGTACAATCTGGATACCACTGTCCAGTCCATGGAATACATGTGAAAAGTTAGTGTAAACTGTATTTAGGATCCAGAAAAACTCTCTGAATGAGATTATAAATCCAACCTGATTCATTTGCCAGGAACTTCCATTCTGTTCAGGGTCTTGGAAAAGGTCAGAGAGGATAACTTTTCATGTTATTTGAGTCTTTTCTGGCAACAGTCCATGTATGTAGATTAAGGGGTGCACACAGAGAACATACTGATAATATACTCAATATTAGAGGTCATCAGAATGATAGCTTGTAATACCCAGGAGAAACCTATCCATACCCTGATGCACGTAGTGCCTTCAGGCCTCAATATAACAACAGCAGCAACAGTTCTCTGCACAACTATATCTACAAGGCTCAAGAAGTACAACTGTGGTCCTGCTGAATGGATGCTTTTTCTTCATGAAACTAGTTTGAAGCATGGCCAATTAAGAGGAGTTGGGGTCTGGAAACAGAGACAGTCAACCCAAATATCACCTCTCTTTTCCATTCCTTTCTTGTGCCCTCTCTCCCTTGTTTTTTGCTCTCCTTTTCAGTTATTAAAGTGGAGGCACAAAGGATCACTGCCACTGTCAAAGATGCTGGGACAGAGTGAAGCTTGGTCTACCACTACCCACTCAGGGCCAGGGATAACTTGAGACACATTTCCCTGTACTATGTACTCCTCTGGTACCTCTGGAGTCTCTGCAAGTGCATTGATAGTGGCCTGCCTGCTCATTTTATCAGGAACTACTGTCAGGACCATCTCATGGTTGTGTGTCCCACACTTTGCTATTCTCATTCATTAAACTTAAAAATATTGTCACATATGGGGAGCCAAGTAAGGCTAAGGTCTTTTTTCATCTCTGGATGATGCAAACTACAAAAGTACAATGATTTGTTTTTTTGAAATTCCAACAGCGTGTAGCCCACCAGGACGATTATCTGGGCTTTTCACATGTTACTCAGTTGAGAGGGGTAGATTGGGGACTGAGAGTCACTCAGCTGGGTGGAGTGGAATGGGTTGAGGAGTGACTGTTCTCATTGTGGGAGAGTCATGAGTGGTGCAATGGCAACTTCTTCCTTAGCTTTTGAAAACTATCTTTAGGCAATTTGTCTTCCTAGCTCTTTTTGAATTTGTAGTCTGATGAAACAGCACTCAAACCAGGGAGTGAAAAAGGACCCAGGCTCCCTTCTCAGAACTGAAAAGTGCACATAAGCTGTCAGTAGCTACTTTCAATAATGCCTTGCAGTGTTTCTGCTACTTTATAAGATCGACTGGCCAAATGCTTCAAGGGACTCTACAATTCTCTCAAAGTTTCAGTATCATCCCTCAACGTACCCTTTGAATCTTCAGGTACCTCTTCAAAGGACCTCCATTAAATCTGCTAGGTTGGTTGGTTATTTATTTATTTGTTTGTTTGTTTGTTTATTTATTTATTTTCCTGTCAGGAAGTTACCATGCATAATCCACCATCCTCTTTGCTGCACTGATTTGTTAAGATCTAAACTGAATAGAACTGAGCTGCCAGGATGGAGTTCTCCATCCATACAAGTCATATATTCAGAAAACAATCTTTCCTCTAAATGAAAATTTTAATTTTCTGTTGATGAGAAAATGGTGATATAAAAGAAAAATTACTTCTGGACCATTTCTGAGAATTTAAATATATTATTCTCCAGTTAATATTTAGTGACAGACATTAAAATATAATTCTATTCTCTCAGGTAATTTCTATAAAGGAGACCCACCACTATAAGGACCCTCATTAATCCCTGTACTCAGGAATTTCTCCTTTCTAATTTGTGTATAAAAAAGAGATGGGGTTGGTCAGGTACATTTTTAGATTATTCAGACAAGTAGAAGAAACACTAGTTTCATCTGTTTTCCCATTATTTATAATTGTGTTCTATTTCATATAGATTAATTGTACCTATATCTTATACATTTTATGAATCATAGGACATCTTAATTCTCATCATATTGATTGAGAAGTCATTAACAATTGATAGAAGTTTACCTGATTGAGTTATCAGAGTCTAACTATAAAATGATTCTTTAATGCTGGACTAGTACTCCTCAGTAGTTAATGACAATTTCAATATTGATTCAGAAAAATTTACTACTTCTAAAGGGATAATGAAAATATAGTGGAGATCTCAGTGGCACAGTGCATGTCTGGCAAGAGTATGGTCCTGTGTTCAGTTTCTGGTACCCCTCCCCAAAATTTATGGAAATAATTTAACATTACCATCCCCTTAACTAATTATTTGCTAATTTAATAACTTTGTGAACAAATATTTGCATTATATAAAGAATATGTTAGACAGTGGACATGATGTAGACTAATTTTCCAAGATATTTATTGATTTGGGGATTCAAATAGAAAAAAGAAATAAATATTTCAAAAGAGAGTGCATCTGTCTATGACACAATTCCTTCATACAATCACTGGGAAAATAAAACTCGCAAAATTTAGCTTATCAGCTTGTTTCTGAAATTTGATAAGAAAAAGTAGAATTATACTCATTCTGAATGTTTCAACCAGGATGAAATGCACAAACCTTGGAATTATAGAATGAATACATGTTCAGAGAAGCAGCAAACTTTGGTCCACTAAAAGGAAAAATACAATTGATGTAGAGACCTATATAATGAATCAGTGTGTATATATGTGTGTGTGTGTACATATGTGATATCATATATATACTCTTGTGTTTACATGTGCGGTATAAAATAAATTACCTAAAACAAATCCCCTACAGCTAGTTTTCAAAAGCTAGAGAAGAAGTTACCTTTGCAGCAATCATGACTCTCCCACAATAAGAATGGTCACTTCCCACTCCATCTACCAGAGCTGACTATGAAACACGTGCACATATGCTTATATATGCTTATACATGATATAGCATATCATACATATATAGATATATCTATATGTATTCCCTTTTTCTCCCAGTGAATCTCTGTTTCCTGGTTATACTTGAATAATTTCAATATGCTTGTTTATTCACAACATGATATGTCTGAAATTGGAATGTGCTTATATAGTGGTTTCTTACTCTTAGTGGTGACAAGGCAACAGTAGAATTGTAAATCTCTTTTCTTTTGCTTGTGTGAAATTAACCGTACTAATTCATATGATTGTCATGCAAATTGAATTACCTAAATTTTTGTTATGACATGTGTTCAGTAAAATGTCATTTTAAAAATTATACCATGATTTTATATGAAGCAAAATTTTATTGTGAAAAGCAACTATCATAGTAACAGTAGTGAGTCACAAAGATGCTATTTGTGGGACAAATATTTCCCACTAGGGAATGACTGCAATGAAATTTTACTGACAAAAGAACAATAAATAATATCATAATCCAAGCAACACAACAAAGTCAAAAAATGTTTCTAAACATCTTGAGCTACTGTTAAAGTTTTCAGAGGAACAGAGACTGCTATGACAAACGCATGTTTCTCACTGGATAAACTTTCACACTTAAATTTCTGAGAAATTTCATGAAACTTTGAGTAGAATTTTTTATAACTGGTGATAACCTATAAATCAGCTCAGGAAAACTGATAGCTTAAGTGAGTTTAGTTATATAAGAAATCTTAAAAAATAGTTTTATTTAGCAAGCCAATTATGTACTGTTAATGGCAAATATATTTTAAAATCAAAATGATAAAGATTGTTTAGAAAAAGAAGTGTATTAATGTGAAGTTCTGCGAAAAATTAAATTCCAAAATTCTCTGCTTTACATTCCTATAGTGTTATTTGAAAATCATCCAAAATAAAACATGATAGATGGGTAATGACTAAACTGGTGGTGGAGTCATTAAATGTCTTTGGCCATACAATCCAGAAGTTTAGTACAAGCACTAATTTCTTTAGCTTTTGCTGCATTTGAAAGCATATATCTGATTAATTATAAGAGCATGCCAAAAAATAAATGATGTAGTTAGTATCAGCATGTTCAACAACTTGCAAAACTAAGACTTCAAATTTTAAAACACACACATACACAGGCATGTATACACACACATATATGTTTATGCTGGTGATATTTTTTATGCATTCACTTATTTTATGGTATTTTGCCTAATTTTATTATTGTAAGAACATTTTGCATGAGATTTACACTCAATAAAATGTTAAGGATACAGAACAATATTTTTACCTACAGGAACAATGTAGATCTCTAGAATGAGTTTTATCCTGTATAACAGAACTTTACATATTTGAGTAACAGCACATTATACTTTCCTCTTTCAAGCCTTATAACAACCATAGTAATGTCTATTTCTGTGAGTTTGATTACTTAAGTAACTTTTTTGTATCAGTGGATGAGTAAATAAAATTATATACATTCAAGGGTTATTAAAATATAGCAGATACTTAAATGACAAAGCATTTATTACATAAAATATATATTTCCATTAGTCACTCTTAGAGTATTCTACTTTTGAGTATGCTTTTAAACATAGTAAATTCATATTTTTGTCATTTTTTTGAAATATTTATGGAAATTCTCTTTTTCTGAATGTCTGCGTGAGTCTGACCAAAAATAGATGAACATATTACTAAGTTTTTGTTGGATCATTGAACACAACTGTTTGCAGTCTCAGTGTTTGAATGTTCACTTTGTATGCTTTAATCCTATAATTTGAACAACCATTTCTAAGATGACAATATGTAATCTATTAACTAGTGATTTCTTACTGTTTTCTTTTGAAATTCTGTATTAGTTGTATTCTTATACTGTTCTGTTTTTTTTTCCTTTAAATAAAATTTAAAAATAATAATAATAAAAGTACAGTAAATTCTGCTGCTAAGTAGGGAAGGCAAATGCCAAAACACAAGACAATGTGAACTCACCTACATTTTTCACTGAATCTGGAATTGTGCAAACTAGTTCTTCCCCAGTGAAACTCACTGGGAAGTAGAATGTAATTTTCACAAATACCTAGAATGGTTTATTGAAAGTGCTTTTCAGTAATTATAATGTTGAGTAAATTTAAGTTTCCAGTCAATACATAATAATTTATATTTTTTGTACTATTTAGAGAGTAATGTTCTCGACAGTAAGTACTATACAGAAAATTGTTCATAAGGCAGGTACAATACTGGCATCTATTTGCAAGGTTTGACCTTAGAAAGTATTCTGGGACATTGATAATAGTGACTTAGCCCTAAATTTCATGTACAAGCAAATGGTTTTAAGCAGAAATTATTTATGTAACAGACACTCAATTAAATTGTCAGGAAGCCTTTAATGTGCTTCCCAGGTAGAAAACACCTCCCACAAACTGCTATCACTTGTTGTTTGAGTTATTGTTTATTCCTGGTTCTTTTGTAAGTTAGAGTCAAAATTTTTCCAAATAGCTTAACTATAATTGTAACTGTGTTTTGAGACCTCAGAGTTGTTACAATGATTGTCAAATGTGTTGAAGGACCTTAAACACAAGCGTATATTTTGTATTATAGTTTAATCTACAAACATTTTAATCATTATTCTCTTTACTTTAAAAAAACTCCAGAATTCTATATTATTTGTAAGTCATATCTGAAGAAACAATTAGAGTAAATAAATTAAATAGAATTGAATAGATAGCATTTAATCAAAACTAATAGATAAAATTATTTTGATTCCAAAATATGTGGATTAGCTGACACTGGTTACTACAACTAACATTAACGATAAAACCTGATCAGATCTGCATTTTTTGTTATTCTTTGATTTACTTTACATGTGATTAATTTCAAGTATGTGGTTGATGTATTTTCAGATTAACATTTCTATAAACTCACTGCCAAGAGTATTATAATTTAAAAAGTACTTTTCAAAGATTTACAATTTTGCTTATGGAAGTCTCACGGCAGGTAGAAAATAAGAAGTACGAATTGAGTTTCTGCGAGGTACTGAGTTACTGGGTTCATCATCTCTCCTTTTTACTCCTGTGTGTTAGTATATTCCACAAAGCTGGGGTCTGTTCTTGACTTCTACTAGAATAATGGTTTTATCAAACTCTCAAAAAACTTTCTCCACAGCTAGAAAAGAAGTGAATGGATTCCTTCGTATTTGTCTGCTACCTATCACTATTTTGTCAGTTACACTGGACTTTGTATTTAGTTTCACAGATTTCCAAATACCTGACTGTTACAAACTTAATATTTCCTGAGACTTATGCATAGTCTACATTCACTCATAAGAGCTAGTGCTCTACGTTATTTGCTGCTTGGAGCCTGAGTTTATAATCCAAGTATAATCCCCTCCCAATATGATACATATAGAAATTAAAATAATCTCTTCAACTTCATATACAATGTAATATATTGGTAGAGAGTAAACTGTATTTGATGTCATTTGGGATAATGTATCAGTCAGTTTTTCTGCCTGAGACCAAATAGCTGACAAACACTCAGAATTTAGAGTGAAAGATTTAACTTAGCCGAGAATTATGCATAGCTGACTGACTCAAAGACAGAAACTTTATGATAGAAGTGCATAGAAGACTAAAGATGCATGGTTCATGGTGGATGTGACTCACTAGAAGGGAACATTACCAGGTAGGAAGGTGCAAGGGACCACACATAGGCCCTAAGACCATGCCTTTGTAACCCACTCAAACATAACCATAAGTGTGCTCTGCCAAATCCTATGTAGATCCCCCCAAAAGTTTACACTTCACACTAACTGTAATATTTCATCCCTTGTCAACTTTGTGTTCCCAAATACCTTCACAAACTATATTTAATCTCCAAATTTAAAATAATTTCACATAAAATTATGTGATACAAAGAAGGTACAGTCAGAAACACAGCAATCCCTTTCCTCAAATCACTGTAGTGCCAGCAATTTTCAAATGTACTCTCTACAACTCAGGGCAAACCCCTATCTGAGATGCCCTGCACAACTTCCATGATTTTAATATGAAATGTAATATCCCAAAAGGGAGAACAGGGGATAGGAAAAAATCGACCAAATTATAGCAAGGCAAACATTAAATTCTATAGTGCTAAATCCATCACTGGAGGCCCACCTGTGGTGAGATGTGAGTTCTAGAAAATTTGGATTGCATTATGAGATTTGTCTAGACGCCCACCCAAAATCTCATGCAATCATGGGTATTTTTCAGAGGTAGCTGAAGGCAGAGCATGACTCATTCATAGAGGAATACTTGGATTAGTGCTACTGAGTTTAAGAGCAGGTGATTGCTAGATCAAGCCAATGACTGGACTGGCACAGTCCTAATCCATGTAGCCTAGATACAATATAAGGGATAGAAAGAGGCTTGCCTGTCTCTTTTTGCTTTTGATGTCTTTTGCTACCATGAACTGTTGCCCTTCTCCCATGCCACACTGCCTTCCAGTCAGCCAATTACGAACTAAAAACTCTACCAACTGTGAACTAAATAAGTTTCCCCCTTTAACTTTGGATATTGGGTATTAGTTTCAGCAACAACAAAAGAAACTAAGACACAATCATCACATCCCTATGGTCTTTCTGGATGCAGTACACACAGCTTTTTGCTTGGGCTAGCTCTTCCAAATGCCTCCAGTTTGCCTCAAAGGACATCCCACATTGTGGTCTTTCTGGATTCCTGCCTAGCAGTCACTACTGCATTCTTGCTCACTGCAACAACTTCACATACCATCCTCTCTCCTCTCGGTTCTCATTGACTGCTTCCCACACCAGCATTTGAAATCTGGCTGAGAGACACTTGACCTAACAGTTTTTCATTTTGTATGCTAAAAAAATTAGGATCATTTTGAAGATGCTGTGAAATTCGCCATCAGTAGGAACCATATTCATGTTCCCTTGGAGCAGAGTTGCAACGGCCTCTGAGTACCTGTATGGCTAAACACAGTGAAGTGAACTGGAAATCATTTTCTATGAGGCTCTTCTTAAGTAGCAGTACAAAGGACTTTTCCTCCAATACATGACAACTTTGCACCCTTGAGACTTTGATGGTTTGTGTAATTCCCTCAAGGCATTTTTTCTTGTTTCTTTACAAAGTGCTTGGTTTCATTTGAATGAGACACTTCTTTTCGCCTCGATTATACAATTCATTCCTTTCAGGCCAAAATTTGAATATTCACTTTTTCTTTTTCTTACCTACTTATTATGTTCCCGTGTAATAAAAATTATTATTTAAATATATTCTAATTATTATCCTAACATCTTAATTGATCTAAAGTATGTCTAATGATTTCAATGCTGAAGTTCAATATGCCTTGGACTGTAATGATTTTTTCATGTAATGACCTAACTTCAAAAAATATCCTATATTTATTTACATAGAAGTAATATTCATGATTTTTTTAGTAATCTAATGCAGATATCAGTTAACTATCACTAAGAACAAATTAGACTCAATATGCCTAATTATGAATGGTGCAAAAGTGAAGCACTTTTGATTTTTTTTCAAAAAGCAAAAGAGTAATATTCAGTGACAATTGATGTTTCTCTGAAATGATAAATTCATTGTTCATAAATTAAATTTTATGGGAACACTATGTAGCTCATGAATTTATATAATGTTTATGGTTACATTTACACTACAAGAGCAAAGGAACTTATATCAGAAAATTTATAGACCACAATGTCTAGATTGATTTCTATCTATTCCTTTCATCAAAAAAATGACATCCTGGAATAAGGAATGGAGAAATTGTTTTAATGGCTAGTCCATTTCAAATTTGATTATTACTATTTTATATTAGTGAGAGAATAAAATGGTTGCTAAAAACATTGGTGATTAAATATGAACTCTGTTTTCATTGGTTTTCCTCCACAATCAAACCTAGAGTATATGTCTATGAGAAGAAAAATAAAAAAGTTAAAACAACTAGATACAGAGTATTTTAAATTGGCACCAGTGTTCAAATTGTAAGGCAGATTATTTTAAATATTTAAGCAGCACTAATTTCCTCCTTGAGATATTTTAGCTATTTGAAGAGAGAATATTTTAGTTACACAACCAATTTGTGTGGTTCTATGAACAAAATAAACATAACACTTTTTAAATTTTTTGTTTTAAAATATATTGTTTATTTTATAAAATTGGTTTACATTTATTTAAATAGCTATGTAGTACTGAACAATTTTGACAAATGTGGAACTGCATGGTCTAATCCATCTGAAACGTATTTGTCAAGCAAAAATGCTTAACATTGGGTATGTTTTTGTTGTTCTCTTTCTCTGTTTCTCTTTAAGTGGGAAATGGTGATTTCCTGTCATTTCTGAAAAAAAGTGCACACTGAAAAAGAAACTAGAAAATAACTGTGGTAAATACTCAATTTAAGCAATACAAATCTACTTTTATTGTTTTATGTAAGAGTTTCTGTACAATGAATGAAGAGATCAAGAATCATACATTTCCCATAATAAGCATGGAGAATTAAAAAGTAAATGAAAAATTTTCCAAAATAAAATATGATCATTTAACAGTAAACTATGCAAAAGGGGCCTTTAAAATTAAAAAGAAATAAAACAGGTTAATATCTCCACTAAAAGTTTTCACAGGCACACTGTAGAAATATTTTATCAATAGTCAGCACAAGATCAAAAATATCAGAAATCACCAATCTAAAGCTCGTGTTGTTAGCAACCATTGTGAAGGGTGATGAAAGAAGATATTTTGGGGACTAAATGCTTTCTTTATATTTGTAATATTTTCTATGTTAACTTGGAAAAATTAGTTGATATCTCTTGTTCTTCAGAATGTTAACCTATGAAATGAAATTATACATCACTCAAACTATTTGCAAGACCATTACCTAGTCCATCTGGGTTTCTGTAAGAAAACACTTTAGATTAAATAGTTTAGAAACATGAGAAATATCTGTCACAACTCTGGAATTTGGAAGGTCTAAACTCAAAATGCCAGCAGATTCAGTGTCTGATGAGGCCACTCTTTGAGCTATGGCAACGTCTCAATGTGTTCTCACCTGGTGAAGATCCAACATGTAACGTTGGGTCCCTTTTACTGAGGCTCTAACTCCCTTCAAGAGGCTTTAGTCCTTATAACCTAATCAACACCCCAAGACCCTTCTTTTTATAATACTATCACATTGGACATCAGGCTACCATATACAAATTCAAGAGGGAGGGCCCAAACATTCAGAACATAGTACTTCAGTAAGAAAAAATATTTTAGTAGGTGCTTTGCTTACAGTTTGGTGCAGAATAATTATTAAATCATAGGTACTTTTAGAAACTTTAGAGAAAAGTTTTATAAATTTTGATAATACCAGAAGTTTCAGAGGCTCATAATGCTTCTCTAAACTTTCACTCTTTTTACATACTCCAGCTAATAGGACCAAAAATACAAGGTATCTCAGAATTTAATGTAATTTTGAACATTCATTGTTGCATTTGATTTCAAAGTGGCATGAATTTTGTGTTTTGTATTATAATATGTTAAATAATATTATAAGATTACAGATTTTTGTATACAATTTCTATTTTAGACTGTATAACTGAAATGAGCTGGTAAATGTTTTGACAAGCAGGTATCCTTACATTGAACAGCTTTGTTCAATGTTACAGATTTTATTTTGAGATATTTAATGAGCTTGCAATATGTACCATGATAGATGATCAGGAAATATTTGTGTGGGAGGGTCACTTTAAAAGTCCTTTAAAAAGGACTACTTTAAATCAGTAGTCCTTTTTTCTTTAGTACATTACCCTCTATAGATAGGCATATGAGTATTTTGTCTACAATTCATGCTTTAAATAAATTTGTCTTTTCTTTGTAAGCATAATAGCAAGAGACAAGCCCTTTTTAGTATAACAGCTTTTTTAGTATAACAGAAAATTAATAGTGATTGAGGCATTTGGTGATGCTTCTCATGGTGGATAAAACTGTTGTGTTAGAAGCTTTCTTTAACAAAGAGACAGGCAAGAAAAAAATCTGACAATTATAATTAAAACAAACAAAAAAGGTAAAAAAAATACTGTATTTAAAATGAACTAATGTTAATGTTTATAAAATAATATATTTTTAGCTAGATAATATTTGGGGATATACTTTCTCATTTAGCACTTAATTATTTTCTGAGCATATTAATTTTGGTAATTAATGATATAAATGAATGTGACTAATCATCTTACATTTAAAAGTATAAAATTAAATTGTTTCGTTGATGATTCTAAAGCAAATAAAAATAAAAAAGATCATTCTTATGACTACTGTATTAGTATAAGTTATTAACCACAAAAATTCCACATTATGTGCTTCACAACTGTAGCTTCAAATGCTATCATATTTTGTTTTAATTTGTTTTAGTTCCAAATTTTTGAGAATAGAAAAACAAATAAAAAAAATTCTGTTTGGAATTTTTACTTAGATATGTTAGGTATTTAAATTATAGAGATAAAAATTATTGAAAGGACAGTCAAACAGTGGAGAAAATACTTCAAATTTTACAACTAACTAAAATGGAAAGGAAGCTAAAATCTGTGTGATTCCCTGGGTGAATTGGTCTTATCATACTCAATTTTGTTTCTTATCATCATGTACTGTGCATCCCGAGAAACAAGAGACTGAGATAAGGCTATGTTGTTCTCCAGTACATGATGTTTCTTTTTAAAGGTCACTGAACTGTTTTTCTCAGGAGATGAAATAATTCAACTGAGAACAACCTTCAGTGTGCATCTGCTTCTTAACCGAAGTGTAAACATTCCTTCAATCACATAGAAATTAATTTATTTTGTTGGATTTGTTAATTTTGCTCATCATTTAAATTCTGTATATTAAAAATAGTGTATATGTTGATTGTATTCCTTTCTATTTGGCTTAGTTGGCTCAAAAAGTGTGTGCATGTGTGCGTGTGTGTTTCATCATAGATAGGAGTGTTTTATCAAATTTTATTATTGTTTAGTATCCACTCTAGAGTTATAGAAACAACATTTATCCTTTCCACTGTTAACAACAGACATATGGGGTTGTTACAGATGTTTCTGCTTTGAAAATTGTCATTTTTTTTTGCACATGTATAGACTTATGTTAATAAGAATAGAAATGCTGTCTTAGGGTCAGTCAGTATACATTCAGATTTTGTTTTCAGCTTTTCACTAATACGAGTACTAGGTATTCAGCTCTTTCATATTCTGGACCATTTAGTGTTTTCTGTCTTTTTAAGTGACAGAAATAGTCATGTATTAGTGTCGTATGTTGGTCTTCATTATCAAGAGCCTGATAAATGATATATGTAGTGCAAAATCACCATTCTGGCTTTTGCTTAGAATCCCTAAGCATGTCACTGTTTGAAAATTCAACAGATATAAATAAAGACTGAAATACACTTTTCCTTTGGGATTGTTTTACTTTTTCTCTAGTTATTTAAACTTATTTTTCCAATCGCCAAACTATAAAGTTTGCCACCAGCATATTTGTTTTGGAAATTTTACTTTTATATAAATAATGCACATGGCATTGATTTAGGAATTGGAATTACTATTTTTTCTTGTTTTCTCTTTCAGTGATATATACTCTAAGTCAAATTTGGTAATACTCTTAGTTGTTGCTTCTTACAGCTTCTTGATACATAGTACAGTGCAAATATCTTGATCATGAAGAAGGTGCTGGCCATGTATTTTTTATTCTATTTAAAGTCATGAAAGTATCTCTTTCCAGTTACCTACATAAACTCCTTATATTTTAGGTGAGTAGGCATTGAATTCAGTTGTTTTTTTTTTTTTTTTTATCTTCTGGAATCATGCATATTTTGTCACATTAGTTTGTGAGTTCCTACTGTTGTTCAAGCTCAGTGTTATTTCATTGTTATTCCACTTTTTGTTTGTTTGTCACATTTTTATCTGTGTTAACCACTGAAAACTTTTCTCCAAAATGACTGAGATTCCTAAGTTTCTTATAGAAAAACAAATTTAAAAATCTTTCATGAAATTTTTTTTCAGTGTACCAGATAAAAACATTTCTGTAAATCATCTTTTATCTTTTTAAAATAATTGTTTCTAACATACGCTAAATAAACTCTTCTGATCTCTGGGTAACTGTAAAGTAAGTAAAATGTACTTGATGAGCCCACGAAAATTTTGGTTAGCTTTTGATTTTTCTAGTTCTTAGACAAATTTTATATTAAAATGTTTGATATATGACAATCCTTTCGGTGCTACTTGAAGTAAAAATATGGGCTGCTACATACAATTAGGTAAATATCATTTTTCATGGTTATGTTTTCCAGCAATCTGGGTTAAGATTATTATAATAATACCAAAAGGCTTATATTCCACAATTTTATCTTGTTTTTCTATTTAATATCACAAGCAAAAACATGCAACAAGAAGCTTCTCAACTATGTAAAAAATATACAAACTCTTCTTGTTCTCCTGATGTTGTGATAGCCATACTTTCTCCTTAGTAACTAATTTATTAGAATGTCCTTGCCTTTTTTTGTTCACTTGACATATCGTTCATTGTTCAATGATTTGAGTCAGAGTGAGAGATTTTCCTGCTTCCAGGCTGCCTCCATAGACTTAGCTAATTAACTACAAAGCAAGAGAGATTTTTACCCTAATAAATCTGTCCTTGGGTTAAGATACTATGTCACTTTGGTTGTTCTTTCAATAATGCTAGAAAGGATTAAAATGAGAGCCCTTTTTAATTATTTCCCATGACATTAGTAATAGTTTTCCAATACTACCCTATCACAATGTATGTTGACGGGAAAATTTCCCTGTATTGCTCTCAGCAATTTAAGTCAGATGGCCAGCACTTTGGACAGCTGACAGATTATATTGTAAAAAGTCATAGATTTTTCTTAGTAGCAGAAATAGAAGGAACTGATTTCCATGTCCATAAATTCTAATTATTAAACACAGCTATCCTTTGAGTATAAAAGAGTTTCCCATTTTGTCCTCAAATTTGGACAACAAATATCAAGCTTTGCGATTGTTAAAATAGATGTTTACTATATTTTGGATATCTTGCTTGCTTTCAGCATGTCCATTTGTAAATAAAATGTGTGAAAAGCCAGTGATACTTTACATTTAATTTTTCAAGTATAACAAATATTGATGTCTATTTGAATTTACTTTTCTTTAGGTAAAAAATAGACTTCCAGTAAAGTTTAATTTCTTGCTTGTGTATTTGACACTCACAAGCCACATTTTATAATCCTTGCTCTCGACAGACCACCAAAATATTCTGTATTTTGAATTCAAGATTAAGGCACCCACCCTATTCAATTAGGAAATTTAAAAAAATTGTCTTCTTAGCTTCCTTTGGTCAATATAAAAGGCTGTGCCATATTCTCTATGGTTTGAAGACTTTGTTATTAAAAACCATCACTAGATCCAATTATCAAAGTTTATATAGTATTATCCTTCTTGTACACAGCTGACCTGAGAGATTTTATTTTTTCTAACTCACTTTTATAATCTTTTCAAGAATATATAAGGCAAAATAAGTATGAAGTAATTCTTCCTCTTAAGTGAATGCTGGTTTCTCTTAGTCAATCCCTTTGTTCCCATAACAAAATCCTAGGTCTATCTTAAAACATTAGTATTTAGAAAGATTAGTATGGAATATAATTACAGAGATCATGAAAATCTGCCATAACAGTGATTTAGTGATGACCATGAGTGATCTCATCTTCATTTGCGCTAACAATCATGATTGGTATATTGAAAAAGAAACTCTCCATTGAAAGTTTAGATACATTCAGATCTGGAAGGAGAGATCATCAGCCAAACAAATAAAAACAGTTGCTCTCTAGAGATCTCATTCAAGTGATCTCTCTCTCTCTCTCTCTCTCTCTCTCTCTCCCCCCTCTGTCTGTCTCTCTGTCTCTCTCTCTCTTTCTCTCTGTGTGTGTATGTGTGTGTGTGTGTGTGTGTGTCTATCTGTTTCTGTCTCTGTCTCTCTCTCCTGTCTGTCTGTCTGTCTGTCTGTGTCTGTCTCTGTCTCTCTTTGTTTTTTTTGTTTTTTTGTTTTTGTTTTTTTTTTTTTTAATTCTAGGGAGCCAATGCCTGTTGCATGAAAGGAAAGAACTCTGCCACTGATTCATATCCCCAACCCAATATTCCTTTTAAAAATGTCCTTCTATCACATAAGTTCTCTATGTTGTATGTTATTTTTTTACATTAGGATTTTATGAAAGTAAGATTTAATGATGACATTCAAATATAAGCATTTCCTACACAATCGACCCTATTTTATTTTATTTTAAATTTTTTACAGTACTTGTTTACACTCCCATATTATAAAGCTCCCTTACAGCCTTATTACACACCCTCTGAGGTGCTGGTATACATATTTAAGTAATCTTGATCTTTATCCTCTTCTCCTCATGCTTCCCATTCCCTCCATCTCTTATTTCTCTCTGTTTTTTCAGAAGACTTCTCTCTTTATTTCATTTTTTTTATTTTGTTATTTTTACATTTGGGATTTCTTATATAAGACAAACCATGCAACACTGAAATTTCTGTGTCTCCTTTACTTCACTTAACGTTATCATTTCAAGGTGCATCTTTTCTCCCACAAATGACACAATCTTATCCTTCATGATTGAATAATAACCCATTGTGTATAAATACTCCATGTGTCTATAACACACTTTCCTTATGCATTTATCTATGATGGGTGCATAGATTTCTTGGAAAATTTAGTTATTTGAGTTGTACCACTATTGCAAGATTTAGTTATTTGAATTATACTACTATAAATATGAGTATATTTATATTCATTATATATTCATGAACATATATATATTCATATTTATAGTAGTGATATATATTACTGTAATGGTATATAATAATGCTATATACTATCTATAACAGTATATATACTGTATATATATATATATTATATATATGCACATATATATATTATATGTCATATAAAGATTGTTTAACTCTTTGGGAAAGGAATAGCTGGATTGAGCGGAATTCTTTTTTTTTTTTTTGAGTAATCAGCACCATTTTATTTTAAACATATTTTTTACCATCTAAAGGCAGCCACTGAGAGTAGTTTCTTATAGGACACAGAACTTTTTTATTTTAAAGGAGAAATGTCTTGAACAAAAAACACTTTTAAATGGTGACAGTTAATAACTAAAAAGCATTAAGTCCTGGAAAACAGGGATGAGACATATACATAATAGAAATTGAAATATTTATAAAGTGTATGGTACATTTCACTTGTTTTAAAATTCTTAGACAATTCTTAGGAATTCAATTTTTATAAAATAAAGGTCTCAAATGTTCAGAAGAACTCTTGAGATAGAGATCATTAATTCTGTTTTTTAGAAGCTCGTCTTTTACTGTTAGGCTTCTCATTAATTTCAGAGACAATAGAAAGATTGGCAGATGCTGAGCTGCTAAAAGATAATCTTGCCAAACATGGCTAAATGTGTTACATTGGATTTGATCAACATTTACAGTGACTTGACTGCTGGCATGCCAAGGGAGAAGAATGCTTAAATCACTTAAGGATGTTCTCAGGTGGTATAGATAAAACTAGTGAGAAATTAAAAGGTGCAAAAATCCTTATTGTCATTATGATAATTCCCAGGGGCAAGATATTTTAGACTGTAGTAAATTCTTCCAAATTTTCCATTTGAGTTATATAAAACTAGATTAAACAAAGACTGGAGAATATGCTCAAGGATAAAAGCCTGTGCAGAAAAAAGCCTAGAAGATGACCAAACAGTCCTTTCGTTCTCTAATTGCTGTAATTCCAGGAAATTTATGCCTCTGGTCCTATTCAGACTACTATCCCATGTTACTCTATGTGTGTTTCCTTGTGAGGGTAAGGATTCCTGGAGCACAGTCAAAATAAAGCTATTCATGTTTCTTGGACACATGCAAAAACAGACGTATCTTTTTCGGTCCACTACTTTGTTTCAGTCTTTTACTTATAAAAGATACTGATTCTCTTATTTCTTATAATTACAATCAACATAGGTAACTACAGTAAACATGGTAAGGGTAATATTCTTTTCAGGGTAGTTAATGAGTTTTTCACATGAAGTTTAAAGCCCAGGATTAAAACCACTTTTCTCTACCTCCATCAGTGTAAAAATAATAAAAAGAAGTAAAACCATACAAACATAGTCAAAGTGATTTTCACTTGATTTGTGTTTTCAATGCTAAGTGCCAGCTACAGTAAAAAAATCCACATTTTATTATATCCATATGCATTAGTTTGCTCTCATATATTTGTAATAAATCATAAATTCATGAAATGTGAGGAATGTGTGCCTATACATATCATATCCTGAGTCTTCTTGCTTCTCTTTCCTTTCCACTCCCTTCCGTCTTCCCCATCCTTGAGCCTCCTTTCCATCTTCTCATCTGTTTGACTCCCAAAATGTATTATTTATTTTGTTTTTTAAATTACTTATAGTATAGTGATATTTCACATACCTATTTCATAATGTACCAGGAATGAGTTTAGGTTATTTTACTTTGCTCTTCCATATTTTCTTTTGTACGTGTCTATTTGGCTTTTTAAACTAGTTATGCCTTTAAAAATATACTTTTTCTATGATGTAGTGTCAAGCTCCAAAGACAAAAGATCTTGTGTATCAGTTTTTAAGAAAGTGTTTAGACAAAGTGCTACACATTGTAGAAATATGATTTGATAGCATATCTATGTGTGCTAACTTTCCAAAATCATCAATTTAACTTACATTAAAAAATCAAAGACATAATTACAGAAACTTATTTTTCAATAGAAAGTTACCTGTTCTTATTGGAAATGACAATAGAGAATATCATAGATAGGGAACGTAAAAAGGTCTGTGCTTGAATAGTTAGGAAACAATACAAATTTTGATTGTCCAGACAGTGCCATGTGACTAAGTAAGAAGGTAGAACCATATTACAGCAAGGAAAGATGAGGCTTCATACAGTACTAGAACTTTAAACTTGCAGCAATCTGGAAACTAGTATGGCCCTGATATATTGGTTCACAATATTTTTTTATCTATGTATTAGAACTACTTTGAAGAATAGTTCTAGTGTTAGTTAAAACTAAATTTTTAAATATGAATAAAACAAAAAGTTCAATTAGGAAAACCAATAGCAGTACTGAATTTTGTGAAATATTTTTGTACAAAAAAGAAGAAATACAATGATTTGAACTTTTTTAAAATACACAGTTTTCCAACATTTGTCAAGGGTCACAAATGCATTTTTTTCTCACTCATATTTGTTTAGACGGCTGGTTTAGGTTAAACTGCGTTACTGTCTAAAAAATATGATGAAATCCTCTAATACCTCTCCATTTGTAAATTTATTTGGGAAAAAAAAAGATCCTTACAGAAGTAAAGAAATTGAAATAAGCCTATTAGAATGGACTCTAATCCAGTATCACAGGGGTTCTCACATATAAAGGAAGAATTTGGAAACAGAAACAGACATGCAGAAAAAGAAGAGGATGTGAGGACCCATAGGAACAAGATGGCCATGTGATGATATCTAAGAATTCATAAAACAAGGAACACTAAACATTGCAGTTTAACACTAGAAACTTGAAGATGGAGAGATTTAAAAAATAATTCTCTCCACAGAGATACTGAAGAGAGAAAAATCCTAACTTGTGTTTAAACTTCAAACCTCTAAAGAACTCAAGTATTGATACGTTATTATGGTAGCTCTGGGAAGAAAATAACAGAAACTACATTTCTTATGTAACTTCTATAACTAAAATACAGGATTTATAGTATATGTTTCTACTATATTTATACTACTATACAATGTTTTCCTATAATTCGCAACTTGAAGAAACATAGCAGTAACTGCTGAACTGCTATTTCTTTTCCTTTGTACAAGGGATCAAACTCACGACCTTGCGTTTGCCATGCAGGTGCTTGTGCCACCAAGCTATATCCTTGGACTAATATTTTATCTTTTTTTTTTTTTGATCTTTTTGAGAATGAGTTTAGGTTATTTTACTTATGTACTTCCATATTTCCTTCCTGCAGTTCAGGCTGGCCTTGTGCTGCTCACTTTGTAGACAGGCTGGTCTTGTACTCGCAGCAATCCTCCTGCCTCAGCCACCAGAGTGCTGAGACTACAGGCTTGTGCCACCACACACGGCTTGGGCTAATATTTTAGCAAGATAACTTAAAATGTTAAAACAAAAAATATACAATTTATTAAAATATGGCATAATGATTTTAAATTATTCATCATTCACAAATATGAAGTGACTAATATCACATTTTGAGGAATAATTAAAGGACAGATTTACTTTTAGTAACTACCTTGACGTATTGGAATTTTCACACATGTGAAATTCCACAGATGATGACATGGGAAGTTAATAAACATACAATTGTGTGAATCACTGATAATATTTTCAACTCTAAAGAAATTTTGATCATTGGTATCTATCTATCTATCTATCTATCTATCTATCTATATCTATCTATCTATATCTATCTATCTATCTATCTATCTATCTATCTATCTATCTATCTACATATTTAGGAAAACTAACAGTCTGAGAATCTAAGAGCTAATATACAAGGGAATTTTCCACATTGTCTTTAACTTATTGTATAGATATGTCTGTTTTCATTGATACCAACCCCATTCTCTATAATATATGGCCCTTGACAGCATGAGAGGAAAACTCAATGCCTGGAGACCTTTTAAATTATATTTAATTTTACTTATTTAAAAATATAGTTTTGCAGTTTATACTGTCAATAAATTTTATCAAAAAAGAGAAATCTGTGGTTATATTATTTGATCAACTTTGCATGGCTATATCTTGTAATCTGAGTGACTACATTGACAATGACAATTGGCAATTAATACCACTCATAATTTCCCATTTTCTTGTTTTGAAAATCTGCATCATTGTTTTTTCTCTTTAAAATAAAAATATAAAAATTTAAAATGACTAAAAACCAAGAATTTCTGGTTTTTTAAAATCTGTACATTTCCTTCTTTCACCTGAAGTAAAAAAAATGAGATAATCGAGTTTTGTGTTTCTGAATTTCACATGGCATTAATAAAATCTATAAAGAGTGTATTACTTGAGATCTCAGTAACTTCTTTAGGTAAAAATCTTTTTAAAATAAGAATTTTATATTCAATCACATATGTGACATATTTTATGTTGTTTATTAAATTCTGTAAAAGTGGTACTCAAAGTGAAATTCCAGAGTATGTGATGTAACTATCTTCTGTTATGTGAACAGAAATCCAAAATTTAATGTTAATAATCTATGTTTGAAATATACCTTAAAATATATACATATACCTTTATTGAAATGTTCCATAATATCATTAATTATATAGCAAATGCACACAAAACAGTGAAATATGTGCATCTAAATTTAATCCATTCATATGGAAACATTAATCTTTTCTCAGAAATGTAATAATATTGTTTCTAAGCATTTTCTTGTCATTATATGCTATAAAGAATTTGATACTTGAGAAAAGAATGTACAACTAATGGATCTATCAATTTGATGACTATGTGTGGCTCTATTAAGACCAATGTGATCTTTAGTAATTAATCAATGCCATAGATTATTACAAAATATCTCTTTTTGGTATATCACATACTATTTGATTGAGGGCTGATTTTTCTTTAGCTAAATGCTATATCTTGTGTACCATTTTTGCACTTGTTAGTTATTTCATCCAAAATTTATTGTCCAAGTGTTTTACATTAACAAAGTGTCATTAGCAATGTCAAAGCATCAACAGGGGATATTTAAAATCATGGCAACTAATCAAAATAATATCCTAGAAGACAGTTGTAATGAAAATTAATTTGAGGAAATTGAATGGAAAAACAAAATTACAACAAAAAATTTAAAAAATGAAAGAATAACAATCAATGCAAACCATTCAAGCATAAAAAAAGCAAGCAAGAGAAAAAGAATTTTAACCAAAAATTCATACAGGAAAAAACTGTCTTTGGAACTCCAAAATAAGTTGATAATTCTTATATAGAAAATTCATTATTTTGAGACATAATTGCACAAGGAGAATGGGAATAGATATTTTTCCTCTCTGTATGCAAACTTTTTTGAACAATAAACAATGGTGTTGTTAGTATTTACAAACAACGAAAGACAGAAAAGCCAGAAACCACAAGTAATGTTGACAAAAGTTAATCATCCTATACCTGAAGACTTCCCTTTTTAAACTTAGTGTCTCACTAACCTCTCAAAGTTGCTTGTGGAATATTATACATCTACAAGTTTTAAATTTATATTTACTAAAGTACCTACCACTGGAATTATTCTCTTTTTACTCATAATAAACATCATTGTGGATTTTCTTAGCTGCTTCAAATTGATTGCAGACTTTTCAGTGAAGAATAAATTAGGCCTTTTCAAAGACAGAAGCGAACGAAAACCAAAAATTTCTCTTGTAATATGCCTCAAGAGAAAAGCATATATTCTTTTCTAAGGCAAGATTTTTGCAAAGCATGTAAAACAATTTAAACAATGCATTCTGGATTTAAAAAGGAACATATTTATTGACCAGTAGTAGCATAGGAGGGAACTTGTAGTAGCCTTGGCAGAATAGATTATCTGTCTTACATTTTTCTTGAAAAACCACAGTCTGGGCAAATAAAGACTCAAGGCTCTTATTACCACTCCAAGTACAGTGTCCCAGCACAGATCTGCATTCTGCGGTTGATTGATTTGGCTGCTACTGCATGTTTTCCCCTAAGATTTAACAGTGATTGTTAAACATGGCTAAGCAGAGGCTATAAAATGGAGTGCAAGGAATTCATTTGAAAAATTGCAAAGAAAAAACGAAAAGAGTAATTGAAATACAACATAGAATACAAACAACAAAAGACAGAAAAGCCAGAAACCACAAGTAATGTTGACAAAAGTTAATCATTCAAAGACAGTGTTTAACTTTTTGGAATAGTATTTTTCTTTACTACATACAATCATCTACTACTCTAATAATAATATACATATTCTGGGGACAAATATGTTGCTTTTCTCCTTGAGGCAATCACATTGCTTTTGTTATCATTTTTCCATGTGCTTTATCCACACCAGTAGTTAAAAGGTTCTGCAGCCTACATGGTAGCATTGTCTTTCTTCTCCATCTCCACTTTCATTCAATTTTGTGGGTTTATTGAGAATCTCATTTCTTATATTTGGTCTTCAAAACTTACATAATCAAATTAATGTTTTTACTATCAATATCCAAGAAATATGTCCTGAAATGTTCTTTCAGTAATCTAGGTGTTGAGCAGTAAGAATATTTTTGTTTTTGTTTGCTCCATAGACATCTTTCTGAAGCACCTCAAGCAATTCTAATTGGCACTAGGGTTCAGAACTACCGATACTATGGGGAAATTAGGAGTGCACTCAAAAATTCAGTTGCATATCAGTGATCCCAGGTATATGGTTTCCAAAAAATAAAATATTTTGGGCATGGTTTAGTATAACATAATATTAATCCCTAGTTTATAATGTTATTATTAATAACAATGTTAAAATGACATACATTTTAAAGCATGTGTTACCTTACTACTACAAACTCTAGCTTTCCACACTACAGCAGAAGGCATATTGATGTTAATTCCTGTTTGCTGTATTTCAGTATTCTACATTAAAATACATTGGCATTTGTTTTCATTGGAATTCACATAATGAAGAGGGATTGTCAGTCTATCATTTTGAGAATGGTATTTAATTTATAATAACTGATTCAAATTGTGATTAAAAGCATTGTTAGTCATAAATTGATGCTAAGGGCCTAGAGTATGTGGTTTGGATTTGTGCTCTATAGCAAATGATGATTGCTAGATAGATAAATGAACTTGTGAACTAAACATTATTACTGAGGTAAGCTGCAGCAATAAGATGTGCCCTAAAGCAGTAAAGTAGCCAGAATTGAGAAAACAAAGACAAGATTATTTAATTGTGATATATAATGTTTGAAAATATAATTTCATCTGTAAATTTCTCTTTCTGAGGAAAAGAATATGAACAGTAAATATTAAAGTGTTTGTAGTATTTAAAATATATAAACTTGTAAGAATACAAAATAAAGATAGCTGTTTGAAGCAGTGAGTCCTTGGATTTTGGATGCATTTTAGGTATAAACAGCTGAATAATACATGCACATTTAATTCAGACAATGCTTTTGAATGTTTGACATTTGTCATCAATAAATTGCATGAAAGTAAAAGAAAAATCAAGGATCATGTATAATAACAATATTAATACTTTAACATAGGATGGAAGCATCCCAAAACACTTTTATGAAATTTAACTCATCAGTGCTCACAGTAGCACTTTGATATAAGCATTAACATTATCTCTTCTTTAAGATGAGGAAGCAGAGTTCATTTTACTGAAGTTCACACATATGAGGACACAGCACTGTCTGATCCAATCTGCAGTCAAATCCCTTTTTCTAACCATTGATATTAACCTGACTCTTACAGTGATGTTTATGCATGCTTCACATATACTAAATTCTTATGTACTGTATGATATTTGAATGGGTACTTAATAGACATTTGCTGAATTAAATTGGGTTGAACCGATTCAAATATATATTAATTTATGCAGCATAATAGCTTTTACCTACTAGATCATTACTCACCTCACTGATGAGTATAATTAGCTGATAAAGACAAGGGTCACCTAAAAAACCTTCACATTATTCCTGAATCTCCTTAATCTTCTTAGAATCTTAGCTTAAAAGTGACTTATCTGAGCTAATGAGATCTAATGATATTAGTGTTTTACTTGTAGCATGCGCAATAGGTAAAAAGTGCTGTTTTTTGTAATCCTCAAATGGTAAATTTCAAGGCAGAAGTTTTTCATTGAACTGGCAATAAGCTGTACTTTAAGTGTAAAAATTTTTAAATTTCATAAAGTTGTATTGGTAAAGTCTATGTTATAATGTTGCCAGGAACATTTTTTTGCATTTTAGTATCATAACTAATCATAGAAGTTGGAATGCTGTAAAACGAAATGTTACAAGATTTTTAAAAGTAGTTTTCATCATCTATTAAAAGAGCTGACTTAAACATTCACTAACATAATCTGTTCATTTCACTGATAAGAATACTACAAATCAACCATGCTGCAAGACTTTCCCATAGAAAAAAGTCAAATCACTGCAGAATCAGTATCAAAATTTAAAGCAAAAATCTTTTGAATCCCAGTATATCACTCTTACACACATGATGAATCCTTGCTTGTTATCTAATATTAACTTGAAGTATCTCATGTTTTTTTTCTTGCTGCTGAGTATCGAACTTATGATCTCATTCTTGCCAGGCAGGCACTTGTGTTGCTGAGCTAAAACCTCAGCCCCTAACACCGCTTTTTAAAATTTTTTTATTCATAACCGTCTTAATCAGAGATGAAAGTGATGTTTTACAAATACTAAGACATTAATGAAATTGAAAGTACATCAAAATGAAAATATATGAGGAAATAAAAATTTGGAATTTATTTGTAGTTATGTATATATGATAGATTACATTTTTATGATTTATATATTAAAACAAGGAAAGACTACTCAATATTTTAAATGCAAAATTCTTATAAGTAATAAAAAGGAAAGAATACTAGTTATGAAGTCAATGTGATAATTTGCTATGATAAAAATAAATATGTTGAATTTCTTCATGGTACATTCAGAAAAATAATCACCACATACATTAAAACTGTCCTTAAATTATTCAAGAGTTAAACTATAAAAAACAATACTGCCCTGCCATAAAGAAGGATAAATTTGAATCATTTGAAGGCAAATGAGTCCAAATTTAAACCATACTTTTAAGTGAATTGAATCAGACACAAGCTTGTTTCTCTTACATAAGAAACTCAATATATTAATAAAGGACACACTAAGGATGAGAATAAAATAGATGAAAATTCATTGTAATTCAGGATGGAAAGTACATCTATGCATGCCTTTATTTAGCATGAGTTTTAATAGGAATCTTTGGTCTGTTTATTTATCTGCATATGTGACAATTAACTTTATAGGGGTTTATAAATAAATCCAATGCTAGAAAAGAAGACGAGGTGGAGAACAGGAAAAAAATTGAGATATTATACATATGTGCCAATTCCCTACAAGGAATTAAATCACTGTAACTGTAAACATGTACTAATAAAAATAGATTTTAGAAGTTAAACTATGATAACTTTTAATTTCTTTATAAGTATATTTTAAGATGCTGATTCTCATTAGCAAATATATTGTAGAAATTTATTAAATAAAATGTATACAAGACATATACACATTGTAAATTTAATATCACTTTAAATTCACACAAGTGTCTGACTTGAAATTTCATCTAAGATCATATGTGAGGGAGACAACTCCAGTGACTCCCTTTGAATCCAAAACAATTGCTGTGACTTTGATTACTTGGAGACTCATATCCTTATACTGATATGTAAAAGGCTGGCTAGGGTATTTCTTGCTCTGTTCAACTGACTCTGAGCATAGCAAAGGCTAGCTAAGATGCTAATGTGCAAAGTCTATAGCCATCAGACTGTCTTGTTTCCTCCCATAGTGTTCTCTACAATATAGGATTGAATAAAGAGATGAGAGAGCAAATAGATGTTAGAACAAATAGATGTTAGATGTTAGATGTTAGAGCAAATAGATGTTAGAGCAAAATCAAGATTAAAGGCTGTGACTCCCCAGGGCACAAGAATTTGCATATCAGAAACCAAAGTGATAGCCCCCCAAAACATTTACACTGCTACCTTAATTGGGTTATGTAAATTGATCCTTCTGCATATCTTTATCTCTGCAAAACAGAGATGCCATTCTTGCATTTGGCCAGCTAGCTCAAGTTATTCAGTAATCTCCCACATTCTCACAATCACTCATCCCTGAGCCACCCCCCACCCTTTCTTCACAAGAGAATAAATGCTGGGAGAGGCCTAGGATCCAGGCCTTTGTCCACAGGTCTTCATGAGGATTGGACTAAGGACCTTTTGGGTACTCTTAACTTAGAACATGTCTTGGTGTCTTTAATATCACCGTGGGTTGCATTGGTGGTGGCAGATTGGAATTAACTTGCTAGGATTCCAATAACATCTCAATGGACTTACAAATATAACTTTTTGTATTGTGAAGAAAACTAGAAGAGGATTACAATACTTGGATGATTGAACTCGATATTTGGGTTTACAATAATAAAAAAAAACAAAATCAAATAATGGCAGCATTGTTTGTCTTAATACTACCAATTATTGAAAGATTTTAGTAACATATATGCAAATTATTTTAAAGTATTAATTACCCATCCCATAAAACATAATAAGACAGAATACATTACTTTCTCACCTCTTTTCACATTTCTCTCTTGTACCTTTTTATTCTCCCCTTTCCTCTTTTCTTTTTCTTGGTTTCTATTACTATCTTTCTTTGTGATTTTGTGTCTTGATTTTTATCTTGCTTATTATCAATATATAAAAACTGTTTATATCGACTTATAATGAGATTATGTCAAATTGAAAATAACTGAAAATCATTATGTAGTTCATTGTATAATTTAAAATAGAATAGTGACTTATATATTGCATGCCAGAATCAAATAAAATTTAAATTCAGCCAATATTCTGGTATAAGTAAAAGTAGGCAGAGGACCTGAAAGTGGAGATTGTGCAATCAAGAGGTAAATATAAACCACAGGTAATATTTAAAAATAAATAGTAAAATAATATTATACAATCCTACACACAAAAAATAGCTTTTTGATAGTTTAAGTTAGTTTTCAGAATACAAGATTGAGGAAGAAGAGGAAAGAAGAAAATTGCAAGGAGCATAATATAGTATCAGTACAGGTTATGTTCATGTACCATCTTCGCACAAGGAATATGATAGTTACATGCTGCAAACATATAGTAATAAAAATAAAATTGAGCAGAAAATATTAACAAATTGTGAAACAGAACCTTAGCATGAATATTCCAGAAGATCTAAATCAATAGATTTGTATAAAATCAGAAAAAATCAGAAATAAAATTCAGTTTAAGAATGAAATAAAACTTCAATAGGTAAAATGTACAGCTACTATATTTCTCATTTCAAATGCAAAACCAATTTGTTTACTTCATTTTATATTAAACTATTTTTGTCTCAGCTCTTCATGTATTCTTCCATGAAAACAGTTTTACTCCCTTGTAAACACAGAAATAATTTCAAAAATTTTACCATGTGAACTATATTTTTAAAAGATAAGAATTGGAGAAGACACTGAGACAACAAAAGAAACAAAACTACTAGCAAGTATAGTTTTGTCCCTCCCTACTCTTAAGTACAGTATTATTATTATACTTCTTAAATATTGTTAACTTCTGAGATAAAATTGTGAGGAACAGAATTTTAATTAAATACTAATAAAAGACTTAATGGTAAATGAATACTCATTCAATGATAATCATGGAAAACATTACAACATAATAAAAATTACAAATATATGTAACATCTATGTGCAGATCAAAAACATCCCACATATATAAAAAGCACACACACCTATGATTTATATGTATACAAACGACATGCATTCAGAACACTTGTAATGATCTAGGCAAAGTGACTCCTCAAGCAGCCAAGATATGGTATCAATAACATTTTTTCAAATCTGCTTCTAAATGTAAAAATTCTTAAAACACATAAATCAATAAGGATGTTTTATTTCCATATTTTAACAGAAAAAATAAAAAACAGAAAAAGGGTAGAAATAATGCATAACTTCAAAAATAAACACTAAGAAAGCATTAGTTGATAAATTACAGTGTCCTCAAAGAAATAATTGGTCAAATTACAAAAGTAAAGCATACAGAGTGGCCATTCAAACAGAGAAACTGCAAACAGTTCTGTTCAATGTAACTTAGTTAATATGGTTATGAATCTGACACACTTACACAGACATGCAATTATATCCTTTAGAGCAATTTCTTTTCCTCTCTTATTTACAAGAGCAATTACACATTTTGGGTTTTATTACTCCTACAGTTCTTATTTCTTTTTACACTAGGGACACTAAGTGATATTTATACATAGGAGATTCTTATTTATTTTACTTATGAGATAGTTTCAAGTTGTCTCCATTTACCTGTGAAGGCCTTAAGATAATGTTTTTGATAGCTGAGTAATATTTCATTGTATAAAATTACCACATCTTTTTTAGACACTCTGCAGTTGATGGGCATCTTGGTTGTTCCAAGATTAAGCTATTACAAATTGTGCTGCTATGAACATGTGTGCACATACATCATTGTGATATAACCTTTTCAATTTTCCTGGGAAAATACCCAGGAGGGGAATAGGCTCGATTGAATGGAGCATCTTCTGAGAATTATCCATACTGACTTCCATAGTGGTTACACAAGTCTCCACTCCCACCAACAGTGAAGCAGTGTTCCTTTTTCCCAGCAGCCTCACCATTTGTTATCAGTTGATTTCTTGATGACAGCTATTCTTTTCTGAGTGAGATGAAAGCTCAATGCTGTATTAACTTGCATTTCTTGAATTACCAGTGACAGTGAACATTTATTTATTCATGCATTTATTTGTCATTTTTATATTTTCATCTGAGAACTCTGTTCACAGATGCCCATTTTTGGAGAGAGTCTTTGAATTTGGGGTGCTTGATGTTTTCCAGTTCGTTATGTGTTCTGGGTATAAATCGTTTTTCTGAGGGGTTGCTGGCTAAAATTCATTCGCATTCGTTGGGTTTTCTTTCAATCTGTTTGTAATTTCTTCTGAAGTGCAGAAACTTTTCAATAATATGAGATCCCAGTTGCTGATTCTTTTAAGTGTTTTCTGTGCAGTTTGCATTTTGTTCATCATTTGTCTGCATACCCCTGTGTGTCCAAGACTTCTTCTTGACTTTCATTAGATTTACTGTTTCTGTCTTAATATTTAGGTCTTTGATCCATTTAGACTTGGTTTTGTGCATGATGATAGGCATGGATCTAGTTTCAGTCTTTGGCATGTGGAGAGTAAATTGTTGCAACATCATTTATTAAAGAGGCTGTACTTCCAGTGAACATGTTTAGCCACCTTATCAAATATTGGGTGGCTGATTGTCTTTGTAGTTGTGCTTGCATATTCTAATCTGTTTCACTGATTCTCAGGTCTATTTCTTTGCCAGTTCCATGCTGATTTTATCACTGTGACCTTATAGTATAGTTTCAAGTCAGGAATTGAGATGCCTCCTGCCTTATCTTTGTTGCTCATAATTTCCTTTGCTATTCTAGGTTTCTTCTGTTTCCAAATGAATTTTAGTATTTTCTCTAGATATGTGAGGTATATTAATGATATTTTCATTGGGATTACTTTAAATCTGTATAACAGTTTTGGGAGTATTTCACTATGGTGGTTCTTCTTAGCAAGAATAAGGAATATCCTTCCAAATTCTAATATCCTCTTCAATCTCCTTTTTTACTGTAGCATAATTTTCAGCATATAGGTCTTTTACATTCTTAGTTAGCTCGATTCCTAAGTATTTCACTTTTTAAATGCTATTATGAAGGGCATATTTTCTCTTTCAGTGAGCTTTTGTTTGTGTATAGAAATACTATTGATTTTTGAGCACTGACTTTGTATTTAGCTACACTGCTGAATTTGTTTTAATACATCAGGACGAAGGCAGAGAAATGATGAACAAAACGCAAACTGCACAGAAAACACTTAAAAGAATCAGCAACTGGGATCTCATATTATTGAAAAGTTTCTGCACTTCAAAAGAAATTACAAATTTTAAAGGAGTGTTTTGGATCTTCTATCTAGAGTATCATATCAGCTGCAAATAATGATAATTTAATTTCTTCCCTTCCTATCTTTATTCCTTTTATTTCTTTCTCTTGTGTAATTGCCCTAGCTTGTGTTTCCAGAACTATATTGAATAAGAGCAGTGATATTGAGCATCCTTGTCTTTTTCCTGATTTTAAAATGGAAGTTTTTGTCCATTTAGTGTAATCGAGGCTGCTGGTTTAATACAGATGGCCTTTATAAGATTTGGGAAGACACTGTGTATTCTGAGATTCTGAAGGGTTTTTAGCATGAGCATGTGTTGGACTTTATAGAAGGCTTTTTCTGAATCTATTGAAATGACCATGTGGTTTTTGTTTTGGCTCTGTTGATGTGGTGTATTACATTTATTGATATAAACCATTCCTGCATTCCTGGGATGAATCCTACTTGGTCCTGATGTATAATCTTCTTGATGATTTGCTGGATTCTATTTCCCAGTGCTTTATTGAGAATCTTTGCATCAATGTTCATTAGTGAGATTGGACTTTAGTTCTCCTTTTTGGTTGGGTCTTTCTCTGTTTTTTATCAGTGCAATATTTGCCTCGAGGAGCAATTGAGAAAGGATTGCTTCCTTTTCAATTTCATTGAAGAGGTTAAGGAGTATTGCCATCAAATCTTCTCGAAATTAGTCATGAATCCATCAGGACATGGGCTTTTCTTTGTTGGTCGGTTTTTAATTATTTTTTCACTTTCAATAGTTGACATTGATTATTCAAAATTGCTATATCTTCTTGGTTGAGCTTTGGTAGTTCATTTGTTTCTAGAAATCTGTCCATTTTCTCTCTGTTTTGCCATCTGTGTGAGTAGAGATTTTCAAAGTAGATATTCATGATCTTTTGAATTTCCATGGGATCTGTCATAATTTCCCTCTTTTCAAACATTATTCCATGATTTTTTTTTCTTTTTCTTGATAAGGTTAGCCAGAGGTTTCTCTAATTTGCCTATTCTCATTAAAATCCAACATTTATCTATTAATTCTTTGCATTTTTTTAGTTTCAATTGTATTGATTTCTGCTCTAATCTTTATAATTTTCTCTTTTCTGTGAACTTTGGGTTTAACTTGCTCTTCTTTTACTAGAAGGTTGAGATGAAGCATTAGGTTTTTATTTGTGCTTGTTCTGTTTTCTTGATAATGACAATTAATTGCTGTATATTTCCCTCTGAAGACTACTTTCATTGCATCCCACAGATTACAGTATGTTGTTTCAACGTTTTCATTGTATTGTTGGTATTGTTTTATTTCTTCTTTAATTTCATCTGCAGCCCACTAGTTGTTCAGAGGCTGTTATTTATTTTTCATATATTTATGCAGGCGTTGCAATTTCTTTGCCATTGTTTTCCAGTTTTAGTGCACCATGGACATATATTATACATGGGCTAATTTAAATACTTTTCAATTTATTTAAGAATATTTTATGGGATAGTATATGGTCTGAATATCCCATGTGCAGCTGTGAAAAATGTGTATTCTGATGTGGTTGGGTGGAACTCTCTGTAAACATCTAAGTGCAATTGCTTGCAGGTGTGTTTCAGTTCTATTATTTTGTGCTGACTTTTTGTCTAGTTGATCTATCTCTTGGTGACAATTGGATGTTAAGGTCCACTGTTATAACTGTGTTCTTGTGTATTTGGTTTTTCATGTCTATTAGTATTTGTCTTATATGTTTGGTGCATATATATTTATATTTGAACCTGTATTTGTTCATATATATTTATATTTGTTAGTTCTTCATTTTCATTTTTTCCACTAACAAGTATGTAGTGATCTTCTTTATATATTTTAATCACTTTAGGATTGAAGGTCATGTTGTCTGCAAATAGAATAGTTATCCCTGCTTTTTTCTGGGTTCCTGTTGCATGGAATACTGTTTTCCATCCTTTGACTTTTAATCTATGAGTTTCCTTTTTTTGTCAAATGTGTATACAGCATACTGTGGGATCATGTTTCTTGATCCATTCCATCAAACTATTTCTTTTGATATGTGAATTGAGGCTATTTACATTTGTGTGTATAACTGATATGTACTGGCTCAACTTTGCCATGTTATATTCCAGTTCTTTGCTTTATGTTTTTCCTTCTTGTTTAATCACTTGTCCTACCTGATGGTTTCTTTCTGTTGTTATTCTGGAGATTGTGGTCATTTTCATCTCTATCTAGTATGGCTGTCAATACTCTTTCTAGGGTTTGTTTGGTGGATATGAATTCATTCAGTTGTTCTTTGTCATGTTTCTCCATTAAATTTTATGACAGTTTTCTGGGTACCTCAGTCTATGTTGAAAGATGTTTTCTTTTAGTGCTTGAAATACCTCACTCCAAGCTCATCTTTACTTGAGGGTTTGTGCTGAAAAGTCTGCTGTGATTCTAAAGAGCTTTCCTTGATAGATGAGTTGTGTCTTTTCTCTAACAGCTTTTAGTATTCTGCTTTTATCGTGTATGTCTGAAATCTTAATTATTATATGTCTGGGTGTAGATTTATGTTGTTTGTGACTGTTTGGCCTTCCATATACTTCAGTTACCCGCATATCACATTTTTTCCCATGTTTGGGAAATTTTGTGCTATCACTTCTGTGAATATTTTAGTTTTGTCATTTGCATTGACTCCTACATCTTCACTGATGCCTATTAATCTTATATTGTTTCTCTTAGCATCATCTTGAAGCTGCTATATTGTCATTTCATGCTGCTTCCTTATTTTTAAAAGTTCTATCCTTTCATGATGGCTAATTGCAATCTTGTCCTCAAGGTCTGAAATCCTGTCCTCAGCTTCATTTAAACAGTTTTGCCAGCTTTGAATAGAATTTTTTGTGGATATCTCTGAGTTTGTTTCATGAATTCTGTTTATTTTTTGTATTGTTCATTCAAGGTTTCAATCAGTTTCCCAAGGTCCTGTGCTATTTTCTCCATTCCTTCTTTAGTTGCACTCAGCAACTCCTTGATTAAGATCGTTGTTTCTGTCTTTACATGGGAAACCACTTCTAATTTGATTTCCTCTATAGCCTCATGGAGTTGTTTTTTTGTTGCTGTTTGTTTTTGTTTTTGTTTTAATTTCACTTGCTCTCTTTTCAGGATTTCCAGTGTGTTACTTTTGAAGTCCTTTATTTCAGTGTCTCCTGTACTTGCTCCTGGTGGACTAGATGTTTGAGATTGCATTTTGCTTTTGCATTTTGCCATTTTCCCCTTTCAAGTTAAAATATTTGGTCCTTCAATCTCACTCGTGTCAACTGTTGGGACTGTTTACATTGAGGTTCTACTGTAAAGTTGATGTTTGCTGGTTCCCACAATGAATAGCTGGACCAGTTACCTGACTCTCTTCTGCAGGGCCTGTTAGATGAGTCCTATATTTGTTTTGTGCTGGCAAGCCTAGTAGTACTAATGTAGATCAACTTTTAGTTCCTGCTCTTACTTTATCTTCAGGTTATTCCAGGTCACTAAATCTCCCTGTTAATAGTGTTTGTGTCAGCCAAGGCCCTACTGTGTCACTATTGTGTGCCTGTGTAAACCCTTTAATTTTCTCCAATTTGAGAGAGTCCTTATTGGCACACTCCTCACCCAGCCTGATTTTTTCTGTGTGCAGAAAGGAGTCATCCACACTCTTGCCAGACTTCGCAAGTTCATGCAGTTAGTTGGAGGGAGCCTTACTGCTGGTGCCATTTAGCCACTGTACACCTATATTTTAGGGGAATACTCACCACACTGGCTGGAGCCTGCTGAGATCTTCTCTTTGGGCAAGGCAGTTACTGAATCTCCCTTCAAGCTAGCACAGTTAATCCACTGTAGTTCAAAGTCCTGGGAGAGAGAGTGGGAGCTGAAGATCAACAGCAGTATTAGGTTCTGGAGGTAGGAAATGTCCCCAAAGGGCCAGCACATGTCCTGAGTCTGAGCACCCATTGGGTGCATGGGAAGTGCGGCACAGAAGTGTAGGTAGTCCTGACCAAGGGGTGTGCCAGTGGCATAAGTCCTGCAGTCCACAGGGCATAGAGGAAGCACAGTGCAGTGGTGTATGTGGTCCTAGGCTGAGGGGCAGGCTAGTGATGTCATTCGGAGTGTCCATGGGCACTTTCTTGTTTTGAAGTCGTACACCACTTTCATGGTTTTGTTCTGAGTGCATTCATTCAGTTTCATCCTATTTGGTCCTATTCTACTTAGTGAAGCTCTAACTCCAACCATTTGTTGAAGTTGTAGGCCAAATGCCAGAAGATGCACAGGAGCATAGTGATGGAATCCTCTTGGGGTCTTCTGTTTGGGTGAGAGGTCACTGAGTCTCCCTTCAACTCAGTTTAAGGTTTTGAGAGGAGGCATGGGAGCCAAAGATCAAGTACTTGGCCTAGAAAATGGGGAGGATTGCCAAGGACAGCGGCCATTGGTGAAGCATTCCTTCAGGCAAATGGGAGCTGTGTAGGAAGTGTGGGCCAAGTTGTGAGGGTGTTGCTGTGCTCCCCAGGGCTGTTGGGAGCCACATAGGAAGCCTGCAGAGGTACAGGCAAATGTCTGAGATCAGCACATTTTCCCCAGGGGCCAGTGGGAGTCACTCAGTAAGCATGAGCGTCAGGGGCCAAGGTCCCAGGGTGGTGTTGAGTTCCTCAGTGCCAAAGGGAATTGTAGATTTTCATGCTTTAAAAATTGATTTTCTAGTTCAAAGTGGATGTGCTCCTAGTCTATATACTTTGCAGAATATAATCAATTACTGAATTTACTATGACATATTCTCTAAGTTCTTTTAGTACTATATTTTAAATAATATGCAGTGAACATCTGTTTTCACTAAATTGTAGCTGTAGCAATTTAACTGTTATTAATGTTTACTTTTTAAAAGTTCTTGCTGAGGTGGATGTTTTGTAACAAAAAATTTTTGATAAACATATAAAAGTAACATATTTAACCACTGTAATGTTATTCCATTAACCAAAAATTAGATTACTTCACAAAACTTCAGGAACATTTGTGTAGATATTGCCATAGGATTTGGAACATAGGCTGCTATGGTTTGTTTCTAGGTAGCCCCCCCAAGCCTCAATCAGTCATAGAGGTGACTAAATTTTTGACTGATTCATTGTCTAGTGCTGGAATGGGCTGTGTGAGTACTGCACCCACCCAGAGGAGGAGCCAGTATATGACATAAGCGATGGAAGGAGGCATGTTTTTTCTCTTTTGCCTTTTTACTCTTGCTGTTTGCAGTCAGTATAAATGTTTTCCCCTCAGCCAAACCACCTTGTCTTGAAGACAGCTGAATGTGGACTGAAACTTCCAAAACTGTAAGAAATAACCATGTGTATGTTGTGGCGATCAAGTCACTCTATTTACCACATTCATCAATCCATCAACCCAGGCTAGTGATGTCATTCGGAGTGTCAACCCATGTACAAATTTCTTTGTGGTGAGAACATTTCAAATTCACACTTCTTTTAATTGTGAAGTGTCACATTTTTAGTATGTTTAAAACTTCTTACTCTTTTACTAACATCTCCCCTACCTGACTTTCCAACTCAAAATATCAGCTTTCCCACGCTTACCCAACAGAAGTCAATATGGAAATAAGAAAACTGCCTATAATCCTTCAAATACTGATTAAATAAATGGAGAAAATGTAGTGTACATGAACAGCTGAATATTATTTAGCTTGGTAGGGAGTTTATTTTTTAAATCAAAATAGGTAAATTCTTAGGACATTATGTTAAATGTAATAAATAATCCAAGAAGAAAAAGACAATGTTGCATAATTTAACTTTGTGTAGAACCTAAAGTAGTTTAATTTCTCAAGCATTCAAATTGGAAAGTCATCTATTTTCTAAATATTTTTGCAATGGAGAAAACAAATACAATATATGTTTTTCTTGGTTCTTTCCTTCAGAAAAGTATCCAGTCAACAATACAATAGGCATCACTGCATAAAATTGTAAATGCATAGCACAGTACATGGAAAAGACAATGTGTCCATTAGCAATCAAATATGAACATTTGCATTTTCTGTGATAGATTAAGATTAATCTAATCCAATTCCACAGTCTTCCTTTTGAATTTTAGTATATCTTTGAAGAATAGTTACATATTACGGGGATGAGATGAATGACAAAGAACTTGGAAAAGTTAAATGATAACCTAGAAACTATATCACCTAATGCTCATATTTCTAACCAATCTAGCCAATTAACTGGAGATATCTAGAATACACATGATTTGCATATATTTTCCTAAATTTGGTAAGTTTCATTAAATTATTTGTTAATTAATAATTTTAAGATAAAACATCATGTTTAAAAACCATCATATTAAATTTTGGGATTAAATATTATCTTCTCAAAAGTTATGATATATATTATATCATATTATATTATATACCATAATTATACAGAATATATACAGTATATATGAACTCTTTAAAATAATTCTTAGATTTTTCTCTATTAGTAAAAATGATGAACTGGAAGTCTTCATTTTAATTTTGGATTTTCTAACAGATCATCCTTATCAATAGTTTAAATAAGTAATACAAATTTTAAAAATATGTTGTTCACAGCCTAATAAAATTATTTGATATTTATATAAATTTGAAGATATAATTTGTCACTTGTAGCACTTAATTTCTTCTGTTACATTTCACTTCTAATATGCTTGTGATTCATTTTCATCATGCTCTAAGTATCTTTTCACCTTACAATTCCACAACAGGGACTCTTTAAAAGATTTTCTAGTAACAGCTGTTGGGAAATGAGCCTCAGAAATGCAGGCAGGACCAGATGGATTTTTCATTGCCTGTTGTTTCCTTGGCAGGTAATTTGTTTCCCACTGTTACATTTAGATGTTATAGTTAATTCCAAAACTTGGTGAAAATAATTTTTTTCTCTTTTTCTCATTCAATAAAATATAAAATTATTTTATATTACCTTTTGAGTTATTATAGAAAATATAGATGTTTATTTCTCATATTTTTTCACATATTTGGTGAATAACTGAGTTTTGATATCACTAAAAATTGATTAATATGTACTACGCTAAGTATTGGGTAAGCAGGAAACAGGCAAGTTATTTGTCTTTAATACAATATAAGTAATTTTATGGAATTTCATAATTTTAAATTTCTCTACAGTTTCCCCAGATTTAAACAAATGATTTGCATCATAGAAATATTTAAATAAAGATCATAAATCAGTTGTCATTATAAAAGAAAAGAAAATCAGGAAAGGCTTTGTATATCCTTCTACTCATCTGATCAGTGTTCACTAGATATGAACAGAAAACATTAATGTCTTAGCTACTTCCTTCTTTGTTGTGAAAGTACATTTTACATCATCAAATTCAAGAAGGAAAGAGTATTATGATTATTATGTCTCATATTTTGTAGAGGCTTAAGTCCATAATTGGATGACTTTAAGGTCAGACAGTTCAGGAGAGGGTCTTAGCAGAGGAGAAAACACTCATGGTAATGCAGGCAGGAAAGAGAAAAAGGGTGAAGGGATCAGCAGGGAAAGATAAACTCTTGTGGGCCACAAAGCTAGTGACTAACCTGTCTAAAGAGATTTCAGTTGTGAATGCTATATTCAGTATAAATCCTTCTGTGGACTAATTCCCTGGGTATTATACCCATAATGCAATCACCTCCCAAAATTCCTACCTATGAGCTCAGAAGTGTTGAAGGATATTTTAGTTATAAGTCATGACAGCTACATTTTGTAGAAAAAAGTAAACAATCATGTAAATAAATGCACATTTTGCTAAGTGTATTTTATCAAACAGAACTTATCATCAAATCAATTAAATAACACTTTTTACATAAAGAATTTGTCTTCAGAATGTTATTTTAAAATAAATATCTATTAGTTGAAGGAAAAAATGCAGACAGAAAATGGAAATTACATTATTATCTAGCCAGATGCTAGAAAATTTTTATATTATTTATCTAGCTTAATAAAATGTTTAAAATGGAAATGGGCATATTTAAAAATTGAATAATAGATATCAAAAATAAATCTCTGATAAAAATAATGCTTAAGTAAGAACCATCACAGTAATTCTTTGAAAAGCACTAACATACTAAAATTTTGACCAGTATTGTTATTACTATACTCAGCATTTTTATATTAGTTCATGAAACAGTACATGTAAAATTCTCTAAGTAGTTTATCTGATATGTCAGTTCACATAGACAAGCTCTGTAGTGATATATTCTTGAATGTGTAAAGACATTTTTAATTGATATGATCTTTATATAAATCTATAAATAAATTGAAATCAAACAAAAAATCACAATCTAAAAAACACTGAGGAGTTTTAAATGTTACACATAAATAATAGATTTAAACCTGAAATACAAAGTCACAGCATTGAAATTCAGATTTATACAAAGTTTAAAAAATGAATAGGTAATAATTTAAAAAATAGATTAATATGTATGTATAGGGTTTACAATTTAGACTGCTAATTTCTCCCAAATGTGTTATGTGTTTACAGATAGGACTTTTGGAAGGCACACTATATTCATTAGTAGATTGATAAGTTCTTAGGTAAAAGTGCTATTCAGAGATGGAGGCTGGTTTGAAGAGGTAAGTCACTGGCGGCATTCCTTGGAAGGTATAGGTCCTCCTTAGCTCTTCCCTCTGTCTCATTCACTGTTTTCTGGCAAGTATGAGGTATGCAGCCTTCCTCTGCCATATCTTTGCACTATGATATTTCTGCTTTGGATCCAGCTGACTATGGGCGGACTCTTCCAAAAATCATAAGCCAAAATAAACCGCTCCCCTTTACTTTGTGAATATTGGGTATTATGTCTCAATGACAGGAAATGGACTGATACAATGGGAGTTCACATGCCATATACACAACATAAAATGAGACCTAAATTAATAAAATATTTTATAGTTGTATGTATACATGGGCAAGTTTATTTTTATTTAAGTAAGTTTTAATTTTAAGTCATTTATAGTTCTAAAACTGATTTTTACCTGAAAATGAAAACACCCTAAGAATAATAGTAACAGTATACCTGGGGTGTAACTCAGTGAAAGAGCATGCATTTAGAATGTGCAAGATCCAGTGCTCAATCTCAAGTACCAAAAATAAATAAATAAATAAATAATCAATATTAGCACTAACCTTCCTTTTTCAATGAAATAAGAAACACTAATAGTATGTCTAACTTGCATTTCTCTCTCTTTTCTTTTTAGTGCATGATGATGAACAAAGGTCAAATTTTAGTCTGTGGAGTGTAGAGAGTCAGTTTTCTAGCACCATTTGTTAAAGAGTTAATCTTTCTTCTAGTAAAGTTGTTTGGCTTCTTTGTCAAAGATAAAATGGCTGGGTTGCTTTTAGTTGTGTCTACTTCTTCTAATCTGCTGCACTTATCCTCAGGTCTGTTTTTTTTTCACCAGTATCTTGATGATTTTGTCACAGTAACTTTGTAATAAATTTCAGATCATGGACTTTGATCCCTCCTGCCTTACCTTTGTTGCCCAGGATTGTCTTTGTTATTCTAGGTCTCTTCAGTTTCTAAAAGAATTTTAGGAATGTTTTGTTTAGTTCTGTGAGATATTCTAATGGTATTTTGATTGGCATTAAATCTGTATAACAGTTTTTGAAGTATGAGCACTTTCTTGATGTTGGTCTTTTCCATTCACATGCATCTTTCCATTTTCTAATACTCTATTCGATCTCCTTTTTCAAAGTGATATAATTATCAATATATAGATCTTTAACTTCCTTTGTTAGAGTGATTCCTAAGTATTTCATTTTTGGATGCTTATATAACATTCATTTAAAATCATATTTCAAAATATGTAATAGGTAAAAGGTATGCCTTTATGAATTATTGTTATAGTTACCAGTAAATTATTTTTTAAATATTAAATACTGTTTCCAAAGTCCCTTACATGTTTGTTCACATAAACATGAAGTACTTCTTACTTTCCAAAAAAAGTTTCTCCCATTAGTATTTGTTATTAAAATTTATACAGAATGATTTAAACCAAATTTCAGAAAAAATACTTTGGAACTTCTCAGTATTTATATCACAGTTGAATAAACTTTGTATTTTCTAGAACAATTTATTTTTATTACTCTATTCTCACATGAAAACAACATGATATTTACGCTCTTGAGAAATTTTTGAGTCTACAGTCAGCTATAGGCACAATGTATACAGCAGATCTCTAGAACATAGTCAAGTTATATAATATTTTACACCTGTTGATAAACATTTTCATGTTGTTTCCTACACTAATCTCTGGTAATCAATATTCTATTATTTACCTTTGTAAGTTTTCATCTTACTTTGATGTAGAATTCCAAGGTATAATTGATTTCACTTCAGCTTTCATGTATTATGGTCAGAAAATTCACTGCGGTAAAACACTCCCTATTTCCTTTGATACATACCAGTCCTTGTGGTACGCATGCAAAATTAAGAAAATCTTGTTCATTGCTCCATTACTGTGACCCTTCAGCAGTTACTCTCTACTTATGGTATATTTGACCACTAAGTCTACATTCTAAATGTTGACACAGGTAATGAAATATTCTCTTTCAGTGTCTTTATGTACCATTATATCTTAGTCTGAGTGATTTTAACAAGCTGTTGATACATCTCAAGCTTTTAATAGAAAGGTCTATAAAAAGTTATATGCCATAGAACCATAATACTTAGGTTTCAATGGACAATTTTCATTCTTATTAGACTGAGTATATATAATTAGGATAATTTGACCTTTTATATTTAAATAATTAATGTCTTTGGTTTATTTTGTCCTACAGTTGTTTTCTCCTCCATGATTTCTTTTCTATTTTTCAAGGTCAATCAATTAAAAATAACCAATATTCACAATTCCCATGATTACATTTACAACTTGTTATATATTTTTCCACTTTTTCTAACATGAGATTTTATTTTTCTAAATTATATAGTTCTAACTTTTGTTATACTTTTCCTTTCCTGTAAACATAACTTTTGAATTGTAAATTTGATGAATATTTATATTTCCTTTGAGGAAAGAAAATTATTTGCTTTTCTTTTTTGAATTTGTATTTTTTGCAGCTATATGAAACCCCAACTCTTCTCTTTTCCTATCCATTTTATAGACTATATATTAATAATAATATTATGAGTAATTTAATAATTGTGCATAAATGAATTTTAAGATTCTCATTAGATAATTAGTGTATTAACTAGAATAGCTAATTCAAGAATATTTCCCTGACATTTGATACAATAGTAGCACTGTGGAACATTATTGCATCAGTGTATTTCATTATGCAGGTTTCCAACACTTCTGTGTTCTTAGTATAGGATCCAGAATTTCAAAATTGTTTTCTTTCATAAGAAATTGTTTTCTGGCCCAGCAAACTCTCTTCTTCGCCTAGGGACCAGGCTCTGGCTTCCTGTCAGACAGGTGAGTCCAGCGGAGGCCTGGAACTGTCTTCTTCACCTGGGGGCCAGGCTCTGGCTTCCTGTTGGACCAGTGAGTCCGGCAGAGGCAGGGAACCCTGCCTGAGCCCAGCGAACTCTTTTCTTCACCTGGGGGCCAGGCTCCGGCTTCCTGACAGTTGAGTAAGTCCAGCGGAGGCCCAGAACTGTCTTCTTCACATGGGGTCCAGGATCTGGCTTCCTGTCCGGTAGAGTGGGTCCAGAGAAGGAGGTTGTGCCATCCCAGCCAGGCAGAGTTCTCTTGTTCGCCTGGGGACCAGGCCTGGACTTCCTTTCAAGATCAGTGAGTAAGGAGGGGGCAAGGAATTCCGTCCCAGCCTGGCCGACCTCTCTCCCTCACTTGGAACAACACTTGAAGCTCGAAAATAAAGGAAAATGACAAAATGCAGACAAAAACATCCAGCCCATCCCAAGAAAGCCTACGAGTCATGGGTATAGAAGAAAATGCATGCTACATAAGTGAAATACCTGAAATAATAGTAACTGAAATAAAGAATCAACTCTGGGAAGCCTTAAAGGAATTCAAACTAGAAATACTCTCTCTGGTAAAAGAATAAATGAAAAAGAAATGAAGGAGATGCTGAACACATCTAAATAAGACACAGTTTAAAAATTGAGGGGATAAACAAAAAGATAGAATCCCTGGATGAAAATATAAGAAACAAACAGAATATATAAAGCAGATGCAAAGAGATATACAGGAAATCAAAAATTCCATCAAAAGCTGTAAAAACTGCCTCAATGAATGTGAAGATAGAATTTCAGACCTCGAAGACAAGATTGAAGCCAGTGAACAGGAAAGGAAAGACCTTTTAAAAATAACAAGAAGGGGCTAGGGATTTAGCTCAGTGGCATAAGCACCTGCCTTGCAAGCAGGCAGTCATTAGTTCAATCCCTGGTACTGATAAAAAGAAAGAAAAAAAATGGTAAAAAGGAATAGCAAGAATTCAGGAAATAACAATTCAAACCTGCAAGATGACATGAAGAGGAACAACATAATGTTAATAGGGAAAAATGAAAAAGAACGGAACAACATAAAAGATGTCAAGAAGATATTTAGAGAAGTAATAGATGAAAATTTTGCAAACATGAGATTGGAAACTGATATCAAGATCAATGAAGCATATGGAACTCCAAATAGCCATAATGAACATAAAACTACATCCAGACACATAATAATGTCCATCCCAGAAATCAAATAAAAGAATAGAATTTAAAAGCTGTCAGAGAAAAAAAGACAGATCACCTATAAAGGAAAACCTATCAGAATCACAGCAGACTTCTCAGCATGAACAATAAAGTCAAGAAGAACATGGAGTGAAGTATTTCAGATCCTAAAGGAAAATGATTTCCAACCTAGACTGATATACCCTGCAAAACTGTCCTTCAAAATGGATGGAGAAATAAGATACTTCCTTGACAAAGAACAGCTGAAAAACTACATGATCAGCAAGCCAACCCTGCAAAGAATACTGAAAGACAGCCTAGATACATTTAGGGAAAAAACACTAAACAAAGCAGACAATTAAACAGAACTGAAAGGTAAAGATGCAACAGCAGAAAGATAACATGTCAACAATAAACCAATATATAGCAATTATAAGGATTAATGTAAATGGTCTCAATGCATCAACTAAAAGAAACAGACTGGCAGAAAGGATCAAGAAACAAAATCCAACCATATGTCTACAAGAAACCCATCTAACCCAAAAGGATACACACAGACTGAAAGTCAAAGGATGGAAAACAATACTTCATGCAACAGGAACCCCAAAAAAGGGCAGAGGGTGACTATTCTGTTTGTAGACAATGTGAACTTCAAGCCAATAATGATCAGAAAGGATAAAGGAGGTCACTACATACTGGTTAGGGGAAAACTCCAAGAAGAAGAGATAACTATCTTAAATATATATTCACCAAATTTCAGAGCACCCAGTTACATAAAACAAGTACTAACAGAAATGAAAAACCAAGTTAACAGTGACACAATTCTAACAGGAGATCTTAACACACCATTGACACTAATGAACAGATCAACCAGACAGAAAATCAGCAAAGAAATAAAAGAACTGAATCGGACCTGTGAACAAATAGACTTAATAGACATATACAGAGTATTCCTCCCAAAAACAACAGAATACACATTTTTCTCAGCAGTGCATGGGTCACTTTCTAAAATTGACCATATATTAATTTACAAAACATCTAAATAAATGCAAAAGGGTTGAAATCATCCCTTGCATGCTTTCAGACCATAGCACTATGAAATTAGAAATTAAAGATAAAAGATACTACAAAATTCCCACAAACACATGGAAACTGAATAACACACAATTGAGTAATCAGTGGGTCACAGGAAATTAAAGAAGAAATTAAACACTACCTACAAGAAAATGAAAACACAAATACAACTTACTGGAATCTGTGGGGTGCAATGAAAGCCGGTCTCACAGGAAAATTTATTGCACTGAATTCCCACATCAGGAAAACAGAACGAATACAAATAAATAACCTGATGTTACAACTCAGACAGCTAGAAAAAGAAGAGCAAGTCAAGCCCAAAGCCAAAAGAAGAGAGGAAATTATAAAAATCAGAGCAGAAATCAACACAATAGAGACTAAGAAAACAATCCAAAGAATCAATGAATTAAAAGCTGGTTCTTCGAAAGAATAAATAAAATCAATAAGCCCCCAGCCAACCTTATTTTAAAAAAGGGGGGAACAAAAAGCTCAAATTCATGCCACAAGGAATGAAACAGAAGAAATCACTACAGACCCTACAGAAATACAGACAATCATCAACACCTATTTCGAAAACCTCTACTCTCAAAGGTTTGATAACACAGAGGAAATAAACAGATTCCTAGAAGCATAGGAAGTACCAAAGCTAGGTCACGAAGATGTAAAACTACTGAATAACCCAATTTCTACTAATGAAATTGAAAACATAATTAAATCATTACCTACAAAGAAGAGCCCTGGACCAAATGGATTCACTGCAGAATTCTACAGGAAATAAAAAAAGACCTAATGCCAACACTCCTCAAACTCTTCAATGAAATTGAAGGGGAAGCAATTCTTCCTCAATCTTCCTAAAAGCAAATATTACTCTAGTACCAAAACCTGAAAAGGACCCAACTGAAAAAGAGAACTACAGCCCAATCTCCCTAATGAACACAAATGCAAAGTTCCTCAATAAAATATTGGCAAACAGGATGCAGCAAATCATCAAGAAGATCATACACCATGACCAAGTGGGATTCATCCCAGGCATGCAGGGATGGTTCAATATACCTAAATTAATAAATGTAATACACCATATCAATAGAGCCAAAAGTAAGAACCACATGATCATTTCTATAGATGCAGAAAAAGATTTGACAAGGTCCAACATTCATTCATGATAAGAACCTTGCAAAAAATTGGAATAGATGGTCTGTACCTCAATATAATAAAGGTAGTCTATGACAAACCAACAGCCAATATCATAATAAATGGCCCAAAATTGAAGGCCTTTACTTTAAAATCAGGCACAAGACAAGGATGTCCCTTATCACCACTCCTATTTAATATAGTGCTGGAAATACTAGCCTGAGCAATTAGACAAGAGAGAGAAATAAAAGCGTAAAGATAGGAAAATAAGAAGTTAAGCTGTCATTATCTGCAGGTGACATGATACTCTATATAGAAGATCCCCAAAATTCCATTGAAAGAATGATAGATATAATAAATAAATTCAGTAATGTAGCTGGATATAAAATCAATACTCAAAAATTAGTAGCATTCCTATACACTAACAACAAAGTCACAGAGAGAGAAATAAGAGAAGCCACACACTAGCAACCAAAAGAAAAAGGAATTACTCTCACTAAAGAAGTGAAAAACTTGTACAAGGAAAATTATAATACACTGAAAAATGAAGTTGAAGATGATCTCAGAAAATGGAAAGACATCCCTTGCTCATGGATAGAAAGAATAAATATTTCAAAAATGGCCATTCTCCCAAAATTTTTATACAGATTCAATGCAATCCCGATAAAAATACCATCAACATAATAAACAGAACTTGAGAAATCACTCCTAAAATGCATCTGGAGTGAGAAAAGTCCTAAAATAGCAAGGATGGTTTTAAGCAGCAAAGGCAGGGCAGAAGGTATCACAATCCCCGACTTGAAGATATACTACAAAGCAACCATTGTAAAATCAACATGGTACTGGAACCAAAACACAGCCAAAGATCAGTCGAATAGATTAGAAGATACAACCACAAATACAAACACACTCAACCACCTTATGTTTGATAAAGGGGCCAAACATGTTCACTTGAAGAACGACAGTCTCTTTAATAAATGGTGCTGGAAAAACTGGCTCTCCATATACCAAAAACTAAAACTAGACCCATAAAACTATCACCATATACTAAAATAAAATCTAAATGGATCAAAGATCTAAATATTAAAACAGAAACACTAAATACATTGGAAGACAAATTGGGTAAAAAACCTTGAAGATATAGAAGGAGGTTGAGAATTCATGAACAAGACTCAAACCGCATGGGAAATACTTCCCAGAATCAGTAACCGGGATAACCTCTTATGAAAAATTTGTGCACATCAAAAGAAATCTCCAGCATAGTGAAAAGAAAACCCACAAACTGGGAAAAAATCTTAGTGAACTGTCCTTCAGACAAAGGACTTCTGTCTAAAACATATAAAGAATTTTAAAAAATCAGACCCCCAAAATTCAAAGACCCAATCCAAATGTGGGCATCTGAGATGAATAAACAATTCTCTGATGAAGAAATATAAATGGCAAATAAATATATGAAAAAATATTCATCGTCATTAGCCATTATAGAAATGCAAATTAAAACCACACTGAGATTTTCTCTCACTTCTGAAAGAATGGTCAAGATCAAGAAAAGTACTCTAAACTATATAACTGCATGTATATTTAAGTGTATAAGATAGAAAATGATATCACAGAGTTTTATTGGATCAATGAACAGAACTGTTTGCAGTATCATTGATGGAATGTCCACTTTACAAGCTTTAATTTTGTGACTTGAACAATTATTTCTAAGATGACAATATGTAATCCATTAACTAGTGATTTCCTACTGTTCATTTTTTTTCTGTAAATCTGTATAACTTGTACCCTTTCCCTGCTTTTTTTTTTCTTTTCTCCTTAAATAAAATTTAAAAAAAAAAAAAGATCAAGAAAACAACCAACAACAAATGCTGGAGAGGCTGTGGGAAAAAGGAACTCTCCTGCACTTTTGGTTGGAGTGTAGACTGGTGCAACCATTGTGGAGATCAGTCTGGAGATTTCTCAGAAAACTGGGACCAGAAGCCCCATTTGACCCAGCTATACCACTTCTAGGCATATTTCCAGAAGAACTGAAAGCATCATAACACAGTGATATATCTGCACCCAAGTTTATAGCAGCACAATTTATAATAGCCAGATCTTGGAAACAACCTAAGTTTCCATCAACTGAAGAATGGATAAAAAAGTTGTGGTGTTTTTATGCAATGGAGTACTACTCAGCTATAAACAATAATCGCATTGAAACATTTATAAATAAATGGATGCAGCTTGAGACCATGCTCATAAGTGAAATAAATCAAACTCACATGTATAAATACCGAATAGTTTCCCTAGTATAAGAAATGATAAGAATACATAAAATCATGTGGTAATCATGATTCCCAATGATATTGGTTTGAATCCATATAATGTTTTCACTCATTAACCGCAATGGTATTAACCTGGGTTGTTCGATTTTAGTATCTATGATAGCACAAATAGCTATTTTGAAGAAAACAACACAACATAAAAGCTAGTGCTGATTTAATACCATCTTGTTTTGAAGTCCCATCAAGCTGTAGTACATCTGTTTCCACTGGTTTTAGCATGTTGTATCTTACTATATTTTACTATATGCTGTAGAATAAATAAAATTCTTTATAGGCAAAGAGATAATAAAAAAACTGTTGTTCGTTTTATATTAGCTGGTTCTAAATGCCCTATAATTCTTTGCATTCTCTTGAATGGCTTCACACTGTCTTGATATGCCTGATGTTACAGCATATGAAGTTACACTCAAATAATTCAAGGAAAGAGGAACTATGGTGACTATTATGTTAGATTATCTGGTGGTGAAACACAATGATGATTGAATGGTTCAATTCTGCCCTGCGTTGTTTTGTTACAATGTTCTCTCTTATCTAAATCTCCCCCACCCTTTTTTTTAAATTAATCTATTTTCTCTCATTTTTTAATTAAGAGAAAACTAAATTAAAAATAGCGGGACATATTATAGAAACTTTCTTGATTTTCCTATTAACCTGATTTGAACCCCAGTATTACTCTCCCCATCTTGTTCTGTCTGATTATTCTATTTTCTATTTTGTTTGATAGTATCAAGTTTGAGGGTATAGGCAACCACTTTGAAAGCAATAAGATATACTATGATGCCCATTATGGTTTGACTATTATCTTTTTTTTTTTGAAGTTCTACAAGATCTTCAGTGTAGGTTTTATTGGTTTTGTTCTGTACTGTGTTGATCAGTTCTATTATACCTGATGATATAGACAACTTAATTTAAAAATAGCAAGAGGCACAATGGTAACCACTTTTGATCACCTGGTATTCTATTTTTGCATCATGTGCTATGCCCACCATTCTGTTCTAAGTGACTCTGTTTTGCTTAGTCACATTTGGTTTTATTCTCTTCAAAAAAAAAAAAGTAATAGGAACCGTGAGAGTAATAAAACCCTAAAAGTCTAATTGTCATTGTAAGTAAGAGACAAAAGGAAGGTGGACTAAGGGATATAACCGCAGGTACATTCTAGTGTGTAGGATGGAAAACCTTATTTGTTGGATCATTGAACTGAACTGTCTCCAATTTCACTGTATGAAAGTCCACTTTATATGCTTTAATTTTGTAATTTGGACAACTGTTCCTGGGAAGATAATATGTAACCTACTAACTGGTGATTTCTTACCGTATATTTTTTTCTTGAAATACTGTATTATTTGTACCCTTTTGCTGCTTTGTTTTTTTATGTCCTTTCTTTTTTTCTCTTTAAATAAAAAAAAGAAATTGTTTTCTGAATCAAAAGAAATTATTGTGAGTTAGATAGTTCATAATTTAAAATAGCTTTCAATTCAGAATTCCCAATTTTTATGTCCAAGTCATTTCTGTACAGACATAAAACTAAACATCATTACACAATCTCTGAAAAGCACTTTTCAACAAAATCTATAAATTCACCCTGCATAGCTTTTATTATAAATTTCTCAATACATGTGCTTTGACAGAAAGTAATTTTGTGTATTTTTCCTTTTGATAATCTTTGTGGATTGACATTTAAATTGTTTAATACTTTACTTACAACATTATTTGTTTAGTAATTCTTGTCATGTTCTGCAATTCTAGTCCGTGCAATTCTTTTAAGTAGAAATTCCCTTACTTTGATTCATGCTAAAGGTGAGTCTTATAGGATGCTCAAGTAGTGTATTCTGACAGTATGCTGACAAAACATACTGTGGTTCAGAAAATAGCCCAAGCCAGACATAGCGGAAAGGGCACTTGACTAAGGGGAAAAGTTTCCATAAAAAAATAATTCTCATGCTTTGAAATTTCTTATCCCTTTCTTATATCTGCATCCAGCTTTAGTCAGTTATCAGATATTTCCTCCCCAGAGGACTTCATGCTGTTTTTAAAATGATAGATCTTATTTTAGATGATGAAAGTTATGTTTGTGCTGAGATTGCATGTCACCAAGATATAAATATCTGTCATATAATATCTTTCCCATAAGAAAAGTTATCATAGGTTAAGACTCCACAAATTGGCTTCACAATAAAAGAAACCTCAGAAGAAAGACAGTATAGAAACCACAGATTAACCAGAGATTACAAATGACTTAGGAAACCTTAATTCACTGTTCTTAGTAAAAAGATCTCAAAAGAAATGTACTAGATTGTTCAACAAATAGACTAAATTCTTTAATGAGTTTTCTGGGACAATCCAAATATAAGCTATTGACAGTTAATATCTCTTAATGACTTTTAAAACCCACTACTTCGCTATGAAATCGATTGATTTGAGATAACTGATTATTGTGCACCTGATATGAAAAGTAACCATTTTAGTTTGAGCTACTATAAGAAAATGTGTCAGATTTAGTGGCTTGGATAGCAAATGTTTCTAAATATCTCATAGTTCCAGAGACTGGAATATTTATGACCTAAGTGTCAGGAGATTTGGTTTCTGATAAGTGCTTTCCTTTAGGTTTGTAAATGAGTCCTTGAATGTATCCATCCATTGTAGAGAAAGAGATCATCTTGCTAATCATCTGTCTCTCTGTCTCTCTGTCTCTGTCTCTCTCTCTCTCTCTTACTCTGTGTGTGTGTCTGTCTCTGAGTGTGTCTTTCACTCATATTTCTTCTTATGAGATTGTTTACCCCATCGTGAGTGCTCCACTTTCATGACCTACTTATCTAAGATCTCACTGTGCAGTATAATCACATTGCATAACTGAACATCAACATATTAATCTTCAATAGATAAAACATTGCAGTTCAGAGCAGTGTCATTTTGATATTTACCACACATAGAGAACATTAATTTTAGATATTTTCTCATTATGACATGAAAACAGAACTTTTATTTACTTTCATGAATTCAAACCTGAAGAAAACAAGAAGAAAGTGAATGAGGAAATAGATAAATTTATTAAGTGGAAATGACCAAAAAAAAAAAAAATCAAACTATGACCTGTTCAAATGCACATTTAATCCTTTAAAACAAACTCAATTTTAGAAGATAAAAAATTTTGAACTAACTGGTACACATAAATTTTGGGTCAGAATATGCTTATAAAGTGGATATTCCCCAAAAAAGTGTGTACTTATGTTTTAAAAAATTATTGCAGTAGAAGGCACATTACCATAACTCTCACCCAAAATATCCATCACTTTGCTTCAAATATATTTAGCCCATCATTCTTGCCACATTCTCCAGCAATTCAGGAACTCTTCTTTGGTGTATATATTTAGAGAACATGATCAAAATTACAATAAATCCTGCTACTTAGTGCAAAGTCAGGTTTATAAAACCATTATGATACATCTTCATCCATCTTATTTGCCAATCTTGTGCTTCTCCAGTTTCACATTTTGAAGTTCAAATGAATTTGAAAAGAAAATATTTTAAATTAATTAATTATATCGTCATCCATAATAGCACAGCTAAAGAAATAAAACAAAACTTCCAGAACTACTTCAAAGTGGAAAGAATGATGTGACTGTGCATCAGAAACTAGGATGGTTTTCAAGGGGGATTAAATTAAATTGGATTACTTCTCAGAACAAGCAAATATCATTGAGAAAATTTGAGTCTGTGCCTGTTTTCAAAATATACCTTTATTTTCCTGTTGTTGTTGTATACTTTGCTATATTTTGTTCATTTTTATTACATAAATATTTCTGGAAATTTCTGACTCTCACTCTTCAGAGTAAGTTAAAAAACATGGATGCTATTTACAGCTTGCCTCATGAAATATCTAGCTGTCCAAAACTAACAGTGATTATCAAAACTTTTGCCTATATTTCTTAAAACACGTCCTTCTATGTAGTGAAATCACCTCTGGTTACTTAATATAATACACATTGCATTTAAATAGTTGCTATATAGCTTAAAGAATAATAGCTTTTTTTCTTAAGTTTGTACATTCTTTACAAATGAATTTTTGTCCTTAAAAACTTTCCAGTGGGCAAAAAGGGCTGAAGATATTTTCTTCAAATTTGTGATTTAAGAGCTGTATTCTGTAACTATAAAACACTGATCAAAGAAGTTGAAAAAGACAGATTAAGAAGGATATACTGCCTTCACAGAGTAGAAGAGTTATTGTTAAAATGTTCACACTATTCCAAATTATTTATAAATTCAGTGCAAGACCTTATAAAAATTCCAAAACATTTCTCTGAGAAACAGAAAAATTCTAAAATTTGTGTACAACCACACAATTTCCTATATGACCAAAACCTTGAGTAATAACAAAAATCTTGGAGACATCATATTACAACATAAAGCTACAACAATCAAATATATTTAGCCCATCATTCTTGCCACATTCCATCATTATAATACTGGCATCCAAACTGATACATAGACCAGTGGGGAGAGCAGAAAGTCATAAACTCTACATTACAATCAATGGATTTGAATAAATGTGTCAAAAGCACACAATTTGGAAGGAACAATTTTTCACCAACTGATGCTGAGAAAACGGATAGCACACGCAAAAAATTAAATTAGAATATCATCTGACATCATAAAAATCAATTCATAATCAATTAAATATTTAAGTGTAAAACCTAAAATTGTAAACTACTTGAAGAAAATTTAGGGAGACATTCCTTGGAACTGGTCTTCTGTACATGATCTAAACCTATTGGCTACAAAATCAAAAATAGAAAACAAGATTTCATTGCAAAGAAAATTTATTATTATTTTTTTTGAATTCAGGTAGTTAGTGTACACAAACAGCATTGATTTTTAAAAGTTTATTTTGTATTCTTCAACTTGTATCTTTTAACTTTACTGAATTTATGTATTTAAATATCATAGCATTGATTTCCAGGAGAACATGGCGGATAGATAGCAGCAGCTTCGGAGCTTTCTGAGAAATTGCACTTAAAATCCAGGAATGGTGCCAGGCAAGAAATCCTAAGCAAGGGGAGATATACTTTGCTAAACCAGGAAAAAACTAAACTAAGAGAAACCAACTGGAAATGCAATCCTGGTGATATAACAGGAACAGATAAGGTCTCAGTATGGAAGCTGGACTCTGCACCACTGGAAACTGTGATTTGAATTTCCTGAAGCCACTGCTGCATCCCAATCAGCACAGCAAGGAGAGAGGCATGAAAGCTCTAAGAGTGGGAAGTGGAGAATGGAGTTGAAAGCAGAACTGGCTGGGAGCCCTGCATTGACCTGCAGTGAGTGAGCAGATCGGGGACCCTCCCATAGAGTAGGAGGCTTCAGCAAAGGACATACTGGGACCAGGCAGACTACCTGGAACAGGATGTTGCAGTGACTTTAGTCACATATTCCCCTCTCAAGCAGGATTTGTGGGGAGTGCCTGGCCTGAGTGATGCCACTGACTAAGACCCAGTAGGCTAGCCCAAACCACGTCCCAGCGCCTGGAGGTACACCCTAGCAGTGAAGCCTTCAGTAGGTTGACCTGGAGAGGCAGGCCCAGCATAGGCTGCCCAGGTGGTGTCTCCCTGGTACACTGCAGTGGGCGGGAACACCTAGCTGGCGCAATTCAAACAACTGTAACTGACAAAGAAAGAAACTGGGCCTCCTATGTATTGTATAATAGGAACAAAAAATATGGGAAGAGGGAGCAATAAGAAAGAGTCCTAGGCCCCCAATCCTGAGAAACATGCAATATCAGACATGTCACCAATAGACATAAAGTGCTATCTCCAGGGCCTCATAGACGAGTTCAGGAATGAAGTCATTAACAACCTGAAGCAAGATATAAGCAGAATAGAGAAATGCTAAGCACCACCCAAGAAAAAACAGATGGTGGAATGGAAGAACAGAAAAAATGGAGATAATTGTTTGATGGAGAAAATAGAGAAAACATAGATACATGAAGCAAGTTCAAAGAGATTACCAGGAAACTAAAAACTCTATTGAAAAATGGCATAAGAGCTTGAAGGAAAGTAAAGATAGATTATCTGAACTGGAGGGCAGATTTGTAATATGGGAACATGAAATGAAAAACTTCTTAAAAAAACAAACAGCAACAATACAAAAGCTAGAAAATGATAAGAGGATCTATAACTTAAGAATTAAGAACATAAAAGAAGTAGGGACACAAACAAATGGACTACAAAAGCTATTCAAAGAATAAATCCAAGAGAATTTCCCTAATTTAACAAATGGTAAAGATACTCAGATGTATGAGGCATACAGGATCACAGCCACCTACAACCCAAACAGAGATACATCCAGGCATATAATAATCAAAATTCCAGAAATCCAATATAAGAACAGAATATTAAAAGCCATCAGAGACAAGAAACAGATCACTTACAAGGAACACCCATCAGCAATACAGCAGACTTCTCAACACAAAGCATCAAATCACGAAGAGCATGGGGGGAAATAATTCAAGTTTGAAAGATAAAAACCTCCAGCCAAGATTGATATATCCTGCACAACTGTCCCTAGAAATTGATGGAAGAACAAGGTGCTTCCAGGATAAAGAGGAACTAGGGGAATTTGCAACCACCAATTCAACTCTACAGAGATTACTGCAAGGTATTCTAAAAAAGGAAAATACCAAGATTCCAGAAATAGTGGCAGACAGACCACAATGAATGGAGCAGAAAGCAAAATGAAGAAGACAAACTGACAGCAAACAACAGAAAAAGAGCTCAACAGAAATGAGGCAGAGAAGATCGGATGGTAGAAACAGCTATTTTGGAGAAAACAAGATATCATTATAGCTAGTGCTGATTTAGTATCATCTTGTTTTGAAGTCCCATCAAACTTGTATGCTTCTGTCTCCATCAGTCTTAAAAGGTTGTATCTTATTGGATTTTATTATATATGATAATATAAGTAAAAACTTTTATAGACAAGATTATACAGAAACCATTGTTCATTTTCTGTTAATTGGTTCTAAATACCCTGTAATAATGTTATTCTGTTGAATGGTTTTATAGTGTCTTTATATATTTGGTGTTACAGTATATGAAATTATACTCAAAGATTTCAAGGAAAGAGACACTATGGTAACTATTTTTATGTCAGGATATCTTGTGGTGAAACACTGTTTTGCTTAAATGGTTAGGTTTTGACATGTTCTGTTGTTATGCCCTCTTTTATCTCAATCCCCTCCTTTTTTAGAAAATTATTTTCTTTTTTCTTTTTATCTTTTTAATTAAGGGAAAAATAAATAAAAAATAGCAGGATACACTATAGTAATCTACTTTGATTTCCTATTAACTTGATTTGAAATCCTGTATTGCCCTCACCATCTTGTTTTGACTGATTTTCCCCTATTCTGCTTTGCTTGATAGTACCAAGTTTGAAAGTATAGGCAAAACTGTGAGGACAATAAGAATCATTATGACATCCATTCTGGTTGACTATTATCTTTTTTAAAGTCCTGTAATGTCTCCAATGCTTTGGTTTTATTCTTTACTGTTTTCTTCAATTTTATTATAACTGGCAATTCTTCTTAAAATAGCAAGAGGCAGTATGGTAACCATTGTTGATCACCTTGTTTTTACATTATCTATTATGTCCATCCTTTTGATTTGACTGACTCTGTTCTGATATGTTGCATTTGGTTTTACTCTCTTCAAAAAAAAGTATTAAGAACTGTGGGAGTAATAAAACCCAAAATGTGTAATTGTCATTGTACAAAAGAAAAGAAAAGAAAGTGCTCTAAAGATTATAACTGCTTATATGTTTAAGTGTATAAGATAGATAACCATATTACTGAGTTTTTTTGGATCACTGAACATAACTGTTTGCAATCTCACTGTTTGAAAGTCCACTTTATATGCTTCAATTTTGTAACTTGAAGAACTATTTCTAAGATGAGAATATGTAATTTATTAACTAGTGATTTCTTACTGTTTATTTTTTAAATTTTGTATTACTTGTACCCTTTTTCTGTTTTTTTTTCTTTTTCTCATTAAATAAAATAAAAAATAAAATTAAAAAATATCATAGCATTTTGCTAATCAATAGAAATGTGTATACATTAGATCATGTTATCTGCAAAGACAAAATTTTACAAGAAGTGTCTAACCAAGTTTTTACTTCAGTTTATAACACTAAATGAAACTTCATTTCTATTTCACAAATGATAACATTTTTAATTTTGTATATTCAGATTTTCCTTAAAATATATATCTGGGAATTCCTTAATAGTAACTTTATCTGACCTTTATATTTTAATATCCCTCACTCTCCTGGTTTGTCAAAAGAAAAATGATTAGATTAATTAAAGTTTCTAATTTTTCATTATTATCATACGGTTTGAGAGCAAAAATCCATACAACCTATTTACCACAACTTGCAGTTTGTTTTTCTTAAGAGCTAATTCACTTCCCATAGTTCTTAAAAATAAATTTCCATACTTTTTTGGTTTAGTTTTGTTGTACTATTGCAGCAATCTCTTGTCTGACAATCTCTTTCTGACAATAGAAATCAATATGATGAGGTGTATTCAGGAAGTAAAAAGAAGGAACCATAAGAAACTGAAATAATACCCTCTCAACAATGTCTTATTTTCTTCCTGTCACGTTCTTTCTCAAGGCTCACCAGCTTACACATAGTCCCTGCTTCTTCATAACTATATCCTGTTCATGACCATAATTCTTCCAAGGTTTCTGTTCATTTTGTTTTGAAGTCTAGTAATGCTTTTATAATTTGTTTTGATTTGCTTTAGTCTGTTTTCTATTATTTGATTTCAATATATGTGAAAGTATGGACAGCTATTTTGAAGAAAACAAGAGACATTATGGTAGCCATTGTTGATTTCCTTATTGTCTGGTTCTTAAGGTATGTAATCCTTTTATTCTTTTGTTTTAATTGGTTTTATACTATTTTGTTTTGCTTAATTAATGGTGTGAAGTTATGAACAACTGTTTCAAAGAATATAAGAGACATTATGGTAGCCACTGTTGATTTCCTGTTGTGTTATTTTGAAGTCCTGTGTTGTTTGCATTGCTTTGTTCTGATACGCTTTATTCTGTTCTGTTTTGCTTTGTTTTATTGTCTCTTAACAAAAAAGAAAAAATGGGCCAGGGACCTAGCTCAGCAGTATAAGTGCCTATCTTGCAAGTGTGCAGTCATGAGTTTGATCCCCAGTACAAACAAAACAAAACAAACTAAACTAAACTAAAAAGGAAAAAGCTGAAACAAAAAAGAAGCTGGACTGAAGCAATTTCGTCTGCCATATTGCTGAATAAATTTCCATACATTTTGGGGGGCATTTTAAGCTGCTAATTCAAAATATAGATGAACAGGCATTAAATCTTGCTATCAGGTGTTAAAAGACTTCCAATATTAAAATTCAATTTTTTTGAAAATTTACATGTTTTTAAAAGATTTTAAAATGAATTAAGATAAGCATTTCTAAAGAAATATGTATTTTAACCCACTAGTTTATCATTATACTTAATGTTGGATTCATATTACAAATTGGTCAGTAACTCATTTAATACAAAACATTAATATAAAAACTATATTCTAGAAATTAATGACATTCTTTTCATATGCTGTTATTTGGCAGATATTTTCTAGGGAGTTTTATTTCATTCTTCCTATGTAGAAGAAAATTTACTATGTAGAAGAAGCTCTAACGAGTTTTATTTCATGCTCCCTAATATTCCAAAGAAGAATGTAAGTTAAACTATCAAGACCCTCAAGGTTATAATCCTGGGAAGATTGTGCATATTATGGATCCAGTAAAAACAAGAACTCCAGTACTGGGTGCCCATTTAAACTGTGGTAGTTTAGGAGTAATTAGTGAATTTATCTATGTGCACCCTGTGTTTCTGGAGTCTCACTTTTTCTAAACAGAACCTCTGATCATCTAGAGATTCACAGGAATAGTTTTTCTATTTATGGTGTGTCCTTTCCCTTGGACAGCTCAACTTGGGATGGCTTTATCCTAGAAAGGTTTATAAAACTATCTCTTGTATCTTTACTTCCATGAATGTGAAAAAGATTACTGAAAATTATCCTAACTTGATTTTAATTGGTCTGCAAAAGTCTCCTCTTGCTAAGTTTTAATGAACAATCAGTGTTCAGTGCAGATGTTAGGTTGTTCTTCTGGTAAGAATTTGTTTCCATATGGTTAAATAACCTGTTGTACATGACTCAGATTAATAACATACTGTAAGAGTCTTGTGGACTCTGGGTCCACTCCAAAGTTAGAATGCATAAAATGTCTCCAATGTAGCATATCACATGAACTCATATATAGCCTAATTTTAGGAGTGTTTCAAATGAGGATTATTAACAATAACCAAAGCTAAGACTCAGGAGTCTCTTGGCAAAATTTTGTCAGTTTTCTTGATGGTCTGATTGGCTATTTAAACCTTTCTGGAGGACTAAAGTCTCCCTTCACTTTGGAGGTAGTACTTTATTTCAAAAGCCTTTGCCACCCCCATAGTTATTTGAGAGGTAAAAAGGAAGGTCCACTTTCACAATGAAGTGATTGTGGTAAACCTGGGGAATGATTTCTTTGAAAATTGCCTTGCCTACCTATATAGCTTTTATGAAAAGGATAGGAAAGGTCTCGATTCAGTCTGTAAAGTTGGCAGTTAGGATTTGTCCCACATGATGGCTTGTGGATAAAGTCTAATTGCTAATGCAATTGAGAATATTCCTATCCTCTATTCAGTAATTAAAGTGATGGTCTGGGATTTCCAGGGTTTTATAGATGACACTTGGAAAACTTTGAAGAACTTTTCAAAGTGTTGTAAAGTCTTGCTTGGCCCTAGTCTTGGCCCTGTGAAAAATTGAGTGACCATTTCCAATGCAATATTTATTCTCAGATGTAAAGAATTATGAAGAGTCTTTATAGCTCTCAATAGTGTTCCTTGAAGAAATACCAGATTGTTTTCTGAATATCACCAAATGTGGTCCTAATGACCACTTTTCTTCCTTGGTGATATAGATTGGTTCTAATGGTCCCATGGAAATTGGGAGCAAGACACTGTCTGGGCTGTAATGCAGCTGCTTTTATCTTCCTATTGGTCTTTTGATTTTCCAAGGAAACTTTAGACACATCCCTTTGGTGTTTCTTGCACCATTATTAGAATCACAGTGACCTGCATAGCAAATAGACTGCCTCCAAGCATTGTAAGAATTTCTTACCAGTGCATTATAGACAATTCCTTATTAGTTAGCAAATTCCTTCTATCTAGATTGCTGCATGGATAAGTAGCACCAGAAAAGCATATTTGAAATCTTTGAATATTTGGTTTTGTTTGTTTGTTTTTTCTTAATACTGATGTCTAAGTGAGAGTTGTCAGCTCTGGTTTTTGAGCAGAGGTCACCAGGGGAAGAGATTTGCTCTCAATTATCTATGGTGGACTGGCAATTGAAAATCTTTAGCATAAATGTGTAAGTTAACTTCAGTAAAAAGGGTACAAAAATGAAAAGGTCTTCTACACAGTGCTCCAAACACAGCTTCTCCAACTTCAACTGACCACCTATCACTTGCAACTACAAAACAGAAAAGATGTAGATGGGGAGTGGTGAATCTAGAGATCAATCATACATGTGTCCCACCAGGACAGAAAGCTCTATCTGATCTCAGCTTTGTGCATCTTGATTCTTGTTGTTCTTCATCTTACACCATCCCTCTTTGGAATTTCAAGATCTGGGTTGAACATGGCACTACTTTTAGAGTATGTTCAGTGAGGACAAAAACTTTCTGAACAGAACAAGGTGAAGGCTTGAGAATGTGGAATCTGTGTGAGTAGCTAGCATGTGATAGAGTTTCCACGTCATTTAAAGACAATGGGATTCATTTAATGGCCTGAGTATTAGAAGCAAAAAGTTGAGAAGATTTTCCAGAACTTCAATTTTCATAAAACGCATAAGGAATGCCCATATCCTCCTGATGGCTTCTGTGTAGTATTATCAATGATACTGATCTCTTTGATTGACCCTTTCCATACTCTTTAATCTTTCTTAGGCCTTTGCAAAGGAATGGATTCTGATACAGATACATACAACAGAACATACATCTTTTCACATCACTTTCTTTTTGTGGAGAAAGTCTAACAGAAGAGTAACACTGTAATTTAGACTGCCATTCTGTATCCATCTGTTGTGACCATTTCCTATTTCATAATAGACTCTTGTACTACAAAATGCCTTTGAAGAATCAAGCAGGACGAGTACTTTTTTTTCTTAGTTGTCTCCATAGTCTACAGTCTACTGTAACTCCTGAAAAAACAAGGTTGAGCCCCTATTGCTTCCATTCAATAGTATAGTAGTAATTTATAGTTATGGTAATTTCTCCACAATTCTACTAATAATTGTGGTAATTAATAATAAAACTGGTTATGAGTTTAATGTCAGTGAGAGATGAAAACTTGCTTTTTATCATTTAAGAGGGTAAAAAACTTACAAGGTTCTGATCACAAGAATAAGATCTATTATCTATTGACTAAAATATTCACACTCTAGCTCCACATACAACCAGTTGAGTTGACTTTCATTGAGTGTTCCCTTGTTCCCTTCAAGCCCTCAGAAACATTTATAAATTACATGAATTTCTGTTAAAAGTAGTAAAAAGATCTACCCACGTTTAGAAGAAAAGAGGAAAGAAGGTGCAGAGTTTCTGTCTGAAAGCTGAGATCTTAGCTCTTTATCTCTATGGATGAAATTTTCTGCTGTCCATAATGTCATTTGGTAAAACATGGCCAGCAAGTGTGGCAAATAAAAATGGCTGATAAACATATCAAGCCAAAAAGACAAACCAGCAGGATGCAAAGTTGAACAGGATGGCTTGCTGAGGCTTTAATAAAAAGGATCTTGAGAATATCACTTATCAAGGACAGACAGATAAAAGGCCATCAAGAGTAAAAGCATATTTGAGATTTTGATCACAAAAAAGAGGAGATAGACAGCTGGTCAAAAATGATACCACGTCTACTAATAATCATTCTTACAAAAAGAATGAGAAAATTGAATAAGGTATTCAAAAAGACAAAAGTAAGGTTGTAAAAAGCTAAATTAAACCTTGTATCCCACATACATGATATCTCTATGATCCCTTCCATGACTGTGTTAATAAAAATGCCCTGGCAGCTCTTATCTGATTCATGCCTGCGATATGTGGCTAAAAATGGCAAAGAAGAAACAAAGGAAACCAAACTTGCAGAGGGCCTGTGGGCATCTCCTACTGGTCTTCAGAAGCAAAGGCCATGTGCTCCCCCCACATTCTCTCATGTGATCAACTAGCGAACTGTTCCCAAAGATATGAGAAAACATCCTGAGTCCCCCAGCTTCTATTAATTGTCTCCACTTTTCAGTTTCCTGCTTCCTCTGATAACAAATAATAGGACAAAAGTCAAATAATTTGATATTTTCTGGCAGATGAAAGCCTCAGTGGGAGAGAAGAGACAAGAAGGGGACTGAGTTTCTCCTAGCAGAGACAGGAGGAAAAAGTTAAATTAAAAAAAAAAAGACTTCCTCTAGAATCTATAGACTTCAGAGAGAAAAACAAAACATCCACAAAGATCCTTACATCCTGGGTATGCTTTTCTTTTTTTTCTTTTTTCTTTTTTCTTTTTACCAGTACCAGGGATCGAACTCACAACCACCTGCTTGCAACGCAGGTGCTTGTGCTGCTGAGCTAAATCCCCATCTCCCTGGGTATGCTTTAAAAAAAAAATACTACCTTTTGCATGCCAAAGTGTCTTTCCAAGAATTCTTTCCAGGTTCTTACTGTTCTTATCAAAATATCTGATCAAGGCACATGAAAAAGCTAGTGATACAGAAAATAAAAATGCTATTCAGAGTGTGAGTAGCCTGATGTAAAGCTCACTGTGTCTAATAATGAAGTATTCACTTCAGAATGAGAGTGTGCCTGTGACTGAACTCACAGCAGCCATGAAAATAATAGCAGGAATATTCTGTTTCCTATTCCTAGCTTAGTTTTCTCCCATGTGGACCAAGGAAGAAAAAAATGTCCTATGCGAAGTTCATCTGATGTCATCTCTAAACTGTCCTCTAATTTCCTGCCAAAACCAAGTGAAGGATTATAGATGACACTTTCTTGTTGGTGCCAGTACAGGGTTTGGCAACTGTGTTTTGCATGTGTTCTGGATCTCCAAGATTGACAGGGCATGCTCACTTGCTCAACCAACTTTGTCCCACCCTACTCTCTTTCCTCAATAACATAAAAAAAGATAAGATCATTAAACAACATCTAACATGATATGACTTATTTCAAGTAGATTTTTGTTGGAATCAATGTAAATTATGCTTTGATTAATCCATCCTGGAAAAGATCTCAAGCTTTGCTGAACACATCTAAAGACAGACTAAAATGCTTATTTTAGTCTTTCTAAATTTTTATTTATTCAGTATGAAACCTATACTGAACCCATGAGTCACATGTTGGTCCATCATATTTTTCCTCTGATTTAATTTTCTATAATTTTAAAAAATTGCAAAGTTCATTACTTCATGCTTTATATTTTAAAGTGTATATTTTACTTACTGATAGATTTTTTAAAAATAATTGGATAGCTACAGTGGATTTTCTTACTTTCACATTTGACATATTTGGAAATGGGGGAATGCTGGTTCTATATGAAACAACAAAACAGTATTCAGTGAAAATCAACATCTCAGATATTTTATTATGACTGCTTTTTCTATTTCTAAGTATGAAACTCACTCTACTAATAAATGCACTTTGGAGAAAATCTACAATAGCATTCCTTTTGAGGTCCAGCTTTTAAGAAGGAGACAGAATCAAAGAGAAATTGGGTTTTTTTCCCCCTTAAATACCATTATGCACAAGTATGAGCATGTTCACAGAACTCTTCTGTAATTCACTTTGTCTACCACTTTATTGGCTTTTTACATCCTCACTACCTAGATTTTAGAAGAACTATGTAGAAAAACTGGCCCCTATAGAGCCACTACCATTCTGCAATAGCTCAGTGTGTAAAGTATGATCACATTATATAGTGAATGTTTCTATTTTTAAAAAGTTATTATAGTAAAAATCAAATTGCCACTAATAACTTTCAAAATACTTCCCCTCAGTTTGAACATATTATCTCATCATTCCTGCTACTTTCTGAAACAGTTTTAGAAGTCTTCTTTTCATGGCCACTTTGATGCCCCAAATAGATTTTTAAAACTTTTGCATGTAATGGTCACTTTCACATTGGAGAAGAGCTGTAAGTCACAGGGTGCCAGATCCAGTGAATATGGCGGATGAAGACACACTTTTTACAGGCCTGCTGAGCAATGACATTCAATGTACTTTGTCACACCTTATAAAGACATTCATAGAAAAGGAGTCACAGAACTTCACAGTGAAAATTGCAGTAAGTAACATATGTTCAAATCAAGAGGCAGTATTTTGAAGGGAACAAATGTCAACCTGTCTTTAAGTTTAATGTTTTCCTAATTTTACATTGGCTTTATATTTTGGTCACTCCTTGTATGTATGGAATATAGAAGGGGAACAAAAAAAGGAAGCATAATTGTCATAATAACAGCAAATTCTTTGAATAGCAGAGTATGTCTGGAGAAGCCATCCTAAAATTGTAATGTAACCAAGAAAAGATTTGATTTTGCAGCTACTTGACAAGACTAAATACTCAAAAGATGAAGTGGCAGAAAAAAAGAGTCATATTCATAACTAAAGTTGTAGAATGGCAGCTTTATGCATGAGCTAACTTTACAACCTAAAGGAAATGACAGGTCATAGATGTGGATGTATTTTTACATAGATGTAAAAATAGTGGAGAAATGCCAAAGGCTAAGGATGGGGAGGAATATTGATATTTCTTCTGGGACAATTCAAATATCTTCTAAGAAGTAAGGTGCCAGTTCTTTTCCTCCTTTTTCTGATTTATTATTTCCAGTCATGGTAGCTCTTATGTGTGACAGAAACAAAACAAGTCTAGGGGAAGCTACCCTTTAATTGTAGCCCTACAAAATAATCAAGATGTTTACACACACTACAATTAGAATCTGAGCAAAAGTCTGAGGCAGCAAAGGAGGCACAAACAATATGAAGCAGAGGTCAAGTCTTATCATTCCTTTGCAGTCACCCCCCAGACATTCACAGAGCAAACCAAAGATTCACAGTTTTCATCAGAATCTAACTTCATGTCCCTGACTAGTAGCCCAAGACAACGTTCTCCTTATAACCTACATGAGAAAGTTGTTTTCTACTGTGAAGGAAGTATATAATATACTAGCAATATACTAATAATATGAAGTATTACCTAGCTGTGTGCCTCCGAAACTAGCAATTTTAAATCCAATAAAGCAGTAACCTGAAGGGTTTATTTAAGTTTTTCCTTAATAATTATAATTTTTGGACAGTGGGATTCAGATAAGTCAGGTGGTTGCATACATCATAGAGCATGCTAGATGATGTCTGTTACAGGAACTGAATCATAGGGTGTCAGTCTAAAACGGAAGATATGGACACAAAGAACCTCCTCTCAACCCTATGGATCCTGCTTGGATTTTGGCATCTGTAGGAACTGAAATCCACTTAGAGGCAAGTCTTTTGTAGATAAATGAGTTCAGTCATGAAGCCCTCCTAAACAATTGCAAGACTGAGTTTGTTCTTCTCATTGTCTCATGGAATCTAGCCCCATCTTTTCAATTTTCTCCACCAGAGACCATGCTCTGACTTCTATATTCTTGTTATTTTTCTGCAGTCTGGAGAGTACCTGTTTGTCTGACAGTTGTTCTTTTCTTATGTGCTGTAAATACTTAGAGAGATTACTGTGTTCAGTGGTTTATTTTTCATATCAATATCAACTTCAGTGTTTTTGAGAGGAGACTTAAGTACAGGTATCACAATCTGCCCTGGGCTTTTCAGGTAATTCTTATTTGTACTACCTCATTGGATTGACCTTAGATTGACATCACTGAAGGGCAGGGACATTTTCCCTGATGTAATTATCTCTCTGCTTGGACAGCAGAACTGTGTTTTAACTTCCAAAGGCAATAACTATGAGAGAACTGTTAGTAGAGGTGGCCGAAGAAGCTGGGAATCACAAGCTTGCATATTCCCAGTAAATGACTTGCTGCAGGCTGTTCATGCACATGTAGGAATCTGGAATATATGCTGTACTTGTAGATGGTTCTTGCTCCACACCCATTGCAACCCTCTGTGATCACACTGACCATGTTGTCGTGCAACTCCTAAGCACATGGGGTTGAGGGACAATCAATCTATTGTCACTTGAATTTATTTAATGAAGAAGCAAAGATGCCATTGAACATTGTTTTTCTCTTATCAACAGAAAAGGCAAACAATCTGGTCCTCACTTGGACACCACCCGTAACATGTCAGGTCATAGTGAATGAGACAGGGTTGTCCTGCTGCTCACATCTGTAGCCTGGCAGGATCTGGAGGGAGACATTGAGGCTTCTACCAGTGGAAAGCAGAAGTTCAAGCAGTGGTCCTTCTTCATTGGAATCTGCTTGGCCATTGACATCAGTGAAGGGACTGGAGTAGAAAAGAGTTGATTACGCTGTTTTAAAAATGTAATTGTTTTGTCCTTTTCAATTAGAGTTAATACCATGTTTTCTTGGCTTTAGGGTTCCCTCATCAATTTTAAAACTTGAAACTAAGAAACAAAGCTGTTTTCTCATGAGAATGAAAGAAAAACAAAAAAGATTTATTAAGATTTTTGCCTCATTTTCAGGTGATTTGGGCTCTAAAGATTTTTATAGGAATAAAATCTACAATGCAAAAGAATTAATTGAAGGGGAAATATTTTATAATTTTTAAGTCTGGTGCAATTAACTGCAAAATTTATATTGCAAAATTGTCATTTATAATCAAAACCAGCTCAATTTTAATGAAAGTCTATGGCCCAGTGGCAAGATTCCTATAATAGCAATTGCAATTTCACAAATGTCTTGCTGCTGCTATCATCAGTTAAAATGATTACTTTCTGATTGGTATTTAAAACTCATAGAAACATGCTTTTCAAAGGCTTTCTACTAAATGGCTTTCATTTTAACACATAAAGAGCTTTCTATTATTTGGAAAGACAGAGTAGTCCCTTTTTTTCATGTCAATAGCCAACTCTCTGACAGATGTCAAGATAATAGTGTCAGTTCATATCCCTTTCCCAACCTTCTTGCTATAGAAATAGTGAATTTCAAAAGCACATTTTAAATAAAAATTTTATGAACTTTCCTATAATTTAGTACTGAGCAGTACTTTCAAAAAGCCTTCTGTTATGAGGTATATAGAACATAAACTATTTCTTTATTCTAAATGAGAGGTCAGGACATGAGATCCTTCTCATTTAAAATATTCAAACTTTGTATTCTGTTAGAAAGTGTAAAACACTCAAATCATGTTGTATTTTGGAAATCTGGTTCACATACTGTTGAAAAAGAGACAGGAATTCAACACTTGAATAATGGGGCCTTCCTTTGAGACATTTTGATACAAGTGATGATTATTTTTTAATGAGTATTTTCTAGTGACTAGAATTTAGGGTAAAATTGATAGGAACAATGTGCTCCCTGGATAATAGCTACTGTCATTTAAGTTTTAACCTACCCAGTAAGTGGATCAACACTGATTTTTCTTGTACAGAGATCAGTTTCAACCAAACCATAGAAAAAGATTAAAAAGTAAAGAATTTCCAGAAAGTAGAATCTAAAACTATGTGTGCTATATGGTGAGGTAATTAACGATTGGTAATGATAATGATTGGTAACAGAGAAGATAATGAAAAATTATGGAGTGTAGCTATGATTAGTTATAAAATCTTAGATCTTCTCAATAATATTCATAAAATTTTACAACTTCCAATAATATATATTTTCCAGATAGTTGAAGAGGCTATAAGTCACATTCTCAGATTAAAATATAGAGGAAAAAAATATAATTGTTGAGGTTGAAGAGCATTCACACGCACCTTTATTGAAAAGATAAAGCAATGTTTCTTAATCAGTATAAAAATGAATGATTCACATTATTAAATAATGTAACGTTAAATTTTCAGATAGAAGATTGCCAAAAAGCAACTCATGCAGCTTTAGAGGCTATGATTTGACTATTTTTAGTTGCAAAACTAAAGTACATGTGAATTGACACAGTTCAGAAAGATAAAGACTGCACATTTAAATTCAATTTATTTAATTAAAGATCATTCGTTAATATTATATTAATATGAAATGCTAATGTTTACCAAAGTTTTACACATGAATAGTGAATAAAACATTAATACTAAATAGAAGATGGAGTATAATGTTGTTTCAAAATTCCTATATAGAAATTACATGAAAATATATTTCATGCATTTCACATAAATTTGAATTTTATGTCACTAAAACTACACAAATATATTTAATTCCTGATATATATATATATATATATATATATATATATATATATACATACAGAGAGAGAGACATATGAGAATCATAAATATATATATGGACTGATTAATAAGACATGATTTATAATATGTTTCCTTTACCAACATCTTTATTTTCTGAATTATTTTTAGCTTAATGAATTCAACCAATATACTACTGTATTTCTCAGGTGTATAAATATGTTCTGGCTATCTCCTATATTTCATGACTATTCAATTACTGAGTTGCAGACTAATTATGCTAAGTTTAGCATGATTATATCATATATTCCTGCATAATGATTTTTTAAACTCAACATGTGATGTGATCTATATAGTGATACCAAGTATATAGCTTACATATTAAGAAACTTTTTTAAGAGCATAGATGGGAAAATTTTTATGGAACAGAAAAACAATTAAGTAACTGTCATATATGGGAAGCCCTGTCTAGAGTATTTTGCATATACTAATTTGTCTATGCTAAGATTTGACCAGAATTCTTTATGGGAAGTATTATTGTCCTCATTGCATTGATAATTAAATCAAGCTAAACAGTTTAAATGAGTTTTTGCAAGTTTGGACCATTCAGGTGTACCTAGGCAATACTGGCATCACTGCCAAGCTAGCACATGATATTAAAAGTATCTTAAAGCCCTTGCTATGGTTTAAATGCTTTGTGCCTTCCAACATTCACATGAACCTTAATTTTTAAAAATTTAGGTGTTGTGAATGTGCTGATTTTAAGAGGGAAACATTTAAGAGGTAATTAAAATATGAGGACTTTTTCTTCAGTGTAATTAAGACTTTTATAAGATATGTTTCCTCCTGCAATCATTGGTACACTTGCTTTTCTACTGTCTGCTAAATGAGAATGAAATAAAAAGATTTAATCAAATGCTATTACCATAATCTAAGTCTTCAAAGAATCCAGAACTCTGAGGGGTGAGACTCTTCTCAATATAATTTATGTAGTTTCAGGTATTTTATTTCTGCAGCAGAAGTAGAGTAACAGAAATAGATGAAAAAGACACATGACATTTTTAAAATATTGAACTCAGGACATTAACCATAACAAATATATCTTAAACACATTTTGTAAAAAATAGATAAACTGAAAATTAAGTTCTTATAATGAAATGTGTCTACACATTTTGGTATTATGATAACAATTTTAACAAACAATAGAAAAATAGTTACAATTTAAACAAATAGTCTCTTATTAATGTTAAAATTTCCTCAGTCAAAAATAAGATATTGTGTATTGGGAATAATAGAAAATGCAAGGGATTAAGATATTTAAATTCTCATGAATTAGTGATTAATGAATTAATGATAAAAACATTGACAGATAATCATATGACTTGGAATCATGGAAGGAAAAAGTCAAGTATTTGTTTCTCTACAACTAAATATTAATGAATCAGAGTTTCTTATAAAAATATTTTGAGGTCCTAGGCCTGCTCTCACCCTCAGTTCTGGAGGCTGGGCAGCCCACAGTGAGTGTCCCAATACTGTCCCCTGAGCCCAGGAAGTCTGAGACCCTTGCTTTGGCTCTGCCAGGGACCTTTGCAGCTTCCTGCTGCACTAGACCAGCTCAGCGGGTCTTGAGCCTGACTGCACCAACTGCCTTACTCTCTCCTGTACTTGGCAGACTCTGGGGTCCTGGGCCTGCCAGCACCCTCAGTTCCTGAGGCTAAGCAGCCTGAGGTGAGTGTCCCGGCACCATCCAGAACCAGGGGGTTTGGGGTCATTTCTCCCACAAGCCAAGCAACTTCACAGCTTCCTGTCACACTCAACCTGCACTATAGGGTTTGGGCTGGCCTGCCCCAACCCCAGTGACCTGCTCTCAATTCTGGGAACTTGACAACCAGTGTCCAAGGAACTGAGGGCATAGAAGAGGATTTCCAACAGGCACTGTGGAAGCCTTGGAATAACACTTGAAATTGGGAAATATAGGAAAATGACAAAATGAAAGACCAGAATACAATCTCAAACTTCCAGCCCATCACAAAAAAAAACTTGGGAGCTATGTACATACAAGAAAATATATGACATACATCTGAAATATCTGACATAATAGCAACTGAAGTAAAAGAAGCAATTTCAGGAATCTTTAAAGGAATTCAAATGAGAAAAATCACCCAAGTAAAGAAGAAATGATAAAAGAAATGAAAGAGATGCTGAATATATCTAAAGAAGACACAGTTAAATTGGAGGAACTAAACAAAAAGGTAGAATCCCTGGATTAACAATATAAGAAACAAGCAGAATACATGAAGCAGATGCAAAGGAAATCCAAAATTCCATTGAAAGTTGTAAAAACCACCTAAATGAAAGTGAAGATAGAATTTCAGATCTTGAAGACATGATTGCAACTAGAGAACAGGAAAGGAAAGATCTTTTAAAAATAGCAAGGAGTCAGGAAATAACAATTCAACAGCTGAAAGATGATGCAAAGAAAAACAACATATGATTGATAGAGATAAATGAAAAAGAAGGGAAGAACATAAAGATGTCAAGAGGATATTTAGAGAGATAATTAGCTGAAAATTTCCAAACATGAGAATGGAAACTGACATCAGGATCAGTGAAGCATATAGAATTCCAAATAGCCATAACCCCAATAAAACTACATCCAGACATGTAATAATCACCATCCCAGATATCCAACATAAGAATAGAATATTAAAAGCTGTTAGAGAGAAAAGACAGATCACTTATAAAGGAAAATCTATCAGAACCACCGCAGACTTCTCAGCACAAACAATAAAGTTAAGAAGAGCATACAGTGAAGGAACATGATTTCCAACCTAGACTGATATACCCTGCAAAACTGTCCTTCAACAAGGATGGAAATCAAGATACTTCCATAACAAAGAATAGCTGAAAAAATTCATGATCAGTAAGCCAACCTTGCAAAGAATACAGAAAGACATTAGATACACTCAGGAAAAAATGAGCAAGCAGGCAGACAATTAAACAGAATGGAATGATAAAGATGCAACAGTAGCAAGATAACATGTCAACAATAAAGCAACATATAACAGTTATAACCATTAATGTAAATTGCCTCAATGCACCAATTAAAAGAAACAGACTGACAGAATGGATCAAGAAACAACGTCCAACCATATGATATTTACAAGAAACCCATCTAACCCAAAAGGTTACTCATAGACTGAAAGCCAATGGATAGAAAACAATGCTTCATGCAACAACAACAACAAAAAAAGCAGGGATAGCTATTCTGTTTGCAGACAAAGTGAACTTTAAATCAATAAGGATCAGAAGAGATAAAGAAAGTCATTACATATTGCTCACGGGAAAACTGCAAGAGGAAGAGATAACATTCTTAAATATATATGCATCAAATTCCAGAGAACCCAGTTATATAAAGCAAGTATTAACAGAAATGAAAAGCCAAATTAGCAGTAACTCAATTATAACAGGAGACCTTAACACCACATTTACACCAAGAGACAGATCAACCATACAAAAAAATCAGCAAAGAAATAAGAGAACTGAATCACACATGTGAACAAATGGCTTGATAGACATATACAGAGTGTTACATCCAACAACATCAGAATACACATTCTTCTGAGCAGTACATGGGACATCCTCTAAAATAGACTATACATTAGCCCATAGAACATATTTAAATAAATACAAAAGAGTTGAAATTATCCCATTCATGTTATTGGATCATAGAACCATGAAATTAGAAATTGATGATAAAAGGTACTGCAAAATTCCCACAAACACATAGAAATTGAATAACACACTCTTGAGTAATCAGTGGGTCACAAGAAAAATTAAAGAAGAAATTAAGCAACACCTACAAGCAAACAAAAGTACAAATACAACTTACCAGAATCCGTGGGATGCAATGAAAGCTGTTCTCAGAGGAAAATTTATTGCACTGAGTTTCTACATCAGAAAAACAAAATGAATACAAATAAGTAATCTGATGCTACACCTCAAACATGTAGAAAAAGAAGAGCAAGTCAAGCCCAAAGCCAAAAGAAGGGAGGAAATTATAAATATCAGAGCAGAAATTAATGCAATAGAGACTAAGAAAACAATCCAAAGAATCAATGAATCAAAGAGTTGATTCTTGGAAAGAATAAATTTGATAAGCCCCTAGCCAAGCTTATTTTAAAAAGGGAAGAAAAAGCTCAAATTCATGCAATAAGGAATGAAAAAGGCAAAATAACTACAGACTCTGTAGAAATACAGAAGACCATTAACAACTATTTCGAGAACCTCTACTCTCATAGGTTAGATAATACAGAAGAGATTGATAGATTCCTGGAAACATATAAAGTACCAAAGCTAAGTCAAGAAGTTGTAAAACTGCTGAATAATGCAATTTCTATTAAATAAAATTGAAAATGTAATTAAGTCCTTACCTACAAAGAAGAGCCCAGGCCCAGATGGATTCACTGCGGAATTCTACAAGAAATACAAAGAAGATTTAATGCCAACTCCTCAAACTCTTCAGTGAAATTGAAAGGGAAGCAATCCTTACTAAGTCATTCCTGGAAACAAATATTACTCTAGTCCACAACCTGAGAAAGACTCAACTGAAAAAGAGAACTACAAGCCAATCTCCCTAATTAACACAGATGCAAAATTCCTCAACAATATATTGGCAAATAGAATGCAGCTAGTCATCAAGAAGATTATACACCATGACCAAGTGGAATTAATCCCAGGCATGCAAGGATGGTTCAACATACATAAATCAATAAATGTAACCCACAATATCAATAAAGAAAAAGTAAGAATCACATGACCATTTCTATAGATGCAGGAAAAGCTTTTGATAAGGTCCAACATTCATGCATAATAAGAACCTTACAGAATATTGGGATAGATGATCTTTACCACAATATGATAAAGGCCATCTCTGACCAACCAATAGCCAGTGTCAAGCTAAATGGCCAAAAACTGAAAGCCTTTACCTTGAAATCAGGCACAAGACAAGGATGTCCCTTATTACCACTCCTATTCAATATAGTACTGGAAATACTAGCCAGAGCAATTAGACAAGAGAGAAATAAAAGGGGTAATGTTAGGAAAAACAAAAGTTAAATAATCATTATTTGTGGATGACATGATACTCTACATAGAAGACCCCCAAAACTCCATTGAAAGACATCTAGATATAACAAATAAATTCAGCAATGTAGCTGGATACAAAAATCAGTACTCAAAAATCGATAGCATTTTTATAAGCTAACAACAAGATCACAGAGAGAAAAATAAGAGAAGCCACACCCTTCACACTAACAACCAAAAAATGAAATATTTAGGAATTATTCTGATGAAATCAGTGAAATATCCATGTAGGGCAAAATATAATACACTGAAAAAAAGAAATTGAAGAGGATCTCAGAAAATGGAAAGATGTCCCTTGCTTGTGGATAGGGAGAATAAATATTATGAAAATGGCCATTCTCCCAAAACTGTTACACAGATTCAATACAAGCCCCATAAAAATACCATCAACATACCTCATAGATCTAGAGAAATCACTCCTAAAATTCATCTGCAACCAGAAGAGACCCAGAAGAGCAAAAACAATTCTAAGCAGCAAAGGCAAGGCAGGAGGCATCACAATCCCTGACTTGAAGTTATAGTACAAAGCAACTGTAGTAAAATCAACATGGTACTGGTATCAAACAGAGCTGAAGATCAATGAATTACAAGATACAACCACAAATATAAACACAATCAATCACCTTATCTTTGATAAAGGTACCAAACATGTTCACTGGAGAAACGACAGTTTCTTTAATAAATGGTGTTGGAAAAACTGGCTCTCCATATGTCAAAAACTAAGATCCATGCTTATCACCATGTACTAAAATAAAATCTAAATGGATCAAACATCTGAATAGTAAAACAGAAAAACTAAATCTATTGGAAGACAAATTGGGTAAAAATCTTGAAGCACAGGGGTAGGTAGAGAATTCATGAACAGGAATCAAACTGCATGGGAAAACTCAGAATCAACAACGGGGATCACGTCTTATTAAAAAGTTTCTGCATGTCAAAAGAAATCTCTAGCATAGTGAAAAGAAAACCTACAAACTGGGAAACAATCAGTGAACCGTCCCTCAGACAAAAGACTCCTGTTTAAAACATATAACGAATTAAAAAAAAATCAGACCCCCAAAATCCAAGGATCCAATTCAAAAATGGGCATCTGAGATGAAAACACAATTCTCAGGTGAAGAAATACAAATGGCAAATAAATACATGAAAAAATGTTCATCATCATTAGTCATTAGAGAAATGCAAATTAAAACCACACTAAGATTCCATCTCACTCCTGAAAGAATGGCCAGGATCAAGAAAACTACCAACAACAAATGTTGGAGAGGCTGTGGGGAAAAAGCAACTCTCCTGCATTGTTTGTGAGAATGTAAACTGGTGCAACCATTTTGGAGGTCAGTTTGGAGATTTCTCAGAAAGCTGGTATTGGAGGTCCCAATTGTTCCAGCTATTCCACTTCTAGGCATATTCCCAGAAGAACTGAAGACTTCATATCTCAGTGACATAATGTGCACCCATGTTTATAGCAGCACAATTTGTAATAGCCAGATCTTGGAAACAACCTAAGTGTCCATCAACTGAGGAATGGATAAAAACTCGTGGTATTTTTATACAATGGAGTACTACTCAGCTATAAAGAATGATCACAGTGAGATATTTATAAATAAATGGACACAGATTAAGACCATACTCATAAGTGACATAAATCAAACTCACATATATAAATAACAAATATTTTTCCTACTGTAAGTAATGGTAAGAATACATAAAAGTATGTGGTAATCAGGATTCCCTATTATATTATTTTGAAGCCTTATAATGTATTCATTCATTAATTGGAATTGTTTTATTCTGGGATGTTTGAATTGATTATCTGTGATGGAATGAACATTTATTTTGAAGAAAACAAAACATTATAATAGCTAGTGCTGATTTAATATTAGCTTGTTTTGAAGTCCCATCAAGCTTTTGTTCTTCTGTTTCCATCGGTTTCATCATGTTGTATCTTATTGGATTTTATTATATGTTATAGTATAAACAAATTTTTATAGACAAAGAGATAATATAGAGACCATTGTTCATTTTCTGTTAGTTGGTTCTAAATACCTTGTAATACTTTCATCCTCTTGAATGGTTTTACACTGTCTTGTTATGCTTAATGCTATGGTATACGAAGGCATACTCAAATATTTCAAGGAAAGAGACATTATGGTTAAATGCTGTTACGTCGGGTTATCTTGTGGTGAAACACTGTGTTGCTTAAATTGTTCTGTTCTGGCCTGTGTTGGTATGTCCTCTTTAGTTTTTTTTTTTTTTTTTTTTTTTTACCTGATAGATTTTTGTTATGGAGTTTTTCAAGTGGTATGTGAGAGTTGGCAATCTAACTTGTTTTGTATTACATGAATGTGATTATTAGCTTTCCCCTAACTTGTTTGTTACTATTTAAAATAATTTACAGTTTTATTTTCATGTTAAAAACCTAGACATTTAGTGAGTGCATATATATAAAAGCGGATGCATCTAAGAGAAATGATTTCTACCACCTTAGTCCAGGAATAATCTACCTGAATTGTCATCTTATGATTTATTCTGTTTCAGGTCTTTGTAAAGGACTTTTTTAAATGGTCTAGTGGTACAGTATCAGTGTTTTAAATTTTTTTTTTTCTGTTCTCCTGGATAGGTGTACATTAACTATTGAGTAATGCCTGATAAGTGCTTTCCTGTTTTGGTAACCTCATCCTATTGCACTTTGCCCTTCAAAATTACATTAATTAAACTTACAGCAGGTATCATGTCATACTGTCACCATTTTCAGGGACACTGGCTTTGTTCTTCATTTATCATCCTATCTCCTTCTATAGCACAGATAATATCTGCTGACTCTTCATTCAGCAATTTATGTGTCATGAGACTACAAGAATGGGTGAATCTTATTTTTCTACAAATCTCCAATAATTATCTGTGATCTATCCATAATGTACATCTTGCTTAGCACAAACAGTCTATGCTTCAGGAGTGTCCTAGATGCGTTCTCACTTTACAGTGTATGGGATGATTCTTGATGGTAGAACTCAATCGTGTAGAACTTCATGAAAGGAAACAGACACAGAGGCACACAAACACAGTAACATTTTAACTTTTTTGGGTACTATTTTGATTTGTTGCATATATTATGGAATGCATAATTATAGAAAAAGTGACAGAAATCAGTGAACTGATACAGATAAACAACCAAATTCTTTTTTATTTAAAATAAGTAAGGGTCACTTAAATTTGACTTAAAGTTTAAGATTCAATTTTTATCTTTTGGAAATACTTAGTATTGCAAAATGCTACTAACTACAAAAAGTGCTATTGTGAACAATCAGTGTCACGTAGATATCAAGATTCAAATCTGAGACTACCAAAAGGACAAAGAGGAGATTCATGTTAAATTAGAATTTTAACATAAAACTCAAATCTAATAGTGGAATGAAATTTATACGATATTAAATGTCCTATATATATGTTAATTATTTTGAATCTGATAGAATTGATAAAATATATGATTTCAAATCTTATTTATTTTATTAAGATAAATATTTATCTTCTCCTTGAATATTTTATGAAAAAATTATTGAACACTAGAAATTATAAATTGTCCTCAACTCACAATTTAAGAATATTTATTATGTAGTGTATCTCATACTTTGTTGGTCAATGAAAAATAAAGTAATGCACAATAAAGATTAAAATGCCAAGTAATTAGAGCCACCAAAAAGTTTGATAGTGTTCAGCAAGTTGTGTTCTCTGAACTGCTGCATCCAGTGCAGCTTTTGAAAATTCTGGGGGCAGAATGGTGGAAGATAAAGAAATAAAGCATTAGAAGGTCAAGTGGGGTCCCTCTTCTGTTGGAAGAAAGAACCATCCAACAACTGCAATATGTTTGTTTATTCAATCAGCGTAAGTAGGTATATATAGAAAATCCAAGTAGAGAGCAAGATCTGGAAGAGGAAGAGCAACCAGTCATCAGCAAATCATCATGCCTTGGTGGTTACAAGAGAGGAAGTGTCTATATTAACTCAGGGGAAGGCCAAATCACTTTGGGCATCAGCTCCCTTAGCTGCACACATGTCTCATGGGGTCCTGCAAAACTCATGAGAAGCAGTGACCTTGTCCTACATACCCAAAGTACAGACAACTCCAGTCCCAGTGCTGAACAAAAAGTACATTTTCTATTTGGAAATTAATTTGGTTCTTTTTTTGGTTTGTTTACATTTTTTTTATTTTAAATAGAAAAATGACAAAACATTCAAAACAGGTTAATATAATTGTTATAATAGTTGATAAACTGCATATTGTTGTCTTTGTAGTAGTTATTCAAAGTACAGGATACAGGCATGATAAAATTAATTTGAAAGTGTTGCCTGGCTTCAAATAATTTTAGACACCTTGCACAGCCATCTATGCAACCCAGATGCAGCGAGGAAAAGCAATAATCAGACTGGATAAAGATAGTTTGGGTAAAGATAAAAGTATATGGCATAGCAACATATAATTTTCAAGATCCTCACTCTCAGGCAAACATGTAATTGAAATGTGCTATAGTCTATAAGACATAAGTGAAACTCAAAATTTAATTGAGTTAGATTAAAAATTGGCTAATAAAACACTTGTCATCAAGCAACAATATTTTTTCTTCTTACAAGACAAAATAGAATACATTTCTGTCTTAATAAAATCCAAAATACACAAGTGGTATTATTGGGTTCTGTTCTAGATCCCTGATCTCCCAAATGAGTGTATGGCAGAGGTTAAATAAAAAGAGACAAATTGTATGATTTTTAGGTCTCCAGGAGAGTCAAAACACTTTAATTAAGCTTGAGGCTTTGAGGGTAAAGACAAAGGATTCTCTAGGTCAGTCCACTTATATTAAGACCAAGGACAAAGGTGCAGAGAGACTGAGGAAAGTGCAGGCAATGAGCAGGACCTTGGGAGTCACTTCAAGGACATCTTCAGGTCATGAATCAAGTTAATTTAGTAGCACTGTGTTATCATGAAGACATGGTAGAAGTGAGACTGTGGGAGTAATCTTTGCAGCTGCAGTCTCTACCATGTTAAGTTGGATTGGAGCCAGAGTGTCCACCGCTGTGACCTTATCTTGCCCTTTGCGGTATCTCTGGCATCGCAGTACACTACAGGTTTCAGCCAGGACCAGGGATTCATAGAGGTTCACTTACTACTACGAATCACATCCTGTAGTCAGGCAAGGGGCCCAGGCCTAGGACAGACTCACAGATAAACATAGAAAGACAATTAGTAAAATTTAAATGCTGCTCAGACTCACTTCATTTTGTTGTGGTCTCCAATATGCTATTAAGAAGCCTGAGATCCTTCAATGGTAATAAAGGGATAAAGAACACACTAATTTCTGTACATTAGGAGTCTTTACTTTGATATGTGAAAGAGTTTTTGGCGTGGTTAAAACAGAATATAAAGTAAAGTGGCCTTTATTTTAAGAATGTGGAGAGAGACTCCATGAACTCCGGGGTCTGCAGTTCTCTCTGCTAGACGCGTGGTGTGGAGGCATACATGTAGCTTAGGTTTGGGGTGGAGCCTAAGGGGCATTAATGATGCACAAGTAGCCCACTGGAATTAATTTTGCCTTCAGGTAAATTGCCTAGGGGCAGGGAAGGTGACCTGTCACCTCCCACCACTGCAGCATACCCTCCAGGGCAAAATCCTCTTGATATGATATTAAATAATGTGCTGTATGATTTTTTGTCCTATTTCCAGCTTGCAAGTATTTTTTTTTTCTGCTAAAGAATGAAAAACTGTCGAATCACATCATTCATATCAAAGGACATATAAAATGCTCTGTAAAAAATTAAAAACATATTTTATATGGTAAATGACAAGAGAAGCACAGATGAATATTGTCAGGCATGATTAGTTTATCAAGTGGGTCTCATCCAAAGGTATTTCAAGTTCATTAAGACACTTTACTGTTTGTAATTAAAGCAAATATGGCCACAGTTGTTTGTTTTCAAGAAGTGAAATCACAGTTACTAGAGATGTCAAGCAAATTCTCAAGGAGTCTGCAAAAAATTCACAATTTTAGATTTTGATCTAAGTATTTTCTAATTTCTGGGTAAAATATAACGGTTAAAATAATTTTGTCCTCAATAGATCAATTTCAAGAAAAAAATAAATGACTCCAGTTTGTGTCTTTCTTATGAAATTTCTGCAACCTCACATGACTTTATGTGTATTTGAATTAGTACATTTTTTTCCTTCTTTGTTAGGTGTCTGTCCATTTAGTCTGCATGCTGCACCTTTGTTTAATGTTGAATAATAAAAAATGCTAATCGTGATAACTTTGTACCTTGAAAACTGTCATAAGACATACAGAATGCTATTATAAGTTATATTTCAGCTATGCTGTACAATCTAAAATGTAAAAAGTAAAACTTGCAGGAAAAATGTCCTTAGAAAATATAGTATGGATATTTAATTGGATGGCTTATAGTTTTTCAAAAAACATATATAACCTAGGTTTGTATATTTTTAAATAAAAACATATAAGTGAAGTGAAAAGAGATGAAATTGTTCAACCAATTAATATTAATTGAGAAAATTACATTTGATTCAAAAGTCATTCAAGGGGCTGGGGATTTAGCTCAGCGGCATAAGCGCCTGCCTTGAAAGCAGGCAGTCGTGAATTCGATCCCCGCTACTGATAAAAAAGAAAAAGACAAAAAAAAATAAAAAAATAAAAAAAAACAAGTCATTCAAATATTAAATTACTAATTCAGAATGGAGCATATTCTGCTGGCTCAATCTGCTAATAACATGGCAAGCATCTGATAAAAATGAACAATAGTGCTGATACAATGCAGTAGAGAGAATAGATAGTAGTTTACTTGACAGTCTTGAAAAACATTGTGTTGCATCAAATTGTTGAAAGTATGCTTTGATCTACTTTAATTTTGTTATGAGTATGACTTGTAATAGAGCACAAGGGCACCATTGTTTTTATCCACTTACCTGTGTAGGACTTTGATTTGCATGCTGAAAATGCCTTTGGTTTCTATTTAGTAAGTCAGAAACTCTGAAGAATGTGAACTTTGATATATTTTATATTTAATTGATCGGGTTATAAAGATCTGCAAGCCTTTTGATGAAGCACTGGTCAGCCATAGTGAGTATCATAAAACTCTAATGAAAACTATTCTCCAGTGGCTGATAATCATACAATTCTGCATTCTGCTTTGCTGTTGCCATTGCAGTCACTGCTCTTATGGCTGTTTAGTATCAGACTCTGCTTTCTGCCTAAGATATTTTCCTATAAAAGCTAGTACTTTCACAAGATTTATTAACATGCAGTATTTTCCTGGAGGATTTTGTTTGTTTGCTTGTTTTTAATTTCACTTATTGATTCTTTCTTATTCACTGAAACCAAATAATTTGGAAGACTTGTCACTCTTGAGTAATCCTTCTTGTGATCCCAAACCTTTTCTCCTTGTTGCTTTTAATTAACTAATATGTCGATCAAATTTGCACTGCTTGTGTTTTTAGCCATTATCACTGTTTGTATAGACTCTTAGCTTAATCTGTATGTATATTGCAGCTACCCAATTCTTCGATAAGCATGAGTTGCAGTGTGGAAGTAAGGCTGAGTGTATTTAGGAAGCCTATACTTTCCACATGAAGCAATTTCTAAAACTTTTCCTAATCTTAGGAAGATCAATACTGCCATCTTCAGGCAAATTATATTTTAAAGAAGCAGCACAGTCTATTGTTACCCATTTAAGAATTTTATATCTGATTTCTAAATTAAATAAATCAGAGTCTTGATGGAGGTTTGTATGTATAATATTCTATCAATTTCTTAATAGTATCATAGATTTCATGGCATATTAAATAGTGATGTATTTATTTTATTTCCAATATGTGCTTATATCAGAGTTTTAGTCCTTTCAAAATGATAATTGACATGTGAAATATAATGTGAGTAATACTCAAGGATATACTAAGACCTAGAACATCACGGATATTTGAAAATACGCATATACAAATTCACCTGGCATGTGGTAGTAAAACTAATGTTCCAAAATCTATGTAGCAAGTATTAGAAGAGAATGGCAAAAATAGTCAATTTCAGAAAGACAATAAGGCCCAGAAAAACTTTGACTGTAGCAGAAGATAGATGTGGAGAGTGGCTGAGCTGCGGATTGACCACACTTTCAGGGTTAGAGCAAGGCCAGCCCTGGGAGCACGAACTACTGAGGTGAGCCATGTGAACGAATCATCAGGACTGGAGCCAGGCCAGTCTAACAGGTGTCTGACCTTGGGGTTCTTCCCTGTTAGCTACAGTACAGACAGCTCTGAAAATGTTTCACTTTCAGTGTTCTCATCAAAACATTGAGACCTTGCACTTTTGACTTCATTGCACACTTCTCCCTTTTCACCACATACAAATAAAAAGGCAAACTGACTGAATCGTTTGCTGCCTCTCCATCAGATCAGGCTCCATGCAATCCCACCTTTCTTTTTCCCATGTGTTTAGTTTTCTCTTAGTCTCTTGTTGCCTGCTCTCAGAACCTTGCCGGCTGCGCACGTTGCAGCAGGTATAGTTTTAGAAGGAATTTATAAGGGAGCATGCCAACTGTGAGAGAGAGAGGTGGAAAATCCCTTTGCTGCATGGTGTATGGAGTACCAATTAGTGCTACTCCAAAAGTAAGAAGGAAGAGTATTCTGTGGTTATTACCAGTGGATAACTTTTACTTCAGTATTAATATTTTTACAATGCTACTTTTTGATCATTATTTTCATGGAATTCATTACCATTTTTTAGAAGTGGTTTGATAACATCTGATAAGTGTCACCCCAACATCTATCATTTTCTCAATATTGCTTCATTAACTACTGTTCACTAATTTATAAGCACTTCAGCAACAATCTATATGGGTGTTCTCTTTCTAAGTTTAAACTTTTATACTGGGCTCATACTTCTACCTTTGTTTCATACAGTGTAAGTACCTTGAAATCCTAAAAATTTATACTCAAACATATTTATAAATATATGTTCATGTCTCCTATGATCAATCTACTGCCAATGTAACAATTTTTAATCTATTTCACATTTATGTTCATTTTAAAACTACAAAAATATTGAATGTCTTCAGTCTTTCAGGGGAAAATCTGAGCTATGTACAATGGCATTACAAGCCTAATGGACAGTTATTATTAAGTTTTTCTGTCTGTATCTCATTATTCCATTGTCAAATTTCAAAAAATCATAAGATATTATCACTTTTTCTCCAAATTAACTTCAAATTTCCTTTTTCCCATTATTATATATACTACTGTTTCCTGTAGTTTAAGAAACCTGTTTACGTCCTCTATGCTAGGAGAACCTATGATGATCCTTCGTGACTCACATAATTTCCATTTCTTCTGTCTGTGTAGACAAACCAGATAATATCAGTTCTATTTTGTGAACTTACTTAACATATTTTGAGTCTATATCAGTGTCTCATGAGAGTAGGAAGTAAAATTAGGTATGTTAGAGAAAACAGGGAGCCTTATTTTTCTTTGTACTTTCCCTTCAACTGTGATGGAATCTGCACAAATTTTCAAGGCTAGAACACAGAATATGTATTAAAAACACATGATCTAAAATTTAAATATTGCTCCTTTTAGGCATTAACACGGGAAAAACTACTTAATCTCTCTATATTTGTGTTCCAAAATTAAAATATGAAGACAATACTTTTCTAAATGAGATGATAAGGTAGTTAAAGCACAAGTTGAGGTTAGGGGAATGCAAATGACAGCGATTTGCACAGCATGTCAATGGTCTTGGATTTGAATATAAGCAAAAAATAAAATCAATTTTTACTTTACAAATATAATACATCTATATAATGAATGAAAATTGATTTTTTTAGTTTTTAGATGTATGCTTTAATTTAATTTAATTTATTTATTTATTTATTTAGTTTTGTCTTTTTTCCTTTTTATCGGTACCAGGGATCGAACTCACGACTGCCTCCTTGCAAGGCAGGCGCTTACGCCGCTGACCTAAATCCCCAGCCCCAGATGTGTGCTTTTAAACCTCCTCATTTCTGTGAACATCTTCAGAAAATTGTATAGATTATGCATCCAATTTTCCTCATCTTTTTTTCACTCTTATGTTTATCAATCAGTGTGTATCATATCAATTCTGGGTGATCATTTTTCAACTTCTCAAACTCTTACAACATTTACAAAATAATATTTCTTAACAAGAAAGACAATACCTATTTTATGTCCCAAGTTCCTATGATTCCAATTTATTGTTTAGTTAATTACAAAATCTTAAATGTCACAAACTTCAAAATATGATCTTTAGTTGAGTAGGGGCATATAAATCAATGCTCTAATTTTTAAAAGTGTATTCCTGTTATTTTCTTAAAGATTTTTTCTTCCATAAAATTCCAACGCTTAACCCACATTGATTTTTCTGAATACTAATATTTCTCATAGAAGTTAATTTCTCTCTTGCTTAAATTGCTAAAACTTTATTGCTTATCATATATGTATCATATAATAAGTCACTCAGATACTTATTACAACAAGTTTTCTATTTATAAATTGTATAGTGTTTACTTCACTATATAAATGAGGCCTATTAGGAAGGTTTAGAATATCTTTCCTATTAAATGATGATAATTTAATTACTAATTAACAACTCTTAAGTCCAACTAATTCTTCAAGAAACAGAATAAATGGAATGAGTTTCAGTATTTTTTTTGGTCATTCTGAAAATATGCTAATCTCTCTACAGAATTGAACTTGATACATTATACTAAAGGATTTCTAACTGCAAAGTCTAACTCTATTTTTAGATTTTATGTGAACATTTGTACTACACTTTGGTGATAGAATTCATGTCTTTGGTTTCCTAGGACCAATAAAGATGTCTTGTATAGAAAACAAATATTTTTTTTTCAAGTTTGGCAGCAAAATTAAAGAGAACATTTATGGAAATACTTTGAATTTATAAAACTTCAAAAATTTGACTCTCTTCCTTGACCCAAACAAAAGAAAAATACTTTTTAGACTTTTAGGATATGAGCTAGAGTAACTCATCAATCACTTAAGATCTATGTACTCACATACAGAGATGGAAACTATTATGAAATAAACAAAAATGTATTCAATGATCTAAGCCTACAACTCTGTGTAAAGCTCTCAAGGAAGAGTTGAATTTCTTTTTTGGAAGCACAGTTTTGAAGATTAGGTATTTTCATAGAATTATATAACTGCAATATAAAAATAGAAATGTAACGATATCTTAGTCATTGACAGATTTATGCAAAAAAAAATCAAAACAGGATGAACTTTGTTCTGAACAGAGTGCATTTTAAATACGGTTACAAAGAAAATGATTTGAGTGTCCATTTTCTTTTGAAAAAGTATAAAATTTTATGTTCATTCATTATAGATAATAGAACAACTTTTTTTGCTGAAAAGCTGAGATTTAAAAATTAAGTCAGTAATCTTTATCATTGCCGTAAGATAATATTTTCTCTAATTGATAAAATAGTAAAGGTAACAATTTGGCAGAATTAATGTGGCCATTAACTCTATCTTGTTGTTAAGTGCTATAAATGAGGCATTGGTTTAGACTTTATAAAAGCTTCAGAGAAAAAATCAATTGAATTTAATCTGTAAAAATTTATGATACATAGCTTGCAATAAGTCAGTAAACTTCTGACACTTTATATGAAAGTATTGAGAATGTAAAATTCTTACATCTTTGAAAATTCAGTGCTATCAACAGTAAGAAATACTTCTCCTCACTATTTTCCTCAGCATCACTGCACTTCGATAGAAAACACCTCAATTCGTTTAAAGTCTGTAACGGAAATAGGTCGTATGGAAAGGGCTGAGTTTTTCTAAAATTTTCATATCAAGTCTAATCCCATTTATTATTCTCCACATTATCACCACCAAATTATGAACAAATGTAGGGCAATGTAATATTTTTGGCCTGGGTTTAATGTCAGTGATTATGCTTTGAATTTCTTATTTTGGGTTTATGCTGTCATTGTGCAAGTATAGAGTGAGAATCCTACATTGTATTGGGATCACTTCTTTCTGAGGAAAGAATTGGAACAATTAGTCACGTGATACATAGAGTGCATGAAATAAGTAACTTCTAATATATTTATAGGGAAAACACATACAGGTTTCCTACTGATACTCTTTGAAATATTTTTCAAATGTAAGTTAAATTCAGCATATGCTCAGTTGTACAGTAGCAAAGAATTATAAGTATGGTGAAATTTATTACAGCCCTTTGTTCAAAACATACTTTGTGCAGTTAAAATATGAAAGCTTTATGTTAATAACATAGGTAGTAAAAATTGATCTATATCATAAATATATGAAACCAATTTGAAATCTTTGTTTACAAGACTTTATTTTGTTGGAGGTTTCAAAAAAGACTTAAAATGTATAAAATGGACACTAAATAAACTTCTCTGGACAGTAATTTTTTTTTATTGGTATCAGGGATCTAACTCACAACTGAGCACTTGCAAGGCAGGTGCTTATGCCACTGAGCTAAATCCTCAGCTCCCTGGACAGTAAATCTTCCTGACTTTTTTTTTAATCGTTACTAGGGATCAAACTCATGACCATGTGCTTGCAAAGCAGGCACTTATGCCGCTCAGCTAAATGCCCAGCCCCTTGGACAGTAAATCTTGTCTGCATCCACAATCCATAAAACTCATGCCAGTTTGATATTATATCTAGCAGGCTCCTCAGCAGAATAAAGACCATTTGAATTCATTTAGTGATATTCTCACTTGGGAACACAGAAGCAACGTTTTGTTGTGTATTTGATTTTACTAGAATCAGAACTAAATAGTGCACAATTTCTTTGAAACATACCACATAGTACAAACTTGAAATGGTGATAACTGTCAATTAATCTACATTTATAGTCAATGTGTACTGCCATAATTCTCACTAGACTTTTCATTCTCATTTCTTGCTTCCTAGTCTGCGTTTCACAACTCAATCTAGTCAGGAGTATTTTTGAGTGTATTCAGATTTCTGATTTCAAAATTGAATTCTGGCTGTCTGACAATATTTCTTGTTACATACTGTCTGCTTCTTCTTTCTTCTGCTACTTTTGAATGCATTTTTCTGTTTTGGCAACATCACTGTCAGAAGCACTCAAGCAAATTTTAGCTTATAGTGACACTCAGGTAAGGTTTAAAGATCTTAGGACAAAATAGTTGTTTCATCCAGAATTCACTAATTAATTAGAATATTAGCTAAAGATTATCATCAAATATTTAAACTTGATGTCTTAAAATTAAGTGTTGGATCAACTATGATAACTGGTCATGTTCTGGTCTGTCTCATGGTTTTTGTTTGTTTGTTTTGTTTTTTTAGTTTTTTTTATTTAAAGAGAAAAAAGAAAGGAAATAAAATTAAAAAAACAAAGCAGTAAAAGGGTACAAATAATACAGAATTTCAAGGAAAAAATACATTAAGATGTCACTAGTTAATAGGTTACATATTCTCATCTTTGAAATAGTTGTCCAAATTATAAAATTAAAGCATGTAAAGTGAACATTCATACAATGAGATTGCAGACAGTGCTGATCAATGACCCAACAAGAATTGTGGGAGTAAAAAAACCCAAAAAGTGTAATTGTTATTAAAAAGAGGAAAGGAAGGTGGTCTAAGGGATATAACTGCATGTATGTTTGAGCGTGTAGGATGGAAATCCATATTACTGAACTGTCTCATGTTTTTAAGCTTTGTTATTGAATGACAAAGTCCTCCTTTTAGTCTGTAGCAGTTTCAATATCTCAAAATAAATTCATAATAATATTGGGAAGAGTCATTGTATAATTAAACTGCTTATTATTTTGTCTTTGAGAAACATACTTGAAAAAAAGAAAATTAGAATTTATTCCTAAAAATAAGTATCTCAGCTATCTGCTTTTTGTAGAATATCACTTTGTACCATGCAGGAATTTTTGATTTTTCAGGATAAAATAGAAACGAAGTTGCTTTAAAAATTAGGGCTATGCAGTTGATTTTTTTGTTGGGTTTTTAAAAAGAAAAATAAATCTGTTAAATGTTTCCATCCTATTATTATGTAATAGATGAGTCTAGTAGCTAACATAATCTCCTTAGCTTCTGCCCAGTCAGTTGCTACTAAAACCCATAGAAACAGTAATTGGTTCACCAGGTAGATATATGAAGTCTCTTCTATCACATTAAAATACTCTAAAATATATAGACTTTTAATATAACCCAAAGAAAGTCTTTTTATCATTGTTTATTTTTATGGTTTAGCCACACATAATAATGCTCCTTCTATGGAACTTGTACCCATTCATGTTGTATACTACCTCTTACTACTCTCACATTCCCCTCCTTGTTTTTGTCCCTCTTCAGCTTTTTGTGTACAAAAACTTTGCTGCTATTTTACCTTTCTTTACTCAGTTCTTTCTTCTCTCTTCTTTCCAACTCCCACTCTGCTGTGCCTCTTCCAATTTGAGTATTTGTTTTATTTATTACAAAATCTATTGTATATTTTGGTCCTTATTTATACTCTCAATTTCTCATACAAGAGAAACAATGTGATATTTACACATTGGACATTGTACTGACATGCATGTCCAGTATATATCAGTTAAGGCTGTAGTCGCTGGTTGCCTCCATTTACCTTTGCATCTCTCATGTTTGTGCTTCTTTATGACAGAGTAGTGCTCCTCTGTGTTTTTTTTAAAACTCACATTTGCTTTATCTATCCCTCAGCTCTTAAGTATTTGGGCTGCTCCCAATATTTTGTGATTACAAATTGTGCTACTATGAACATGAGTGTGCCTACTTCACTGTGGTATTAAGCTTTTAACTACTTTGGAAAAATACCAGTAAAGGGGATAACAGCATAAAATGGAACCTCTGGTCCTAGTTTTTGAGGAATCTACACACTGATATGTAGAGTGGTTAAACCAATCTACACTCCCACCAACAGTGGAGAAGGATTACTTTATTCCCCACAATCAACCAGCATTTTTATTGGTTAATTTCTAGATAATAGCCATTCTTTCTGGAGTGAGATGGAATCTTAGTAATTTTAAATTAGTATTTCTTGAATGATCAGTGATGTTAAACATTTTTTCACATACTTATGTGCCGTTTGTCCTTACTCATCTGAGAAGTGTGTAGTCATCCCAGATGCCTGTTTTTGAATTGAGTCTTTAAATGAGGGGTCTGACTTTTTTTCAATTCTTTATGTGCTCTAGAGTTTAGTCTTGTCAAGGAACAGATGGCTAAAGTTTCTTCCCACTGTTTGGGTTATCTTCTTACTCTATTGATAATTTTTTGCTGCTCAAAAGCTTTATAATAAGATTAAATCCAAAGTTATTAATTTTTAATGCTTCCTGAATGATTGGGTCTTTTTTCTGATGAAATCTTTGCTTACATCTATGACTACAAGAGTTCTATCCATTCACTCTTGAAGCAGATTTAGTGTTTCTGTTTTAATATTTTATCTCTGATCAATTTTGGTTTTAGTTTAGTGTGTGGTGGTAGCCCTGGGTATAGTTTTAGTATTCAGCATGGAGAAAGACAGTTTTTTCAGCACCATTTATTAAAGAAGTTACATTTCTTTCAGTGAATATATTTGGCCCTAGAATTGTTTTTGCTATGCTAGGTCTCTTTTGATTCCAAACAAATTTTAAAAGTGTTTTCTCTATTCTTTATGTGAATTCCTAAGAATATAGTGAAACTAGACAGTGTTTAACTTTATCAGTTTTTATTAAAAGAAGTTTGCTATCATGATAATACATTATGAAATGGGAGAAATGTTTCTAAAAAATTGAGTTTTAAAAATGTTAGAAAACAATTATACAGTGACTAGCAAGAGTAGAGAAAATAATGACTTTTTTTTGTACCAGGGATCCAACTCATGACCTCATGCTTGTTAGGCTGGCACTTAGGTGACTGAGCTAAATCCCAGCTCATGCCAAAATTCTTACACTGTTTTCCTCCTGAAATAAAAATGCTAAATTTTGAATTCACATTAATGTATATTAGTTTTTCTTCTCCTTTTTAACATTTATTTCAGGCAATGAGTAGTGTTTACCATGTTCTACTTGAGTGTGTACATAAAATTAACTGTCAGGTTCTACTAACTTGTGGTCTTACAACTTGTTTCTACATTCACAAATTTATGCAGGTAATGCCTTTCAGTCAAACCTGTGTGTGCTTCAAAAATCTCTGTTTTCTTTAATAGGAGAAACTTGGGGCTGGAGATTTAGCTCAGCAGAACAAGCGCCCACCTTGCAAGCGTGTAGTTGGAGTTTGATCCAGGGTACTGGAAAAAATAAAATAAAATAAAAGAGAAGACTATCAATAATAATAGGAGAAACTTAACATTGTCTAAGAGAAGTTGTTTTAAAGCTTATACAATTCAAAAAGATGCCTTATTATAAACATTAAAGTATCTATAAAACACTGTTAAAGTATACATGAAAATATATATTGTTTTGTGCCACAGTAAGCTCTTAAAGCAATGATTAGAAGGTATTATTTAGTAATTACATAACATAACAATATTGACATAGCTTGAACTCTTTCAAGTCTGCAGGAAAGATATATTCTTTATCTTACTTTTTCTCTGTAGCAACTACATCAAATTTAAATTAACTCATAAATATGCACATAGTAATTGATTATGTGAATTCTCATGTAGAAAGTATTATAAATGTGTTTATATCAGTGGTTCACTTGACAATTGGACCTAACATATTTTCCCCCTGGGCGAGGATAAACAATCAGATATTATTTTATATAATCATTTTTATTGCTTTTATTAGTTCAAATTCACAAATAGAGTGCTATCAGTCAGAATATTCTAGACTATGAAGAAGGAACAATATATTCCTGAATCTCAATGTTTTAAAAGCAGAGTTCATTTCTTGCTCATAGTACAAGATATGAAAGTAACAGCAGGCAGATTGTCTCACTTCAAACTTCTGAATACAAAAGATAGGAAATAGTAGAATATGATATGCTTGACACTTATTAGCACTGCAACTCTGAAGGCATGTATTTATTCTGACTCACATATTCCTGGCCAAAGAAAATCACAATATAATGATCAACTTACATGTAGGTCATGGAGTACAAGTGTACTATACCCATTTGAAACAAGAGCTAGAAATATTTGTTCCAAGTTACTGATAGATTTACAAGATAAGAGAAAAATGTGTGATATTAGATAGTTGTTACGGATTAAGAACTGTGGTCAACTTAATGCCAGCTGGATTACTTCAGCATGATGCTGAGCATAGATGTTCCACCTGAGGGAAGTTGCCAGCATAAACAGAGATGTAGAGAAGGAGAGGCTATTGCATTGAGGTGCTGAGGCATTGTGGGTTCTTCTACATGTTGCTGATTGAGCCACTGGTTCTCCTGGAGAACTCTGGTCTTTACATCCAGCATGGCTTCCTGGCATGTACTCAACTGTGCTTATCATCAGAGCTCAGGGTCTCTGTGTTGCTGAGTATGGCCATAGTGCCTTTCAGGATAGCCCTGGTCATTGTTGTGAGTGTGACTTCTTGGCTCCAGCATAGAACCCTCATCCCACCTGCACAGCTCCTTCACCCTGCTGACATAGACTGTCTGTCTTCCACCATAGACCTTCGGGCCTTCCCAGCACAGATCCACGAAACAGGCTGGAATGAGTCCTTCTTGTGGGCTTTGGACCTCCAGTTGGACTCATGGGAGGCATTATCATGAGCTCTGAGTTTTCATCTGGACTCATGTGGGACATTGCTGTGGAATTTAGGCCCTTTGCTAAATATTTTGTCCTCCATTTTCTTGTGTTAACTCTGGGTGACCATCATAAAATAATATTATAAACTCCATATTCCAATTCTTATTATTCTCTGCACAATTCTTGACTACAACAATAGTTGAAATGAATTGGAAATGTCTCCAGTTACATGCTTTGCTTCTGGAAGTTCCACACTCCAATATTGCTGCCCCATTCCTGAAAATGTACACCTAAAGCACAGGGAATAGAGGTTAAGTGCTTGTGTGTTTTGCAAATTAATTACATAGATTGAGTTTACATTTATGATTAAAAGCCAAAATTGTAAAAAAATTATAATATATTCAACTTAGTTTAATGCATTTTTTAAAAAGTACTTTTGTATGACTATGACAGGAAAATCCTTGCCAATCAGTTTTCAATAAAGTTACATTTCTTAAATAAAAATCCATGTTTACATAAAATTCTGTTATAAATAATTTCTAATGTAATCAGTATAGTCGTAGTAAAAAAATTTGTATTATCTTTTAAAATATATAACCAGAAATAAGAATTTAGCTATTACTAAATTTAAAACTGCTAAATTGCACTCTATTGCATGCTATTCAATCTCTCAGCAGTCTTACCAATGATCATCACATTTCAATGTATGCATTTGAGGGTTAATATAATATTAAATAACACAATTTTCAAAAATCCCTTACAAAACTATCAGTGAATGATTATGTAGATTTAGTTATTATTCTTATTGTCTAGCACTTATCACCTTTTTCATCATGAAACATTTTCTCTCAAAGGAAATTCTTAGTTTTAATTATTATGTAGAGAAACAGAGATGTATTATTTTTAAACATTACTTGCATATGGTTAAAGAAGACATCCAATACTTTAATGCCAGACTAGATATAAAAAAATTAAAAATCACAAAATAAATAAAGAAGAAGACATCCAGTACTTTATTGCCAGAGTGGATACATAAACCATTAAAAATCACAAAATAAATAATAAATTTATTTATTCTAGTTTCAATGAAACTTTAAGGTAATTTATGGTAAATTGTAAGAGGTAATCTTTGACAAACTGAAATGTGCAAGAAATGGAGTTTGTTTTTGTATTATTTATTTTCATTAATTTTATAAGATACATGTTTCTTAAAAATCATGAAAATGTATAGCACATATTTGTTAAATGTTGGGAGAAGTTCAGGCAATTTAGATAGCTCTACTTTAACTCATTTTCTTTATCAACAACTTGGGATACTATTGGTGTTACTTCACAATGTTATTTTGACAATGAGATTAGTCTTATGTAAAATGGATAGCATATTGCTAGGTTCATAATGACAAATGAAATTACTATCCATACAATCAAAGCTTTGTAATGAAAAGATTTCATGAAATTTTAAACTTCAGTCATATTTTTTCTACATAAAGTTAAGAATGGAAAATATGTGAAAGAGTTATTCAAAATTAGTCGTGGCAAACAATCTCGTGAATTCAGATGGATAAGTCGCATTTGAGCAAGCTTACTTCTATTGAGATTTGAAAGGTATATGTGACCTGTAAATGTAATCAGAAACAGTAATTGCATTTGAAAAATGGCCTAATCACTCCATTCTAGATCAACACATTTTTCTTGTTGTAATAAAATGTCTCTTCCAAGAGTGTGTATGGATTTTAACTCTTCCCTAATATCGAAAAATTTTAAGGTAGATTGTAACACAGCTCTGTTCTGGAAAACTTAAATGTTCCACAAGGTAAATGCTCATCCTATTTTCTTGCATGCAAATCATAAGTTTCTTTCAAGGTTCAGAGAATAACTCTTCTTTGGTTCCTTTGTGACATTGGTCAGTTTTTGCAAATGCACAAACCTTCTTCTCATTGAAGGAAACAGAACATTCAATACCAGAGGTCAGCTCTACATTAGGAAACTATTTATAAACATGACCACATTTCCCCTGGTATCTGTCACTGGGCTAACCTAACAGCAAAATCATGCTTTACTAGAAATTTCAATGTTCAAATGTTTTATTAAAATAAAAACATGCATAGTCACTGATATCTGGCTTTAATTTTATAACACAAGTTTATAAAATTAAACTCTAATTTTATCCTATTATGGGATCACTTTTGATAGGGCCAGCTCATATTTACTTATGTTTTTCTTTCCTATGATTTATTTTTTCCTGTCTTTAAAATTTACTGTGAGAATACATTAACAAAGAAATGAGTCCTAGTGCACATCATTCTCCAGGTTTTGGTGTAAATGTTGTCCATTTATTATTGTGAAATAAAGGATCATGTATTTTGTCCTTTTTTCTCTCGGCACTAATAATAAGTACTCAACAACAACGGAGTGAATGAATAAATGAAGAGTTAATAGCTAAATTGCTGTTAGTAATAGCAATAATTCTGAAACAACTTTTTTTTAGTAATTCTACTTCTTGAGCTGCAACAAATAAAAAACTCAAAAACAGAGAAAATTACAAAAAATCTAATAAAATGTATTCAACTAATATTATTAGACAGTTAAATCAATTATAAATGCATATAAACTTCAATAAAAAATCTTATAGTCATCAAAATGATATTTACTGGAAAATTCCAAATAATATTAAAATATCCTTGTAATCTTTGATGATATGTAAAAACATTAGACAATAAAATTTTATATTAGCCTAATTGTGACATCATTGTTCCTTTTATAAAATCAATATGAAAGTATTAAAATGTTTTCAGATAACTAACTTTTTTACAATAGCAGATATTGGACTAGACTTTTTCTCTTTTGTTAAAGTTTAGAACTAATGTAGCCCTAAAATGTTTCATGTATTTGCAAGCTGAGTGGGTCATAAGGACTCTACACCCACCAGTAGAGCTATCCAAGAGTCATCAGTCATCGGTATCTGAATGGGCCTTAGGAGGTGTGTGACTGAAGGTTTAATCTGGCAACTCATATCCCTGGCTCTTCTCTTCCTGGTTGTCTCAGAAAGAGTACCTTTTCATCTGGCATGCATACTGCTTTGAAGTGAATCAACAATGGAATAAAAACAATGATTGCAAATGAAGCTCTCCTCTTTCAAGTTGTGCATGTATAGTATTTTGTCTTAGTGACTAAAAAGTAACTTAAGAAAAATTTTATGTTAATTTACTTTGGTATGAAATGGCATTCGATCTGAGCCTTCTTAGTTTTTGTGTTGCATTTACTTGAGCAAAGAAATGTAAGTAACAAAAATTACACTGACCAAAGTAATAATTTTCCTGGACAGAAAACTGGTAAAGGTGATTTCTGTAACAGAGACTTAAAATATTACAATATACTAACACCATCTTAATAAGTTATTTTATTTGTGATAACTATTTAATAATTGGTAGCAATTTCAATAATTACAAAATTCTAGTCTAATGTATTCTAATCACTTCTACTTAGAAATTATTCTGCACAGTCTTTTATCTTAGTGGTTTTAAAATAATTAGTTCCTTGAGATCTTGATGAACAGTATGCAAAAAGGTTAAAAATTCAGTTCTTAAACCTAGACCATAATCTTATAAAAACAAGTAAAGGAAGGGTACAATTTTTATGGTTTTCTAGAACAGTGAAGAAAGTCACACTCTTTTGGGATTGGGGAAGCTGCAATAGAGTCCTGTTGTTGCTTCTTTATTTGTGTTCCAAGGCCAATTATTTAACTTCCGTGAGCCAGTGTCTATACATTAAGAATGGAAATAACATTGTTAGTCAAACTGAACAATTCTGAAGATTTAACTATAAAATGTTTCAAAGATTAAGTGCAGTGCTGTTAACTAATACTATTATGTATTATAACACAGAACAAGATGAAGAAAGAAATCTCTGCAAATATAAAAACCTGCCAAAATCAGAATATGTTGGATGAGAAGCTTCTTGGTTTGATTAGATAATCAGTGCTGATTTCTCTACATATGTGTGACAAAATTCTTCACCTGAGGGTTGTGCTGAATTTGTGATTCCCTCATATCTCTGGAAACTCCTAAAGACCAGAGACTATATTTGGATGACTATGACCAGAGCAGTCAGCCTTGTGCTATCATTTTCAGAGTATATTATAATGTTGAAAATTTTGAAAAATCAGGCAGAATTGACTTAAAATCAGAAGTTCTGTGTGAAGAATTAGAAGATATACCATGAAAATATATGACTATAGAGGTAATTTCCATAAGGGTCTTGTGTCTGAAGCAATATTTCCTCAATAACATTATATGCTAAACACTTTGTATTACTGTATTATTGATAATTGAGCAAAGACATTTGTGTTAAAGGGATATAAAAATAAAAAGTAAAAGTTTTTTTCTAGTTGGCATGTTCTGCAGTAAAGTGTCATTTTTGCTCATGAAGACTGATGAAGTTACATCTTCCTACTTCTTAGATTCTCTACTAGAAATTACACCAAAAATGTGTTTAAATATAAATGTTTTTAAATAAATGCATATATCTGGTAATATTGAAATACTTTAGGCAAAAATCTGAATCGAGTTTTTCAGTTGTATGTCATAAATTCATAGCTACCAGTGAAGACATAAACCCATGAACATTGCACATACCCATATCTATTACCTTTAAAAGGTTGATTTTTGGATTTAACTTGGTTCTCATATCTACATCTACTTCATTCTTATTTGACTACATGATATCAAATACAAATCTATAAATGACTAATATGATTGATAAAGGTATCCAAATTTTCACTATATATTTTGTGACACTTCAGTCTATTGATCATAGGTAGAGAACAATAAAAATCAATTAATCTTTATACTATTAATTTTTAATTTATTTCAGAATTAGTAAGAAGCTAATGCTGGAATTCAGGTGCTGGGTATAACTTTGTTCTAAATATAAAGCATGAAGTGATGCTGGATATTCATTGTAGAAATGCATGTTTTCTAGGTTAGACTCTAAATTTGTCTCCATTGTAAATTGTTGCACTCAGCTTTTCACTGAGTCTTATAACTAGCTTCTGTTTCTCTTTCCCAGTTTTTGCCATTACATTTATTTTTGTCCTCTATGTTTCATCAGTTGCTTAACATGGCCTTTTCAGAGATTTGAGAATCTGCTCCTGAATTGAAGAATGAGTTTCTTTTCTTCTAAATAAAACAAAGAAACACATACAAAAATTTCCACAGATTTTTGGGAAGTCCATTTTAATGGATATATCTATTTGTCTAAATAATTGGAGATATAGTTTCTCAATAAATCTCAACACCTTACTACAACCTGAAAATTCTATTCTGTGTATGATTTGGTCATATTTGGGCTTACAATTGTGTAAATATTCTTCATTCTTATATTTTGTTTCAATTTTTTTTTATGGATGTTTAACCTCAGATAGCATTAATAAGTACCAAAACTCAGGAAATGACATTTTACAGAATTTTAAAAGCACTCACATTTAGTTGACAAATACTGAAATGTGTATCTTTAGATCCTTATGAACACCATGTAGTAAATATATGTATTATTTAGTTGCAATTCTGGAATATATGTGCTGTGAATATTGATGTCTTTCTGTGTAAGTACCACCGGGAAACAAAACAAAACAAACAAACAAAAAATCTCAAAACTTTAGCAAGACTTATTCTCTTAATATGATGCTGCCAAAATAAACTTACTGATAATCGTATTGTGAAATACCATTAACAGCTTCAAAACATATTTTGTCATATGTGTAGTTAGTCTTGAATTATTTATGATCATGGGACTCCACCAAAGCTAAAATTCCTTGCTATAAGACTTTCAAGAATCAATGTTTGAGTTAATTTGGCAAACTTCTAAAATTGAACCTTTGATTACATAGTTTTGAGACCCTTTTTCTTTATCATCTCCTTAGTCATTCACATACACTTCAATTATTTTAATAGTTGGAGATTAACATGTTAGACAGTATCATGCTGTAGCCAAAGGTAAGCAAAATCTTTTGACACACATTTTGCTTTAGATAACATAGTGGGTTAAGTTTCATTTTCTAGTTATTAATGCTATGGGTTAACTTCACTAAATTGTTAATTTTAGCCTGTGGTGAAACTACGGTATAATACTGGGTTGTCACTGTCTTTTAACTGTCAGGTATGGACATTTATTAAAAAAAAAAAAAAGACAAATGAAACTTGAATATTACTTCTTGGATTTACACATACATTGTCTTTATACATCATTAGTAGCTTAGATAACTAATACAAAAATTGAAATTGTTGACAATTGGCAGGAATAAATGATTTTATTAATTTTGTTTTTAAATTGTATTGATTGAACTGGAACAAGTATCTTTTGTTGTTTTGTTTTACATTTTCTTGACTATCACAAAGACATACAGAGTCACTGTTAGTATCTTGGCATAATCAATATAATTTTAAAATATTGAGTAGTTATAAGTACTTAATTCTAGCTGTGGAAACAGGGTCGATGGCCATCAATGATGAATAGAGTAAATGTGGTATGTATATACAATGGAGTATCATTCAGACACAAAAAAATAAATCATGTCATTTGCAGAAAAATGAAAGGAATTGAGACCATTGTGTTAAGAACAATAAGCCAGTCTCTGTAAGTTACATATCATGTATTATCTTACATAAAAAACTTAAAAATAAAGATAAAAGATAAGTGAGAGATGACAGGAAACTTAGAAAATAGATATATAGAGATAGGAAAGAAAATCAGTAGAAAGGAAAGAGAAGGACATGGTAGAGATAAAAATAATAACAATTATCTGCATACCTATATATCAAAGTGAATTTTACTATTCTGCAATACTAACATGCACTGCTAAAGAAGAAAAAATGGTACCTAAAAATCCTGTCATCTATAAGGTCATATGATCAGATTGTCAAAATATAAACAGTAAGTGCTTGATGGAGACATGAAAAAATCAAAAGCCTCAGACATTGATTATCAGCATGTAAAAATGGCATAGGTATTTTGTAAAAACTATCTGGTAGTTCCAAAGACAATTAAGTGTAGTTTTCATTGAAGCAAACAGTTTTCTCCCTAAATATATACCTAAGAGAGTTGCAAACATGTATTCATACAAAAATGAATACACAAATGCTCATAGTAGAATAATTCATTATCATCAAACAAAAGTGAAGTAAACTTAAATATCCATCAACTGATTCATAAACAAAATATAATTACTGTGCAACAAAACAGTATTAATCACAGAAATAAAGAACATGTTAGTGCATTTTTATGCGTCAGTCTTGGGGAAAGTCTGTTAAGAATGTGGTCATCAAAAATCACAAATTTCAAATTCCAGAATAGGCTATTCATGACATGAATATGAAATTCCAGAGTACAAAAATATATCGATGTAGGAAGATAAATGGGGGGGCAAGGAATTTAGCTCAGCAGCATAAGTACCTTCCTGGCAAGTGCAAGGTTGTGAGTTAAATCTCTGGTACAAAAATAAATAAATAAAAATTTTTAAAAAAATGATTGGCTCTGCCCAGGGTAAAGAGGTTGTTGTGCAGGCCAGGGAATTATACCTAAAGGATACAAGGTTCCTTTCTGAGGTGATGAAAATAATTCAAAAATTCAGCATTGTAACTGTTGCGCAACTCTATAAAGTATTGAATTGTGTACTTTGTGTGAATTATTTCTCAATAAAACTGTTAAAAACGTAGATTGGTGAAATTTGAGACACTGTAGGAAAATGGATGCATCTGTAAAAGAAGTGTTGAAAGATATAAATCATATACACAAACAAATGCTGTGTGGTATCTCTCATCTGAGTAAAGCAAAGTAAAAATTAAATGAAAAATATATGACTACATTGATACAAGGGGATCAGTCTCTTGGGAATGGGAAGAGGTTCAGGGCAACAAGGAGGAGGGACGGGGGAGGGGAGATAGACGAAGATGAACCAGGTACAAGGTCCTGATAGACTCGATAAACATGGGCATGCTAAAAATCTGAGTGAAGATTAACAATGTTCTATATGAAATAAAAAGAAGCAAAGGGTTAGGATAGCAATTTTTCTTATAAATGACCTCATCAATGGGACTATGCTTACTAATCTACCTGGGAGTCAAACCAAACAAGTCATTGTAGACAGAATATAATTACAAAAATTTATTCACGTTTTTCAAGAGAAAAACAAAATTTTAAAGCAATTTGAACAAATTATGAAATGAATGAGGAAAACATAGAAGAAGAAACCGTTCCTTTTTTATTTGAAAAAATTTAGTTATGATCCTAATGTGGAAAAGTTCAGAGATGGGTCCTAGGGCAGCAAACGGACCATGAAGGCACCATCCTTATCAATCATTCTCATACTTGAATGAAGTATTAAGAGGAAGGATCTAGTTGGAGGAAAGAGGCAATAGATGGCATGGCCTTAGACTATACATTGGAATCCCCCTCTTCCTGCTCCAACACTGTTGCTTTAATAGCAGTGGGCTTTTCTCTGCTATTCCCTTCGATTATGTTATTCTGCCTCACCATGGAACCAGAAACAATTGAGCTAAATGTTCATGGACTGAATCACTGAAACTGTGAGCCAAAATAAAACTCTCACCCTTTGATGGTCCAATTTTTGTTACCATGACAGAAAACTAACAAAATTATATTATTATCGATAAGGAGAAATTTTCCTCACTAATGCCATAGTTATGCAGGCATTTTCCTTCTTAAATTGAGATTTAATATTTCTTGAATATTATTCTTTGTTTTTATCTGTAACAATGTAATACTCCAAAATATAGGCTACTACCACACTTAATTACCACATGCTAAAGTCTTTGAAATTCAAATAGCTTAATTAATTATTTTCATGAATATAAAAATATTTTAAGAATAAATATAACAAAAATTAGCTATCCAATATTTCTTAAATTCAGATATTCATATTTTATTAAATGTAAAAATACCATATTGAAGCTATACTAAAACCTAGTAAGAAACAATTTTAATCTTACATAAAATCTCTATGCTCAATACAGTTTCTACAGTATCTTTTGTTCTTCTTTTATGTGATATTAAATGATAAAATATTCTTGCTTAACCTATGAATTAAATTCAGAAATATTAACATAAACTATAAAAATAAAACAATATCTTTTCAGTCAAACATAAATATTTTCTTTACATTTTAACTTCACAAATCTATGAAATAGTTACTATTTTTTAATCTCATTGTATCTGAGGGGAAAAGAACCTTGAAAGGTTAGTCTCTTTCCTCATCTTATCTAGCTAATGAGTAAAAGAAAATAGTTACTGTTTTCAATCCACATTCCAAAGCATATGATAATACCTATTCTTTCGTTTTTATCGGTACCAGGGATCGAACTCACGACTGCCTGCTTGTAAAGCAGGTGCTTATGTCGCAGAGCTAAATTCCCAGCCCCAACCTATTCTTTCTTAATTTTGTCTATTATAATATTAGAAAACTGAATAAATACTAAAGACTTAGAGTTACCTTAAACACTCTAAAAATTCAGCGGAATCTTTCTAAATTATTCTGTACATACTTTTCCTTTTAGAAAGAATGATATTATTTCTCTTTTCTACATGTATTTGATGATCAGGTATCTGATGAACAATAAAGGGAGATAATTAGATACAGAAACAAAATTTGTTTCTTCAACAGCTTTCAGATAGAATATCAAAATTTATAAGCTTACTAGACTGTTAAACACCCAACTGATTTTCCATTTTCAGAGGATATAGGTATTAATTGCAAATAATTCATTTTGAGATGTTAACTTGTAGTTCTCTAAAACAGCTTTCACTTTCTGGAATAAATTGGCTTTTAAATCATGTTCAATATTAAAAGTATTTTATATTTAATATACATTCATTAATTCCTGTTTGAAAAGTAATAATTAGCAGTATAAAAAAGTAAATTATAGGTTCATAAACTGAATTAATAAATATTTTCCAGGAATCTATGCATTAGGAAGAAGAGAAAAATATGGTAATAATCCAGAAAAAAAGCTAAAAATCATGATAAAATATATGAAAAATGAAGTAAAATACCTCCTCTTTTTGATTCATTTATTTCATAAATAGATACTATACACATGATAATTATTTCCATTGACTTAGTTTATCATTTCTTATTCAAAACTAATAACCAAATAAGAAAAGAAAGTGACAATAACAGCAACAATGCTATAAAAATTTGGAAACTACTCTATTTAGTAGTGATAACACACTCAAAATAAACACATAAAAAAAGAGAAATAATGACTCACTCTTAGTGAGGGTCTTTGGTGATACAGAATTCTAAGTGAGTTCAGCAGGGAAAATGGTAAATCATACAACAGTTTCCTTAAAACAGATGCAGATCTTCAGCTTTGTAATAATGATGAAAGACTTTCCAGGACAGTAAACTAGCCAGTGTCTTTCCGTCATTGAATTCCAGCAAGTGAAAAGTAAGCTAAGCCTAACTGTAGGCTTGAAAGAAATATAGTAAAGAAATTACAGGTAATTATAATAAAGAAGGAATTGATATATACTTTAAATAGAAATAAAGCACAAAATACAGTTCATATACTTAGTCAAGTATATGACATGATACAATATAGATGAAAAATAAAATAAAATATAGATGAACAAAATAAAATATAGATGAAACTATGTTAATGGAAACATTATTCCTTAGACATTTGCTGTTAACAAAATAAAAATATCAATTTAATCACCTAAAAATATTTATTTCTTTAGGAGTTTCATAGAACTTGTAGTCTCTTGGCATTATTTTTGCAATCCCCAGTGGGGGAAGGTCCTATCCTTAGACATATTATATAATATAGAAAAGAGAAATTGACCAAAGATGCTAAACATAGAAAATATATGTTAGCACGATATATATTAAGTAGGATATTTGGTAGGTGATGAACTCACCTACAACTGAACAACCTACAATTTATCCTACTGAAAAATGTCTTCACAGTCTTTGCTTAAAATATAAATTATAACAACATTTAAATAGAAATTGAAATGATTACTTTTCTACTTACTTGCTTAAAAATTTCATTAAAATGTTAAAAATAGCATGTTAAATAATAGTCTGTATTCAGATATATTTTAATAAAGGTAAAAAGACTATATTTAACTAAAACTATCTCCCACACATATTTTAATCTTAAAGTGACTTAAAGGCACATTTCATATCCTTTGTCCAAGTTTCATTATTTTTCTCATTTACATCTTCCACCAGTAAATAAATACAGCCTTATACAATGGTTTAATAAGACAATTAGGCTCTGTTTTACTGAGTTCCACAGTCATTTGAGCACTTTTGCCACCAACATGGTCTATTAAAGGTTCTGTCAGAATAGATTAAACATTGGGTTGCTTTTCCAAAAGTACATTCCTGCTTGTCTGAAGACATAAATGGAGACCAATTCACGAAATTACAAACAGGGCCTCTGGTCTGATTTTTATATGTCCAATGTTTTTGATTTTGCTTTGCTTGGTATTGATAATTCAAGTGAAATTTATTTCCAACTTTCTCCTTCTAGGAAAAAGTACATTGCCATGACTACATATTTTCCAATTACTCTGCATTGTTGTTATTAGATTGTATCTGTTTTAATGAATTTTCTTTACAATCATCTAACCATACTAGAAGATAGATATGTTGAAACTAACATAAATGCCAAAAATAAAACATGAAACCTTTACATTTTCTTTGCATAATGTTTTTAAAAGCTCAGTAAAAACAACAAAGAATTATAATATAGTTTTTGAACAATAAGAAAAGCTCTTAAACAATATTATTATGTCAAAGTCTGCTCATTTTAAGATTTTACATTCCTGTGCAATGATTTTAAAATCCACCTCAAGGAAGTAATCTATCTTTCTTTCTTTCTTTCTTTCTTTCTTTCTTTCTTTCTTTCTTTCTTTCTTTCTTTCCTTTTCTTTTCTTTTCTTTCTCTCTCTCTTTCTTTCTCACTTCTTTCTTTGGTAAGTTATTATTACAAATAATGAAACACAGTAGTTGATGTGAAAAGTTACTTTCATACTTTTTTTCCAACAATTAATGTACTGCTTAATAGCAAAGTTTAAAAGTAAACTTTCAGTAAGGAAACATCTGTGCTGTGTACTTCTAAAGCACTACTATATGCATGGTACATGGGTGTAATGTGGATTCAACCTGAAATTCATCTTTTTCCTACCAGTTAGTGTGAACTAAAATATTACGTTTTTGAACTGCCTGTATTGTTTTGTATTGTTGCTTACCTTTTTTTAGATTTTAAATATAGTCAACAAAATAGATTTTTACATTTTTTATTCTAATGAAGTTTTGACTTTCAGAAATTTATCTGAACTAAAGTAAATTGTTTTATTATAAGGTAAAAAACATTAAACAAATCAGTTCAAAATTATAATAATGAGCCATTGAAATTTCGACATTAAAAACTTGTCATATAAGCCATGTACATAAAACTTTGGATTTTATCTTGTGTTTGTCATAATGGGCTTTTTCTCTAACAAAAAGCACCTACTTCCTCTGAGATTCTGAACTTGTAAATCTTATCACAAGAAGACAGCAGCTTTGGCTTTGTGGATATTTCTATTTCAATAACACAATAGATACCTCTTGAGCATCTTAGAAAAGCAACTAATTAAAGGTAACTATCCTGATTTATTCAGTAATTTTGTGGTGAGTCTGCAGAACCTACACAGGGACTATGAAAGAAACAAAAAAAAAATACTTTTTTACCCATGAGTTTATGATTTAATGGTGACAGATAAAAATGATGTTTAAAAAGTTACTAAACAAAGCATCAAATACTAGTTTCTACAGGATTATCAACACTAATAAGTAATATATATTGTAGAAGAAATAGCAAAATAAACTATTAAATTGGGAACAATGATCAGGGTATTGCTACATTTCCTAAAATAGAAATTAGGAACAAGAAGTTTTTTGCAATGTGAGTTACAAAAAAAGAGACAGTATTTTATTCAGAAATAATAACATAATCTTTGACTTAAATTACAGATTAGTGGTTTTTTCCCTATAGAACATCACAGATTAGTGCTTTACCCCTACGAAGAACTCTTTAATAATAAGGTACTTGTGCCTTTAAATCAAAAGGGATAGCATTTTCTGTGTCTCACAGGAGTTTGATGTGAAACTAGGTAGTAAAGTACAAGCTAATCAGTGGGTGTGGGGGACATAACTCCTTTGATTAGGAGTAATTCAGATAAATATCTTTCCCAAAGAATAAAAGATTCAATCATTGCATTATCATTAAGATTTGGCTTTAACATTTTATAGTCAAATACTAAATGTTTAAACATATTGTCATCATTTTTGGTAAAACCTCCAAATGAATTAATTTCCTAGAAATCTCAATAACTATGAATGTAAGGAGCAATATTTACTATTTTAAGAAAGAGACGGTACACTGAAGTATACTATATAATTGGGGTAAGGGAATGTAGATATAGAGAGATTTTTATTTTAGACACTAAGTGGTTTGTTTTAGGCAAGCCTGCAAGCCTAAAAACTAGTAGGATTCTTAAAATTAAGGAAGATTTGCATAATAAAAATTAATATTTAATTTAGTAACTAACCCATAGTAAGGATTCAACAAATAAATATTATCATAGTCTTTTAAAAGAAATATCAAAATAATAATTAGACAATATTTTACTGCACAATGCATCATCCACACATTTGATATCTATGAAATTATTGTATCAAAATAATCAAAGTTATTAGTATGGACATTTTATACTAATTTACATGCAAGTTTAAAATTGATAATTTTCTATTTCAAGGTAAACATTTTTCTTATGATTACAGAAATCATAGAGAGCAAAGGCAAATAAAAATAACATCACAGAGCAACCTTAATATTAGATATCATACCACAAGTTTTAATAAATTTTATGTATTCTTTTTCTGAAAAATAACATGGAATTTTACTGGAAATAGTGATTTCTAATATGTCATTTTGCATTAAAAATCGGTCATTTACATACCCCATATATTGATATTTTAAATTATGAATTGTATTACACATGTATAGCATCCCCTAACGTGAAATATAGTTGCACTTAAAATTATTTTATGTGATTATTAAATGTTACAATATTATGCTAACAGCTTATGTTTGTATCTTCTTTTTCTATTACTAGATTAAATTATATTTTTATAGAATAATAAATCCATGCCTCTGGAATGAGATATAAAACTATTGTATAAACCTTTAGTATTATTTGCAGTTCCAAATAAATGCTACATATTTTCTTAGTTATAATTATTCTTTGTCTCTATCAACATCATTGCCATTATGAAAAGATTGTAACTCCATAGCTGTAAATCTAAGAATTTTCTTGATTTCTATGAATCACTTCAACAAATTTGTTAGATGCAAGGGAGGATTATGTAAAAGAACATAAAAATGGATCAAAAAGCACAGGTAAATACACTCTGACACTGGGAGTTTGTGGGAGAGAAGGAAACAGTCTTAGTAAGTAAGGATTCAATCTGTAGAAATGATTCAATATCAAGTATATGATACAGGAACTGAATATTAGAGGATATCCAGATATTGCTTGCTGCATTTGAATTGCTTGCTTACAGATGGGGAGAATTCACAACTTTCTGAGTCATAGAAATTACCTAGGTTTCAGTACATACTAGAATGAAATGAGCTTTTTTTTTTCTTACTCTATCTTTGGTGCCCACCCATATTTCTCTTGCTGAGACAAAATATTCAAAAAACCCCACAGGTAAATTGCACACCTTCTTACTTTCCATTTTGTGGAGTCAAAGTGCAATGCAATTCCATACCCTGAAGCACTGAGTGAGATAGGAGTGAATTACAAATGAGACCCCATCTTTGTTTACCTACTTCCATGAACTAATCTGCTTAACTTACTACTCTTTCCCTCTGGGATCTTCTGTTCTGGTCCCTTTCTTGCAATAGAACACAATATCCAATTTGCAATTTAAAAGAGGATGGGATTATATTGGCTCACAGTTTCAGTCATGGTCAGCCAGCTCAAAGGCACAAAGAATATGGCGCAGGAGTCTGGCAGCCAGCAAGCAGAGAGTAAAGGGAAAAGTTACAGAAGGTGATATATGCCTTTCCAATAACCTGGCTCTTTCAAGAAGGCTCTACCTCTGGATCAGCATTTTGCCCCTATGATCCAGGTGCTTTTCAAAAGCCCTGCTTCTAAAATTGGTTGAAACCTTGAATGAACAATACAGAAAACAAGCAGAATCCACGAAACAAATTCAGAGATATCCAAGAAACAAAAAAAAATTCTATTGAAAGCTGGAAAAACAGTTGGAAAAAAAGCTGAGGATAGAATTTCATACCTTGAGGACAGTATTGCAGTTAGTAGTCATGAAAGGGTAGATATTTTAAAAACAACAAAGCAGCATGAAATGAAAATCCAGCAGTTTCAAGATGACTCTAAGAGAAACAATGTAAGTGTTGAAAGAAAACAACTTATAATCCAGACTGATGTACCCAGAAAAAATGTCTTTGACATTTAGTGGAGAAACATGATACTTCCATGACAAAGAACAACTGAATAAATTCATGTCCACCAAACTAACCCTAGAAAGAATATTGAAACATATACTAGAGACAAAAATGATCACAGTGTACAGAACAACAACAGAAAGAAACCAAGAGGCAGGAAAAACAATTAAACAAGGGAGGAAAAGCAGAAGAAAAACAACAGGAACATAACATGACAAAGCTGAACCAGTACATATCAATTATATCCATAAATATCAGTGGCCTCAGTTTACCTATGAAAAGAAATAGCTACTCACATATGGTGGAAAACACAGATGAAATGGACAGATATCTGGAAACAGATGAACTAACAAAGCTCAACCAAGAAAATATAACAATTTTGAATAACACAATATCAGATAATTAAAGTGAAAATGTGACTAAAAACTTAGCAACAAAGAAAAGTCCAAGTCCTGATGGATTCACAGCAGAATTCTACAAGAAATTGAGGAAAGATTTGATGCCAATACTGCTTAAACTATTCTATGAAATTTAAAAAGAAGCAATCTTCTCTAACTCATTCCTGGAGGCAAGTGTCACTCTGATATCAAAACCAGAGAAAGACCCAACCAAAAAGGAGTACTATAGGTCAGTCTCACTAATGAGCATTGATGCAAAGATTCTCAATAAAACAATGGCAAATGGAATGCAGCAAATCATCAAAAAGATTATACACCATGACCAAATGGGATTTATTCCAGTAATGCAGGGATGATTTAACACATACAAATCAATAAATGGAAGGATAGCCTCTTTAATAAATGGTGTTGGAAAAATTGGCTCTCCACATGCTGAAGACTAAAACTAGACCCATACCTATCACCATGCACTAAAGCAAAGTCAAAATGGATCAAAGATCTACATGTTAAACAGAAACACTAAATCTACTAGAAGACAAGGAAGGTGGAAATCTTTGAGACATAAGCGTAGGCAGAGAATTCATGAACAAAATGCAAACTGCATGGGAAATACTTCAAGGAATCAACAACTGAGATCTCATCTTCCTAAAAAGTTTATTCTGTTTTGTTTGATGTAATTTGAAACCATACTCATAAGTGAAATTAATTAAGCTCATGTATACACACACACACACACACACACACACACACACACACACACACATATATATATATATATATATATATATATATATACATATATTATACAGTCTCCCTAGTGTAAGAAATGGTAAGAGTACATAAGATTTTATGGTAATCATGGTTCCCCATTATATTGCTTTGAAGTCTTACGCTGTTTTCATTCATTGGTTGGAATAGTTTTATTCTGTTTTGTTTAATTTTATTATGTGTGATTGTATCAGCAGTTACTTTGAAGAAAACAAGACATTATGGCAACCATTGTTGATAAAATATCATTTTGTTTTGAAGTTTTACTATGCTTTTGATCTTGTTTACATTGGTTCTATCAAGTTTTGTCTTATTGGACTTTAATATGTGTGATAGTATAAACAAATTTTTAAGAAAAATGAGATATTATAATAGCCATTGTTTATTTTCTATTTGGTTTTGAATGTCTTGTAATACTTTCATTCTTTTGAGTGGTTTTATAGTATTTTGTTATATTTGATATTATTGTGTGTGAAGGTATGCTCAACTATTTCAAAGAAAAGAGACATTATGAGCTATTATTGACATCTGATTGTCTTGTTGTGAAGTGCTGTGTTGCTTGCATTGTTCTCTTCTGATTTGCTTTGCTCTGTTCTCTTTTGTTTTATTCTACTTAAAATTAAAAATGAAGAAAGCACCCACAAAGTGAAAAAAATCCATAGAATGCAAAAGAATTTTAGTAGGCAATGTCTCAGACAAAGGACTTACATCCAGAATATATAAAGCATTGAAAAACATCAAGCCTCCCAAATTCAAAGACCCTCTCCAAAAATGGGACTCTGAAACAAACACATATTTATCAGATGAAGATATACAAGGTGCAAATAAATACATGAAAAAATGTGCATCATCACTAGTCATTCCAGAAATGCAAATTAAAACAGAATTGAGATTTAAACTCACTCTGGAAAAAATGGCTGCCATGAAGAAATCAACTGATAACAAATGTTGGCAAGGCTCTGGGGAAAAAGGAACACTTTCCACCATTGTGGGAGTGTAGATTTCCACTATGGAAATCAATATGGAGAATCCTCAATAAACTAGGATTAGAAATTCCATTCAATCCAACTATTCCCCCATTTGGTATTTCCCCAGGAAAATTGAAAAAATCATGTCACAGTGATATGTGTTGTCATGGTTTATGTCTGTGGCCCCCGGGCCTCATGAGTTTGCATTGTGCATTTGTGATGGTTCATTGTCTAGTGCTTGGATTGATGGTGTCAGTGCTCTGCCCACATAGGAGTGGAGCCAGGATGTGATTTAATGGCAGGAAGAAGGCGTGTCCTGCTCTTTTGCTGGTTCCTGCTTTGGAGCCAACTGAGTAAGGACTGAAACCTCCAAAAACTGTAAGAAATAAACCTTTCCTTTCCCAACTTTGGGCTTCAGGTATTTTGTCTCAGCGATGAGTAAAATGTAACTAAGACAGAATTTGGTACTGAGGAGTGGGATCATTTGCTGTGACTATTCCTGACCATGTTTCTTGAGAGGCTTTGAAAATGGCTTGTGGACAGAGTTTGGAAATGTTCAGAAATTTCACCTGGATGCATAGACCTGGAGCAGCTTAGGCTGTTCTGTAGAGGAGATAATGGTCAGAGCTCAGGAGACCAGAAGGCTGATAGAACACCTCATGGTAAAGACCAGGCTGGGAAGAAATACTGCATTGGTTATTGGAAACCCCATGATGTGTGTTATGGTTTGGCAGAAAGTTTGTCTGCATTTTGCTTATGTCCAGAGACTTTGCCTGAGACTCAGATAAAGGGCAATGGACTGATTAATCTTGAAAAGGAAATTAAAGAGGAATCAAGTATTGAGGCTATGGCATGGCTATTGTTGGGGGCTTTTAGCCAGCTTTATGTTGCAAATCAAGAGCAAAGAGCCCAGCAGGATAATTTACAATACTGTGAGTTTGGCCAGAAGGAAAATGCCAGGAAGTCTGTGGATTGTAAAGACAGAGTTGAGATTTTGATTGCTGAGGAGAAACAGAGAGATAAGAAAGATGACCCCGGGGCATCCCAGGAAGTGGGTCCCAACCCTTTAGAGCCTCACTGCAAAAGTGAAAGAATTTGCTCAGAGGGAAAAGCTGCAGAGCACCATGCTCCAGAATGATGACAGAGGCCACATGAAGTTCTAGAATGGCAACAGAGGCCACATGAAGTACCAGAATGGCACCAACATAGAGAAGCTTTTCTTCACAATCAGGTAAACAGAGCCCTGCAATCCAAGCAACTGACCCCTACAGCCAAAAGAGAGAAAACCCTGGCTACTGCTTTAGCTAGCAGCAGACCTTGGTGGTATCCACAAAGTGCTGATTTTAGGTGCAAAGAAAATGCATAAATTCTGAGGGTAAGACGGCTTCCACCTCGATTGGATTGCAAAGGGTCTGGGAGGCCAAGCAGTGTGCCTCTGAGAGGGCAATTTGTGAAGATGTAAGGGTGAAGCCCAAGGTGCAGTGGAAACCCCAGAAGTTTGGAAAAGCCAGGAACATGGATGACCCAAGGGAAGCTGCAAAAAGTGAGCAGAGAAGATTTAAGAGAAAAGCTGCTGGAGTTGAAATCGCCATAAATGTCGTGGGGGTGGAATCAGTGAGGCTTGTAACCAGTTTGCTTCAGATGCTGAGCATGGAACTCTAGGACTTAATGTTTGTTCTGCTGGATGTTGGACTTGCTTTGTTTCCAATACTTTATATTCCCCTGTTTGTAACTTTTGGAATGGTAATGTTTATCTTGTGCCTTTCCATTTCAGAAATGTGTAACCTAGTTTGATTTGTACAGGGAGTTACAGTTAAGAGTTTATCATAGATCTTGGAGGAGACTTGGGACTTGGACTTTTCAGGAATGCTGAAACTGTTAGGACTTTGGCAACTCTTGGAGGTGGACTAAGTGTCTTTTGTATAAAGGAGCCAACTGAGTAAGGACTGAAATCTCCAAAAATGGTAAGAAATAAACCTTTCCTTTCCCAACTTTAGACTTCAGGTATTTTGTCTCAGCAACAAATAAAAAGTAAGACATATGTGGACTCATGTTTATAACAGCATAACTTATAACAGCTAAATCTTGGAAATAACCAAAATTACCATCAACTGCACAGTGGTTGAAAAAGATGTGGTATTTTTATACAATGAAATATTACTTAGCTATAAAAAGGGATGATCTTGAGGCCTTCATTTGTTTTTTTAATGCCTTCAAAATATTTTTTTTACTTAAAGAGAAAAACAAAACAAAACAAGCACAACAGTAAAAAGCTACAAGTAATACAGAACTTCAAGAGAAAAAATATACAGTAAGAATTCACTAGTTAATAGATTACATATTGTCATCTCAGAAACAGTTGTCCAGGTTACAAAATTAAAGCATACAAAGTGGACATTAATACAGTGAGATTGCAGACAATTCTGTTCAATGATCCAACCAAAACTCAGTAATATGGTTTTCTATCCTACACACTTAAATACACTTGCAGTTATATCCTTTAGATCACTTTCTTTCCTCCTTTTTTTATGCTAACAATCACACATTTTGGGTTTCATTACTCCAACAATTCTTATAACTTTTTCTTTGAAGAGGAAAAGAAAAAAAAAACATAAAACAAGAAACAAGACAAAACAAAACAGAACCAAAAAAAAAAAAAAAACCCAATGTGACAAAGCAAAAGAATCAGTTAGAACAGGAGGATGGACATAGTATATAATGCAAAAAGAGATTACTAGGTGATCAACAATGGTTACCATTATGCCTCTTGTTATCCTAAAAAGAGTTGCCTATATTAGCTGGTATAAAAAATTGAACAAAACAGTACAGAATAAGACCAATAAAACCCACATTGGAGACCTTACAGGACTTCCAAAGAAGATAATAGTCAAACCATAATGAGCATCATAGAATATCTTGTTGCCTTCAAAGTCGTTGCCTATACCCTCAAATTTGATACTATTAAACAAAACAGAATATAATAAAATCAGTCTGAACAAGATTTGGAGAACAATACAAGGGTTCAAATCAGGTTAATAGGAAAACAAAAAAGTTACTATAATATATCCCACTATTTTTAATTTAGTTTTCCCTTAATTAAAAGATACTAAGAAATAAATTATTTTTTAAAAAAGAAAAAAAGCAGGGGAGATTGAGTAAAAAAGAGCATATCAATAGAACAACACAGGCCAGAACCGAACAATTTAAGCATTTAATTCTATAACCTGAACAGCTATTTCTAAGCTGTGTGTTTCACCCCCAGATAGCCTGACATTAATAGTAGTTATCATAGTGTCTCTTTCCTTGAAATATTTGAGTCTAACTTCATATACTATAACATCAAACTTATCAAGACAGTTTGAAACCATTCAAGAGAATGAAAGTATTGCAGGGGATTTAGAACCAGTTAACAGAAACTGAACATCAGTTTCTATATTGTCTCTTTGCCTATAAAATTTTTGCTTATACTATTGCATACATTAAAATATATTAAGATACAACATGTTAAAACTAATGGAAACAGATGAACAACAACTTGATGGGGCTTCAAAACACGATGATATTAAATCAGCAACTAGCTATTATGCTGTCTTATTTTCTTCAAAATAGCTATTCATAGTACCACAGACAATAACATAAAACAACCCAGATTAAAACCATTCCAATTAATGAGTGAAAACATTATATGGCTTCAAACCAGTGTGACTGGGAATCATGATTACCACGTACTTTTATGTATGCTTATCATTACTTACACTAGGGAAACAATTTGGTATTTATACATGAGTTTGATTTATTTCACTTATGAGTATAGCCTCAAGCTGCATCCATTTATTTATAAATGTCTCAATATGATCATTCTTTATAGCTGAGTAGTACTCCATTGTATGAAATACCACAACTTTTTTATCCATTTCTCAGTTGATGGACACTTAGGTTGTTTCCAAGATCTGGCTATTACAAATTTTGCTGCTATTAACATGGGTGCAGATATATCACTGTGGTATGATGCTTTCAGCTCTTCTGGGAATGTGCCTAGAAATGGAATAGCTGGATCAAAAGGGGCTTCCAGTCCCAGCTTTCTGAAAAATCTCCAGACTGACCTCCACAATGGTTGCACTAGTCTACACTTCCATCAAGAGTGCAGGAGAGTTCCATTATCCCCATAGCCTCTCCAGCATTTGTTGTTGGTGGTTTTCTTGATCTTTGCCATTCTTTCAGGAGTGATTTGAAATCTCAGTGTGGTTTTAAATTTGCATTTCTCTAATGACTAATGATGATGAACATTTTTTCATATATTTATTTGCCATTTGTATCTCTTCATCTGAAAATTGTTTATTCATCTCTGTTGCCCATTTTTGGATGGGGTCTTTCAATTTTAGGGTTCTGATTTTTTTTTTAATTCTTTATATATTTTAGACAGAAGTCCTTTGTCTGACAGGCAGTTCACTAAGATTTTTTTCCCAGTTTGTGGGTTTTCTTTTCACTGTGTTCAAGATTTCTTTTGATGTGCAGAAACTTTTTTTTTAAATTTAAAGAAAAGGAAACAAAAAATACATGGAGATTTTTTAAAAAGGTAGAAATAATACAAAATTACAGAAAAACAAACGGTAAGAAATTGCTGGTTGATAAGTTACACATTGTCATCTTAGAAATAGCTGTTCAGGTTATAGAATTAAAGTATTTACATGTGCAGAAACTTTTTAATAAGATGTGATCCCAGTTATTGACTATGGGAAGTATTTCCGTGCAGTTTGAATCTTGTTCATAAATTCTCTACCTACTCTTATGCCTTCAAGGTTTTTACCCAATTTGTCTTCCAATAAATAATAGTGTTTCTGTTTTAATATTTAGATCTTTGATCCATTTAGATTTTATTTTAGTACATGGTGATAGGCATGGGTCTAGTTTTAGTTTTTGGCATATGGAGAGCCAGTTTTTCCAAAACCATTTATTAAAGAGACTGTTGTTCTTCCAGTGAACCAGTTTGGCCACTTTATCAAAAATAAGGTGGCTGAGTGTGTTTGTAATTGTGGTGTATCTTCTAATCTATTCCACTGATCTTTGGCTGTGTTTTGGTTCCAGTACCATGTTGATTTTACTACAGTTGCTTTGTAGTATAATTTCAAGTAAGGGATTGTGATGTCTTCTGCCTTGCCTTTCCTGCTTAGTATTGTCTTTACTATTCTAGGTCTCTTCTCGCTCCAGACATCTATGAGGTATGTTGATTGTAATTTTATCAGGATTGCATTGAATCTGTATAAAAGTTTTGGGAGAATGGCCATTTTCACAATATTTATTCTTCCTATCCTCGAGCAAGGGATATCTTTCCATTTTCTGAGATCATCTTCAATTTCATTTTTGAGTGTATTATCATTTTCCCTGCATAGGTCTTTCACTTCTTTCATGAGAGTAATTCCTAAATATTTCATTTTTTTGGTTGCTAGTGTAAAGGATGTGGCTTTTCTTATTTCTGTCTCTGTGATTTTCTTGTTAGTGTATATGAATGCTATTGATTTTTGAGTATTGATTTTGTATCCAGCCACATTGCTGAATTTATTTAATATATCTAGGAGTCTTTTTATGGAGTTTTGGGGTCTTCTATTTAGAGAATCATGTCATCTGCAAATCATGATAATTTAACTTCTTCTTTTCCTATCTTTACCCTTTTATTTCTCTCTCTTTTCTCATTGCTCTGGCTAGTATTTCCAATACTATATTAAATAGGAGCAGTAATAAGGGACATCCTTGTCTTGTGCCTGATTTTAAAGTAAAGGCCTTCAATTTTTGGCCATTTAGTATGACACTCACTGTAGGTTTGTCATAGAAGGTCTTTATTATATTGAGGTAAATACAATCTATTACAATTTTCTGCAAGGTTCTTATCATAAATGAATGTTGGATCTTATCAAAAGCTTTTTCTGCATCTATAGAAAGGATTATGTGATACTTACTTATGGTTTTATTGATGTGGTGGATTACATTTATTGATTTACATATGTTGAATCATCCCTGCATACCTAGGATGAATCCCACTTGGTCATGGTGTATAATAATCTTGATGATTTGCTACATCCCATTTGCCAATATTTTATTGAGGATTTTTGCATCTGTGTTCATTAGGGAGATTGCTCAGTGTTCTGTTTTTCAGTTGGGTCCTTCTCAGGTTTTGTTACTAGAGTAATATTTACTTCCAGGAATGGATTAGGAAGGATTGCTTCCCTTTCAATTTCACTGAAGAGTTTGAGGAGTGTCGGCTTTAGGTCTTCTTTTATTTCTTGTAGAATTCTGCAGTGAATCGGTCTGGGCCTGGGCTCTTCTTTGGGTAAGGACTTAAGTATGATTTCAGTTACATTAATAGAAATTGAGTTGTTGATCAGTTTTACATCTTGTTGACCTAGCTTTGGTACTTCATATGCTTCTAGGAATCTGTCTATTTCTTCTGTGTTATCAAACCTGTGAGAGTAGAGGTTTTCAAAATAAGTGTTGACAATCTTCTGTATTTCTAATAGGGTCTGTAGTTATTTCACCTTTTTCATTCCTTATTGCATGAATTTGAGCTTTTTCTTCCCTTTTTATCATAAGGTTGTTTAGGGGCTTATCAATTTTATTTATTCTTTCAAAGAACCAACTCTTTGATTCATTGATTTTTTGGATTATTTTCTTAGTCTTTATTGCATTGATTTCTGCTCTGATTGTTCTTATTTCCTCTCTTCTTTTGGCTTTTGGCTTGACTGGCTCTTCTTTTTTTAGATGTTTGAGATGTATCATCAGGTTATTTATTTTATTGGTTCTGTTTTCCTGATGTGGGAACTCAGTGCAATAAATTTTCCTTTGAGGACAGCTTTCATTGCATCCCACAGATTCCAGTAAGTTGTATTTGTGTTTTCTTTTGTTTGTAGGTATTGTTTAATTTCTTCTTTAATTTCCCCTGTGACACACTAATTACTTGAGTGTGTTATTCAGTTTCCATGTGTTTGTGGGATTTTTGCAGGATCTTTTATCATTAATTTCTAATTTCATAGTGCTATGATCTGATAACATGCAAGGGATAATTTCAACTCTTTTACATTTATTAAAATATATTCTTTGAGTTAATATATGGTCTATTTTAGAGAATGATCCATGTATGGCTGAGAGGAATGTGTATTCTGTTGTTGTTTTGTGGAATACTCTATTTATGTCTATCAAGTCCATTTGTTCACAGGAATGATTCAGTTCTTTTCTTTCTTTGCTGGTTTTCTGTCTGGTTGATCTTTCCTTTGATGTCAATGGTGGGTCAAGATCTCCTGTTACGATTGTATTACTTCTAATTTGGTTTTTCATTTCTGTTAATATTTGTTTTATATAACTGGGTGCTCTGGGATTTGAGGCATATATATTTAAGATAGTTATTTTTTCCTCTTGAAGTTTTCCCCTAACCAGTATGTAGTGACTTTCTTTATCTCTTCTGATCATTATTGGTTTAAAGTTCATATTATGTGCAAACAGAATAGCTAACCCTGCTTTTTTTGAGGTGGGTTCCTGTTGCATGAAGTATTGTTTTCCAAATTTTGACTTTCAGTCTGAGTTTCCTTTTGTGTTAGATGGTTTTCTTGTAGACAGCATATGGTTGTATTTTTTTTCTTGATCCATTCTTCCAGTCTGTTTCTTTTAATTAGTGCATTGAGATCCTTTACATTAATGGTTATAACTGATATATATTGGTTTGTTGTTGACATGTTATCTTTCTACTGTTGCATCTTTATCTTTCTGTTTTGTTTAATTGTCTGCTTTGTTTAGTGTTTTTTCCTAAGTGTATTTAAACTGTCTTTCAGTATTCTTTGCAGGGTTGACTTGGTGATCATGAAGTTCTTCCACTTTTCTTTGTCATGGAAGAATCTTATTTCTCCATCCATTTTGAAGGACAGTTTTGCAAAGTATAGCAGTCTAGGTTGAAATCATTTTCCTTTAGGATATGAAATATTTCACTCCATGCTGTTCTTGACTTCATTGTTTTTGCTGAGAAGTCTGATGTGATTCTGATAGATTTTCCTTTAAAGGTGATCTGTCTTTGCTCTCTGACAGCTTTTAATATTCTATTCTTTTGTTTGATGGGGTGATAATTATTAAATGTCTGAATGTAGTTTTATTTTGGTTATGGCTATTTGGAGTTCTATATAGAAGTCCAAATACATATGCTTTATTGATCCTGATATCAGTTTCTAATCTCATGTTAGGGAATTTTCAGCTATTTCTTCTCTAAATATCCTCTTCACATTGTTTATTTTGTCCCCTTCTTTTTCATTTATCTCTATCAACCTTATGTTGTTTTTCTTTGCATCATCTGGCAGGTGTTGAATTGTTATTTCCTGATTCCTTGTTATTTTTAGAAGATCTTTCCTTTCCTGTTCACTGGCTGCATTCTTGTCTTCAAGGTCTGAAATTCTTTCTCACCCTCATTGAGGCAGTTTTTGCAACTTTCAATGGAATTTTTGATTTCCTGTATATTTCATTGCATCTGCTTTATATATTCTCTTTGTTTCTTATGTTGTACATCCAGGGATTCCTTCTCTTTGTTTATTTCCTCCAATTTTTTAACTGTTTCTTCTTTAGATATTTTTAGCATCTCCTTCATTTCTTTTATCATTTCTTCTTCTATCTGAGAGATTTTGTCTAGTTTGAATTGCTTTAAAGCTTCCTGGAATTCCTTCTTTGTTACTATTTCAGGTTTTTCAAGTATATGGCATGTATTTTCTTCTATGTACATGGCTCCTAGGCTTTCTTTGATAGGCTGGATGTTTGAGATTGCATTTTAGTCTTTTGTTTTGTCATTTTCCTATATTTCCATGTTTCAAGTATTGTTCCAAAGCTTCCTCTGGGTATGTTGGAAATTGTCTCCTATGTCTTGGGTTCCTGGGACTCCTCTGGTAGTGTAGATCCCTCCTTGGGCAGCGAGGCCCCCAGATTAAAAAAGGTTGCCAGGCTCCTCTTGGGTAGACCTAAAGCCTTCTCAAGCTACACAGTTCCACCCTCTGGCAGCAAAGCTCCCCTGAGGGAAAGAATGCCACCTGGTGTGGTCCAGGCAATCCCAAATCCTGCTAAAACCAATCTAGTGTGGCTGCAAGCCCAGTGAGCCCCTCACCCCCTAGAGCAAGTATCTCATACTCTCCCACGGATTGGTTGTTGTGTACCCTGCAGCTCCTTGGGTGGCAAAGTTCCCCAGGCTGATGTGTGGCCTAGGTAGGCCTCAAACCTCCTCAGCAGGACTACTCCCTCCTCCAGGCGGTGGCAGTAGTGCTTGTGCTCTCCAGGTAGAAAGAAGTTAGCAGGGGTCCCATGGCTTGGCCCAACTCACTCCTCCAGGGGACCAGCTGCAGTGTGCCCTCCGGGTGAGAAAGGACAGTCAGCAAGGCTGGAACGGGGTCCTGCAGCTCAGCCAAACTCACTCCTCCAGGCAGGCAGCTGTAGTGTGCCCTCTGGGTGAAAGAGGGCGGTCAGCAAGGCTGGAGCCAGGTCCCTCAGCTCGGCCCAACTCACTCCTTCAGGCAGGCAGCTGCAGTGTGCACTCTGGGTGAGAGTAGGTGGAGAGAAGGCAGAGGCCTTCATTTGTAAATGAAAGCAACTTGAGACTATGCTTATAAGTGAAATAAATAAGACTTACATTTGTGAATCACATTGCCTCTCTTGTAAAAATCAATAAAAAAAAATCTGAGAGTAATAATATTCAAAATGTATAATAGATATTGTAAAACTGAAGGGGAAGGAAAGTGCTCTAAATGATATAACTGTATGTATGATTAAGGGTGTAAGATAGATGACTATATTACTAAATTTTCGTTGGAACATTGAACAGAATGGTTTGCACTGTCAATATTTGAGTGTCTATCCATTTTTTATGCTCTCATTTTGTAACTTGAACAAGTATTTCTAAGATGACTATTTCTAATGTAATCTATTAACTCTTTAATTTCTTAGTGTTAATATTGTTTTTGAAATTCGGGATTATTTCTACTCTTTTTTCTGTTTTGTCTTTTTTTTTTTTTTTTTTGGTTTGTTTTTTCTTTAAAAAAAAAAAAAAATCCCCACTGTGAGCATATGAGGTTTTGAGGGACATTCTAGATTTAAACCATGATAGAATTCTTTCAATGAATTTTGAGTATGAACCTAAGGCTCTGTTTCTGTAGAACTATGACAATGTGACTACACTCAAATAATAAATCTTTAAACTTTTGTCTTTTTTTATGTTTCTTCCATTACTATTTCTACATGAACTCCAAAATATGCTTTATTACTTTATTTAAAAAAAAACTAACTGTGTCCTTGTTTTTGTATTGACTCTATAACTTGTGGAAAATTGAGAATTTACAAATACTGTTTATTACAATAAATGAATTTGACCAGTTATTCCATATGTTTAATTTTTAATTTAAAAATCTCCAAGTGTTTCATATTTTTCAATATATAAGTTTGGGGCATATTTTGGTAAACTTTGAATAGTCATAGTTTGATACTATTTGAAATAATATTAACTTTTTTCTTATGTCAAAGGTCCATTGCTATGATGTCAAGTTACCACTTGTTATTTCTAGTTATATTCTGTTATATTAACAACCATATTTGTTAAACATAGTAGCTTTCTAGATTACATTTGATTTTCTAACATATAACAATTTTCTGACATATAAAATTATATAAGCACTGGATAGGTTCAGTTCTGTTTCTTCCTTTCCTCCATGCATATGGTTTACATATTTACTTGTTTCTTAATTTGACTTATTGCACTGAAAAGAAACTAAAATTTAACAGAAGTAGTAGGCAAGCATCCATTCATGTTCCCATAGTGGGTAGATTTCTGAAATAAAACATGGCATATGATGATTACTATATTTTTAAAATTATTTTTATTCTACTAAGAAAGTCATCTCTATAATTGATTAACTGATAATTGGTATTTTTAGACAAGAATGTATGCTATAGTTTTAAAAATTAAATTTAAAAAACTTCTTGTTTTCTCACATGACCTTTGTACTCTTTTTGCCTACTTTATTATTGTAGTTATTTACAGATATTAATTTTAAAAATTAATGAATATCACTGTAACATTTTCATGTGTATTTATGTTATTTGATCCATATCCACCTTCCCTTCTCTCTTGTCCTTTCCTTTCCTTCAATCTTCATCCCCATCACCCTTTCCTTCCTTAAAAGTAGATCTTTTGCTATCATGCTATCTTGTTTTTCAGTTTCCATACATGTAATAGTTCCTGTAATGCTTCTTTTTCTGGTTTATTCTGTTTAGTGTCTCTATTGACATTTATTGTTCTGAAAATATTATCTTATTCTTCTTTATGATAGAATAGTTCTCCATTGGATCTGTATATGTAAATATATATAGGTATAGGGTATTTATATGCCTTTGTGTATGTATATATATGTGTTTGTTTTGTGTTGATTTTATTTCCTTAATATGAATACTAATGAGTGATATACATGTATAATATTGTAGTTCTAATTTTAGCTTTTTTCTGTTATATATAGGTATATATATATATTTCATGCACAAATTCAAAATAAGAATTCTATCTTTGATAAAATGGGCTAATTCCTATAGTTGCTTTCTTTCTTACTTAGCTTAGCTCTGGGCTAGTTGATTGCTGTGCAAACTTAGCTCTTTTATGGTTCTAAATTTAGATGTAAATTTGCAGATGATCTGTTTTAATTTTTAAATAGTGTATCAAATATCTTTATAGCATGCTTGTTCTCAACCTTAAGTTTTTAATATTTTTGTTTGTCTGTTCTGTTTGCTCTTTGGTTTTTGAGGCAGGGTCTCACTATGCAGTTCCAGATGCCTTTGAACTCACAACAATCCTCTTGTTTCAGCCCCCCAAATTATGGGATTGTAAACATGCACCAATATACCTATCTAGGTATTTAAATATTGGCTTCTCATTTTCAAACAATCCTTACAAAATGTTTCCAACTTATTTTAAGCTTGCTATTATGATTCCAAATAAGTTTGTTGGATTTTATCTCACATGATGATTACTTTTTGCTCCTTGCTGAGACAAAATACCCAATGCCCAAAATTAAGGAGGCAAAGGCTTATTTAGTTCACATTTTGTGGGAATTAAGGTGTGTAATTTTCTGGGTCCAAAGCACAGGGCACCTGTGGCAGAGGACAACCATTTATAGTGGCAGGAAAAAATCACAAACAACAAGAGCACAAAGGAGGAGCATGGGAGGAAATTCTATCTATTGTACATATTGTATGTATGCCACACTCAACCATAATCCTAGCACACTCAACCATAATCCTAGCACTGGACTGTAGATAAAACAAACTCTAGAAGCCTGCCCTCATAACTACATGAGGCTTTAGGACTACATTCAGACACAAACCATAATATTCCACCCCAAACTCCACAAAGACCCATGTACATCTTTATGCAAAAGACATTTACTCCATCTCTAAGAGTTGCCAAGGTCCAAAAGTTTAAGCATTGCTGAAGTCCAAGTCTCAAGTCTCCTCTGAAATGTAAGGCAAATTCTTAGCTGTAAGTCCATGTACAAATGCAAAGAAAGCTAAACACTTCCAACATTCAGTGGCACAAGGTAAACATTGCTATTCCAAAAGGTACAAACAGGGAGTAAAAAGCAAGTTCAAAGTCCAGCAGGGCTAATATTAAACCGTGTAGTTTCACATGGAGTATCCAAAGCAATCTGTGGTAAGCTGTGAACTCCAAAGATTTGAGTGCCTCCAGCCCTAAAACACTTTCTGTGATTTTAGCTCCTATGATTTCTCTCTTGGATTGGCTTTGCTGCTTCCTTGCAGGTTTCTGCTGAGATCCACATTTCTGGATCATTTTACTAAACTCTGAGGTCTTCACCATACTTTTGATTTCACTCTTACAGCTTCACTTATTGTTCTCTCAGAAACACACTGTTTGGCCTCTTAGGCCTTCTGAAATATTGATGAAAGGCTTTTAACCTCAGAACGCTTGCATTCTGCATGTGCCTAAAACCAGTCCAGAGAGATGATGCCACCTGGAGCGCTACCCCGGCTTTCCTCTCTTTTGGCATTAAGGGTTGAGGTCCTGGATCATTAAGCATTCTGAATCCAATTCTGAGCAACAGATTCTCTATGCTACTGCCATTCTGGAACCTGGTGTGACTGCTGCTATTCTGGAATATAGTGCTATGTGGCTTTGTTCTTAAAGCAACATCCTTCATCTTGCAGTTTTTAGGTTGCAATAAGTGGGGGCTGGCTGCTTCTTGTGATATCCTAAAGCCATTTTTAAAAATTATTCTCCTGTTCTTTCTTAGTCATCAAGACCTTCTCAAATCTATCTTTATAGTCCACAGCTTGCTTTCTGGCAAAACTTACAATATTTTAAATCATTCTGCTGAGATATTTTTCCTGATTCTCCATATAAATCAGGCTGAAAGCCCCCAACATAGTACTACCACAACATTCAACTACGTTGAAATTATTTCTACTAGTTTAATTAGACATCTACCCTGAATCTTAGTCTTAGACAGTCTCTGGACAGAAGCAAAATGAAAGTTTTTTTTTTCAAGTCATAACACATGTTGTCTCCATTTCAACAATGAATGCAGTCTTTTTTCCCAGCCAAAACTTCCTGAACCTGGTGTTTACTGGCAGGATTTCTATCAGCCTTCTGGTGTTCTGAGCTCTAACCAGAATCTCTTATACAGAAAAACCAAAAGTTCTCCAATTCTACCCTTTCAAGAGACATTTTTGAACCCTTCTATACTCTTCCTACAAGCATTCTCAATGGCTCTTAAACCACATGGATATGTGGTAACAAGTACCCCACGTTCTGATACCAAAATCTGTCTTTTCTCTCATTTCCTTTACAAAATACTCAATGCACAAAATTAAAGAGGGAGAAGTTTGTTTAACTCACAACTTGTGGTAGTTTTAGTCAATAATTTTGGGTCTGAGGCAGGGCAGCTTATGGCATGGGCAAAGATTCATGACAAAGGAAAATAGCAAAAAGAGAAGAAAGAGATGAAATAGAAGATTATTTCTGTTCCTTAGATTGTATGTAGACTACATTCACCCTAGGCATGGTATAGCCTTCACACTCAAAATTCCTCTTTGGTTCATGAATCATTCACAGTTCTAGAGGACTGCCCTCACTATTGTATGATACTCTGAGTGGACATGCAGATATAAATCATAACACCTAGATTATGTGCATTTAAGTATATAAAATTATGTCTTCGATTACAGAAAGTTTATGGAACCTAAGGCCATATGATTTAACATCTTGATATGTATATATCTTATCTAAAATTTTTAAAGTGGAAAAATATAACTGAGAGACAGAAAAATATGAAAAGTATCTAAAGATTGGTGAGGGTGGCAAGGAAATTCAGTTACTGTTTGCAATAATTTATATAATGGTTAATGTAGTTTTCTTTAATTTATTTTCAATTTGTTATACTTACTTCTGATTGTGTATGAATGATATAAAGGGAACTCATGAATTAATTGCCTACCTTTATAATTATTCTTTTCTTTTTATTAGAATGTGTTTATGTAAGTAAACTCTCCAATTGGATGTCTGTAATTATGTGTGTCAAGTTTTAGAGTACATGAGAAAAGTATTTTCTAATGTAGATTTCATATTTGAAAGCTGTATTCTATTAATATCTATAGAGAAAACATGAGGTGAAAATAACTGCTTATTTGAGAATAATATCTAGATTCTTTTGTAGATATATGATCACCTAAATTGTTTTATTCTTTGTTTTCTAGTAACCCTAACTGCTGATAATGTCTACTAAATAGTTCTTTTATATTATCTATCATATAAATTCATATTTTGTGAATATTCAATCCTGACAATTTTGAGGAAATAATATTTTCTTCCATGATAAATAAGTTCAAATTCTGTATAATAAAGTATAAGTTATGAACTAAATCTATTTATAATGGTAATTCAAGATATTGAAATTAGACTAGTTATAAATGTTTATGTCTATATCCATTACTTTTTTCTGTGAAGGTCTCAAAAATACTTTCATTGAGTTTTATGGTTTTCAGTTTTGATAATTGACATTTATGTGCATAATGTCTTAGAAGGAAATTGATTGCTAGAAGCAAGAACACTAATACTGGATACTGGACTTATGGATATTTAAATTTGGTCTTTGATAATGATGTGACATAGGGGTTAATGTAATTTCAAGGTATGAAGTGAAAGACATGCTTATTGTATTTAAGTAATATTTAGTAGCAGCTTTTTAAAAACTATGTGGGTGCTTCCTTTTTTATTTTTTATTTTTTTGAAATTACAAACATCACACCTAGCTTTAATATTAACTATTGATTTAAACTATAAATCTGGCTAAAGGTAGACAGCAAAGTTCATGCTTCAATCTGAACATTGGGCTGTCTCAAAAAAATTTTTTTTCAACACATGCAGCCCCTAGTCCAACGGTCACTGATGTCCGTGATCCCATTTGAAAGCTCCTGAGACTGATCTTTACTGTTTGTATTTCATCAGCATTATGGTCTTCTGAGATCTGTCTCATTTTCCTTGGCCGATAGCCTCCTATGGCTTCTCTAATTGTCATTTGTCAATTTTTCCAAACTTCTCCCACCAAGTCTTTGCTATATCAAGTTTAAATTTTAGAATCAGAGATATGCACAATCAAACAGTACATCCATATTTTAAGTTTAATTGTATCGTCTGAGAAAATAAGGGATTTTATGAATTCAAAAGAAAGAAAGAAAGAAAGAGGAAAGAAACTAGCCTAGCCTATAAAGTTGGGGTAGCATAGTAATTTCAATCTTAGTCACTGAATCATGTACTCTTGAAGTATAGAATATGAGGGATAATGATTTAATATAAATCAAAACAGGAAAAATAATTATGTTACTGTGGTGAAATCAAATACAATTAAGTATAGAAAGAACACCAAGATGATGATAATTGAATGGAATAAGCCTTCATATTGGATGAAAATTCAGAATTAAGTAGAATCCAGGGAAGAGAAATGGAAAATCTACCAGAGTAGCTGAAGTCATCTTGATTTTATAGTAAGAGAAACAGGAAGAAATTGTCAGATAATAAACTAAGAGTAACACAATTACGCTGCTATTTTTCTAAAGTAAATTCTAGTTATTAACTTCATAATCAGGAGTCATATTGGGTGACAATCATTCTAAATGTCAAAATGAGATATAAAAACAATTTGTAATAGAATGGTGGATGAATAAATTAAGTGTACACTAAAAGTGTAATTTATGAGGGGACATCATAAGACTTGTTATGGACTGGGTTTGAGAGGTAAGGAAGACAAGAATCGAGAATATTTTCTAAGTAGCTTGCATAAAAATGGATAGATATTAGTATCATGTGAGACAGAATACATTAGACAAAACAGATTAGGTGGTATGGTGTGTGATTATATGCTTGCAAGGGGATGTTGCATAAAATGACTTTAAGTTTTAGGTAAGCTGAATGTGCCATTAACTTTATATGCTCAATACAGCATACAGATATATGAGTCTGGAACCCAGATATGGACTGAAGATACAAATTTTGCAGTAATTATATCACAGATAGTAGTGATCATAACTCAAATGCATAGAAAGGACTGCACTGGTAATTAAGAAGCAGAACATTTGGGTGAGGAATCAGGAGATCAATGCCTGAATAACCATGGTTAACTGCGTGATAGCAAATGAGTTATAAAGGGCCATAGATGGAATTGGAAGACAGCTAGGAGAAAACATAGGCAAAGAGTAGTCACCTGGACTCTGACAGAAGTGATTTTTAAATAAGAAGAACTTGATAAATTGTTTCAGCCTCTGATTAGGATACAAGTCAGGTCAAGATTGAATCATTTTTACTGGATTTAATGTTATGCTAATCAATGCCAAATTTAGTGAGAGCTCTTTCAGTGCAGTGTAACATTTAGCTTTAGTCAACAGTGGATGCTGGAACACAGCTGAGATTGTTTCTCAATATGAAGAGAAAATAATTTTGGTCTATGGGGCTGGGGATTTAGCTCAGCAGCATAAGCACCTGCCTTGCAAGCAGGTGGTCCTGAGTTCGATTCCCAGTACTGATCAAAAAATAATATTAATTCTGGTCTAAGAAAATTAGATCAAATTGTTTAAATAAGTACTATATTAAATAAAAACGAATATTTGAAAACCAGATATTGTTCTAGAGAATTATTGTATCAAAAAGAATAATATTTGTAATATGTAAAATCCTAGATTTGGTCATACAGCCTGGAAGAAAAGAAGAGATACAATCTAATAAGCATTACAGTAAAGAAGTACTGGTACGCTGTTGGCGGGAAGGTAAGTTGGTACAATTGGGTAAATATCATGGAAGTTTTTTAAAAAAAATAGACTATCAAAAAAGGACGGTATGAAAATTATTCAAAAAAATGAATCAACACTTCAAATTTTGGCTTTATATTCAAAATTTGGCTTTATTTCAAAGGTATAACTGTATACTCAATGTATTGTATCATTCATCATTCAAAATAGCTAAACACACATACCCAAAGAAGATACTCAGCATTAAACAAAAAGAAAATTTATGATTTGAGAAAATACAGATGAATCTAGGGATGGGAAGTGAAATTAGTTCAACAGAACAACAAAGAGTAAAGGAGCTCCTAAGGTGAAATTTAAAAAATTTAAACTCATAGAAATACAGACGTATAATTCCCAGGAACTAGAACTGGAGAACCTGTGAATATAGTGAGATTATTCAAATAATACAAGCACCAGTTACATGATGAATAAGTTATAGAGACATAATATAGAGCATTTTGATTACAATTAATATTACTAATTTGTAGACTTAAACTTTGCTGTAATAATAGATTTTTTTATCACACACACACAAATGTGAGGTGTTGGATGTGTTAAATAATTTGATTGCAGTATTCATTTTACATATATCAAATATAACTATACTGTATATTTCAAATGCATATAGTTTTGTCAGCTGCACTCAGTAATGCTGAGAAAATTAATGAAATGAATTTTTTAAATAACACTATTGAAATCTAAACAACAGCCCCCCACACAGGAGTAAAATGCATGTTTGGAACACAAGAGGACAGCATTGCAACATCTGTACTGCAAGACTTTAGGAAAGGGAAAACAAATCTGTATTTAAACAGCTGAAGAAATGGACACACACACCCCCCCCCCACACACACACACACAAAGCACAAGAAAGAATCAAAATAAAAAACAAAATTTATGTTCAACCTATGGTAAAAACTGAGAACAGTCTTGATGCAAAGAATTCATTGAATGTAAGGAAGGGAATACTTTTGATCTTTTTACCAAAAATGAAATCACTTGTTGAAAGATGGCTTTGCTTAGGGACTAGGAAAAGAGAAAATAGTATAATAGCTCAAATAGTTCCTTTGAGTTTTCGGTGATATATAATCGAATAATAACACAAATCTACTAAAGTTTCAAAATTTAGGATCTCCTTATGAAAGAAATATAAAAGTATTATATAATGAGGAAGGTACAATAAAGACAAAATGTGAGGAGAGAAAAAATTAGGAAATAATAAATGCTCAAAATATTAGGGGAGGGGCTTAAGGAATCTTGGTGACAATTGTTGAAATAAAAGTAAGGGATTTAATTATATTGTCAATTATGCAAATTTAAGCAAAACAAATTTTTAGAATGTGAGGTTTTACACTATATCATAGTATCTGTGTTTCTTAAAAATATACTTCTGTAAAATTGCATTTTTTTTAAAAAAAAGACAAAATATAAGGAAAATAAAATTCACGGGGTATTAAAAATATAGAAAACCACCAGATCAGTAACTCTTGCTTCATGTAGCATACAAATTGTTCATGCTCTTGTTACATGAAAATGGAAGCACAGTTTGGGAAACAAGAAGAGCAACCTGCCAGGATTTGAGGAAGTTGGGAGAGGTCTTACACGAAGATGTTCCAAAATAGTTCTCTCAAAATAGAACTAAAAGGCCTCCTGATTGTATAGAAGACAATGTTGTGCTTTATTCTCTGTGAATTTATAATTCTACTACTGCTTTTCTGCCTCCCCTTGCCTAGCAAGTGAGATTAAATACTAACAAGCTCCACATTAATACTAAAATTATTCCCTATGAACCAGTAAAATGAGAATAAATGGTGCTGCAGAAACGTATGTTACAATAGAATAGATTGTAACAACCTAAATATCAACATTTTAGGAGGAGGAGGAAAAGATATTTAGGGTATTGTTATGTAAATTAGCATGCATTTCATCAGGAGCCAGCAAGAGTGATCTAAAACAATGAGACAATAAATAAAATTATTACCACAACTTAAATAGTTCTTGCAAAACAAACCATTATGACTTAAGAACAGCTGCCACCAGGCATTATGGATTGGGCTATAAAATCCTTTGTTTCATTATGTATTTCACTTTTTATATTATTTTGATTAATAACCAGTAAAAACCATGAATATGATTTCATCCAGCAATGAAACTTCTACCCACTAACGGTGAAAAAAATCATGTTTTTCTTGCACTACTCGAACAAACTGGTTATTCTGAGTATCCCAATTAAAATGTTGTGATAAAGCAAAAGAGTGGATTTTTAGGGATCCCAACTCAAACTGTTTTCTAGCTTTGTTTCAGTTCTGTTCTCAGCAAACTTCTGATACAAAGAGCAGCTCCAGATATTAATCAGCCTGAAGGGAAAGCCTTGGTTGCCATCCCTACCATTTTCAACAAGTTTTAAGCATGCATGGTATTCTCCTTACAAGAGGAGTTGATAATAGCTACCACCATATATTATTGGAAATATAAAATAACATAGAAACACAAAACATTTATGTTGAAAGCCTCATAAGTATTAATAATCTTCATTTAAAATTTTAAATGTACTTTAATTTCGCAAACTCTAAGTAAATTTGAGATTGCTTTAGGCCTCTGAGTATAAAACCTTAGTAAATAAAGTAATGTACTCTTTCCCTGGGCAAACAGACAGTTGAAGATAATTTAACACTCTGCTTCCCTTAAAACAATTACTGTTTTTCATTTAACATTATGAAATCTAAAAACCTCGTGTATTTCATGCTCATGTCCTAAGAAATCACACTAAATTTCTCCATTCCGTTTTATCCACATTGTTGTAAACAAATTTGGGTACAATGAATGTGCCTCTAATAACACTTTGCCAGCTATTCACTATGATACAAAATGTAAGAATAAAAATTATTTTTAGCAGTATATAACGTTCTAATTTTTAAGAATTTCCTTTTCATAACATTGGCCTCAGCAAGAGAAAAGGACATGTATTTTGGAAGCATCATACTTCTTCCTGTCCTGCAGTTAATGAGGCACATGAAGCATTGACTGGGGTTTGATCATGCATACCGAGCAGGCAGCCAAACGAGGCATATTCTTCTCTCACAACAAAACCATCTGCAGCCAATACCAGCAGGTTTTCCTTCATGGCTGTAAGAAAAAGGCAAGAATACAGATTGCTTCTCATTGTACACCATTCTAGTTTAGCAAAGGCAAAATGCAACGGGGAAAACTTAAATAAACATGTACAGATGTCTTTTTTCCAGGTTATTTTCCAAATCCTGACTTTACCTTGTATAATTAAGGAGAAAAGCTTCTCAAATGAAACTGTGTGTTCTCATACATTAGAGAAATAGGGTCATGCATGGAGAGATGCACATCTGTTGGGTCTTGATTTTAATCATTTATGTGATAGATATTTCTGGACAAACAGACTCAGCCACGACCAGATGTAGCATGTCTCTCCTAATAATCTGAGCTAATTGAGTCTCCTTTTTGCCATGTGCCAATTATCTACAGATCTACATTGAAAGACTTTTTCTTTCTTTCTTTCTTTCTTTCTTTCTTTCTTTCTTTCTTTCTTTCTTTCTTTCTTTTTCTTTCTCTTTTTTCCTTCACTACACTGTTAGAGAAACCTAAGCTAAGAGATCAGGAAGGATAAGAATGCCCTTCTGATGTTACTATGACCCAGAATACATGCCAACATAGTGTGTATGAAGGATTGTTTGGGGGGAAGGTTACTTTGTATTGTTTTGTTTTGTTTTCCTCCTGAGAGTTCTTGAATAAAAAAACAATTCAATAAATTTTTCAAGGATACTTTTAGAGAAATGGTTGATAGTTTCTAAAAATGTGTTTCCTTTTGATTAAAGGAACTGCAAGGGAAGAAAGAGGTAAATATTGAATGGAACGCATACACTGCTGGAATATAGATTTTCATTGCTCTGACTGAGTACTTGCTCGAAATTTTCACCACATCTAATAATCATTTTCTCAGTAGGCTGTAAAAAATTAGGATATTATGTTTCTTATAATCAAGGCTCTATTTATCAAGCATATTACTTAAAAATTGAATTGTTACTCATAACTAGCATATGTTATTCATTTATAAATCTTGCCAAAATCATGTATTTTTGCTTATATCGGGAAATATTCCAAAGCAGATAACACAGTGTTTTGGTCATCAGGTGATTGTAATCATTTACCAGTGAAAGAAATTACTACTGGTGGCATTGTAGCCTTGAAAAAATGTAGTTGAAAATTTAATACAAATCCAAGGACAGAAAAGAGCAGAATGTCTTCTTCACAGTAAGTTCATCAAAACTAAACAAAACAAATCTCTGAAGGTCTAGCCTATTAGATAAGAGATTAGTGTTTCAAACAAGGAAAATATAAATGTACTTGAGCATTATATACCCTTATTGTTCAAACAATGTTAGCAATTTTGAAATGACAGAATGATGTCTAAATGATACAGATGATGAATTTATAAACACTTGAACTATGTTCTTCCATCTGTGTAACAAGTGAGTTTTCTCTCTACATTAAAAGGGTTTTTGTGGGTGATCTTTTTGAAATATGAGTGTAGTTCTCCTGCTTATAAAGATGAGTGCTCATCTTAAATTTATTCAAATGATAAAAATAAAAAGGTTCAACAAAAATGAAACTAATGTCATATTAGGGAAAGTCGCTATAAAATAAAAAAGGACATGATATACACATTTTTTCCATTTTGCAATTCTACTTTTAGAACTAAAGCAAAGAGCTTCTTGAGTGTATAAATATACACTATTCATCTGTTTTTATAGGTCTAATCACAAGGCCTGAAACATCATGATTATTTAAACAATTGTTCACTGAGTTAACAGAAGGTATCAGTCATAAATGTGGAAAATGATAGCTTCAGTTTTCTAAATCACATTTGGGAAACAATCAGTAGTATTTTGGCGCAAACAACAGACAATTAACTACCCCTATATTCTGAATTATTTTTTAACCTAGATGTAAGTCAAACAGATTTACATTTTCTTTAAAGAGATATTCAAAGATAAGAAGAAATTGCTTATACATTTTTAAAACTACTGGTAGAATTCTAGGTAGAGTAGTAGAGAATACCCATAGAGTATGTCACTGATGTTTATATATCCCATGTTCTTCCTATCATTTTTAACACTTAAAGAATTAATTCTAAAAAGAAAATCTTTTTCCTGTCAGGTACAGTCCCCATCTTTCTTAATTATTTTTCTATTTATTTTTTTGATTTCTATTTGTGTGTGCTTAAATATATAAATAAAATTGTTATGAATGATGGATATTTAAGGAAGTGATTTTTCTTCAAATTCATTGTTCAAGTATCTATCTAGATTGTTTGCTGTTCATGTGAATGAGGAAAGAGATTTTACTTGAATTGCTGAAATAGAAAGAACATCCATGATGTACACTTGTACAAAATACTAGAGTGGATCACTGGTACTTGTGATTTAGTCTGAGACTTTCCTAGGGAGAAAAAGGAGTTTAAAGGTGGATTAATTTTATAGTAAGATTGTTTCTTTAAACCAATAGAATTTGAATCATGAAATGTTTGTCTCTTTTGTGATGAAGTAAACACAAAAAATGGAAAACATTTATTTGGGAGTGTATTATACTGAGTCAGCCATCAACCATCCCTTTCATTTGATGAAGCCTCAAAGGCAGATAGGAGAATAATGATATTTACAGTTAGATAAAGGGAAGGTTTCAGATGGACCCTGTCTGAAGTCTCTTGTCATAGTAGGCTGGAGGCAGGTAACTAGAAGTGAGGTATTTTATATGTTGTAGTTTTTATCTGGAATACCCCAAAGTGGAAAGTTTAGGATGTGGGACTTAATTGAAAGAAGCAAATCACAGGTAGTGAGCCTTTGGTGGGTATATTTTGTGCCTGAACAAACTCCTATAAGTTGAATAGCTTGGCTCAGCTAAGCTCCCTATCCATGGCAGTCTGCCTATCACAGGACAGAAGCAACAGAGCTAAGGTATCATGGATTTAAATATCTGAGACCATGAACCAAATAAATATGTTTTACCTTGTTTGGTCATAGAAAGGAAAAGCAAACCAACACACAATGTGATTGTTTAGGGGTATATGATTATTTTTCTCTTAGTTTATCCTAAATTGAAAGTAGGGTGATAGTTAGAGAAATTCTTATTAGCCAAGTCCTTTTGGTGAGAGACGCATTATTAAAAGGTTATTATTTATCTTCCTAGACTAATTGTTCAAAATAATCTGATTTTCCACACATCTGCTTTGCAGATGTTAAATTGGTGTTTTGGGCTAGGTATTAGAATATTAGAGTAGCTTCCTGGGCTGGATGCTAAATGTTGTGGGTGAGAAAAGCATTTTATTTTTATTTATTTATTTTTAGTTAGTCACCTGGGATCAAATTCACGACTTCGTGTTTGCCAGGCAGGTGCTTATGACACTGAGCTAAAACCCAGCCCTTAGAAAAGCATTTTAAAGTTAAGTCTTTTATATACTGTTTGATCAGTGTTGATTTGTATATTTGGTCCCTGACCATCTAGCTAGTTTCAGAATAGGGCTACACAGATTTTAACTAATTACTTCTGAGACAAAAATGGGAAGTTTGAGAGTTTACATCTCCCTTTGTCACCCTGAATCATTTTACCTGGTCAAGGGATTCTTTGTGGGGCCATATTCCAGGATGTAGCAAGCAGTAGGGCTTTTTCCTTTTCAATTCATGTGTCAAGTTACCCATCACTGTTTACTAAGGGTACAGATCTCAGGTAAAGTTTATTATTGTCAATTGCATTGATATTTGTTTTTGAGTCAAATAGGACCTAAGAATAGCAAAAACCATGTAAGAAGAAAATGAGGAAAATCAGGTTTGATCATATTTGACAAAAGAGAATATCTAAACAGAAGAAAAAAAAAAACATCAAAACATGTGGTTATGAGAACAGTGGGCAACATTTTTAGTTACTCTGGTTAAGTGCTCTTCCTTGTAGGTCAGGTACAAGGAAGAAGATGAGAAACTAGATACTTAGATAATAACAAACCTCTACACATGATTTCCATTGGGAGGCTTCCCCAAGTACTGACAGCATTTAACTCACTGACAAACTCTAGATACTTTAAACCAAAGGAAGATATTCAAAGCAAAATTCTCAAAGAAATCATTATGAACCAAAATATATATTTATAGGTTATATCTCACTCTAAGTCTCCATTTCTGCATTTCTTAATATTAAATTTCTCTATATATTATGTTCAGTTTGCTGAGAAATATGCTAAAATTTAGCACTTTAGCTTCCCCTCATAAAAGCAACTACTGTGAGGATTAAGCGGTTAATACATAAGAACCATCTTAAGGATTTTCACAGAGTAATGTTAAAATAAATGTTATTTTTTCAGGGGATTTCTCAATAGTGTAGAAAAATAATTGTACATTTGGGGGAAACTGTTTTTCTCAGAGCACACCCCTCCAAGGGTTATGTGATCTGATACTAGGAAGACTTCCTGTTTTCACTGCCTGGAGATATTTCACAGCTTCTCCAATTATAAATGACTGAGAGGATTTCAAAATAATTATTTTGTATAAACATGCAAATAAATTCTTTGGTTAGAGTTGGAAGTTCAATTGATTCCCTCTCACCCACTGTTAAACAAGCAGGTTTTACAAAAATACATACTTTTGGTTTTAAATTAGATTGAAATAGTTCTGGTCTAAACATATGATTGTTTTTTAGATTCGCCTTTGAACTGTTTTTAATCTGTTGCTGATTCCTCATTCATGTGTTAAGCAAAAGTTTTAGCATGTGTTCATTTAATAGCTACATAATGTGATTAAAATGTTTTTAAAATTATCCTTTAATAAGTGTTTGTTTACTTGGAAAAGCAATTATACTATTATATCAAAGTAAATAATCCTTAATGTTAAAATCAGAATACTTTCTCATATTAATCAATATGAATGACTTAACTTTGAAAACTGTTTCTTTTCTTTTTTTCATTCCTATCTTTAAATATTCTTTGCATGATCTTTGAAATGTATACTTTTATTTTTTGTGGATGCTAGGCTTGTTTTAATTTTTCTTTAGCGAATTAAATTGTAAGTTTCTAATACATTTAAGATAATCTAATTAAAGTTTGTAATTGTTATAACGTGGGCCCCGGTATAAAGTCCACGGAAACAAGAGTCCAAAACTTAAGTGGCAAAGGCTTTATTGAGCCAGTCCTGGCGGCACAGTCTCTCCTAGATCAATCCAAAGACTGCGCGCCCAAGACTGGGGAAAGGGGTTTTTAAAAGTAAGGGAAAGTGGGGAGGAAACCTGTAAGGCCATTAAACCTGTTGACCCGCATCTGGAAACTGTATTGCTGTCCACTTAGCTCTGACAGTCTCGGGAGTTTCTGGTGTTGCTCAAATTACTCCCATCTTGTAGACTGACAGTATCTCAGAGTGGCGCATCTGCAGCAATATTTGGGGAAGAAAGTGGAGAGTTAATTATCCCAGGACAGCTTGTCTTCGCCAGTGAGTGCGAAGGGGTCACGAGTTATGAGATGCTGGAACTTAAGTTTTATAAAGATCTGATATCTAACTCATTGGTACATACAGAACAAAAGGAAAGCACCGATCGGGGTTTGGGCCACAGTATTTCCCGGTAATTTCTTTGAAGCTAAACAGTTCTTAAAATTGGGGCAGGCTCATTTTATGACAGATCATCACCAGGTCGGGGAGAGGTCACCAGAAACCCAAATTTTTTATGGCCCAGATAGGTGGGTGGGGGGAGGCAATAAGGCGCGCTACAGAACAGGAAAACGGCGAGTATCTATCTTGTGGGAAGAGTAACTAAGGTTAGGTAAAAAGGTTAAACTCATGGGCAAATCTCCCTGTATATAAACACACTACTTTAAACAATGTGTAAATTAGTGGGCCTTCTTGTCTTCTTTAGTTTTTTAGCGAAGACTAGAGGCGCCTACTCGTGATTAACAGCCCTTGTTAGCTTGTTTTAGCACCACTCTTCTTGTTTGTAGAGGGCCGCTCCGTGATTAACATTTTAATTAAGTGAAATTCTTGCAATTCTTTACAGGGGAGAGTATTGCTCAACATATCAATTGGGTCACTTAACATATCAGTTAAGAAAAGAAAACATTTAGTAAGCCGCGGTACAGGTTTGCTATAATACACAAAATGATGAAGCTACTTTTTTAGAGTACAACATTCCCCTCTGATGTTGTGACTTTTGGGCCAAATCCTTGGCCGTATTTAAGGTCTGCTGGGGACAAGCTCATACGCTTGTTGCCTGACCATCATTAATTTTATATTTTGTACCTGACGCTTGACATATGTAGTCAGCCTATTTACTATGCAGGGGCCCAAAGTGGCTAGCACTAGAATCACAATGATAGGACCGGCTACGGTCGCTATTATGTTGGTTATTTACGGTGGGAAGGAGAACATTTGCTCCGCCCACCCTAGAGCTCTTTGTCTTAGTCTCTCTCTTTTTTGTATGCCTCTTTGGAGTTTTGCTAAGTTTTGTCTAACTACCCCAGACTTATTGGCGTACAAGCAGCATTGCTCTCTCAGGGCCAAGCACAGTCCTCTTTTTTCAGCAAGCAAGAGGTCTAGTCCTCTGCGATTTTGGAGAGCTACTTTAGCTAATGAGTCTATTGAACTCTCTAAGGCCTCAATAGCATTTTGGACTCTTTTTATTTTTTTATCTACCTGTTGAGATAGCATATTGTATTGGTGTATGCTAACTCCCATGGACGCAGCACTCATCCCGAGGGCTGAGAATACACTGATCCCAGCCATAATAGGGAGGGCTGGACTTCTCTTATTGATCTGGTGACTGGCTGAGATGAGAGCCCGGTTTTTTTTTTCCTCGGAGTGCCAGTAGATTTTAGGCAGAACCTGGGTTAGTACACACACCTCATCTTGGTCAACAACGAACTTTTTTGAAATCATACAAGGGAACCATCTTGAAGTACAAGCCCACCAATGGCTGGCCGGGGCTATTAGGGGAGTAGCGTCACCAGCTCCTGTGATGCGATAAGAGTGAGAAAGGTCGCAATACTCAGGGGCTGTGTGGCTAAAATGATATATGCAGGTACCAGTTATCCCCTCTAAACTGGTGCCTTTCCATAGCGATTGGGGAAGGAGCATTTTGCATCTAGAGGGATCGGAGGCTAGTTTATCAGTGACTGTGATGTAGCCCTCATAGAAGGGGGGCTCTGGGGACATGCACAGCCAGCATGGGATTTTTAAATCGCTATCAAGGGAACTGTTAAGTAGCTCAGCTGCTACTTCCAAAGGTTGGAATATTTTCGCTATCATTGAAGGTGGGGCGGAGGCTTTGGGCTCAGTCTGTGCCCGTCTAGACCTTTTTAAACCAGTTTTTGTAGCCCTTGTTGAAGGTTGCATCGAGGTTGGATCGAGGCTAGGCACTCTAATCTCTATTTAGTATGGGATGCCCCCTTTTCCCCTCTATTTACACAGCTTTATCTGGGGCTGGTCTGTGTGGTAAATGCTCCCATTGTATGTGGCCTCAGTCACTTTAGTCGTCGGAGTGTGCCTCCGGGGTCGACTGAGTGGGAAATTAATGGGTGCCTTTTGAGTGGGGGCTGTCACTGGGCGGCGTCCTCTCCTGTAAATGACTACAGGAGGCTTTTTAGGTGGCTTGTATAAGATATTGATATTAATTCCAGGATCATGTCTAGATTTATAAATTTTAACAGCGTAAGTAAGTCCCTGCCCCAGCCACCTAAAATCCGTTGGATTTAGAAAGGTCAGCTGGACTGGGTTACAAGTATAAACACCATAACAGTTTTTGTTTTCTATGTACTTGACAGCGAGATACTTTTTAGAGTTATAGTATCTATCTAGGCCTCCTGTGACACATGACCACGAATAACAATATTGATGTTTTGGATCGGAGGCACAGTACACATTATAATTGGGGTCAGGCTGGTTTTTAGGACATATATATAGGGATGCCTGCTTGAGTTGGAACATAACTTGCAGAGCTTTAGGCCCACGGCCCGAGCAGAGGTTACGGTGGACCGACCCACCTACCCTGCCAGTTGGGCTGTCATCATTAATTATTATCCCATTGAAAAGTATACATAGGTCAATGGTGACTTGATTTATCGTGTCTTTAGCTCTCCCTAGTTCCCTTTTAGTTTTTTCGTCTGAAACAATCTAGTCCCCATTCTCGGGGTTTACAATTATAATCGAGCACCAAGCCAAATACCATAGTACAGACATAATTTTATGGCTGAGAGTCCTTTACAAACTTTAACTTTAATGGGTTACCAGTCCGTTGTACTGTCCATCGGGGACCCTTTTCGTCGTCTGTAGCTTCCAGTGGTTTGACTTGTGTGTGGTGGATCCACGCAGTCTTTCCTGCTACCTTGACGGAGGTGGGAGTGCTGAGCACCACGGTGAACGGTCCCTCCCAGCGCGGCTCAAGCGAATCCCGGTGGTGTCGTCGCACCAGGACCGACGTTCCTGGCTCAATTGACGCTTGGGGCAGCGTTCCCAAGGGGGGGTTTGGATGTTTTTGTCTGAACAGCCGGTGAATTGAGGTCAGTACAGGCTGGAGACTCTGTAAGGACTTAATGAGATCTTGGTTAGTTACTTTGGCTAATTTGTCTTTTGACAACTTAGGAACTATAGGTGGGGGTCTCCCGAACATAGCCTCAAAGGGGGAGATCCCAGAAATATATGGGGTGCATCTGGCCCTCAGCAATGTAAAGGGAAGAAGGCTCACCCAATTGTCACCAGTTTTTAAAGACAGCTTAGTTAAAGCGTCCTTAATGGTCCGGTTCATGTGCTCTATTTGTCCCGAGCTTTGTGGCCGATAGGCACAATGGAGTTTTTAACTGATTTTTAATACTTGGGCTAACTTTTGAGTAACTTGGGCTATAAAAGCCGGGCCATTGTCGGACCCCATTGATAATGGGAGGCCAAATCGGGGTATAATCTCATGTAGTAGCTTTTTAACTATAACCAGGGCTGACTCAGACTTAGTGGGGAAGGCCTCTACCCAGCCAGTGAATGTGTCTACCATCACCAGGAGATAGCGGTGTCCCTGTAAGCCAGGTTTTACCATATCTGTGAAGTCTACTTTCCAGTGTTCTCCTGGGGAGGTTCCTCGATACCGGGTGGTTTCCAGTGGAGGTTTCCTGGTTGGGTTGACCAACAAACACTGTGGACATCTAGAGCTCAGAGAGGCAGTTAGTTTGGAGAGCTTTGGAATGAAAAATCGATCTCTGAACAATTCTGCTAGTTTAGTTCCTCCTAAATGAGTAGCCTGATGAGCTTGCTGCAAAAGCTCTCGTCCTAGTGCTTTGGGTAACAGCACTCGCTTGTCGGGCAGCTGATACCAGCCCCCTGGAGTGCGGGGTTTGGCTCCAAGTTGAGATGCTAGCTGTAAATCTGTCTTCGAATAAACAGGCTCTGACAAGGCTTGAGGGACTAGCATCAGGGCAGTCATTTTCTCTGCAGGCCCCTCTGATGTGGTTGCTATTTTTTGGGCAGCCTGATCGGCCAAATTGTTTCCTATGATGATGGGGTCATCTCCCACTTGGTGTGCCTTGTAATGAATAATAGCGACTTGCTGAGGTAGCCAGACAGCTGCTAGCAAGTCTAGGATCTGTGGGGCATTTTTAATCTTAGTCCCGGCCGAGGTCAAGAGACCGCGTTCATGGTAAATAGTTCCATGTACATGTATAGTAGCAAAAGCATATCTGCTGTCTGTGTAGATGTTTACCCTCTTTCCTGAGGCTAGCTTTAATGCCTCTGTCAGAGCAATGAGCTCTGCCTTTTGGGCAGAAGTGCCAGGCTCTAACTGCTTAGCCCAGAGTACCTCTTTCTCGGTGGTCACTGCTGCGCCGGCCACTCGCCTCCCGTCCTGAATGAAACTGCTTCCGTCGGTGAAATAATTGTAAGCGTCCTTAAAAGGCTGGTCGGTTAGATCAGCTCGCAAGTTCTGCTGTAACTCGAGAATGTCAGCACACTCATGGAGAGGCATCTGTTGGTTTTCTGGGTTATCGTCGGGCATGAGAGTGGCTGGGTTTAGAGCTGAGGAGGTCTTGAAAACTACTGATTTTGGGTCTAGAAGCAAGGCCTGATAGTGTAGAATTCTGGCATTTGAAAGCCATTTTTCTGGGGGGGTTTTAATAAGAGTCTCTAGGCTGTGGGAGGTTACCACAGAAATCTTTTGTCTAAAAGTGAGCTTCTTAGCCTCTTTGAGTAGCATTGCCACGGCGGCCAAAATTTTTAGGCACGGAGGCCACCCTCCTGCCACTGGGTCGAGTCTTTTAGAAAGATAGGCTATAGGTCTCTTCTAAGGGCCAATATCTTGAGTCAGAACCCCTTTTGCTATGTCTCTGAGTTTATCTACGAACAAGGTGAAGGGTTTAGCAACATCAGGGAGCCCCAGGGCTGGAGCCTCAGTCAGAGCTCGCTTGAGCTGTTGGAAAGCCTGCTCGCACTCATCTGTCCAGTCGAGCGACTTTTGAGTCTCTCCCTTTAAAGAGTCATACAATGGGCGAGCGATTTTAGTAAAGTTTAGAATCCATAGTCTGCAGTATCCGACAGCTCCCAGAAACTCCCGCACCTGTTTCTTAGTTTCTGGGGATGGGATTTGTAATATGGCCTGGATTCTTTTTTTTGATAAAGTCCTCTTTCTTTCTTGTAATTTATAGCCCAGGTAAGTCACAGCCTGGCGACACAGTTGAGCCTTTTTAGCCGAGACTTTATAGCCTAATCGTCCCAAAGTCTTTAACAACTCTTTAGTTGTCTCTTGACATGTTTCTAGGGACGTCGAGGCTATCAACAAATCATCTACATATTGAAGGAGCACTATCTCGGGGTGTTCCTCTCTAAATCTTAAGAGATCTCTTGCTAACGCCTCGTCAAAAAGGGTGGGAGAGTTTTTGTAGCCCTGAGGTAAACGTGTCCAGGTCAGCTGTTCCTTTACCCCTGTATCTGGGTCAGTCCACTCGAAGGCAAATAGGGGTTGACTCACCGGAGCAAGAGGCAGGGTGAAGAAGGCATCCTTCAAGTCCAGGACAGAGTACCAGGTGTTCTCCGGATTAAGGAGGCTGAGCAGGGTGTAAGGATTTGGCACTGTTGGGTGTAGAGTCAGCACTTGTCTATTAACCTCTCGGAGATCCTGTACAGGGCGATAGTCATTCGTCCCCGGTTTCTGAACTGGGAGCAAGGGCGAGTTCCAGGGAGAGACACAAGGAATGAGAATATCATTGTCTCTTAGTCTCTGTATGTGGACTTTAATTTTTTTCCGGGCTTGCAGGCTTATTGGGTATTGCCTTAAGCAGATGGGGCGTGCCTGAGGCAAGAGTTTTACCACATGGGGGACTTGGTTGACTGCTAGCCCTGGAGGGTTGTTTTTTGCCCAGACTTCTGGAATCTCCTGTTTCTATTTGTTCAGCAGTTCTAATTCTAAGTCAGTCCGTGACAACTCGGGTGCACCAGACAAACTTTCCAGCAGGCGGTAACTTTCTCCTTCTGGGACAAGAGCCAACACTCTAATACTCTCTGATTTTGAGGGGGTATCAGTCCCTAGCTTTAGTCTAGGTTTATTCGTAACAAAGTCAATTTGCACCTGTAATTTATGTAGAAGGTCCCGCCCTAAAAGGGGATCCGGGCACTCAGGGACCCAGAGAAAATCATGTTGGACCAGTCTATGTCCAGGTCGAGCCAGACTAGCTGTCACCTTTGGGTACGATTTTCGGCCCCCTGTAGCTCCTATCACATTGACAGATTGCTTGGTCAGTTTTCCTAATGGTTGAGTCAGCACAGAATAGGTAGCTCCTGTATCGACTAGGAAGTCCACCGGTTGCCCCCCCACTTGGAGAGTTATCCGGGGCTCGGGGGGTGGCGGCGAGCCCTGACCTCCTCATTTCTGAGACAACAGGGCCTTAGTCTCTCGTTTTGTCTTAGGCTTTAACTTTGGACAATCCTTACGCCAATGTCCCATCTCCTTATAGTACGCACATTGCTCTTTGTCTAGAGGAGGTCGCTTATCTCGAGCTTTCTTTTTCCTAGGGTTAGCTGACCTCTTGGCTTCTTTTTCGCAAAGTAATTCCAGTACTTTAGTCATCCTTTTGGTTGTTGTTTCTTGCAAGGTTTCCCTATTGTTGAAAACCTTTTGTGCGACCTCGACCAACTGGCTGAGAGGCATTCCCTCGAATCCCTCAAGCTTTTGTAACTTTCTCCTAATATCAGGGGCCGACTGGGACACGAAAGCAATATTAATTGCTCGTGCGTTCTCGGGTGCCATCGGATTGATTGGAGTATATAATCTATAGGTCTCTAAAAGGCGCTCTAAGAACACCGCTGGAGACTCATCGGCTAACTGCTGCACTGCACTCACTCGGGAAAGGTTGGTGGGCTTCTTAGCAGCCGCACGAAGTGCATCTAAGAGCCTCAGGCGATACTCATCGAGAGCCTTCTTACCTGCATCCGTGTTAGGGTCCCACTCGGGTCGGGAGGAGGGGAACAAGTGCTCAATTCGTTGCCGATCAGTGGATGGAGATCCATCCGGTTCTCGGACTCCCTTTTGCCCCAAAGCGCAGATTCGCATCCTTTCCTCAGCCGTGAAAAGGATGCGTAAGATCTGCTGGCAGTCATCCCAAGTGGGAAGGTGGGTGGAGAAAACAGACTCTATAAGGCTAATCAGAGATTCTGGGTCCTTCGAGAAAGGGGGGTTCTGACTTTTCCAGTTATAAAGGTCAGAGAAAGAAAAGGGGGTGTACACAAACATGGAGCCCCCACTCGGGGCTGGGACCTCCCGCAGAGGGCACAGTGGCGCTGCCTCGTGGCCCTGTTCCAGAGGTCCCTCTGGTCGAGCGTGGCGGCGGGTTCGAATGGGCCGAGGCGGGGAGGGCGAGGTGGAGTCAGGTTGTGGCTCAGGGGCAGGATACGGGGGAGGGGGTAAGGGAAGGATGTCTAGCGGGTCGGAGAAGTCTTTGCTCGGAGGTAAGACTGGAGGTGCGTTGGGCTTGGAGGTCTCCTCTTCAGCCTTGGATTTCGGTTTGAGGGCTGCTAGGACTCCATTCGGAAGTGGCTCAATCCAAGGGGGAGCATCATAGATTGTATCTATCCAAGCCTGGATATAGACAATCTGATCGGGGTGAGCGGGGGGCCCAAATACATACTGGCGGACCCCTCGAGCTGTCTCCATATCAAAGGACCCAAAAGGGGGCCAGACTCCTTGGGTCCCCAGGGGCCACTCCTGTGTGACAAAGGTTGTTAGTCTGGCTTTGCGAACCCTTTCCCCATATCTCCCACCTCGCCTCTGGAATTCTTTAAAGTGGTCAATGACAAGGCTAAGGGGAGTGCTGGGAACAGATTCGTTCCGACCCATAATGGACTCGTTCTGACCCATAGCTGGTGGTGTCGCTGGTTTTGCTGGAAAAAAACTTAAAAGGCAAAGTTAGGGTTAAACAGAAAAACTACAGAGACTAGGCAAACGGTCGGAATCACCTTTGCCCACTCCGAATTCCAGGAAGGAGCTCCTAAGAAAGAAGGCTCTGTTAGAGTTAGGTGACCAAAAAGGGGAACAATTAGAACAAATGAACACACAGACCGACACACAAGACGAGACAGGACAAGACAAGCTGCAGCAGAATGGCCTTTGCTCAAAAATTAGTCAAATTTTGGGATCTGGAGGAATTAACAAATTTAACTAATGAAGTGGTTCCCCACCCAGGCGGAGTCACAAATGGCAAAAACCAATTGACTTCGTCCTCGGGGGCTTCACTTCCCAAATTAAGGGCGTCCCCTTCCGAACGGAGTGGTTCCTCACCCGGGGCAGATTCACAGATGGACAGAATTTGTCCGACAAACCAACTGACTCTGTCCTCGGGTGGTTCCCACTCCCAAATTGAGGGCGTCCCCTCAAAATTACAAATTGACCGCGGCCCAAACAAAACCTCCAGAGCACTTACTTTCAGATGTTCGGAAATGAGTCTGGAGTCTTGCTTCCATCCCGGACGAGCCCCCAAATGTTATAACGTGGGCCCCGGTATAAAGTCCACGGAAACAAGAGTCCAAAACTTAAGTGGCAAAGGCTTTATTGAGCCAGTCCTGGCGGCACAGTCTCTCCTAGATCAATCCAAAGACTGCGCGCCCAAGACTGGGGAAAGGGGTTTTTAAAAGTAAGGGAAAGTGGGGAGGAAACCTGTAAGGCCATTAAACCTGTTGACCCGCATCTGGAAACTGTATTGCTGTCCACTTAGCTCTGACAGTCTCGGGAGTTTCTGGTGTTGCTCAAATTACTCCCATCCTGTAGACTGACAGTATCTCAGAGTGGCGCATCTGCAGCAATATTTGGGGAAGAAAGTGGAGAGTTAATTATCCCAGGACAGCTTGTCTTCGCCAGTGAGTGCGAAGGGGTCACGAGTTATGAGATGCTGGAACTTAAGTTTTACAAAGATCTGATATCTAACTCATTGGTACATACAGAACAAAAGGAAAGCACCGATCGGGGTTTGGGCCACAGTATTTCCCGGTAATTTCTTTGAAGCTAAACAGTTCTTAAAATTGGGGCAGGCTCATTATATGACAGATCATCACCAGGTCGGGGAGAGGTCACCAGAAACCCAAATTTTTTATGGCCCAGATAGGTGGGTGGGGGGAGGCAATAAGGCGCGCTACAGAACAGGAAAACGGCGAGTATCTATCTTGTGGGAAGAGTAACTAAGGTTAGGTAAAAAGGTTAAACTCATGGGCAAATCTCCCTGTATATAAACACACTACTTTAAACAATGTGTAAATTAGTGGGCCTTCTTGTCTTCTTTAGTTTTTTAGCGAAGACTAGAGGCGCCTACTCGTGATTAACAGCCCTTGTTAGCTTGTTTTAGCACCACTCTTCTTGTTTGTAGAGGGCCGCTCCGTGATTAACATTTTAATTAAGTGAAATTCTTGCAATTCTTTACAGGGGAGAGTATTGCTCAACATATCAATTGGGTCACTTAACATATCAGTTAAGAAAAAAAAACATTTAGTAAGCCGCGGTACAGGTTTGCTATAATACACAAAATGATGAAGCTACTTTTTTAGAGTACAACAGTAATGATAAGCTATTGTTCTAATTATCAACACTGGGAATGATCAAATATATATTTAGCTCCTCTTACATAAAAGTAAAAGAAATAATTTCTTTACTCTTAAGATGGGTCCTGTTTCTTCTCCTATATTTGATGAATTCTGTTCATAAAATGTGACATTTTGGGCAAAAACTATTGTTAACATCTCACATTATGTAATATTTTCAACACTAATTCCAATTATTAGGACAATTCTATAACTTTTCAATTGCACTGTCTTTCCCATTACATTACAGCTTACTTTTTCTTAAATTCCTTATTTTGAATATATTTCAGATAAAATGTAAACTCATTTTTTAAGGAATGATACTTGTGTAATATATTAGTCTGGGATGTTTTAAATTAAGTAATCTTCTGGAGACTGTCAATGCAAGAAGACAATGGCAAACCATAAATGACCACAGAATTTTGTGCTACTCCCTCCTGAACAGTCAGGATAAAAGACTAAAGCACAATTCCTGCAGAACTGGCCCCTAATGAAAACAACTTGAGAAAAACTACCAACTTCCCTTCCTACTTTATCCAGTTTCTCAAATACAAAAGGCAAATCTACTTTCTATGCAAATCTCATAAGAAGCCACAACACTACTTAATTTGCTTACAACATGCCCTCCAATATGAGCATGCTTGAAACTTTCCTTCCTCCATGATACCTTTCCGCATTTCTGTCTTCCATTAAGACTCTTTGACAAAGTGGTCACAGTTTTTATTTTCATAGTGTACAATGTATAGGCCAGAACCATCTCCCTGAAACTATGTGAATGATATTTCAATTATTTTGGAAATTTCATGTTAATGTTTATTATACTTTAAATATCTTCAATTTTTAACAGCACTATTTCATACCACAGTATTTAAAAAGTCCAGTTTAAAATTAAAAGTAGCCCTTCATAAAGAACCAAGAGTGGAAAAAGATATTAATACATCTTGTGAAGCAATTTCATTGCACACTGATTTCCACTTCAATCCACTCTATCTTGGGTTGCAATTTCTTACTTTTTACATGACTCAGGGAGACAATACTGTCACACAAATGAAAAGTTAAATTAAGTGGATTTACTGCAGCAAGAAATAGGCAGCAAGGAACAAGCGGGATCTAGGAATTCTGACAAGCCAGTCCCTAATGCTCAGGTGAGGTAGAATAGGTGGATCAAAGTATCCACTGTGCATCATATCCTTAAACCTTAGCCATGGGGCAGCCTACTCCACGTGTCTTTTTTTTTTTTTTCTTTTCTTTCTTTCTCTCTCTCTCTCTTTTTTTTTTTTAAATCTACAATGGCTTAGAGAATTCCATTATTTAAATACTCATCATTCCTCTTCTTTTGGATAGAAGTGTCCTGGGCTCTAGGTAGGGAGTCTTTCAAGATATAAAAATGTATTGTTATGTTAAGAAAATACAACAAGATCCTGAATTGTCTGATAGTAAGTATAGACAACCTAAGAGAATATCTAAGCCTGTCTCAGAGTCACCTACTCTAGATTTTACACCCTAGAGTTTAGGGAACTCACTGGTCTTAAGTGCTGAAAGCAATCCTCTTTTTAGGGAAACCAAAAACAAAGCTCAACCAGTGATTACAAACATTTTAGAGCTTTCAGTGATACACTGCAAAAAGCCCAATGTGTCATGTGTGCCATAAGCTCACCACTGCTAGGTAGGATCTGCTGGCCAGGTCCTTCTCATCTCAGGGGACTGTATTCTCTGCACATTCTACAGATTTTCTTGAGAACCAAAAGTATGACCTGGGCCAGAAATTGGTCAATGTAATGATACCCAGATAATTGTTATGTATATTCTACCACTGAGGTGGCATACTGTTAGCCCTCTGCAGAAAGATGGAAGAAGCTTCCACTCGAAATCCACTTCAGATACTGTTATTGACTGGATCAGAAATGTTGCTGAATTCTCAGATGTTGAAGGCTTGGTTCCCAGCCTGTGGCATGGAGGTAATAGAATCTTGAGAAAGTGGAAATGGAAGCAGAAAGTGAAATAAAGTAAGGACACCCTCAAAAATGGATATTTAAATAGTGGCTCTTCCACCTGCTCTCTCTTTATACGTCATGCTATGAGGGAAACAGGTCTTTTCAGCCACAGGCTTCTACCTCAGGGTCCTTAGTCCCAAAGCAGTTGAATTCATTGACCACAGACTGAAACTTCTGAAACTATGTGCCAAAATAATGTTTTTGTCTTATTAGTTGAGTATTTCAGGTGTTTTGGCATAGTGACTGAAACCTAGCAATATATCATTACTAATGATGTCATACACATACCAAGAAAATATGGAAAAGTGTACTGATTATCTAATAAAGCTTTATGGGACACCAGCTTAGTTCCATGGAAATGGCTTGAAAGAGCAAAGGGTTAACAATGGGCTTGGGTTTTCTGTTGGTTGAAAAGCAAGATAAGGATGAAAACTCCCCTATATCCTATAGGTCACTAAAAATGGAATATTTGGCCTTATCATGTTGCCCAGATATGAAGAGCAAGAGAAAGGAATAGTGAGATGTAAACCTTGTCAGTAGTCCTTATGACATGTAGTTGGACACTTGATTAATACAAAGCTGTTGAAATGATCTAACAAATATTTTATGAAAACCCTGATAAAAATACTTGGATGAACATTTATAGACATATTTCAGCAAATCACAGTAGAGTCTTAATAAAAAATAAAATAAATAGATAAATTGATGACTTTAACATATATAACAAGCAAAGCATAAAAGTCCGTGGGTGGGCCAAAGAATAAAATGAAAGGAAGAAGGAATAATAATGTCTAATTAGAATACAGAAAGATAAAATATCCAATCTGAACAACACAAAGAAAAAAATAGACCAGATTAAGTGAAGATATATCCAAAAGCTGGTGAAACTGTGACAAATTGGGTTTATTTTTGGCATCACAGATCCAAGAAAGAAAAACAATAAGGGTAAAACACATGCAAGAAAATTATAGGTATTCTTTATTAATTTAGCAAAACACAGAAGCCTCCAGTTTCACAACCTTGTCCAAATCTTAAACAGAATAAACCAAAAGAAAGAAACATGAAGGTATTTTACACATTATTGAAAAATGAACAAAAACTTGAAGAGGAAAAAAATCATAGAAAGAGAGCTATGGAGGTAGAGGGAAAAAATGAAGAGACAAAGATTTATTTGTAGAAGAAAAATAAATTGTCAATGAATTTCTTATGATGGCTGGAAAGAATTACATAATGTTTTCAAGTGCAGAAAGAAGAAAAGAAACAAAAAGAAAAACAGTCAAGAATAATTCACCCATCTGGATAAATGTCCAGACATTAATGATTAATGAAAACATTAATCCTCCTCAAATTAAAAATGTCTTATTCAACTTATATAACATTTTTGAAGTGGCAACATTAGAGAAACTAAGAACATGTTAGAGATTTCCAAATGTTGAGGATGAGGATGATGGTGAAGGACTATCGTAAGGGTGATCCTAATGTGATAGAGACAAGTGTATCGATGATATCAATACAAATGTAATGACTATAATTCTGTACTGTAGAGTTGCAGTATAATGCAAATAAATAAAATCGAGAAAAAGCAAGTAATATACCTGTATTATTCTGACAACTGTAAATGAATTTAAAGTTATTTCAAATAAAAATTCAGTTAAAGTATTTAGTGTTTTTCTTAAATTTTTTTAAGAATTACAAAAAATGAAAGAAAACAATTTTTAGCATTAAAAATTCAGTTAGATTTTGTTACAGACCTCTTTAAATCATGAATTTTTTTTTTCTTCTGTCTTTCTGAGACAGGTTCTCACTGTGCAGTTCAGGCTGTCCTTGAACTCACTGTGTGGCCCTAGCTGGTCTCAGATTTGCAATGATCCTCTTGCCTCAGCCTCCCAAGTGCTAAAATTGTAGGCGTGTGTCACCACACATTTAATTTAAATTGTGATTTCTGAAGTTGAGGCTTGAGAAAATTTTTGTTTGGTTGGCTGTTTTTTTATATTGTATCATGGGTATTGTCAAATATAATAATTTAACCAAAATAATTTTCCTTTTGCACATAGCTTCAATAGTAGTTAGTATTTTGTATCAGCATTATACAAAATGTGTTTGTTTTCTGATAGTTACCTTCACGTTCTTTCTTTAATCTTTTTAAATTTCTCTTCCTATTGCTTCTGAACAATTTCACATGGAATAATCAATGTCTCTCCATTTCACCTTACAAATTATTTCAGATAAATGAGCTTTTGTTCTTTATATACCCCCCATGACATTATGTACCTAATATCAACAATTACTAATATCATGCTTATTATAAAACACCTAGTTCACACTTTAATATTTCCATTTTTCAAACAAGAGTGATTGATTTAAACCGATAACTATGATTTAAATGAAATCTACGTACCATAATAGTAGTTTTTAAAATCACTTTAATAATCATCCAAATATGATGTTTTCCTTTATACTTTAGCCAATTTGTTCTTTGATTGATTTTTTATTTTAATTTTTAAATTTTTATTAAATTTTTATTAAATTTTTATTAAATTTTTATTAAATTTTATTTTTATTAAATTAAATTTTTATTAAAATTTTATTAAATTTTTATGTATTAATTGTACATACCAATGTGTTCCAGTGTGATATTTCTTTTTTTTTTAATTTTATTTAAAAGGAAAAAGAGAAAAAACAAAACAAAACAAAGCAGTGTAAGGGTACACGTAATACAGAACTACAAAAAAAAAAAAAACCAGTAAGAAATCACCTGTTAATAGATTACACATTATCATCTTACAGATAGTTGCTCAAATCACAGTATCAAAGCATACAAAGTGAACACACAAACAGTAAGACTGCAAACAGTTGTGTTCAAAGATCCAACCAAAAACATTAATATGGTCAGCTATTTAACACCCCTAAACACTCTTGCTGTTGTATCATTTAGAACTCTTTTTTATTCCCTCTCTTTTTTACAACAAAATTTACACATTTTGGGTTTTATTACTCCTTAGTTCTTATTACATTTTTTTGTGGGGGAGAGGAGAGAATAAAGTCAAATATGGCAAAACAAAGCTGTCAGTCAAACCAAGGATAGACATAGCACATGATGTAAAACAGAGTACAAGGTTATCAACAATGGTTATCAACAATGTCTCTTGTTTCCTTAAAAAGAATTGTCTATCTCATTAGATATTATAAAGTTGAACAAAACAGTAGAGAACAAGACTAATAAAGCTTAAGCATTGTAAACATTACAGGACTTCCAAAGAAGATAATAGTCAAACCAGAAGGGGCATTTAGTGAATCTTATTGCGTTCAAAGTAGTTGCCTATACCCTCAAACTTGATACTATCATACAGAATGGAACAGAGTCTAATCAGTCAAAACAAGATAGTGGGAGTATTACAGGACTTCAAAACAAGTTAATAGGAAATCAAAAAAGTTACTATTATATATCCTGCTAATTTTTTTAATTTTTCCCCTTAATTAAAAAAAATAAAAAGTAACAATAATTTTTTAATGAATAAGGCAAAAATTGAGATAAAACAGGACATAACAATATAACTATACAGGTCAAAGCATGACTGTTTCAGCAACCTAGTGCTTCACCACCAAATAACCCAACTTAATAGTAGTTACCATAGTGTCTGTCTTTTTCCTTGAAATATTTGAATAAAACTTCATATACTATAGCTTCAAGTATTTCCATATCAAGAAGCCCAGAATAAAGACTTTCCAATTAATAAGTGAAAACTGTATAAGGCTTCAAGGCCACATAATGGGGAATCATGATTACCACATATTTTTATATATTTGAATCATTACTTACATTAGGGAAACTATTCGGTATTCATACATGCGAGATTGATTTATTTCACTTATGAGTATGGTCTCAAGCTGCGCCCATTTATTGATAAATATCTCAATGTGATCCTTCTTTATAGCTGAATAATACTCCATTGTATAGAAATACCACCACTTTTTTATCCATTCCTCAGTTGATGGACACTTGGGTTGTTTCCAAGATCTGGCAATTACAAATTGTGCTGCTATAAACATAGGTGCACATATATCACTGTGATATGATGCTTTCAGTTCTTCTGGGAATATGCCTAGAAGTGGAATAGCTGGAATAAATGGGACTTCCAATCCCAGCTTTTTGAGAAATCTCCAGACTGACCTCCACAAAGGCTGCACCAGTCTACACTCCCAACAGTGTAGGAGAGTTCCTTTTCCCCCACAGCCTCTCCAGCATTTGTTGTTGGTTTTCTTGATCCTGGCCATTCTTTCAGGAGTGAGATGGTATCTCAGTGTGCTTTTAATTTGCATTTCTCTAATGACTAATGATGATGAACATTTTTTCATGTATTTATTTGCCATTTGCATTTCTTCATCTGAGAAGTGCGTATTCATCTCAGATGCCCATTTATGGATTGGATCTTTGAATTTTGGGGGTCTGAGTTTTGTTAATTCTTTATATGTTTTAGACAAGAGTCCCTTGTCTGAGAGAGAGAGTTCACTAAAATCTTTTCCCAGTTTGTGGATTTTCTTTTTACAAAGCTGGAGATTTGTTTTGACATGCAGAAACTTTTTAATAAGAAGTGGTCCCAACTATTGATTCTGGGAAGTATTTCCCATGCGGTTTGAGTCCTGTTCATGAATTCTCTACCTACTTCTATGTCTTCAAGGTTTCTACCCAATTTGTCTTCCAATAGATTTAGTGTTACTGTTTTAATATTCAGATCTTTGACCCATTTAGATTTTAATTTAGTACATGGTGATAGACATGGGTCTAGCTTTAGTTTTCGGCAAATGGAGAGCCAGTTTTTCCAGCATCATTTATTAAAGAGACTGTCGTTCTTCCAGTGAAACTGCTTGGCTCCTTTATAAAAAATAAGGTGGTTGAGTGTGTTTGTATCTTCTAATCTATTCCATTGATCTTCGGCTCTGTTTTGATTCCAATACCATGTTGATTTTACTACTGTTGCTTTGTAGTATAACTTCAAGTCAGGGATTGTGATGCCTCCTGCTTTGTCTTTGCTGCTTAGAATTGCCTTTGCTATTCTAGTTCTCTTCTGGTTCCAGATGAAATTTAGGAGTGATTTCTCTAGATCTATAAGGTATGTTGATGGTATTTTTACTGGGATTGCATTGAATCTGTATAACAGTTTTGGGAGAATGGCCATTTTCGCAATGTTTGTTCTTCCTATCCATGAGCAAGGGATGTCTTTCCATTTTCTGAGATCATCTTCAATTTCTTTTTTCAGTGTTATTATAATTTTCACTGTATAAGTCTTTCACTGCTTTTGTAAGAGTAATTTCTAAATATTTCATTTTTTTGATTGCTAATGTGAAGAGTGTAGTTTCTCTTATTTCCCTCTCTGTGATTTTGTTGTTCGTGTATAGGAATGCTATTGATTTCTGAGTATTGATTTTGTATCCAGCCACATTACTGAATTCATTTATTGTATCTAAGAGTCTTTCAATGGAGTTTCAGGGGTCTTCTATGTAGAGTATCATGTCATCTGCAAACAATGATAATTTAACTTCTTCTTTTCCTATCTTTACCCCTTTTATTTCTCTCTCTTGCGTAATTGCTCTGGCTAGAACTTCCAGTACTATATTAAATAGGAGTGGTGATAAAGGACATCCTTGTCTTGTGCCTGATTTTAAAGTAAAGGCTTTCAATTTTTGGCCATTTAGTATGATGCTGGCTCTTGGTTTGTCATACATGGCCTTAATTATATTGAGGTAAAGACCATCTATTCCAATTTTCTGTAAAGTTCTTATCATAAATAAATGTTGGACCATATCAAAGGCTTTTTCCGCATCTATAGAAATGATCATATGATTCTTACTTTTGGCCTTATTGATATGGTGGATTACATTTATTGATTTACATATGTTGAACCATCCTTGCATTCCTGGGATGAATTTCACTTGGTCATGGTGTATAACCTTCTTGATGATTTGCTGGATCCTATTTGCCAATATTTTATTGAGGATTTTTGCATTTGTGTTCATTAGGGAGATCAGTCTATAGTTCTCTTTTTTAGTTGGGTCTTTCTCAGGTTTTGGTACTAGAGTAATATTTGCTTCCAGGAATGACTTAGGAAGGATTGCTTCCCTTTCAATATCATTGACTAGTTTGAGGAGTGTCGGCATTAGGTCTTCTTTGTATTTCTTGTAGAATTCTTCAGTGAATCCATGTGGGCCTGGGCTCTTCTTTGTAGGTAAAGACTTAATTACATTTTCAATTTCATTAACAGAGATTGGGTTACTCAACACTTTTACATCCTCCTGATCTAGCTTTGGTACTTCATAGGTTTCTAAGATTCTGTCTATTTCTTCTGTGTTATCAAACTTTTGAGAGTAGAGGTTTTCAAAATAGGTGTTGATGATCTTCTGTATTTCTATTGGGTCTGTAGTGATTTCTCCTTTTTCATTTCTTATTGCATGAATTTGAGCTTTTTCTTCCCTTTTTTAACTAAGGTTGGCTTGGGCTTATCAATTTTATTTATTCTTTCAAAGAACCAACTCTTTGATTCGTTGATTCTCTGGATTTTTTTCTTAGTCTCCATTGAATTGATTTCTGCTCTGACTTTTATAATTTCCTCTCTTCTTTTGGCTTTGGGCTTGACTTGCTCTTATTTTTCTAGCTGTTTGAGGTGTAGCATCAAGTTATTTATTTGTATTCGTTCTGTTTTCCTAATGTGGGAACTGAGTGCAATACATTTTCCTCTGAGGACGGCTTTAATTGCATCCCACAAATTCCAGTAAGTTGTATCTGCACGTTCATTTTCTTTTAGGTATTCTTTAATTTCTTCTTTAATTTCTTCTGTGACCCACTTATTACTCAAGAGTGTGTTATTCAGTTTCCATGTGTTTGCGAGATTTTTGCAGTATATTTTATCATTAATTTCTAATTTCAGAGCACTATGATCTGATAACATGCAAGGGATGATTTCAACTTTTTGCATTTGTTTAAATATGTTCTGTGAGCTAACATATGGTCTATTTTAGAGAATGATCCATGTACTTCTGAGAAGAATGTGTATTCTGATGTTGTCGGGTGGAACATTCTGTATATGTCTATCAAATCCATTTGTTCGCACCTGTGATTTAGTTCTATTATTTCTTTGCTCATTTTCTGTCTGGTTGATCTGTCCCTTGGTGTCAATGGTGTATTGAGGTCCCCTGTTACAATTGTGTTACTGATAATTTGAGTTTTCATTTCTGTTAATAGTTGTTTTATATAACTGGGTGCTCTGGAGTTTGGTGCATATATATTTAAGATAGTTATCTCTTCCTCATGGAGTTTCCCCCTTACGAGTATGTAGTGACCTTCTTTGTCCTTTATGGTCATTGTTGGTTTAAAGTTCACGTTGTCTGCAAACAGAATGGCTACTCCTGCCTTTTTTTGGATTCCTGCTGCATGAAGTATTGTTTTCCATCCTTTGACTTTCAGTCTCCGAGTATCCTTCTGGGTTAGATGGGTTTCCTGTAAACAGCATATGGTTGGATTTTGTTTCTTGATCCATTCTGCTAGTCTGTTTCTTTTGAGTGGTGCATTGAGACCATTTACATTAAAGGTTATTACTGTTAAATGCTGGTTTATTGTTGACATGTTATCTCTCTGCTGTTGCATCTTTATCTTTCTGTTCTGTTTAATTATCTGCTTTGCTTTGTGGTTTTTTCCTTTGTGTATCTAAACTGTCTTTCAATATTTTTTGCAGGGTTGGTTTGGTGTTCATGAAGTTCTTCAGCTGTTCTTTGTCATGGAAGTATCGTATTTCCCCAAGAATTTTGAATGATAGTTTTGCAGGATACATCAGTCTAGGTTGGAAATCATTTTGCTTTAGGATCTGGAATACTTCACTCCATGCTCTTCTTGACTTTATTGCTTGTGCTGAGAAGTCTGCTGTGATTCTGATAGGTTTTCCTTTATAAGTGATCTGTCTTTTCTGACAGCTTTTAATAATCTATTCTTGTGCTGGATTTCTGGGATGGTGATTATTATATGTCTGGGTGTAGTTTTATTTTGGTTATTACTATTTGGAGTTCTATGTGCTTCACTGCTCCTGATGTAAGTTTCTGATCTTATGCTTGGGAAGTTTTCAGCTATTACTTCTCTAAATATCCTCTTGACATCCTTTATGTTGTCTCCTTCTTTTTCATTAATCCCTATCATTCTTATCTTATTTTTCTTTGCATCGTCTTGCAGTTGTTGAATTGTTGTTTTCTGATTCCTTGTTATTTTTAAAAGATCTCTCCTTTCCTGTTCACTAGCTACAATCCTGTCTTCAAGGTCTGAAATTCTATCTTCACTTTCATTAAGGTGGTTTTTACAACTCTCAGTGGAGTTTTTTATTTCCTGTATATCTCTGTGCATCTGTATTATGTTTTCTGTTTGTTTCTTATATTGCTCGTCTATGGATTCTATATTTTTGTTTAGTTCCTCCAATTTTTTATCTGTGTTTTCTTTAGATATATTCAGAATCTCTTTCATTTCTTTTATCATTTCATCTTTTACCTGGGAGATTATTTCAAGTTTGAATTTCTTTAAAGCTTCCTGGACTTGCTTGTTAATTTCAGTAGCTATTGTGTCTGATATATGAGGTGAATGGCATATATTTTCTTCTATATACATTGCTCCTAGGGTTCTTGAAATGGGCTGGAGGTTTGAGGTTGTAATTTGGTCTTTTGTTTTGTCATTTTCCTATATTTCTGTGTTTCAAGTGTTATTTGAAAGCTTCCTCAGGGTCTGTTGGAAATCCCCTTCTATGTTTGCAGCTCCTGAGACCCTGGCACCCCGTGACCCCAAGCCTTTGGGCCTGCAGAACCAATGGCCCTCCTCTACCTGTTCAGAACTCTGCAGTTCCAAATAAGCTGGGTCTCAGGGACACTGTGCACCCACCTCCCCTTTGGAAGCTCCACAGCTCTCCAAGCGCAGCTGGGATGCGGAGGTGGATGTAGCTGCCTCCAACCCACCTCTCCACTTCACTGCACCCAGAAGCATGGAGAGTGCCAAACAGTCTGGGATTTGGGCAGACTATGCTGAGCACTCACCACTGGCCGCGGTACCTCTGGAACCTGCGATCTTCCCCTGCTTGCTGAGACATCCACAGTCCTCCAGACACATGGGGAGGCTGATGCAGGTGCCCCAGATCCGCCCAGCCCCTCCTCTGGATACCGATGGTGTGGTGCGGGAGTCCCAAACAGGCTGGGCTCAGGGGATAGTGTGTGCCCGCTTACTTGTTGGAAGTTCCACAGTTCTCTAAGTGCCTCCAGTGTGATATTTCAATACTGGCCTACAGAATGCACTGATCAAATCAGGTCCCCTTCCCAATATAGTAAATCACTATTCCATATTCACATTGACTGTAACTTCCACCTGTGAGAGGAAACATGCCTTTCTGTGTCTTCCTTAAGTTTTTTAACATAATGTAGTATTCAGGGTTTACAAGGAGAAAAATTACATACAAGGCACAACATTTAGAGTATTATTTGTAATGCTCATCCAAGAAGCCAAATACAAAGAAAGGGGAGATAATCAGTCCATAACACTAAAGACCTAGAAAATCCAGCCTAGTGCCTGGATCCCATGGCAACAACTTCCATGAGTCCAGATACTAGATAACTGAGCCCCTGACAATGACTCATGCACATCTATTTCATAGAGCCACACTGAGAAGGCCCATAGGACAGTGGTGGAAGTCTATGTCAGTGAGGTGAAGGATATTTATCAGTAGGCTGAGGGCTCTTCAATGGTGCCAAGAAGCAATGCTCAAAGTAATTACCAGAATTTCCCCAAATAGTACCATAGAGACAATGAGATCCTGAGTTCCAATGATGACAACAGCCAACTTCATATCAAGAAAACAGCATGACAAGCTTCTGCTGGAGCAGAACACAACTTCCCCTCTGGAACCAGATGAGATGCTCAGAATAAGGAGCACAGCTCTCCCAAAGTGAACTTCAGCTATCCTCAGCAACAAGGTCCCAAATTCCTCCAATAATAATATCTGCATTCATATCAGGGAGGCCAGTGTGACAAACTCCTCCAGAAGAACCACTAGCTCCAATAGAACCAACAGCTCCAAACTTTAACACTCACAGGAGAATTCACAATGTTATTTGGCTACAAATGACAGAATTTCATTCTTCTTTATGGCTACATAATATTCCTTTGAGTATTATTCTGCTATTTGTATATACAACACATTTTCTATTTCTTTACATATACTCTTGGAAACCTAGATTTTTTTTCTTCAGTATTATGAACAGTGTCTGTAATAAATGTATGTGTAAGGGTTGTTTTGCCATACTGATTTGATTTCCTTTACATATACAACCAGAAGTGGTATAGCTGAATCAAATGCCAGATCTACTTTGTTTTTGAGGAACTGCCATATTTTTCCTGAAATTGTTCTATTAACATGAATTCTCAAAAAGAGTATATGATTTTGCAATTTTGCAATTATATTTACCTACAATTTGATTAGCAAATCTGACAGTTTTGATGTGAATGTCATCTTGTAGCCAGAGAACATATGGTGCTGGTGGAAATGGCACTAGTATCTTTTGGGTGTGGCGACAGTACTTGTAAACTGTTGGTAGAGTTTATGTCTTTCAGAATAAGGAATTTTCACTTTAAACTGCTGATGATGTAAGGCTTCCAGCAGTTGTCTCCAAAGAAGGAACCAAGACATCGCACATCACCGGAAGAGTCAGCAGAAGTTTATTCCTGCAGTCACAAGGTCAACTGTCCCAGGTCTGCTTGGAAGTTATAGAAGAAGGGCCTTCATCCTTCAATTTCCCTTAACATTAGGAGAGAGAAATCTCTCAGGGAAATGAGACACATGAGAAGAGTGAGACTGTCTCATTTTTTCCCTGCACCAGATGGAAGGGAGAACCAGTGCACTCCTCTCTCTCAGTTCTCCACTCCTCCTTGCACTTCAATGCCTTGTGAAAGTGTGTTCCAACATCCACCGTGGCTGTATAGGGAAGTCCTCCATGGCTATCAAGCTGCCAATCTTCACTCCAATGTGAGTGCCATCACACAGGCAGTACTTTACCCCCATTTTCCCAAGACTTCGGATGACATTGTTCTCCTTTTGAAGAAGGGAGAGGTCATCTTGCAGTGGCTAGGATCAGGAATGGGGGATTTGGGTTCCTTATTTGCACACTCAACATTCATTACAATCTTTCAACCCAGATTCTCATTGAAATTAGGCTGTGAGCTGTTATATAAGCAACATTGTCCACCCACTTCTCTGCTTTTCAGTCTAGAAGGGATCCTCCTGTGTAGGCCCCTGTGTGTATACCATAGGACCTGTTAAAATAAAGACTGAGTTAAAAAAAAAAAAAAAGAAAAGAAAAAAAAAAAGACTTACTTTGGCATTCCTAAAAACAACAAGGATACAATTCAGGTTTTTTTTTTCTCCTTTTATTTTGAGAAATATTCACTGCTCTTGTACAATTCTATCAGGAATTACAAATTACAGTTTTCTCTATTTTTGTGATGTTAGACAATAAAATAATTAAATAAAAAGAAAGAAAGAAGATTCCTGCCATCTCAACTATTAATAGAACTTACAAAATAGTAACAGTTTAACATTATTTCTTCATTGATTAGCTGGAAAATATGCATAAGAAATACCTTTTTTTTATAACTATTTTGTTATTATAAAATAATCATAACTTTCATTTGTATACCATTTTCCAAGACCATGAACTGCTTGCCTTGTTTATTTTTTCTTCAGAACTTGTATATCCTCTAAAATTTAAATATTTTATGTTTGAATTCATTACTACTTAGTCTCAACTCCTGCTTAAAAGTTTCTAACTTTAGCCGACAACAATCTACCTAATTTAGCTGTGGTACCCTGTTGACACAAGCTCATAAATTTCTGTGGTTTTAATATGCTATGACCCCTAAAAGACTCAGGGATTAATCCATCCATGTGAAGGTAATTTGATGGTATCACTGGGAGAGAGCAGTGACGTGGGGCATAGACATGGGGCATAGTTGAATGCAGCTGAGCATGGATGAGTGATTTTGAAGACCATATCTGCCCTGCCAGTTCCCTCTTCTCTTACCCTTCCTATTCTTATTTCCAGACTTCCTGAGATAAGCAGCCTTCTTCTGACACATGCTCCATCCTGACTTTTGTTTCTCCCCACATACCTAAAAGCAATGTAACTGTCTCACCATAGACTGACACCTCTGAAAAAGAAAAGTATACTTTTTTTTTGCTTTGTTGTATTGATCACAGTAGCAAAAAAGTGATTAATACACCTTCCATATCCCCTAGTTGGAGATGAAAAGATATTCTGAAATTGTTTTGCATACTTCCTTTACTTACCTGAAATCCAAAGATTCCTAGTTTCCTTGATGAGAAATGACACTTAGATAATGCAATATACACTCCAGTGGTACTCAGGCTACTTTGTTGAGCAATGTTTCTCAGCCACTTCAATAAACTGTTAGAAACATTTATAAAGTTGTGCAGTATATAATAAATTCAATTAGAAAATTTTAATATAAATTCTGAATATTGTGTATAATGTTTCTTTCCACAGTAAATATATACAAATAATTATTTCCATGCTATCTCAAAAAATAATTACAAAATTATGCTTGCAAAATATACTTATGTCATTTTTAGACATTTTCCACCTTCTTTATAGAGTGATCTCGCTAAGGATAAAAGTGAAATTTAAAGTAGTTTATTTTATACACTGAAAATGCCTGTGTAACTTTTATAAAGAGGTTACTTTTATAAAATGGAATTTTCTTTGAAAGTTTTTTAAAAAGAATTGTATGATTTGAAAATCAAATTTTATTAATATGGCATATTAAAATATCACTATGGCATCTTAAAGACTTTGTTAACAACACTTTGTGTATATGCACACACTTCATTTTTCAAAAGTTGTTGGTGGGGATAAAAAATAATTCATTTAAAGTAACAACAAACTATTACCAACTCACTAATGACTCTTGTAAAAAACATATAATGGTCTTCAAAAATTTTATGAAATGTATGAAATAGATATTTTCTTGATTCTTTCAACAGCAATAATAGTTTAATGAAACTTTATGCTTCATTATTAAGTCTGGCAACTTGTTATCTTCAATTGTGTTAGGATTTGCAAATTTATTTCAAAGGCAACAAAACTTGCACTTACATTAATAGTTTGGGTTAACTATTTCTCCCATATGAATAGAAGAGTATTTTAAATCAAAATAAACAGCTTTCTCACATGAAAATCATGATATCTTTTAAGAAACAGGAGAAGAATAATATTTATTTCTTCTGATATTTATAATATTACTTTTAGTAAGCAAGTTGGTAAATTTAGTATGAATTAGTGGTCATGAGTATAATTTCTTACAATTTTTAGGGAAAAAAAACAAGTATTTTAAAGTTTTAATTATTTCCATTATTTTTAAACTTTTCTAACAAACTTGTCAGAGAGCTGTGTTTAAGATGATGGTAGCAAACTAATTGCTTCTCTGATACACTTAAAACTTGGAAACAGCTTGAATTGTTTACCTATATATTTATGAATACATTTAGAGAAAGTGATAGATATCTTTGAGCTTACAGAAAAGAATGATGCCCAGGATAGGAGCATGACCTTGGTCAAGAAGTTTTACCACATGATTCTCTGAAGGAGTTTGTATACTGATGGATGACACTCTCCCTGGGTTCGGCCTATTCACCATCTCAGAGCGATCAGAGTTGGCATTTAGCTGAATGTGGAAAAGGATAGACAGACTGCTATGCTACTGTTCTGTACAACAACCTCATCACAAAGGACAAGTTCAACTTGGTGCAGGGTTTTGTGCTCGTCAGATAGGAACCTACAAAAACATAGACAAATGTCATCATGAAAGCAGTTATAGTCCCTGTAACCTTTGTAGACAGGGCTTTAGAAAAAAAAGTCACAGGTTACTGCCTTTTGACATCTCTCCACAAATTGGCCATGAAAGCTGTTTCCATGGTGATTTTATATCAAGCCATGAACTCTAATTCTCTTAGCTTTGCAGATTCCATCTGCCATTTTGATATGACCTATGAAATACATGTGAATGTGCATAATGTGATATTTGGTTGACAGGGTTTCATTAAACTCATTTTGATTATCTCAGTTAAAGAAATGGGAGCTAGAAATAGCTTAGTGATTTCAGTGTCAAAATTGTGAAGACTGCAAGATTTTAAACATTATAGATCCCCTATCTGCCATCAGGCCTCAGTTTTATCACCAATGTTTTTGTATGTCTCTAACCTCTGTCTCTTCCATACTGAAAATTACAAGAACTTTTAATTTTATGAATAGTTTCTTTCCACTAGGAAATTAAGTAGATATTTGTTGACTTAAATGCCTTTGAATAATAGCATCTCACTTGTTGAAATGTTGATAATAATAATTAAATTGGCAACAAGTGTGGTAGTTGAACTAAAGAAATGAAACATGCCACAGCATAGAATGCATTGATTCAAATCACATCATCATATGTGTCTGAGGAAGTTTTAAGTTAATCAAATGCACTTTTCTTTAAAAGGAAACATCAAAGCCCAAAGCTAAAAATAATTACAGTGATCAAAATGATCAAAATGGAAATAAAAATACTATTAGGTAACTGCAAAATGGCATGGTTTCTGCCTATGTAATAATAGATAATCCTGTATAACTAATGTATTAAACTTGGTGTAATAGGGTTCATAAAATCATTTTATAGAGTTTTGGACATTAAGGGTTTGTATATTATATTTGAAACTGAAGCATAGAATTGCATTATAGAAATTAATTTACTTGCTTGTACTTAAACCATTTCACACCATTAATTATACATTTTCTGCATCAACATCTAAGATCAATACAAAATTTGTGCAATTGAAATGAGAAAAATTTCAATGAACCAAATCCTTGGATTTTGTTGTGTAAAGGAGACCAATAGAATCTACACTATTTTTAAAAAAAAGATAGTCATTTTCTACTTTGAAACACAATAAGTTGCTGTTTCTCATTTTTTATTCATTTTTTGTGGGCTTGAACTCGGAAACTTTCACATGCTGAACATCAATTCTGCCACTAAGATATATCCCTCATCTCTTTAAATCACGTCAGTAAGATTCCATCTTTTAGTGTAACACATGACTGTTACAACAGTGAACCATACAATAGTTCTGCAAGCTAAGAAATGTAATCTCATGGTGCATCTTGCTATTTACAAAAATTTATTGAATTGTACAAAACATTTTATTTCCCAAGGAAACAGTTAGTCTAATAATGAAGTAGATGACCTGTGATTCAGCTGAAAAAAGATTGCTTTTCCTTAAGCCCACTTCAAGAATTAGAAATACAGTGACATTTTGTTTTCTTTCATCTACTCTTCTTGTTTTCTTGATTGCAACGTGTTATAGAAAAGTGACGGTCCTCAAAATTTAACATGCTCAGGAATCATCTGTGAATTTTTCTGAAGCACGATGACTCTGATTAAGCCTGAGCTTCTGTATTTTGTTAAGATCCCAACTGATGTCAAAATTTCTGGTCTACGGAACACATTTTGAATAACAAAGATCAGGAAAAGACAGAAAGCATCTCTTTGACTCCACTTCCATTCATCAGCACAGGAACAGGAAAAATGTTTTAGAACAAAAAAATAAAAAACGGGCAAAATTAAGGGTTTTTTTATACTATACATAGAAGGAAATTCACAAAGATTTTCAAAGGAAAAGATGGCTATGAGCTTTTCATCCATCTAGAAAAGTGAATATAAAATTAAGTTAAAAACAGTAGTAGTAACAGTAAAAGTGTCTTGTATGAATGTGACAAAAATAATTACTGAACACTGACTGATACATTCTGAGCATCTGCTGAAAGTAAATGCAAATTTTTCTAGCTAGTAGTTTGAATTTTATGAGGGCACATAAAATAATGAGTAAATAGGAAAAAGAGGTATCCCCCAAATCTAGTAGTATTTTACTTTTCTCCCTACTAATAATCGTTAGCTCAATTTACAATGGATAGGTGCCTGCAATCTTCAGTGGTATGCGTTAGAACTTTGCTTTGGCCACAGACCTGACCTCGTATGATCACTCAAACTAAAATAAGACAGAGTGTAGCAATGTTTGTAGTGAACTGGCTTGGCTATGTGTGTCTTCAGGCACATATCCAGCTTTATTTCAAACTCATTCAGTGTAGCAATTTAAAAGTAGATGTACCATACTGGTAATTCTGGGATTACATGTGGTTTTGGGGACTACATTTCTTGATGGTTTGAATGAATTTGTCTTTCTACTCAGTATAATAACTGATGAAATGAGATTTCTTGGTGGAAATTTGATTTTAAATAAGCTTTAATGTGGAGGTATTTAGTCATGGTAGATGTGAATTTGTGTCTTCCATATATGGCACGCTTAAATGAACAGGTTCCTTCCATGATGCTGATAAGGGATGTGCCATGTGATGCACTAAGTCATACCAAGTGATGCTATTGAATGACAAAACATCTAATGAAGTCTTTCTTCAAACCAGAAAAAAAAGTATGAGCTGTCAGTGTGAATGAATAAATATTACTCACAGAGCTCTGAAAAAGTTTATTTTCAAATAAACTGTTTCTAATGATTTTGTATTAAATTTAATGAATGTAAATGTTCCATATAGGTTTCTTTTTCTAATATAGCTTTCATAAAAGTTCTTAATATTTATTTTTCAGTCCTTAAAATTATAGTAAATACTTACTTTTTGTCAATGTTGTTTGCTTTTTAGTGACCTTTTCAAAACATATAACAGCAAATCATTAAAATAACAACAAAAACACCTTTAGTTATGTATTTTTTAAGCTGACTCAAAATATTGCTAACTATGTTTACTCTGTTTTCCACAGAGAAAAAAAAAAAAAGCCATAGCACTGGGTATCCTGCTTATCACAAAAAATAAGCATTATGCAATAATTGTAGATCTTATGTGATACAGGCCTGCCATCTACTGACTACATAAGTACAGAAACATCCTCAAGAATAAGAAATGAATGAAGCATTGTGAATCCCTCTTATATTTTATGTAAGATTATATTATATATATATATATATATATATATATATATATAATACCTTAGCTGAATTTTTTTTTTTTTTGGTCATTTTTCCTTTTTATCGGTACCGGAGGTCAAACTCACGACCACCCACTTGCAAGGTAAGGCCTTATGCCACTGAGCTAAATCCCCAGCCCCTAGCTGAATATTTTAAGAAGGCAGATGAGACCTAATAAACAGTTAATTAAACACGATGTGGTTTCATCAATTTTTTCCTGTGTTCTATTTCATCATTTTTGTAATTACTAGGTCTGTACTAAATCATTCCTAAGGAAATATACAGTCTAACAAGAATCAATAATTTAAAGTTTTAAACTACACATACTCTGCAAGGAAAAAAGTCATTAGTTATTATAAAAGTGTAAGATTATCTAAAGCCAATGCTTACTGTGTTGTAAAATACCTGAAAAATACAATGAAATATACTAGACAAAAATATAAATTATTACTATTTATGGTAATAAATCTGTTCCAAAATGAGCTTAAATTTATGAAAAAGATCATTCTAGTTTTGTAAAATGTTTGTTATATATTATGTATGAAAACTAAAAATATTTATGTCAGTACACTCTATTATGCTTAATGTGCACAGAAAATTCTACTTCAGTAGATAATACTCTAACATTTATATGTGATAACATAGGTAAGTCTGACATTAGGCTATTATTTTGGAATAAATATTTAAAATAAATGTCAACTATTCAATCACTTTGTACTTGAATCATTTTGTCATCCAATTGAGTGTCAAATGTTATTGACTAGTTAAATACACTTTATTAATTATTTATTCAAAATGCAATTTTGAGAATTACAGACATGATTTTCTATCGTAATTTATCATTTCATTTCAGTTTTTTTAGTATCAGCCTAAAATGCTAACTCTTTAGAAATGCATGTCATATGAAGGGAAAGGGGGAAAAATATATTACATTAAATGTTGAACCAAATTTCAAATTGATAAAAAAATCTAAAGATAAGAATTCAATGAATATCAAGCTTTAATTCTTAATTGTCTGACCATTCTTTATTAATAAAGAACTTCAAGACAATATTTAGTCTTAAAAATTGAAGAATATTAAGACTTTCCATTTTTTGTGTATTTTGACATTCTTGGTAATTGAGTGATGTAGGACTTGGCCATGAATAAAATTTTAGAAGTTTTAAGGATTACAATAAGCTGAACTTAATAAGAAATATGAACATAGAATTATATGTTTTAAAATATTTAATTTCACTGTACATATTACAATTGTGTGTATTTTCTTACATGTACACAGATTTCCTAGGCTTGAAAATTAGTAATATGTCAATAAACAATGTCTATTGTAATTACTCAGCTACAATTTAAAATGACACAAATGCAATAAGTAACCAAGATTCTAAAAAAAAGAAAAATCATATATATATATATATATATTCCTCAATACTAAAAAATTTAAATAAAATAACTTTTGTACTGTTTGATTTAATGTAGAATGTGGTTTCAGGCCCTAGAAGAACAAGGAAATAGAAACATAGGAAGACTGTATTGCTATAAGCACCATGGCAGTTTATAATTGTAAAATTTCCATGATAAACTTAATTCCAAAGAGAAATCCATCTGTAACTTATGCAGTGAATTAGCAACTGATTTAGAGTAGCAGAAAATGCATATTTTCTATTATGATTCTCAAGTGTATTCTTCAGGGACTAAGAATGAAATTAAGTCAGAAGATCCCACTGAAAGGAGCTAACTCAATTATTTTTTAGCTTCCAGTTTAAAACTCTTAAGGATAACATATTAGTTCAACAATATGGAAAGCACCTAAAATAAAATAGGACGTAATATTGTCTGAGTTCACTGAATACTCACAGACATAAAATTGTAGTATAAAACATCCTAACAGACAGTAAAAGAACACTAGTAGATAAGGAAAGTTAACTGATCACACCGGCTAAAAATACAAGAAACAAATTTATGACTGAAACGCACCAGATGAAAGACATTCAAATTTTATTTTAAGTCATGTTACTATAAAAATCTAAATTAAGAAGGTAAGATAAACTGCATATGCTACATATTCTCTTGTCTGTGAAAGTTTCTCAAACACTATTGTCTGTATTTGACTATAAAAATGTACATGAGTAGTGATTATTCAGGAATTGTATGTAATGAACACACCAAGGTACCAGTAAATATATTCCCATTTGACAAAATGGCTTTTATCAGTTAATATAAAAATGTCCAAGTGATTTAAGTATTTCAAAAGGAAAATGTCTAACATAGAAACACTATTATTAGTAGCAGTCATTAAGACTAATAAAAGGCTTCCTGTCGGGACCAAGCAGAGGCAGGGAACACCGTTCCATCCAGTGGAACTCTCTCCCTTTCCTGCGGGCCAGGCTGAGGCTTCCTGTTGGGACCAGTAAGTCCAGCAGAGGCACACAACCCCGCCCCAGTCCTTCAGAATACTCCCTCAACTGGGGGCCAGGCGGAGGTTTCCTGTTGGGACCAGTAAGTCCAGCAGAGGCGCAGAACCCCACCACAGTCCTGTGGACCTCTCTCCCTTGCCTGGAAGCCAGGCCAAGGCTTCCTGTTGGGACCAGTAAGTGGAGCGGAGCTGCGGAACTCCACCTCAGTCCAGTGGAACTCTCTCTCTTGCCTGGGAGCCAGGCTGAGGCTTCCTGACGGGACCAGTAAATCAAGTGGAGGCAGGGAACCCCATCCCAGGCCGGTGGAATTCTCTCCCTTGCCTGGGGGACAGACCGAAACTTCCTGTCAGGATCAGTGAGTCAGGTGGAGGCAGGGAATCCTGTCATAGCCTGGAGGAGCCTTCTCTTTGCCTAGGGGGCAGGTCACAGCTTCCTGTCAGGACCAGTGAGTCAAGCAGAGGCAGGGAATAGGGTTCCAGCCTAGAGGAACTCTCTCTCTCTCCTGGGGACCAGGCCACAGCTTCCTGTTGGGACCAGTGAGTCAAGCAGAGGCAGAGAATCCTGTCCCAACCTGGTGAAACTCTCTCCCTTGCCTGGGGGCCAGGCTCTGGCTTCCTGTGAGGATCAGTGAGTCAGGCAGAGGCAGAAAATCCCATCCCAGCCTGGTGGAACTATCTCCCTCACCTGGGGCCCAGACTGCTGCTTCCTGCTAGGAACAGTGAGTCCAGCCAAGCCACAGAACCCATCCCGGCCTGGTGGACCTCTCTCCCTCACTTGGAAGAATACTTGAAACTAGAAAATATAGAAAAATGAAAAAATGAAAGACCAAAATGCAATCTCAACATCCAGCCCATCCAAGAAAGCCGAGGAGCCATGTGCATATAAGAAAATATATGCCACATACCTGAAATACCTGATATAATAATAACTGAAAGAAAGAAACAACTTTGGGAAGCCTTAAAGGACCTCAAACTAGAAATAATCTCTCAGGAAAAAGAAGAAATGATAAAAGAAATGAAGAAGATGCTGAACCTTTCTAAAGAAGACACAGTTAAAAACTTGGAGGAACTATGGGGCTGGGGATTTAGCTCAGTGGCATAAGCACCTGCCTTACAAGCAGACAGTCGTGAGTTCGATCCCTGGTACTGATAAAAAGGAAAAAAAAATTGGAGGAACTAAACAAAAAGGTAGAATCCCTGGGTGAATAATATAAGAAACAAACAGAATATATAAAACAGATGCAAAGAGATATACAGGAAATCAAAAACTCCATCAAAAGCTATAAAAACTGCCTCAATGTGAAGATAGAAGTTCAGACCTCAAAGACAAGATTATAGCCAGTAAACAGGAAAGGAAAGATCTTTTTAAAATAACAAGAAATCAGGAAATAACAGTTCAACACCGGCAAGATGACTCAAAGAGGAACAACATAAGGTTGATAGAGATAAATGAAAAATAAGGGGACAACATAAAGGATGTCAAGAGGATATTTAGAGAACTAATAGCTGAAAATTTCCCAAACATGAGATTGGAAATTAATATCAAGATCAATGAAACACACAAAACTCCAAATAGCCATAACCAAAATAAAACTATACCCAGACACATAATAATGGCCATCCCAGAAACCAAACAAAAGAATAGAATATTAAAAGCTGTCAGAGGGAAAAGACAGATCACCTATAAAGGAAAACCTATCAGAATCACAGCAGACTTCTCAGCATGAACAATAAAGTCAAGAAGAGCATGCAATGAGGTATTCCAGATCCTAAAGGAAAATGATTTCCTACCTAGACTGATGCACTCTGCAAAACTGTCCTTCAAAATCAATGGAGAAATAAGATACTTCCATGACAAAGAATAGCTGAAAAACTACATGATCACCAAGCCAGCCCTGCAAAGCATACTGAAAGACAGCCTAGATACATTTAGGAAAAACCACTAAACAAAGCAGAAAATTAAACAGAACAGAAAGATAAAGATGCAACAGCAGAAAGGTAACATATCAAAAATAAACCAATATATAACAGTTATAACCATTAATGTAAATGATCTCAATGCACCAACTAAAAGAAACAGACTGGCAGAATGGATCAAGGAACAAAATTCAACCATATGCTGTCTACAAGAAACCCATCTAACCCAAAAGGATACTCACAGATCGAAAGTCATAGAATGGAAAACAATACTTCATGCAGCAGAAACCCAAAAAAAGTGGGGGTGGCTATTCTGTTTGTAGACAATGTGAACTTCAAGCCAATAATGATCAGAAGAGATAAAGAAGGTCACTACATACTCGTTGGGGAAAATTCCAAGAGGAAGAGATAACTATCTTAAATATATATGCACCAAACTACAGAGCACTCAGTTATATAAAACAAGTATTAACAGAAATGAAAAACCAAATGAGCAGTAACACAATGCTAACAGGAGATCTTAACACACCATTGACACCAATGGACAGATCAACCAGACAGAAAATCAGCAAAGAAATAAAAGAACTGAATCACTCCTGTGAACAAATGGACTTAATAGACATATACAGTGTATTCCACCCAACAACAATAAAATACACATTCTTCTCGGCAGCACATGGGTCATTCTCTGAAATAGACCATATATTAATTCACAAAACATATTTAAATAAATGGAAAAGGGTTGAAATTACCCCTTGCATGCTATCGGACCATAGCGCTATGAAATTAGAAATTAATGATAAAAGATCCTGCAAAATTCCCACAACACTTGGAAACAAAATAACACACTCTTGAGTAATCAGTGGGTCACAGAGGAAATTAAAGAAGAAATTAAACAATACCTACAAACAAATGAAAACACAAATACCACTTATGGGAATCTGTGGGACGCAATAAAAGCTGTCCTCAGAGGAAAATTTATTGCACTGAGTTCACACATCAGGAAAACAGAATGAATACAAATAAATAATCTGATGTTACCTCAAACACTTTGAAAAAGAAGAGCAAGTGAAGCCCAAAGCCAAAAGAAGAGAAGAAATTATAAAAATCAGAGCAGAAATCAATGCAATAGAGACTAAAAAAACAATCCAAAAATCAATGAATCAAAGAGTTGGTTCTTTGAAAGAACAAATAAAATTGACAAGTCCCTAGCCAACCTTATTTTAAAAAGGGAAGATAAAGCTCAAATTCATGTAATAAAAAATGAAATAGGAAAAATCACTACAGACCCTATAGAAATACAGAAGATAATCAACACCTATTTAAAAAACCTCTACTCTCAAAGGTTTGATAACACAGAGGAAATAGATAGATTTCTAGAAGCATACGAAGTATGAAAGCTAGATCATGAAGATGTAAAACTACTGAATAACCCAATTTCTATTAATGAAATCAAAAGTGTAATGAAATCTTTACCTACAAAGAAGAGCCCAGGCCCAGACGGATTCACTGCAGAATTCTACAAGAAATACAAAGCAGACCTAATGCCAACACTCCTCAAACTCTTCAATGACATTCAAAGGGAAGCAATCCTTCATAAATCAGTCCTAGAAGCAAATTTTACTCTAGTACCAAAACCTGTGAAGGACCCAACTGAAAAAGAGAACTACAGACCCATCTCCCTAATGAACACAGATGCAAAAATCCTCAATAAAATATTGACAAATAGGGTGTAGCAAATCATCACCAAGATCATACACCATGACCAAGTGGGATTCATCCCAGGCATGCAGGGATGGTGCAATATATGTAAATCAATAAATGTAATACACCATATCAATAGAGTCAAAAGTAAGATTCACATGATCACTTCTACAGATGCAGAAAAAGCTTTTGATAAAGTCCAAAACTCATTTATGATAAGAACCTTGCAGAAAATTAGAATAGATGCTCTTTACCTCAATATAATAAAGGCCATCTATGACAACCCAACAGTGAGTATCATACTAAATGGCCAAAAATTGAAGGCCTTTACTTTAAAATCAGGCACAACACAAGGATGTCCCTCACTGCCTCTATTTAATATAGTACTGGAAATACTCCAGAGCAATGAGACAAGAGAGAGAAATAAAAGGCATAAAGATAGGAAAAGAAGAAGTTAAGCTATCATTATTTGCAGATGACATGATACTCTATATAGAAGATCCCCAAAACTCCATTGAAAGACTCCTAGATATAATAAATAAGTTCAGTAATGTAGCTGGATATAAAATAAACACACAAAAATCAATAGCATTCCTATACACTAACAACAAAGTCACAGAGAGAGAAATAAGAGAAGTCACACCCTTCACACTAGCAACCAAAAAAAATGAAATACTTAGAATTAATTTCATGAAAGAAGTGAAAGACCTATATAGTGAAAATGATAATACACTGAAAAATGAAACTGAAGATGATCTCAGAAAATGGAAAGACATCCCTTGCTCATGGATAGGAAGAATAATATCGTGAAAATGGCCATTCTCCCAAAACTTTATACAGATTCAATGCAATCCTGATAAAAATACCATCAACATACCTCATAGAACTCAAGAAATCACTCCTAAAATTCATCTGGAGTGAGAAGAGACCTAGAATAGCAAGGACAGTTCTAAGCAGCAAAGGCAAGGCAGGAAGTATTACAATCCCTGACTTGAAGTTATGCTACAAAGCAACTATAGTAAAATCAACATGGTACTGGACCCAAAACAGAGCAGAAGATCAGTGGAGTAGATCAGCACATACAACCACAACTACAAACACAATCAACCACCTTATGTCCAATAAAGGGGCCAAACATGTTCACTGGAAGAATGACAGTCTCTCTAATAAATGGTGTTGGAAAAACTGGCTCTCCATATGCCAAAAACTAAAACTAGACCCATGCCTATCACCCTATACTAAAATAAAATCTAAATGGATCAAAGATCTAAATATTAAAACAGAAACACTAAATCTATTGGAAGACAAATTGGGTAAAAACTTTGAAGGCATAAGAGTAGGAAGAGAATTCATGAATAGGGCTCAAATCACATAGGAAATATTTCCCAGAGTCAATAATTGGGATCACCACTTATTAAAAAGTTTCTGCATGTCAAACGAAATTTCCAGCATACTGAAAAGAAAACCCACAAAAAGGGAAAAAATCTTAGTGAGCTGCCCCTCAGACAAAGGACTTCTGTCTAAAACATATATAGAATTAAAAAAAATCAGACCCCAAAATTCAAAGACCCAATCCAAAAGTGGGTATCTGAGATAAATAAACAATTTTCAGATGAAGAAATACAAATGGCAAATAAATATATGAAAAAATGTTCATCATCATTAGTCATTAGAGAATGCATTAGTCATTCGAGAAATTAAAACCACACTGAGATTTCATCTTACTCCTGAAAGAATGGCCAAGATCAAGAAAACCACCAACAACAAATGTTGGAGAGGCTGTGGGGAAAAAGGAACTCTCCTGCACTGATGGTGGAAGTGTAGAATAGTGCAACCATTTTGGTGGTAAGTCTGGAGATTTCTCAGAAAGCTGGAACTGGAAGCCCCATTTGACCCAGCTATACCACTTCTAGGCATATTCCCAGAAGAACTGAAAACATCATCCCACAGTGATATATGTGCACCCATGTTTATAGCAGCACAATTTGTAATAGCCAGATCTTGGAAACAACCTAAGTGTCCATCAACTGAAGAATGGATAAAAAAGCTGTGGTATTTTTATACAATGGAGTACTACTCAGCTATAAAGAATGATCACATTGAGACATTTATAAATAAATGGACACAGCTTTAGACCATACTCATAAATGAAATAAATCAAACTCACATGTATAAATACCAAATAGTTTCCCTAGTGTAAGAAATGATAAGAATACAAAAAAATATGTGGTAATCATGACCCCCAATCATATTGATTGGAAGCCATATGATGTTTTCACTCATTAATTGCAATGGTCTTAACCTGGGTTGTTCTATTTTAATCTGTGATAGTACGAATAGCTATTTTAAAGAAAACAACACAACATACAAGCTAGTGCTGATTTAATATCATCTTGTTTTGAAGTCCCATCAAGCTGTTGTACATCTTTTCCTGCTGGTTTTAACATGTTGTATCTTACTATATTTTACTATATGCGATAGTATAAACAAAATTTTTTTATAGGTAAAGAGGTAATATAGAAACCATTGTTTATTTTCTTTTAGCTGATTGTAAATACCCTGTAGTTCTTTCATTCTCTTGAATGGCTTCAGACTGTCTTGATATGCTTGATGCTATAGCATAAGAAGTTATACTCAAATAATTCAAGAAAAGAGACAGTATGTTAGATTATCTGGTCATGAAACACAATGATGCTTAAATTGTTCAGTTCTGACCTGCGTTGTTCTGTTACAATGTCCTCTTTTATCTCAAATTCCCCCTCCCCACTTTTTAAATTAATATATTTTTCTCATTTTTTTAATTAAGGGAAAACTAAATTAAAAAATAGTGGAATATATTACAGTCACTTTTTTGTTTTCCTGTTAACCTGAATTGAACACCAGTATTGCTCTCCCCATCTTGTTCTGTCTGATTATTCTATATTCTATTTTGTTTGATAGTATCAAGTTTCAGGGTATAGGCAACCACTTTGAAGGCAATAAGATAATGATGCCCATTATGGTTTGACTATTATCTTTTTTTGAAGTCCTGTAAGGTCTCCAGTGTAGGTTTTGTTGGTCTTGTTCTGTACTGTTTTGATCAGTTCTATTATATCTGATGACATAGGCAACTCAATTTAAAAATAGTAAGAGGCACAATGATAACCACTTTTGATCACCTAGTATTCTATTTTTGCATCATGTACTATGCCCACCCTTCTGTTCTAACTGACTCTGTTTTGCTTAGTCACATTTGGTTTTATTCTCTTCAAAAAAAGTAATAAGAACTGTGGAAGTAATAAAACCCAAAAAGTGTAATTGTTATTGTAAAAAAGAGAGGAAAGGAAGGTGGACTAAGGGGTTATAACTGCAGGTATGTTTGAGTGTGTAGGATGGAAAACCATATTACTGAGCTTTTGTTGGATCATTGAACAGAACTGTCTCCAATATCACTGTATGAACGTCCACTTTATATGCTTTAATTTTATAATTTGGACAACTGTTTCTAAGAAGACATTATGTAACCTTTTAACTAGTGATTTCTTACTGTATATTTTTTTCCTTGAAATTCTGTATTACTTGTACCCTTTTACTGCTTTGTTTATGTCTTTTCTTTTTTCTCTTTAAATATAAAAAAAGCCTAAAAAATTTTAAACTTCAAGACAAATTACTAGAAGGAAATATAACATGCTTGTAGAATCTTATCACTTTGTAAAATTTTCATAGAAATAAATTTGTATTCCATTATTAACATTAAGCACTTTTCCAAAATTGTATAAACTTCAAATATTACAAAACCAAAACTTGTTTTTGCATAAAATGAAAATAATACCCTTTTTAAACATTCATTTCTGGTTTTTTTCTTTTCAGATGAGATCATAGATACCTGGACTTCAAATGTACTTAAAATATTTTATATTAAATGTACTTTATGACTGAATCTGTATTTTTGTTTTCTTGAGGTACTGTATATTGAATCCGGCACTTTGTGCATGCTAAAGAAGCACACTGTAACTGAGTTACATGGCAATCCTGAATCTCTTCAAAAGTAATTCAGGAGGGCTGGGAATGTAGCTCAGTGACTCAAGCACTTACCTGTTAGGTGTGACATCATGAGTTTGATTCCTGGTACAAAAAAAAAAAATTCATGAGTATTGTCATACTGCCTCTAAAATGCTGCAAGACAAATATTGACAATGTGGTTAAACTGCAATTAATATCTTTAGTGTTTTTTCCCATATTTTCTATAAAAACCGATATCAGCTGATATATATGGAATCTGTGAAATGAATTTATTTTGTTTATTTCAACCAAACTCACATCTACAACTGACTTAAACCACAACTGCATTTTTACAAGAGAACATTAAGTAAAATCGTTGGTTTATTTGATGGCATTATATCTTGCTTAGGCAATGACAGTGCAATGGAAGTTATAATGATTTAATTCAGTTCATTATAAGCATACATTATGAGCAGCTTCCCAATTTTTTAATATAACTGAAATATTGACCAATTAAGCATATTAATTTAATTTTTAATAATTTTAAATTTAATAATTTAATTAATGGTAAACACACACTTTGTTCACAATTTTACACTAGACATGATCAGGAACTGAATAGCCTGAAACTTGGCTGAGAAAATAAAGCATAAGTGACTTTACAGTGAAACTTTACAATTTTTTTTTGTTTTCTTAAGAAAAACAGAAACAAAATTTCCATAATGAGAAGTTGTATGTGAAATGTTCAGAAACATTAAAACCCAAAATGTATTCTAATGTTTTTTCCATTCTGTTAATAGGCAATAAATATTTAAAGATGATGAAAATTGAAAACAGACAAATATCTTATTACTCTATTTAATTTTTTTTAAAGAAAGAGGAAGATTTTGTCTAAAATGATTGGTTCTTTTTGTCTTGCCAGGCAGGCGCTTATGCTGCTGAGCTAAACCCCTAACCCTTTTTATCTAGTTTATTAACAGTTTAACTAGAAATGCTACAGGAAGACATTTAGTTAGAGCTAGGCTTAAAAGTTAAAGATCCATTATGGTCCCTCACAGCAGCAATCAAATAAAGTTGACACATAGGCAGGCCACATATGATGCACCAATTCAAGAGTTTGGTCATGGCTACAAACTGTCTTTGGACTTTCATCCTCGTTGCTCCAGATGGTTACCTTCTCTCCACTAGTCTCCTCTAGACTCCATTCCAAAGAAAGAAAGTGGATAGAGTTCTTTCACTTCAAGTCTTTAACTTTATCTATCAGCTTAAAAGTACACTTAAATTCAATGCTCAAAGCTATTTTTACAATTTACTTTTAGCTTGAAAATGGCAAAAGTAAAGCATTTTACTTTTCATAATCTATGGTAGAAGAAATGGGGAAAAGGTAAGTTTGGGTGGGGAGATGCAGTAGAGTGTGTTTCATGATGAATGGTCTCAAAGTTGACTGAAGAAAAAATACATCTTTTTTCCAAAGCACCTCTAAAACTTTTCAATCTCATTGAAAAGCTGTGATATAAAAACACATGGCTCCTGGCACATGTAGCATCTTCTCACATACTTTATTTTCTAATTATCTTTACTTTGTGTTTATTATCTGATCTTTTTCTACCTGCTCATTTTTGTATAGAAAGCTCAATTCAAATCATAATTCTTCAAATCCTTTGAAATACTTTCTGTTATGAATGTCATCATTAATAGGTAGAGAGTTACATGTAGTAGTTATTACTGAGAATAGGTGACAAATACAGTTTTGGCATAATGTGAAGAGTACACCAAAATAAATTAAAACCATAGCCATTTAAATAATAAGAATTCATACAATAAATTGTTTACTTTCATTGATGTATGAATTTAAACTTCACAAAATTTAGGAACTATTATTTCTTCCATTTTATAAATTGGAAAAATCAGACTCATAGAAATTGAGTAAATTTTTCAAAACCACATAATAATTCATAAACTGGGACTGAAGACATCTGCTGTAGAATTAATGATCTTAGTCATTCTAAATTCTATTTACCTAGAAAATGTATAAAACACAAAATAGTTTTCAATCATGCTTCATGAATTTATATTGTCTGAACTGTTTTGCTTAGAATGTTGTTTTCTGTCCAGTTGGGCTTCTAATACAAAGTAATGTGCAGTAGTACCTTACAAAGAACATTAGCTTATTTCTTACATTTTTGGATATCAAGAATCCAGGACCAAGGCAACTTGGTTTGAGTTTGTGGCAAAGGCTCTCTTCACAGAAGGCCCTTCTTACTATAACCTCCTGTGGCTAAGGCTTAGGACCCTCTGCAACTTCTTTAGGAGGGCACAAATTTCACTCATGGGGGCTCCACTGTAGTGAATTAACCATCTTCTAAAGGTTCCACTTCCTAAGATAACATTTTAGAGCTCAGTATTCACAAATACTACTTTGGGGGATATATATATTCAGACCATAACAGATACATAACTTATTTGTAGAAGAAGATTTTAAGGCAGCTTGTTTAAATATGTGGAATATAGGAAAATGCTTTATTTATTCAGAATGAATTCTTAAATATTTATCAACTACTTATATATTCCATATTTATGATATTCATAATTTATGAATAAACAAATGATATTTTTATCAGTGGGCAACAAGAGTAAGAAAATTGTGCGTCTTGTTATTCTGCCACTAATCTCTTTGTGATACTTTACTAAATTGCAATGGAACCAATGTGTAGTACATTTACTACAGTGGAAGAGAATAAAACAACATCTGCCACAAAAATATACATCACCAGTTCTATATTCTCAATGGCTTCTGCAAGCTGGTAATAAGGAGATATAAATGATTTGACTCTGCCAATTTCTAGTTGTGCAGCCAGTGTAAAATAAAGGGATTATAAAATGTTCCTCTGTCACATATTTTGGCAGCGATTTGAGTATCTAGTGAAACATTGAATTTTATTCTTAGCACTTTAAGTTAATAACAATAACTGTGAAACTAATATTGTTATTTCCAGTAATTGCCATCATCCATCATACTGCCGAGTAATGCAGGAACAAATACATGCCACTTTGTTTCCGTGCAAGCTCCCGGGTAAAACTATGATATTATTACTGAGTCTTTTCTACCTAAAACATTATTCAAATAAATTATATAGTAATGAAATCATATGTTTAAAAAGAAGCATGAAACTAAAAGAGCAATAATGGTTTTATGTTCTATAGCAATCTTGCCTCCTATACACTGACCTGGTATTCTGAGTGTATCGTCATTATAAATAAAGTCAAACACCTTACAGAATAGTAGATAATGATAAAGCTTTATCTGAATTATAGATTCTTAATGCATGCAGTGTTTTATAAAGGAAAAATATAGACCACTTCGACTATTTCTTTCAACAGTCTTGTTGCCAAAGCAAAGATTTTTTAATCTTAATGAGATCATTTTATTACAATCTAAGCCTACTATATCATTTCCCACTGTTTTAAAATAACCTGATAAAATCATAAGTACAATGGGAATTACATAAGCAAAACTAAATATTAAGATTTTTATTAAAAATGCATTTCTAAATGAAACTTTATTTCACAATTGTGGCTTTTCTCCTATTAGTGAACCACATTGGTAACAGGAGAATTATTAGCACTGTGCACTTCGTTAGAACTCAGCCACATAGCAAATGTCATCTCCAGTATTCATTTGCATTTTACAAAGCATCTTGAATGTTAAGTCTCATTTCACAATTACTTAAAAGTGAAAGGGCAACTTACTATCAGAAAGCTTTTAAATTTTGCCAGACAATATACTTAAGAAATTTTAAGCATAAGGGAAATTTATGTAAAAAATGGAAATAATGCAACACATGGCAAGTGATTTCATGTCAAGATTTGGCTCAGGAAAGAGATAAATATTTGAAGTTAGTAGGGTGCCAGGGAGATTTTTTTTGTTATCTTATTATGTTTCTTCTTTGCTTCCTAGCGCATCTGCTTTAATTTTGCAAACTCATCTATGCTTCTCAATTCCATATGATGAGGAACAGATTCTGGTAGTGTTTAGCCTCATAATTGATGTCCAAAAAGTGCTAATCCAATGTTAACTTCATGGAAAAGAAATGGATAAGCCCACTTGAGATGTGGTACTATGCTAGCTAGATCAATGCTAACCAGAGAAGTTGCAAGTGGTCTGTGCCTCTAAGATCTTTCCTTCAAATTAAAAGACTCAATTGCTTTCTCTGAAATTTTAGCCTCTGTGTATCTATATCTCATGGATGTAAGAAGGAAAATGTACTGTAAGACTGAAAACTGTAGGTGCCTCTCAATCACTTTGTTATCTTTATATCAAAAGACCAAGTAGAATGAGTCACCAACAGACAAGCAAATGAATCACTTGAAATATCCTGATGTGGCTGCCATTATTTAATGTGAGCAAGGAAAACCGTATTTACTATTCAGTGAAACACTGGGATTTACTTTATTCATTCTGAATCAGAGAAATAAATTGGCCAAATGAATCAGCCAAAATAAAATACTCACATGCATCAGCCAAAATAAAATACTCACCTACATCAGCCAAAATAAAATACCACAATAATTATGTTATGGCTTGTATTTGGATGCTCTCCCCAAATCTCATGCAATCATGGAGCTGCCTGGATCTAGAATGTGTGATTGGTTCATTGTTCAGTGCTGGGATTGGTGGTATGAGTGTTATACCCATCTAAGGATGGAGCTGGCATACAATGTATGAGTAGGAAGAAAGTGCGTTTTGTCCTCTTCTGTCCTCTTGCTCTTGGTTTGTAGCTGCCATGAAAGGCTGCCCCTCATCCATCACCTGCCTTGAAGGCAGCTGAGTATAGACTGAAACCTCCCAAACTGTAAGATAAATAAACACTTTGATTTACTTTGAGCTTCTGATATTTTGTCTCAACAAGGAGAAAAAGTTCCATGACAACTAGATATCTAGCTATCACAGTGATGGAAAATTGATAATCCAGGTGAAAAAAAATTTAGTACAAGTGAAAGTTAAGAGTGAGAAAAATAATTCAAGGAATACAGATAATAATGATGAAAAGGAACAAATGGCACTGAGATCAACTGCAGTAATAGGAGCCACAGATTTTTGCATAAGAATTCTCATAAAAACACTCATCCAGGAAAAGTTCTCAACAATGACTAGAACTCACTTCAGATAGAATGAAATTATATTAACAAACAAACGGTTTGTAGAATGAACTTTAGTGGACATTTGTGACTCATTCATGTCTTGTCCCTTTTGAGTGAAAGCATTAATTGCCCAGTCATCAGTAGTATGGCTTATTGATGGGTCACAGCCAGCTACCTCAGAATAACTACTTTGGCCATGGGCATCTGCCTTTGTCAAATCATGAGCTGTTTTGGACAATTTTCTACCAATGTTTGTAAATGAAAAAGTAGTCCCTCTTGTCTTCATTTGGTGTCTATGAGAATAAAACAGTAAATCATAATTTCTAAAGACTATAAATCTAAACTATATGTCCAAATCAAGTTTTTTTCAGATTAACTTGTGTGTAAATGAACAGGTTATTTAATATTTCTGTCCTCATTTGTCTAACATATTATGATAAATCTCAGTGAACAAAATAGTTCATTATAGAATACATAAAGTAACTATGGAACTATAGAAACATGACAAAAAGTAAAAGCTTTGCTATTATTTTTTAACTCAGAGTATTATTTCAGAGAACTTGTATCTCAAACCATAGTAATGAAAAAAGAAGCAGTTACCAAAACTGGAGAGATGCAATTAAGCCAGAAATCATGTAAATATTTTAATACTTTATACATGTATTTATATAAATTTCACATTATGAGACTACTATATAAATCTAGAGTTTTTCTTGATAATAGCTCACATTTTGATACATAAAATTAGTAATACAATGAGACTACATATACCTTTTATCATAATGTATGCATGTCTTAAAATATGTGAATATATACATATATCATTTAAAATTTTATTATCTTCTCTCTATCATATTTAAGCATGAAAAGCATGAGGAAGAAATATACAATTAATATGTGCATATAAAATTTAGTAAGAATTTTCTTATAAACAATCTTTTGAAATAAAGCAAAGAAGTTTTCAACTTGGGATATGAAGAATCAAGCAGTTTCTTAAATTGTAACAAGAAATACATGATCCATAATTCAAAAAGAATTAACTAAGTCAATTCATTTTTATTTTAACATATGTGAATATATAGTTTGTCAACATGGTGAAGAATAGTATGTTCCAGGACATTTTAGCAGCATATAAGAATATAATGTGTAAATGTAGTTCTGCAATCAACCATACCAGTTTAGATAACACAGAAACTGGAGAATATTGCAAATAAGAGCCCTTCCACCTACCAGTGATTGGAAGACATGGACTCAAAGTCAGGAGCACACATTTATAAAGACACAGTATACTATCAAAAAGATGAAATGTTTATTCCATAAAAATAGAATGACACATTGATAGTTGATGTAATGAAAGTAACTAGAAGTGTATTTGTTTTTTCTTTGAAGATATTTTTCTCACCCTATGTTAAGAGAAACTTCACAAAACAGAAAGCTTATTATAAGATCAATATTTTCTAAAATTGTGACTTATCAATAAAACTTTTCAATGCTTCACCTATTATATCATGCCTAGTACGCCACACAATCCTGTCGAAATACACTTTAGGATAGTTAATTTATTCTGAAACACTGGCTCCAGTATCCAACATATACTTCTCTATGCACTGGTTGCCTAAACATGGAATGGCCTCTTTCATTAAAAATCTTATAGTCTAGTAATAAAGTAGATGTTAATAATATATTAAATAAAACATGTCATTAAGTAAATGCAAATGTGACAATATAGAAATATGACAAAGGTAAAAATATAGTTGTTTAAAGAAGACTTCGCTGAGATGATGATATTTAAACTTAACTTTGGCATATAAAATGAAGCAAGCCTCATGAAGATTCACAGATTCACATTCTTGTCAGAAGGAGGAGTGCAAAATGGAAGTAAGTCATATGGTCATTTGTTTTAGGAATAAAAAGCAGGACAGTTGGACCAACACACAGACTGTGGACTCAAGCATCTTTTGGGGTACATCAAGTTAGGTAAGTGAGTTAAGAGGCACCATGTCTTTAGTTGTGCTCTTTGCACAGTTATGCTTTGTTTACATATTAATGAACTCTTAATTGAATTCTTCCCACAGGGACATTCTCTGATTCCATATTAAACACATAGGAATATTTTTCACTAACAGAAAGAAAAATGTTCTGTCCTAATTTTTGTGATACGCACTGGTCCTTTGGGCCTATTTTTTGTTTTCAATCTTACCTGTTAAGTATTGAAAACAACAGGAAAGTCTCACAATAAATGACAGTGGACAGCAGTATCAAGGAAGCAATATAGAGGAGTTAGAGTGCACATTTCATGTAAAGGTCAAAGTCACAGTTCAATTCAAGTGATTTGGTCATGAATGAAGCTCCCAGATTAGGGAGAAGTTATGATAGTTAAAGAGGGGGTTAGATCTATATATTTACATAAAATTTCCACATTTTGTCAATATAGGCTAATAATTCAGAAACAGACACCAAAAAAAAAAAAAAAAAAAAAAAAAAAAAAAACACCCAGCAGGAATTACTGGCAAAATTAAATAATACATGTTTTCATTTTTGAGACTATAAAACAATGATTTCATCAGTACTGGAGACAGACATGAGACTTACATGATGGACCTGCTCCTCTCACAATAATCACAGCCAGATTATCATCATTTGTGTTAGGTTTCTTAAATCATTCTCCAGAGTGAGTACGTAGAGGTCTAGCTTTTGAATTACATCATAGAAGAGGAAACCTTCATTAGGAAATCTATGTTTTCAATGAATTATGCAAAACAGGCTGTCAATTATTCTGAAGATGCATCATCTTTAACTTCTAAGTCTTAAGGAATCCTTCTTCTGAAATTAAACTGTTTCCTTATGTCTTTACTAAATCAACATTCTTGGAAAGATTGATTAGAACAATAGAGTATTATTTACTCTGCTTGCTACACATGTATACATGCAAGAAAAACAGTGAAAATTATCCTATGGGATAATTTTGATTTTGGACTAAAACAAAATGAAAGAAGGGAAAATTTGATTAAAATAGTGTTTCTGGATGGAGGCAAGAGTCACAGCATGCAAGGTCTTTTATCTATGCAAAAGAAAATCTCTGTTACATTTATTCAAAATCACTAGTGAATAAAGAGGACAAGAACAGTATATACCTCTCTATGTTTTCAAATGATCATTGTTATAGTTAGGTAGAAAGATGTAAGACCAGAATCAAAGAGCAAGTCATTTAAGTAAGATAACTAAAGATGTCTAGACATGATATGGTGATCTAACTGCAAAACTATCAATACAGATACAAGATAATAGGTTGGTTCATCATATCATCTTAAAGTTGGATCTATAGATTGATTCATGAATAGAAAGTAATGCAAAGAAATTAAAAGCGTCACACAATTTTTGTTTTGAATACCAGGACACTTGAGTTTACTAACTTCCATAAATTGAGAAAAAAAACCTAATGAGTGAATATGGACAAAATAAAAATAATTGTTTCTGATTCCATGCCACAGGCTTATTAAACACTCACATTCAGAATCAAATTAAGTAGTTGAATATATAATTTGTAGACCTTGTACAGAGTTTTTGGTTATCAGTACTATATTGGAATCACTTCACATAAAGACTGCATTTTAGAGATGAGAATGGACAGAATCATCAATACAGTAGTGAAAAAAACTTTCAAGATAGATTTTGAAGAAATTTGTTAGATATTTTAGAGGTAAATAAGATGAGTAATTTTAATATAAAAACATGACAATATAATTGAAAAACAAATGTAATCATTTTCAGGAACTTTTTGGAAGGAGCTATTAAACATATGAAAAATACACAAATAAATTAGATAAGAACTTTGATGTGTCCACTGGATTTATGGGACTAGAAGTCAGCAAGGTTCTGTATATGAAAAGAATACCAGACGAGCAAATGTTAAAAAGAAAAAGAATGGTGAAGACATAGAAATAAAACAAGCACTCAATATTTTTCAAAATGTTTCCATGAACAAAAGCTAAAAGAATTAAGGTAGAACTTTAATGGGCTGAAGAATCAAGAGGAGTCTTGTTTTGCTTTTTTCCCTTCATATTGTTCTATTTAAAAAATAAGAATAAATGTGAATGATCCTTTTGAAATGGGATATAGATAGATAACACAGTAGAAGTAAATAAAATAGTCACTTATATGTGACCTATACCGATGAGGAGCTTGTCCTTTGACTGAAGGTGGAACTTCTGTTTTCACAAAAGAAAAGAAATAGTAAGATCAACAACAAATATATTGAACATTTCATTAAAAGAAAGGTGAAGGGGTATGATTCCTCACTTTTATTTTTCTCAGTGGCATGACTTTAAACCATAAGCAGAAAGCTAAGTATAGTAGGTTAAAGTAAAGAGGAAAAGTTTGAATATGAGGCCAATAGAGAGTAAGCAAGTGGTCTTTTCTACTGCCACAAAAGGTGAGGATTCATAAATTTGATATGACACTCTCATTATAGGTTAGGGGATTTCATCCAGGAATGATAGAGTGTATCAGGAAATCACATAAAAAGTAAATTCTTGATTTCATCCATTGATATTGTGCCAGTAAATACAGAGGAAAAAAAAGAGAATTATGAATATTTTCAATAAAGAAAATGCAATAATAAATTAGGGAATTTGTACTGAGTAAAGAAAATAAAACACATGAAACATCAGCTAATTTTTTGAAATGTAAGATAATGTCACTGTGTATATTTTTGTGTAACTGTGAAAAGATTTGCTTGTCCTATGTCATAGTTAGGAGACAATTAGAATCAGGACATGAAGTTAATAATATTATTATTATAATGGTCACCAGGAGTTCACACAAGAAAATGCAGGCAATCTGTCTGCAACATCAAAGATATAGAATATTTAGTCAAGGGCCTAAATCTCTTAGCAATGTCCCATATGAGTCCAGATGAAGACCCAGAGCTCATGACAATGCCTCCCACGAGTCCAACTGGAGGTCCAGAGCCTGCAAGAAGGACTCATACCAGTCTCTTTTCTGGACCCACGCTCAGAAGGCCCAAAGGTCAGCGGTGGAGGCCAGAAAATCTATGCCAGCAGGGTGACGAGCTACGCTGGTGAAATGAGGGTTCTACAGTGGAGCTGAGAAGTCACACTCCCAACAAAGACCTGGGCTGCCCTGAAAGGCACCACAGCCATCCTCAGCAATGCAGAGGCCCCAAGTTCCTCTGACTACAAGCACAGATGGGTACATGCCAGGAAGCCAACATGATAAGCTCATCCTCAAGACCAAGCAGCACACATCTTCCCCTCCAGAGCCAGGAACCAATGCTCAATGTGAGGACCAAAGCTTCTCCAGGAGAACCAGTGGCTCAAACAGCAACTCATACAACTCACAATGCCTCAACGCAATTAAAATAATGCATCAATGCATTAATTCCTCAACGCATTAATGCCTCAATGCCTTAACACCTTCCTTCTCTTTCTCCACCCATTTATGCTGGCAACTTCCTCAGGTGGGGCATCTTCACTCTGTGCCATGCTGATGTAATCCATCTGGCGTTAAGTTGACCACCAGTTCTTAATCCATAACAGCCTATGAGGCCACTTTAGGAGGAAAGATGTATGTATGTATAACAATGGCTTAAATTACATTTATGAGTTTGTAATTTTAGGAATTTCACAATTTTTGGTAACCAGTTAAAATGAGTAACAGGTCTGAAAAAATATTGAGCAATAAGAAGCCAGCTACACTTCCTAATTAAGTTTGTTTTTTATTGATTTTAAAATGGAAGTGACACTTAACTAGAGCTATTTCTTGTAAGATTCTATATTAGAGAAAAATGATATTTTAAACTGATCAACTAGATTTTATCAAATGTTTAAAAGTTATATAACAGGGGCATCCCAGCAGGGTAGACCAAGTAAGGCAAGCATAACTGTAGCCAGTCAAATGTTTTCTGTTTCACTTACATATTTTTACTGATAAAATCTTCTTCTTTTGTCTCTTCAATGAAGCCGCACATTACTGTTTCAGAGCTTCCCATCCATGCATTAGTGTTTGCTCAAATAGATTCTAAATAATTTACTGTGTTTTTCTTTGCCTTTTTATACTGTTGACCACAGTTTCCAAGGAGTTTGCAGCAGAAAAGCCTGAAGTAAATATTAATTCACCATCAAAGAACAGAAAAACCTAGGGTTATCTATATGAATATTACATTTTGACCACATTAAAAATGTTGCCTAAGTAAGAGAATTGTATGATGGTAGCTAACAAAGTCTGCAATGAGTAAACAGCAAGATTACATATATATATATATATATATATATATATATATATATATATGTGTGTGTGTGTGTGTGTGTGTGTGTGTTATCAGAAGTAATTGACAGTATTATATAATTTCTAACATTGTCCTTGTGGTTCTTTTGTTCTGTGATTTGAGGTGATGCTTCAAATCTGTGCTATTTGCCAGTCACGATCAACAATTTCTATCATCAGATCAGTTGAGAAACACTGCATTAGAAAAAAAAGAGTTATAAGGAAACAATTTGAGAGAAGTCAGTTGGAAGTTTTCTGATCATAGGAGACACACAGACTACATAGGAAGGATTTGGTGCAAGAGTGGATGAAGGTTCGTAGCACTCACCTATGAAGATGAAGTCAAACTTTAGTGATGAGTTTTAAGTATTAGCCAACATGTCTGTTTGTGGAAGCAGCTCTGACATCTTTTAACTGATCTTTCTTCTCATTGTCTGAAGGTGAATGTCTTAGTTACTTTATGTTCATCACTGAGACAAAATACCTGAGGCTCAAGTTGGGAAAGGAAAGGTTTATTTCTTACAGCTTTTGGTGGTTTCAGTCCACATTCAGTTGGCTCCAAGACAGGTGGGCACGGCTGGACCACAGTTCATGGCAACTGCCAACAGCAAGCTCGAACCAGCGAAGAGAAAGACAGACCTTCTTCCTGCCATTACATCACATCCTGGCTCCACCCCTAAGTGAGTGTAGCACTAACATGATCAATCCAAGCACTACACAATGAACCAATCACAAATATACAATGTAAACTCATGAGGCCTGGAGGACACAGACACAAACCATGACAGTGAATATGTGATCAGCACATTATAAATGATATACAAGAGCATAATTGTATGGGCTAGTGAGATTTGTAAATAATCCCATCTACATTTTTGTGCTAAAATAAGTAAATAAAGTCATGCGAGATCACTAAAAATCTTACTTAGCAGGAAATATGATGGATTAAGTCAATTTCTAGATTTGTAAAGAAGAACTAGCAAATGTACTGTTAGCTCCCTCATTAATGTAGGTATTTCTAAACAATAAGAATAAAGAAAGTGGGTATCCTCAAATCTTTTCAGTTGTTACATAAAACATAAAAAGGAAATGCATGGCAACCAGTAAGAGGCAGTACAATGATAGTCTGCAGAACTGCCTGAATTCTATATTCTTTTATATAGTTTTCACATGGTTCACATTCCCAATTGGTTTAGGGCTTTCCAAACCTGCAACTAAATATGATCCCAGTAATTAGTGCAAAGTATTAGGCTTCAATTTTTGTTTGTTTGTTTTTGTTTTTCCTCTCATATATTGCAATATTAAGAAAGATATTTTGATCTTTATTATATTTTACTATTGATTGCCCTTTAAATATAACTAAACCTACATTAGTTTCTCTTTTATTTTCAGTCACTGGGTCTCATATGAGATTTTTTCCTATTTACAATATTGCAACACCAATAAATTTTTGTTTAAAAAAATCATCTCTCAGGGTTGGGGATTTAGCTCAGCAGCATAAGTGCCTGCCTAGCAAGTAAGCAGTCGTGAGTTCAATCCCCGGTACCAATAAAAAAGAAAAAGACAAAAAAAAAAATCATCTCTTTAAAGATTTATAAAGCATGAGACATTTTGCTAACTAGTAAAAATGCCATATAATATTACTAAAGCAAATCTTAAGATATCCCATTTACAATGAGAAATTAGATTTAGAAGTTTTAGTTATTTGCCTTGTGTCTTACTGCTTTTTAGTGGACCAGGATTAAATCTTGGTGTTCTTTCTACTTATTACAGCATCTTACCACTTACCACTTCTTAAAAGTAATATAGTTATTTCCTTTAGAAAACCATACAAGGCATCATTAGTTGGAGACATGCACAAAACTAATTGACACAAGATAGAGAAAATAATAAATTTAATTAGAAAGTAAGGATAGTTTGAGACTCCAATGATAAATTGTTTTAGAGCATTTTACTGCAATTATTTGGAAATTTAAAATGTCATAATATTTGTATCACTTTTGTGGAAGAAGTCAAGAATAACAATTGAGGGGAGAACATTCAGGAAATTTTATGGGGAGAAATAAAAATTGGGTTGTGAGATTGTCCTGTTAAAGTTCCTTAGGTCCAAATAACAGCAAGAAAGATTTGAAGAGGGGTGATGATTATGAAAAAATAAAGGATATCACAAAGCTTCCTGAATAGATGGAAATTGAGTTATACAGTTCAAGAATAATATTTATAAATTCATTGTCAATTAAAGATGTGGCATGATAGCATGGACTCTGTGCCAGCCCATGGGTAAGTCCACATCTACGGACACCCTAGAGGGGGAGTTGGGATGAAAAGGAAACAAGAGACACAAAGAATGGAGACAAGATGAAGTCTGATCAAGTCTCATTTATTCAAGGAAAAAGTATCAAAAATACAGGATATTGAGGAGGAGGAAGCTGGGTTCTGAGATGTCAGCAGGTAACTTGGCAACAGTGGCAAGACTGAAGGTTATTTTCAAATTTCCTATGATCATTCATAAGGTGGGCAGATTAGCATAATTCCTGAATAGGCCAAGCCAAACAAGCTAGGTAGGCAAGGTGCTGCTTAACTACCAAACTTAACTCCCAGAGGGAGTTAAGGTGGTACAGCCTGCAGACATAAAGTGGCAGCCAATTATAGGGCTTCCCACAGGACTCTGGAAAGGGTATTTAGCATTAGAAAAGTATGGAATGTTTCTTAGGAAATTGATGAAGTGATATCCAAGGGCCAACCTAGAATTCATAAGTCAAATGTATAAAGAAACAGACTTCATAAACATTGTTTTGGAAGTAAATATTTAGAACTACATATTAAAGTAACTACTATGTGAAAAACGATAGTTTATCTAATAAGTATATTTTTATATTTACAAAAAAGATTTGCAATAAGAACAATATTAGTATCAACATTGTAACAAATGAAACATAGAATATCAAGGAACTTGGCTCTTATTATGTTAGAGATAAAAATGAATGAATACAATTGATAAATGAATGCTTTGGAAGAGTTACATGGAGACAGGACCAAGTGAAAGAAATTCTTAACAAATTATGGAAACAGCATAGATAACACATTTCTTAAAAGGAAAGCTATGTAGTGGTGTAGAAAAAGACAGAGTAAATTGAAATTTTAAAACAGAGCAGCATTTCAAATTCTGCCATATCTTTGTGTCATAACAGGATAAGAAAGACATTGACGTAGATATAAACACATTAAAACAGAGATAATATGTTTGTTTTAATGCATATGTACACTTTATAAAGGCTGTCAAAGGTCTAAGTTTATGTTTCAGCCAGAAGTAGTGTAGGGCCAAAGGAACATAAACAAAAACTCAGGGCAAAACTTCGAAGACTAATGTTGTAAAATCATCACACACTTCTCTGTGTGCTATGTACTTGAGAAAATGTACTTACTGTATCCTTACCAAAGTATTCAGTGATAAAACAAAATAATTTATGGAGGGTAATTATATGGATCATGTAATATTTAGCTTCATGTTACTGTACTAAAATACTCAAATTAATTAACATAAAAACAAAGATTTATGTTTATCATTTGTATTGAAGATTCCAGTTCAAATGTAGGCAGATCAATTTTCTTTGGGCCTCTGAAGAGAGCAACCCATAATAAAGAAGAGTACAGCATCACCAACCTGGAAATAGAGAATTTTGGAGACTGCAGTTCATGACCCCCTTTAATGACATGTAGCCAGTGACCTAAGTATTGTCCACATGGCACCACTACTCAAAGGTCCAATCATTCCTTAATGGCGCCACCTTGGAAACCAAACCTTTAATCCATGGACATTTGGAAGACACTTACCAACTGTGGGAAACCCTGTAATTGGCTGCCACCTTATATCTGCACCACCTTAATTCCCTCTAGGAGTTAAGTTTGGTAATTAAGCAGCATCTTTCATAACTTGTTTAGCCTGGCCCCATTATTCAGGGATTATGCTTATTGAGCATGCATGCAGGAAATTCAAACTGCCCTATGAACCTCCATCTTGCCACTGTTGCTAAGTTACCTGCTGATATCTCAGCACCCAAATCCCTCCTCTTCAACACCATATATATTTGTTACTCCTTCTGTGAATAAATGAGACTTGATTGGACTTCCTAAACTTGTCTCTACTCTTTGTGTCTCTTGCTTCCTTTTCATCTCCACTCCCCCTCTAGGGTGTCTGTGGACTTACCAGTGGGCTGGGTCAAGTGGAGCCCAATGTGGGGCCTGAGAATGGGGGAATTAATGAGGGATGCAGTTCGTGGGCCCAAAGTAGAAAAAGGAAAAAGAAAATAGAGGACCAAAGTGGGAGCCTGCCATGCTGCTGAACCTCGGTAAGTGAACAGTGATTATGGGACAAGAAATTGGCCAGCATGAGACTTTTGTTGAAAGTTTAGAAAAGCTTTAAAGACACAAAGGGTGATGAAAAAAAATTAGCAATTGTGTCCACTAGGACAAGAAATGAGCCAACATGAGATTTTTGTTAAAAGTTTAAGAAAGGCTTTAAAGACATGAAGGATAAAGAAAAAAAGTATTAAGCAATTGTCCATTAGGGCTATACTTTACTTAGGAGCAAAGCGACCTGGTAGCTGTGTGCCCCTCCCCCATACTGTAATGGCTGTATAGTTCCAGCTTTTAAAACAACAGATTACACTTATAAAGAATGTTAGGATTTGGTAGCTCAATTAGAAAGGCTAAAATTCGCAAAATTTAAAATGAAAAGTGAAACTAACCCCAGAGTTTCCTCAGGGATCTCTCCCACTCAGTGACCCCTGGTGAGAGGCATGATTTCTAAATTTACCCCTCTGGCCTGATCCAATATTAAAGCTAGATGATATGGAGGCGTTCCCTGTGATGGAAATGACAGACACAGAGGGTGGAGTTTTCCTCTACTCTGGTTTTGATTTCAAAGTAGGGAGACACAGCCGTGTATACTCTTGCTGTTTTAAATTCTCTGGCTGATGGCTGGCTCACACCTACAGATTGGCAAGGATTGGCCCGGCTGACTTTATTGGGTGGGAATATCTTTTGTGGAAATTGGAATATATAGAAAATTGCAAAGAGACCACCAGGTTTAATACGCAAACCGGAAATGGGTGGGACCTTAATATGTTAATAGAGGAGGATGCCTATACGTGCAGAGAGGCTCAAAAGGAGTTTAATCCAGCACTTTTCACTTAAATTCAAACAGCAGATACTCAAGCATGGAGAAAGCTGCCTGCAAAAGATAATATGAGCTCCTCTCTCACTAGCATGAAGCAAGGCCCAGATGAACCCTTTTCAGAATTTGTCAATTTTTTGATTACTGCTGCTAACAGAATCTTTGGCCACTGATCTGGCTACAGATGCAGGCACTGATTTTATTAAACAGCTAGCTTTTGAAAACGCCAACACCGCCTGCCAGGCCGCTATCAGACCTCATAAAAATAAAACTGACCTAACAGGATATATATGCCTTTGCTGTGACATTGGAACTGCTTATCAACAAGACCTTAAATACAGCCATATGCCATAGCTGGATTACCAATAAATCTTTGGGGTAGAGATCTACTGGCACAAATGGGGTTAATTATAGATAGCCCAAATATCATTGTCACTGCTCAAATGTTAAATAGCGGATATTCACCTGGTAAAACTGTATCCTTCCAAACAAACAGTATGTCAGCCCAGATCACAGAGTTGCATGCTGTCGCTGCAGCCCTTTCCGCATTTCTCAATCAGCCTGTGAATTTATATACTGACAGTGCTTATATTGCATACTCTGTGCCCCTGCTAGAAACAGCTGGCCAAATCAAAAGTGCCTCCAGCACTGGAGAATTGTTTAGGCAAATACAGGTACTTATTATAAAAAGAACTTGCCCTTTTTTTTTATTGGACATCTACATGCTCACTCTGGGTTACCAGGACCTCTGGCCAGTGGTAATCATGCAGCAGACCTGGCCACTCGATCGCAAGCTCTCCTTTGTACTTTAGCTAATGTTAGCTCCAGTGATCACAATGACAGTGTTACTTCAGCACAAAAGAGTCATCAATTACACCATCTCAATGCCCAAACCCTCGTCTTATGCACCAGATCACTAGAGAGCAATCCAGACAGATAGTAAAAAATTGCCTTTCTTGTGCCATGCACCTCTCAGTGCCACACTTTGGGGTTAATCCTAGAGGACTTATCCCCAATGCATTATGGCAAATGGATGTCACCCACACCCCTGAGTTTGGCAATCTTAAATATGTTCATGTAACTATAGATACCTTTAGTGGTTTCATTTATGCCTCTCCCCAGACTGGTGAAACTACCAAACATGTTACTAGCCATATGTTAACTACCTTATCAGTTTTGGGATGCCCACAGCAATTAAAGACTGATAATGGTCCAGGCTATGGTAGTTCTGCCTTTGCTCATTTCTGTCAACATCTTAATATTAATCCCATAAAAGGCATACCTTATAATGCTCAAGGTCAAGGCATAGTTCAAAGGGCACATCTCTCCCTAAAATGCACTGTTGATAAAATAAAAAAAGGGAAATTGTACCCCACAAGGGGACACCTAAAAATATTATATCTCATGCCTTATTCATCCTTAATTTTTTAAATTTGGATGCTGCTGGACAGTCAGCAGCCACTTGTTTTTGGCACAGTGAAACACAAAAGCAATTTGCTTCTGTACTATAAGAGACCCCCTGACTAACTCATAGCATGATCCAGACCCAATCCTTATCTGGGGATGAGGATCAGTATGCGTTTACTCTAAAGAGATGAAATCTGAGGGATGGCTGCCAGAACGATTGGTTAAACAAATAGATCAAATACAACAAATAGAGGATAATGTTACAGATGACTCCAGGAATTAAAAATGACCCCTGAGAGAATTTTTTTGCAGCTTTTTTTTTTTTCAGATGATGGAACCAACAGTGTGGATCCTGTGTCTTGGGATTGTGATGACTAAGATGATGGCTTTTGTCAAACAATGGGTGGATACCCTAAAAATGCAAACTACAGGTCCATTACCATAGCTTTAGAATGGCTGATAGAGAAAATTGCATGGAGCCTGCAAAACTATATTATGATAATGCTTTGTGAAAGCATGCTGCAAGCTCCATTTCTCTTGCCTTGTTGCGATAGACTGGATAGGAGAGATTGGCAACTGGGCCTCACACGGGATGCCAACCTCCACCTAAGACAGGAACTGGGCCTCTCACTGCCCTGCCTTCCAATGATGGGTAAGGCTAGGTTGGCCCACCCTGTGGAAGTGCCCTGACCCAAGACAGGCACAGTCTCCTCAAGGATGCAGCCTCTTATATGCCTCTTATATTTTAAAGTAAAGGGGGACCTGTGGGAAGCCCTGTAATTGGCTGCCACATTATATCTGCAGGCCACACCACCTTAATTCCCTCTAGGAGTTAAGTTTGGTAGTTAAGCAGCACCTTGCCTACCTAGCTTGTTTGGCCTATTCAGGAATTACATTAACCAGCCCACCTTATGAGCCCACATGCAGAAAATTCGAACTGACCTATGAACCTCCATCTTGTTGCTGTTACTAAGTTACCTGCTGATGTCTCAGCACCCAAATTCCTCCTCCTCAACACCTTATATATTTGTTACACCTTCTGTGAATGAACGAGACTTGATTGGAATTCTTCATCTTGTCCCCGCTCTTTGTGTCTCTTGCTCCCTTTTCATCCCGACTCTCCCTCTAGGGTCTCTGTGGATTTACCTGCTGGCCGGGTCAACCAACCATAGTAAATGATGTTTTGTTGTAAAATATTGATGATATAAATAAATCATGTACCTTTTTTAGCATGTTTTAATTTGTATGGTTATAATTTTTAAAGTTGTTGATAATATTTTAAAATATGCAATCAAATTTTTGTCCTTAAATTCACAGTTATTTAGTGCCAAAGTTTCCTGTGAAATAATCAATTTAGGGAATTTCCTGATTGTCCAATAATATTTGAACAAAACAATTCAGTTTAATTTCAATTATAAAAATGTGCAAAATCTATGTGTACTTACAAATATGTAATTTTTCTTTGTAGACATTTTCAAATACCAGCAAGTACTCAAATTACAGTTATTCTAAATAGCGTATATTCCTTTGGTTTAAATTTTTAAAAATTGATATACATCATCAAAAAAACTACTGATACTAGTCAAAAACTATCACATTTCTATCAAGATTTTTGGAATTTTAAGTTCAAGTATATTTTTATAACCTTTCTCCTATGGTTTCAAGATGAACTTAATACTGATGATAAAGAAAATGTGGAAGTATAATATAGTACTTTTATTGAGGAAATAGTAATCTCATATGGTGTAAGAGACTAAAAATACAAAATTATAAGCCTGGTAAAATATCTTCTGAGACACCGTCAAATTTTTTCAAGACTTCTAAAAATTTAATAACAACTGAAACATTTGTAAGCTATCTTTTTTTTTGCATTTCTAATTCTGGTAATATTTGGCATATGCCAGGACTCTGTGACATAGCATTCATTGCTACCATCAATATGAACTTAAATTAAAGAATTTCATAATCAGAAATATGATACAAACCTTTTTTTTTTTGGTATACTGAGATCAAATGCAGGTTCCTGAGCATAGTAGGCAAGTGCTCTATCACTGAGTTACATCATCAACCCAACAACTTAATATAAACTATGGCTGGTAGGACTTTAATGTTTGAATTATCAATATATAAATATGTAATAAAAATGAAGTCACTGTACAACAATACAGTAGTAATTATTCCTTCATACACAAGTAGACAAAAAAGGATCATTTTGAAGAAACACAAGGTAGAACTTTAAGGGCATTTACATCCTGTGATCAGTATGCAGGATTAAGCCAGAGACCACTTATTAGAAGTAATAAAGTCCGGCCTTTGAAAGCACACAACATTTGAAGATGAAATTGTTGTTAGGTTTCTAAAGGGATGTAAATTAAATTGAATTCAATTAAAGTACATTTTAAACATATGAAAAAAGATATAGCATAAAAGTATACAAATCTATTTTATAGATTGTCTTTACATTTAAATGTTCACCAATTAACCTTTTTTCTTGGTGCTCTTATCTTCTTTTTTTGTGCTTTTAAATCAGGTGATCTTACCATCTTAATTCATGACCATACTTGAATTGAAAAAATGTCCTAAGTTTGAAAGAGATTTCCTTATTTGAGTTATGGCTTTTTTCTGTTTAAGTATAAAGGACAATATAGAATCCTTCAGCTCTAATGGCTGACCAATATGTTAAGGTGTGTGTTTCACTGAAAAAAAGAGGAATTAGCATCTGCTTCTACAAAATTAAACATGTCATATATCGAGGTCAGTAAACAGTATGTGAGTTAACTGAATTGCCCAGTGTTAATAGCTTGACACAGTAAAGCTTGTGGCTCCATCATGAAGACTGAAAAGAGTGAATTAGCTGTGTCATAGTTCATTTTGGCAGCTGTGTGGAAGAACACATGTAGTCAAATTTGCTTCAAAAAAAGTGCTGATTTCATTTTTATGGAGAATAGCATTCTGTTGTATTTTTTCACTTTCTAACTTTCACTTAGAATACCATGTCCTTCAGATACAAAATGAAGGACACTGAATCAGGAAACATTTGATTATGAACAGTTAATTCTATATGCATGATGTTATGAACTGTTTTAAACGCTATTAAAAAGAGTCATGTGGGCTTTCAAATGCTTTCATATTTGAAAATTGCTATACCAGGCTCAATTTTTGAGTTATTAGAGGACATAATGTGTATCTTTTTACTTAATGAATGTAGGACTGAAAATTATGTGTAACCAGTTAAACACTGAAAAATTACATAGTGAAAGAAAGATAGCTTCTACTTAACTGGAAACTGACTAAAGATTTCTTTGTGTTTTATCTTGTACAAATATTTGTGAAGGGTAAATTATTAAAGTGCAGTATTCATTTTAAATAGTATAAAATAAGTCTTCATGTGGAACACATAACTAGCCAAAAGCCACAAGAGCCTTTCTGTTTCCTGCCACCTTTGTCTGATTTAGACTAAAACACAAGATCTTACTCCTAAATGATACTCATCCACACCACACACTGATTTATTTGAGTATATTATAATGAAAATTTAAACATTGTCTAGAAACTGTTCTTCTTGCCTTTCATATATATAAAATATGTGTGCTTGTCAGGTGTGGGTGCTCAAATCTGTAATTCTAGCATTTGGGACACTGAGGCAGGAAGATCAGTGTCAGTTCAAAACCAACCTGGGCCACAAGATGAAACCCTGTCTCAAAAAGACAAACATAAAATTTACAGTGTGTGTGTTCTACAAATTAGTACAAAGAATCAATAACTGGCATCTCATTTTTTCAAAAAGCTTTTTCCCACCACCAACAAAGTAAATAGATGACCCACAGTCATGGAAAAATTATTTGCCTCCTGTTCCTCAGACAAAGGATTACTATTATTAGTATGATTATGATTATGATTATGATTATGATTTTTACTGGAGATCAAATTCATCACCTCATGCTTGCCAGAAAGGTGTTTATTCCACTAAGCTAAATCCTCAGCTCAGCAAATTATTATTGAGAACATATAAAAAACTCAAAAATATAAGACCTTCCAAATTTAAAGACCCAACCTAAAAATGGGCATCTGAAATGAACACATACTTCACAGATGAAGAAGTACAAATAGCAAATAAATATATGAAAAGATGTTCAACAGCAGTAGTTATTTAAGAGATGTAAATTAAAACAACATTGAGATTCCATCTCACCCCAGAAAGAACAGATGTATCAGTCAGGGTTTACAAAAGAAACAGATATAAAACAACATATACAAGTGTTTAAGAAGCTACAAGATTGGCTCACAATGGTCAGTCAGAGTCAGATGAGGAAGCATGCAGAGGGCATCTGGAGGGTGAAAGGGGTTTGGCCCAAAGGCTGAATCTTACTGCAGTGTCCCATCCAAGTCCATATCAGGAGGCCGGTGAGTCAGCAACAGAATGCTAAAGAATCTGTGGTGGAAACTTGAAGAGTTTATGCTGAAGAATGAAGGCCTACATTGGAAACATGGAGAGTCCCAGGAGAGGACTGATCAGTCTGTGCCAGAAGCCAGGAGACTGGAGCTCCTCTGAAGTACCAGCAATCAGTTCTTCCTCACTTGCATTTCATGATATGCAGGCTATTCCTCTTAGGTGAGTGTAGATCTCACATTATCTCTTACACAGCCTGAGGTTGCAATAAAATAGGACCCTAGCCACCAATTAAATCACTTAGATAAACTTAAGATCTTCTCAAACTGACACAATGAACAGCATTTTAGAGTAGTATCACCTGATTCTCCACGCCCCAGCTTGTAGATCTGCTGAGTCACTTAGTTAAACTTCTGACTTCTCAAGTTAACAAAATGTGTCAACCATAACAATAATGATTATCAGTGTGGAGAGTCCTGAAAAACCTATAAATACAGGTCCTATTTGATCCAGCTATTCTATGTACTTTTCTAAAATAATTAAAAGCATCATATTTCAGTGATATACGTACAGCAACATTCATAGTGGCACAATTTGTAATAGCTAAATCCTGGAAACAGCCAAAATGTCCATTAACTGGTGAATGGATACAAACTATTGTGCACACACACACACAAATATATATATATATATATATATATATATATATATATATATATATATATATAGTAGATGTGTATATATATATATATATGTATATGTATACATATATATTTGGAGTACTACTATGACACAAAGAAGGATAACCTTGGGCCAGGGATTTAGTTTAGCGGCATAAGCACTTGCCTGGAAAGTGTGAGGTTGTGAGTCTGATCCCCAGTACCAATAAATAAATAAATAAATAAATAAATAAATAAATGTAACATTGAGACATCTATAGGTAAAAGATGTACCCTGAAACCATACTCTTAAGTGGAGTAAATAGGATGTACCTGTGTCAGTACTGCATGTTTTTTTTGCCATGAGAAAATCCACATGTAAAATAAGGACCAAAATGTATATTAAATATTATGAAAGAGGGAGAAAATGTACAAATGGGAAGGGAAACATAAGAAGGAAAAAGGAGAAAGGAAAGGAAAACATTTTTAAAAAGAGGGAAAGAAGGAAAAAATGGAAACAAAGCTTTCATAAACGGGGAAAGGAGGAATGTTTGAAGGGAAAGTAGGAAAATGGGGAAAACTGAGTTACATCATGTGCAGGGACAGATTCTCCATGATAAAGTGATCATTAAATATATCTAAGATATACTGATATCATCTGATTTAAAAATATGTGTGTTACAGGAATGTAAGATTTATTTTGTATTCATATCTTTTATATTTTTCTCACTAATTCATTAATGCCAAAGCTAAGCACATTATTTGGTGAAGATAATGATTTTGTATCCTGGATTAGCAGAAATATTCCTGGTTCAAATGCTTGTTTCATACTGACTTTATACAGGACAAGCAATACATTGTTATGTTCATAGCTGTGAAATTTGGTGATTGCACTTGAGGAAGAAACATTGTAATCTTAAATGCAAGCTATCTATAAATATAATAATAATTATACAATGATTCATATTGAAATATTGTCACTATTCTAGGGAGTAATATAATTTTGTGCAAGTATATTTAAACATTTTTAACATTATAATTTGTGGTGGGTAATAAGAAGCAATAACTTACAATAAAAATGCTTAACTTCTGTTTTACAGTAAAATGTGTCTTTTCAGAACCAACGTATTATACCCATGCATCTCTGTAGAAATTTTCTTATTCACCATCATTTTCTCATGACTTGTCATACAGTGAACACATAATGTATACTTAATGTCCATATATTTAGTTATTTAGTTTAGATTTTTAGACAAAATTTATATAATTCATACTATAGGCCTGAAAAATTGGCACTATGCAATGACAAATGAAGGAAACCCAATTTATAAAAATTTATAATTCTCAAAAAAATAATTATCATGGGCTAACAAAGGAACATTAAAATAATTAAAAAGATGAATACAGTTAATTATTGATTGCACATAGGAACATCAATCATTTGGATAAGATTTCTTATCATCATTTATAACTCTGGTCAACCCAGAATGTATGCATTTGTCAAAAATAAGCCATTAACAAATATTCTAATCATCAATCCAAAAACACTTTACTTAAAAATCATAGTATATGCCCATCTTCCATCCACACTCGACCAGCTCTGCAGGTCTTGGGCCTGCCTGGGCCACCCCCAGTGACCCTCTCTCAATCCGGGGAACTGGGTAGCCAGAGGTGAGTGTCTGCACACTATCCTGAGCCCTGGGAGTTTAAGATCATCGCACCCAATGGTCAAGGAACCTCCCAGCTTCCAGCCACACTTGACTGGCTGCACAGGTTTCAGGCGTGCCTGGGGCATATGCAGTGAATTCTCTCAATCTGGGGAACTGGGTGGCTGAAGGTGAGTCTCTGGGCACCATCCTGAGCACTGGGAGAATTTAAAATCGTCACTAACAGTGGTCAAGGACCTGCACAGCTTCCAGTCATCTAGACTAGACTAGGTTTTGAGGGAGGTTTAGTGTCCCGATTAGATTACGTCCAGCGACCTTCAATCAGGGGAGTTGAGGGCAGATGAAGTGAGTTCCAGAGTATTGGTCCTTGCCCAGAAGAGCTTTGGAACAACATCAACAGTGATTAGGTGCCCGCCCAGCTTCCTGAACACTGGAGGTGGCAAAGGAGGTCCAGTGGGCCTGAATGGACCGTGATCAGTAACCTCCATCCAGTCCCAAGAGCTGATGACATAGAAGAAAATTTCCAACAGGCCCAGGGGAAGCCTTGGAGCAACACTTGAAATGGGGAAATATAGGAAATTTACAAAACAAATGATGAAAATGCAATCTCAAACCTCCAGCCCATCTCAAGAAAGCTTAGGAGCTATGTACATAGAAGAAAATATATGCCATACACCTGAAATACTTGGAATAATAGCAACTGAAATAAAGAAGCAACTCCGGGAAGTTTTAAAGGAATTCAAACAAGAAATAATCTCCCAGGTAAAAGGAGAAATGATAGAAGTAATGAAAGAGATGCTGAACATATATAAAGAAGAAACAGTACAAAAACTAGAGGAACAAAACAAAAGATAGAATCCCTGGATGAATAATAGAAGAAACAAAAAGAATACATGAACCAGATTCAAAGAGATATACAGGAAATCAAGAATTTCATTGAAAGCTGTCAAAAACACCTCAATGAAAGTGAAGATAGAATTTCAGACCTTGAAGACAAAACTGCAGCTAGTGAATGGGAAAGGAAAGATCTTTAAAAAATAACAAGAATCAGGAAATAACAAATGAAGCGCTGCAAGATGATGCAAAGAAAAACAACAGAAGAATAATTGGGATAAATGAAAAAGAAGGGGACAACACAAATGATATCAAGAGGATATTTAGAGAAGTAATAGCTGAAAATTTCTCAAACATGAGAATGGAAACTGACATTAGGATCAGTGAAGCCTATAGAATTCCAAATAGCCATAACCAAAATAAAACTACACCCAGACTTATAACAATCACCATCCCAGAAATCCAACATAAGAATAGAATATTAAAAGCTGTCAGAGAAAAAAGGCAGATCACCTATAAAGGAAAACCTATGAGAATCGCAGCAGGCTTCTCAGCACAAAAAATGAATTCAAGAACAGCCTGGAGTGAACTATTTCAGATCCTAAAGGAAAATTGTTTCCAATCTAGACTGATGTACCCTGCAAATGTGTCCTTCAAAATGGATGGAGAAATAAGATACTTCCATGACAAAAAACAGCTGAAGAACTTAATATCACCAAGCCAACCTTGAAAAAAATACTGAAAGACAGTTTAAATACACTTAGGAAAAACCATGAAGCAAAGCAGACAATTAAACAGAAGGAAAGATAAAGATGCAACAGCAAAAAGATAATATGTCAACAATAAATCAATATATAACATATATAACCATTAATGTAAATGGTCTCAAAGCACCAATTAAAAGAAATAGACTGGCAAAATGGATCAAGAAACAATGTCCAAACATACGCTCTCTACAATAAACCAATATAACCCAAAAGGAAACTCGCAGACTGAAAGTCCAAAGATGAAAAAGCAATACTTCAGGCAACAAGAACCCAGAAAAATGGGAGGGTAGCTATTCTGTTTTCAGAAAATGTGAATTTCAAACCAAGAATGATCAGAAGAGATAAAGAAGATTATTGCATACTGGTTAGGGGAAAACTTCAAGAGCAAGAGATAAGTAAAATATATATGCACCAAATTCCAGAGTACCCAATTATACAACACAGGTATTAATAGAAATGAAAAATCAAATAAGCAATAACACAATTATAATAGACCTTAACATACCATTGACACCAAGGGACAGATCAATCAGACAGAAAATCAGCAAAGAACTAACAGATCTGAAATGAATCATACCTGTGAACAAATAAATTTCACAGATGTATACAGAATTTTCCATCCAACAAAATCACAATATAGGATGCAATGAAAGCAGTCCTCAGAGGTAAATTTATTGCACTGATTTCCCAGGAAAACAGAATCAATACATATAAACTCCCTGATGTCACACCTCAAACATCTAGAAAAAGTAGAGCAAGTCAAGCCCAAAGCCAAAAGAAGGGAGGAAATTGTAAAAAATCATAGCAGAAATTAATGCAATACAGACTAAGAAAACAATCCAAAGAATCAATGAATCAAGGAGCTGGTTCTTTGAAAGAATAAGTAAAATTGATAAGCCCCTGGAAAACCTTATTTTAAAAGGGGAAGAAAAAGCTCAAATTCATGCAATAAGGAATGAAAAATGCAAATCACTATAGACTCTGTGGAAATAGAGAAGATCATCAACACATATTTTGAAAACCTCTGCTCTCATAAGTTCGATAACACAAAAGAAATGGAGAGATTCCTAGAAACATATGAAATACCAAAAAAGGTCAAGAAGATGTAAGACTGCTGTATAATCCCATTTCTATTAATGAAATCATAATGTAATTAAGTCCTTACCTACCAAGAAGAGACCAGGCACGGATGGATTCACTGCAAAATTCTACAAGAAATACAAAGAAGACTTAATGCTGACACTGCTCAAATTCTTCAGTGAAACTGAAAGGGAAGCAATCCTTCCTAAGTCATTCCTGGAAGCAAATATTACTCTAGTACCAAAACCTGAGAAAGACCCAACCAAAAAAAGAGAACTACAGGCAAATCCTCCTAATGAACATAGATGCAAAAATCCTCACTAAAATATTGGCAAATAGGATGCAGCAAATCATAAAGAAGGCTATACAGAATCACATGATCATTTCTATAGATGCAGAAAAAGCTTTTGATATAGTTCAACATTCATTTATGATAAGTACCTCATAAAAATTAGAATGGATGGTCTTTACCTCAGTATGATAAAGGCCATCTACAAAAAACCAACAGCCAGCACTGTATTAAGTGGCCAAAAACTGAAGACCTTTACCTTAAAATCAGCCACAGGACAAGGATGTCCCTTATCACTGTTCCTATTCAATATAGTCCTGTAAATACTAGCCAGAGTGATTAGACAAAAGAGAGGAAATAAAAGGGGTAAACATAGGAAAAGAGGAAGTTAAATTATCATTATCTGCAGATGACATGATACTCTACATGTCAATTTTAGAGTAAAACTCTACAATTCAATTGAAGAAACTCAATTGAAATTCTCCTACATATAATAAATAAATTCAGCAATATAGCTGGATACAAATCAATACTCAAAAATCAATAGCATTCCTATAAACTAACAACAAGATCACAGAGAGAGAAATTAGTGAAGCCACACACTTCACACTAGCATCCAAAAAATGATACAGTTAGGAATTAATCTCATGAAAGAAGTGAAAGTTCTATACAGGGAAATTATAATACATTGAAAAAAGAAATTGAAGAGGATATCAGAAATTGGAAAGACATCCCTCGTTTATGCATAGGAAGAATACATATTGTGAAAATGGCCATTCTCCAAAATTCTTATACAGATTCAATGGAATTCCTATAAAAATACCATCAACATACCTCACAGATCTAGAGAGATCAATCCTAAACTTCATCTGGAACCAGAAGAGAACTATAATAGCAAAAACAGTTCTAAGCAATAAAGGCAAGGCAGGAGGTATCACAGTCCCTGACTTGAAGTTAAATTACAAAGCAATTGTGGTAAAAATCAACATGGTACTGGAATAAAAACAGATCTAAATATCAATGGCATGCATCAGAAGACAAAACCACAACTACAAACACACACACAACCACCTTATCTTTGATAAAGGGCCAAACGTTCACTGGAAGAATGACAGTTTCTTTAATAAATTGTGCTGGAAAAACTGGCTCTCCAGATGCAGAAAACTGACACTAGACCCATGTCTATCACTATGTACTAAACCAAAATCTAAATGGATCAAAGATCTAAATATTAAAACAGAAACACTAAATCTGTTGGAATACAAATTGGGTAAAAATCTTGAAGATGTAGGGGTAGGTAGAGAATTCATGAACAGGAAGCCAATGACATGGGAAATACTTTCCAGAATCAATAACTGGAATCACCTGTTATTAAAAAGTTTCTGGAAACAGCTGGCTGGGGTAAGTTTGCACACTATACAGAGCCCATGGGGATTCTTTAAGAACAGTCCTTCTGGAGCTCAAGAATTCACCCAGAGCCCACACTAGGCTGCACTTGGCATGTTTCAGGCCTGCCCAGGGCATGTCCAGTGACCTCCCAAACTGGAAACAGCTGGCTGGGATAAGTCCGTGCGCCATCCCGAGCCCAGGGGAAACTTTAAGATCATATGTTGTGGAGCTCAAGGACCCGTCCAGAGCACAGGCACACTAGACTCTCCTTGGGAGGCATTGTAGACCAACTATATTATGCCCAGTGCCCTTCTTCAATTACAGGATTTGAGAGTAGGTGAAGTGAGTACCAAGGCAATGGTCTTCGTCCAGGGAGAGGTTCAACCCATCATCCACAGTGGTTACATGCCTGCTCAGCTACCTGAAACATCGAAGCTGACATGAGAGAGCCTGAGGGCCTAACTGGACCAGGCTCAGAAACTTCCTTTCAGTCCCAGGAGCTTAGGGCACGGGAGATGGTTTCCAAGACATCCAGGGAAGCCTGGGAAAAACACTTGAAGCATAGAAATATAGGAAATTGACAAAGCTAAAGAACAAAATGTAATCTCAAATCTCGAGCCCATCCCAAGACAGCTTAGGAGCTATGTACAGCTATGTAGCAGAAAATATATGCCATACACATGAAATATCTGAAATAATAGCAACCTAAATAGGGAAGCAAATCCAGGAAGCTTTAAAGGAATTCATACTAGAAGTAATCTCCCAGGTAAAAGAAAAAATAATGAAAGTAATGAAAGAGATGCTGAACATATCTAAAGAACACATTTAAAAATTTGGAGGAACTAAACAAAAAGGTAGAATTCCTGGATGAACAATATAAGAAACAAGCAGAATACATAAATCAGATGCAAAGAGATATATAGGAAATCAAAAATTCCACTGAAATTTGTAAAAACCACCTCAATGAATGTGAAGATAGAATTTCAAACCTCGAAGACAGGATTGCAGCTAGTGAAAAGGAAAGGCAAGATCTTTAGAAATAACAAGGAATCAGGAAATAACAATACAAAAGCTGCAAGATGGTGCAAAGAAAAGCAACATACGATTGACAGGGATAAATTTAAAAGATGTCAGGAGACATACTTTGACAACTTAAAAGATGTCAAGAGGATATTTAGAGAAGTAATAGCTGAAAATTTCCCAAACATGAGAACAGAAACTCACATCAGGATCAGTGAAGCATATAGAACATCAAATAGTCATACCAAAATAAAACTACATCCATACATATAATAATCACCATCCCAGAAATCCAATGTAAGAATAGAATATTAAAAGCTGTAAGAGAGAAAAAACAGATCTCCTGTAAAGGCAAACCTATCAGAATCACAGCAGACTTCTCAGCACAAACAATAAAGTCAACAAGAGCATGGAGTGAAATATTTCAGATCCTAAAGGCAAATGATTTCAAACCTAGAGTGCTGTACCCTACAAGACTGTCCTTCAAAATGGATGGATAAATAAGAAACTTCCATGACAAAGAACAGCTGAAGAACTTCATGATCATCAAGCCAACCTGGCAAAGAATATAGAAAGACAGTTTAGATAAACTTAGGAAAAAACCACTAAGCAAAGCAGACAATTAAAAAGAACAGAAAGATAAAGCTGCAACAGCAGAAAGATAACATGTCAATGATAAACCAAAATGTAACAGTTATAACCATTAATGTAGATGGTCTCAATGCATGAATTAAAAGAAAGAGACTGGCAGAATGGATCAAGAAACAAAGTCCAACCATAAGCTGTCTACAAGAAACCCATCTAACCAGAAAGATCACTCACAGACTGAAAGTAAAAGGATGGAAAACAATACTTCATACAATAGGAACCCAAAAAAAGCATGGGTAGCTATTCTGTTTGCAATGTGAACTTCAAGCCAAGAAGGTCATTACATACTGGTTAGGAGAAAACTTCAAGAGGAAGAGATAAAAATCTTAAATATATATGCACCAAATTCCAGAGTATCCAGTTATATAAAGCAAGTCTTAACAGAAATGAAAAACCAAATTAGCAGTAACACAATTATAACAGGAGACCTAAACACACCATTGACACCAAGGGACAGGTAAACGAGACAGAAAATCAGCAAAGAAATTACAGAATTCAATCACACATGTGAACAAAAGGACTTGCTAGATATATAGAGAATGTTTCACCCAACAATATCAGAATACACATTTTTCTCAGTAGTATATGGGGCATTCTCTAAAATAGATCATGTATTAGCCCACCAAACATATTTAAATAAATGCAAAAGAGTTGAAATTATCCTATGTATGTTATCAGATCATATCGCCATGAAATTAGAAATTCATGATAAAAGACACAGCAAAAATCCCAAAAACACATGGAAACTGAATAACATACTTTTGAGTAAGCATTGGGGCACAGGGAAAATTAAAGAAATTAAGGAATAACTACAAACAAGTGAAAATACAAATACAACTTACCAGAATCTGTGAGATGCGATAAAAGCTGTCATCAGCAGAAAATTTATTACACTGAGTTCCCACATCAGGAAAACAGAATGAATACAAATAAATAACCTGATCCTCCACCTCAAACATCAAGAAAAAGAAGAGCAAGTCAAACCCAAAGCCAAAAGAAGGGAGAAAATTATAAAAATCAGAGCAGAAATTAATGCAATGGAGACTAAGAAAACAATCCAAAGTATCAATGAATCAAAGAGTTGTTTCTAAGAAAGAATAAATAAAATTGATAAGCCCCTAGCCAAGCTTGTTTAAAAAAAGGGAAGAAAATGTTCAAATTCATGCAATAAGGAATGAAAAATGTGAAATCACTACAGACACTGTAGAAATACAGAAGATCATCAGCACCTATTTTGAAAACTTCTACTTTTATAAGTTTGATAACACAGAAGAAATAGAAAGATTCCTAAAAAAATATGAAGTACCAAAGCTAGGTCAAGAAGATATAAAACTGCTGAATAACCTAATATGTATTAATGAGATCAATAATGTAATTGAGTCCTTACCTATAAAGAAGAGACCAGGCACAGATGGATTTACCATGAAATTCTACAAGAAATACAAAGACTTACTGCCGACACTCCTCAAACTCTTAGGTGAAATTAAAAAGGAAGCAATCCTTCCTAAGTCATTCCTGGAAGCAAATATTACTCTAATACCAAAACCTGAAAAAGACCCAACTAAAAAAGAGAACTACAGGCCAATCTCCCTAAAGAACACAGATACAAAAATACTCAATAAAATATTAGCAAATACGATGAAGGAAATCATCAAGAAGGTTATAGAGCAAGTGGGATTCATCCCAGGCATGCAGGGATGGTTCAACATACATAAATCAATAAATATATTCCACCATATCAATAATGCCAAAAGTAAGAATCACATGATCATTTCTATAGATGCAGAAAAAGATTTTGATAAGGTCCAACACTCATTTATAAGAACCTAACAGAAAATTGGAAAAGATGCTCTTTACCTCAATATAATAAAGGCAATCTACAACAAACCAACAGCCAGTATCCTACTAAATGGCCAAAAATTGAAGGCCTTTATCTTAAAATCTGGCACAAGACAAGGATGTCCCTTATCACCACTCCTATTTAACATAGTAATGGAAATACTAGCCAGAGCAATTAGACAAGAGAAAGAAGTAAAAGGTGTAAAGATAGGAAGAGAAAATGTTAAGTTATCATTATTTGTAGATGAGATGGTACTTTACATAGAAGACCCCCAGATCTCCATTGAAAGACTCCTACATATAATAAATAAATTCAGCAATGTAGCTGGATACAAAAATCAACATTCAAAAATCATTAGCATTTCTATATACTGACAACAAAATCACAGAGAGAGAAATAAGAGATGCCACACCTTTCACACTAGCATCCAAAAATATGAAATACATAGGAATTATTCACATGAATGAAGTGAAAGATGTATATAGGAAAAATTATAATACACTGAAAAAAAGAAATTGAAGAGGACATCAGAAAATGGAAAGACATCCTTTGCTCATGGATAGGAAGAATAAATATTGTGAAAATCGCTGTTTTCCCAAAACTGCTACCCAGTTTCAATGCAATCCCAATAAAAATACCAACAACATACCTTATGGATATAGAGAAATCACTCCTCAAATTCAACTGGAACCAGAAGAGACCTAGAATAGCAAACACTGTTCTAAGCAGCAAAGGCAAGGCTGGAGGTATCACAATCCCTGACTTGAAGTTATACTACAAAGCAACTGTAGTAAAATCAATATGGTACTGGAATCAAAACAGCCAAATATCAATGGAATAGATTAGAAGATACAACCACAACTACAAACAGAATCTTATTTTTGATAAAAACCTTATTTTTGATAAAGGAGCCAAACATGTTCACTGAAAGAACGACAGTCTCCCAAGGGTGTTGGAAAACCTGGCTCTCCACATGCCAAAAACTAAAACTAGGCCCATGCCTATCACCATATACTAAATTAAAATCTAAATGGATCAAAGATCTGAATATTAAAACACTAAATCTGTTGGAAGATAAATTGGGTAAAAACCTGAAGACATAGAGGTATGTAGAGAATTCATGAACAGGAAGAAAACTGCATGGGAAATACTTCCCAGAATCAATAACTAGGATCACCTCTTATTAAAATGTTTCTGCATGTCAAAAGAAATCTCCAGCATACTGAAAAGAAAACCTATAGACTGGGAAATATTCTTAGTGAACTGTGCCTCAGACAAAGGACTTCTGTCTAAAACATAAAAAGAATTTAAAAATATCAGACCCCCAACATTCAAAGAGCCAATCCAAATTGGGCATCCAAGAGGAATACACAATTCTCAGATGAAGAAACACTAGTTGCAAAGAAATACATGAAAAATGTTCATCATAATTACTCATTAGAGAAATGCAAATTAAAACCACCCTGAGATTCCATCTGACTCCAGACAGAATGGTTAGGATCAAGGAAAATACCAACAACAAATGCTGGAGAGGCTGTGGGGAAAAAGGAACTCTCCTGCACTGTTGGTGGGAGTGTAGACTGGTGCAACCATTGTGGAGGTCAATCTGGAAATTTCTCAAAAAGCTGGGATTGGAATCCCCATTTGATCCAGCCATTTCACTTCTTGGCATATTCCCAGAAGAACTGAAAACATCATACCACAGTGATATATGTGCACCCATGTTTATAGCAGCACAATTTGTAATAGCCAGATCTTAGAAACAACCTAAGTGTCCATCAACTGAAGGATAAAAAAAGTTGTGGTATTTTTATACAATGGAGTACTACTCAGCTATAAAGAATGATCAATGATAAATAAATGAACACAGCTTGAGACCATTCTCATAAGCGAAATAAATCAAGCTCAAATGTATAAATACTGTATAGTCTCCCTATTGTAAGAAATGGTAAGAATGCATAAAAGTATATGGTAATCATAATTCTCCTTTATTTTGCTTTCAAGATTGATAATGTTTTCATTCATTAATTGGAATGTTTTTATTCTGGGTCGTTTTATTTTATTGACTGCGATGGTATGAACAATTATTTTGAAGTAAGCAAGACATTATAGTAGCCAGTGCTGATTCAATATCCTCTTGTTTTTAAGTCCTAACATGCTTTTGTTCTTTTGTCTCCATCCGTCCTATCATGTTGTATCTTGTTGGATTTTATTATATGTGATAGTATAAACAAAATGTTTTATGGACGAGGTAATATAGTAACCATTGTTCATTTTCTGTTAGTTGGTTCTGAATGCCCTGTAATACTTTCATCCTCTTGAGTTCATTCTCCTTTATACTATTTTGCTATGTTTGGTGCTATATTGTATGAAGGTATACTCAAATAATTCAAGGAAAGAGACACTGTGGTAGCTACTATTATGTCGGGTTGTCTTGTGGTGAAAAACTATGTTGCTTAAATTGTTCTGTCCTGATCTGTCTTGTTATGTCCTCTTTTATCTTAATGTTTTTAAAATAAAAAAAATAAAAATTTTAAAAATCATAGTATACATCACCTCTATAAATTTTCTTAACTAAAGATTGTCTTGACTCAGTGGTTTATGCATGATTGCATGTTATTAATTAAACTCATAGATACTATAAGGTTTTAGGTACATTGGTTTGAAATAACTTTGTTTTTTCACTTTGATCCATATTATTAACGTTGTATGTATCACTCAGCAACACAGCACCCACCTGGCAATAGCAAGGCAATTCAATTCCAGGAACCCAAAAATAAATAAATGATGTTGCATGTATCTATGTCAACCATGCACATAATATCTAAATTAAATATAGTTAATCTATAACACAAATTAAAAAATAGTTGCTGCCTTTTAATTCTTCCAAAATTCAGTAGTTATAAAACTTACATGTGTCATGCAAATTAATTCAGGATTTCTCTTTTCATCTATTTCACTCAGATTTACTTTAGAAGGTTGAGATTATTGAATCAGATGGTATGACATATCTTGTTAAGCATACAATATTTAATTGATTGTATGCAATCAGATATAAAGTCTAGAGGCATTTTAACTTATATGTAACTCAAAACAGTGAAAACTTTAAAATTTTGTACATAGAAAATTATTTTTCTTACTGTAAATAACTTCAAAGCAATTATTTTCAAAAGCTTGAACAAATTGTATTGGAGTAACCCAAGAAAAATTTAAAACTATAATTCCTGATTACATCTGATTCAATGTGATCAAGGGAATTTGATATTTTGTATTTTGCAAATTTAATGGCCCTAATGTTTAATATCCAGTAAGTTTACAAATAATTGAAATTACTATTCTAGTTTTCTCAAGATAAAATTTTATGTATTTTAATGTTTTATCATTAGATTTCTTCAAATTGTTGTTTTTTTATCATTTATTTTATGGTCGTGGTGCTTGTTAATCTTCTTTTTACCAAAGAAAAGCATATAATTGTAATAGACTTTATGGAAACAGTGCTGAATTGATCAAATATTTTTAAAAAAATATAAAGACTGTTTAGAAGCAGTTGGGATTCACATAGTCTTTCTTTTCAAACAATAGACTCTGCATGATTTACATAGGATTTTACTTACCACCTGCGAAAATAGTTTAATGTCAATACTCTCTCCATTTTTAAATTGTAAAAACATTATCTATCTACCTGTATGTTACCTAGCTATCAGGCTATTTAACTATGTGGGCTTGTGACCTCTAGAAGTGTTTTGTACCTAGAAAATACAAGCATTACTAAAGAGCAGGATATCCACTGACTTGGTTTAATTAAGTCAATATTTCTCTTCCTATGATTTTTGAATATGGTTAATTGTAAATATTTTTGATTAACAAAACATTGAGAGAAGTGTAAGAATAGGAATTAGAGAAAATTCAGTCACTATTATAGTTGTATTGGCTATAAAGTGGTGCAACCCAAATTCTTTGGTACTGAGCACCAGTTTGAGGGAAAATAATTTTTCCATGGGCCTGGGAGGTGGAATATTTTGGGGTGACTCAACTATATTACATTTATTGTGTCCTTAACTTTTAAAAATTTGTATTATTAGTACATCATACTAAATACTAGGTCCACCAAAAATTTATAAACATATACTCTTCAGGAAAAGGAAAATAGTTTGATGTTTTTTCAATAGATGGTGTTACCCTTCCTTAGAGAATATCATGTATCACAGAATACCCACTAAACTTAAAGAAGACATTGACAGTCCATGTTCAGCAATGTCAGTGACCAAATTTACCCATCAGTGTTTTGTTGTGCTGATAACAGTCTGGAAGCTAGAAGGCCACCACTTAGAACATGTTCTATATTTGTAGAAGCCAAAAGTAACTTTTGTTAATCTCATTAAATTTGACGTGAAAATATTTATGCAATTTATAAAATTTTTACTCTCCCTGAAATATGTTTACATTTTTGGTGGACTCTGCACACACAATGTTTCATTATTATTACTTCACAATATGTAAGTCAATAATTATACAACTCCCCATAATGCAAAATCAATTGGAGAGATGCATGTCTCTTCTGGGCACAATGTGCCACAGTTCACATTGAGTTTGCCCTTCTCTGAGAGAATCTAGTGCAGCTGCAGATCTGACAGGAGGTAGAGCTCAGGTAGCAATATGAGCCAGTGGGAGTGGTGTAAATGCAGATGAAGCTTATTACCTGCTATTCATCTCTAATGATGCAGCCTCCTTCCAAAAGGCCAAAGTTCACTACTTTTCCACTGCCTATGTGTTGAAAATCTCTACTATATGGTATAACTGGGAAAACTAAACTCGAAACCAATGCTTTACAACTAAGAATGTTTTAAACTAGAGATAGCAATTTAATCATTTGTAGCTTACTTTTCTACAACTGTATGATGTGTACAGCAATAATTACCTTAAGGTGTATTGTGAAATCGGCACGATAAAAAAAAACAGTTACCCATTCCAGGATCCATTATTTCACTAACATGTCCCCAACTCCCACACCACCCACCACTATCATCATCATCATCACCATCATCACCATCATCACCATCATCACCATCACCATCAATTATATGGGAAAGGATTTGTGTCATCTCTGTATAAAACAAATATTACAAACCAAATCCATGAAGATACATTTTGTAGTTTAACATAAATGTTTCCTTATCATCTGTTTGTTTCTAATACATTATCGGTGAATGAAGTATACTTTAATAATTTGAAATATTGTTATATCATCTCATGACCATTTAGAATTATACTTCTATATCTTAATCTACTAGTGCCAAGTTCTAGTTTTCCTTGAATGAAAAATATAACTAATGCCCTTGACAGCAATATGATACATCACTTCTAATCATACAAAAAGATTGCATTAAGTAAAATATCTTAAATTATATAAAAATAAATACTTTAAGAGTTTATGATTATTTTAAGTGTGTAGGATTAATAACCATATTACTAAGATTTTGTTGAATCATTGTACAAAGCTGTTCCCAGTCTAGTTGTTTAAATGCTCACTGCATGTTTTATTTTTGTAACTTGAACAACTATTTCTAAAAGCACAATATGTAATTATCAACTAATAATTTCTCACTATCTTTTTGAAATTATGTATTGTTTCTACCCTTTTTCTGTTTCATTTTTTTCTCTTTAAATAACATATTTAAAAGCAAAAAAGGAAAGTTTATGATTGTGTTGCTTTACAAAAAAGACCTAGTTTTGCTGCACATTTTGACCTTTTGAAAGTGGTTTGTTCATTTTAAATTTTTAAAATGTGGTCCAAATACTGCTTGAAATAATCTAGTTGAAATAATATTGAGTATTATTTCCATAAAAATATTTCAAAAGTGAAAATTAATGTCAGGATCAATTTGATTATACTATTTCAGAATGAAAAATAAATAAGTATTTATAGAGTTAATTATATTTCTACTTTGAGAGACATGACTTATTGTCTATCTTATCAATATTTACCTTTCTTTCTGTGTATATTAAAGGGTAAAAGTGAGATATTCACCTTAAGGTGATGAGAGTAACTATACCAATTCTTTAGGAGGACATTTTCATTGAGAAAGCATAAAATGTGAAATAAAGGTTATTTTTGTGACAAAAAGGAGCTTTAAACATTGATAGCCATTTGGGTTTAATGTTATTAAATGAGGCTACATTACTGTTGTAATAGTTGTCTGTCTAATAAGCTGGAATATTTCATCAGGCGTAACATAATAAGATATTCTTTGAAGAGTGTTAAAAAAACAATAGCTTGATACAGCTCACTGAAGGTTCAGTATGATCACTCTCATTTGCTTCCTGTATATTGTCTATTTCTGAAAGCATGGGAATGAATACTAAACACCATGTCCATATCAGGCTCTGGCACTCTGACTTGCTCTGGCTTTGGATTATTCTCCAGAGAAAGTATGTTTTACTGAAAGATATCATGATTTCAACAAAAGGAAACAGAAATGTGAAATGAAATTAGAAGAAATTGTTCAAATACAGAATGCAAATACAAAATCTATTGATACAGTGACATTTCAGAGTGTGTTAAGCATTTGCAATCAAAGTACTGGGTACCACGCATTTTAGTGCCCAATACTAGGCTTATGTTAATCTAAAGGCTCTCAGTTGGAGGTATCATTACACTTTAAACTATACAGAGTCTTCTGGTATAAAAATGTATCATTTAGCTTTATGAATAATTTTGTGTCTCATTTATAGCCATAATAAAATAGTAAATTATTTTTGATATTTCCATTTAAATTTATATCAAATTTTGTGAATAATTCTTTACAAAATACAATTTCTACATATAATTGTGTGTCATTTGGTCATTTTTGGCCTTTGGTCATTTTTAATATGTTTATTAACATTCTGTGCCATGTTAATTATACAAATGAAAAAATCTCAATGGCAATTATGGAAAGTCATTGATTACATAATTATTCACTGAAAAATTACACATAATGTTAATGATTCATAGTATACCACTTTAAGAATGATAGAAAATTACCTCTTGCATGTTACTTTACATAAAATCTTGCATATAACAGTAGGATGCACGTTCTAACTTTTCAGAAATCTAAAGCATTGTGTATTTCTTCCTTCAAGGATGAAGAAAATTTATGTATTAAAAATGCATGCTATTCCACTGAAATTTTACGTGATTTTACTTTTATGGTGTTTTTTCATTATTCCCCAAGTTGCAGTGAAGATGTTTGGTTTGAGATTAATATTATCCCTTGCATTTTCAAAAATGCTTTTAAAACTACAAGTGTAAAATTTTTGTTCTATTGATTTATCCCTGCAAGAAAGTCAGATCTACATAAATGTACCAAATTGATTATTCTTACACAATGAATAATTGTGTAAACACATTCCATTCAAGAATGTTTGCTAAATGCTTTTTGTGTGTCAACATTGCCTACCGTTGGATAGTCCAGAAAAGGAGGAAAAAGACACTGTCTCTGGTTCTTATGAATATAAGTCAAGTTTGCTATTGCTGGGAAACAATAGCTTATATGCAGAATTTAAAGGACAAGAGGTTTAATTTAGGTCAGTCAAGAGATCCAGTACATGGTGTTCAGGCAGAGGCAGAAATATCATTATGTTAGAGTATGGCAGAGAAAAACTGCTTCATTAATGGCTGCAGGAAAGCAGAACAGGAAACAAGCACCAGAGAGGAAGGAATGAGGACCAGATATAGTACCCACACCTCTACTTGTATGATCCACACACACATAGACAACAAAGTGACCTCCCAATCTTCTAGATGATTCCAATGCCTGTCAAAATTTCAAACTGAAGCTTAAACCTCTCATTCCATCACTTGTCACTTTGATATCCAAAATATCCCAAAACATACTTAATCTCCAAATAAACACAGTATCAAATTAATAATTCTGGCAAATATGTCAGAATTCTCCTGCATACAATGGAGAACACAATAGTCTCTTTCTCATAGTGTCAACAGTTTCAACATCTTTCAAAAGTTGAAGTGAAAATCTCTTCTGAGATTAAAGAGAAATTCTTAGCTG